>NC_140088.1:91012855-92351605 GCF_964237585.1 Gallinula chloropus | reverse complement strand
GGCAGAGTCAAAGACAGACAAAGAGAGAGAGGGCAGAGTCAAAGACAGACAAAGAGTGCAAGAGAGTCAGAGACAGACAAAGAGAGAGGGGGCAGAGTCAGAGACAGACAAAGAGAGAGGGGGCAGAGTCAAAGACAGACAAAGAGAGGGGGGGCAGAGTCAAAGACAGACAAAGAGAGAGGGGGCAGAGTCAGAGACAGACAAAGAGAGGGGGGCAGAGTCAGAGACAGACAAAGAGAGGGGGGCAGAGTCAGAGACAGACAAAGACAGAGGGGGCAGAGTCAGAGACAGACAAAGAGTGCAAGAGAGTCAGAGACAGACAAAGAGAGAGGGGGCAGAGTCAGAGACAGACAAAGAGAGAGGGGGCAGAGTCAGAGACAGACAAAGAGAGGGGGGGCAGAGTCAGAGACAGACAAAGAGAGGGGGGCAGAGTCAGAGACAGACAAAGAGTGCAAGAGAGTCAGAGACAGACAAAGAGAGAGGGGGCAGAGTCAGAGACAGACAAAGAGAGGGGGGCAGAGTCAGAGACAGACAAAGAGTGCAAGAGAGTCAGAGACAGACAAAGAGAGAGGGGGCAGAGTCAAAGACAGACAAAGAGAGAGAGGGCAGAGTCAAAGACAGACAAAGAGTGCAAGAGAGTCAGAGACAGACAAAGAGAGAGGGGGCAGAGTCAGAGACAGACAAAGAGAGAGGGGGCAGAGTCAAAGACAGACAAAGAGAGAGGGGGCAGAGTCAAAGACAGACAAAGAGAGGGGGGGCAGAGTCAAAGACAGACAAAGAGAGAGGGGGCAGAGTCAAAGACAGACAAAGAGAGGGGGGCAGAGTCAGAGACAGACAAAGAGAGGGGGGCAGAGTCAGAGACAGACAAAGACAGAGGGGGCAGAGTCAGAGACAGACAAAGAGTGCAAGAGAGTCAGAGACAGACAAAGAGTGCAAGAGAGTCAGAGACAGACAAAGAGAGGGGGGGCAGAGTCAGAGACAGACAAAGACAGAGGGGGCAGAGTCAGAGACAGACCAAGAGAGGGGGGGGCAGAGTCAGAGTCAGACCAAGAGAGGGGGGGCAGAGTCAGAGTCAGACCAAGAGAGGGGGGGGCAGAGTCAGAGTCAGACCAAGAGAGGGGGGGGCAGAGTCAGAGTCAGACCAAGAGAGGGGGGGGCAGAGTCAGAGTCAGACCAAGAGAGGGGGGGCAGAGTCAGAGTCAGACCAAGAGAGGGGGGGGGCAGAGTCAGAGTCAGACCAAGAGAGGGGGGGCAGAGTCAGAGTCAGACCAAGAGAGGGGGGGCAGAGTCACAGGGACTGGGGCAGAGGCAAAGACAGGCAGAGAGAGGCAAAGAACAAACTGACACCAGAGACCAAAAATCCTTTATTACCCCCCCTTGTTATGTCATCTCTTTATTTCTCAGGATCATACTGAGGACTTATGTTAGGACTCTGAACATATTCAAAGTTTGCTATACACAAATTACTGCTTACAGGTGACAGTGCTCACAAACACATACAGGTTAGCATGCTACCTTTTTATAAACTTGGCTCGTTAGTTCTCTTTACACAAACTTAGTTTGCTTCAAACTCCAACTTGCTCTTCCTTTCTGCACCCAAGACACATGCAACAGCTCTGCTCTACAAGACATCCTGTCAGCATCTATTCCCACACTTAAGCTAACAGAACAAATTACAGTACAAATCACAACATGAATCAAAATCCTTCACACCTGCTTCCTATGTCACAAACCAATTAGGACCAGCAATACTGCACTCCAGTCCTCCTGAAGCCATCCCTATAGGATCTCTTCCCGCTCTTCCACCAACACTACCACAAATCTCTCCCCGTAACCATTTAATAAACAGCAGACCTTGCTGCAACAAGTCACAGCTATGACAATCCATAAAACCCTACCTGAGACAACACAAGCCCTACAACCCAAAAGAACACAACCAGCACAGCACACCTCAGGAACACAGTTCCCAGGGGCCTCCAAAAACATCACCCTGCCTGCCAAAACCCCAGCCCAAGCACCGGCTGCACCCAAACTTAGGCGACAACAGTCGCCTCGCAGACCGGCCGGGACCGGGGAAAAAAAAACCCAGCCGGGGGAACAAAAAAAAAAAAATTCCCCCGGCTGGGGTTTTTTTATTCTAAAATATCTAATTCCTGAGGCTTGAGCAAACCTGAAACAAAAGCATCACACACACAGTTAGGCAGCCACACACACCACCACTCATTCTGCTCCCCCTGCCCTGCAAGGCACCACCCGGGAACACAGTTCCCAGGGGCCTCCAAAAACATCTCCCTGCCTGCCAAAAACCCCTGCCCAAGCACCGGCTGCACCCAAACTTAGGCGACAACAGTCGCCTCGCAGACCGGCCGGGACCGGGGAAAAAAAAACCCAGCCGGGGGAACAAAAAAAAAATCCCCCGGCTGGGGTTTTTTTATTCTAAAATATCTAAATCCTGAGGCCTGAGCAAACCTGAAACAAAAGCATCACACACACAGTTAGGCAGCCACACACACACCACCACTCATTCTGCTCCCCCTGCCCTGCGAGGCACCACCCGGGAACATCGTTCCCCGGGCCCTCCAAAAACATCTCCCTGCCTGCCAAAAACCCCTGCCCAAGCACCGGCTGCACCCAAACTTAGGCGACAACAGTCGCCTCGCAGACCGGCCGGGACCGGGGAAAAAAAAACCCAGCCGGGGGAACAAAAAAAAAATCCCCCGGCTGGGGTTTTTTTATTCTAAAATATCTAATTCCTGAGGCTTGAGCAAACCTGAAACAAAAGCATCACACACACAGTTAGGCAGCCACACACACACCACCACTCATTCTGCTCCCCCTGCCCTGCGAGGCACCACCCGGGAACATCGTTCCCCGGGCCCTCCAAAAACATCTCCCTGCCTGCCAAAAACCCCTGCCCAAGCACCGGCTGCACCCAAACTTAGGCGACAACAGTCGCCTCGCAGACCGGCCGGGACCGGGGAAAAAAAAACCCAGCCGGGGGAACAAAAAAAAAATCCCCCGGCTGGGGTTTTTTTATTCTAAAATATCTAAATCCTGAGGCCTGAGCAAACCTGAAACAAAAGCATCACACACACAGTTAGGCAGCCACACACACACCACCACTCATTCTGCTCCCCCTGCCCTGCGAGGCACCACCCGGGAACATCGTTCCCCGGGCCCTCCAAAAACATCACCCTGCCTGCCAAAACCCAAGCAGGTTTCAGGTTTGCTTGAGCAATCCTGAAACAAAAGCATCACACACATGGTTAGCCACACTAACTCACCAACAGCCTGCCCACCCCTACTGATGAGCACCTACATCAGAGCCATTCTGCCTCCAGCCACCACAAAAGGCCATAGCCCCAAATCTACACCCATGCTTGGCAGAGTCTCACTCTTCAAACAGCTTCATCAAAGTCAAGTGAAGTGTCACACCTCAAAGGCCAAAGCCTAGGAAGTCACTTCACTACCTACAGCACGCTACCTGCTGCTGCTCTTTGAAATTTACACTCTAGGAACATTTGCTGCAGAATTTACTGCAGGACTCCAAACCTCCCTCTAGTGCCTGGCAAAAACCATACCTAACAAAGACATTGCACATTCCAAGAGTGCACCCCAAGACAGTGTCATACAATGCAAGACATTCCAAAAACACAGCCAGACAGCTACTTACAGCCCCATACTACAACAGTGCTATTGATTACACCATCCTGGGACCAAGCCAGATGGCACAAAATGCTAACTAGACAGAGTGATACAGTGCAAAGCACCACAGAGATACAATGCCAGGTGACGCAGCACTGCATCTTACAACATGACAATGCTACAGATTACAGCGTCCCGTTACAGAGTCACACGGCATGTGAGACTCGGTTCGCATACAGAGGCAGACGGCGCGAGACAGCATCCCCAGACATGACAATGCTACAGATTACAGCGTCCCGTTACCGAGTCACACGGCATGTGAGACTCGGTTCGCATACAGAGGCAGACGGCGCGAGACAGCATCCCCAGACATGACAATGCTACAGATTACAGCGTCCCGTTACCGAGTCACACGGCATGTGAGACTCGGTTCGCATACAGAGGCAGACGGCGCGAGACAGCATCCCCAGACATGACAATGCTACAGATTACAGCGTCCCGTTACAGAGTCACACGGCATGTGAGACTCGGTTCGCATACAGAGGCAGACGGCGCGAGACAGCATCCCCAGACATGACAATGCTACAGATTACAGCGTCCCGTTACCGAGTCACACGGCATGTGAGACTCGGTTCGCATACAGAGGCAGACGGCGCGAGACAGCATCCCCAGACATGACAATGCTACAGATTACAGCGTCCCGTTACCGAGTCACACGGCATGTGAGACTCGGTTCGCATACAGAGGCAGACGGCGCGAGACAGCATCCCCAGACATGACAATGCTACAGATTACAGCATCCCGTTACAGAGTCACACGGCATGAGACACCACCCCAAGACAGAACCCTACTAGGCAATACAATCCAGAAGACGCAACACTATCAAGCCGACAGCTGGTCAAAGGGCTTCATGACAAAGCGGCGAGGCTCCGACGTGATGATGCTCGCTGAGGGTGGAGAACGGAGAGCTGCAACTTAGCCAGTGGCTGTAAGGTGCGAGACACAACAGATGCTGTGGATAACAACTGTCAATTCTAACCAGAACACCCTGTTTGTGGCATTCCACTGACCCAGTCAATCCAAAGAGAGACATGGTGGTGGTCATGGCATGTGGTACCTACCACCCCAAGAGATGCAAAATTACTCTTACCCTGGTGAGAAATCACTGCTCCCACAATCACCTCATACCCAGCACCCAGCTATTATTCCAGCTCACCTCCACTGCCCCTCCACTTCCCAAGGTGGCCGGGCCGCACCTGCAGGAACAGAGAGACAAGGGCTCCACCTGCCTGCCATGGTATTAGGCACCAACACAGATAACACCTGCCCCACCACCTCTGTGTGCCATGGCCATGTCCTGCCACCACCTCCACAGCCTGAAAACAAACCGGTTCCCACCTTCCATTACATTATGTTAACATAACCACTGAGCTGGCCCATGCCATTTATTGGCAGCTGCGCAGAGGCTCAGGCCTGGCCTAGCCCTCACAAACAAGGCATGCCTGTAACACTTACCTATAAAGCAACACTGGCCCTCTAGGAATGGCTCACCTGGCCCGAGTCACCTTGCCTGGAAACGGCCCCCTTTCCTCCTCATTTCGCACCTTCAAAAGAGAAACAGCCACACACACAAAACTTAAAGGTGGCACAGAGCTGCTCAACCATTTCATCACGCCAACACCACTGGCTGACCAACCTCCTTGGGGTCTTCCAGATGAGAACTCCATGACTGCATCGCTATGCATCGCCTCTGGCCCCATCTGAAAAACCAAAAAGTTTATTAAGCAAGTCACCCTGATGACAACTCATTGCTGCACCATTCCAGACCTCTCACTTCCTTTTAGGAACACTATCTGGAGTCTAACTGCATACCTCAGAGCCCCACAGCCTTACACCCCTGCAAAATCCCATCTGCTTCTTCCAACGCTGAAGGGCCCCACCCAGACAGCTCCCATCATCTCCCAGGAACAGGATGGAAAGGACAGACTGCACACCCTGCTGACGGTACCGCCTTTACCAAGGCCTCCCGGGCAGAATCCTGCACGCTAACCCTGGACTCTTACTGCTGTGCCATGTCACCCCACCTCCACAGCCCCGGGCAGAGCAGCTCCCAGCCAAACATGCACAGAATGACACAACACAGAACTCTGTGGACGATGCGACTCCAAGATGGCCAAACACTGTCCGCAAGAAGGGCTCCTGTACAGGCAACTGTCAAACTACGCCACTGAGAGCGGATGGGAGGAAGCTCTATGGCAACCTCAGAAGAAGGGGGACTGGACAGTAAGTCCTTCCAGTGAGCCGTTCAAAATTGTGATGACAGATGCACAAGACGACCATCTTCAAGACCTAACAATTGGAAAGATGCAAGGAAAAAGCCTCGGGACGTGAAAATAGGTGACCGGAGAACAGAGCTCCCGCCAGAGCCTGTGATGATGCCCTAAGAGAGGACCGGCCGGAAACTTCCAAGATGCAAGGGCAAACCGTGCCGTGACCCTGCCAGGCAAAGCAAGAAGAGCCCCGTGGGCGCTATGCTGATGAGCGAGCGTGGGCATCCGAGACCCTAGAGACTATGCCCGAGAGGCACGCTGTGCCCCTTTGAGCGCAAAGAGGATGCTGACACCCAGACAGGGACTAAGACACAGAAGACACACCAAACAACAAGCGGACAGACAGACACGGGCTGGAGCTGCCCTGCCCGGCACACCCTGGCATTGTGCTGACAATGGACCTGCTCCTCCCCATGCAGCCTTACCCAGCCTCCTACACACCCCTCCCATTTTTGCCCTCTTATCCAGTTCCTTCTACTTAGCTTTGAAGGGTCCGGAGATCCAAAATCCTTTCTTGACAGGGTAAAACATCTACTGCATGTCTGCTTACTGGGACGCTTTGCTGTGTCAAGCCTCGGGTAGCTCCTGTAAAGCAAAAAGAGATGGTTAGAACTTCACAGGCACAGTCACCCCTGAAAAAGCGATCGCTGCTTTAGCCCGCTACTCTCAGCTCACCTGGCCGAGGTCACCGCCGGTGCTGACATCTGGCTTCGCTTGGCAGTTTGAGAATTCGGACAAAAAAAATTACAGACCCAAACAGATAAGCTAGTCAGACAGCCAGCGGTGGCATCTTACCATGCGTAACATACGCTGACCTGCTTTCTTAGGGCGCTCCGCTCATCCCGCTGCATCTGCAAAGAGCATTGAGCGAGTCACCCGGATGCAGACCGACAGTTTACCGATTCCTCAGGTCTCCATGGGAAGCCTCCCTCCCTCCCAGGCTCAACTTCATTCAATATCTACCCCCCTTGCTCCCCGCTCCCCAGTATGCACAGTTCCCCAGAAGCCGCACTTGCGGGGCATACCTCATCTTTTGCAAGCAAGTGCTATGTTTGGTCTTCCACTGAACTGCGGGCTCTGCTACGGGCCTGTGAAATAAAGGGCTAATGCTTACAGTCCATGAGGGGCCATGGTTACTACCACAGGTAACGGCCGCCTCACCTTCTCTGTGTGCCATGGCCATGTCCCACCACTGCCTCCGGGGCCTGAAAAAGAAACAAGTTCCCACCTTCCATTACCTTATCTAACAATTCCCTCACCTGGCCTACACCATTTTCTGGTGGCTGCACCAAGGCTCAGACGGGGGATGCCCCGTAACACTCAGACGGGGGATGCCCCGTAACACTCAGACGGGGGATGCCCCGTAACACTCAGACGGGGGATGCCCCGTAACACTCAGACGGGGGATGCCCCGTAACACTCAGACGGGGGATGCCCCGTAACACTCAGACGGGGGATGCCCCGTAACACTCAGACGGGGGATGCCCCGTAACACTCAGACGGGGGATGCCCCGTAACACTCAGACGGGGGATGCCCCGTAACACTGGCCTGCTAGGAATGGCTCACCTGGCCCAAGTTGCCTTCCCTGGAAATGGCCCGCTCTCCTTGCTTCACACCTGCAAAAAACAGCCACACACACAAATCTTGAAGGTGGAACAGAGCCGTTGACCATTTCATCATGCCCACACCACAGGCCAACCTACCTCCTTGGGTCTTCCCCTCGACTCCTCTGTTGCTGCATCGGTATACACTGCTTCTGGCCCCATCTGAAAAACCCAACAATTTATTAAGGAAGCCCCCCAATGCCAACTCATTGCTGCACCATTCCGGACCTCTCACTTCCATTTAAGAACCCCTGTCTCACACTGCACAACCTGAAGGCATAATACAGAGGCAGTCAGCATAAGCTGAACACATAATACAGAGGCACACTATGCATTATGCCACCCCATTAGAGGCACATGGCACAAGGCAAGCGCAATACAGAGGAATGCTATCCCTTAGACCACCCTTATACAGAGGGACACTGCGCAAGGTGGCCGCGCAGCATCTGCAAAATCAGAGCCAAACGTTCTATCTACCTGCCATGTGATGCTTCGGTGTTAGATATCAACACAGACGACAACCGCTTCACCTTCTCAGTGCGCTCAGACACGTGGCTATATCCCAACGAAGCTCTCCATGGGGTCTGCAAGAAACAAAGCAGAAGGCCACATGCCAAGAGACTGCCCAAAACCTGTTCCCATCTCCCATTCCCTTACCTGACCGATTGCTCACAGCCTCCACTATTTACAGGTGCCTGCGTCAAGGTTCATGCCGGGGCTATAAAATAAACAAGGGATGCTTATAACTCACCTGCAACGCAACACTGGCCTGCTAGAAATGGCTCGCCTGGCCTGAGTCGCCTTCCCTGGAAATGGATTGCTTTCCTCCTCGCTTCGCGCCTTCAAAAGGGAAACAGCCACAAACACAAAAAATCTTAAAGGTGGCACAGAGCAGCACACCATTTCATCACGCCGACACCACTGGCCGACCTACCTCCTTGGGGTCTTCCCCTCGACTCCTCTGTCGCTGCATCGGTATGCATCGCCTCAGGCCCCGTCTGAAAAACCCAACAATTTATTAAGCAAGTCTCCATGATGCCAACTCATTGCTGCACCATTGCAGACCTCTCGCTTCCATTTAGGAACCCTATCTGGAGTCTAACTGCAAGCAGCCATTAAAACACAAACAGAAAAAAACCCCAGCCGGCATACCTCAGAGCCCCACAGCCTTACAGCCCTGCAAAATCCCATCTGCTTCTTCCAACGCTGAAGGGCCCCACCCAGGCAGCTCCCATCATCTCCCAGGAATGGGACAGAAAGGACAGACTCCACACCCTGCTGACGGTACCGCCTTTACCAAGGCCTCCCGGGCAGAATCCTGCACGCTAACCCTGGACTCTTACTGCTGTGCCATGTCACCCCACCTCCACAGCCCCGGGCAGAGCAGCTCCCAGCCAAACACGCACAGAATGACACAACACAGAACTCTGTGGACGATGTGACTCCAAGATGGCCAAACACTGTCAGCAAGAAGGGCTCCTGTACAGGCAGCTGTCAAACTACGCCACTGAGAGCGGACGGGCGGAAGCTCTATGGCAACCTCAGAAGAGAGGGGACTGGAACGGCTCGTTGGAAGGACTTACTGTCAAAATTGTGATGACGGATGCACAAGACGACCATCTTCAAGACCTAACGATGGAAAGATGCAAGGAAAAAGCCTTGGGATGTGAAAATAGGTGACCGGAGAACAGAGCTCCCGCCAGAGCCTGTGATGATGCCCTAAGAGAGGACCGGCCGGAAACTTCCAAGATGCAAGGGCAAACCGTGCCGTGACCCTGCCAGGCAAAGCAAGAAGAGCCCCGTGGGCGCTATGCTGATCAGCGAGCGTGGGCATCCGAGACCCTAGAGACTATGCCCGAGAGGCACGCTGTGCCCCTTTGAGCGCAAAGAGGATGCTGACACCCAGAGAGGGACTAAGACACAGAAGACACACCAAACAACAAGCGGACAGACAGACACGGGCTGGAGCTGCCCTGCCCGGCACACCCTGGCATTGTGCTGACAATGGACCTGCTCCTCCCCGTGCAGCCTTACCCAGCCTCCTACACACCCCTCCCATTTTTGCCCTCTTATCCAGTTCCTTCTACTTAGCTTTGAGGAGTCCAGAGATCCAAAATCCTTTCTTGACAGGGTAAAACATCTACTGCATGTCTGCTTACTGGGACGCTTTGCTGTGTCAAGCCTCGGGTAGCTCCTGTAAAGCAAAAGAGATGGTTAGAACTTCACAGGCACAGTCACCCCTGAAAAAGCGATCGCTGCTTTAGCCCGCTACTCTCAGCTCACCTGGCCGAGGTCACCGCCGGTGCTGACATCTGGCTTTGCTTGGCAGTTTGAGACTTCAGACAAAAAATTACAGACCCGAACGGATAAGCTAGTCAGAGAGCCAGCGGTGGCATCTTACCGTGCGTAACATACGCTGACCTGCTTTCTTAGGGCGCTCCGCTCATCCCGCTGCATCTGCAAAGAGCATTGAGAGAGTCACCCGGATGCAGACCGACAGTTTACTGATTCCTCAGGTCTCCATGGGAAGCCTCCCTCCCTCCCAGGCTCAACTTCATTCAATATCTACCCCCCTTGCTCCCCGCTCCCCAGTATGCACAGTTCCCCAGAAGCCGCACTTGCGGGGCATACCTCATCTTTTGCAAGCAAGTGCTATGTTTGGTCTTCCACTGAACTGCGGGCTCTGCTACGGGCCTGTGAAATAAAGGGCTAATGCTTACAGTCCACGAGGGGCCATGGTTACCACCACAGGTAACGGCCGCCTCACCTTCTCTGTGTGCCATGGCCATGTCCCACCACCGCCTCCGGGGCCTGAAAAAGAAACAGGTTCCCACCTTCCATTACCATACCTTAACAAATCGCTCACCTGGCCCATGCCATTTACTGGTAGCTGCGCAGACGCTCAGGCCTGGCCTATAAACACACAAACAAGGGATGCCTGTAACACTCACATGCAACACAACACTGGCCCATTAGGAATGGCTCGCCTGGCCCGAGTCGCCTTTCCTGGAAACGGCCCGCTCTCCTCCTTGCTTCGCACCTTCAAAAGAGAAACACACACACGAATCTTAAACGTGGCATAGAGCCGCTGATCATTTCATCACGCTAATGCCACTGGCCGACCTACCTGCTTGGGGTCTTCCCCTTGACTCCTCTGTCGCTGCGTCCGTATGCATCGCATCTGGCCCCCGTGTCTACTAAGCAAGTCCCCCGATGCCAACTCCTTACCGCACCATTCCAGACCTCTCGCCTCCATTTAGGAAATTCCCATCTCACACGGCACACGACAAGCGTAATACAGAGGCAGACGGCGCACAACAAGCGTAATACAGAGGCAGACGGCGCAAGGTGAAGGCAATAGAGACACACTATGCATTATAGCACCCCAATACATAGGCACATGGCGCAAGGCAAGCGCAATACAGAGGAACGCTATCCCTTAGACCACCCCAATACAGAGGCACATGGCGCAAGGTGGCTGCGCAGCATCTGCAAAAATCAGAGCCAAACGCTCCATCTACCTGCCATGTGACGCTTCGGTGTTAGACATCAACACAGACGACAACCGCTTCACCTTCTCAGTGCGCTCAGCCACGTGGCTATGTCCCAACAATGCTCTCTATGGGGCCCGCACGTAACAAAGCAGAAGGCCACATGCCAAGAGACCGCCCAAAACCTGTTCCCATCTCCCATTCCCTTACCTGACCGATCGCTCGCAGCCTCCGCCACTTACAGGTGCCTGCGCCGAGGTTCGTGCCGGGGCTATAAAATAAACAAGGTTTGCCTAATAACTCCCCCGCAACGCAGGCACCCTCTCCACCGCCGCTCCCCATCTTGCCCTTTTCTCCTACTCCCTCGACTTAGCATTGAAAAGTCCAGGGATCCCAAATCCATTCTTGAGAGAAACGGAGATGCACACTGGAGGCGACCCTCAGGTGCCACCTGTAAAACATAAGAAACAGCAGTTAGACCTTCACTGATAGGATCTGCTCAATGGAGCCACGCTGCGGGTATTGCGTACAACGCCTTCCACCAAAGTCTAAAGCCAGTAACATGCCGTAGGAGAAATCAAGTCCCAATACTTATAGTCAACAAAGGACCTGCTGAAAACTGCACTGGTTCTAAAAGGATTACAGTTCTGAGAACAATGAGGAAAAGCCATAAACTGTCCCGTAACCCGGAAGAGAGTTGCCTTTGATACCCATGACTTTATTAGGAAATGCTAAAAGCCTATACGCAAGCAAGAAGCTTACTCAAGCCCTAGCTGGATAAGCTTATCATCAGACCTAGTAACAGAAGTGGTGCTAATGGCTTACAGTTTGAAGAGCAAAGCTGGTGAAATAAAACCCCAACAGTCCATCTTGTGCAAGGTCAGGAACGCCGGTAAAATGCTGTGCACCCAGAAGCAAAAGACCGACAGCTAACCTGATAGGATTGAGTTGCCCTGGCAAAGGCAACACAAAAGACACAAACTAAACGCAAGTCAAGCTTCATCAATAAGTACATTTGACTAGGTAGACACTGGCCACACTTAGCTAGTTGCAAAACACTTACCTTGAATGCACGAACCAAGACAACAGCAGCAACTCCAATGCTTCAGCTGCAGAATGAAAACCAGAACACTATGACAGGAGACAGAGAGTAGAATGAGCTGCCAAAGGCAAGGCAGGTGCCTTATATACCCCAGGCTCCACCCACTGCCCTTCCCACAGTGGCCTGGGAAAGGGGATGATGCTGCCTGCAGAGGGATTAAAAGCAGCTGAGGGAGCAGGTGTGGCTCTTGTGACCCAAGTTGTTTAATCAGAGAATCAATGCTGAAAGGAGAAAAGGATTCTTGCTAAAAACATTCTCTACTCTGCCTTAACACAGAGGTAATGCTTATAGTCCATGAGGGGCCTGCTGCGACCTCCAAATGAGCTAGAAAAACCACAGTCCACTGAAAACCGCTAGAAAAGCCATGAGCTCTCCTGGAACTGGGAAAATACTACCTATTTGATCCCTGTTACTCTATTGGGAAAGGCTAAACCTCTATAGGCAGACATAAGACTTTCCTTGCCTGCCCCCATTTAATCTCATCATTGTGCCTGTTAGGAGAAGCGATACTCACAATTTACTCATTACAAGGAAAAACTGGGTATTAAAAGGTGAGGTTCTATCTTCGGTATGGTCAGGAACACATGTAAAAGACCACACACTTAGAAACAATGACTAATAAATAACCATATAGTGTTATCTTACAAACCCCTAAACATACAATAAATAATCAATGAAAAAAACCAAAACCAAACCTATTTATAAGTACATATTCTATTATATACATGCTACTTAACATTGAGTACTCCTGAAGCTCTTACCTCAGATGCATCTTCTCAAAAAGCCAAGCTGACAACTAAGCTCCATCTGCTAAATGGAAGCCAGCAGGAGAATGCATGGCCTAAGCGAAGACCGGTGGTTTATGTACCCCTGGCCCCACCCACTGCCCTTCCCACAGTCCTCTGGGAAAGGGGCGGGTCTTGCCTGCAGAATGGTTAAAAGCAGCTGGAGGAGGAGGTGCTGCTCTTCTGATCTGAGTTGTTAAGCAGTGGCTGCAGAAGATATAAAGGCACCGAAGGAACTGGAGTTAACTTTGTAGGACGCTGGGTGCTGAATGGAGAAAGCGACTCTCACTGAAAACAACGATCCCGATTCCTACTGCGGCTGCATCTCTTGTACTGGTATGTAAGTAGATTTTAAGTTTTCTAGCATGTAGATAGAAAAAGATAGATATCAAGTGAAGCTTGGTAGGAAAATGGCTACTTATAAACTGTAAAAATACTACTGTTAGAGCCTATGTACTTTACCTAGGTACCAAAAGAGCCAAAACGTTAGACAGTTATACTTTGCATCTCGTGATGTCACCTGTATTGCCATGCTTCTACCAGAAGCCCTGGGTAAGCGGAAAACCTTGGGAAGAGCGTACAATCGGTCCTTGGAGGAACATGAGGCTATTTCAGCCTGGAAAACTCCATTTTATTATGGGGAGGGGAAAAAAAATTAAAATTCCCTTAAGCACCATTTTTAATCTAGGAAACCAAATTTTTATCATACAGAACCACTGCTTTATTCTGTAAAAGCACTATGCTGCTTTTCTATAAAACCCCAACTTATTCTAAAAAATGCTCTATTTTTCCCTACAAACCCACCATTTAATTTCTAGATATAAAATGCTTTTAGTCCTACAAACTGCTATTTCTATGGTGTAAAACACATTTTTTAAACACTGTTTTATTCATCAAATGAGCTTTTTGACCCTATGAACTACCATTTTAATTTATAAACCCACCGATTGTTCCTCTGTGCCCAAGGGTGAGCGGGTTGTGTGGGGGCGATTGGCCCTGGGCAAAGACAATTTCTCTGCTGAACCCAAGGCAGTGATAACTCTGGATCTACAGGTGTCAGAACTGAAAGATGTTCCTGACCTGAAATCTTCTGAGGCCACAGAGAGATAGAGAAATAGAAAATTAGAGAGACAGAGAAAACAATGGTAGGTGACTGGGCAGAGAAGCAGAGCTGAAAGACAGAGAGTCTGAAATGGAGACAGAGGGAAGGAGAAAGAAAACAGAGCACAGCTAACGCAGTACAGAGAGAGGACTAAAGAGAGACAACGAGCCATACAAACTGACACGGGGAAAGAAAAAGGTAGCAACAGGCTGCAGTATAGCAAATTTATCAAATCCTAGGTAGACGGGGGGAAAAACCCAAAATGAAGGGCAGGGAACAGAATCAATAAAGATGGAGAAATAAATCTATCGGTGATGACTTTCTATGCTCACCAATGACAGGCGCACAGAACCAGAGACAGAGGGGACAGAAATACCAAGAGGCTAGAGGACTGACTGTGGAATGCCAAAATAGGAACTAGAGTCCAAAGAGAGAGAAAGAGAGAAAGGGAGAAGGAAATTACTAGTCAAAATAACATAGCCACTGTTTCTGGGTAGACTGTTGTGACAGACAGGCAGGAACCAAAAGAGCGTAGAAACAAAGTCACTGATTCACTGTTTCCAGGGGGACCATTTACAGTGATGCACAGGCCAGAACAAAAAAACCAGCGGGAGCCCAAGGCACTAGGTCACTGCTTTTTGGGGGACCTTTGGCCAGCGACCCTGACCTTTGGCCTTCTAAGCTAACCTTTGACAGTTACTTTAGACCCTGACTTGTGACCTGATGACATTTGACCCTTGTGATTGTGGGTTTCCCAGTCACCAGTTGGAAAACAGTTAATTCAGTTACAAACTGAATTCTATTAATTTAGCAGGCAGCAATTAAGCAAACAGCGCTGGGCGGCCAGAGCGTCTCAGCTCTACCAACGGCACGCACCGTCCCTTTCCGAATTCAGGTTTTTATAGTCCTTTAGTTCCGGGTCCCGATTGTTTCACTGAGGCTTCTTCTGCACATGCGCCAGTTGTTGTTAGGGGGTCGTCTTTTACCTCCTGGTGGTCGATGGGATGAAGTTGCTCCTCTTCCTCACTTGTCCCTTAGTTGACCCCTCTCCCATATTTGGTCATCTTTATCAGCAAGCTCATTCATTGGCTCCTTAATTTCTATGGTTTCCACTTCTAAGTTACCTATAACTCAGTTCTATGCTTCGTTAGCAACTAACAATATACGTTACACAATCATTTTTACAAAATCAGAACGTTACGACCTGTTTCAAGGTACATGTGGTTTACATCTATCACAATCCCCCCTTTTTATCACCATTTTGTTCAGTAAACCATTGTAATTCTCGGTGGCTTAGTATAAGAGTTTTAGTCAACCGGGGGAAGAGTTAAACCATGATTCATACCAGCCTTGTTGAGATTCTCTTTCTCGTCCTCTCTTTTCCAACCCTTCCCTAAGTTTAGCCACAGTATCTCTAACAATGCCAGTATGATCTGCATAAATACAGCATTCTTCTCCTAAGGCTACACAAAGTCCGCCTTGTTTTAAAAATAGGAGATCTAAACCTCTCCATTTCTGTAACACCACCTCAGGTCGTGATCTTAGGGATTTTTCCGTTAACATTAACTTTAAGGACCTTTGAATCCTCCCACCTAACAAGGGTCCTTGACATGGTCTAATTAATTGCTCCCAGATACATACAATAATTAAAATAATCAGCCAGGATGGGTGGTGCTATTCCGATTTCCAACAAGGTTTTTCTTGATCCTATTTATTGCCCTCTAGCCCCCCTTTTTCTTTTCCTAGGTGGGTGTGTTCCTGAGGCAGTGTTAAGCCGGGATTGGCACTAGGGCAGCTCCTCCGAGGCTTGCGCGTTACTCTAATCTCGGGGTTCCGTCCTCCACGGTTTTTTACACCTCTGCCTCGCCCGTCGGCTCGGTTGCTTTGAGTCACGGGGTGTTCCATCTTCCCGGCAGCAGGGGTATTCTTCAGGAGGCTCCGAGATTTTTTGCTTAGCGCACCTTCGTTTGAATTTCTCCCAGTTATTCGTTTTACTCTGGGGAGCTGCACCATACTCCACTTAGGTCTCTCCGGCAACACACCTGGACAATAGTTATTGAAAGAGGAATGGGCTCGTTTGGGTGGAAACAATAATATTCTGGTAACCTATATATATTCTACCACTGTGGTGACCATTTTTCAATTTCCCCTTAAGCTGTTTTATACTCAAATATTTCTTGTGTCAATTTCAATTTTTCTGTGTAATTATTCCCATAAATTCCCCTAGGAGGGGTTCCTTCCTAACAATGAGACCACCACCGTCCTTGGCAGATTTTACAAATAAAACACACAAAAGGATAACAATTACAACGTTTGACTCCACACTTAACTGTAAAGTTTTTACACACTTAGAGTTACAAGTTTCTCCTTCATCACTTATCTGTATAAGAGCATCGGTGTTTAAGATCTCTTTAGGGTCATTCTGAGACTTCCAGGGGAATTGGTGACCTTCCAGGATGGCTCTTGCAATGTTGAATCCGAAATAGGTCCCTTCACTCGACTGGCATGTGTCCATCCACACTCAGCAGTCCTAATGGCTGTATCTGTTGTAAGAAAGACAAGAAAAGATCCCTCCCTTTGAGGTGTTAAAGAAGTTTCTTTCCAAGTCTTTATCGGGACTTTGTCACCCAGTTGTATCTTGTGTATCGCCATATCCAAGGGGGGGGAGGGGGTTGTGCCAATATTCCTTTTCTTATTAACTCCTTTCTTCCTGCCATTAGTTGTGTTTTGTAAGCCTCTACTAGGGAATCCTCCAATCGCGGATGATTCCCCGGGTTACTCATGTCATATGACATCCCATATAACATTTCAAAGGGAGAAACACCCACATCAGTTCTCGGCTGTGTTTAGATATTTAATAGAGCCAATGGTAAACACCTAATCCAGGACATCCCTGTTTCCAATTTTAATTTTGTTAATTGTTTTTTAATTTCTCCATTCATTCTTTCAACTCTGACAGAACTTTGTGGGTGCCATGGTGTGTGGTGTTGTCACTCAATTCCAAAATCTACAGTTTCAACAATCCCACATCGGGGAGTAATTAATTTTTTTTTTCTAATAATATTTTAACCTCCACCCAGGCCGTGGTTCGTGTGGTAAAATCAATTTGTGTATTAGAAAAGGGTCTATGGGCCAGGATTCTTCCTCCTGCTTTTTCCATATGCATCTTGTGCTTCCCTCCAGCCAGTGCAAGCAGCTTCCATGCTTGCTTGGTGAACCGGCCAGGGGAAGCAGCTGAGCTGCCTGCTAAGTCAGCACACCACCACGCGGCTGTAACTCTGTGATCTCCCTGGCCAAGTCCACCCTGCAGATACACTGGCACCAGCAAGATGCCAGCACAGGGGAGGGGCACAGTGCCTGGGAGGAGGAAAACTATTGTTGTAGGCAGCAGTACTGTTAAAAATACTAGTTAAAACATTTTGTGAAACTACAGAATTCAGATGCTTTATTTTTCTTAGATATTGTCTATTGACCCTTTGACGCGGTATACATCCCCTTAAAATTTGCCTAGCCAGATCATATAAACCAATGCACATGTACTTAATTACAAATTGGTCAACTAAGGTTTGAGTGCCCCAGTGTGTACTGCTGTGTATTCTTTGTAAAATTCTGAGGGCCATTGTTTTAGGAAAAACCTCTCGGCTGTCAGGTAATTCTCAGGTTCCTGAACTATTCTTTTGTATTCCCATCTTTATTAGTTTTTCTTACTCCTGTGGTG
Source organism: Gallinula chloropus (assembly GCF_964237585.1). NCBI lineage: Eukaryota > Metazoa > Chordata > Aves > Gruiformes > Rallidae > Gallinula > Gallinula chloropus. Next base: position 92,333,827 of record NC_140088.1, on the reverse strand, counting down.
TGAATTTCGGTACCTGTGGATTTAGTTCTTTCTGCCTCTTATCCGATATATCTGTGTCCCTAGTCTCCAGAATTAGTAAAGCAGCTCTTTTAGCTTCTTGGTCAGCTAAATTATTTGCTCTTATTTGCGGGGTTAACCCTTTCTGGTGTCCCCTCAAGCGTACCACAGCAATTTTCTTAAGGCCCCTTATGGCTTGTAAGCTCTTGATGGATTAGTCTTTTCCTTGTAAATTTGTTAACCCTCTCTATTCCCAAATCTTCTAAATGTATAAGCTATTCCAAAAGCATATTTTGAGTCTGTGAATAAGGCTCAAGATATAAAAATTGAGCCGGATTCTGCAGAGAGGTAGTTTCTACAGACAACTTTGGAGAAGCAATTAATATCCATTTGTCCACCTTTTTTGTTGTAATACTCCCCTGATGTTACGTGGGGAGATTACTTTCAACTCTCCTCCAAAGGTAATTTTGAGAACTTCCTCAACCAATAGTGCCGTGGCTGCTATTATTTGCAGACAAGTGGGCCATCCCCTACTAATTGTGTCTAATAGTTTGATAGGCTATAGGTTTTTGCTTCCTGCCCACTCCTGAGCCAATACCCCGTATGCGACACCTCCCTCTGTATTAACAAATAAGAAAAAGGGTCTCTGCAAGTCCGGTAAACTGAGCATGGGGGCATTTGTCAATTCCCTCTTAAGTGTTTCCAATTTTTCTCCATCCTCTGGAGTCCACTTTAGCAACCCATCGTGAGATAATTTAGCATATAAAAATTTTGCTTTTCCACTACAATTCTCAACCCATTGCCTACAATACCCAAAAAGTCCCAATAATTGTTACACTTGTCGTTTATTTCTGGGCAGAGGCATAGAGAGTATTCCATTAACCCTTTCACGATCCAATTTCTTAGTTCCTTTACTGAGTCTGTGCCCTAGGTACTTTACTACTACTTCTACAGACTGTAATTTTTGCTTAAACACCTTTAAACCCTGTAAACCTAAAAAGTTTAAAAGTTTAATACTCTTCCGTCTAATTGTTTCCTCATCTTCTCAGGCCAACAACAAGTCGTCCACATACTGGACGAGGGTTACTCCTTGGCCCGGCTCATATTCCCGTAAAAGCTGTTAGTCTTTTAATTTCTGGTTTCAATCCCTTCCTACCCTCCTCAGGTAGTGGGCATTGTTTAATTTGTACCGGGACCTCAGGGTCCTTAATCACAATCACAAAAGGTTTAATATTTAATCTTCCCGTGGTCTCTGGGGTATACCATACCTCGGGGTTAATTTGCTTTTCGTCTTCGACTTTAAGGGAGAATAATTTAACTCGTAATTGGGGTTTTTTTGTGGGTTTTTTTTTTTTATTTCCAAAGAAAGTCCTAGTTTAACCATTAAGTCTCATCTCAATAAATTATAGTCGGCTTCAGGCACCAGCAACAACGACTCTAAGCTAATTTTGGAGTTGCTTTCAAATAATATTTCCTTGACCACGGGTATCGCAAAGGGTTCCCCTTTAGCGCCAATTACCTGTACTGTCTCCGAGGAAATTTTACATCCCCGGGGGTAAACTTTGGATGGTGGATCTTTCCGTCCCTGAGTCCACGAGGAACTCAATTTCTTACTGCTGGGGACATACTTTCAGTTTTACCAGGGGCTCTGTCTTACTCCTTATCCCCAGAAAATAAAGTTCTTGACACCCCTAGTCTTCTTTAAACATTTTCTCATCCCCCCATTGCCACTTCTTGTAAGGGGTTCTCTTTCACTTAAAGCGTATAAATTTGCCCTTGTATCAGAAATTATCCAAAGGGCTGCATATTCACTTTCTTCTAAACTAAAGGGTTCCTTTTCTTTTACACACAAATTTAGAGCTTGACATACCCAGTCCTCAAAGGAACCAAACCTGGGCCAGTGAACAGATTCACCCCTTATGGGTTGTCCTGCCCAGACTTCCATACATTAATGTATCATCCTTACTTTACTCTTACCCCGCCTAGAAGGGTAAGCATCCCGGTACTGAATCATCAGTCCCGATGGACTACTCGGGGGTACTGGGGAAAGATTCACAGGATCTCCCCCACCCATAGTGACAGTGGGCCTGCTTTTCCTCTGTCCCATCTTCCGGGGTCTGTACTCTTACCCACCTCTCGGGGTGCATCCTCTCCCGCCCTGGGAATCCTAGCCCCAACCGAACACCAGACTGGCCTATACTCACGTGTCCTGCATCTTCGTCCGGGGCTTCGTGCGCAAAGATTAAGGGGCTTTGCTGGCTTTTCTTTGCTTATTGCCAAGAATTTCGGTTCGTCGGTGGAGAGCCGAGCGGATACTCTGGCAGGGCCGCTGATACAGCGGGGCGCCTCCCTGCTCAGAGGCTCACGTCCGGTTGTTCTCCATCTGAGTCATGGCACCAAATTGTGATTGTGGGTTTCCCAGTCACCAGTTGGAAAACAGTTAATTCAGTTACAAACTGAATTCTATTAATTTAGCAGGCAGCAATTAAGCAAACAGCGCTGGGCGGCCAGAGCGTCTCAGCTCTACCAACGGCACGCACCGTCCCTTTCCGAATTCAGGTTTTTATAGTCCTTTAGTTCCGGGTCCCGATTGTTTCACTGAGGCTTCTTCTGCACATGCGCCAGTTGTTGTTAGGGGGTCGTCTTTTACCTCCTGGTGGTCGATGGGATGAAGTTGCTCCTCTTCCTCACTTGTCCCTTAGTTGACCCCTCTCCCATATTTGGTCATCTTTAACAGCAAGCTCATTCATTGGCTCCTTAATTTCTATGGTTTCCACTTCTAAGTTACCTATAACTCAGTTCTATGCTTCGTTAGCAACTAACAATATACGTTACACAATCATTCTTACAAAATCAGAACGTTACGACCTGTTTCAAGGTACATGTGGTTTACTAAACAAAGGCTCATCTATCACAACCCTGACCTTAGACTTTTTGGTCCCAAACACCCTAACCTGATGACCCTAACTATACCCCTGATGACCCTGACCCCATAGACCACAACCCCCACCTGTGCGTGGAGGGTTCATCAGGATAAGCTGGTGGGCTTGGTGAGGATGGGAAGGGTGTTATTCATTGGTGGCAGGAGTGTGTATTCCCTATATTTGTATAAATAAAAACAATTTAAAAAACCACTATATGTCTGGTACAGCAGTAGAAAATGGATTGCAACCTGAGAACAGTTTTGGATTTTTATTTAATGAAATTTAATTATTTGAAAAGCTTTTTACTGCTCCCACATGCAATGCCATTTTCTACTGCTGCTGTGGCTGCTGTTTCTTTAAACTGAGGCAAAGGGGAGTGGACAGAGGCAGACACAAAGGGTAGGGGATGGAAGCGGGCATGAAGGAGGGGGAAGGAAGGGGCCAAGGGTGTGGGGCAAGGTGGGGCAGGGAAGGGGTGGGGCAAAAGAGGGGGTGTAGGAATCAGGGGGAAAAAAGGGTAGTGGTAAATAAGGGTGGGGTCGAGGGGAGGTCAAGGGGAAGAGGGGGGCAGGGTCACGGGGAAGAGGTGAGGAGGATAGGGTTGAGGGGATGGCAGGGGGCAGGGATGAGTGGAGTGGGAAGGAGGAGAGGGTGGGGGTGGGGTTGAAGGGAGGGGGCTGACTTGAGGGGAGGGCAGAGAAGAGGGCAGGGGCTGGTGTCAAGAGGAGGGCGGGGTCGTGGGGCCGGCGGGTGGCAGGGGTGGGGAGGGGGCAGAGTCGAGTAGAGGGTGGAGTGGAGGGCAGGAAAAGCAGGGGGGCAGGGTCGGGGTCGCAGGGGCAGGGTCAAAAGGAGGGCAGGTGGCAGAGAGGAGGACAGGGAGTGGGGTCAAGGGGAGGGCAGGGGCGGGGTTGGGTGGGGGCATGGTCACAGAGGGGGCAGGGTCAAGAAGAGGGCAGGGTCAAGGAAAGGGCAGGGTGGGGAGCAAGGCAGAGGACAGGCCAGGGGGCAGGGCAGAGGAGAGGGTGGGGGGCAGAGGGGAAGGCGGGGGGCAGAGGGGAGGGCGGGGTCAAAGAAAAGGCATGGGGGTCGAGGGGAGGGCAGGGGGCACATGGGGCAGGGACAAGTGGGGCAGGGCCACAGGGATGGCAGGGTCACAAGGAGGGCAAGCTCAAGGGGAGGGCTGGGTCAAGGGGAGCAGGGTTGGGTGGGGTGGGGTCACAGGGAGGGCAGGGAGTGTGGAGTGCGGGGTCAAGGGGAGGGCAGGGAGTGTGGAGGGCGGGGTCAAGGGGAGGGCAGGGGGGAAGAGACAAATGGGGTGGGGTCACAGGGAGGTTGCAGAGGGGGACAGGGTTAAAGGGAGGGCAGGGGGCTGACTTGAGGGGAGGGTGGGGTGGTGGGGCGAGCTTGTGGGGGGTCATGGAGGGGGCAGGGGCAGAGAGGAGGGCAAGGGTGGGGTCGAGGTGAGCACAGGATCAAGGGAAGGACAGGAAAGGTGGGGACAAGGGGATGGTGGAGGAGGAGTGTGGGGGGCAAGGTCGATGGAGGGCAAGTTCAAGGGATGACGACTGGGTGGTGTTGAATGGGTTGCATGGGGGCGCTGTTGAGGGGGTAGGAGAAGAGGATGGTGTCAACAGGAGGTGGGGAGGGTGCTGTTGAGGGGAGTGCAGGGAGGACATGGTCAAGGGAAGGGCAGTATTGCATGGAGGGCTGGGGGCGGGGTCATTGGGAGGGCGGGGGTGGGGGGCAGAGGGGATGGAGGGATCGAATATCAGTAAAATGCCACACACTTAGAATCAACGATCAATAGATAACCGTATAGTGTCATCTTACAACCCCCTAAAAATACAATACTAAATAAGTAAAATTTTTTAAAAACCCCACATTTGGAATGAAAGACTGATTATCAAACCCCACAAGCAAGGGATGCCTGCGACTCTCCCCTGCAACGCAACACTGGCCCGCTGGGAATGGCGCGCCTGGGCCGAGTCGCCTTCCCTGGAAATGGCCCCCTTTCCTCCTCACTTTGCATCTTCAAAAGGGAAAGTGCCACACACACAAATCTTAAAGGTAGAACAGAGCTGCGCACCATTTCATCACGCCGACACCACTGGCCGACCTACCTCCTTGGGGTCTTCCCCTCGACTCCTCTGTCGCTGCATTGGTATGCATCGCCTCTGGCCCCATCTGAAAAACCCAACAATTTATTAAGCAAGTCTCCATGATGCCAACTCATTGCTGCACCATTGCAGACCTCTCACTTCCATTTAGGAACCCTATCTGGAGTCTAACTGCAAGCAGCCATTAAAACACAAACAGAAAAAAAACCCAGCCGGCATACCTCAGAGCCCCACAGCCTTACACCCCTGCAAAATCCCATCTGCTTCTTCCAACGCTGAAGGGCCCCACCCAGGCAGCTCCCATCCTCTCCCAGGAACAGGACGGAAAGGATGGTCCGCACACCCTGCTGACGGTACCGCCTTTACCAAGGCCTCCCGGGCAGAATCCGGCACACTAACCCTGGACTCTTACTGCTGTGCCATGTCACCCCACCTCCACAGCCCCGGGCAGAGCAGCTCCCAGCCAAACATGCACAGAATGACACAACACAGAACCCTGTGGACGATACGACTCCAAGATGGCCAAAGACTGTCAGCAAGAAGGGCTCCTGCACAGGCAACTGTCAAACTGCGCCACTGAGAGCGGACGGGAGGACGCTCTATGGCAACTCCAGAAGAGGGGGGACTGGACAGTAAGTCCTTCCAACGAGCTGTTCAAAATTGTGATGACAGATGTGCAAGAAGACCGCCTTCAAGACCTAACGATGGAAAGATGCAAGGAAAAAGCCTTGGGATGTGAAAATAGGTGACCGGAGAACAGAGCTCCCGCCAGAGCCTGCGATGATGCCCTAAGAGAGGACCGGCCAGAAACTTCCAAGATGCAAGGACAAACCATGCCATGACCTTGCCAGGCAAATCAAGAAGAGCCCCATGGGCACTACGCTGATGAGCGAGCGTGGGCATCCGAGACCCTAGAGACTATGCCCGAGAGGCACGCTGTGCCCCTTTGAGCGCAAAGAGGATGCTGACACCCAGACAGGGACTAAGACACAGAAGACACACAAGACACACCACACAACAAGAAGCAGACAGACAGACACGTGCTGGAGCTGCCCTGCCCGGCACACCCTGGCATTGTGCTGACAATTGACCTGCTCCTCCCCGTGCAGCCTTACCCAGCCTCGCCCCCACCCCTCCCATTTTTGCCCTCTTATCCGGCTCCTCCTACTTAGCTTTGAGGAGTCCGGAGAGCCAAAATCCTTTCTTGACAGGGTAAAATGTCTACTGCATGTCTGCTTACTGGGACGCTTTGCTGTGTCAAGCCTCGGGTAGCTCCTGTAAAGCAAAAGAGACAGTTAGAACTTCACAGACACAGTCACCCCTGAAAAAGCGATCGCTGCTTTAGCCCACTACTCTCAGCTCACCTGGCCGGGGTCACCACCGGTGCTGACATCTGGCTTTGCTTGGCAGTTTGAGAATTCAGACAAAAAAAGTCACAGACCCAAATGGATAAGCTACTCATACAGCCACCGGTGGCATCTTACCATGCGTAACATACGCTGACCTGCTTTCTTAGGGCACTCCGCTCATCCCGCTGCATCTGCAAAGAGCATTGAGAGAGTCACCCGGATGCAGACCGACAGTTTACCGATTCCTCAGGTCTCTGCAGGAAGCCTCCCTTCCTCCCAGGCTCCAGTTCCCTCATTATTTATCTCCCTTGCTCCCCGGTCCCCAGTTGGCACAGTTCCCCAGAAGCCGCAATTGCGGGGCATACCTCATCTTTTGCAGGCAAGTGCTATGTTTGGTCTTCTACTGAACTCTGGGCTCTGCTACAGGCCTGTGAAATAAAGGGCTAATGCTTACAGTTCACGAGGGGCCATGGTTACCGCCACAAGTAACGGCCGCCTCACCTTCTCTGTGTGCCATGGCCATGTCCCACCACCGCCTCCGGGGCCTGAAAAAGAAACAGGTTCCCACCTTCCATTACCATACCTTAACAAATCGCTCACCTGGCCCATGCCATTTACTGGTAGCTGCGCAGACGCTCAGGCCTGGCCTATAAACACACAAACAAGGGATGCCTGTAACACTCACGTGCAACACAACACTGGCCCACTAGGAATGGCTCGCCTGGCCCAAGTCACCTTTCCTGGAAACGGCCCGCTCTCCTCCTTACTTCGCTCCTTCAAAAGAGAAACAGACACACACACAAAAATCTTAAAAGGTGGCACAGAGCCGCTGATCATTTCATCACGCTAATGCCACTGGCCGACCTACCTGCTTGGGGTCTTCCCCTTGACTCCTCTGTCACTGCATCGGTATGCATCGCCTCTTGCCCCGTCTGAAAAACACAAGTGTCTATTAGGCAAGTCCCCCGATACCAACTCATTACCGCACCATTCCAGACCTCTCGCTTCCATTTAGGAACTCCCGTCTCACATGGCGCACAACAAGCGTAATACAGAGGCAGACGGCGCACAACAAGCGTAATACAGAGGCAGACGGCGCACAACAAGCGTAATACAGAGGCAGACGGCGCACGGTGAACACAATAGAGACACACTATGCATTATACCACCCCAATAGAGAGGCGCATGGCACAAGTCAAGCGCAATACAGAGGAACGCTATCCCTTAGACCACCCCAATACAGAGGCACACGGCGCAAGGTGACTGCGCAGCATCTGCAAAAATCAGAGCCAAACGCTCCATCTACCTGCCATATCATGCTTTGGTGTTAGACACCAACACAGACGACAACCGCTTCACCTTCTCAGTGCGCTCAGACACGTGGCTATGTCCCAACGATGCTCTCTATGGGCCTGCAGGAAACAAAGCAGAAGGCCACATGCCAAGAGACCGCCCAAAACCTGTTCCCATCTCCCATTCCCTTACCTGACCGATCGCTCACAGCCTCCGCCATTTACAGGTGCCTGCGCTGAGGTTCGTGCCGGGGCTATAAAATAAACAAGCGATGCCTATAACTCACCTGCAACGCAGGCACCCTCTCCATTGCCGCTCCCCATCTTGCCCTTTTCTCCTACTCCCTCGACTTAGCATTGAAAAGTCCAGGGATCCCAAATCCATTCTTGAGAGAAATGGAGATGCACACTGGAGGCGACCCTCAGGTGCCACCTGTAAAACGTAAGAAACAGCAGTTAGACCTTCACTGAGGGGATCTGCTCAATGGAGCCACGCTTCGGGTATTGCGTACAACGCCTTCCACCAAAGTCTAAAGCCAGTAACATGCCGTAGGAGAAATCAAGTCCCAATACTTATAGTCAACAAAGGACCTGCTGCAAACTGTGCTGGTTCTAAAAGGATCACAGTTCTGAGAACAATGAGGAAAAGCCATAAACTGTCCCGTAACCCGGAAGAGAGTTGCCTTTGATACCCATGACTTTATTAGGAAATGCTAAAAGCCTATACGCAAGCAAGAAGCTTACTCAAGCCCTAGCCGGATAAGCTTATCATCAGACCTAGTAACAGAAGTGGTGCTAACGGCTTACAGTTTGAAGAGCAAAGCTGGTGAAATAAAACCCCAACAGTCCATCTTGTGCAAAGTCAGGAACGCCGGTAAAATGCTGTGCACCCAGAAGCAAAAGACCGACAGCTAACCTGATAGGATTGAGTTGCCCTGGCAAAGGCAACACAAAAGACACAAACTAAACGCAAGTCAAGCTTCATCAATAAGTACATTTGACTAGGTAGACACTGGCCACACTTAGCTAGTTGCAAAACACTTACCTTGAATGCACGAACCAAGACAACAGCAGCAACTCCAATGCTTCAGCTGCAGAATGAAAACCAGAACACTATGACAGGAGACAGAGAGTAGAATGAGCTGCCAAAGGCAAGGCAGGTGCCTTATATACCCCAGGCTCCACCCACTGCCCTTCCCACAGTGGCCTGGGAAAGGGGATGATGCTGCCTGCAGAGGGATTAAAAGCAGCTGGAGGAGCAGGTGTGGCTCTTGTGACCCAAGTTGTTTATCAGAGAATCAATGCTGAATGGAGAAAAGGATTCTTGCTAAAAACATTCTCTACTCTGCCTTAATAAAGGGCTAATGCTTATAGTCCATGAGGGGCCTGCTGTGACCTCCAAATGAGCTAACAAAAAAAAAACCACGGTGCTCTGGGAACTGTTAGGAATGTCGTGAGCTGACCGGGAACCAGGAAAATGCTACGTATTTGGTCCCCGTTATTTTGTTGGGAAAGGCTAAGGCTCTACAGGCAGATAAAAGGCTCATCCTAACCCCACCTAGACAATCTCATCATTGTGCCTGCTAGGAGAAGCGATGCTCAGGACTTAAACATTACAGAGCAATGTTAGTTAATAAAAGGTGAGGTTCTATCTTCTGTATGGTCAGGAAAGTCAGTAAAACACCACACACTTAGAACCAAAGACCAATAGATAATTGTATAGGGTCATCTTACAACCCCCTAAAAATACAATACAAGATAAAACTTTTTTAAAACCCCATATTTGGAATGAAAGACTGATTATCAGGCAAAGTGGCACAGACAGATGTGGCAAGAGATTAATATTTAAGATTTGGGGAACCGGAAAGGTAGATGGGCTGGCAGAGAGAGCAAGAAAGAAGCAGATGATCGTAGAATATCCTGAGTTGGAAGGGACCCATAAGGATCATCAAGTCCAACTCCTTGCTCCACACAGGACCAGCCAAGTCAGAGCATCTGACTCGGTGCATCATCCAGACACTTGACCTCAGTCGAGTGGGGTGTTGTGACCACTTCCCTGAAAAGCCTGTTCCAATGCCTGACCGTCCTATGAGTAAAGAGCCTCTTCCTAATATCCAACCTAAACAACCCCTGTTGCAGCTTCACAACATTCCCTCAGGTTCAGTCATTAGTCACCAAAGAGAAACCAGTGCCTCCCCCCATAAGGAAGCCATAGAATATGAGGAGGTCTCCCTCCTCAGTCTCCTTTCTCCATGTTGGGGAAAAAAAGAAAAAGGAATGGGCAGGAGGCAGGTAGAGATCTGCACGGCAGCAGAAAAAGCAACTCCCTACCAGCTTCTAACACTAGCAAGAGACCTTCACCACCTTGATGCTTCTCTCCACCTCCGCCCTTTCCTCCTCCATAGCGATGCCTGCCAGACCCTTACCTGGTCTGATGTCTTGATTGTCCTGTTTTACAAAACTTCCTCACTACACAGCAGCTTAGTACGTAGTCAACAGAGGCACTGAGCTCCTATCATCATGTGCTAGTCGACTACCTTGTAGGCAGCTTCAGGAGATTCTTCCTCACTGTGAGGACCAGCCGTCCTTTCCCAGAGGCAGCTGCATACCTGCAAGACAACAACACACAACACACACACCTTTTTGGATCTTCTCCTCAGCCCGTTCCCCCTTGTCAGCTCCCACAGACATGCTCAAATAACCCCCTTTAGAGCTGGAGCCCCTTTATGGAGCAGGGTTGGCCCCACCCTCAGCCTCATTGGCCACACCTGGGGCTGCCCCAGTTGCAGTCCCACAGCACATCACCCCCTCCTCTGCACCTGTCCACAGCCATGGGTTCTGCATCCAGTGGCTACAAACTCATCCAGACGCGACAAAAAGTTTACTCATTTGTGCACATAACAAATCCCAGCAGCAAGCTGGCTACAAGGTTCGGTGCCCAAATGCAGCAGGAGACAGAGAAAGAAAAATCAAAAGCAGGAGGAAGGATAGAGGGACATAGAAAAGAGTTGTGGGACAGGGAGATGGAAAGCAGAACACTGCTAACAAGAGAGGAATTAAACCTGATATGGAGTTAAAAGAACCACACAGCCATTTGCTGGCTTGCTCCTCTCTAGTAAAATGGGGGAAGAGGATCAAAAAGAAAAACATAAAACTTGGTTCCGGGTCTCTCTGGAGGCACCTAGCCTGGGCTGGTCCTGCTGCTGCACCTGTCAAGTAAGTTCATTATACCTGAGACTCTGCTGTGCAAAACCTAAGGTCAAGCTTGAAAGAGGAGGAAGTGCACCCACGTGTGTGTGCGCAATGAATACGAATGTGAATAATGCATGAATGCTCAGGCAACAGCTATTAAGGGCAAGGCAGGGGAGAGGGAGGAAGAGGGTCTGGGAACTAGTCAGAGAGATGGAGAAAGAGTATGTCAGAAGGTATGGGCTGCATGTAATAGAGGTACTAGGTGGACTCGGCTGTGCTAGGCTCACATTTGGACCTGATAATAAAGGTCTTTTCCAACCCTAACAATTCTAGGAGTTAATAAATAAAAAACAGGATCTTGAGCAACACAGAAGGAGAGAGATGGATAAAACAAAACCAGCCATAGGCAACAGGGCAAAGACAGAGGAATCAAAAGGTGGAGAGAGGGAGTTGTACTGGAGAGTAAGAGGAAAATGTGTCCTGATGGGCTTCCACGGAGCAAGGGAGGAAATAGAAATTAGAGAGAGAGATGGACAGAGAAAGAGAAAGTTAAAACAGTGGTGGTTGACAGGGACTCAGAAGGGCAGAGCAGGAAGGAGAAAGAAAAGAAGGGACAGGCAATACAGCAGAGAGGAACAACAAAAAAAAAAAAAAGAGAGAGAAAGGGATCCTGACAAACTGAGAGGGGAAAAGAAAAATCTAGCAGTGGGCTACAGATTAGAGGGGAGAGGCTTTAGAAAAACAGGGACAGGGAACAAGACAGGGGGTGCAACAGAGAAAGGGGAAAATAGTGACGGGACAGAGAGGAAAGAATTAAAAATGAGGGGCAGAGAACAAGATCAAGAGAGACAAAGAAATTGAAATGGGGTGTTACACTCTCAAACAACAGGAACACTGAGCCAGACAGAGCCAAAGATGGCAAAGATACCAACGGGCTACAAGGGAAAACGCAAAAATAGTGGCTGAGGGCCCTACGTGACAGAGAGAGGGAACCAGAGAGAGATGGAAAAAGAAAAAAAGACCCCTTTCTTTGGCTCAAAATACTTGCCCATGTCAACTGTTGCTTCCAGGGAGGGGGGTGGCCAGCAGAGCTGGTGTCTGTGACAGACCTGCCAAAACAAAATTACGTCCCAGACCAAAATGCCCCCGAACTAATCACACGGTCACAGTATCCAGGCAGCATTCAGGGACCGTTGCATTTCATTGGGGTATTTCATGCTCCAAATTTTAATCTTTATGGTATTTCAATGGTAAAATAGTCCCTGGAGAACTTCCGACCATAAACACACACACACACAAAATCAAAATCTGCTATCTTGGTAGTTAAACGGCCGCCGGAGGACTTTCGGCCAGAGATGAAACTCACCGCGGCGTTTCGGCGGTAAAATGGCCGCCGGAGGACTTACGATCATAGAGAGGAAACCGCTGTGGCGCTTCGCCGCTAAAATGGCCGGCGGAGGACTTACGATCATAGAGGGGAAACCGCTGCGGCGCTTCGCCGCTAAAATGGCCGCCGGAGGACTTACGATCATAGAGGGGAAACCGCTGCGGCGTTTCGGCGGTAAAATGGCCGCCGGAGGACTTACGATCATAGAGAGGAAACCGCTGTGGCGCTTCGCCACTAAAATGGCCGCCGGAGGACTTACGATCATAGAGGGGAAACCGCTGCGGCGCTTCGCCGCTAAAATGGCCGCCGGAGGACTTACGATCATAGAGGGGAAACCGCTGCGGCGCTTCGCCGCTAAAATGGCCGCCGGAGGACTTCCGATCAGACAGGGCAACAACTCTGTGGCGTTTCGCCAGTAAGGTGAGGTTCCATCTTCTGTACGGTCAGGAATGTCAGTAAAATGCCACACACTTAGAACCAACGATCAATAGATAACCGTATAGCGTCATCTTACAACCCCCTAAAAATACAATACTAAATAAGTAAAATTTTTTTTAAAACCCATATTTGGAATGAAAGACTGATTATCAAACCCCACAAGCAAGGGATGCCTGCGACCCTCACCTGCAACGCAACACTGGCCCGCTGGGAATGGCTCGCCTGGCCCGAGTTGCCTTCCCTGGAAATGGCCCCCTTTCCTCCTCGCTTTGCATCTTCAAAAGGGAAACTGCCACACACACAAAAATCTTACAAGGTGGCACAGAGCTGCGCACCATTTCATCACGCTGACACCACTGGCCGACCTACCTCCTTGGGGTCTTCCCCTCGACTCCTCTGTCGCTGCATCGGTATGCATCGCCTCTGGCCCCATCTGAAAAACCCAACAATTTATTAAGCAAGTCTCCATGATGCCAACTCATTGCTGCACCATTGCAGACCTCTCACTTCCATTTAGGAACCCTACCTGGAGTCTAACTGCAAGCAGCCATTAAAACACAAACAGAAAAAAACCCCAGCCGGCATACCTCAGAGCCCCACAGCCTTACAGCCCTGCAAAATCCCATCTGCTCCTTCCAACGCTGAAGGGCCCCACCCAGGCAGCTCCCATCATCTCCCAGGAACGGGACGGAAAGGACGGTCTGCACACCCTGCTGACGGTACCGCCTTTACCAAGGCCTCCCGGGCAGAATCCGGCATGCTAACCCTAGACTCTTACTGCTGTGCCATGTCACCCCACCTCCACAGCCCCGGGCAGAGCAGCTCCCAGCCAAACATGCACAGAATGACACAACACAGAACTCTGTGGACGATACGACTCCAAGATGGCCAAAGACTGTCAGCAAGAAGGGCTCCTGCACAGGCAACTGTCAAACTACGCCACTGAGAGCGAATGGGAGGAAGCTTTATGGCAACCCCAGAAGAGGGGGGACTGGACAGTAAGTCCTTCCAGCGAGCCGTTCAAAATTGTGATGACGGATGCTCAAGAAGACCATCTTCAAGACCTAACAATGGAAAGATGCAAGGAAAAAGCCTCGGGATGTGAGAATAGGTGACCAGAGAACAGAGCTCCCGCCAGAGCCTGCAATGATGCCCTAAGAGAGGACCGACCGGAAACTTCCAAGACGCAAGGACAAACCGTGCCGTGACCCTGCCAGGCAAAGCAAGAAGAGCCCCGTGGGCGCTATGCTGATGAGCGAGCGTGGGCATCCGAGACCCTAGAGACTATGCCCGAGAGGCACGCTGTGCCCCTTTGAGCGCAAAGAGGATGCTGACACCCAGACAGGGACTAAGACACAGAAGACACACAAGACACACCACACAACAAGAAGCGGACAGACAGACACGTGCTGGAGCTGCCCTGCCCGGCACACCCTGGCATTGTGCTGACAATTGACCTGCTCCTCCCCATGCAGCCTTACCCAGCCTCACCCCCACCCCTCCCATTTTTGCCCTCTTATCCGGCTCCTCCTACTTAGCTTTGAGGAGTCCGGAGAGCCAAAATCCTTTCTTGACAGGGTAAAACGTCTACTGCATGTCTGCTTACTGGGACGCTTTGCTGTGTCAAGCCTCGGGTAGCTCCTGTAAAGCAAAAGAGACAGTTAGAACTTCACAGACACAGTCACCCCTGAAAAAGCGATTGCTGCTTTAGCCCGCTACTCTCAGCTCACCTGGCCGAGGTCACCGCTGGTGCTGACCTCTGGCTTTGCTTGGCAGTTTGAGAATTCAGACAAAAAATTACAGACCCAAACGGATAAGCTACTCATACAGCCACCGGTGGCATCTTACCATGCGTAACATACGCTGACCTGCTTTCTTAGGGCACTCCGCTCATCCCGCTGCATCTGCAAAGAGCATTGAGCGAGTCACCCGGATGCAGACCGACAGTTTACCGATTCCTCAGGTCTCCGCAGGAAGCCTCCCTTCCTCCCAGGCTCCAGTTCCCTCATTATTTATCTCCCTTGCTCCCCGGTCCCCAGTTGGCACAGTTCCCCAGAAGCCGCAATTGCGGGGCATACCTCATCTTTTGCAGGCAAGTGCTATGTTTGGTCTTCCACTGAACTCTGGGCTCTGCTACGGGCCTGTGAAATAAAGGGCTAATGCTTACAGTTCACGAGGGGCCATGGTTACCGCCACAGGTAACGGCCGCCTCACCTTCTCTGTGTGCCATGGCCATGTCCCACCACCGACTCCAGGACCTGAAAAAGAAACAGGTTCCCACCTTCCATTACCATACCTTAACAAATCGCTCACCTGGCCCATGCCATTTACTGGTAGCTGCGCAGACGCTCAGGCCTGGCCTATAAACACACAAACAAGGGATGCCTGTAACACTCACGTGCAACACAACACTGGCCCACTAGGAATGGCTCGCCTGGCCCAAGTCACCTTTCCTGGAAACGGACTGCTCTCCTCCTCGCTTCGCACCTTCAAAAGAGAAACAGACACACACACAAAAATCTTAAAAGGTGGCACAGAGCCGCTGATCATTTCATCACGCTAATGCCACTGGCCGACCTACCTGCTTGGGGTCTTCCCCTTGACTCCTCTGTCGCTGCATCCGTATGCATTGCCTCTGGCCCCGTCTGAAAAACACAAGTGTCTATTAGGCAAGTCCCCCGATGCCAACTCATTACCGCACCATTCCAGACCTCTCGCTTCCATTTAGGAACTCCCGTCTCACATGGCACACAACAAGCGTAATACAGAGGCATACGGCGCACAACAAGCGTAATACAGAGGCATACGGCGCACAACAAGCGTAATACAGAGGCATACGGCGCACGGTGAACACAATAGAGACACACTATGCATTATACCACCCCAATAGAGAGGCGCATGGCACAAGGCAAGCGCAATACAGAGGAACGCTATCCCTTAGACCACCCCAATACAGAGGCACACGGCGCAAGGTGACTGCGCAGCATCTGCAAAATCAGAGCCAAACGCTCCATCTACCTGCCATATCATGCTTTGGTGTTAGACACCAACACAGACGACAACCGCTTCACCTTCTCAGTGCGCTCAGACACGTGGCTATGTCCCAACGATGCTCTCTATGGGGCCTGCAGGAAACAAAGCAGAAGGCCACATGCCAAGAGACCGCCCAAAACCTGTTCCCATGTCCCATTCCCTTACCTGACCGATCGCTCGCAGCCTCCGCCATTTACAGGTGCCTGCGCTGAGGTTCGTGCCGGGGCTATAAAATAAACAAGCGATGCCTATAACTCACCTGCAACGCAGGCACCCTCTCCATTGCCGCTCCCCATCTTGCCCTTTTCTCCTACTCCCTCGACTTAGCATTGAAAAGTCCAGGGATCCCAAATCCATTCTTGAGAGAAATGGAGATGCACACTGGAGGCGACCCTCAGGTGCCACCTGTAAAACGTAAGAAACAGCAGTTAGACCTTCACTGACGGGATCTGCTCAATGGAGCCACGCTTCGGGTATTGCGTACAACGCCTTCCACCAAAGTCTAAAGCCAGTAACATGCCGTAGGAGAAATCAAGTCCCAATACTTATAGTCAACAAAGGACCTGCTGCAAACTGTGCTGGTTCTAAAAGGATCACAGTTCTGAGAACAATGAGGAAAAGCCATAAACTGTCCCGTAACCCGGAAGAGAGTTGCCTTTGATACCCATGACTTTATTAGGAAATGCTAAAAGCCTATACGCAAGCAAGAAGCTTACTCAAGCCCTAGCCGGATAAGCTTATCATCAGACCTAGTAACAGAAGTGGTGCTAACGGCTTACAGTTTGAAGAGCAAAGCTGGTGAAATAAAACCCCAACAGTCCATCTTGTGCAAAGTCAGGAACGCCGGTAAAATGCTGTGCACCCAGAAGCAAAAGACCGACAGCTAACCTGATAGGATTGAGTTGCCCTGGCAAAGGCAACACAAAAGACACAAACTAAACGCAAGTCAAGCTTCATCAATAAGTACATTTGACTAGGTAGACACTGGCCACACTTAGCTAGTTGCAAAACACTTACCTTGAATGCACGAACCAAGACAACAGCAGCAACTCCAATGCTTCAGCTGCAGAATGAAAACCAGAACACTATGACAGGAGACAGAGAGTAGAATGAGCTGCCAAAGGCAAGGCAGGTGCCTTATATACCCCAGGCTCCACCCACTGCCCTTCCCACAGTGGCCTGGGAAAGGGGATGATGCTGCCTGCAGAGGGATTAAAAGCAGCTGGAGGAGCAGGTGTGGCTCTTGTGACCCAAGTTGTTTATCAGAGAATCAATGCTGAATGGAGAAAAGGATTCTTGCTAAAAACATTCTCTACTCTGCCTTAATAAAGGGCTAATGCTTATAGTCCATGAGGGGCCTGCTGTGACCTCCAAATGAGCTAACAAAAAAAAAACCACGGTGCTCTGGGAACTGTTAGGAATGTCGTGAGCTGACCGGGAACCAGGAAAATGCTACGTATTTGGTCCCCGTTATTTTGTTGGGAAAGGCTAAGGCTCTACAGGCAGATAAAAGGCTCATCCTAACCCCACCTAGACAATCTCATCATTGTGCCTGCTAGGAGAAGCGATGCTCAGGACTTAAACATTACAGAGCAATGTTAGTTAATAAAAGGTGAGGTTCTATCTTCTGTATGGTCAGGAAAGTCAGTAAAACACCACACACTTAGAACCAAAGACCAATAGATAATTGTATAGGGTCATCTTACAACCCCCTAAAAATACAATACAAGATAAAACTTTTTTAAAACCCCATATTTGGAATGAAAGACTGATTATCAGGCAAAGTGGCACAGACAGATGTGGCAAGAGATTAATATTTAAGATTTGGGGAACCGGAAAGGTAGATGGGCTGGCAGAGAGAGCAAGAAAGAAGCAGATGATCGTAGAATATCCTGAGTTGGAAGGGACCCATAAGGATCATCAAGTCCAACTCCTTGCTCCACACAGGACCAGCCAAGTCAGAGCATCTGACTCGGTGCATCATCCAGACACTTGACCTCAGTCGAGTGGGGTGTTGTGACCACTTCCCTGAAAAGCCTGTTCCAATGCCTGACCGTCCTATGAGTAAAGAGCCTCTTCCTAATATCCAACCTAAACAACCCCTGTTGCAGCTTCACAACATTCCCTCAGGTTCAGTCATTAGTCACCAAAGAGAAACCAGTGCCTCCCCCCATAAGGAAGCCATAGAATATGAGGAGGTCTCCCTCCTCAGTCTCCTTTCTCCATGTTGGGGAAAAAAAGAAAAAGGAATGGGCAGGAGGCAGGTAGAGATCTGCACGGCAGCAGAAAAAGCAACTCCCTACCAGCTTCTAACACTAGCAAGAGACCTTCACCACCTTGATGCTTCTCTCCACCTCCGCCCTTTCCTCCTCCATAGCGATGCCTGCCAGACCCTTACCTGGTCTGATGTCTTGATTGTCCTGTTTTACAAAACTTCCTCACTACACAGCAGCTTAGTACGTAGTCAACAGAGGCACTGAGCTCCTATCATCATGTGCTAGTCGACTACCTTGTAGGCAGCTTCAGGAGATTCTTCCTCACTGTGAGGACCAGCCGTCCTTTCCCAGAGGCAGCTGCATACCTGCAAGACAACAACACACAACACACACACCTTTTTGGATCTTCTCCTCAGCCCGTTCCCCCTTGTCAGCTCCCACAGACATGCTCAAATAACCCCCTTTAGAGCTGGAGCCCCTTTATGGAGCAGGGTTGGCCCCACCCTCAGCCTCATTGGCCACACCTGGGGCTGCCCCAGTTGCAGTCCCACAGCACATCACCCCCTCCTCTGCACCTGTCCACAGCCATGGGTTCTGCATCCAGTGGCTACAAACTCATCCAGACGCGACAAAAAGTTTACTCATTTGTGCACATAACAAATCCCAGCAGCAAGCTGGCTACAAGGTTCGGTGCCCAAATGCAGCAGGAGACAGAGAAAGAAAAATCAAAAGCAGGAGGAAGGATAGAGGGACATAGAAAAGAGTTGTGGGACAGGGAGATGGAAAGCAGAACACTGCTAACAAGAGAGGAATTAAACCTGATATGGAGTTAAAAGAACCACACAGCCATTTGCTGGCTTGCTCCTCTCTAGTAAAATGGGGGAAGAGGATCAAAAAGAAAAACATAAAACTTGGTTCCGGGTCTCTCTGGAGGCACCTAGCCTGGGCTGGTCCTGCTGCTGCACCTGTCAAGTAAGTTCATTATACCTGAGACTCTGCTGTGCAAAACCTAAGGTCAAGCTTGAAAGAGGAGGAAGTGCACCCACGTGTGTGTGCAATGAATACGAATGTGAATAATGCATGAATGCGCAGGCAACAGCTATTAAGGGCAAGGCAGGGGAGAGGGAGGAAGAGGGTCTGGGAACTAGTCAGAGAGATGGAGAAAGAGTATGTCAGAAGGTATGGGCTGCATGTAATAGAGGTACTAGGTGGACTCGGCTGTGCTAGGCTCACATTTGGACCTGATAATAAAGGTCTTTTCCAACCCTAACAATTCTAGGAGTTAATAAATAAATAAAAACAGGATCTTGAGCAACACAGAAGGAGAGAGATGGATAAAACAAAACCAGCCATAGGCAACAGGGCAAAGACAGAGGAATCAAAAGGTGGAGAGAGGGAGTTGTACTGGAGAGTAAGAGGAAAATGTGTCCTGATGGGCTTCCACGGAGCAAGGGAGGAAATAGAAATTAGAGAGAGAGATGGACAGAGAAAGAGAAAGTTAAAACAGTGGTGGTTGACAGGGACTCAGAAGGGCAGAGCAGGAAGGAAAAAGAAAAGAAGGGACAGGCAATACAGCAGAGAGGAACAAAAAAAAAAAAAAAAAAGAGAGAGAAAGGGATCCTGACAAACTGAGAGGGGAAAAGAAAAATCTAGCAGTGGGCTACAGATTAGAGGGGAGAGGCTTTAGAAAAACAGGGACAGGGAACAAGACAGGGGGTGCAACAGAGAAAGGGGAAAATAGTGACGGGACAGAGAGGAAAGAATTAAAAATGAGGGGCAGAGAACAAGATCAAGAGAGACAAAGAAATTGAAATGGGGTGTTACACTCTCAAACAACAGGAACACTGAGCCAGACAGAGCCAAAGATGGCAAAGATACCAACGGGCTACAAGGGAAAACGCAAAAATAGTGGCTGAGGGCCCTACGTGACAGAGAGAGGGAACCAGAGAGAGATGGAAAAAGAAAAAAAGACCCCTTTCTTTGGCTCAAAATACTTGCCCATGTCAACTGTTGCTTCCAGGGAGGGGGGTGGCCAGCAGAGCTGGTGTCTGTGACAGACCTGCCAAAACAAAATTACGTCCCAGACCAAAATGCCCCCGAACTAATCACACGGTCACAGTATCCAGGCAGCATTCAGGGACCGTTGCATTTCATTGGGGTATTTCATGCTCCAAATTTTAATCTTTATGGTATTTCAATGGTAAAATAGTCCCTGGAGAACTTCCGACCATAAACACACACACACACAAAATCAAAATCTGCTATCTTGGTAGTTAAACGGCCGCCGGAGGACTTACGATCATAGAGGGGAAACCGCTGTGGCGCTTCGCCGCTAAAATGGCCGCCGGAGGACTTACGATCATAGAGGGGAAACCGCTGCGGCGCTTCGCCGCTAAAATGGCCGCCGGAGGACTTACGATCATAGAGGGGAAACCGCTGCGGCGTTTCGGCGGTAAAATGGCCGCCGGAGGACTTACGATCATAGAGGGGAAACCGCTGTGGCGCTTCGCCACTAAAATGGCCGCCGGAGGACTTACGATCATAGAGGGGAAACCGCTGCGGCGCTTTGCCGCTAAAATGGCCGCCGGAGGACTTACGATCATAGAGGGGAAACCGCTGCGGCGCTTCGCCGCTAAAATGGCCGCCGGAGGACTTACGATCATAGAGGGGAAACCGCTGCGGCGCTTCGCCGCTAAAATGGCCGCCGGAGGACTTACGATCAGACAGGGCAACAACTCTGTGGCGTTTCGCCAGTAAGGTGAGGTTCCATCTTCTGTACGGTCAGGAATGTCAGTAAAATGCCACACACTTAGAACCAACGATCAATAGATAACCGTATAGCGTCATCTTACAACCCCCTAAAAATACAATACTAAATAAGTAAAATTTTTTTTTAAAACCCATATTTGGAATGAAAGACTGATTATCAAACCCCACAAGCAAGGGATGCCTGCGACCCTCACCTGCAACGCAACACTGGCCCGCTGGGAATGGCTCGCCTGGCCCGAGTTGCCTTCCCTGGAAATGGCCCCCTTTCCTCCTCGCTTTGCATCTTCAAAAGGGAAACTGCCACACACACAAAAATCTTACAAGGTGGCACACAGCTGCGCACCATTTCATCACGCTGACACCACTGGCCGACCTACCTCCTTGGGGTCTTCCCCTCGACTCCTCTGTCGCTGCATCGGTATGCATCGCCTCTGGCCCCATCTGAAAAACCCAACAATTTATTAAGCAAGTCTCCATGATGCCAACTCATTGCTGCACCATTGCAGACCTCTCACTTCCATTTAGGAACCCTACCTGGAGTCTAACTGCAAGCAGCCATTAAAACACAAACAGAAAAAAACCCCAGCCGGCATACCTCAGAGCCCCACAGCCTTACAGCCCTGCAAAATCCCATCTGCTCCTTCCAACGCTGAAGGGCCCCACCCAGGCAGCTCCCATCATCTCCCAGGAACGGGACGGAAAGGACGGTCTGCACACCCTGCTGACGGTACCGCCTTTACCAAGGCCTCCCGGGCAGAATCCGGCATGCTAACCCTAGACTCTTACTGCTGTGCCATGTCACCCCACCTCCACAGCCCCGGGCAGAGCAGCTCCCAGCCAAACATGCACAGAATGACACAACACAGAACTCTGTGGACGATACGACTCCAAGATGGCCAAAGACTGTCAGCAAGAAGGGCTCCTGCACAGGCAACTGTCAAACTACGCCACTGAGAGCGAATGGGAGGAAGCTTTATGGCAACCCCAGAAGAGGGGGGACTGGACAGTAAGTCCTTCCAGCGAGCCGTTCAAAATTGTGATGACGGATGCTCAAGAAGACCATCTTCAAGACCTAACAATGGAAAGATGCAAGGAAAAAGCCTCGGGATGTGAGAATAGGTGACCAGAGAACAGAGCTCCCGCCAGAGCCTGCAATGATGCCCTAAGAGAGGACCGACCGGAAACTTCCAAGACGCAAGGACAAACCGTGCCGTGACCCTGCCAGGCAAAGCAAGAAGAGCCCCGTGGGCGCTATGCTGATGAGCGAGCGTGGGCATCCGAGACCCTAGAGACTATGCCCGAGAGGCACGCTGTGCCCCTTTGAGCGCAAAGAGGATGCTGACACCCAGACAGGGACTAAGACACAGAAGACACACAAGACACACCACACAACAAGAAGCGGACAGACAGACACGTGCTGGAGCTGCCCTGCCCGGCACACCCTGGCATTGTGCTGACAATTGACCTGCTCCTCCCCATGCAGCCTTACCCAGCCTCACCCCCACCCCTCCCATTTTTGCCCTCTTATCCGGCTCCTCCTACTTAGCTTTGAGGAGTCCGGAGAGCCAAAATCCTTTCTTGACAGGGTAAAACGTCTACTGCATGTCTGCTTACTGGGACGCTTTGCTGTGTCAAGCCTCGGGTAGCTCCTGTAAAGCAAAAGAGACAGTTAGAACTTCACAGACACAGTCACCCCTGAAAAAGCGATTGCTGCTTTAGCCCGCTACTCTCAGCTCACCTGGCCGAGGTCACCGCTGGTGCTGACCTCTGGCTTTGCTTGGCAGTTTGAGAATTCAGACAAAAAATTACAGACCCAAACGGATAAGCTACTCATACAGCCACCGGTGGCATCTTACCATGCGTAACATACGCTGACCTGCTTTCTTAGGGCACTCCGCTCATCCCGCTGCATCTGCAAAGAGCATTGAGCGAGTCACCCGGATGCAGACCGACAGTTTACCGATTCCTCAGGTCTCCGCAGGAAGCCTCCCTTCCTCCCAGGCTCCAGTTCCCTCATTATTTATCTCCCTTGCTCCCCGGTCCCCAGTTGGCACAGTTCCCCAGAAGCCGCAATTGCGGGGCATACCTCATCTTTTGCAGGCAAGTGCTATGTTTGGTCTTCCACTGAACTCTGGGCTCTGCTACGGGCCTGTGAAATAAAGGGCTAATGCTTACAGTTCACGAGGGGCCATGGTTACCGCCACAGGTAACGGCCGCCTCACCTTCTCTGTGTGCCATGGCCATGTCCCACCACCGACTCCAGGACCTGAAAAAGAAACAGGTTCCCACCTTCCATTACCATACCTTAACAAATCGCTCACCTGGCCCATGCCATTTACTGGTAGCTGCGCAGACGCTCAGGCCTGGCCTATAAACACACAAACAAGGGATGCCTGTAACACTCACGTGCAACACAACACTGGCCCACTAGGAATGGCTCGCCTGGCCCAAGTCACCTTTCCTGGAAACGGACTGCTCTCCTCCTCGCTTCGCACCTTCAAAAGAGAAACAGACACACACACAAAAATCTTAAAAGGTGGCACAGAGCCGCTGATCATTTCATCACGCTAATGCCACTGGCCGACCTACCTGCTTGGGGTCTTCCCCTTGACTCCTCTGTCGCTGCATCCGTATGCATTGCCTCTGGCCCCGTCTGAAAAACACAAGTGTCTATTAGGCAAGTCCCCCGATGCCAACTCATTACCGCACCATTCCAGACCTCTCGCTTCCATTTAGGAACTCCCGTCTCACATGGCACACAACAAGCGTAATACAGAGGCATACGGCGCACAACAAGCGTAATACAGAGGCATACGGCGCACAACAAGCGTAATACAGAGGCATACGGCGCACGGTGAACACAATAGAGACACACTATGCATTATACCACCCCAATAGAGAGGCGCATGGCACAAGGCAAGCGCAATACAGAGGAACGCTATCCCTTAGACCACCCCAATACAGAGGCACACGGCGCAAGGTGACTGCGCAGCATCTGCAAAATCAGAGCCAAACGCTCCATCTACCTGCCATATCATGCTTTGGTGTTAGACACCAACACAGACGACAACCGCTTCACCTTCTCAGTGCGCTCAGACACGTGGCTATGTCCCAACGATGCTCTCTATGGGGCCTGCAGGAAACAAAGCAGAAGGCCACATGCCAAGAGACCGCCCAAAACCTGTTCCCATGTCCCATTCCCTTACCTGACCGATCGCTCGCAGCCTCCGCCATTTACAGGTGCCTGCGCTGAGGTTCGTGCCGGGGCTATAAAATAAACAAGCGATGCCTATAACTCACCTGCAACGCAGGCACCCTCTCCATTGCCGCTCCCCATCTTGCCCTTTTCTCCTACTCCCTCGACTTAGCATTGAAAAGTCCAGGGATCCCAAATCCATTCTTGAGAGAAATGGAGATGCACACTGGAGGCGACCCTCAGGTGCCACCTGTAAAACGTAAGAAACAGCAGTTAGACCTTCACTGACGGGATCTGCTCAATGGAGCCACGCTTCGGGTATTGCGTACAACGCCTTCCACCAAAGTCTAAAGCCAGTAACATGCCGTAGGAGAAATCAAGTCCCAATACTTATAGTCAACAAAGGACCTGCTGCAAACTGTGCTGGTTCTAAAAGGATCACAGTTCTGAGAACAATGAGGAAAAGCCATAAACTGTCCCGTAACCCGGAAGAGAGTTGCCTTTGATACCCATGACTTTATTAGGAAATGCTAAAAGCCTATACGCAAGCAAGAAGCTTACTCAAGCCCTAGCCGGATAAGCTTATCATCAGACCTAGTAACAGAAGTGGTGCTAACGGCTTACAGTTTGAAGAGCAAAGCTGGTGAAATAAAACCCCAACAGTCCATCTTGTGCAAAGTCAGGAACGCCGGTAAAATGCTGTGCACCCAGAAGCAAAAGACCGACAGCTAACCTGATAGGATTGAGTTGCCCTGGCAAAGGCAACACAAAAGACACAAACTAAACGCAAGTCAAGCTTCATCAATAAGTACATTTGACTAGGTAGACACTGGCCACACTTAGCTAGTTGCAAAACACTTACCTTGAATGCACGAACCAAGACAACAGCAGCAACTCCAATGCTTCAGCTGCAGAATGAAAACCAGAACACTATGACAGGAGACAGAGAGTAGAATGAGCTGCCAAAGGCAAGGCAGGTGCCTTATATACCCCAGGCTCCACCCACTGCCCTTCCCACAGTGGCCTGGGAAAGGGGATGATGCTGCCTGCAGAGGGATTAAAAGCAGCTGGAGGAGCAGGTGTGGCTCTTGTGACCCAAGTTGTTTATCAGAGAATCAATGCTGAATGGAGAAAAGGATTCTTGCTAAAAACATTCTCTACTCTGCCTTAATAAAGGGCTAATGCTTATAGTCCATGAGGGGCCTGCTGTGACCTCCAAATGAGCTAACAAAAAAAAAACCACGGTGCTCTGGGAACTGTTAGGAATGTCGTGAGCTGACCGGGAACCAGGAAAATGCTACGTATTTGGTCCCCGTTATTTTGTTGGGAAAGGCTAAGGCTCTACAGGCAGATAAAAGGCTCATCCTAACCCCACCTAGACAATCTCATCATTGTGCCTGCTAGGAGAAGCGATGCTCAGGACTTAAACATTACAGAGCAATGTTAGTTAATAAAAGGTGAGGTTCTATCTTCTGTATGGTCAGGAAAGTCAGTAAAACACCACACACTTAGAACCAAAGACCAATAGATAATTGTATAGGGTCATCTTACAACCCCCTAAAAATACAATACAAGATAAAACTTTTTTAAAACCCCATATTTGGAATGAAAGACTGATTATCAGGCAAAGTGGCACAGACAGATGTGGCAAGAGATTAATATTTAAGATTTGGGGAACCGGAAAGGTAGATGGGCTGGCAGAGAGAGCAAGAAAGAAGCAGATGATCGTAGAATATCCTGAGTTGGAAGGGACCCATAAGGATCATCAAGTCCAACTCCTTGCTCCACACAGGACCAGCCAAGTCAGAGCATCTGACTCGGTGCATCATCCAGACACTTGACCTCAGTCGAGTGGGGTGTTGTGACCACTTCCCTGAAAAGCCTGTTCCAATGCCTGACCGTCCTATGAGTAAAGAGCCTCTTCCTAATATCCAACCTAAACAACCCCTGTTGCAGCTTCACAACATTCCCTCAGGTTCAGTCATTAGTCACCAAAGAGAAACCAGTGCCTCCCCCCATAAGGAAGCCATAGAATATGAGGAGGTCTCCCTCCTCAGTCTCCTTTCTCCATGTTGGGGAAAAAAAGAAAAAGGAATGGGCAGGAGGCAGGTAGAGATCTGCACGGCAGCAGAAAAAGCAACTCCCTACCAGCTTCTAACACTAGCAAGAGACCTTCACCACCTTGATGCTTCTCTCCACCTCCGCCCTTTCCTCCTCCATAGCGATGCCTGCCAGACCCTTACCTGGTCTGATGTCTTGATTGTCCTGTTTTACAAAACTTCCTCACTACACAGCAGCTTAGTACGTAGTCAACAGAGGCACTGAGCTCCTATCATCATGTGCTAGTCGACTACCTTGTAGGCAGCTTCAGGAGATTCTTCCTCACTGTGAGGACCAGCCGTCCTTTCCCAGAGGCAGCTGCATACCTGCAAGACAACAACACACAACACACACACCTTTTTGGATCTTCTCCTCAGCCCGTTCCCCCTTGTCAGCTCCCACAGACATGCTCAAATAACCCCCTTTAGAGCTGGAGCCCCTTTATGGAGCAGGGTTGGCCCCACCCTCAGCCTCATTGGCCACACCTGGGGCTGCCCCAGTTGCAGTCCCACAGCACATCACCCCCTCCTCTGCACCTGTCCACAGCCATGGGTTCTGCATCCAGTGGCTACAAACTCATCCAGACGCGACAAAAAGTTTACTCATTTGTGCACATAACAAATCCCAGCAGCAAGCTGGCTACAAGGTTCGGTGCCCAAATGCAGCAGGAGACAGAGAAAGAAAAATCAAAAGCAGGAGGAAGGATAGAGGGACATAGAAAAGAGTTGTGGGACAGGGAGATGGAAAGCAGAACACTGCTAACAAGAGAGGAATTAAACCTGATATGGAGTTAAAAGAACCACACAGCCATTTGCTGGCTTGCTCCTCTCTAGTAAAATGGGGGAAGAGGATCAAAAAGAAAAACATAAAACTTGGTTCCGGGTCTCTCTGGAGGCACCTAGCCTGGGCTGGTCCTGCTGCTGCACCTGTCAAGTAAGTTCATTATACCTGAGACTCTGCTGTGCAAAACCTAAGGTCAAGCTTGAAAGAGGAGGAAGTGCACCCACGTGTGTGTGCGCAATGAATACGAATGTGAATAATGCATGAATGCTCAGGCAACAGCTATTAAGGGCAAGGCAGGGGAGAGGGAGGAAGAGGGTCTGGGAACTAGTCAGAGAGATGGAGAAAGAGTATGTCAGAAGGTATGGGCTGCATGTAATAGAGGTACTAGGTGGACTCGGCTGTGCTAGGCTCACATTTGGACCTGATAATAAAGGTCTTTTCCAACCCTAACAATTCTAGGAGTTAATAAATAAATAAAAACAGGATCTTGAGCAACACAGAAGGAGAGAGATGGATAAAACAAAACCAGCCATAGGCAACAGGGCAAAGACAGAGGAATCAAAAGGTGGAGAGAGGGAGTTGTACTGGAGAGTAAGAGGAAAATGTGTCCTGATGGGCTTCCACGGAGCAAGGGAGGAAATAGAAATTAGAGAGAGAGATGGACAGAGAAAGAGAAAGTTAAAACAGTGGTGGTTGACAGGGACTCAGAAGGGCAGAGCAGGAAGGAAAAAGAAAAGAAGGGACAGGCAATACAGCAGAGAGGAACAAAAAAAAAAAAAAAAAAGAGAGAGAAAGGGATCCTGACAAACTGAGAGGGGAAAAGAAAAATCTAGCAGTGGGCTACAGATTAGAGGGGAGAGGCTTTAGAAAAACAGGGACAGGGAACAAGACAGGGGGTGCAACAGAGAAAGGGGAAAATAGTGACGGGACAGAGAGGAAAGAATTAAAAATGAGGGGCAGAGAACAAGATCAAGAGAGACAAAGAAATTGAAATGGGGTGTTACACTCTCAAACAACAGGAACACTGAGCCAGACAGAGCCAAAGATGGCAAAGATACCAACGGGCTACAAGGGAAAACGCAAAAATAGTGGCTGAGGGCCCTACGTGACAGAGAGAGGGAACCAGAGAGAGATGGAAAAAGAAAAAAAGACCCCTTTCTTTGGCTCAAAATACTTGCCCATGTCAACTGTTGCTTCCAGGGAGGGGGGTGGCCAGCAGAGCTGGTGTCTGTGACAGACCTGCCAAAACAAAATTACGTCCCAGACCAAAATGCCCCCGAACTAATCACACGGTCACAGTATCCAGGCAGCATTCAGGGACCGTTGCATTTCATTGGGGTATTTCATGCTCCAAATTTTAATCTTTATGGTATTTCAATGGTAAAATAGTCCCTGGAGAACTTCCGACCATAAACACACACACACACAAAATCAAAATCTGCTATCTTGGTAGTTAAACGGCCGCCGGAGGACTTACGATCATAGAGGGGAAACCGCTGTGGCGCTTCGCCGCTAAAATGGCCGCCGGAGGACTTACGATCATAGAGGGGAAACCGCTGCGGCGCTTCGCCGCTAAAATGGCCGCCGGAGGACTTACGATCATAGAGGGGAAACCGCTGCGGCGTTTCGGCGGTAAAATGGCCGCCGGAGGACTTACGATCATAGAGGGGAAACCGCTGTGGCGCTTCGCCACTAAAATGGCCGCCGGAGGACTTACGATCATAGAGGGGAAACCGCTGCGGCGCTTCGCCGCTAAAATGGCCGCCGGAGGACTTACGATCATAGAGGGGAAACCGCTGCGGCGCTTCGCCGCTAAAATGGCCGCCGGAGGACTTACGATCATAGAGGGGAAACCGCTGCGGCGCTTCGCCGCTAAAATGGCCGCCGGAGGACTTACGATCAGACAGGGCAACAACTCTGTGGCGTTTCGCCAGTAAGGTGAGGTTCCATCTTCTGTACGGTCAGGAATGTCAGTAAAATGCCACACACTTAGAACCAACGATCAATAGATAACCGTATAGCGTCATCTTACAACCCCCTAAAAATACAATACTAAATAAGTAAAATTTTTTTTTAAAACCCATATTTGGAATGAAAGACTGATTATCAAACCCCACAAGCAAGGGATGCCTGCGACCCTCACCTGCAACGCAACACTGGCCCGCTGGGAATGGCTCGCCTGGCCCGAGTTGCCTTCCCTGGAAATGGCCCCCTTTCCTCCTCGCTTTGCATCTTCAAAAGGGAAACTGCCACACACACAAAAATCTTACAAGGTGGCACAGAGCTGCGCACCATTTCATCACGCTGACACCACTGGCCGACCTACCTCCTTGGGGTCTTCCCCTCGACTCCTCTGTCGCTGCATCGGTATGCATCGCCTCTGGCCCCATCTGAAAAACCCAACAATTTATTAAGCAAGTCTCCATGATGCCAACTCATTGCTGCACCATTGCAGACCTCTCACTTCCATTTAGGAACCCTACCTGGAGTCTAACTGCAAGCAGCCATTAAAACACAAACAGAAAAAAACCCCAGCCGGCATACCTCAGAGCCCCACAGCCTTACAGCCCTGCAAAATCCCATCTGCTCCTTCCAACGCTGAAGGGCCCCACCCAGGCAGCTCCCATCATCTCCCAGGAACGGGACGGAAAGGACGGTCTGCACACCCTGCTGACGGTACCGCCTTTACCAAGGCCTCCCGGGCAGAATCCGGCATGCTAACCCTAGACTCTTACTGCTGTGCCATGTCACCCCACCTCCACAGCCCCGGGCAGAGCAGCTCCCAGCCAAACATGCACAGAATGACACAACACAGAACTCTGTGGACGATACGACTCCAAGATGGCCAAAGACTGTCAGCAAGAAGGGCTCCTGCACAGGCAACTGTCAAACTACGCCACTGAGAGCGAATGGGAGGAAGCTTTATGGCAACCCCAGAAGAGGGGGGACTGGACAGTAAGTCCTTCCAGCGAGCCGTTCAAAATTGTGATGACGGATGCTCAAGAAGACCATCTTCAAGACCTAACAATGGAAAGATGCAAGGAAAAAGCCTCGGGATGTGAGAATAGGTGACCAGAGAACAGAGCTCCCGCCAGAGCCTGCAATGATGCCCTAAGAGAGGACCGACCGGAAACTTCCAAGACGCAAGGACAAACCGTGCCGTGACCCTGCCAGGCAAAGCAAGAAGAGCCCCGTGGGCGCTATGCTGATGAGCGAGCGTGGGCATCCGAGACCCTAGAGACTATGCCCGAGAGGCACGCTGTGCCCCTTTGAGCGCAAAGAGGATGCTGACACCCAGACAGGGACTAAGACACAGAAGACACACAAGACACACCACACAACAAGAAGCGGACAGACAGACACGTGCTGGAGCTGCCCTGCCCGGCACACCCTGGCATTGTGCTGACAATTGACCTGCTCCTCCCCATGCAGCCTTACCCAGCCTCACCCCCACCCCTCCCATTTTTGCCCTCTTATCCGGCTCCTCCTACTTAGCTTTGAGGAGTCCGGAGAGCCAAAATCCTTTCTTGACAGGGTAAAACGTCTACTGCATGTCTGCTTACTGGGACGCTTTGCTGTGTCAAGCCTCGGGTAGCTCCTGTAAAGCAAAAGAGACAGTTAGAACTTCACAGACACAGTCACCCCTGAAAAAGCGATTGCTGCTTTAGCCCGCTACTCTCAGCTCACCTGGCCGAGGTCACCGCTGGTGCTGACCTCTGGCTTTGCTTGGCAGTTTGAGAATTCAGACAAAAAATTACAGACCCAAACGGATAAGCTACTCATACAGCCACCGGTGGCATCTTACCATGCGTAACATACGCTGACCTGCTTTCTTAGGGCACTCCGCTCATCCCGCTGCATCTGCAAAGAGCATTGAGCGAGTCACCCGGATGCAGACCGACAGTTTACCGATTCCTCAGGTCTCCGCAGGAAGCCTCCCTTCCTCCCAGGCTCCAGTTCCCTCATTATTTATCTCCCTTGCTCCCCGGTCCCCAGTTGGCACAGTTCCCCAGAAGCCGCAATTGCGGGGCATACCTCATCTTTTGCAGGCAAGTGCTATGTTTGGTCTTCCACTGAACTCTGGGCTCTGCTACGGGCCTGTGAAATAAAGGGCTAATGCTTACAGTTCACGAGGGGCCATGGTTACCGCCACAGGTAACGGCCGCCTCACCTTCTCTGTGTGCCATGGCCATGTCCCACCACCGACTCCAGGACCTGAAAAAGAAACAGGTTCCCACCTTCCATTACCATACCTTAACAAATCGCTCACCTGGCCCATGCCATTTACTGGTAGCTGCGCAGACGCTCAGGCCTGGCCTATAAACACACAAACAAGGGATGCCTGTAACACTCACGTGCAACACAACACTGGCCCACTAGGAATGGCTCGCCTGGCCCAAGTCACCTTTCCTGGAAACGGACTGCTCTCCTCCTCGCTTCGCACCTTCAAAAGAGAAACAGACACACACACAAAAATCTTAAAAGGTGGCACAGAGCCGCTGATCATTTCATCACGCTAATGCCACTGGCCGACCTACCTGCTTGGGGTCTTCCCCTTGACTCCTCTGTCGCTGCATCCGTATGCATTGCCTCTGGCCCCGTCTGAAAAACACAAGTGTCTATTAGGCAAGTCCCCCGATGCCAACTCATTACCGCACCATTCCAGACCTCTCGCTTCCATTTAGGAACTCCCGTCTCACATGGCACACAACAAGCGTAATACAGAGGCATACGGCGCACAACAAGCGTAATACAGAGGCATACGGCGCACAACAAGCGTAATACAGAGGCATACGGCGCACAACAAGCGTAATACAGAGGCATACGGCGCACGGTGAACACAATAGAGACACACTATGCATTATACCACCCCAATAGAGAGGCGCATGGCACAAGGCAAGCGCAATACAGAGGAACGCTATCCCTTAGACCACCCCAATACAGAGGCACACGGCGCAAGGTGACTGCGCAGCATCTGCAAAATCAGAGCCAAACGCTCCATCTACCTGCCATATCATGCTTTGGTGTTAGACACCAACACAGACGACAACCGCTTCACCTTCTCAGTGCGCTCAGACACGTGGCTATGTCCCAACGATGCTCTCTATGGGGCCTGCAGGAAACAAAGCAGAAGGCCACATGCCAAGAGACCGCCCAAAACCTGTTCCCATGTCCCATTCCCTTACCTGACCGATCGCTCGCAGCCTCCGCCATTTACAGGTGCCTGCGCTGAGGTTCGTGCCGGGGCTATAAAATAAACAAGCGATGCCTATAACTCACCTGCAACGCAGGCACCCTCTCCATTGCCGCTCCCCATCTTGCCCTTTTCTCCTACTCCCTCGACTTAGCATTGAAAAGTCCAGGGATCCCAAATCCATTCTTGAGAGAAATGGAGATGCACACTGGAGGCGACCCTCAGGTGCCACCTGTAAAACGTAAGAAACAGCAGTTAGACCTTCACTGACGGGATCTGCTCAATGGAGCCACGCTTCGGGTATTGCGTACAACGCCTTCCACCAAAGTCTAAAGCCAGTAACATGCCGTAGGAGAAATCAAGTCCCAATACTTATAGTCAACAAAGGACCTGCTGCAAACTGTGCTGGTTCTAAAAGGATCACAGTTCTGAGAACAATGAGGAAAAGCCATAAACTGTCCCGTAACCCGGAAGAGAGTTGCCTTTGATACCCATGACTTTATTAGGAAATGCTAAAAGCCTATACGCAAGCAAGAAGCTTACTCAAGCCCTAGCCGGATAAGCTTATCATCAGACCTAGTAACAGAAGTGGTGCTAACGGCTTACAGTTTGAAGAGCAAAGCTGGTGAAATAAAACCCCAACAGTCCATCTTGTGCAAAGTCAGGAACGCCGGTAAAATGCTGTGCACCCAGAAGCAAAAGACCGACAGCTAACCTGATAGGATTGAGTTGCCCTGGCAAAGGCAACACAAAAGACACAAACTAAACGCAAGTCAAGCTTCATCAATAAGTACATTTGACTAGGTAGACACTGGCCACACTTAGCTAGTTGCAAAACACTTACCTTGAATGCACGAACCAAGACAACAGCAGCAACTCCAATGCTTCAGCTGCAGAATGAAAACCAGAACACTATGACAGGAGACAGAGAGTAGAATGAGCTGCCAAAGGCAAGGCAGGTGCCTTATATACCCCAGGCTCCACCCACTGCCCTTCCCACAGTGGCCTGGGAAAGGGGATGATGCTGCCTGCAGACGGATTAAAAGCAGCTGGAGGAGCAGGTGTGGCTCTTGTGACCCAAGTTGTTTATCAGAGAATCAATGCTGAATGGAGAAAAGGATTCTTGCTAAAAACATTCTCTACTCTGCCTTAATAAAGGGCTAATGCTTATAGTCCATGAGGGGCCTGCTGTGACCTCCAAATGAGCTAACAAAAAAAAACCACGGTGCTCTGGGAACTGTTAGGAATGTCGTGAGCTGACCGGGAACCAGGAAAATGCTACGTATTTGGTCCCCGTTATTTTGTTGGGAAAGGCTAAGGCTCTACAGGCAGATAAAAGGCTCATCCTAACCCCACCTAGACAATCTCATCATTGTGCCTGCTAGGAGAAGCGATGCTCAGGACTTAAACATTACAGAGCAATGTTAGTTAATAAAAGGTGAGGTTCTATCTTCTGTATGGTCAGGAAAGTCAGTAAAACACCACACACTTAGAACCAAAGACCAATAGATAATTGTATAGGGTCATCTTACAACCCCCTAAAAATACAATACAAGATAAAACTTTTTTAAAACCCCATATTTGGAATGAAAGACTGATTATCAGGCAAAGTGGCACAGACAGATGTGGCAAGAGATTAATATTTAAGATTTGGGGAACCGGAAAGGTAGATGGGCTGGCAGAGAGAGCAAGAAAGAAGCAGATGATCGTAGAATATCCTGAGTTGGAAGGGACCCATAAGGATCATCAAGTCCAACTCCTTGCTCCACACAGGACCAGCCAAGTCAGAGCATCTGACTCGGTGCATCATCCAGACACTTGACCTCAGTCGAGTGGGGTGTTGTGACCACTTCCCTGAAAAGCCTGTTCCAATGCCTGACCGTCCTATGAGTAAAGAGCCTCTTCCTAATATCCAACCTAAACAACCCCTGTTGCAGCTTCACAACATTCCCTCAGGTTCAGTCATTAGTCACCAAAGAGAAACCAGTGCCTCCCCCCATAAGGAAGCCATAGAATATGAGGAGGTCTCCCTCCTCAGTCTCCTTTCTCCATGTTGGGGAAAAAAAGAAAAAGGAATGGGCAGGAGGCAGGTAGAGATCTGCACGGCAGCAGAAAAAGCAACTCCCTACCAGCTTCTAACACTAGCAAGAGACCTTCACCACCTTGATGCTTCTCTCCACCTCCGCCCTTTCCTCCTCCATAGCGATGCCTGCCAGACCCTTACCTGGTCTGATGTCTTGATTGTCCTGTTTTACAAAACTTCCTCACTACACAGCAGCTTAGTACGTAGTCAACAGAGGCACTGAGCTCCTATCATCATGTGCTAGTCGACTACCTTGTAGGCAGCTTCAGGAGATTCTTCCTCACTGTGAGGACCAGCCGTCCTTTCCCAGAGGCAGCTGCATACCTGCAAGACAACAACACACAACACACACACCTTTTTGGATCTTCTCCTCAGCCCGTTCCCCCTTGTCAGCTCCCACAGACATGCTCAAATAACCCCCTTTAGAGCTGGAGCCCCTTTATGGAGCAGGGTTGGCCCCACCCTCAGCCTCATTGGCCACACCTGGGGCTGCCCCAGTTGCAGTCCCACAGCACATCACCCCCTCCTCTGCACCTGTCCACAGCCATGGGTTCTGCATCCAGTGGCTACAAACTCATCCAGACGCGACAAAAAGTTTACTCATTTGTGCACATAACAAATCCCAGCAGCAAGCTGGCTACAAGGTTCGGTGCCCAAATGCAGCAGGAGACAGAGAAAGAAAAATCAAAAGCAGGAGGAAGGATAGAGGGACATAGAAAAGAGTTGTGGGACAGGGAGATGGAAAGCAGAACACTGCTAACAAGAGAGGAATTAAACCTGATATGGAGTTAAAAGAACCACACAGCCATTTGCTGGCTTGCTCCTCTCTAGTAAAATGGGGGAAGAGGATCAAAAAGAAAAACATAAAACTTGGTTCCGGGTCTCTCTGGAGGCACCTAGCCTGGGCTGGTCCTGCTGCTGCACCTGTCAAGTAAGTTCATTATACCTGAGACTCTGCTGTGCAAAACCTAAGGTCAAGCTTGAAAGAGGAGGAAGTGCACCCACGTGTGTGTGCAATGAATACGAATGTGAATAATGCATGAATGCTCAGGCAACAGCTATTAAGGGCAAGGCAGGGGAGAGGGAGGAAGAGGGTCTGGGAACTAGTCAGAGAGATGGAGAAAGAGTATGTCAGAAGGTATGGGCTGCATGTAATAGAGGTACTAGGTGGACTCGGCTGTGCTAGGCTCACATTTGGACCTGATAATAAAGGTCTTTTCCAACCCTAACAATTCTAGGAGTTAATAAATAAATAAAAACAGGATCTTGAGCAACACAGAAGGAGAGAGATGGATAAAACAAAACCAGCCATAGGCAACAGGGCAAAGACAGAGGAATCAAAAGGTGGAGAGAGGGAGTTGTACTGGAGAGTAAGAGGAAAATGTGTCCTGATGGGCTTCCACGGAGCAAGGGAGGAAATAGAAATTAGAGAGAGAGATGGACAGAGAAAGAGAAAGTTAAAACAGTGGTGGTTGACAGGGACTCAGAAGGGCAGAGCAGGAAGGAAAAAGAAAAGAAGGGACAGGCAATACAGCAGAGAGGAACAAAAAAAAAAAAAAAAAAGAGAGAAAGGGATCCTGACAAACTGAGAGGGGAAAAGAAAAATCTAGCAGTGGGCTACAGATTAGAGGGGAGAGGCTTTAGAAAAACAGGGACAGGGAACAAGACAGGGGGTGCAACAGAGAAAGGGGAAAATAGTGACGGGACAGAGAGGAAAGAATTAAAAATGAGGGGCAGAGAACAAGATCAAGAGAGACAAAGAAATTGAAATGGGGTGTTACACTCTCAAACAACAGGAACACTGAGCCAGACAGAGCCAAAGATGGCAAAGATACCAACGGGCTACAAGGGAAAACGCAAAAATAGTGGCTGAGGGCCCTACGTGACAGAGAGAGGGAACCAGAGAGAGATGGAAAAAGAAAAAAAGACCCCTTTCTTTGGCTCAAAATACTTGCCCATGTCAACTGTTGCTTCCAGGGAGGGGGGTGGCCAGCAGAGCTGGTGTCTGTGACAGACCTGCCAAAACAAAATTACGTCCCAGACCAAAATGCCCCCGAACTAATCACACGGTCACAGTATCCAGGCAGCATTCAGGGACCGTTGCATTTCATTGGGGTATTTCATGCTCCAAATTTTAATCTTTATGGTATTTCAATGGTAAAATAGTCCCTGGAGAACTTCCGACCATAAACACACACACACACAAAATCAAAATCTGCTATCTTGGTAGTTAAACGGCCGCCGGAGGACTTACGATCATAGAGGGGAAACCGCTGTGGCGCTTCGCCGCTAAAATGGCCGCCGGAGGACTTACGATCATAGAGGGGAAACCGCTGTGGCGCTTCGCCGCTAAAATGGCCGCCGGAGGACTTACGATCATAGAGGGGAAACCGCTGCGGCGCTTCGCCGCTAAAATGGCCGCCGGAGGACTTACGATCATAGAGGGGAAACCGCTGCGGCGTTTCGGCGGTAAAATGGCCGCCGGAGGACTTACGATCATAGAGAGGAAACCGCTGTGGCGCTTCGCCACTAAAATGGCCGCCGGAGGACTTACGATCATAGAGGGGAAACCGCTGCGGCGCTTCGCCGCTAAAATGGCCGCCGGAGGACTTACGATCATAGAGGGGAAACCGCTGCGGCGCTTCGCCGCTAAAATGGCCGCCGGAGGACTTACGATCAGACAGGGCAACAACTCTGTGGCGTTTCGCCAGTAAGGTGAGGTTCCATCTTCTGTACGGTCAGGAATGTCAGTAAAATGCCACACACTTAGAACCAACGATCAATAGATAACCGTATAGCGTCATCTTACAACCCCCTAAAAATACAATACTAAATAAGTAAAATTTTTTTTTAAAACCCATATTTGGAATGAAAGACTGATTATCAAACCCCACAAGCAAGGGATGCCTGCGACCCTCACCTGCAACGCAACACTGGCCCGCTGGGAATGGCTCGCCTGGCCCGAGTTGCCTTCCCTGGAAATGGCCCCCTTTCCTCCTCACTTTGCATCTTCAAAAGGGAAACTGCCACACACACAAAAATCTTACAAGGTGGCACAGAGCTGCGCACCATTTCATCACGCTGACACCACTGGCCGACCTACCTCCTTGGGGTCTTCCCCTCGACTCCTCTGTCGCTGCATCGGTATGCATCGCCTCTGGCCCCATCTGAAAAACCCAACAATTTATTAAGCAAGTCTCCATGATGCCAACTCATTGCTGCACCATTGCAGACCTCTCACTTCCATTTAGGAACCCTACCTGGAGTCTAACTGCAAGCAGCCATTAAAACACAAACAGAAAAAAAACCCAGCCGGCATACCTCAGAGCCCCACAGCCTTACACCCCTGCAAAATCCCATCTGCTCCTTCCAACGCTGAAGGGCCCCACCCAGGCAGCTCCCATCATCTCCCAGGAACGGGACGGAAAGGACGGTCTGCACACCCTGCTGACGGTACCGCCTTTACCAAGGCCTCCCGGGCAGAATCCGGCATGCTAACCCTAGACTCTTACTGCTGTGCCATGTCACCCCACCTCCACAGCCCCGGGCAGAGCAGCTCCCAGCCAAACATGCACAGAATGACACAACACAGAACTCTGTGGACGATACGACTCCAAGATGGCCAAAGACTGTCAGCAAGAAGGGCTCCTGCACAGGCAACTGTCAAACTACGCCACTGAGAGCGAATGGGAGGAAGCTTTATGGCAACCCCAGAAGAGGGGGGACTGGACAGTAAGTCCTTCCAGCGAGCCGTTCAAAATTGTGATGACGGATGCTCAAGACCATCTTCAAGACCTAACAATGGAAAGATGCAAGGAAAAAGCCTCGGGATGTGAGAATAGGTGACCAGAGAACAGAGCTCCCGCCAGAGCCTGCAATGATGCCCTAAGAGAGGACCGACCGGAAACTTCCAAGACGCAAGGACAAACCGTGCCGTGACCCTGCCAGGCAAAGCAAGAAGAGCCCCGTGGGCGCTATGCTGATGAGCGAGCGTGGGCATCCGAGACCCTAGAGACTATGCCCGAGAGGCACGCTGTGCCCCTTTGAGCGCAAAGAGGATGCTGACACCCAGACAGGGACTAAGACACAGAAGACACACAAGACACACCACACAACAAGAAGCGGACAGACAGACACGTGCTGGAGCTGCCCTGCCCGGCACACCCTGGCATTGTGCTGACAATTGACCTGCTCCTCCCCATGCAGCCTTACCCAGCCTCACCCCCACCCCTCCCATTTTTGCCCTCTTATCCGGCTCCTCCTACTTAGCTTTGAGGAGTCCGGAGAGCCAAAATCCTTTCTTGACAGGGTAAAACGTCTACTGCATGTCTGCTTACTGGGACGCTTTGCTGTGTCAAGCCTCGGGTAGCTCCTGTAAAGCAAAAGAGACAGTTAGAACTTCACAGACACAGTCACCCCTGAAAAAGCGATTGCTGCTTTAGCCCGCTACTCTCAGCTCACCTGGCCGAGGTCACCGCTGGTGCTGACCTCTGGCTTTGCTTGGCAGTTTGAGAATTCAGACAAAAAATTACAGACCCAAACGGATAAGCTACTCATACAGCCACCGGTGGCATCTTACCATGCGTAACATACGCTGACCTGCTTTCTTAGGGCACTCCGCTCATCCCGCTGCATCTGCAAAGAGCATTGAGCGAGTCACCCGGATGCAGACCGACAGTTTACCGATTCCTCAGGTCTCCGCAGGAAGCCTCCCTTCCTCCCAGGCTCCAGTTCCCTCATTATTTATCTCCCTTGCTCCCCGGTCCCCAGTTGGCACAGTTCCCCAGAAGCCGCAATTGCGGGGCATACCTCATCTTTTGCAGGCAAGTGCTATGTTTGGTCTTCCACTGAACTCTGGGCTCTGCTACGGGCCTGTGAAATAAAGGGCTAATGCTTACAGTTCACGAGGGGCCATGGTTACCGCCACAGGTAACGGCCGCCTCACCTTCTCTGTGTGCCATGGCCATGTCCCACCACCGACTCCAGGACCTGAAAAAGAAACAGGTTCCCACCTTCCATTACCATACCTTAACAAATCGCTCACCTGGCCCATGCCATTTACTGGTAGCTGCGCAGACGCTCAGGCCTGGCCTATAAACACACAAACAAGGGATGCCTGTAACACTCACGTGCAACACAACACTGGCCCACTAGGAATGGCTCGCCTGGCCCAAGTCACCTTTCCTGGAAACGGACTGCTCTCCTCCTCGCTTCGCACCTTCAAAAGAGAAACAGACACACACACAAAAATCTTAAAAGGTGGCACAGAGCCGCTGATCATTTCATCACGCTAATGCCACTGGCCGACCTACCTGCTTGGGGTCTTCCCCTTGACTCCTCTGTCGCTGCATCCGTATGCATTGCCTCTGGCCCCGTCTGAAAAACACAAGTGTCTATTAGGCAAGTCCCCCGATGCCAACTCATTACCGCACCATTCCAGACCTCTCGCTTCCATTTAGGAACTCCCGTCTCACATGGCACACAACAAGCGTAATACAGAGGCATACGGCGCACAACAAGCGTAATACAGAGGCATACGGCGCACAACAAGCGTAATACAGAGGCAGACGGCGCACAACAAGCGTAATACAGAGGCAGACGGCGCACGGTGAACACAATAGAGACACACTATGCATTATACCACCCCAATAGAGAGGCGCATGGCACAAGGCAAGCGCAATACAGAGGAACGCTATCCCTTAGACCACCCCAATACAGAGGCACACGGCGCAAGGTGGCTGCGCAGCATCTGCAAAATCAGAGCCAAACGCTCCATCTACCTGCCATATCATGCTTTGGTGTTAGACACCAACACAGACGACAACCGCTTCACCTTCTCAGTGCGCTCAGACACGTGGCTATGTCCCAACAATGCTATCTATGGGCCTGCAGGAAACAAAGCAGAAGGCCACATGCCAAGAGACCGCCCAAAACCTGTTCCCATCTCCCATTCCCTTACCTGACCGATCGCTCACAGCCTCCGCCATTTACAGGTGCCTGCGCCAAGGTTTGTGCCAGGGCTATAAAATAAACAAGGGATACCTATAACTCACCTGCAACGCAGGCACCCTCTCCACTGCCGCTCCCCATCTTGCCCTTTTCTCCTACTCCCTCGACTTAGCATTGAAAAGTCCAGGGATCCCAAATCCATTCTTGAGAGAAACGGAGATGCACACTGGAGGCGACCCTCAGGTGCCACCTGTAAAACGTAAGAAACAGCAGTTAGACCTTCACTGACGGGATCTGCTCAATGGAGCCACGCTTCGGGTATTGCGTACAACGCCTTCCACCAAAGTCTAAAGCCAGTAACATGCCGTAGGAGAAATCAAGTCCCAATACTTATAGCCAACAAAGGACCTGCTGCAAACTGCACTGGTTCTAAAAGGATCACAGTTCTGAGAACAATGAGGAAAAGCCATAAACTGTCCCGTAACCCGGAAGAGAGTTGCCTTTGATACCCATGACTTTATTAGGAAATGCTAAAAGCCTATACGCAAGCAAGCAGCTTACTCAAGCCCTAGCCGGATAAGCTTATCATCAGACCTAGTAACAGAAGTGGTGCTAACGGCTTACGGTTTAAAGAGCAAAGCTGGTGAAATAAAACCCCAACAGTCCATCTTGTGCAAAGTCAGGAACGCCGGTAAAATGCTGTGCACCCAGAAGCAAAAGACCGACAGCTAACCTGATAGGATTGAGTTGCCCTGGCAAAGGCAACACAAAAGACACAAACTAAACGCAAGTCAAGCTTCATCAATAAGTACATTTGACTAGGTAGACACTGGCCACACTTAGCTAGTTGCAAAACACTTACCTTGAATGCACGAACCAAGACAACAGCAGCAACTCCAATGCTTCAGCTGCAGAATGAAAACCAGAACACTATGACAGGAGACAGAGAGTAGAATGAGCTGCCAAAGGCAAGGCAGGTGCCTTATATACCCCAGGCTCCACCCACTGCCCTTCCCACAGTGGCCTGGGAAAGGGGATGATGCTGCCTGCAGAGGGATTAAAAGCAGCTGGAGGAGCAGGTGTGGCTCTTGTGACCCAAGTTGTTTATCAGAGAATCAATGCTGAATGGAGAAAAGGATTCTTGCTAAAAACATTCTCTACTCTGCCTTAATAAAGGGCTAATGCTTATAGTCCATGAGGGGCCTGCTGTGACCTCCAAATGAGCTAGAAAAAAACCCACGGTGCTCTGGGAACTGTTAGGAATGTTGTGAGCTGACCAGGAACCGGGAAAATGCTACGTATTTGGTCCCCGTTATTTTGTTGGGAAAGACTAAGGCTCTACAGGCAGATAAAAGGCTCATCCTAACCCCACCTAGACAATCTCATCATTGCGCCTGCTAGGAGAAGCGATGCTCAGGACTTAAACATTACAGAGCAATGTTAGTTAATAAAAGGTGAGGTTCTATCTTCTGTATGGTCAGGAAAGTCAGTAAAACACCACACATTTAGAACCAAAGACCAATAGATAATTGTATAGGGCCATCTTACAACCCCCTAAAAATACAATACAAAATAAATAAAACTTTTTTAAAACCCCATATTTGGAATGAAAGACTGATTATCAGGCAAAGTGGCACAGACAGATGTGGCAAGAGATTAATGTTTAAGATTTGGGGAACCGGAAAGGTAGATGGGCTGGCAGAGAGAGCAAGAAAGAAGCAGATGATCGTAGAATATCCTGAGTTGGAAGGGACCCATAAGGATCATCAAGTCCAACTCCTTGCTCCACACAGGACCAGCCAAGTCAGAGCATCTGACTCAGTGCATCATCCAGACACTTGACCTCAGTCGAGTGGGGTGCTGTGACCACTTCCCTGAAAAGCCTGTTCCAATGCCTGACCGTCCTATGAGTAAAGAGCCTCTTCCTAATATCCAACCTAAACAACCCCTGTTGCAGCTTCACAACATTCCCTCAGGTTCAGTCACTAGTCACCAAAGAGAAACCAGTGCCTCCCCCCATAAGGAAGCCATAGAATATGAGGAGGTCTCCCTCCTCAGTCTCCTTTCTCCATGTTGGGGAAAAAAAGAAAAAGGAATGGGCAGGAGGCAGGTAGAGATCTGCACGGCAGCAGAAAAAGCAACTCCCTACCAGCTTCTAACACTAGCAAGAGACCTTCACCACCTTGATGCTTCTCTCCACCAGTTAAAAGCTGGCAACAGGAAAAATGAACAGACTAAAATACCCAAAGAACCCCCACAAAGCCCAAAACCCAAAGAAGCTAAAAAACCCATTTAGAAACACCCACAAACCTCAGACCCCACAAGAAAATTCACAAAACCCTGTGACTCTGGGAACATCCAGGAAAGCCATGAGCTGTCCTGAAACCCAGAAGATACTACACCTTTGATACCCATTACTTTATAGGAAAAGACTAAAACTCAGTACGTGGACAAGATGCTCGCCCTAATCCCAACTAGAAAAATCTCATCATTAGGCCTGTTAGAAACAATACTCACAGCTTACAGCATACAGAACAAAGCAAAAATAATAATAAAAAAGTCACTTTACAATCCCCTGAAAACATAAACACTCAAAACTACACACAAAGATGCTTTCCATTATATACATGCTGCTTAACCTGAAGTTCTTACCTCAGATATATCTCCCCAAACAGCCAAGCCATCGCAGATACACGTTCCTAAAAAGCCAAGCCAACTACAAAGCTCCATCTGCCAAAAGACAGAGAGAGCACTAACCCCAAAGAAAACCTTCAGGAAAGTAAGCAGCCTAGGCCAAGGCCAGCTGCTCATATACCCCTGGCCCCACCCACCACCCTTCCCACAGTCCCCTGGGAAAGGGGAGAGTCCTGTCTGCAGAAGATTCAAAGGCAGGAATGGGTTTTCTGACTTAAATTGATGGATTGCAAAGTGCTGAATGGAGAAAGGGACTCTTACTGAAACCAATAATTGCCACTTTTACTGCATCTGTCATATTGATGCTGCAACTTGGTATGTAAATAGTTTTTATTTGTACAGCTGGAGCCCCTTCATGGACCAGGGCTGGCCCCTCCCTCAGCCTCATTGGCCATGCCTGGGGCTGCCCCAGCTGTAGCCACACAGCACATCATCCAGCACATCATCCCTGCACCTGTCCACAGCCACAGGCTCTGCATCCGAGGGCTGCAAACACATCCAGAAGTGACAGGAAAATTTTACTCCTTAGTGCACATAACAAATCCTGGTAGTGAGTTGGATACAAGGCTCGGCACCCAAATACAGCAGAAGACAGAGAGAGAAAAATGAAAAGCAGGAGGAAGGATAGCAGGATGTAGAAAAGAGTTGTGAGACAAGGAGATGAAAGCAGGATGTGGCTAATGAGAGATGGATTTAACCTGGTAGAGAGTTAACTACACAGCCATTTGCTGGTTTACTCCTCTCCAGTGAGGGGGGGGGGGGAAGCTGATCAAAAAGAAAAGCATAAAACTCATGGCTTGAGATAGAAACAGTTTAATAGGAAAAAAATTAAAGACAATAGTAATAATAAAAGAATGTACAAGCAATACACAGCACAACTGTTCACCA
Organism: Gallinula chloropus; assembly: GCF_964237585.1. Classification (NCBI taxonomy): domain Eukaryota; kingdom Metazoa; phylum Chordata; class Aves; order Gruiformes; family Rallidae; genus Gallinula; species Gallinula chloropus. The sequence continues at coordinate 92,290,226 of NC_140088.1, read as the reverse complement.
GCCAGAGCCAATGCTCCTGAGTTGCCTGCCCCCCTCAGTTATACTCAGAGTATGATATCATACACTTGGATTATCCCTTTGGCCAGTTCCAGGCAGCTGTCCTGGCCCTGTCCATTTCTGACTTCTCAGGTGCCCCTAACCTTCTTGTCAGCTAGCTGCTATGAGACACTCAGGAACCCTTGACTGCTTGGCAAGAACTAAAATACTAGTGATATATCACCATTGTTCTTATCCTAAATACAAAACATCACACTATACCATCTGCTAGAAAGAAAACTAACTCTATCCCAGATGAAAGAATGACAAATGAGGACACAAAAAATGAGATGCTGCAAACAAGAGAGGGAAAGAACAAGCAATTCATCCATAGAGAGGACTGTATCTCTCCTCAGACAACAATCCCATCTTCTGCCAGAGCATTTTGAGATGCCACTGTTTCCCCAATCGATGCTAATGACAACTGTAGCCCTTTTACAGAGAGGGGCCTTCTTCATCACCCTCACTGCCCACCCACCCCCTGCCAGGCTCCTCTGGCACCAGCCCACAGCTGCAGCAGTGGCCCTTATACTCACTGTGTAACCTGACTCTGTGACAGCTACTTGCAAGCACAAAGGACTACAAACACAGCCATGAGTGCAAAAAGGACAGCAAGTGGTTATTGATTAGTGTGTGTAAAGCCCAGAAGTGAGTCTGCTCTGGGGCTTGGTGTCTGTACAGTAACCCTTCCTTGAGGACAACTTGTCAGCTGTTACTGGAGCAGCAGACACAGAGAATGAAAATACAGCAACGGGGAACAAAACAGAGGAACAGCAGGAGAAAAAAAAATGAGCATTATTAAGGAACACATAAAGAGGTACAGGAGAAAGGACAACAAGATGGAAAATAATTCAAAAGGCATGAGGAGACCTGCAGGGATGTGGCAAAAGAAAAACACGGTCAGAGAGCAGAAATGAGGGAAAGGAAATGACAAGAAGGGAGCAGAACACATAGATTAAAAAGAAAAGAAAGAAAAAAGGCAGGAAGAAGAGAAAAGTACAGAACAAGTCAGAAGGAGGTGGGGCAGGGAGGCGGTGCTGGGCGGAGAAGAGAGAGACAAATCAAACCAAAGAAATGGAAGGGAAAAAACAGTGATGAACTGTGGTAGAAGAAAAATAGACCAGGAAGCAGGACAGGAGGGAATAATGGGACAGTGAACTGGGCAGGAGGATATAGCAACAAATGATAGGACAGCCAGTGGGGTGGAAATGTACAGACATAAAGTTAGGGAAGAAAAGAAAATGGACAGGAAAGGCATTAGAATGAAATATTAGAGATGGAGAGAGAGCAGGACAGTAACAGGACCGAGGCAGAGAGATGGACAAAGGGGGGTGGGGGGGGTGGGGGGGGGGGAGGATGAGGAAAAAAAACACATCACCATCACTGGCAGAAGGCCAGAGGGACAAGGAAAGACAGAAAGACACAACAAAGGGCACAGAAAACATGTGAGGGACAGGTAGATAAAAAGTGGGACAATACAAAAAACAGGTGGACTCAGAGGAGGATGCTGGGAGAGAGCCAATGAAAGTGCCAGTGAAAAATGACAGAAAGATGGAACAGGAGAGGAAAAAACAGAAACAGGAACAGAAAGCAGGACTAAGGCTCAGAGAGAGTAAGAGAGAAGACCAGTGAGATGTAGAATGAAAATGACACCAAACTGCAGAGAGAAGGATAAAGATAAAAATGAAAAGAGAAATTGAGGGCGGGGGGGGAGAGAGAGATAAAAAGCCAGGACATGGAGTGGCATGTACAGGTATAGAGAGGAAAAGAACAAGTAAAAAAAAAGGGTGGTAGGAGTGGTGGGGGATAGGGGGATAGGAGAGGGGTGCAGGGGGAGGCAGGGGGATATGGAAAGGTGAGAAAGAGAAAAAGAAAAAAGAAGATAGATTGATGCAGTTCAGGGCAAAGAAATGGAAAAAGAAGAAACAATGAGCAGCTACAGGACCGAGATAGAGGATGAGGAAAAAATGCTGAGAGAAAGCAGGGCAAAAGCATAAAGGTTAAAATAAAAGGGAGAATGAGTACAAGAGGGATAGAGAAAGAGGAAGCAGGGCAGAAGAAAAGAGAGAAGAGAAAAGGTAAAGGGAAGCAAAGAAAATCACAGCAGCATGGGAAAGAGATGGGGGCAGGGCAGATGGGGCCAGTGGCACTGCCTGATCCTCAACAGCTCATCCCCTGGCCTCCCTCAAAGCCCTTTCCCCAGGACAAAGGACAAGCAGATGCAGCCAGGAGGTCAAAGGCTGCAGGTGTTTATTCAGCATGGAACCAGTCCTGGGAGTCACTTTGTTCCAGAGGCCACTCCAAGGTACCTCAGCACTCGTTCCCAGAGCTGTGCTCCGCAGTCCAGTGGGAAACGGACAGCTGGCCTAGCAGGCTGCTGGAGATATGGGCTGCTATGCCAAGGTGGAAGACGCTACCAACAATTGAGGAGCAGAACACTAGAGTACAGAATGTTAGAAAAGTGGTGCCAGTGTGATAGCTGGGCTGTAGCAAGAAAGCAGGACATGGGGAAGGGGACGGCCAGAGAAAGATGGAGACAGGGAGCTTGTCAGATACGGAGAAAGAAGCAGCAGGCAGATAGGAAGAGAGGCAGGAAAAAGTCCATACTGTCTTAGACAGGTAGAGGAAAAAATTAAAAAATAGGGACAGTCAGTCAGAGAGAGATGAACAAAACAAGTAAGCAAAAATAGCCACAACCAAAGTAAACCCTGTCCTGGTTCCAGCCAGGACAGAGTTAAGTTTCACAAGGAGCCAGCACAGTTGACCTGAGGTGGCCCAGACTGCTTTCCATACCACGTGACACTACACCACCCATAAAAGGGGCAGGTCAAGGAGGAGTGGGGCTGTGTGGTGCTGACACAGTCTGTGTGTGGTCCAGCATCCATGAAGTACTCTAAGTTATCAGAGGCTGATATGTTTTCCATGTTTGTCTATGTTTTCGGTCACAGACTCTGTTGTTGCTCCCCTCACTGTGCCGTGTCCGTAAACTCACCTTATCCCAGCCCGTGACGCCTTTGTGTGTTTCTCCTGGTTTAGTAGAGGACAGGTATGGTTGGACTCCATGATCTCAAAAGTCTTTCCCAACCGAGTAATTCTGTCATTCCTGCTGTGGTAGGGGGGAGCGAGCGGCATGTGGAGATCAGCTGCTGCCTGGGGCTGAACCAGGACACCCTACAAACTGCCAAAACCCACAAGCACACACAATCCACCAACGCAAAAACCAAAAACCAATTTAAAAAAAAAAACCAAAAAATTTACACAAACCCTAGACGCAAATAAACACACAAACCCCAAAAAAAACTCACAAACAACAAAAAAACTCCACACAAACCCTCAACTCACCTAAAAAAAAAAAAATTCAACCTCTCCCAACTCAACCTCGTCCCCGAGCACACACACAAAACAACTATGACATACTAAAGAGCAGAGAGGGAGCAATTGATGACTGGGAAAAAGAAGCTAGTAAGACAACATAAAACCCTACGATATCTCTCCAGTAAAATGGCCGTCAGACATCTTCCGAGCATAAAGATGAAGTTGTCTGTGGTACTTCGGGGGTAAAATGGCTGTCCGGGCATGGCGGCGCCCATCTCCGTGCGGCTCCGGCGGAAAAATGGCCGCCGGGGGGCTTCCGGGCATGGCGGCGCCCATTTCCGTGCGGCTCCGGCGGAAAAATGGCCGCCGGGGGGCTTCCGGGCATGGCGGCGCCCATCTCCGTGCGGCTCCGGCGATTAAATGTCCGCCGGGGGGCTTCCGGGCATGGCGGCGCCCATCTCCGTACGGCTCCGGCGGTTAAATGGCCGCCGGGGGGCTTCCGGGCATGGCGGCGCCCATCTCCGTGCGGCTCCGGCGGAAAAATGGCCGCCGGGGGGCTTCCGGGCATGGCGGCGCCCATCTCCGTGCGGCTCCGGCGGTTAAATGGCGACCGAGGGGCTTACGGGCATGGCGGCGCCCATCTCCGTGCGGCTCCGGCGGAAAAATGGCCGCCGGGGGGCTTCCGGGCATGGCGGCGCCCATCTCCGTACGGCTCCGGCGGTTAAAAGGCGGCCGGGGGGCTTCCGGGCATGGCGGCGCCCATCTCCGTGCGGCTACGGCGGAAAAATGGCCGCCGGGCGGCTTCCGGGCATGGCGGCGCCCATCTCCGTGCGGCTCCGGCGGTTAAAAGGCGGCCGGGGGGCTTCCGAGCATGGCGGCGCCCATCTCCGTGCGGCTCCGACGGAAAAATGGCCGCCGGGGGGCTTCCGGGCCCCCGTTTGGGGGCGCGAGCTTGGGGGGGCTACACAGCACAGCTGCCCCGTTCGGGAAGCTAAGCAGGTACCAGCTCGGTCAGCGCCCGGATGGGCGACCTCACCCCGTGTTCGAATCCCCGCACATGACAGTGACCGCCCCCCCCCCGCGCGCCCCCTCCCAAAATCTGCCCCCTCGAGGGAGTCCCATCGCCTTCGGGGGTTCCCCGGACCTGACAGTGCCGCGGCCGACCCCGCGACGGGCGGCGGAACCCCCCCCCCTCACCGGGAGGGAGCGGCCGCCCCGCAATGGCGGCGTCCCTCGTTAAAGCGCCCTGCCGCTCGCGCTGCGCCGCCCTGCCGCAGTCCGCACGCAGCGGGCTCTGCGCGCACCCGCGCAGGAACGCGGCGAGTGTGCACGGAGGCAGCAGAACGCGGCGGCTTCCGTGCGCTGCGCCACCCGGGCGCAGTACCGCTGCGTGTCCGCAAGGCGGCAGCACCGAGGACCCCCGTGTTCGAATCCCCGCTCGGGCCTTTCCGCCAGTGCTCGGGCCTTTCCGCCAGTGCTCGTATCTCTCCGCCTCTGCTCGTATCTCTCCGCCTCTGCTCGGCCCTTTTCGGCTCCCCCTGCCCCACTAATTACCCGTCTGCCGCTGACCTGCGCTCATTAACAACCCCCCATCTCCTCCAGCGAATTCAACCCCCCTCCCAACCCTACTGCGACCCCTCTGAGAGCCCTCGAACCCCACCCTGGCCCCTGACCCCCTAGAAGACCCCCGAAGGAACCCCCAACACCCCAAAAATAGACCCTAGAGAGACCCCCCCAGAACCCCTCAGAGACACACCCCCCCCCAAAGAGCCCCCCCACGATCCCCTAAAAAGGCCCTTAGGGCCCCCCAACTCCCCAAAGAGCCCCCCCAAAAAACCCAGACCCCCCAAACAGACCCCATAAAGAACCCTAACCACCCCCCAAAAAACCTGAGACTCCTTAAAGACGCCCCCAAGCCCCTCACATCCCCCCCAAAATGAGACCCCATAAAGATCCCCTCAAAGAACCCCACACCCCCCCTTAGAGAACCCCCCCCAAAAGCCCTAGACCCCACCAAAAAGAGACCCTGTAAAGACCCCATAGTCCCCCAAAAAGAGCCAACCGCCCTGACTCAGCTGCTGCCAGCCCCATCGATGGAAAGATGCCACAACAACAGTGGCCTTGGCCACGCTTTCTTGGAAACAACTGGTTCCCTCATCACCTCTGAATAATAAAAATTCTAAGGCATTTTACAACAATGTCCAATACAACAGTAAACTGCTGCCAAGTATAACCCAGAAAATTGTCAGCCGATTCTCCTCTGTCGAAACCGTTGCCAGCTTTGGGCTGAGATGCCTCCAAGGTTTGGTCACCTTCGTCTTCAGCCATCATTGCCAAGTCTCTTGGCTGTTCTTCTGGATCCCCTGGAAGAAGACTGGTAGACTGCCTGGAGAAGTGACTCAATCTGCTCTTCTGTTAGTCTTTCCTCACTTTCTTCCACCATCTGCAGGTCAAAAACCAATACATTGTTATTCAATCCATACTTCCTTCCTCAGCTCCAAACAGGAAGACTCGGCCCCAGTAAATACTGCTTTCAATGGATGCAAGACGTAGCCTGAACTCATCACAAAAGCATTTTACAAAGTGGAACTCTTGTAATATTGATAACAACACAAAACAAAAAAGCTCCCTTGTTAGCCACGACAGCTGGCATGCCACAGTGAGACCCTGCTTCTGTTACAAGGAGAACACCACGCTCAGAACAGGCTTTCCTCCTAAAGCCTCTCAGCCTAAGAAAAACCAAACCAAAATACCCAAAGAATTCCCACAAACTAGAAACCCCCACAAAGCCCAAAAACCAAAGAAGCCACAAACCCCCATTAAAGACACACACAAACCCCAGACCCCACAAGAAAAGCTGCGGGAACTCAAAACACCACAGAAGCCCCTAGCCCTCCCCCAAACCCGCAACCCACAGAACCCCAAAGCCTTCAAAAGGCAGAGAACCAAAACCCCCCCTTAGAACCCCAGTTAAAAAAAACAAACCAACAGAAAAACCTCACAAGCCCACACTAACCCCACAAATCCCAGACCCTGTAAAAAAACCAACCCACCCAACCCCTATAGCCACAAAAACCAGGAAAAAAAAAAAAAAAATCAGTAAAACTACAAACACCTTACCAACCTCCTTGGCTCATTTTCTGAGAGGAGCCTGCACCAGCAGACAGACTAACACATTTTACTCAACTCGGTTCTCTGCGTTCTTTCTCTGCCCCTTCTCTACATCCTTTTCTTTCAACTTCCTCTTCCTACCCACAAGGCTGTCTAAACCAATGGATAGAAACACTAACCCAGGTAACAGTACATCCAGTTCAGATAAAGGCAATGAAATCACCAGCGCCAATACTACGACCTTCTTACAGGTACCACAAGCTCCCAAGAACTCACCTGTAACAGGAAAAGAGGAGAAACCATAGAGACCTTAAATGCAATACGCCAAAACCCGAAAGAGACTTATTCTTGTATATTGAATGTTAAAATCACATGCATAATTACTGAATTCTTTACAGCTGAAAAAATATTTTTAGAAGACGACCCTGACAGTCTACCTGCAACTGCTGCAAGATGTCTATAATAAACCCCCACAATTTTCTGTAATTAAAAAAAAAACAAAACAAAAAAAAAAACAGGAAAGAATGCAATCAATCATCCAGGTAATTCTGAGTTAACTGATGCCCTGAATGGGACAAGTCGAACCCAAGCTAACACCAGCCAGTTTACTGCAATGCTTGTCTAGCATACACGTATATAAATCAAAATGACATGTGGCTAGAGGCCAGGTGCAAAAAAAATAAGACATTTGCACACCACAGCAGACAACCTGCCGAGGGCCACGATATGATATGCTGCAGCAGAGTCTTGTGGCTGTTCGCTCAAACACGCTGGTGGAATAGTCTGCATAACCGGCCCTGGGCACGATTTACATGGGGTTTTCTAAGCTATGCCTGATGTGGCTAAGGGATTTTTACTGGGCAATCCTGGTTTAAGACCAGTCTCGGCTCCTAAGGAATGCCAGCCAACAAAGATGTTTTCAGCCGTTAACAAGAGGAACAGAAATCCAACGACGAGCTGCTGCTTTTAAAACGTGGAGTCATCATTGTGACAAATGGCACCACACAGATCTCTGTTAACACATTTGTAGACAAAGTGGAAGACCTGGGGTTGGGGACAGCTGTGCAACTCAGCCTTCATTTCCCGAGGGCAGGTATGCTCCGTCAGCTGCTGCCAGGTGTCGTCGACAACAAGAAACGGGCTGCACTCTGCCGGCTTGTCCACCTCGAACTTCTCAGCGCAGAGCTGGCGAACATCTTCGGTGGTTATAGACAGTCTCACCAGGAAAGATCTTTCCTGTACATCCACAGTACACTCCCTGGAACGCAACATGAAGGTGGTTCTGTAGAATGAGAAAACACACATCAGCAACTCAAAAACCCCAACAGCTGAAGCGTCAGCAACAAACCTGTCCCCACACTGAGACTCACCCCCGCGATTCCCACGCCCGACAGCCACCTCGCCAACTGCAATACTGGTGGCAAAACTGTGGCAAGCGGAACAGAAATTCCTAAGCCAACACCCTCCTTTCCTCATATTACACTCTAACCCTGCAATGACAGCCAAACAGGACTTGTCCTGCCGAGCAAAACCAGGAAACAAAATGCAGTGAGGCTAAGCAATGTCTGAGGCAGCAGGGTCGAGAGATGGTGCTGCTGCACTACTGCCACAAAACAGGCACCTCCTATCGCCGTGTCAGTCAGAAGGAATAAGAAAAAAGCCTCTGCCAGTGGCAGCAAACGGTGCTGATCCCCAAGTTACTGCGTGATAAGCCATCTGCATTCTTATGCTGCAGCACGCAAAGTGTTTTAGGGTGCTTCAGTCCAGTCAGGACACTTTCATTGCATTAAACCGGTGACAATCTGGGGTCCGAGCCCGATTTAACCGGCTTTCCCATGACAGCTTTTTTTCTTTTTTACAGTAAGGCTTAGAGGGAAGCAGAAAGAAAGCTTCCTCGGCAACATTAGGCTAAACCCTAATGGCAAAAGCCTCGTGGCAAAAGCTGGACCTTTTTTCTGTGTTGAAACTGACATGTTCTTACAACTCCGATAACATGAAAAAAGTCTAAGTGCACCCTACAAGGAAATGCAGTTCTACCTTTCAGAAAGCACTTAAAGAGGAAAAAAAACCAAGCAACAACTGGGGGAAAAGCAACCACAAACATCTTTTGAACACATGAACAAAGCAAGCTGCTGTAGTGTGCTTTTTAAAAAAAAAAAAGACATTAACTGTGGTTACAGACTGAAAAAGATACAATTAAAGGAAGTGGAAAAATGGCACAGTGAGAAAGACCTGTTTATCAACTCAGCGGGTGCCAATGTCTGTATGCTAAACCAATCAGGCACGCTAAATCACAATGGCAAAGATGTACATTGCACAAAAGCAAGCCAGCAAAAGCTACCATTGAGAAGGTGGTTCTACCACTTAAGTTCCAAGAAGCACTCTTATCTTTAACAAAGTATTTTTACAGCTTGCAAACTGAAACACTGAAGCTTTGCAGCAGCATTTAAACGAGGTCAGGACTGACCCTGACGAAACAGGGCCTATCCGTTTCTGTTACCGGGGTGAAGCAATTATGAAAAATCAGCCCTAGAGGAGGAAAATCAAGCTGCAGTTTTAGTTCCTAATGTATGTAACACACAGATGTTTTTAAAAGCACGCGCTTTAGACAGACGGGACTGCTTCGAGAAGAGGCTGAAGCTCCCACAAGCACTCCTAACATATACTAAGTATCAAAGTTATTTATGGAGCAGCAGAAAATTGTACTCAATCATCCTCACAATATGGCATTTTTTGCCTTTTCATCCTAGAGACGGAGGGAGGATGAAGGCCTTCCGGGGTCCGAGAGCTGATAAAACTGCAGGAGCCCATCACAAGTGTAGCTACCACATTGTTAAGTCACGATGACTCCCCCTGCTCGATCGAAAATATCTCACCTCATAAGGCAGAGTCCATCAGTAGATTCCCAGGTCACACAGGCCTGCACTCTGCGAGCTGAACAGCTTTCTGTACTTCCACTTTACAGCGGAACCATGAGACTCTCTTGTTATGCTACTGATGTTGCCAACTTTAGGACCACCCTTGGATGGATTTCTACTCCAACAATGTCATCAAAATCTGCGCTGTGAAGAAGAACCCACCTTCCCTAGTCCTTTGCTTCATTTTAAGAAAAATAAACGAATGACAGGTTACCTTCTCCATGCAGAAAACACAGATCCATCGATTCCACCACGTACTCAACTTCAGTATCCAGCTCCAGCATGTCACACCTACTCACCCAGTGTGATAACACAGTCAAGAAGTCATCATTTTCATTCAGCCTCCCTGAGACAAAGGGAATAGAGACAGTCAGAGACAAACTGCGCTTTCCTTACCAGCCTCACCGTTTGAAAGGAAAGTGTTGCTTCGCTGCCTTCGCTGAGAAGTACATCTGTATTACTCTAGATCCTCCTGTAACCAGTGCGCAGCAAAGTGGGTGTCACCTGACACTGGCTGGACAGGACGCCAATGCCAGCTTCGTCCCATACTCTCTAGCGAGCGCAAATCCGACGATGCACACTTTGAGGCGTGCTCTCCTCAGGCAGCAACTCTGTCTTCTACAGGATCTGCTGGAGATGCCCCTCGTTTCATGAACTGCTGCCAACAGCACCTGCATTTATGGAGAATAAAGCATATTCAAGGGCCAGCTTGCTGCCTGGGACAGTGAGATATAGAATGAAAAAAAAAAAAAGAACACCAGACAACAGGCTAGAGAAATTTTTGGAGAAAACAAGACAGGTGCAGATCACGACAAAGAGATGGAAAAGGAAAGTAACTGCAGTGGCCTGCAGGACAGAGATGGAAGACGAAAAAAGGAGGAAGAGAAAGCAGGAAAAAAGCACAGAGAGAAAAAGAAAAGGGAGAGGGAGATGAAGAAAGAGAAAGGGAGAGAAGAAAAGGGAGCAGGACAGTACAATAGAGAAGTACAGGCAAGGGGAAAAAAAAAAAAAAATCAGAGGAGTAGTAAGAAAGGGCAGGGGTCAGTGGAGGGCTGGGAAGGACCAAGACTCACAAGAAGGACAACAGGTTCTGGATGGGTAACCACCCAACTCTTAAACTTTTGGGGACTTAATGGGTACAAGGTATCCAAGAAGAAAGCTCAAATAGCAAGCCAAACAGTAATGTCTCCAATGGGCTTGGACATTTCACAAGGGCAACAAAGGCTGACAAGGAAACAAAAGGCAGAGCAGAACCTGTGCTCCATTTTCATTTACCATAAAAAATTATAGAAACCCCGCGAGCCACGGAACCCCCAAAAACCCAATTAAAACCACAAAAGAAACCCAAACCAGAAAACCAACAAAAGACCAGAGCAAAATAACCACCGAGCCGAAGAAACCAGCAAACCCGGAAACCCCAGACACCACAAGAACCCCCGATAACCACTGAACGCCACAGCAGCCACAAGAGAAGCCCTAAGCCCTCCTCTGCCAAAAGAGCCCCGCGAGACAGAAAACCCACAAGCCGCAACTAGAGAGAGACACAGACCCACGCAAAGCCCCAAATCCCCCCAAACCTGCCAGCCCCGCGGCCCGGACACGCTCAGACTGACCGGAAGAGTCCAGTCGCGCCCCGCCCCGCCGGCCCCTTCGGTGCCCCGTGTCTCCCGTGCCGGCTGCTCGGGGAACGGGAGCTCTGGCCCGGCCGCACCCCCAAGCCCCCGCCGCGACCCCCTCCGCGCACTGCCCGCGCGGCGCGGAGCCCCCCCTCCCGGCCCAGACACCCCGCCGGACGCCGCGGAGACACGTCCCGGCACGGACCGGCGCCGGCAGAAGGCCGGCCGCGGCTGGGGGGGGGTGGAAGGCGCGGCGCCTCGCCGCCCGCGCGCCCCGCACCGACCCCCGGCCCGCCGCGACCACTCGCGCCGCGACCCGCCGACCGCCCGGCCCCGGCCGACCCCGCGACGGGCGGCGGAACCGGAGCCTCACCGGGAGGGAGCGCCGGCATCCCGACGGGCCCCCCCATCGCCCCGGAAAGCACGGGCAGGCTCCTCGTGGCAGCTCCGCGGTTATACTGCCCGGAAAGGAGCGGGGCATGCCGGGATATACTGCCCCGGAAACGAGCGGGGCATGCCGGGATATACTCCCCCGCAAGGGAGCGGGGCATGGCGGCGCCCATCTCCGTGCGGCTCCGGCGGAAAAATGGCCGCCGGAGGACTTCCGGGCATGGCGGCGCCCATCTCCGTACGGCTCCGGCGGTTAAATGGCGACCGAGGGGCTTACGGGCATGGCGGCGCCCATCTCCGTGCGGCTACGGCGGAAAAATGGCCGCCGGGGGGCTTCCGGGCATGGCGGCGCCCATCTCCGTGCGGCTCCGGCGGTTAAAAGGCGGCCGGGGGGCTTCCGAGCATGGCGGCGCCCATCTCCGTGCGGCTCCGACGGAAAAATGGCGACCGAGGGGCTTCCGGGCCCCCGTTTGGGGGCGCGAGCTTGGGGGGGGGCTACACAGCACAGCTGCCCCGTTCGGGAAGCTAAGCAGGGACCAGTTCGGTCAGCGCCCGGATGGGCGACCTCACCCCGTCTTCGAATCCCCGCACCTAACAGTGCCCCCGCCACGTGCGCCCCTCCTCCCAAAATCTGACCCCCCCCGAGGGAGTCCCATCGCCTTCGGGGGTTCCCCGGACCTGACAGTGCCCCGGCCGACCCCGCGACGGGCGGCGGAACCCCCCCCTCACCGGGAGGGAGCGGCCGCCCCGCAATGGCGGCGTCCCTCGTTAAAGCGCCCTGCCGCTCGCGCTGCGCCGCCCGGCCGCAGTCCGCACGCAGCGGGCTCTGCGCGCACCCGCGCAGGAACGCGGCGAGTGTGCACGGAGGCAGCAGAACGCGGCGGCTTCCGTGCGCTGCGCCACCCGGGCGCAGTACCGCTGCGTGTCCGCAAGGCGGCAGCACCGAGGACCCCCGTGTTCGAATCCCCGCTCGGGCCTTTCCACCAGTGCTCGGGCCTTTCCGCCAGTGCTCGTATCTCTCCGCCTCTGCTCGGCCCTTTTCGGCTCCCCCTGCCCCACTAATTACCCGTCTGCCGCTGACCTGCGCTCATTAACAACCCCCCATCTCCTCCAGCGAATTCAACCCCCCTCCCAACCCTACTGCGACCCCTCTGAGAGCCCTCGAACCCCACCATGGCCCCTGACCCCCTAGAAGACCCCCGAAGGAACCCCCAACACCCCAAAAATAGACCCTAGAGAGACCCCCCCAGAACCCCTCAGAGACACACCCCCCCCCAAAGAGCCCCCCCACGATCCCCTAAAAAGGCCCTTAGGGCCCCCCAACTCCCCAAAGAGCCCCCCCAAAAAACCCAGACCCCCCAAACAGACCCCATAAAGAACCCTAACCACCCCCCAAAAAACCTGAGACTCCTTAAAGACGCCCCCAAGCCCCTCACATCCCCCCCAAAATGAGACCCCATAAAGATCCCCTCAAAGAACCCCACACCCCCCCTTAGAGAACCCCCCCCAAAAGCCCTAGACCCCACCAAAAAGAGACCCTGTAAAGACCCCATAGTCCCCCAAAAAGAGCCAACCGCCCTGACTCAGCTGCTGCCAGCCCCATCGATGGAAAGATGCCACAACAACAGTGGCCTTGGCCACGCTTTCTTGGAAACAACTGGTTCCCTCATCACCTCTGAATAATAAAAATTCTAAGGCATTTTACAACAATGTCCAATACAACAGTAAACTGCTGCCAAGTATAACCCAGAAAATTGTCAGCCGATTCTCCTCTGTCGAAACCGTTGCCAGCTTTGGGCTGAGATGCCTCCAAGGTTTGGTCACCTTCGTCTTCAGCCATCATTGCCAAGTCTCTTGGCTGTTCTTCTGGATCCCCTGGAAGAAGACTGGTAGACTGCCTGGAGAAGTGACTCAATCTGCTCTTCTGTTAGTCTTTCCTCACTTTCTTCCACCATCTGCAGGTCAAAAACCAATACATTGTTATTCAATCCATACTTCCTTCCTCAGCTCCAAACAGGAAGACTCGGCCCCAGTAAATACTGCTTTCAATGGATGCAAGACGTAGCCTGAACTCATCACAAAAGCATTTTACAAAGTGGAACTCTTGTAATATTGATAACAACACAAAACAAAAAAGCTCCCTTGTTAGCCACGACAGCTGGCATGCCACAGTGAGACCCTGCTTCTGTTACAAGGAGAACACCACGCTCAGAACAGGCTTTCCTCCTAAAGCCTCTCAGCCTAAGAAAAACCAAACCAAAATACCCAAAGAATTCCCACAAACTAGAAACCCCCACAAAGCCCAAAAACCAAAGAAGCCACAAACCCCCATTAAAGACACACACAAACCCCAGACCCCACAAGAAAAGCTGCGGGAACTCAAAACACCACAGAAGCCCCTAGCCCTCCCCCAAACCCGCAACCCACAGAACCCCAAAGCCTTCAAAAGGCAGAGAACCAAAACCCCCCCTTAGAACCCCAGTTAAAAAAAACAAACCAACAGAAAAACCTCACAAGCCCACGCTAACCCCACAAATCCCAGACCCTGTAAAAAAACCAACCCACCCAACCCCTATAGCCACAAAAACCAGGAAAAAAGAAAAAAAAATCAGTAAAACTACAAACACCTTACCAACCTCCTTGGCTCATTTTCTGAGAGGAGCCTGCACCAGCAGACAGACTAACACATTTTACTCCTAAACTCGGTTCTCTGCGTTCTTTCTCTGCCCCTTCTCTACATCCTTTTCTTTCAACTTCCTCTTCCTACCCACAAGGCTGTCTAAACCAATGGATAGAAACACTAACCCAGGTAACAGTACATCCAGTTCAGATAAAGGCAATGAAATCACCAGCGCCAATACTACGACCTTCTTACAGGTACCACAAGCTCCCAAGAACTCACCTGTAACAGGAAAAGAGGAGAAACCATAGAGACCTTAAATGCATTACGCCAAAACCCGAAAGAGACTTATTCTTGTATATTGAATGTTAAAATCACATGCATAATTACTGAATTCTTTACAGCTGAAAAAATATTTTTAGAAGACGACCCTGACAGTCTACCTGCAACTGCTGCAAGATGTCTATAATAAACCCCCACAATTTTCTGTAATTAAAAACAAACAAACAAAAAAAAAAAAAACAGGAAAGAATGCAATCAATCATCCAGGTAATTCTGAGTTAACTGATGCCCTGAATGGGACAAGTCGAACCCAAGCTAACACCAGCCAGTTTACTGCAATGCTTGTCTAGCATACACGTATATAAATCAAAATGACATGTGGCTAGAGGCCAGGTGCAAAAAAAATAAGACATTTGCACACCACAGCAGACAACCTGCCGAGGGCCACGATATGATATGCTGCAGCAGAGTCTTGTGGCTGTTCGCTCAAACACGCTGGTGGAATAGTCTGCATAACCGGCCCTGGGCACGATTTACATGGGGTTTTCTAAGCTATGCCTGATGTGGCTAAGGGATTTTTACTGGGCAATCCTGGTTTAAGACCAGTCTCGGCTCCTAAGGAATGCCAGCCAACAAAGATGTTTTCAGCCGTTAACAAGAGGAACAGAAATCCAACGACGAGCTGCTGCTTTTAAAACGTGGAGTCATCATTGTGACAAATGGCACCACACAGATCTCTGTTAACACATTTGTAGACAAAGTGGAAGACCTGGGGTTGGGGACAGCTGTGCAACTCAGCCTTCATTTCCCGAGGGCAGGTATGCTCCGTCAGCTGCTGCCAGGTGTCGTCGACAACAAGAAACGGGCTGCACTCTGCCGGCTTGTCCACCTCGAACTTCTCAGCGCAGAGCTGGCGAACATCTTCGGTGGTTATAGACAGTCTCACCAGGAAAGATCTTTCCTGTACATCCACAGTACACTCCCTGGAACGCAACATGAAGGTGGTTCTGTAGAATGAGAAAACACACATCAGCAACTCAAAAACCCCAACAGCTGAAGCGTCAGCAACAAACCTGTCCCCACACTGAGACTCACCCCCGCGATTCCCACGCCCGACAGCCACCTCGCCAACTGCAATACTGGTGGCAAAACTGTGGCAAGCGGAACAGAAATTCCTAAGCCAACACCCTCCTTTCCTCATATTACACTCTAACCCTGCAATGACAGCCAAACAGGACTTGTCCTGCCGAGCAAAACCAGGAAACAAAATGCAGTGAGGCTAAGCAATGTCTGAGGCAGCAGGGTCGAGAGATGGTGCTGCTGCACTACTGCCACAAAACAGGCACCTCCTATCGCCGTGTCAGTCAGAAGGAATAAGAAAAAAGCCTCTGCCAGTGGCAGCAAACGGTGCTGATCCCCAAGTTACTGCGTGATAAGCCATCTGCATTCTTATGCTGCAGCACGCAAAGTGTTTTAGGGTGCTTCAGTCCAGTCAGGACACTTTCATTGCATTAAACCGGTGACAATCTGGGGTCCGAGCCCGATTTAACCGGCTTTCCCATGACAGCTTTTTTTCTTTTTTACAGTAAGGCTTAGAGGGAAGCAGAAAGAAAGCTTCCTCGGCAACATTAGGCTAAACCCTAATGGCAAAAGCCTCGTGGCAAAAGCTGGACCTTTTTTCTGTGTTGAAACTGACATGTTCTTACAACTCCGATAACATGGAAAAAGTCTAAGTGCACCCTACAAGGAAATGCAGTTCTACCTTTCAGAAAGCATTTAAAGAGGAAAAAAAACCAAGCAACAACTGGGGGAAAAGCAACCACAAACATCTTTTGAACACATGAACAAAGCAAGCTGCTGTAGTGTGCTTTTTTTAAAAAAAAAAGACATTAACTGTGGTTACAGACTGAAAAAGATACAATTAAAGGAAGTGGAAAAATGGCACAGTGAGAAAGACCTGTTTATCAACTCAGCGGGTGCCAATGTCTGTATGCTAAACCAATCAGGCACGCTAAATCACAATGGCAAAGATGTACATTGCACAAAAGCAAGCCAGCAAAAGCTACCATTGAGAAGGTGGTTCTACCACTTAAGTTCCAAGAAGCACTCTTATCTTTAACAAAGTATTTTTACAGCTTGCAAACTGAAACACTGAAGCTTTGCAGCAGCATTTAAACGAGGTCAGGACTGACCCTGACGAAACAGGGCCTATCCGTTTCTGTTACCGGGGTGAAGCAATTATGAAAAATCAGCCCTAGAGGAGGAAAATCAAGCTGCAGTTTTAGTTCCTAATGTATGTAACACACAGATGTTTTTAAAAGCACGCGCTTTAGACAGACGGGACTGCTTCGAGAAGAGGCTGAAGCTCCCACAAGGACTCCTAACATATACTAAGTATCAAAGTTATTTATGGAGCGGCAGAAAATTGTACTCAATCATCCTCACAATATGGCATTTTTTGCCTTTTCATCCTAGAGACGGAGGGAGGATGAAGGCCTTCCGGGGTCCGAGAGCTGATAAAACTGCAGGAGCCCATCACAAGTGTAGCTACCACATTGTTAAGTCACGATGACTCCCCCTGCTCGATCGAAAATATCTCACCTCATAAGGCAGAGTCCATCAGTAGATTCCCAGGTCACACAGGCCTGCACTCTGCGAGCTGAACAGCTTTCTGTACTTCCACTTTACAGCGGAACCATGAGACTCTCTTGTTATGCTACTGATGTTGCCAACTTTAGGACCACCCTTGGATGGATTTCTACTCCAACAATGTCATCAAAATCTGCGCTGTGAAGAAGAACCCACCTTCCCTAGTCCTTTGCTTCATTTTAAGGAAAATAAACGAATGACAGGTTACCTTCTCCATGCAGAAAACACAGATCCATCGATTCCACCACGTACTCAACTTCAGTATCCAGCTCCAGCATGTCACACCTACTCACCCAGTGTGATAACACAGTCAAGAAGTCATCATTTTCATTCAGCCTCCCTGAGACAAAGGGAATAGAGACAGTCAGAGACAAACTGCGCTTTCCTTACCAGCCTCACCGTTTGAAAGGAAAGTGTTGCTTCGCTGCCTTCGCTGAGAAGTACATCTGTATTACTCTAGATCCTCCTGTAACCAGTGCGCAGCAAAGTGGGTGTCACCTGACACTGGCTGGACAGGACGCCAATGCCAGCTTCGTCCCATACTCTCTAGCGAGCGCAAATCTGACGATGCACACTTTGAGGCGTGCTCTCCTCAGGCAGCAACTCTGTCTTCTACAGGATCTGCTGGAGATGCCCCTCGTTTCATGAACTGCTGCCAACAGCACCTGCATTTATGGAGAATAAAGCATATTCAAGGGCCAGCTTGCTGCCTGGGACAGTGAGATATAGAATGAAAAAAAAAAAAAAGAACACCAGACAACAGGCTAGAGAAATTTTTGGAGAAAACAAGACAGGTGCAGATCACGACAAAGAGATGGAAAAGGAAAGTAACTGCAGTGGCCTGCAGGACAGAGATGGAAGACGAAAAAAGGAGGAAGAGAAAGCAGGAAAAAAGCACAGAGAGAAAAAGAAAAGGGAGAGGGAGATGAAGAAAGAGAAAGGGAGAGAAGAAAAGGGAGCAGGACAGTACAATAGAGAAGTACAGGCAAGGGGAAAAAAAAAAAAAATCAGAGGAGTAGTAAGAAAGGGCAGGGGTCAGTGGAGGGCTGGGAAGGACCAAGACTCACAAGAAGGACAACAGGTTCTGGATGGGTAACCACCCAACTCTTAAACTTTTGGGGACTTAATGGGTACAAGGTATCCAAGAAGAAAGCTCAAATAGCAAGCCAAACAGTAATGTCTCCAATGGGCTTGGACATTTCACAAGGGCAACAAAGGCTGACAAGGAAACAAAAGGCAGAGCAGAACCTGTGCTCCATTTTCATTTACCATAAAAAATTATAGAAACCCCGCGAGCCACGGAACCCCCAAAAACCCAATTAAAACCACAAAAGAAACCCAAACCAGAAAACCAACAAAAGACCAGAGCAAAATAACCACCGAGCCGAAGAAACCAGCAAACCCGGAAACCCCAGACACCACAAGAACCCCCGATAACCACTGAACGCCACAGCAGCCACAAGAGAAGCCCTAAGCCCTCCTCTGCCAAAAGAGCCCCGCGAGACAGAAAACCCACAAGCCGCAACTAGAGAGAGACACAGACCCACGCAAAGCCCCAAATCCCCCCAAACCTGCCAGCCCCGCGGCCCGGACACGCTCAGACTGACCGGAAGAGTCCAGTCGCGCCCCGCCCCGCCGGCCCCTTCGGTGCCCCGTGTCTCCCGTGCCGGCTGCTCGGGGAACGGGAGCTCTGGCCCGGCCGCACCCCCAAGCCCCCGCCGCGACCCCCTCCGCGCACTGCCCGCGCGGCGCGGAGCCCCCCCTCCCGGCCCGGACACCCCGCCGGACGCCGCGGAGACACGTCCCGGCACGGACCGGCGCCGGCAGAAGGCCGGCCGCGGCTGGGGGGGGGGTGGAAGGCGCGGCGCCTCGCCGCCCGCGCGCCCCGCACCGACCCCCGGCCCGCCGCGACCACTCGCGCCGCGACCCGCCGACCGCCCGGCCCCGGCCGACCCCGCGACGGGCGGCGGAACCGGAGCCTCACCGGGAGGGAGCGCCGGCATCCCGACGGGGCCCCTCATCGCCCCGGAAAGCACGGGCAGGCTCCTCGTGGCAGCTCCGCGGTTATACTGCCCGGAAAGGAGCGGGGCATGCCGGGATATACTCCCCCGCAAGGGAGCGGGGCATGCCGGGATACGTTCCAGTGCGGCTCCGGCGGAAAAATGGCCGCCGGAGGACTTCCGGGCATGGCGGCGCCCATCTCCGTACGGCTCCGGCGGTTAAATGGCGACCGAGGGGCTTACGGGCATGGCGGCGCCCTTCTCCGTGCGGCTCCGGCGGAAAAATGGCCGCCGGAGGACTTCCGGGCATGGCGGCGCCCATCTCCGTACGGCTTCGGCGGTTAAATGGCGACCGAGGGGCTTACGGGCATGGCGGCGCCCATCTCCGTGCGGCTCCGGCGGAAAAATGGCCGCCGGGGGGCTTCCGGGCATGGCGGCGCCCATCTCCGTACGGCTCCGGCGGTTAAATGGCGACCGAGGGGCTTACGGGCATGGCGGCGCCCTTCTCCGCGCGGCTACGGCGGAAAAATGGCCGCCGGGGGGCTTCCGGGCATGGCGGCGCCCATCTCCTTGCGGCTTCGGCGGTTAAAAGGCGGCCGGGGGGCCTTCCGGGCATGGCGGCGCCCATCTCCGTGCGGCTCCGGCGGAAAAATGGCCGCCGGGGGGCTTCCGGGCATGGCGGCGCCCATCTCCGTGCGGCTCCGGCGGTTAAAAGGCGGCCGGGGGGCTTCCGAGCATGGCGGCGCCCATCTCCGTGCGGCTCCGACGGAAAAATGGCCGCCGGGGGGCTTCCGGGCCCCCGTTTGGGGGCGCGAGCTTGGGGGGGGCTACACAGCACAGCTGCCCCGTTCGGGAAGCTAAGCAGGGACCAGTTCGGTCAGCGCCCGGATGGGCGACCTCACCCCGTCTTCGAATCCCCGCACCTAACAGTGCCCCCGCCACGTGCGCCCCTCCTCCCAAAATCTGACCCCCCCCGAGGGAGTCCCATCACCTTCGAGGGTTCCCCGGACCTGACAGTGCCCCGGCCGACCCCGCGACGGGCGAAGGAAACCCCGCCTCACCGGGAGGGAACTTTCGGAACGCTGCGGCTTCCGTGCGCTGCGCCACCCGGGCGAAGTACCGCTGCGTGTCCGCAAGGCGGCAGCACCGAGTGATCCCGCGAGGGGGGGGGCGGGGGGGGGTACCGGCGTCTCTCCGGGAGGGAGCGTCCGGTGACCTCACAGCTTCCCCGTCCGGGAAGCTAAGCAGGTACCAGCTCGGTCAGCGCCCGGATGGGCGACCTCACCCCGTCTTCGAATCCCCGCACATGACAGTGACCCCCCCCCCACCCGCGCGCCCCCTCCCAAAATCTGCCCCCCCGAGGGAGTCCCATCGCCTTCGGGGGTTCCCCGGACCTGACAGTGCCCCGGCCGACCCCGCGACGGGCGGCGGAACCCCCCCCTCACCGGGAGGGAGCGGCCGCCCCGCAATGGCGGCGTCCCTCGTTAAAGCGCCCTGCCGCTCGCGCTGCGCCGCCCGGCCGCAGTCCGCACGCAGCGGGCTCTGCGCGCACCCGCGCAGGAACGCGGCGAGTGTGCACGGAGGCAGCAGAACGCGGCGGCTTCCGTGCGCTGCGCCACCCGGGCGCAGTACCGCTGCGTGTCCGCAAGGCGGCAGCACCGAGGACCCCCGTGTTCGAATCCCCGCTCGGGCCTTTCCACCAGTGCTCGTATCTCTCCGCCAGTGCTCGTATCTCTCCGCCTCTGCTCGGCCCTTTTCGGCTCCCCCTGCCCCACTAATTACCCGTCTGCCGCTGACCTGCGCTCATTAACAACCCCCCATCTCCTCCAGCGAATTCAACCCCCCTCCCAACCCTACTGCGACCCCTCTGAGAGCCCTCGAACCCCACCATGGCCCCTGACCCCCTAGAAGACCCCCGAAGGAACCCCCAACACCCCAAAAATAGACCCTAGAGAGACCCCCCCAGAACCCCTCAGAGACACACCCCCCCCCAAAGAGCCCCCCCACGATCCCCTAAAAAGGCCCTTAGGGCCCCCCAACTCCCCAAAGCGACCCCCCAAAAAACCCAGACCCCCCAAACAGACCCCATAAAGAACCCTAACCACCCCCCAAAAAACCTGAGACTCCTTAAAGACGCCCCCAAGCCCCTCACATCCCCCCCAAAATGAGACCCCATAAAGATCCCCTCAAAGAACCCCACACCCCCCCTTAGAGAACCCCCCCCAAAAGCCCTAGACCCCACCAAAAAGAGACCCTGTAAAGACCCCATAGTCCCCCAAAAAGAGCCAACCGCCCTGACTCAGTTGCTGCCAGCCCCATCGATGGAAAGATGCCACAACAACAGTGGCCTTGGCCACGCTTTCTTGGAAACAACTGGTTCCCTCATCACCTCTGAATAATAAAAATTCTAAGGCATTTTACAACAATGTCCAATACAACAGTAAACTGCTGCCAAGTATAACCCAGAAAATTGTTAGCCGATTCTCCTCTGTCGAAACCGTTGCCAGCTTTGGGCTGAGATGCCTCCAAGGTTTGGTCACCTTCGTCTTCAGCCAACATTGCCAAGTCTCTTGGCTGTTCTTCTGGATCCCCTGGAAGAAGACTGGTGACTGCCTGGAGAAGTGACTCAATCTGCTCTTCTGTTAGTCTTTCCTCACTTTCTTCCACCATCTGCAGGTCAAAAACCAATACATTGTTATTCAATCCATACTTCCTTCCTCAGCTCCAAACAGGAAGACTCGGCCCCAGTAAATACTGCTTTCAATGGATGCAAGACGTAGCCTGAACTCATCACAAAAGCATTTTACAAAGTGGAACTCTTGTAATATTGATAACAACACAAAACAAAAAAGCTCCCTTGTTAGCCACGACAGCTGGCATGCCACAGTGAGACCCTGCTTCTGTTACAAGGAGAACACCACGCTCAGAACAGGCTTTCCTCCTAAAGCCTCTCAGCCTAAGAAAAACCAAACCAAAATACCCAAAGAATTCCCACAAACTAGAAACCCCCACAAAGCCCAAAAACCAAAGAAGCCACAAACCCCCATTAAAGACACACACAAACCCCAGACCCCACAAGAAAAGCTGCGGGAACTCAAAACACCACAGAAGCCCCTAGCCCTCCCCCAAACCCGCAACCCACAGAACCCCAAAGCCTTCAAAAGGCAGAGAACCAAAACCCCCCCTTAGAACCCCAGTTAAAAAAAACAAACCAACAGAAAAACCTCACAAGCCCACGCTAACCCCACAAATCCCAGACCCTGTAAAAAAACCAACCCACCCAACCCCTATAGCCACAAAAACCAGGAAAAAAAAAAAAAAAAAAAATCAGTAAAACTACAAACACCTTACCAACCTCCTTGGCTCATTTTCTGAGAGGAGCCTGCACCAGCAGACAGACTAACACATTTTAATCCTAAACTCGGTTCTCTGCGTTCTTTCTCTGCCCCTTCTCTACATCCTTTTCTTTCAACTTCCTCTTCCTACCCACAAGGCTGTCTAAACCAATGGATAGAAACACTAACCCAGGTAACAGTACATCCAGTTCAGATAAAGGCAATGAAATCACCAGCGCCAATACTACGACCTTCTTACAGGTACCACAAGCTCCCAAGAACTCACCTGTAACAGGAAAAGAGGAGAAACCATAGAGACCTTAAATGCAATACGCCAAAACCCGAAAGAGACTTATTCTTGTATATTGAATGTTAAAATCACATGCATAATTACAGAATTCTTTACAGCTGAAAAAATATTTTTAGAAGACGACCCTGACAGTCTACCTGCAACTGCTGCAAGATGTCTATAATAAACCCCCACAATTTTCTGTAATTAAAAACAAACAAACAAACAAAAAAAAAAACCAGGAAAGAATGCAATCAATCATCCAGGTAATTCTGAGTTAACTGATGCCCTGAATGGGACAAGTCGAACCCAAGCTAACACCAGCCAGTTTACTGCAATGCTTGTCTAGCATACACATATATAAATCAAAATGACATGTGGCTAGAGGCCAGGTGCAAAAAAAATAAGACATTTGCACACCACAGCAGACAACCTGCCGAGGGCCACGATATGATATGCTGCAGCAGAGTCTTGTGGCTGTTCGCTCAAACACGCTGGTGGAATAGTCTGCATAACCGGCCCTGGGCACGATTTACATGGGGTTTTCTAAGCTATGCCTGATGTGGCTAAGGGATTTTTACTGGGCAATCCTGGTTTAAGACCAGTCTCGGCTCCTAAGGAATGCCAGCCAACAAAGATGTTTTCAGCCGTTAACAAGAGGAACAGAAATCCAACGACGAGCTGCTGCTTTTAAAACGTGGAGTCATCATTGTGACAAATGGCACCACACAGATCTCTGTTAACACATTTGTAGACAAAGTGGAAGACCTGGGGTTGGGGACAGCTGTGCAACTCAGCCTTCATTTCCCGAGGGCAGGTATGCTCCGTCAGCTGCTGCCAGGTGTTGTCGACAACAAGAAACGGGCTGCACTCTGCCGGCTTGTCCACCTCGAACTTCTCAGCGCAGAGCTGGCGAACATCTTCGGTGGTTATAGACAGTCTCACCAGGAAAGATCTTTCCTGTACATCCACAGTACACTCCCTGGAACGCAACATGAAGGTGGTTCTGTAGAATGAGAAAACACACATCAGCAACTCAAAAACCCCAACAGCTGAAGCGTCAGCAACAAACCTGTCCCCACACTGAGACTCACCCCCGCGATTCCCACGCCCGACAGCCACCTCGCCAACTGCAATACTGGTGGCAAAACTGTGGCAAGCGGAACAGAAATTCCTAAGCCAACACCCTCCTTTCCTCATATTACACTCTAACCCTGCAATGACAGCCAAACAGGACTTGTCCTGCCGAGCAAAACCAGGAAACAAAATGCAGTGAGGCTAAGCAATGTCTGAGGCAGCAGGGTCGAGAGATGGTGCTGCTGCACTACTGCCACAAAACAGGCACCTCCTATGGCCGTGTCAGTCAGAAGGAATAAGAAAAAAGCCTCTGCCAGTGGCAGCAAACGGTGCTGATCCCCAAGTTACTGCGTGATAAGCCATCTGCATTCTTATGCTGCAGCACGCAAAGTGTTTTAGGGTGCTTCAGTCCAGTCAGGACACTTTCATTGCATTAAACCGGTGACAATCTGGGGTCCGAGCCCGATTTAACCGGCTTTCCCATGACAGCTTTTTTTCTTTTTTACAGTAAGGCTTAGAGGGAAGCCGAAAGAAAGCTTCCTCGGCAACATTAGGCTAAACCCTAATGGCAAAAGCCTCGTGGCAAAAGCTGGACCTTTTTTCTGTGTTGAAACTGACATGTTCTTACAACTCCGATAACATGGAAAAAGTCTAAGTGCACCCTACAAGGAAATGCAGTTCTACCTTTCAGAAAGCATTTAAAGAGGAAAAAAAACCAAGCAACAACTGGGGGAAAAGCAACCACAAACATCTTTTGAACACATGAACAAAGCAAGCTGCTGTAGTGTGCTTTTTTTAAAAAAAAAAGACATTAACTGTGGTTACAGACTGAAAAAGATACAATTAAAGGAAGTGGAAAAATGGCACAGTGAGAAAGACCTGTTTATCAACTCAGCGGGTGCCAATGTCTGTATGCTAAACCAATCAGGCACGCTAAATCACAATGGCAAAGATGTACATTGCACAAAAGCAAGCCAGCAAAAGCTACCATTGAGAAGGTGGTTCTACCACTTAAGTTCCAAGAAGCACTCTTATCTTTAACAAAGTATTTTTACAGCTTGCAAACTGAAACACTGAAGCTTTGCAGCAGCATTTAAACGAGGTCAGGACTGACCCTGACGAAACAGGGCCTATCCGTTTCTGTTACCGGGGTGAAGCAATTATGAAAAATCAGCCCTAGAGGAGGAAAATCAAGCTGCAGTTTTAGTTCCTAATGTATGTAACACACAGATGTTTTTAAAAGCACGCGCTTTAGACAGACGGGACTGCTTCGAGAAGAGGCTGAAGCTCCCACAAGCACTCCTAACATATACTAAGTATCAAAGTTATTTATGGAGCGGCAGAAAATTGTACTCAATCATCCTCACAATATGGCATTTTTTGCCTTTTCATCCTAGAGACGGAGGGAGGATGAAGGCCTTCCGGGGTCCGAGAGCTGATAAAACTGCAGGAGCCCATCACAAGTGTAGCTACCACATTGTTAAGTCACGATGACTCCCCCTGCTCGATCGAAAATATCTCACCTCATAAGGCAGAGTCCATCAGTAGATTCCCAGGTCACACAGGCCTGCACTCTGCGAGCTGAACAGCTTTCTGTACTTCCACTTTACAGCGGAACCATGAGACTCTCTTGTTATGCTACTGATGTTGCCAACTTTAGGACCACCCTTGGATGGATTTCTACTCCAACAATGTCATCAAAATCTGCGCTGTGAAGAAGAACCCACCTTCCCTAGTCCTTTGCTTCATTTTAAGGAAAATAAACGAATGACAGGTTACCTTCTCCATGCAGAAAACACAGATCCATCGATTCCACCACGTACTCAACTTCAGTATCCAGCTCCAGCATGTCACACCTACTCACCCAGTGTGATAACACAGTCAAGAAGTCATCATTTTCATTCAGCCTCCCTGAGACAAAGGGAATAGAGACAGTCAGAGACAAACTGCGCTTTCCTTACCAGCCTCACCGTTTGAAAGGAAAGTGTTGCTTCGCTGCCTTCGCTGAGAAGTACATCTGTATTACTCTAGATCCTCCTGTAACCAGTGCGCAGCAAAGTGGGTGTCACCTGACACTGGCTGGACAGGACGCCAATGCCAGCTTCGTCCCATACTCTCTAGCGAGCGCAAATCCGACGATGCACACTTTGAGGCGTGCTCTCCTCAGGCAGCAACTCTGTCTTCTACAGGATCTGCTGGAGATGCCCCTCGTTTCATGAACTGCTGCCAACAGCACCTGCATTTATGGAGAATAAAGCATATTCAAGGGCCAGCTTGCTGCCTGGGACAGTGAGATATAGAATGAAAAAAAAAAAAAAGAACACCAGACAACAGGCTAGAGAAATTTTTGGAGAAAACAAGACAGGTGCAGATCACGACAAAGAGATGGAAAAGGAAAGTAACTGCAGTGGCCTGCAGGACAGAGATGGAAGACGAAAAAAGGAGGAAGAGAAAGCAGGAAAAAAGCACAGAGAGAAAAAGAAAAGGGAGAGGGAGATGAAGAAAGAGAAAGGGAGAGAAGAAAAGGGAGCAGGACAGTACAATAGAGAAGTACAGGCAAGGGGAAAAAAAAAAAAAATCAGAGGAGTAGTAAGAAAGGGCAGGGGTCAGTGGAGGGCTGGGAAGGACCAAGACTCACAAGAAGGACAACAGGTTCTGGATGGGTAACCACCCAACTCTTAAACTTTTGGGGACTTAATGGGTACAAGGTATCCAAGAAGAAAGCTCAAATAGCAAGCCAAACAGTAATGTCTCCAATGGGCTTGGACATTTCACAAGGGCAACAAAGGCTGACAAGGAAACAAAAGGCAGAGCAGAACCTGTGCTCCATTTTCATTTACCATAAAAAATTATAGAAACCCCGCGAGCCACGGAACCCCCAAAAACCCAATTAAAACCACAAAAGAAACCCAAACCAGAAAACCAACAAAAGACCAGAGCAAAATAACCACCGAGCCGAAGAAACCAGCAAACCCGGAAACCCCAGACACCACAAGAACCCCCGATAACCACTGAACGCCACAGCAGCCACAAGAGAAGCCCTAAGCCCTCCTCTGCCAAAAGAGCCCCGCGAGACAGAAAACCCACAAGCCGCAACTAGAGAGAGACACAGACCCACGCAAAGCCCCAAATCCCCCCAAACCTGCCAGCCCCGCGGCCCGGACACGCTCAGACTGACCGGAAGAGTCCAGTCGCGCCCCGCCCCGCCGGCCCCTTCGGTGCCCCGTGTCTCCCGTGCCGGCTGCTCGGGGAACGGGAGCTCTGGCCCGGCCGCACCCCCAAGCCCCCGCCGCGACCCCCTCCGCGCACTGCCCGCGCGGCGCGGAGCCCCCCCTCCCGGCCCGGACACCCCGCCGGACGCCGCGGAGACACGTCCCGGCACGGACCGGCGCCGGCAGAAGGCCGGCCGCGGCTGGGGGGGGGGTGGAAGGCGCGGCGCCTCGCCGCCCGCGCGCCCCGCACCGACCCCCGGCCCGCCGCGACCACTCGCGCCGCGACCCGCCGACCGCCCGGCCCCGGCCGACCCCGCGACGGGCGGCGGAACCGGAGCCTCACCGGGAGGGAGCGCCGGCATCCCGACGGGGCCCCTCATCGCCCCGGAAAGCACGGGCAGGCTCCTCGTGGCAGCTCCGCGGTTATACTGCCCGGAAAGGAGCGGGGCATGCCGGGATATACTCCCCCGCAAGGGAGCGGGGCATGCCGGGATACGTTCCAGTGCGGCTCCGGCGGAAAAATGGCCGCCGGAGGACTTCCGGGCATGGCGGCGCCCATCTCCGTACGGCTCCGGCGGTTAAATGGCGACCGAGGGGCTTACGGGCATGGCGGCGCCCTTCTCCGTGCGGCTCCGGCGGAAAAATGGCCGCCGGAGGACTTCCGGGCATGGCGGCGCCCATCTCCGTACGGCTTCGGCGGTTAAATGGCGACCGAGGGGCTTACGGGCATGGCGGCGCCCATCTCCGTGCGGCTCCGGCGGAAAAATGGCCGCCGGGGGGCTTCCGGGCATGGCGGCGCCCATCTCCGTACGGCTTCGGCGGTTAAAAGGCGGCCGGGGGGCTTCCGGGCATGGCGGCGCCCATCTCCGTGCGGCTCCGGCGGAAAAATGGCCGCCGGGGGGCTTCCGGGCATGGCGGCGCCCATCTCCGTACGGCTCCGGCGGTTAAATGGCGACCGAGGGGCTTACGGGCATGGCGGCGCCCTTCTCCGCGCGGCTACGGCGGAAAAATGGCCGCCGGGGGGCTTCCGGGCATGGCGGCGCCCATCTCCTTGCGGCTTCGGCGGTTAAAAGGCGGCCGGGGGGCCTTCCGGGCATGGCGGCGCCCATCTCCGTGCGGCTCCGGCGGAAAAATGGCCGCCGGGGGGCTTCCGGGCATGGCGGCGCCCATCTCCGTGCGGCTCCGGCGGTTAAAAGGCGGCCGGGGGGCTTCCGAGCATGGCGGCGCCCATCTCCGTGCGGCTCCGACGGAAAAATGGCCGCCGGGGGGCTTCCGGGCCCCCGTTTGGGGGCGCGAGCTTGGGGGGGGCTACACAGCACAGCTGCCCCGTTCGGGAAGCTAAGCAGGGACCAGTTCGGTCAGCGCCCGGATGGGCGACCTCACCCCGTCTTCGAATCCCCGCACCTAACAGTGCCCCCGCCACGTGCGCCCCTCCTCCCAAAATCTGACCCCCCCCGAGGGAGTCCCATCACCTTCGAGGGTTCCCCGGACCTGACAGTGCCCCGGCCGACCCCGCGACGGGCGAAGGAAACCCCGCCTCACCGGGAGGGAACTTTCGGAACGCTGCGGCTTCCGTGCGCTGCGCCACCCGGGCGCAGTACCGCTGCGTGTCCGCAAGGCGGCAGCACCGAGTGATCCCGCGGGGGGGGGGCGGGGGGGGGTACCGGCGTCTCTCCGGGAGGGAGCGTCCGGTGACCTCACAGCTTCCCCGTCCGGGAAGCTAAGCAGGTACCAGCTCGGTCAGCGCCCGGATGGGCGACCTCACCCCGTCTTCGAATCCCCGCACATGACAGTGACCCCCCCCCCACCCGCGCGCCCCCTCCCAAAATCTGCCCCCCCGAGGGAGTCCCATCGCCTTCGGGGGTTCCCCGGACCTGACAGTGCCCCGGCCGACCCCGCGACGGGCGGCGGAACCCCCCCCTCACCGGGAGGGAGCGGCCGCCCCGCAATGGCGGCGTCCCTCGTTAAAGCGCCCTGCCGCTCGCGCTGCGCCGCCCGGCCGCAGTCCGCACGCAGCGGGCTCTGCGCGCACCCGCGCAGGAACGCGGCGAGTGTGCACGGAGGCAGCAGAACGCGGCGGCTTCCGTGCGCTGCGCCACCCGGGCGCAGTACCGCTGCGTGTCCGCAAGGCGGCAGCACCGAGGACCCCCGTGTTCGAATCCCCGCTCGGGCCTTTCCACCAGTGCTCGTATCTCTCCGCCAGTGCTCGTATCTCTCCGCCTCTGCTCGGCCCTTTTCGGCTCCCCCTGCCCCACTAATTACCCGTCTGCCGCTGACCTGCGCTCATTAACAACCCCCCATCTCCTCCAGCGAATTCAACCCCCCTCCCAACCCTACTGCGACCCCTCTGAGAGCCCTCGAACCCCACCATGGCCCCTGACCCCCTAGAAGACCCCCGAAGGAACCCCCAACACCCCAAAAATAGACCCTAGAGAGACCCCCCCAGAACCCCTCAGAGACACACCCCCCCCCAAAGAGCCCCCCCACGATCCCCTAAAAAGGCCCTTAGGGCCCCCCAACTCCCCAAAGCGACCCCCCAAAAAACCCAGACCCCCCAAACAGACCCCATAAAGAACCCTAACCACCCCCCAAAAAACCTGAGACTCCTTAAAGACGCCCCCAAGCCCCTCACATCCCCCCCAAAATGAGACCCCATAAAGATCCCCTCAAAGAACCCCACACCCCCCCTTAGAGAACCCCCCCCAAAAGCCCTAGACCCCACCAAAAAGAGACCCTGTAAAGACCCCATAGTCCCCCAAAAAGAGCCAACCGCCCTGACTCAGCTGCTGCCAGCCCCATCGATGGAAAGATGCCACAACAACAGTGGCCTTGGCCACGCTTTCTTGGAAACAACTGGTTCCCTCATCACCTCTGAATAATAAAAATTCTAAGGCATTTTACAACAATGTCCAATACAACAGTAAACTGCTGCCAAGTATAACCCAGAAAATTGTTAGCCGATTCTCCTCTGTCGAAACCGTTGCCAGCTTTGGGCTGAGATGCCTCCAAGGTTTGGTCACCTTCGTCTTCAGCCAACATTGCCAAGTCTCTTGGCTGTTCTTCTGGATCCCCTGGAAGAAGACTGGTGACTGCCTGGAGAAGTGACTCAATCTGCTCTTCTGTTAGTCTTTCCTCACTTTCTTCCACCATCTGCAGGTCAAAAACCAATACATTGTTATTCAATCCATACTTCCTTCCTCAGCTCCAAACAGGAAGACTCGGCCCCAGTAAATACTGCTTTCAATGGATGCAAGACGTAGCCTGAACTCATCACAAAAGCATTTTACAAAGTGGAACTCTTGTAATATTGATAACAACACAAAACAAAAAAGCTCCCTTGTTAGCCACGACAGCTGGCATGCCACAGTGAGACCCTGCTTCTGTTACAAGGAGAACACCACGCTCAGAACAGGCTTTCCTCCTAAAGCCTCTCAGCCTAAGAAAAACCAAACCAAAATACCCAAAGAATTCCCACAAACTAGAAACCCCCACAAAGCCCAAAAACCAAAGAAGCCACAAACCCCCATTAAAGACACACACAAACCCCAGACCCCACAAGAAAAGCTGCGGGAACTCAAAACACCACAGAAGCCCCTAGCCCTCCCCCAAACCCGCAACCCACAGAACCCCAAAGCCTTCAAAAGGCAGAGAACCAAAACCCCCCCTTAGAACCCCAGTTAAAAAAAACAAACCAACAGAAAAACCTCACAAGCCCACGCTAACCCCACAAATCCCAGACCCTGTAAAAAAACCAACCCACCCAACCCCTATAGCCACAAAAACCAGGAAAAAAAAAAAAAAAAAAATCAGTAAAACTACAAACACCTTACCAACCTCCTTGGCTCATTTTCTGAGAGGAGCCTGCACCAGCAGACAGACTAACACATTTTAATCCTAAACTCGGTTCTCTGCGTTCTTTCTCTGCCCCTTCTCTACATCCTTTTCTTTCAACTTCCTCTTCCTACCCACAAGGCTGTCTAAACCAATGGATAGAAACACTAACCCAGGTAACAGTACATCCAGTTCAGATAAAGGCAATGAAATCACCAGCGCCAATACTACGACCTTCTTACAGGTACCACAAGCTCCCAAGAACTCACCTGTAACAGGAAAAGAGGAGAAACCATAGAGACCTTAAATGCAATACGCCAAAACCCGAAAGAGACTTATTCTTGTATATTGAATGTTAAAATCACATGCATAATTACAGAATTCTTTACAGCTGAAAAAATATTTTTAGAAGACGACCCTGACAGTCTACCTGCAACTGCTGCAAGATGTCTATAATAAACCCCCACAATTTTCTGTAATTAAAAACAAACAAACAAACAAAAAAAAAAACCAGGAAAGAATGCAATCAATCATCCAGGTAATTCTGAGTTAACTGATGCCCTGAATGGGACAAGTCGAACCCAAGCTAACACCAGCCAGTTTACTGCAATGCTTGTCTAGCATACACATATATAAATCAAAATGACATGTGGCTAGAGGCCAGGTGCAAAAAAAATAAGACATTTGCACACCACAGCAGACAACCTGCCGAGGGCCACGATATGATATGCTGCAGCAGAGTCTTGTGGCTGTTCGCTCAAACACGCTGGTGGAATAGTCTGCATAACCGGCCCTGGGCACGATTTACATGGGGTTTTCTAAGCTATGCCTGATGTGGCTAAGGGATTTTTACTGGGCAATCCTGGTTTAAGACCAGTCTCGGCTCCTAAGGAATGCCAGCCAACAAAGATGTTTTCAGCCGTTAACAAGAGGAACAGAAATCCAACGACGAGCTGCTGCTTTTAAAACGTGGAGTCATCATTGTGACAAATGGCACCACACAGATCTCTGTTAACACATTTGTAGACAAAGTGGAAGACCTGGGGTTGGGGACAGCTGTGCAACTCAGCCTTCATTTCCCGAGGGCAGGTATGCTCCGTCAGCTGCTGCCAGGTGTCGTCGACAACAAGAAACGGGCTGCACTCTGCCGGCTTGTCCACCTCGAACTTCTCAGCGCAGAGCTGGCGAACATCTTCGGTGGTTATAGACAGTCTCACCAGGAAAGATCTTTCCTGTACATCCACAGTACACTCCCTGGAACGCAACATGAAGGTGGTTCTGTAGAATGAGAAAACACACATCAGCAACTCAAAAACCCCAACAGCTGAAGCGTCAGCAACAAACCTGTCCCCACACTGAGACTCACCCCCGCGATTCCCACGCCCGACAGCCACCTCGCCAACTGCAATACTGGTGGCAAAACTGTGGCAAGCGGAACAGAAATTCCTAAGCCAACACCCTCCTTTCCTCATATTACACTCTAACCCTGCAATGACAGCCAAACAGGACTTGTCCTGCCGAGCAAAACCAGGAAACAAAATGCAGTGAGGCTAAGCAATGTCTGAGGCAGCAGGGTCGAGAGATGGTGCTGCTGCACTACTGCCACAAAACAGGCACCTCCTATGGCCGTGTCAGTCAGAAGGAATAAGAAAAAAGCCTCTGCCAGTGGCAGCAAACGGTGCTGATCCCCAAGTTACTGCGTGATAAGCCATCTGCATTCTTATGCTGCAGCACGCAAAGTGTTTTAGGGTGCTTCAGTCCAGTCAGGACACTTTCATTGCATTAAACCGGTGACAATCTGGGGTCCGAGCCCGATTTAACCGGCTTTCCCATGACAGCTTTTTTTCTTTTTTACAGTAAGGCTTAGAGGGAAGCAGAAAGAAAGCTTCCTCGGCAACATTAGGCTAAACCCTAATGGCAAAAGCCTCGTGGCAAAAGCTGGACCTTTTTTCTGTGTTGAAACTGACATGTTCTTACAACTCCGATAACATGGAAAAAGTCTAAGTGCACCCTACAAGGAAATGCAGTTCTACCTTTCAGAAAGCATTTAAAGAGGAAAAAAAACCAAGCAACAACTGGGGGAAAAGCAACCACAAACATCTTTTGAACACATGAACAAAGCAAGCTGCTGTAGTGTGCTTTTTTTAAAAAAAAAAGACATTAACTGTGGTTACAGACTGAAAAAGATACAATTAAAGGAAGTGGAAAAATGGCACAGTGAGAAAGACCTGTTTATCAACTCAGCGGGTGCCAATGTCTGTATGCTAAACCAATCAGGCACGCTAAATCACAATGGCAAAGATGTACATTGCACAAAAGCAAGCCAGCAAAAGCTACCATTGAGAAGGTGGTTCTACCACTTAAGTTCCAAGAAGCACTCTTATCTTTAACAAAGTATTTTTACAGCTTGCAAACTGAAACACTGAAGCTTTGCAGCAGCATTTAAACGAGGTCAGGACTGACCCTGACGAAACAGGGCCTATCCGTTTCTGTTACCGGGGTGAAGCAATTATGAAAAATCAGCCCTAGAGGAGGAAAATCAAGCTGCAGTTTTAGTTCCTAATGTATGTAACACACAGATGTTTTTAAAAGCACGCGCTTTAGACAGACGGGACTGCTTCGAGAAGAGGCTGAAGCTCCCACAAGCACTCCTAACATATACTAAGTATCAAAGTTATTTATGGAGCGGCAGAAAATTGTACTCAATCATCCTCACAATATGGCATTTTTTGCCTTTTCATCCTAGAGACGGAGGGAGGATGAAGGCCTTCCGGGGTCCGAGAGCTGATAAAACTGCAGGAGCCCATCACAAGTGTAGCTACCACATTGTTAAGTCACGATGACTCCCCCTGCTCGATCGAAAATATCTCACCTCATAAGGCAGAGTCCATCAGTAGATTCCCAGGTCACACAGGCCTGCACTCTGCGAGCTGAACAGCTTTCTGTACTTCCACTTTACAGCGGAACCATGAGACTCTCTTGTTATGCTACTGATGTTGCCAACTTTAGGACCACCCTTGGATGGATTTCTACTCCAACAATGTCATCAAAATCTGCGCTGTGAAGAAGAACCCACCTTCCCTAGTCCTTTGCTTCATTTTAAGGAAAATAAACGAATGACAGGTTACCTTCTCCATGCAGAAAACACAGATCCATCGATTCCACCACGTACTCAACTTCAGTATCCAGCTCCAGCATGTCACACCTACTCACCCAGTGTGATAACACAGTCAAGAAGTCATCATTTTCATTCAGCCTCCCTGAGACAAAGGGAATAGAGACAGTCAGAGACAAACTGCGCTTTCCTTACCAGCCTCACCGTTTGAAAGGAAAGTGTTGCTTCGCTGCCTTCGCTGAGAAGTACATCTGTATTACTCTAGATCCTCCTGTAACCAGTGCGCAGCAAAGTGGGTGTCACCTGACACTGGCTGGACAGGACGCCAATGCCAGCTTCGTCCCATACTCTCTAGCGAGCGCAAATCCGACGATGCACACTTTGAGGCGTGCTCTCCTCAGGCAGCAACTCTGTCTTCTACAGGATCTGCTGGAGATGCCCCTCGTTTCATGAACTGCTGCCAACAGCACCTGCATTTATGGAGAATAAAGCATATTCAAGGGCCAGCTTGCTGCCTGGGACAGTGAGATATAGAATGAAAAAAAAAAAAAAGAACACCAGACAACAGGCTAGAGAAATTTTTGGAGAAAACAAGACAGGTGCAGATCACGACAAAGAGATGGAAAAGGAAAGTAACTGCAGTGGCCTGCAGGACAGAGATGGAAGACGAAAAAAGGAGGAAGAGAAAGCAGGAAAAAAGCACAGAGAGAAAAAGAAAAGGGAGAGGGAGATGAAGAAAGAGAAAGGGAGAGAAGAAAAGGGAGCAGGACAGTACAATAGAGAAGTACAGGCAAGGGGAAAAAAAAAAAAAATCAGAGGAGTAGTAAGAAAGGGCAGGGGTCAGTGGAGGGCTGGGAAGGACCAAGACTCACAAGAAGGACAACAGGTTCTGGATGGGTAACCACCCAACTCTTAAACTTTTGGGGACTTAATGGGTACAAGGTATCCAAGAAGAAAGCTCAAATAGCAAGCCAAACAGTAATGTCTCCAATGGGCTTGGACATTTCACAAGGGCAACAAAGGCTGACAAGGAAACAAAAGGCAGAGCAGAACCTGTGCTCCATTTTCATTTACCATAAAAAATTATAGAAACCCCGCGAGCCACGGAACCCCCAAAAACCCAATTAAAACCACAAAAGAAACCCAAACCAGAAAACCAACAAAAGACCAGAGCAAAATAACCACCGAGCCGAAGAAACCAGCAAACCCGGAAACCCCAGACACCACAAGAACCCCCGATAACCACTGAACGCCACAGCAGCCACAAGAGAAGCCCTAAGCCCTCCTCTGCCAAAAGAGCCCCGCGAGACAGAAAACCCACAAGCCGCAACTAGAGAGAGACACAGACCCACGCAAAGCCCCAAATCCCCCCAAACCTGCCAGCCCCGCGGCCCGGACACGCTCAGACTGACCGGAAGAGTCCAGTCGCGCCCCGCCCCGCCGGCCCCTTCGGTGCCCCGTGTCTCCCGTGCCGGCTGCTCGGGGAACGGGAGCTCTGGCCCGGCCGCACCCCCAAGCCCCCGCCGCGACCCCCTCCGCGCACTGCCCGCGCGGCGCGGAGCCCCCCCTCCCGGCCCGGACACCCCGCCGGACGCCGCGGAGACACGTCCCGGCACGGACCGGCGCCGGCAGAAGGCCGGCCGCGGCTGGGGGGGGGGTGGAAGGCGCGGCGCCTCGCCGCCCGCGCGCCCCGCACCGACCCCCGGCCCGCCGCGACCACTCGCGCCGCGACCCGCCGACCGCCCGGCCCCGGCCGACCCCGCGACGGGCGGCGGAACCGGAGCCTCACCGGGAGGGAGCGCCGGCATCCCGACGGGGCCCCTCATCGCCCCGGAAAGCACGGGCAGGCTCCTCGTGGCAGCTCCGCGGTTATACTGCCCGGAAAGGAGCGGGGCATGCCGGGATATACTCCCCCGCAAGGGAGCGGGGCATGCCGGGATACGTTCCAGTGCGGCTCCGGCGGAAAAATGGCCGCCGGAGGACTTCCGGGCATGGCGGCGCCCATCTCCGTACGGCTCCGGCGGTTAAATGGCGACCGAGGGGCTTACGGGCATGGCGGCGCCCTTCTCCGTGCGGCTCCGGCGGAAAAATGGCCGCCGGAGGACTTCCGGGCATGGCGGCGCCCATCTCCGTACGGCTTCGGCGGTTAAATGGCGACCGAGGGGCTTACGGGCATGGCGGCGCCCATCTCCGTGCGGCTCCGGCGGAAAAATGGCCGCCGGGGGGCTTCCGGGCATGGCGGCGCCCATCTCCGTACGGCTTCGGCGGTTAAAAGGCGGCCGGGGGGCTTCCGGGCATGGCGGCGCCCATCTCCGTGCGGCTCCGGCGGAAAAATGGCCGCCGGGGGGCTTCCGGGCATGGCGGCGCCCATCTCCGTACGGCTCCGGCGGTTAAATGGCGACCGAGGGGCTTACGGGCATGGCGGCGCCCTTCTCCGCGCGGCTACGGCGGAAAAATGGCCGCCGGGGGGCTTCCGGGCATGGCGGCGCCCATCTCCTTGCGGCTTCGGCGGTTAAAAGGCGGCCGGGGGGCCTTCCGGGCATGGCGGCGCCCATCTCCGTGCGGCTCCGGCGGAAAAATGGCCGCCGGGGGGCTTCCGGGCATGGCGGCGCCCATCTCCGTGCGGCTCCGGCGGTTAAAAGGCGGCCGGGGGGCTTCCGAGCATGGCGGCGCCCATCTCCGTGCGGCTCCGACGGAAAAATGGCCGCCGGGGGGCTTCCGGGCCCCCGTTTGGGGGCGCGAGCTTGGGGGGGGCTACACAGCACAGCTGCCCCGTTCGGGAAGCTAAGCAGGGACCAGTTCGGTCAGCGCCCGGATGGGCGACCTCACCCCGTCTTCGAATCCCCGCACCTAACAGTGCCCCCGCCACGTGCGCCCCTCCTCCCAAAATCTGACCCCCCCCGAGGGAGTCCCATCACCTTCGAGGGTTCCCCGGACCTGACAGTGCCCCGGCCGACCCCGCGACGGGCGAAGGAAACCCCGCCTCACCGGGAGGGAACTTTCGGAACGCTGCGGCTTCCGTGCGCTGCGCCACCCGGGCGCAGTACCGCTGCGTGTCCGCAAGGCGGCAGCACCGAGTGATCCCGCGAGGGGGGGGGCGGGGGGGGGTACCGGCGTCTCTCCGGGAGGGAGCGTCCGGTGACCTCACAGCTTCCCCGTCCGGGAAGCTAAGCAGGTACCAGCTCGGTCAGCGCCCGGATGGGCGACCTCACCCCGTCTTCGAATCCCCGCACATGACAGTGACCCCCCCCCCACCCGCGCGCCCCCTCCCAAAATCTGCCCCCCCGAGGGAGTCCCATCGCCTTCGGGGGTTCCCCGGACCTGACAGTGCCCCGGCCGACCCCGCGACGGGCGGCGGAACCCCCCCCTCACCGGGAGGGAGCGGCCGCCCCGCAATGGCGGCGTCCCTCGTTAAAGCGCCCTGCCGCTCGCGCTGCGCCGCCCGGCCGCAGTCCGCACGCAGCGGGCTCTGCGCGCACCCGCGCAGGAACGCGGCGAGTGTGCACGGAGGCAGCAGAACGCGGCGGCTTCCGTGCGCTGCGCCACCCGGGCGCAGTACCGCTGCGTGTCCGCAAGGCGGCAGCACCGAGGACCCCCGTGTTCGAATCCCCGCTCGGGCCTTTCCGCCAGTGCTCGGGCCTTTCCGCCAGTGCTCGTATCTCTCCGCCTCTGCTCGGCCCTTTTCGGCTCCCCCTGCCCCACTAATTACCCGTCTGCCGCTGACCTGCGCTCATTAACAACCCCCCATCTCCTCCAGCGAATTCAACCCCCCTCCCAACCCTACTGCGACCCCTCTGAGAGCCCTCGAACCCCACCATGGCCCCTGACCCCCTAGAAGACCCCCGAAGGAACCCCCAACACCCCAAAAATAGACCCTAGAGAGACCCCCCCAGAACCCCTCAGAGACACACCCCCCCCCAAAGAGCCCCCCCACGATCCCCTAAAAAGGCCCTTAGGGCCCCCCAACTCCCCAAAGCGACCCCCCAAAAAACCCAGACCCCCCAAACAGACCCCATAAAGAACCCTAACCACCCCCCAAAAAACCTGAGACTCCTTAAAGACGCCCCCAAGCCCCTCACATCCCCCCCAAAATGAGACCCCATAAAGATCCCCTCAAAGAACCCCACACCCCCCCTTAGAGAACCCCCCCCAAAAGCCCTAGACCCCACCAAAAAGAGACCCTGTAAAGACCCCATAGTCCCCCAAAAAGAGCCAACCGCCCTGACTCAGCTGCTGCCAGCCCCATCGATGGAAAGATGCCACAACAACAGTGGCCTTGGCCACGCTTTCTTGGAAACAACTGGTTCCCTCATCACCTCTGAATAATAAAAATTCTAAGGCATTTTACAACAATGTCCAATACAACAGTAAACTGCTGCCAAGTATAACCCAGAAAATTGTTAGCCGATTCTCCTCTGTCGAAACCGTTGCCAGCTTTGGGCTGAGATGCCTCCAAGGTTTGGTCACCTTCGTCTTCAGCCAACATTGCCAAGTCTCTTGGCTGTTCTTCTGGATCCCCTGGAAGAAGACTGGTGACTGCCTGGAGAAGTGACTCAATCTGCTCTTCTGTTAGTCTTTCCTCACTTTCTTCCACCATCTGCAGGTCAAAAACCAATACATTGTTATTCAATCCATACTTCCTTCCTCAGCTCCAAACAGGAAGACTCGGCCCCAGTAAATACTGCTTTCAATGGATGCAAGACGTAGCCTGAACTCATCACAAAAGCATTTTACAAAGTGGAACTCTTGTAATATTGATAACAACACAAAACAAAAAAGCTCCCTTGTTAGCCACGACAGCTGGCATGCCACAGTGAGACCCTGCTTCTGTTACAAGGAGAACACCACGCTCAGAACAGGCTTTCCTCCTAAAGCCTCTCAGCCTAAGAAAAACCAAACCAAAATACCCAAAGAATTCCCACAAACTAGAAACCCCCACAAAGCCCAAAAACCAAAGAAGCCACAAACCCCCATTAAAGACACACACAAACCCCAGACCCCACAAGAAAAGCTGCGGGAACTCAAAACACCACAGAAGCCCCTAGCCCTCCCCCAAACCCGCAACCCACAGAACCCCAAAGCCTTCAAAAGGCAGAGAACCAAAACCCCCCCTTAGAACCCCAGTTAAAAAAAACAAACCAACAGAAAAACCTCACAAGCCCACGCTAACCCCACAAATCCCAGACCCTGTAAAAAAACCAACCCACCCAACCCCTATAGCCACAAAAACCAGGAAAAAAAAAAAAAAAAAAATCAGTAAAACTACAAACACCTTACCAACCTCCTTGGCTCATTTTCTGAGAGGAGCCTGCACCAGCAGACAGACTAACACATTTTAATCCTAAACTCGGTTCTCTGCGTTCTTTCTCTGCCCCTTCTCTACATCCTTTTCTTTCAACTTCCTCTTCCTACCCACAAGGCTGTCTAAACCAATGGATAGAAACACTAACCCAGGTAACAGTACATCCAGTTCAGATAAAGGCAATGAAATCACCAGCGCCAATACTACGACCTTCTTACAGGTACCACAAGCTCCCAAGAACTCACCTGTAACAGGAAAAGAGGAGAAACCATAGAGACCTTAAATGCAATACGCCAAAACCCGAAAGAGACTTATTCTTGTATATTGAATGTTAAAATCACATGCATAATTACAGAATTCTTTACAGCTGAAAAAATATTTTTAGAAGACGACCCTGACAGTCTACCTGCAACTGCTGCAAGATGTCTATAATAAACCCCCACAATTTTCTGTAATTAAAAACAAACAAACAAACAAAAAAAAAAACCAGGAAAGAATGCAATCAATCATCCAGGTAATTCTGAGTTAACTGATGCCCTGAATGGGACAAGTCGAACCCAAGCTAACACCAGCCAGTTTACTGCAATGCTTGTCTAGCATACACATATATAAATCAAAATGACATGTGGCTAGAGGCCAGGTGCAAAAAAAATAAGACATTTGCACACCACAGCAGACAACCTGCCGAGGGCCACGATATGATATGCTGCAGCAGAGTCTTGTGGCTGTTCGCTCAAACACGCTGGTGGAATAGTCTGCATAACCGGCCCTGGGCACGATTTACATGGGGTTTTCTAAGCTATGCCTGATGTGGCTAAGGGATTTTTACTGGGCAATCCTGGTTTAAGACCAGTCTCGGCTCCTAAGGAATGCCAGCCAACAAAGATGTTTTCAGCCGTTAACAAGAGGAACAGAAATCCAACGACGAGCTGCTGCTTTTAAAACGTGGAGTCATCATTGTGACAAATGGCACCACACAGATCTCTGTTAACACATTTGTAGACAAAGTGGAAGACCTGGGGTTGGGGACAGCTGTGCAACTCAGCCTTCATTTCCCGAGGGCAGGTATGCTCCGTCAGCTGCTGCCAGGTGTCGTCGACAACAAGAAACGGGCTGCACTCTGCCGGCTTGTCCACCTCGAACTTCTCAGCGCAGAGCTGGCGAACATCTTCGGTGGTTATAGACAGTCTCACCAGGAAAGATCTTTCCTGTACATCCACAGTACACTCCCTGGAACGCAACATGAAGGTGGTTCTGTAGAATGAGAAAACACACATCAGCAACTCAAAAACCCCAACAGCTGAAGCGTCAGCAACAAACCTGTCCCCACACTGAGACTCACCCCCGCGATTCCCACGCCCGACAGCCACCTCGCCAACTGCAATACTGGTGGCAAAACTGTGGCAAGCGGAACAGAAATTCCTAAGCCAACACCCTCCTTTCCTCATATTACACTCTAACCCTGCAATGACAGCCAAACAGGACTTGTCCTGCCGAGCAAAACCAGGAAACAAAATGCAGTGAGGCTAAGCAATGTCTGAGGCAGCAGGGTCGAGAGATGGTGCTGCTGCACTACTGCCACAAAACAGGCACCTCCTATGGCCGTGTCAGTCAGAAGGAATAAGAAAAAAGCCTCTGCCAGTGGCAGCAAACGGTGCTGATCCCCAAGTTACTGCGTGATAAGCCATCTGCATTCTTATGCTGCAGCACGCAAAGTGTTTTAGGGTGCTTCAGTCCAGTCAGGACACTTTCATTGCATTAAACCGGTGACAATCTGGGGTCCGAGCCCGATTTAACCGGCTTTCCCATGACAGCTTTTTTTCTTTTTTACAGTAAGGCTTAGAGGGAAGCAGAAAGAAAGCTTCCTCGGCAACATTAGGCTAAACCCTAATGGCAAAAGCCTCGTGGCAAAAGCTGGACCTTTTTTCTGTGTTGAAACTGACATGTTCTTACAACTCCGATAACATGGAAAAAGTCTAAGTGCACCCTACAAGGAAATGCAGTTCTACCTTTCAGAAAGCATTTAAAGAGGAAAAAAAACCAAGCAACAACTGGGGGAAAAGCAACCACAAACATCTTTTGAACACATGAACAAAGCAAGCTGCTGTAGTGTGCTTTTTTTAAAAAAAAAAGACATTAACTGTGGTTACAGACTGAAAAAGATACAATTAAAGGAAGTGGAAAAATGGCACAGTGAGAAAGACCTGTTTATCAACTCAGCGGGTGCCAATGTCTGTATGCTAAACCAATCAGGCACGCTAAATCACAATGGCAAAGATGTACATTGCACAAAAGCAAGCCAGCAAAAGCTACCATTGAGAAGGTGGTTCTACCACTTAAGTTCCAAGAAGCACTCTTATCTTTAACAAAGTATTTTTACAGCTTGCAAACTGAAACACTGAAGCTTTGCAGCAGCATTTAAACGAGGTCAGGACTGACCCTGACGAAACAGGGCCTATCCGTTTCTGTTACCGGGGTGAAGCAATTATGAAAAATCAGCCCTAGAGGAGGAAAATCAAGCTGCAGTTTTAGTTCCTAATGTATGTAACACACAGATGTTTTTAAAAGCACGCGCTTTAGACAGACGGGACTGCTTCGAGAAGAGGCTGAAGCTCCCACAAGCACTCCTAACATATACTAAGTATCAAAGTTATTTATGGAGCGGCAGAAAATTGTACTCAATCATCCTCACAATATGGCATTTTTTGCCTTTTCATCCTAGAGACGGAGGGAGGATGAAGGCCTTCCGGGGTCCGAGAGCTGATAAAACTGCAGGAGCCCATCACAAGTGTAGCTACCACATTGTTAAGTCACGATGACTCCCCCTGCTCGATCGAAAATATCTCACCTCATAAGGCAGAGTCCATCAGTAGATTCCCAGGTCACACAGGCCTGCACTCTGCGAGCTGAACAGCTTTCTGTACTTC
This sequence comes from Gallinula chloropus, assembly GCF_964237585.1. Taxonomy (NCBI): domain Eukaryota; kingdom Metazoa; phylum Chordata; class Aves; order Gruiformes; family Rallidae; genus Gallinula; species Gallinula chloropus. Next base: position 92,248,201 of record NC_140088.1, on the reverse strand, counting down.
CACTTTACAGCGGAACCATGAGACTCTCTTGTTATGCTACTGATGTTGCCAACTTTAGGACCACCCTTGGATGGATTTCTACTCCAACAATGTCATCAAAATCTGCGCTGTGAAGAAGAACCCACCTTCCCTAGTCCTTTGCTTCATTTTAAGGAAAATAAACGAATGACAGGTTACCTTCTCCATGCAGAAAACACAGATCCATCGATTCCACCACGTACTCAACTTCAGTATCCAGCTCCAGCATGTCACACCTACTCACCCAGTGTGATAACACAGTCAAGAAGTCATCATTTTCATTCAGCCTCCCTGAGACAAAGGGAATAGAGACAGTCAGAGACAAACTGCGCTTTCCTTACCAGCCTCACCGTTTGAAAGGAAAGTGTTGCTTCGCTGCCTTCGCTGAGAAGTACATCTGTATTACTCTAGATCCTCCTGTAACCAGTGCGCAGCAAAGTGGGTGTCACCTGACACTGGCTGGACAGGACGCCAATGCCAGCTTCGTCCCATACTCTCTAGCGAGCGCAAATCCGACGATGCACACTTTGAGGCGTGCTCTCCTCAGGCAGCAACTCTGTCTTCTACAGGATCTGCTGGAGATGCCCCTCGTTTCATGAACTGCTGCCAACAGCACCTGCATTTATGGAGAATAAAGCATATTCAAGGGCCAGCTTGCTGCCTGGGACAGTGAGATATAGAATGAAAAAAAAAAAAAAGAACACCAGACAACAGGCTAGAGAAATTTTTGGAGAAAACAAGACAGGTGCAGATCACGACAAAGAGATGGAAAAGGAAAGTAACTGCAGTGGCCTGCAGGACAGAGATGGAAGACGAAAAAAGGAGGAAGAGAAAGCAGGAAAAAAGCACAGAGAGAAAAAGAAAAGGGAGAGGGAGATGAAGAAAGAGAAAGGGAGAGAAGAAAAGGGAGCAGGACAGTACAATAGAGAAGTACAGGCAAGGGGAAAAAAAAAAAAAATCAGAGGAGTAGTAAGAAAGGGCAGGGGTCAGTGGAGGGCTGGGAAGGACCAAGACTCACAAGAAGGACAACAGGTTCTGGATGGGTAACCACCCAACTCTTAAACTTTTGGGGACTTAATGGGTACAAGGTATCCAAGAAGAAAGCTCAAATAGCAAGCCAAACAGTAATGTCTCCAATGGGCTTGGACATTTCACAAGGGCAACAAAGGCTGACAAGGAAACAAAAGGCAGAGCAGAACCTGTGCTCCATTTTCATTTACCATAAAAAATTATAGAAACCCCGCGAGCCACGGAACCCCCAAAAACCCAATTAAAACCACAAAAGAAACCCAAACCAGAAAACCAACAAAAGACCAGAGCAAAATAACCACCGAGCCGAAGAAACCAGCAAACCCGGAAACCCCAGACACCACAAGAACCCCCGATAACCACTGAACGCCACAGCAGCCACAAGAGAAGCCCTAAGCCCTCCTCTGCCAAAAGAGCCCCGCGAGACAGAAAACCCACAAGCCGCAACTAGAGAGAGACACAGACCCACGCAAAGCCCCAAATCCCCCCAAACCTGCCAGCCCCGCGGCCCGGACACGCTCAGACTGACCGGAAGAGTCCAGTCGCGCCCCGCCCCGCCGGCCCCTTCGGTGCCCCGTGTCTCCCGTGCCGGCTGCTCGGGGAACGGGAGCTCTGGCCCGGCCGCACCCCCAAGCCCCCGCCGCGACCCCCTCCGCGCACTGCCCGCGCGGCGCGGAGCCCCCCCTCCCGGCCCGGACACCCCGCCGGACGCCGCGGAGACACGTCCCGGCACGGACCGGCGCCGGCAGAAGGCCGGCCGCGGCTGGGGGGGGGGTGGAAGGCGCGGCGCCTCGCCGCCCGCGCGCCCCGCACCGACCCCCGGCCCGCCGCGACCACTCGCGCCGCGACCCGCCGACCGCCCGGCCCCGGCCGACCCCGCGACGGGCGGCGGAACCGGAGCCTCACCGGGAGGGAGCGCCGGCATCCCGACGGGGCCCCTCATCGCCCCGGAAAGCACGGGCAGGCTCCTCGTGGCAGCTCCGCGGTTATACTGCCCGGAAAGGAGCGGGGCATGCCGGGATATACTCCCCCGCAAGGGAGCGGGGCATGCCGGGATACGTTCCAGTGCGGCTCCGGCGGAAAAATGGCCGCCGGAGGACTTCCGGGCATGGCGGCGCCCATCTCCGTACGGCTCCGGCGGTTAAATGGCGACCGAGGGGCTTACGGGCATGGCGGCGCCCTTCTCCGTGCGGCTCCGGCGGAAAAATGGCCGCCGGAGGACTTCCGGGCATGGCGGCGCCCATCTCCGTACGGCTTCGGCGGTTAAATGGCGACCGAGGGGCTTACGGGCATGGCGGCGCCCATCTCCGTGCGGCTCCGGCGGAAAAATGGCCGCCGGGGGGCTTCCGGGCATGGCGGCGCCCATCTCCGTACGGCTTCGGCGGTTAAAAGGCGGCCGGGGGGCTTCCGGGCATGGCGGCGCCCATCTCCGTGCGGCTCCGGCGGAAAAATGGCCGCCGGGGGGCTTCCGGGCATGGCGGCGCCCATCTCCGTACGGCTCCGGCGGTTAAATGGCGACCGAGGGGCTTACGGGCATGGCGGCGCCCTTCTCCGCGCGGCTACGGCGGAAAAATGGCCGCCGGGGGGCTTCCGGGCATGGCGGCGCCCATCTCCTTGCGGCTTCGGCGGTTAAAAGGCGGCCGGGGGGCCTTCCGGGCATGGCGGCGCCCATCTCCGTGCGGCTCCGGCGGTTAAAAGGCGGCCGGGGGGCTTCCGAGCATGGCGGCGCCCATCTCCGTGCGGCTCCGACGGAAAAATGGCCGCCGGGGGGCTTCCGGGCCCCCGTTTGGGGGCGCGAGCTTGGGGGGGGCTACACAGCACAGCTGCCCCGTTCGGGAAGCTAAGCAGGGACCAGTTCGGTCAGCGCCCGGATGGGCGACCTCACCCCGTCTTCGAATCCCCGCACCTAACAGTGCCCCCGCCACGTGCGCCCCTCCTCCCAAAATCTGACCCCCCCCGAGGGAGTCCCATCACCTTCGAGGGTTCCCCGGACCTGACAGTGCCCCGGCCGACCCCGCGACGGGCGAAGGAAACCCCGCCTCACCGGGAGGGAACTTTCGGAACGCTGCGGCTTCCGTGCGCTGCGCCACCCGGGCGCAGTACCGCTGCGTGTCCGCAAGGCGGCAGCACCGAGTGATCCCGCGAGGGGGGGGGCGGGGGGGGGTACCGGCGTCTCTCCGGGAGGGAGCGTCCGGTGACCTCACAGCTTCCCCGTCCGGGAAGCTAAGCAGGTACCAGCTCGGTCAGCGCCCGGATGGGCGACCTCACCCCGTCTTCGAATCCCCGCACATGACAGTGACCCCCCCCCCACCCGCGCGCCCCCTCCCAAAATCTGCCCCCCCGAGGGAGTCCCATCGCCTTCGGGGGTTCCCCGGACCTGACAGTGCCCCGGCCGACCCCGCGACGGGCGGCGGAACCCCCCCCTCACCGGGAGGGAGCGGCCGCCCCGCAATGGCGGCGTCCCTCGTTAAAGCGCCCTGCCGCTCGCGCTGCGCCGCCCGGCCGCAGTCCGCACGCAGCGGGCTCTGCGCGCACCCGCGCAGGAACGCGGCGAGTGTGCACGGAGGCAGCAGAACGCGGCGGCTTCCGTGCGCTGCGCCACCCGGGCGCAGTACCGCTGCGTGTCCGCAAGGCGGCAGCACCGAGGACCCCCGTGTTCGAATCCCCGCTCGGGCCTTTCCACCAGTGCTCGTATCTCTCCGCCTCTGCTCGTATCTCTCCGCCTCTGCTCGGCCCTTTTCGGCTCCCCCTGCCCCACTAATTACCCGTCTGCCGCTGACCTGCGCTCATTAACAACCCCCCATCTCCTCCAGCGAATTCAACCCCCCTCCCAACCCTACTGCGACCCCTCTGAGAGCCCTCGAACCCCACCATGGCCCCTGACCCCCTAGAAGACCCCCGAAGGAACCCCCAACACCCCAAAAATAGACCCTAGAGAGACCCCCCCAGAACCCCTCAGAGACACACCCCCCCCCAAAGAGCCCCCCCACGATCCCCTAAAAAGGCCCTTAGGGCCCCCCAACTCCCCAAAGCGACCCCCCAAAAAACCCAGACCCCCCAAACAGACCCCATAAAGAACCCTAACCACCCCCCAAAAAACCTGAGACTCCTTAAAGACGCCCCCAAGCCCCTCACATCCCCCCCAAAATGAGACCCCATAAAGATCCCCTCAAAGAACCCCACACCCCCCCTTAGAGAACCCCCCCCAAAAGCCCTAGACCCCACCAAAAAGAGACCCTGTAAAGACCCCATAGTCCCCCAAAAAGAGCCAACCGCCCTGACTCAGTTGCTGCCAGCCCCATCGATGGAAAGATGCCACAACAACAGTGGCCTTGGCCACGCTTTCTTGGAAACAACTGGTTCCCTCATCACCTCTGAATAATAAAAATTCTAAGGCATTTTACAACAATGTCCAATACAACAGTAAACTGCTGCCAAGTATAACCCAGAAAATTGTTAGCCGATTCTCCTCTGTCGAAACCGTTGCCAGCTTTGGGCTGAGATGCCTCCAAGGTTTGGTCACCTTCGTCTTCAGCCAACATTGCCAAGTCTCTTGGCTGTTCTTCTGGATCCCCTGGAAGAAGACTGGTGACTGCCTGGAGAAGTGACTCAATCTGCTCTTCTGTTAGTCTTTCCTCACTTTCTTCCACCATCTGCAGGTCAAAAACCAATACATTGTTATTCAATCCATACTTCCTTCCTCAGCTCCAAACAGGAAGACTCGGCCCCAGTAAATACTGCTTTCAATGGATGCAAGACGTAGCCTGAACTCATCACAAAAGCATTTTACAAAGTGGAACTCTTGTAATATTTATAACAACACAAAACAAAAAAGCTCCCTTGTTAGCCACGACAGCTGGCATGCCACAGTGAGACCCTGCTTCTGTTACAAGGAGAACACCACGCTCAGAACAGGCTTTCCTCCTAAAGCCTCTCAGCCTAAGAAAAACCAAACCAAAATACCCAAAGAATTCCCACAAACTAGAAACCCCCCCAAAGCCCAAAAACCAAAGAAGCCACAAACCCCCATTAAAGACACACACAAACCCCAGACCCCACAAGAAAAGCTGCGGGAACTCAAAACACCACAGAAGCCCCTAGCCCTCCCCCAAACCCGCAACCCACAGAACCCCAAAGCCTTCAAAAGGCAGAGAACCAAAACCCCCCCTTAGAACCCCAGTTAAAAAAAACAAACCAACAGAAAAACCTCACAAGCCCACGCTAACCCCACAAATCCCAGACCCTGTAAAAAAACCAACCCACCCAACCCCTATAGCCACAAAAACCAGGAAAAAAAAAAAAAAAAAATCAGTAAAACTACAAACACCTTACCAACCTCCTTGGCTCATTTTCTGAGAGGAGCCTGCACCAGCAGACAGACTAACACATTTTAATCCTAAACTCGGTTCTCTGCGTTCTTTCTCTGCCCCTTCTCTACATCCTTTTCTTTCAACTTCCTCTTCCTACCCACAAGGCTGTCTAAACCAATGGATAGAAACACTAACCCAGGTAACAGTACATCCAGTTCAGATAAAGGCAATGAAATCACCAGCGCCAATACTACGACCTTCTTACAGGTACCACAAGCTCCCAAGAACTCACCTGTAACAGGAAAAGAGGAGAAACCATAGAGACCTTAAATGCAATACGCCAAAACCCGAAAGAGACTTATTCTTGTATATTGAATGTTAAAATCACATGCATAATTACAGAATTCTTTACAGCTGAAAAAATATTTTTAGAAGACGACCCTGACAGTCTACCTGCAACTGCTGCAAGATGTCTATAATAAACCCCCACAATTTTCTGTAATTAAAAACAAACAAACAAAAAAAAAAAAAAACCAGGAAAGAATGCAATCAATCATCCAGGTAATTCTGAGTTAACTGATGCCCTGAATGGGACAAGTCGAACCCAAGCTAACACCAGCCAGTTTACTGCAATGCTTGTCTAGCATACACATATATAAATCAAAATGACATGTGGCTAGAGGCCAGGTGCAAAAAAAATAAGACATTTGCACACCACAGCAGACAACCTGCCGAGGGCCACGATATGATATGCTGCAGCAGAGTCTTGTGGCTGTTCGCTCAAACACGCTGGTGGAATAGTCTGCATAACCGGCCCTGGGCACGATTTACATGGGGTTTTCTAAGCTATGCCTGATGTGGCTAAGGGATTTTTACTGGGCAATCCTGGTTTAAGACCAGTCTCGGCTCCTAAGGAATGCCAGCCAACAAAGATGTTTTCAGCCGTTAACAAGAGGAACAGAAATCCAACGACGAGCTGCTGCTTTTAAAACGTGGAGTCATCATTGTGACAAATGGCACCACACAGATCTCTGTTAACACATTTGTAGACAAAGTGGAAGACCTGGGGTTGGGGACAGCTGTGCAACTCAGCCTTCATTTCCCGAGGGCAGGTATGCTCCGTCAGCTGCTGCCAGGTGTCGTCGACAACAAGAAACGGGCTGCACTCTGCCGGCTTGTCCACCTCGAACTTCTCAGCGCAGAGCTGGCGAACATCTTCGGTGGTTATAGACAGTCTCACCAGGAAAGATCTTTCCTGTACATCCACAGTACACTCCCTGGAACGCAACATGAAGGTGGTTCTGTAGAATGAGAAAACACACATCAGCAACTCAAAAACCCCAACAGCTGAAGCGTCAGCAACAAACCTGTCCCCACACTGAGACTCACCCCCGCGATTCCCACGCCCGACAGCCACCTCGCCAACTGCAATACTGGTGGCAAAACTGTGGCAAGCGGAACAGAAATTCCTAAGCCAACACCCTCCTTTCCTCATATTACACTCTAACCCTGCAATGACAGCCAAACAGGACTTGTCCTGCCGAGCAAAACCAGGAAACAAAATGCAGTGAGGCTAAGCAATGTCTGAGGCAGCAGGGTCGAGAGATGGTGCTGCTGCACTACTGCCACAAAACAGGCACCTCCTATGGCCGTGTCAGTCAGAAGGAATAAGAAAAAAGCCTCTGCCAGTGGCAGCAAACGGTGCTGATCCCCAAGTTACTGCGTGATAAGCCATCTGCATTCTTATGCTGCAGCACGCAAAGTGTTTTAGGGTGCTTCAGTCCAGTCAGGACACTTTCATTGCATTAAACCGGTGACAATCTGGGGTCCGAGCCCGATTTAACCGGCTTTCCCATGACAGCTTTTTTTCTTTTTTACAGTAAGGCTTAGAGGGAAGCAGAAAGAAAGCTTCCTCGGCAACATTAGGCTAAACCCTAATGGCAAAAGCCTCGTGGCAAAAGCTGGACCTTTTTTCTGTGTTGAAACTGACATGTTCTTACAACTCCGATAACATGGAAAAAGTCTAAGTGCACCCTACAAGGAAATGCAGTTCTACCTTTCAGAAAGCATTTAAAGAGGAAAAAAAACCAAGCAACAACTGGGGGAAAAGCAACCACAAACATCTTTTGAACACATGAACAAAGCAAGCTGCTGTAGTGTGCTTTTTTTAAAAAAAAAAGACATTAACTGTGGTTACAGACTGAAAAAGATACAATTAAAGGAAGTGGAAAAATGGCACAGTGAGAAAGACCTGTTTATCAACTCAGCGGGTGCCAATGTCTGTATGCTAAACCAATCAGGCACGCTAAATCACAATGGCAAAGATGTACATTGCACAAAAGCAAGCCAGCAAAAGCTACCATTGAGAAGGTGGTTCTACCACTTAAGTTCCAAGAAGCACTCTTATCTTTAACAAAGTATTTTTACAGCTTGCAAACTGAAACACTGAAGCTTTGCAGCAGCATTTAAACGAGGTCAGGACTGACCCTGACGAAACAGGGCCTATCCGTTTCTGTTACCGGGGTGAAGCAATTATGAAAAATCAGCCCTAGAGGAGGAAAATCAAGCTGCAGTTTTAGTTCCTAATGTATGTAACACACAGATGTTTTTAAAAGCACGCGCTTTAGACAGACGGGACTGCTTCGAGAAGAGGCTGAAGCTCCCACAAGCACTCCTAACATATACTAAGTATCAAAGTTATTTATGGAGCGGCAGAAAATTGTACTCAATCATCCTCACAATATGGCATTTTTTGCCTTTTCATCCTAGAGACGGAGGGAGGATGAAGGCCTTCCGGGGTCCGAGAGCTGATAAAACTGCAGGAGCCCATCACAAGTGTAGCTACCACATTGTTAAGTCACGATGACTCCCCCTGCTCGATCGAAAATATCTCACCTCATAAGGCAGAGTCCATCAGTAGATTCCCAGGTCACACAGGCCTGCACTCTGCGAGCTGAACAGCTTTCTGTACTTCCACTTTACAGCGGAACCATGAGACTCTCTTGTTATGCTACTGATGTTGCCAACTTTAGGACCACCCTTGGATGGATTTCTACTCCAACAATGTCACCAAAATCTGCGCTGTGAAGAAGAACCCACCTTCCCTAGTCCTTTGCTTCATTTTAAGAAAAATAAACGAATGACAGGTTACCTTCTCCATGCAGAAAACACAGATCCATCGATTCCACCACGTACTCAACTTCAGTATCCAGCTCCAGCATGTCACACCTACTCACCCAGTGTGATAACACAGTCAAGAAGTCATCATTTTCATTCAGCCTCCCTGAGACAAAGGGAATAGAGACAGTCAGAGACAAACTGCGCTTTCCTTACCAGCCTCACCGTTTGAAAGGAAAGTGTTGCTTCGCTGCCTTCGCTGAGAAGTACATCTGTATTACTCTAGATCCTCCTGTAACCAGTGCGCAGCAAAGTGGGTGTCACCTGACACTGGCTGGACAGGACGCCAATGCCAGCTTCGTCCCATACTCTCTAGCGAGCGCAAATCTGACGATGCACACTTTGAGGCGTGCTCTCCTCAGGCAGCAACTCTGTCTTCTACAGGATCTGCTGGAGATGCCCCTCGTTTCATGAACTGCTGCCAACAGCACCTGCATTTATGGAGAATAAAGCATATTCAAGGGCCAGCTTGCTGCCTGGGACAGTGAGATATAGAATGAAAAAAAAAAAAAAGAACACCAGACAACAGGCTAGAGAAATTTTTGGAGAAAACAAGACAGGTGCAGATCACGACAAAGAGATGGAAAAGGAAAGTAACTGCAGTGGCCTGCAGGACAGAGATGGAAGACGAAAAAAGGAGGAAGAGAAAGCAGGAAAAAAGCACAGAGAGAAAAAGAAAAGGGAGAGGGAGATGAAGAAAGAGAAAGGGAGAGAAGAAAAGGGAGCAGGACAGTACAATAGAGAAGTACAGGCAAGGGGAAAAAAAAAAAAAATCAGAGGAGTAGTAAGAAAGGGCAGGGGTCAGTGGAGGGCTGGGAAGGACCAAGACTCACAAGAAGGACAACAGGTTCTGGATGGGTAACCACCCAACTCTTAAACTTTTGGGGACTTAATGGGTACAAGGTATCCAAGAAGAAAGCTCAAATAGCAAGCCAAACAGTAATGTCTCCAATGGGCTTGGACATTTCACAAGGGCAACAAAGGCTGACAAGGAAACAAAAGGCAGAGCAGAACCTGTGCTCCATTTTCATTTACCATAAAAAATTATAGAAACCCCGCGAGCCACGGAACCCCCAAAAACCCAATTAAAACCACAAAAGAAACCCAAACCAGAAAACCAACAAAAGACCAGAGCAAAATAACCACCGAGCCGAAGAAACCAGCAAACCCGGAAACCCCAGACACCACAAGAACCCCCGATAACCACTGAACGCCACAGCAGCCACAAGAGAAGCCCTAAGCCCTCCTCTGCCAAAAGAGCCCCGCGAGACAGAAAACCCACAAGCCGCAACTAGAGAGAGACACAGACCCACGCAAAGCCCCAAATCCCCCCAAACCTGCCAGCCCCGCGGCCCGGACACGCTCAGACTGACCGGAAGAGTCCAGTCGCGCCCCGCCCCGCCGGCCCCTTCGGTGCCCCGTGTCTCCCGTGCCGGCTGCTCGGGGAACGGGAGCTCTGGCCCGGCCGCACCCCCAAGCCCCCGCCGCGACCCCCTCCGCGCACTGCCCGCGCGGCGCGGAGCCCCCCCTCCCGGCCCGGACACCCCGCCGGACGCCGCGGAGACACGTCCCGGCACGGACCGGCGCCGGCAGAAGGCCGGCCGCGGCTGGGGGGGGGGTGGAAGGCGCGGCGCCTCGCCGCCCGCGCGCCCCGCACCGACCCCCGGCCCGCCGCGACCACTCGCGCCGCGACCCGCCGACCGCCCGGCCCCGGCCGACCCCGCGACGGGCGGCGGAACCGGAGCCTCACCGGGAGGGAGCGCCGGCATCCCGACGGGGCCCCTCATCGCCCCGGAAAGCACGGGCAGGCTCCTCGTGGCAGCTCCGCGGTTATACTGCCCGGAAAGGAGCGGGGCATGCCGGGATATACTCCCCCGCAAGGGAGCGGGGCATGCCGGGATACGTTCCAGTGCGGCTCCGGCGGAAAAATGGCCGCCGGAGGACTTCCGGGCATGGCGGCGCCCATCTCCGTACGGCTCCGGCGGTTAAATGGCGACCGAGGGGCTTACGGGCATGGCGGCGCCCTTCTCCGTGCGGCTCCGGCGGAAAAATGGCCGCCGGAGGACTTCCGGGCATGGCGGTGCCCATCTCCGTACGGCTTCGGCGGTTAAATGGCGACCGAGGGGCTTACGGGCATGGCGGCGCCCATCTCCGTGCGGCTCCGGCGGAAAAATGGCCGCCGGGGGGCTTCCGGGCATGGCGGCGCCCATCTCCGTACGGCTTCGGCGGTTAAAAGGCGGCCGGGGGGCTTCCGGGCATGGCGGCGCCCATCTCCGTGCGGCTCCGGCGGAAAAATGGCCGCCGGGGGGCTTCCGGGCATGGCGGCGCCCATCTCCGTACGGCTCCGGCGGTTAAATGGCGACCGAGGGGCTTACGGGCATGGCGGCGCCCTTCTCCGCGCGGCTACGGCGGAAAAATGGCCGCCGGGGGGCTTCCGGGCATGGCGGCGCCCATCTCCTTGCGGCTTCGGCGGTTAAAAGGCGGCCGGGGGGCCTTCCGGGCATGGCGGCGCCCATCTCCGTGCGGCTCCGGCGGTTAAAAGGCGGCCGGGGGGCTTCCGAGCATGGCGGCGCCCATCTCCGTGCGGCTCCGACGGAAAAATGGCCGCCGGGGGGCTTCCGGGCCCCCGTTTGGGGGCGCGAGCTTGGGGGGGGCTACACAGCACAGCTGCCCCGTTCGGGAAGCTAAGCAGGGACCAGTTCGGTCAGCGCCCGGATGGGCGACCTCACCCCGTCTTCGAATCCCCGCACCTAACAGTGCCCCCGCCACGTGCGCCCCTCCTCCCAAAATCTGACCCCCCCCGAGGGAGTCCCATCACCTTCGAGGGTTCCCCGGACCTGACAGTGCCCCGGCCGACCCCGCGACGGGCGAAGGAAACCCCGCCTCACCGGGAGGGAACTTTCGGAACGCTGCGGCTTCCGTGCGCTGCGCCACCCGGGCGCAGTACCGCTGCGTGTCCGCAAGGCGGCAGCACCGAGTGATCCCGCGAGGGGGGGGGCGGGGGGGGGTACCGGCGTCTCTCCGGGAGGGAGCGTCCGGTGACCTCACAGCTTCCCCGTCCGGGAAGCTAAGCAGGTACCAGCTCGGTCAGCGCCCGGATGGGCGACCTCACCCCGTCTTCGAATCCCCGCACATGACAGTGACCCCCCCCCCACCCGCGCGCCCCCTCCCAAAATCTGCCCCCCCGAGGGAGTCCCATCGCCTTCGGGGGTTCCCCGGACCTGACAGTGCCCCGGCCGACCCCGCGACGGGCGGCGGAACCCCCCCCTCACCGGGAGGGAGCGGCCGCCCCGCAATGGCGGCGTCCCTCGTTAAAGCGCCCTGCCGCTCGCGCTGCGCCGCCCGGCCGCAGTCCGCACGCAGCGGGCTCTGCGCGCACCCGCGCAGGAACGCGGCGAGTGTGCACGGAGGCAGCAGAACGCGGCGGCTTCCGTGCGCTGCGCCACCCGGGCGCAGTACCGCTGCGTGTCCGCAAGGCGGCAGCACCGAGGACCCCCGTGTTCGAATCCCCGCTCGGGCCTTTCCACCAGTGCTCGTATCTCTCCGCCTCTGCTCGTATCTCTCCGCCTCTGCTCGGCCCTTTTCGGCTCCCCCTGCCCCACTAATTACCCGTCTGCCGCTGACCTGCGCTCATTAACAACCCCCCATCTCCTCCAGCGAATTCAACCCCCCTCCCAACCCTACTGCGACCCCTCTGAGAGCCCTCGAACCCCACCATGGCCCCTGACCCCCTAGAAGACCCCCGAAGGAACCCCCAACACCCCAAAAATAGACCCTAGAGAGACCCCCCCAGAACCCCTCAGAGACACACCCCCCCCCAAAGAGCCCCCCCACGATCCCCTAAAAAGGCCCTTAGGGCCCCCCAACTCCCCAAAGCGACCCCCCAAAAAACCCAGACCCCCCAAACAGACCCCATAAAGAACCCTAACCACCCCCCAAAAAACCTGAGACTCCTTAAAGACGCCCCCAAGCCCCTCACATCCCCCCCAAAATGAGACCCCATAAAGATCCCCTCAAAGAACCCCACACCCCCCCTTAGAGAACCCCCCCCAAAAGCCCTAGACCCCACCAAAAAGAGACCCTGTAAAGACCCCATAGTCCCCCAAAAAGAGCCAACCGCCCTGACTCAGTTGCTGCCAGCCCCATCGATGGAAAGATGCCACAACAACAGTGGCCTTGGCCACGCTTTCTTGGAAACAACTGGTTCCCTCATCACCTCTGAATAATAAAAATTCTAAGGCATTTTACAACAATGTCCAATACAACAGTAAACTGCTGCCAAGTATAACCCAGAAAATTGTTAGCCGATTCTCCTCTGTCGAAACCGTTGCCAGCTTTGGGCTGAGATGCCTCCAAGGTTTGGTCACCTTCGTCTTCAGCCAACATTGCCAAGTCTCTTGGCTGTTCTTCTGGATCCCCTGGAAGAAGACTGGTGACTGCCTGGAGAAGTGACTCAATCTGCTCTTCTGTTAGTCTTTCCTCACTTTCTTCCACCATCTGCAGGTCAAAAACCAATACATTGTTATTCAATCCATACTTCCTTCCTCAGCTCCAAACAGGAAGACTCGGCCCCAGTAAATACTGCTTTCAATGGATGCAAGACGTAGCCTGAACTCATCACAAAAGCATTTTACAAAGTGGAACTCTTGTAATATTTATAACAACACAAAACAAAAAAGCTCCCTTGTTAGCCACGACAGCTGGCATGCCACAGTGAGACCCTGCTTCTGTTACAAGGAGAACACCACGCTCAGAACAGGCTTTCCTCCTAAAGCCTCTCAGCCTAAGAAAAACCAAACCAAAATACCCAAAGAATTCCCACAAACTAGAAACCCCCCCAAAGCCCAAAAACCAAAGAAGCCACAAACCCCCATTAAAGACACACACAAACCCCAGACCCCACAAGAAAAGCTGCGGGAACTCAAAACACCACAGAAGCCCCTAGCCCTCCCCCAAACCCGCAACCCACAGAACCCCAAAGCCTTCAAAAGGCAGAGAACCAAAACCCCCCCTTAGAACCCCAGTTAAAAAAAACAAACCAACAGAAAAACCTCACAAGCCCACGCTAACCCCACAAATCCCAGACCCTGTAAAAAAACCAACCCACCCAACCCCTATAGCCACAAAAACCAGGAAAAAAAAAAAAAAAAAATCAGTAAAACTACAAACACCTTACCAACCTCCTTGGCTCATTTTCTGAGAGGAGCCTGCACCAGCAGACAGACTAACACATTTTAATCCTAAACTCGGTTCTCTGCGTTCTTTCTCTGCCCCTTCTCTACATCCTTTTCTTTCAACTTCCTCTTCCTACCCACAAGGCTGTCTAAACCAATGGATAGAAACACTAACCCAGGTAACAGTACATCCAGTTCAGATAAAGGCAATGAAATCACCAGCGCCAATACTACGACCTTCTTACAGGTACCACAAGCTCCCAAGAACTCACCTGTAACAGGAAAAGAGGAGAAACCATAGAGACCTTAAATGCAATACGCCAAAACCCGAAAGAGACTTATTCTTGTATATTGAATGTTAAAATCACATGCATAATTACAGAATTCTTTACAGCTGAAAAAATATTTTTAGAAGACGACCCTGACAGTCTACCTGCAACTGCTGCAAGATGTCTATAATAAACCCCCACAATTTTCTGTAATTAAAAACAAACAAACAAAAAAAAAAAAAAACCAGGAAAGAATGCAATCAATCATCCAGGTAATTCTGAGTTAACTGATGCCCTGAATGGGACAAGTCGAACCCAAGCTAACACCAGCCAGTTTACTGCAATGCTTGTCTAGCATACACATATATAAATCAAAATGACATGTGGCTAGAGGCCAGGTGCAAAAAAAATAAGACATTTGCACACCACAGCAGACAACCTGCCGAGGGCCACGATATGATATGCTGCAGCAGAGTCTTGTGGCTGTTCGCTCAAACACGCTGGTGGAATAGTCTGCATAACCGGCCCTGGGCACGATTTACATGGGGTTTTCTAAGCTATGCCTGATGTGGCTAAGGGATTTTTACTGGGCAATCCTGGTTTAAGACCAGTCTCGGCTCCTAAGGAATGCCAGCCAACAAAGATGTTTTCAGCCGTTAACAAGAGGAACAGAAATCCAACGACGAGCTGCTGCTTTTAAAACGTGGAGTCATCATTGTGACAAATGGCACCACACAGATCTCTGTTAACACATTTGTAGACAAAGTGGAAGACCTGGGGTTGGGGACAGCTGTGCAACTCAGCCTTCATTTCCCGAGGGCAGGTATGCTCCGTCAGCTGCTGCCAGGTGTCGTCGACAACAAGAAACGGGCTGCACTCTGCCGGCTTGTCCACCTCGAACTTCTCAGCGCAGAGCTGGCGAACATCTTCGGTGGTTATAGACAGTCTCACCAGGAAAGATCTTTCCTGTACATCCACAGTACACTCCCTGGAACGCAACATGAAGGTGGTTCTGTAGAATGAGAAAACACACATCAGCAACTCAAAAACCCCAACAGCTGAAGCGTCAGCAACAAACCTGTCCCCACACTGAGACTCACCCCCGCGATTCCCACGCCCGACAGCCACCTCGCCAACTGCAATACTGGTGGCAAAACTGTGGCAAGCGGAACAGAAATTCCTAAGCCAACACCCTCCTTTCCTCATATTACACTCTAACCCTGCAATGACAGCCAAACAGGACTTGTCCTGCCGAGCAAAACCAGGAAACAAAATGCAGTGAGGCTAAGCAATGTCTGAGGCAGCAGGGTCGAGAGATGGTGCTGCTGCACTACTGCCACAAAACAGGCACCTCCTATGGCCGTGTCAGTCAGAAGGAATAAGAAAAAAGCCTCTGCCAGTGGCAGCAAACGGTGCTGATCCCCAAGTTACTGCGTGATAAGCCATCTGCATTCTTATGCTGCAGCACGCAAAGTGTTTTAGGGTGCTTCAGTCCAGTCAGGACACTTTCATTGCATTAAACCGGTGACAATCTGGGGTCCGAGCCCGATTTAACCGGCTTTCCCATGACAGCTTTTTTTCTTTTTTACAGTAAGGCTTAGAGGGAAGCAGAAAGAAAGCTTCCTCGGCAACATTAGGCTAAACCCTAATGGCAAAAGCCTCGTGGCAAAAGCTGGACCTTTTTTCTGTGTTGAAACTGACATGTTCTTACAACTCCGATAACATGGAAAAAGTCTAAGTGCACCCTACAAGGAAATGCAGTTCTACCTTTCAGAAAGCATTTAAAGAGGAAAAAAAACCAAGCAACAACTGGGGGAAAAGCAACCACAAACATCTTTTGAACACATGAACAAAGCAAGCTGCTGTAGTGTGCTTTTTTTAAAAAAAAAAGACATTAACTGTGGTTACAGACTGAAAAAGATACAATTAAAGGAAGTGGAAAAATGGCACAGTGAGAAAGACCTGTTTATCAACTCAGCGGGTGCCAATGTCTGTATGCTAAACCAATCAGGCACGCTAAATCACAATGGCAAAGATGTACATTGCACAAAAGCAAGCCAGCAAAAGCTACCATTGAGAAGGTGGTTCTACCACTTAAGTTCCAAGAAGCACTCTTATCTTTAACAAAGTATTTTTACAGCTTGCAAACTGAAACACTGAAGCTTTGCAGCAGCATTTAAACGAGGTCAGGACTGACCCTGACGAAACAGGGCCTATCCGTTTCTGTTACCGGGGTGAAGCAATTATGAAAAATCAGCCCTAGAGGAGGAAAATCAAGCTGCAGTTTTAGTTCCTAATGTATGTAACACACAGATGTTTTTAAAAGCACGCGCTTTAGACAGACGGGACTGCTTCGAGAAGAGGCTGAAGCTCCCACAAGCACTCCTAACATATACTAAGTATCAAAGTTATTTATGGAGCAGCAGAAAATTGTACTCAATCATCCTCACAATATGGCATTTTTTGCCTTTTCATCCTAGAGACGGAGGGAGGATGAAGGCCTTCCGGGGTCCGAGAGCTGATAAAACTGCAGGAGCCCATCACAAGTGTAGCTACCACATTGTTAAGTCACGATGACTCCCCCTGCTCGATCGAAAATATCTCACCTCATAAGGCAGAGTCCATCAGTAGATTCCCAGGTCACACAGGCCTGCACTCTGCGAGCTGAACAGCTTTCTGTACTTCCACTTTACAGCGGAACCATGAGACTCTCTTGTTATGCTACTGATGTTGCCAACTTTAGGACCACCCTTGGATGGATTTCTACTCCAACAATGTCACCAAAATCTGCGCTGTGAAGAAGAACCCACCTTCCCTAGTCCTTTGCTTCATTTTAAGAAAAATAAACGAATGACAGGTTACCTTCTCCATGCAGAAAACACAGATCCATCGATTCCACCACGTACTCAACTTCAGTATCCAGCTCCAGCATGTCACACCTACTCACCCAGTGTGATAACACAGTCAAGAAGTCATCATTTTCATTCAGCCTCCCTGAGACAAAGGGAATAGAGACAGTCAGAGACAAACTGCGCTTTCCTTACCAGCCTCACCGTTTGAAAGGAAAGTGTTGCTTCGCTGCCTTCGCTGAGAAGTACATCTGTATTACTCTAGATCCTCCTGTAACCAGTGCGCAGCAAAGTGGGTGTCACCTGACACTGGCTGGACAGGACGCCAATGCCAGCTTCGTCCCATACTCTCTAGCGAGCGCAAATCTGACGATGCACACTTTGAGGCGTGCTCTCCTCAGGCAGCAACTCTGTCTTCTACAGGATCTGCTGGAGATGCCCCTCGTTTCATGAACTGCTGCCAACAGCACCTGCATTTATGGAGAATAAAGCATATTCAAGGGCCAGCTTGCTGCCTGGGACAGTGAGATATAGAATGAAAAAAAAAAAAAAGAACACCAGACAACAGGCTAGAGAAATTTTTGGAGAAAACAAGACAGGTGCAGATCACGACAAAGAGATGGAAAAGGAAAGTAACTGCAGTGGCCTGCAGGACAGAGATGGAAGACGAAAAAAGGAGGAAGAGAAAGCAGGAAAAAAGCACAGAGAGAAAAAGAAAAGGGAGAGGGAGATGAAGAAAGAGAAAGGGAGAGAAGAAAAGGGAGCAGGACAGTACAATAGAGAAGTACAGGCAAGGGGAAAAAAAAAAAAAATCAGAGGAGTAGTAAGAAAGGGCAGGGGTCAGTGGAGGGCTGGGAAGGACCAAGACTCACAAGAAGGACAACAGGTTCTGGATGGGTAACCACCCAACTCTTAAACTTTTGGGGACTTAATGGGTACAAGGTATCCAAGAAGAAAGCTCAAATAGCAAGCCAAACAGTAATGTCTCCAATGGGCTTGGACATTTCACAAGGGCAACAAAGGCTGACAAGGAAACAAAAGGCAGAGCAGAACCTGTGCTCCATTTTCATTTACCATAAAAAATTATAGAAACCCCGCGAGCCACGGAACCCCCAAAAACCCAATTAAAACCACAAAAGAAACCCAAACCAGAAAACCAACAAAAGACCAGAGCAAAATAACCACCGAGCCGAAGAAACCAGCAAACCCGGAAACCCCAGACACCACAAGAACCCCCGATAACCACTGAACGCCACAGCAGCCACAAGAGAAGCCCTAAGCCCTCCTCTGCCAAAAGAGCCCCGCGAGACAGAAAACCCACAAGCCGCAACTAGAGAGAGACACAGACCCACGCAAAGCCCCAAATCCCCCCAAACCTGCCAGCCCCGCGGCCCGGACACGCTCAGACTGACCGGAAGAGTCCAGTCGCGCCCCGCCCCGCCGGCCCCTTCGGTGCCCCGTGTCTCCCGTGCCGGCTGCTCGGGGAACGGGAGCTCTGGCCCGGCCGCACCCCCAAGCCCCCGCCGCGACCCCCTCCGCGCACTGCCCGCGCGGCGCGGAGCCCCCCCTCCCGGCCCGGACACCCCGCCGGACGCCGCGGAGACACGTCCCGGCACGGACCGGCGCCGGCAGAAGGCCGGCCGCGGCTGGGGGGGGGGTGGAAGGCGCGGCGCCTCGCCGCCCGCGCGCCCCGCACCGACCCCCGGCCCGCCGCGACCACTCGCGCCGCGACCCGCCGACCGCCCGGCCCCGGCCGACCCCGCGACGGGCGGCGGAACCGGAGCCTCACCGGGAGGGAGCGCCGGCATCCCGACGGGGCCCCTCATCGCCCCGGAAAGCACGGGCAGGCTCCTCGTGGCAGCTCCGCGGTTATACTGCCCGGAAAGGAGCGGGGCATGCCGGGATATACTCCCCCGCAAGGGAGCGGGGCATGCCGGGATACGTTCCAGTGCGGCTCCGGCGGAAAAATGGCCGCCGGAGGACTTCCGGGCATGGCGGCGCCCATCTCCGTACGGCTCCGGCGGTTAAATGGCGACCGAGGGGCTTACGGGCATGGCGGCGCCCTTCTCCGTGCGGCTCCGGCGGAAAAATGGCCGCCGGAGGACTTCCGGGCATGGCGGCGCCCATCTCCGTACGGCTTCGGCG
The DNA here is from genome assembly GCF_964237585.1 of Gallinula chloropus. NCBI lineage: Eukaryota > Metazoa > Chordata > Aves > Gruiformes > Rallidae > Gallinula > Gallinula chloropus. The sequence continues at coordinate 92,229,230 of NC_140088.1, read as the reverse complement.
GTTAAATGGCGACCGAGGGGCTTACGGGCATGGCGGCGCCCATCTCCGTGCGGCTCCGGCGGAAAAATGGCCGCCGGGGGGCTTCCGGGCATGGCGGCGCCCATCTCCGTACGGCTTCGGCGGTTAAAAGGCGGCCGGGGGGCTTCCGGGCATGGCGGCGCCCATCTCCGTGCGGCTCCGGCGGAAAAATGGCCGCCGGGGGGCTTCCGGGCATGGCGGCGCCCATCTCCGTACGGCTCCGGCGGTTAAATGGCGACCGAGGGGCTTACGGGCATGGCGGCGCCCTTCTCCGCGCGGCTACGGCGGAAAAATGGCCGCCGGGGGGCTTCCGGGCATGGCGGCGCCCATCTCCTTGCGGCTTCGGCGGTTAAAAGGCGGCCGGGGGGCCTTCCGGGCATGGCGGCGCCCATCTCCGTGCGGCTCCGGCGGAAAAATGGCCGCCGGGGGGCTTCCGGGCATGGCGGCGCCCATCTCCGTGCGGCTCCGGCGGTTAAAAGGCGGCCGGGGGGCTTCCGAGCATGGCGGCGCCCATCTCCGTGCGGCTCCGACGGAAAAATGGCCGCCGGGGGGCTTCCGGGCCCCCGTTTGGGGGCGCGAGCTTGGGGGGGGCTACACAGCACAGCTGCCCCGTTCGGGAAGCTAAGCAGGGACCAGTTCGGTCAGCGCCCGGATGGGCGACTTCACCCCGTCTTCGAATCCCCGCACCTAACAGTGCCCCCGCCACGTGCGCCCCTCCTCCCAAAATCTGACCCCCCCCGAGGGAGTCCCATCACCTTCGAGGGTTCCCCGGACCTGACAGTGCCCCGGCCGACCCCGCGACGGGCGAAGGAAACCCCGCCTCACCGGGAGGGAACTTTCGGAACGCTGCGGCTTCCGTGCGCTGCGCCACCCGGGCGCAGTACCGCTGCGTGTCCGCAAGGCGGCAGCACCGAGTGATCCCGCGAGGGGGGGGGCGGGGGGGGGTACCGGCGTCTCTCCGGGAGGGAGCGTCCGGTGACCTCACAGCTTCCCCGTCCGGGAAGCTAAGCAGGTACCAGCTCGGTCAGCGCCCGGATGGGCGACCTCACCCCGTCTTCGAATCCCCGCACATGACAGTGACCCCCCCCCCACCCGCGCGCCCCCTCCCAAAATCTGCCCCCCCGAGGGAGTCCCATCGCCTTCGGGGGTTCCCCGGACCTGACAGTGCCCCGGCCGACCCCGCGACGGGCGGCGGAACCCCCCCCTCACCGGGAGGGAGCGGCCGCCCCGCAATGGCGGCGTCCCTCGTTAAAGCGCCCTGCCGCTCGCGCTGCGCCGCCCGGCCGCAGTCCGCACGCAGCGGGCTCTGCGCGCACCCGCGCAGGAACGCGGCGAGTGTGCACGGAGGCAGCAGAACGCGGCGGCTTCCGTGCGCTGCGCCACCCGGGCGCAGTACCGCTGCGTGTCCGCAAGGCGGCAGCACCGAGGACCCCCGTGTTCGAATCCCCGCTCGGGCCTTTCCACCAGTGCTCGTATCTCTCCGCCTCTGCTCGTATCTCTCCGCCTCTGCTCGGCCCTTTTCGGCTCCCCCTGCCCCACTAATTACCCGTCTGCCGCTGACCTGCGCTCATTAACAACCCCCCATCTCCTCCAGCGAATTCAACCCCCCTCCCAACCCTACTGCGACCCCTCTGAGAGCCCTCGAACCCCACCATGGCCCCTGACCCCCTAGAAGACCCCCGAAGGAACCCCCAACACCCCAAAAATAGACCCTAGAGAGACCCCCCCAGAACCCCTCAGAGACACACCCCCCCCCAAAGAGCCCCCCCACGATCCCCTAAAAAGGCCCTTAGGGCCCCCCAACTCCCCAAAGCGACCCCCCAAAAAACCCAGACCCCCCAAACAGACCCCATAAAGAACCCTAACCACCCCCCAAAAAACCTGAGACTCCTTAAAGACGCCCCCAAGCCCCTCACATCCCCCCCAAAATGAGACCCCATAAAGATCCCCTCAAAGAACCCCACACCCCCCCTTAGAGAACCCCCCCCAAAAGCCCTAGACCCCACCAAAAAGAGACCCTGTAAAGACCCCATAGTCCCCCAAAAAGAGCCAACCGCCCTGACTCAGTTGCTGCCAGCCCCATCGATGGAAAGATGCCACAACAACAGTGGCCTTGGCCACGCTTTCTTGGAAACAACTGGTTCCCTCATCACCTCTGAATAATAAAAATTCGAAGGCATTTTACAACAATGTCCAATACAACAGTAAACTGCTGCCAAGTATAACCCAGAAAATTGTTAGCCGATTCTCCTCTGTCGAAACCGTTGCCAGCTTTGGGCTGAGATGCCTCCAAGGTTTGGTCACCTTCGTCTTCAGCCAACATTGCCAAGTCTCTTGGCTGTTCTTCTGGATCCCCTGGAAGAAGACTGGTGACTGCCTGGAGAAGTGACTCAATCTGCTCTTCTGTTAGTCTTTCCTCACTTTCTTCCACCATCTGCAGGTCAAAAACCAATACATTGTTATTCAATCCATACTTCCTTCCTCAGCTCCAAACAGGAAGACTCGGCCCCAGTAAATACTGCTTTCAATGGATGCAAGACGTAGCCTGAACTCATCACAAAAGCATTTTACAAAGTGGAACTCTTGTAATATTTATAACAACACAAAACAAAAAAGCTCCCTTGTTAGCCACGACAGCTGGCATGCCACAGTGAGACCCTGCTTCTGTTACAAGGAGAACACCACGCTCAGAACAGGCTTTCCTCCTAAAGCCTCTCAGCCTAAGAAAAACCAAACCAAAATACCCAAAGAATTCCCACAAACTAGAAACCCCCACAAAGCCCAAAAACCAAAGAAGCCACAAACCCCCATTAAAGACACACACAAACCCCAGACCCCACAAGAAAAGCTGCGGGAACTCAAAACACCACAGAAGCCCCTAGCCCTCCCCCAAACCCGCAACCCACAGAACCCCAAAGCCTTCAAAAGGCAGAGAACCAAAACCCCCCCTTAGAACCCCAGTTAAAAAAAACAAACCAACAGAAAAACCTCACAAGCCCACGCTAACCCCACAAATCCCAGACCCTGTAAAAAAACCAACCCACCCAACCCCTATAGCCACAAAAACCAGGAAAAAAAAAAAAAAAAAATCAGTAAAACTACAAACACCTTACCAACCTCCTTGGCTCATTTTCTGAGAGGAGCCTGCACCAGCAGACAGACTAACACATTTTAATCCTAAACTCGGTTCTCTGCGTTCTTTCTCTGCCCCTTCTCTACATCCTTTTCTTTCAACTTCCTCTTCCTACCCACAAGGCTGTCTAAACCAATGGATAGAAACACTAACCCAGGTAACAGTACATCCAGTTCAGATAAAGGCAATGAAATCACCAGCGCCAATACTACGACCTTCTTACAGGTACCACAAGCTCCCAAGAACTCACCTGTAACAGGAAAAGAGGAGAAACCATAGAGACCTTAAATGCAATACGCCAAAACCCGAAAGAGACTTATTCTTGTATATTGAATGTTAAAATCACATGCATAATTACAGAATTCTTTACAGCTGAAAAAATATTTTTAGAAGACGACCCTGACAGTCTACCTGCAACTGCTGCAAGATGTCTATAATAAACCCCCACAATTTTCTGTAATTAAAAAAAACAAAAACAAAAAAAACAAACAGGGAAGAATGCAATCAATCATCCAGGTAATTCTGAGTTAACTGATGCCCTGAATGGGACAAGTCGAACCCAAGCTAACACCAGCCAGTTTACTGCAATGCTTGTCTAGCATACACATATATAAATCAAAATGACATGTGGCTAGAGGCCAGGTGCAAAAAAAAATAAGACATTTGCACACCACAGCAGACAACCTGCCGAGGGCCACGATATGATATGCTGCAGCAGAGTCTTGTGGCTGTTCGCTCAAACACGCTGGTGGAACAGTCTGCATAACCGGCCCTGTGCACGATTTACATGGGGTTTTCTAAGCTATGCCTGATGTGGCTAAGGGATTTTTACTGGGCAATCCTGGTTTAAGACCAGTCTCGGCTCCTAAGGAATGCCAGCCAACAAAGATGTTTTCAGCCGTTAACAAGAGGAACAGAAATCCAACGACGAGCTGCTGCTTTTAAAACGTGGAGTCATCATTGTGACAAATGGCACCACACAGATCTCTGTTAACACATTTGTAGACAAAGTGGAAGACCTGGGGTTGGGGACAGCTGTGCAACTCAGCCTTCATTTCCCGAGGGCAGGTATGCTCCGTCAGCTGCTGCCAGGTGTCGTCGACAACAAGAAACGGGCTGCACTCTGCCGGCTTGTCCACCTCGAACTTCTCAGCGCAGAGCTGGCGAACATCTTCGGTGGTTATAGACAGTCTCACCAGGAAAGATCTTTCCTGTACATCCACAGTACACTCCCTGGAACGCAACATGAAGGTGGTTCTGTAGAATGAGAAAACACACATCAGCAACTCAAAAACCCCAACAGCTGAAGCGTCAGCAACAAACCTGTCCCCACACTGAGACTCACCCCCGCGATTCCCACGCCCGACAGCCACCTCGCCAACTGCAATACTGGTGGCAAAACTGTGGCAAGCGGAACAGAAATTCCTAAGCCAACACCCTCCTTTCCTCATATTACACTCTAACCCTGCAATGACAGCCAAACAGGACTTGTCCTGCCGAGCAAAACCAGGAAACAAAATGCAGTGAGGCTAAGCAATGTCTGAGGCAGCAGGGTCGAGAGATGGTGCTGCTGCACTACTGCCACAAAACAGGCACCTCCTATGGCCGTGTCAGTCAGAAGGAATAAGAAAAAAGCCTCTGCCAGTGGCAGCAAACGGTGCTGATCCCCAAGTTACTGCGTGATAAGCCATCTGCATTCTTATGCTGCAGCACGCAAAGTGTTTTAGGGTGCTTCAGTCCAGTCAGGACACTTTCATTGCATTAAACCGGTGACAATCTGGGGTCCGAGCCCGATTTAACCGGCTTTCCCATGACAGCTTTTTTTCTTTTTTACAGTAAGGCTTAGAGGGAAGCAGAAAGAAAGCTTCCTCGGCAACATTAGGCTAAACCCTAATGGCAAAAGCCTCGTGGCAAAAGCTGGACCTTTTTTCTGTGTTGAAACTGACATGTTCTTACAACTCCGATAACATGGAAAAAGTCTAAGTGCACCCTACAAGGAAATGCAGTTCTACCTTTCAGAAAGCATTTAAAGAGGAAAAAAACCCAAGCAACAACTGGGGGAAAAGCAACCACAAACATCTTTTGAACACATGAACAAAGCAAGCTGCTGTAGCGTGCTTTTTTTAAAAAAAAAAAGACATTAACTGTGGTTACAGACTGAAAAAGATACAATTAAAGGAAGTGGAAAAATGGCACAGTGAGAAAGACCTGTTTATCAACTCAGCGGGTGCCAATGTCTGTATGCTAAACCAATCAGGCACGCTAAATCACAATGGCAAAGATGTACATTGCACAAAAGCAAGCCAGCAAAAGCTACCATTGAGAAGGCGGTTCTACCACTTAAGTTCCAAGAAGCACTCTTATCTTTAACAAAGTATTTTTACAGCTTGCAAACTGAAACACTGAAGCTTTGCAGCAGCATTTAAACGAGGTCAGGACTGACCCTGACGAAACAGGGCCTATCCCTTTCTGTTACCGGTGTGAAGCAATTATGAAAAATCAGCCCTAGAGGAGGAAAATCAAGCTGCAGTTTTAGTTCCTAATGTATGTAACACACAGATGTTTTTAAAAGCACGCGCTTTAGACAGACGGGACTGCTTCGAGAAGAGGCTGAAGCTCCCACAAGCACTCCTAACATATACTAAGTATCAAAGTTATTTACGGAGCGGCAGAAAATTGTACTCAATCATCCTCACAATATGGCATTTTTTGCCTTTTCATCCTAGAGACGGAGGGAGGATGAAGGCCTTCCGGGGTCCGATAGCTGATAAAACTGCAGGAGCCCATCACAAGTGTAGCTACCACATTGTTAAGTCACGATGACTCCCCCTGCTCGATCGAAAATATCTCACCTCATAAGGCAGAGTCCATCAGTAGATTCCCAGGTCACACAGGCCTGCACTCTGCGAGCTGAACAGCTTTCTGTACTTCCACTTTACAGCGGAACCATGAGACTCTCTTGTTATGCTACTGATGTTGCCAACTTTAGGACCACCCTTGGATGGATTTCTACTCCAACAATGTCATCAAAATCTGCGCTGTGAAGAAGAACCCACCTTCCCTAGTCCTTTGCTTCATTTTAAGAAAAATAAACGAATGACAGGTTACCTTCTCCATGCAGAAAACACAGATCCATCGATTCCACCACGTACTCAACTTCAGTATCCAGCTCCAGCATGTCACACCTACTCACCCAGTGTGATAACACAGTCAAGAAGTCATCATTTTCATTCAGCCTCCCTGAGACAAAGGGAATAGAGACAGTCAGAGACAAACTGCGCTTTCCTTACCAGCCTCACCGTTTGAAAGGAAAGTGTTGCTTCGCTGCCTTCGCTGAGAAGTACATCTGTATTACTCTAGATCCTCCTGTAACCAGTGCGCAGCAAAGTGGGTGTCACCTGACACTGGCTGGACAGGACGCCAATGCCAGCTTCGTCCCATACTCTCTAGCGAGCGCAAATCCGACGATGCACACTTTGAGGCGTGCTCTCCTCAGGCAGCAACTCTGTCTTCTACAGGATCTGCTGGAGATGCCCCTCGTTTCATGAACTGCTGCCAACAGCACCTGCATTTATGGAGAATAAAGCATATTCAAGGGCCAGCTTGCTGCCTGGGACAGTGAGATATAGAATGAAAAAAAAAAAAGAACACCAGACAACAGGCTAGAGAAATTGTTGGAGAAAACAAGACAGGTGCAGATCACGACAAAGAGATGGAAAAGGAAAGTAACTGCAGTGGCCTGCAGGACAGAGATGGAAGACGAAAAAAGGAGGAAGAGAAAGCACAGAGAGAAAAAGAAAAGGGAGAGGGAGATGAAGAAAGAGAAAGGGAGAGAAGAAAAGGGAGCAGGACAGTAGAATAGAGAAGTACAGGCAAGGGGAAAAAAAAAAAAAAAAATCAGAGGAGTAGTAAGAAAGGGCAGGGGTCAGTGGAGGGCTGGGAAGGACCAAGACTCACAAGAAGGACAACAGGTTCTGGATGGGTAACCACCCAACTCTTAAACTTTTGGGGACTTAATGGGTACAAGGTATCCAAGAAGAAAGCTCAAATAGCAAGCCAAACAGTAATGTCTCCAATGGGCTTGGACATTTCACAAGGGCAACAAAGGCTGACAAGGAAACAAAAGGCAGAGCAGAACCTGTGCTCCATTTTCATTTACCATAAAAAATTATAGAAACCCCGCGAGCCACGGAACCCCCAAAAACCCAATTAAAACCACAAAAGAAACCCAAACCAGAAAACCAACAAAAGACCAGAGCAAAATAACCACCGAGCCGAAGAAACCAGCAAACCCGGAAACCCCAGACACCACAAGAACCCCCGATAACCACTGCACGCCACAGCAGCCACAAGAGAAGCCCCAAGCCCTCCTCTGCCAAAACAGCCCCGCGAGACAGAAAACCCACAAGCCGCAACTAGAGAGAGACACAGACCCACGCAAACCCCCAAATCCCCCCAAACCTGCCAGCCCCGCGGCCCGGACACGCTCAGACTGACCGGAAGAGTCCAGTCGCGCCCCGCCCCGCCGGCCCCTTCGGTGCCCCGTGTCTCCCGTGCCGGCTGCTCGGGGAACGGGAGCTCTGGCCCGGCCGCACCCCCAAGCCCCCGCCGCGACCCCCTCCGCGCACTGCCCGCGCGGCGCGGAGCCCCCCCTCCCGGCCCAGACACCCCGCCGGACGCCGCGGAGACACGTCCCGGCACGGACCGGCGCCGGCAGAAGGCCGGCCGCGGCTGGGGGGGGGTGGAAGGCGCGGCGCCTCGCCGCCCGCGCGCCCCGCACCGACCCCCGGCCCGCCGCGACCACTCGCGCCGCGACCCGCCGACCGCCCGGCCCCGGCCGACCCCGCGACGGGCGGCGGAACCGGAGCCTCACCGGGAGGGAGCGCCGAGCCGGGAGGGAGCGCCCGGCACGCAGCCGGGACCGGCGGCGAGAACCGAGGCGAATTCCGCGCGCAGCACGGCGGATGCCGGGACCTGGGCGAGCCTTACTGCGCGTGCGCACGGCAATCGCGTCTTGTCCTCTCAATCCGCTCTCCGGCCGCCGCCCCGGGCCCTGCTCTTGCCCGGTACCTCGTTAGGCCGCGGGCTCTCTCCCGGAGAGGGGGCCGTCCGGGGGCTCCCACCGTAACGCTGCTGACGCGAACTTAGATCTTGCCTGGCTTTGGGGCTTGATCGGGATCCAGCAGCGTCCGCAGTGCGGCCCCCCCCCGCTCCCCGGCATGCCAACGCCGCCGCCGCGGCTAGCGGACTAACTCTGCCGGAGCGTCGGCGGCGGGATCGCGTCCTCCGGGGGACAGGAGAGGACAGGACGTGGAGCTCGAGGGGGGGGGCGGGGCCTGAATTGAAAGGACAAGACGCGATTGGGCAGAGTTGAAGCCTCTGGGCGGGGCGATGGGACGGACGGGGCTAGGTCGGACCGGATAGAGGACAGCTCGGCGCGCGTGGTTGGGGTGGGATGGGTGAGGCCAGGTTGTGTCTCGGGACCGGAGCCTGGAGGGTGAGTGTGCGCAGTGGCGCTCGTGGGGAGCTGTGCTGGGACTGTCGCAGCCGGAGCGCCAGTGAGCCGGGCCGGGTGCGCTGGGACTGGGGCGGCGCTCACAGGCCGCGAGCCCCGTGTGCATGAGCGGCCCGGAGCCTCTTTTCGCGGTGTGTTCCGGAGCCGAGGGCGAGAGCCCGGCAGTGCCGGGCGGAAGGCGAGTTCGGGATAGAGTAGCCGCTCCGGTCCCCTGGGCCGAGCGGAGCTGAGCCCCGTCCCGCCGGCTTCTCCCCGCTTTGGTCTGGCGGGCGCAGCCCTGGAGGCCGGCGCGGAGCCCAGCGGGTCCCGTTATCCATGGGGAGAGTGGAGGCGGTGACACCTGCGGCTGCCTGGGGCGTGTGGGCGGTTCGGTTCCCGAGCGGGATCGCAGCCGCACCCGGGTCGGGATGCGGCCGAGCTGCGGTGTCCCGGTTTCGGCTCCCGGGTGGGCTGGGGTGGGAAATGGTGGTTAAATAAAGATAGAAAAGAAAATGCTGCTAACCCCGTTATTATTACATTGTGCTGTTGTAATCGAAGGCACAAGGAGAATTGTGGCGGTGTGGAGTCTAAGCAAGTGCAATAAAGCTTTCCCCGGGTGTGGGTGGGGGGATGTTGCCTCAGGTGCCCCAGGGCTGGTTCCTCCCTGTGGGAGGAGTCCCCCCAGTTCCCAAGCACTCCAGGGCCCTGGGCGGTTTCCCTCACCCTTTCCCTTCACATAACTATCTGGAGCAGCAGCCTCAGGGGTGTCTCCAGCCCCCCCAAGGTGAGGATTGAGTGCTGTGTTTGGGGCTGCAAAGCCAAACAGCTCAGTCTCAGGGTTTGGCAGCTTGACCCCCCGCCAAAGACTAGAAATGCTGTGTTTTCAGGCCTCGGCTCAACCATGGCGTGCTGTGGGTTTAGGCCTGAAACCAGCTGGGGGGCAGTGGGGGAATGGGTCTCAGCACCAGCCTTTGGGGAGGGGGAACAGGAGACCCAGCCAGCTGTTCCCCCTCCCCAAACGTTGTTGCTGCTGCTGCTGGTAGCAGGGGCTGGGGAGGGAGTGAGGGTGGGTGGGAAGAGGCTGGGGAGGGAGTGGGAGTCAGGGCTGCGGGACTCTCACCGGATGTGGGGAGGTGTCTGGTTGCTTTTACCCCAGAAGTGTAGGACGCTGGCATGCACCAGGCTATACTTACTCAGTATCTGAGATAGTCTCTGTGTGAAACAGGGGCACCACTGCTTTATTCAGAGGGGGGCTGTGGGAGGGATGGCGGTGCTTGATGTACAACCTCAGCTGCAGAGCAGCTCAGTTGGAACTGAGAGCCCCTGGGGGGGGGGGGCGGTGTGTGTGTGCAGAGCCGAGCGTCCATCAGGGTGGGCTGGAGCAGGAACACATCTTCCTTGGAGCGTGCAGGACCTGGGGTGTCCTCAGCTGCAGCTGGTCAGGAGTCTCCAGGGCTGGAAGGAGCAGGAGTGTCTCTTCTCTGGAGTGTGCAGGGGCCGGAGCTGCAGGAATGAGTCTGTGAGCAGCGGCAAAATGCAAGCTGAAACCTGCAGAACAAACACTGTGCTAAGCAGGCTCGGCACTTCCAAAAAAAACAATGTTTACAGAGGAAAGAGAGGGAGTGGGAAAGCTCATCTGGCAACCAGTGTCACTTACCTGGGGCCTGCAGAGTCCGGGACTGAGCTGCGACCAGGCAGGAGAAGCACAAAAGCCTGAGTCGACACCATGGGCTGGAGGTGGAGCTGGCCCGAGGTGCAGGAGCTGCAGGAGCCTCCTGCACCTCGGACCGGTCCCAACGAGGCCCCGAGGCAGGGGCTGCCCGGCCCGGGGCGCCCCCGGTCCTCCCTCGCTCGGCACCTCCCCCCATGGCTTCCCTCACCTGGGCTCAGGGCGGCCGCTCCCGGGTCCTCGTCGCTCCGCACCACTCCGGCTCCGCGCCCGTGAGGGAGCCAGGGCTTGCCTGGGCCCTTCCCGGAGACCCGCGGAGCTGGGACCGCTCGGGCCGGGGCTCGGGGCCCCGCGGGGTCCGGCTCCTCCAGCCCAGAACCCGGAACCGCAGCACGGTGGCTCCCGACTGCTCCATAGGAGAGAGCCCGGGCGAGGACTGAGCTCGGCACTGGAAAGAGCTCGCCCCTTACCCACTCTCCTTCCGGCTCCTGGCCGCTTCCGCCCGGCCCCGCCCCATAGCTGCCCGGGACCCCCGCCCCGGAACCCGGCACAACTCCCTGAGGGCGGGCGGGGTTGCAGGACCCCGACAGGAGAGGGAGCACGGAGGCTCCGCCACCCTGAGCCTCTCGGGCCGTGTCGGTCCCAGCTCTGGGACAGCGCGGAGCCGGGCGGGATTGGGCACAGTCGAACTGAAAGGGCGAGCTGGGATCGGTCTGAGCGGAGACGGTGCAGGCCGGATTGAAACGACAGGCGGAGGTTGGGCGGAGAGGAGACGGCGGGGAGCGGGGACCGGATTGAAAAGGAATGACGTGATTGGGCCAGGACGGAAGATTGGAGCGGCGGCGATAGGCGGGCAGGCGCCAGTGGGCGTGGCCAGATGCTTCAAAAGTGGCGGCGGGGCCCCGCGACCCGACGACGGGTGATGCTGGGCAGGTGGCTTTGGAGCGCTGGTGAGTCGCGCCGGGAATGGGGCGGTTCAGCGCCGGCCGCTGAGGGACTCGCGTACTGGGAGGGATCTGGGGTGGGGGTTTGGCCCGGAGAGCTGTGTACCGCGGGGTGTGCGGCAGCGGGGTCCTATCCTGTCCTAGGAGCCGCTTCCCACTCACGTCGCTGAGCGCTACAGGCGCGAGACGTGAGGGGCCGGGCTCGGTAAGCCGCGGGTGTTGCCGTGAGCTGGATCTCAGAGCGTTAAATACCGACTCGTCACGCCAATATAGTTGTGACTGTGAAACCCGCGGTGTGCCCCGATGGCTCAAAGACACAGTGAAAGCAGTGAAGTGAATTAAAGTCTGTGCCGGGGCTGGCCAAGCCCCGCGGGAGGTGCCCCCGTTTCCCAAGCACTCCCAGGCCCTGGGGTGGGTGCCCCCCTCCCCCCCCGGCCCCCATTCCCCCAAAAGCTGGAGCAGCAGCTCCGGGGGTGCCTTCAGCCCCCCAAAGTATTAAAGTGCTGTGTGTTGGCCTGAAACGGGGCAGAAGAGGGGCGGGGGAGCTGAGGCTCAGCACCGGCCTTTGGGGTGGGGGCACTGGAAGCCCAGCAGGTGTTCCCCCTCCCCAACTGCTGCTGCTGTCAGGGGCTTGGGGGGGTGTCAGGGCTGTGGAATCCTCACCGCAGGTGGAGCTCCAGACACAGTGGTCACCGAAGTGCAGGACACAGGCCTGCATCGGCAGCTGAGGCTGAGGCGGGGGGGCCAACACTTCTGGGGACCGCGGCAGCAGGGCTGGAGGGCTGTGAGCGATGACAGTGACTGATTTACAGCCCTGTCAACAGCCCCCGGTGCTGCCAGAAGAAGGCAGAGGCAGAGGGAAGACGTAGAGCTGGAGCTGAGATAGACACCACAGGGCTGGAGCTGAAACAACACCGAGCTGAAGTAAAGTCGGTAGGGCTGGAATAAACAGGGGGTTGGAGGTGAGGGGGCTGGAAGAAAGGGGGGAGCAGTAGTGTGGGGCTCGAAAAGGAGCTGGAACCACTTGGGGACGGAAAAAAGACACTGGGGCTGGAAATAAAAACTGTAGGGCTGGAATAAACGCAGTTGGTGTGGGCAAAGAGCTGAAATCATGGCTGTGGGGCTGGAGCTGGGACACAATGGAGCTGAAGCCGAAACACCAAATCTGGGGCTGGAATAAAAACTGCAGGGCTGGAATAAAAAAAACCACCGACCTGGAATAAAAGTTGTTGGTGTGGGAAAGGAGCTGTAATCACTTGGGGCCAGAATAAAGACATTGGGGTTGGGACTAAAGACTATGGGATTCAGAAAGGAGCTGAAATCACTCGGGGCTGGAGCTGGAATCAAGACTGCGGGGCTGGGGCTGAAATTCTTGCTGTGGGGTTCAGAAAGGAGCTAGAATCCCTTGCAACAGGAATAAAGACACTGGGGCTGGAAATAAAAGCCACAGAGCTAGAATAAAGGTTGTTGGTGCAACCAGGTAGAAAGGAGCTGAAATCGTGGCTGTGGGGCTGGAGCTGGGACATGCCAGAGCTGAACATGGAACTGGGGCTGGAATAAAGACTCTGGGGTCAGGGCTGAAATAAACGCTGTGGGGTTTGGAAAGGAGCTGAACTCACTCAAGGATAAAATTCAGACATAGGGTTGGAGCTGAGACCTCACAGAGCTGGAGCTGCAATCACAGCTGCAGGGCTGGAGCTGAATACCGACTGTGGCTGGAGCCAAAACACCAAACCTGGGGCTGGAATAAAGACTGCAGGGCTGGGAATAAAAACCAGAGACCTGGAGTAAATGTTGTTAGTGTGGGAAAGGAGCTGAAATCACTTGGGGTGCGGGGCTGGCGCTGCAATTATTGGTGTGGGGTTCAGAAAGGAGCTGAAATCACTCAGGGCAGGAACTTGGGGAAGCTCAGTGGAGCCCACAGCCACCACCCACCTGGCCTCGATATACCCAGTCTCACAGCCCAGGACACACAGCCGCCCCGGGGCTCCGCAGACCTCGGCGTCCCTCACCCGGGCTCAGAGCGGCTGCTCCCGGACCCTGGTCGTGCCACCCTACAGAGCTCCGTGCCCGGGAAGGAGGCCCGAGGGCTGGGGCTACAGTAGATGCCGTGGGGTTCAGAAATGAGCTGGAAGCACTCAAGGATAAAATCTAGACGTAGGGCTGGAGCTGAGACTTCAGAGCTGGAGCGGGGACACGACGGAGCTGAAGCTGAATACTGGCTGTGGCTGGAGCCGAAACACTGCCCCCCCCCCCCCCCCCCGCCAGGTACCCATGCACCCGAAACACTCCCCCACCCCTCCCGCCGCAGCCACGGCCAACCCGGCCCCTGGCTTTGAGCTCAGAAGCAGCTGACCAGAAGCCCAAAGGCACGAGACTCGCTCCCCACTCCGGCCCCGGGGGTCTCTTTCCCGGCCGCCGGGCTCCGTTCTCAGCACCGTGGAACGCCCAGCTCGGGCCGCGCCACTCGGCTCCGGGCCCGCACACCGAGCAGGGGGACCCGCGGAGCGAGCCCCGTCCCGGGGGACCGCGGACGACGACAACGGGAGTGCCGGAGTCCGGCCCTCGGGGCCTTATTCACCGGCGCCCCAAACCCGGCGGCTCCTCATCCCCCTCCGCGGCCGCCCAAGCGCCGGCACTTTTTCCCTGCCCCGGCTCCGGAAGCCGGCTCGGCGGCAGCCCCTTCCTCACGTGCCGATCCCCACGCTCCCGGCTGAGCGTTCCGCACCTCACCCAGACCCCGCCAGGGAGTCCAGCACATCCGCTGCGCACCAGAACCGCAGGCTGCGCCACCGCGAGACAACGAGCGAAGCCAGAAGCTGGGGAGGGGGGGGGGGGGGGGCGCCGAGGTGCGAATCTGCCCGACCCCGCCCCGCGCAGGCGCCTCCTGCACTTCCTCCTCCCGTCCTGGGTCAATCAGTTGTCTCCAAGGTAACGCTTTCTCTGTGTCCTCTCCAAACCAGGGATAAAATTCCGGTATTTCTGTTCAGGCTTCTAAAAACCAGGAGGGACAAATAACTTCTCTGTTGTGCTCATTGTCTTGCCCGAAGGCAAGACAGAAGTAGTCCCTTGGCCACCCAGCCATCTTTCCTTGTTGGCCTAGAACATGGCTTGGAAGCTGTGAGGAGAGGCTGAAGGCCCTGGGTTTGTCCAGCCTGGAGAAGAGGAGGCTGAGGGGAGACCTCATGGGGTCTGTGGCTGCCAGCCGAGGGGAGCGAAGGGGCAGCGCCGATCTCTCTCCTCTCTTTGGGGACCAGGGACAGAACCCCAGGGAACAGCGTGAAGCTGTCAGGGGAGGGTCAGGCTGGGTGTCAGGAAGAGGTTCTGTGCTGAGAGGGGGGTCGGGCGCTGGCACAGGCTCCCCAGGGAAGGGGTCCCAGCCCCGAGCTGGGCTGAGGGCAAGAAGCGCCTGGACGATGCCCTCAGTGCCACCTCTGACTGGGCTGGGCTGTGTGGAGCCAGGAGTTGGGCTCCATGGGCCTGATGGGTCCCTGCCAGCTCAGGAGGTTCTGTGATTTTCAAGGTCTTTTCCAACCTTCATCATTCTCTGAATCACCCCACATTTTCCTTCCCCATCTTTCCTCTGGCTGAGACTCCCAGGAGCAGGCACTGAAAAAGCAATTGACTGGGATCAACAGCCTGGCCATTCCTGAAGGGGAACACCACCATGACTGCAGCAATTGGAAAACATGGCTAGACAGCCCCTGAGAAACTGCAACCAGGAATTTAAAGAAAATGCCGACTGTCACGACAGAATGACACGCACAGTCAGTGCCGAATAGCAGACCTGAAGATAAAAATAAATTATATCTTCGGGAGCTGGACACACAGGAATTGCGATTGCTCAGGAAGGTGCGGTTCCTTTTCATGCTGCACTGGCAGTAACAGAGAGCTTGCAAGCCACTATGTCTACATTTAACACTTGTACATTTTTATTTAGTTAAATCAGCAATTGTACACATTGCAGCTATGTATTGTTAAGTGTTGTGGTTTTTTTTTAATTTTTAACTAATACATGCCCTCATAGATATATTCAATTAGTGTTATCACCATGGGAACAAGATGCTGATTCGTCAACTTAAAATTCACTTCTTCTCACAGTATTCAAGTTCTTTGATAACACAGCAAAAAATCAAAATAAGAGGTGAATAACCATTATGTTGTTACACAGAACATCATCTGCACCGCAAATAACACAACAGAAATGCATTTCTTTAGAGCCCCATCCTTGAAGATCATCCTGTGCTGTCTTTGATGGTAAGAAAGCCACGATGAAATTTCTTTCATCATGGGTCTTGCTGGGTTTGGCTGCCAAAACACTTTTTTTTTTTTTTTTTTAAATTTGGTGCAGTTTGTTGGTTTTATTATTTTGGTTTTGTGTGGTTTTTTTTTTTTTTTACTTGCCTGCCAAAAAAAAAAGAAAGAAAAAAAAGTGTTAGCATGGCACCTCTGGCTGTTTGTCCTGCGGGAAACCAGAACTCCCAAAGTGTTTTTTACATGCTCTTGGCGTTGTTACCTTAATGAGGAAGTGTCCTTGTTCTGAGCACTGAGTGAGTCATTAAAAAAAAACCCCAACCCAAACAAGCCTACAATCACTGGATAAGCTTGGGAAAAAAATCTTACTCCTAGAGGAGAGGATTTGGTTTACTCTTGGGTTTGAGTGTACTATCAAAAAAATCGAACAGCTGTTTAAAAAACCTTTTAGTGTGTGCGTATTATGCATGCTAAACCACTCTAGAGCTCCCTCCATTGGTTATTAAGGTATAGAACACCCCAAAACGTCAGATTTCTCTTTCCCTTTAGTGAAAATCAAAGTGCAGACACACTATCATGGTTTTTCCAAGGGTTGGTTTAGAAATATATATATTTTATATAGATACAGATAACAAAAGAGGAAGATAAACTGGCTTTCAAGGTTTGTGAGCGCTTTCTCTGCTAAAAAACGCTTGGTTGGGAGATAGAAACTGCTCGCTCAGTGCTAAGAGGGCCAACAAGCTGACATGGTTACAGGAGGGTTTGGCTTTGACCTTCAAATGCCACATGCATGTATCGGATGAGAGGCAATCTTGATAAAACATGGTGAATTACTTATTCTCCTTGTACAGTGGGTAAGTCTTTCTCCCATAGTTATCTACAATGCAGTGGCCAGCAGGAAGTACCACCAAGACGACAGTGTGGTTTGCTAAGCAGTGATGAAAACAGGAAACTACTGTAGTTATAATTGTTTAATACACCCTGCCACATGTCCAGATCTAGAAGATTTTAATACCGTATGCAAATGTGCCATAGATATAGCTGCTAGCAAGTTGGTTACCTAATTGGGTATTTATTTATTATTAACTTTTTTTAATTTACTTTTTAAAATTTTTTTTCTGGAAATTTTTAAGTGGCTGCTGGAGGTCTCAGAAGCACTAGTGGCCACGGTCAGCTGTTACTTCTCAAGAACAGCTGCATTTCCAGGTTTCTAGCCTGACTCTTAGAGCCTTTAACTATAATAAACTGGAAGTCTTATGAATGCAGTAGATTCCGCAGTGCTTCCTCCTCAGTCTGCAGTGGATTATGTTAACATTACTTTGTTAATCGCTGTTCCGCAGTGTCAGTAGACCTTGCAATCCTTGATGCTAATTGTAGTCGTAGGCAGTGTGTTCTCTGCAGTCTCCTAAGTCCAAATACTCTTGCTATATACAGTTTGCACGTTAGCTCCCTTTCCCTCACGACGCGTGTACACAGTCACTCAAAGAGGTCCGCTGATGAAGCTGGCTTGACAAATGCGGTTCCATGAAGCTACTGCAGAAGCGAAGGAACAGCAAGAAGTGGCGATGCTGACAAGGTTCCCAGTACAGCACAAAGATGACGATTGGGTGGATAAATCATCCCGGATGAAGGATGCTATCTTTGGTCACAAATTAGCTTACAGGGTAACAAAAACCGTAACAGAAACCCAAAAGGAAATGTGGGGCAGGGAAAAAATGAATTCACCACATCTACACAAGTAGAAATGGCAGTGTCTTCCAGGGATTGTGTAGGTAATAATGTCTACGCCTAGATAAGATGAATGCTGCATACGGGATGGATGGTTACACGGTGGTGTTGAGGGGTGGCAGCTTCTCACTTCGCCTCCTCTTTCCAGTCCTCTCTGCAGAAGTGTCTAAGCAGCTGCTGGAGGTCATGTTGGAGGTCATCCTGCGGTAGTGCTTCTGGTGTGTCTTCCAGCTCTTCTATGTGAACGCGTTTCCCGTACCGATCCTTCATCACAGTCCTCTTCTCCGTGCTGGCTTTACTCAGTGTCGTCCTGAAACAAAGGAAATGAGAGAACTGTCTCAAAGAGCCCACAGCTCCTAAAGGTTTGGTGGTTTTTTTTTAAAAAAATGCTCCTTTTCAGCCATGACCTTAAGGCTTTTTTTCATCTAAAATAACATGAGGTCAGGTAGCCGTTACACATTCTGAATACAACACAGGCTCCCACAGTGTAAACCACCAGCAGCCCGTCTCTGTACGCATGCAGATCAAGCATACAGTTTCAGATGCTGGGCAAAAACCCATGCTGTATCACACCAGCATGCCATGTTATGTTGAAATTCACACAAGGCCTTCCTGTCTCCTGTACTGAACACATCCTTCTGAGCAAGTCTGACTTCCAACAGCCAGGAAACCCACCTTTGTGGTAACCCTCAACTATCCTATTAAAGCTTCCTCACCTCACTGCAACCATCTTGCTCTGCTAGTCAGAACCTCAAACCTCACCAAATCCCTTCCAGATCACAGAGTCACAGAGTCATAGGGGTCAGAAGGGACCTCCAGAGCCCATTGAGTCCAACTCCCTGCCCAAGCAGGGTCACTAGGACAGGCCACACAGGTCAGTGTCCAGACAGGGCTGGAATCTCTCCAGAGAAGGAGACTTCACACCCCCTGGGCAGCCTGTCCCAGGGCTCCCTCACCCTCACTGGGAAGAAGTTCTTCCCCAGATTGGTGGGGAACTCCCTGTGCTCCAACTTGAGCCCATCGTGCCTTGTCCTGTCTCCACAGACACTGAGCAGAGGCTGCCCATGTCCCCTGTGTCCCACCCTTCAGCTACTGATACCCATTGATCAGATCCCCTCTCAGGCTGCTTCTCTCCAGGCTGAACAGCCCCAGGTCACTCAGCCTTTCCTCGCAGGGGAGATGCTCCAGGCCCTTCATCCCCTCCGTACCCTCTGCTGGGCTCTGTCCAGGAGATCCCTGTCTGTTTTGTCCCAGGGAGCCCAGAACTGGACACAACACTCCAGGTGGGGCCTGACCAGGGCACGGTTATTCCCGTATCGCTGCCTGGGGAAAAAGCTCAGCAGCGATACCCCTTTGGTTGGGGGGCTGCAGTTAACTTCCTTCATCTGGGAGAGCTGGCCCGAACTGGCCCAAGGGATATTCCCTACGATACAGAACCACGCCCAGCAATGGAAGTGGGGGTAGAGGAAGAAGCTGAGGAGCGGGCCAGAGGTTATGTTGCCCAAGGTGGCGATTGCTGAGTGACTGGCTGGGTATCAGGGTGCTTGTGGGAGGCAGTGAGTGGGGCTGCCTTTGCATCGCTTCCTTGGTTGTTCTTCCCCTCTTTCCTTTGATTATTAAACTGTCTTCATTCAGGCTGTGAGTTTTCTTAGGAGACAACAGGAGGAGTCAGGAACAGGAAGGTTAGGGAGCAGCTGCGCAGTGCTTGGCTGCCGGCCTGGGTAAATCCACCACGACCCCACTGACCAAGTCTTTCCAAGTGAGTGTAGACCATCCCAGTGTGTAGATCCCCATCACAGTGTGTTAGTAGCAATCTTTAGTATCACTGCAGATAAAGCTTTAGATGTTGCCAGTGGTGTCACCTCACTCACTTAAATCCACTATTTTATTATGAGTTTGTTAATCCTTTTCTGTAGCAGTTCGCTGACATGCCAAGCCAAACCTTTTAATAATGGATCCATCCTTTTTCATTATTTCTTTCTCCACTAAAGCAGGGAGCTGGACTTTCATTTGGTTCCCTGTATAGCTCAAAGCCTTAAATTAAAACATAAACTTCAAATTAAAACAAAACACCAAACCCTACAACAGAAGGTAATCGCTCCTCATACATCAGTGCTTTATATTACTGAAGCTGCATGGTGAGAAAACGATGAATTAGTCAGATAAGAGAAGCACCTACCTGCCATCTGCATTCCTTCAAACATTCCTCAGATGTGCAGAGTAGTCACAGTTGCTTGTATAGGACATTTTAATTTTACTGAAACATGGGTTATTTAAAGGGACAATAAAATGGATTGAGTGAAGCACTCCCAGTTCCTTACAGAAAAAGCTCCATCAATTCAACATTGCTTTTCTATTACTGAAATGTCTGAACTGATCAGAACAAGCAAAAACCTCAGGAATGGTGCTAATTAGCTGGGTACCTATTTCTTCCTTTTAAGGATAAATGCATCAACTTACCCATAGAGTAGACTTAGAATCATAGGATCATAGAAGGGACCTTTAAAGAGCATCTAGTTCCACCCTGCAGTGAGCAGGGACATCTTCACTACAGCAGGTCGCTCAGAGCCCCAGCAAGCCTGACCTTGGATGTCTCCAGGGATGGGGCCTCCACCACCTCTCTGGGCACCCTGGGCCAGTGACCCACCACCCTCAGAGTGAAGAGCTTTTTCCTAACACCCAACCTGAATCTCCCCTTCTCCAGTTTAAAGCATCCCCCCTTGTGCTGTTGCTCCATGCCCTTGGGAGCAGTTCTTCCCCAGCTTCCCTATAGGCAATGTATCTGTATCAATTCCTAAAATTAGCTCCCTGTGTGGTCACACAGGAATGAACTTTAATAGTAACCACACCCAGGATTTCAATCAAATCTTCTTAAATCCTCCAAGGGTTTTTTTTAGAATCTTAAGTTTCCCACCTAAGTCTGTAATGTTGGCTTCCACACACACCATATATACTAAACCTTTTAGAACACATCTGGGTGTAACAACAGAGGTTGATACTCCTCAGTTGAGTCTGAAGCTCCACCAACAGAACTTTCAATAGGGTAGAATTTGTCCCCAGGTATGTTGTGACACATGGTTTAATATTTCATTTAAATGGTGATTTACCTCTTCAAAGTCCTCTTTGGCTGACGGGAGATCAGTGGCTAAGCTAGCATCCCCCAGGTGTTTCTCCGTTCTCTCTCCCTGCACCACAGTGGTCTTGATGACTTTGCTGACCTTCCGGCCTTCCACTGGTTCAGACTGGAATTTGGAGGCACTGGGCAAAACAGCAGGTTCAGACAGGGTCACCTGTAAGGTTAGAGAGCAGAAGTGTATCGGGTGTGAACTGCTTAATTGATGTTAACAAAGCTTTCAGTTCTCTGTCATTCTGAATCATCGCCATAGAGAACAGGAATTAAGTGTCTCACTATGTGTACGCCTCAAAACAGCAAGCGTACATTTTATTACCTGCTTTACAGCTCTAGAACAAGACCTTGTAGCCAGTCCAGACAGGAAGAACAGTCCTGGATAATTTATACTGCTAAGAAGCTTTATGCCAGCAGAATGAAAACTGCACCTGGAACCTGAGTGAGCCTGCGGGTAGCAGGGGCTTTGCACCACAGACGCCATCCTGGTGTACCCACCGAGTCAGGAGAGGGCCTCTGGCTCTGGACCACGCAGGTAGTGCCAACCAGGGGTAGCAGCCTGCATTTTAAAATCAAGATATCCTTCCCAGACACACGTCACCCTTGTAAAACCAAGGAACTCCTGAGGATTGACAGACCAGAAGATCAGAACACTGTGGGAAAGTGGTGACTCTGTACTTGGCAAAATAACAATGTAATGTCTATGGGTGCCACATGTAGGAGTAGTTCTCCTACAGTCAGCTAACTAAAACAAAAATTAAAAAAAAAAACCTTGTTTGTTTTCTTATTACCTCTTACTCCTGGAGAATTAATTCTCATGATTAATTCTGGCCAGTGAGAACAGCAATCATGTTCTTAGTCTCTCTAGTGACCGCTGGTTAAACACTGCTTTCAGCTGCCATATGATTCCCAGGTCCTGGCCCTCCGTCACAGCCTCAGGTTTTGCTGATACAGGGCTACATGATGAACTGAGGCAGGAAAAGGTCCACTGAAAAGCACTTACCTTTTCAGGCTGCTTTGTTAATCACCTGAGTCTACAAACGGTTTCCAGGAAAGTAATACCTATATTTTAGCCTCATCAAAGCAAAGTTAACCTGATATAACTGTGGTTTCAGAAGGGCTTAGCTGTAGAAACCTGAAGAGCATCAGATTATTTTGTTACAGCATTCATGCAATTTCTTACTAGAGAAGGAGGTGTAACAATAAGGACAGATTTACCATTTCTTTCTATCTATCTATCCGTCCGTCCATCCATCTATCTGTCTGTCTATCTATCCATCCATCTGCCCATCCATCTATCTGATTTCTATCCATCCATCTGCCCATCCATCTATCTGATTTATCATTTATCTACCATTTAACTTAGCACAAAGCTGCCTTCTCTATGAACTTGGTACTTTTCATGAAGCACAGGCTCTGTATCCTGAGTTATTTTAAGAGAACACTGCCCCCTGTCCCTGCCCACCTTCCCAGCCCTGCCTTTTCCCTGTGTTTATCCCGATGCCTTCCCAACCTGCAGGAAAACTTTTTCAAATTTTTAAGTCATTGCAAACTGAGTGTGGTTGTCGTGAGGACGATGCCACTGTTGGTGCACTGGTGCTCTGTACCATCACAAGGGAAGTAAAAGAGCTGACCTCGGACTGTTCGCTGTTGCTCTTCAGAACAACCCGCTTTACAACTTTGGAATAGCCATCTCCTTCTTCAACGGTGACAGGTTTTTGGGGTGTTCCTTGCATTAAGACTTCCTCTTTTTCTGTGCCATCTGGAGAAACGTATCGCCGGATGATCTTTCTAGTGACCTGAAGGGATGAAGTAGAGCTTTGTCCCGAAGGAATTAACACTAATGTGTTCCTCCTTTTTCTATATACAGTATTTTCTACTCAAAGGGAGGTTTTTTTGCTACACAAAAACACCTACATTGATGTTTTGGTCTTTATCATGTACTCACAGATACCTGTAGGAAAGCTGCGAGTTGATGCATTCGCCCCATTTAGGTTACCACACAGCAAAGCTTCCACAAAACACGTCCCAAATGGGCACAGTCTAGATACTGGAATGACTCTCTGAAGCAGCAGTTACTATTAGGAAAAGGTGCCTGGTATTTGAGAGAGAAAACATACTTTACAAGCACACAACTCCTAGGGAAGATTTTTGGACCAGCGCTTTCCAAACAGCTTCTGGAAGCATGAGGTTGGCAGTTTGGCTGTCAAATGCTTAGAAGGAGATTCCAGAGGGAATCTCATGCTGGTGCTAATGGCTGGTACTAATCCTGCTGCTGAACTAGAGAGGTACAGTTAACCCATGTAAGAGATTAATCTGGTGCTTAAGCTTTCCAGGCACTGGGAAGCCGAACAAAAAAGGAGCAGAAAGAGAATGACAGGATTCAAGATGAGATAAATTTCTCAGGAGGATGGGTATGCATCCCGCTATGGATGACCTGCAGCTCTACATTTTCATGTCCCCTTTGGACAAGGTAACATTAAGCTTTGTTTGCTTAATTGCTGTGACACTTTCAGACTGTGTGACGTGTATTTAAGAGTCACAGAGGTGGGGGTACCACAGACCTACCCAGAAGAATACAGTCACGCTCACACTCCTGTACAATGTGCCCAAGAGTGTTTGGATGGGGTTAAGACAGATTGAAATAGCTTCCAGAGGCACGCTATCCTGCTGATGTCTTCTTGGGACACAGGCAGGAGATGGAGTTTGCCAGGAGCAGTACCAACATTGTCAGATAAAGCAAGGAGTACAGAAGTTCCTCTTCCACATCCGTGCTGTGCAGAATTCAGTTCTTTAAGCAGGGTCTGAAAACGCTGGGTTTATGAGGTCATCACACAAACAGGCACCTTCTCTACTCTCTATGCCATGACAACAGACCCCTGCGTTCAGATACAGAAATGGAGGAACCTGTTCAGGCATGGCTGAGTGGAGACTGTGAAGACCTAAAGCCTGGCTTTACATGCCTCCATTAATCCTCCATTAAATTTAATTAATATGAACAAATGTGATCTTAGATAAAACTGTGGTGGTATGCTTGGGTTTTCTTTTTGTGGTTTGGTAGTTTGGGTAGTTTGGTTTTTTTAAATCCCAACTCTTTCTCAGAAGTGTGGGTCTGTGCTGAATTTTCATCTGCTTTAAGTGTGAAAATCAACAAAATATGTCAATATTGAGTTATAAAGTATAAACCAGGATGATGTTGCAAACCAAAATAGATCTTCAAACTTTGGACTGTGTCATGAGCAGAAATCCTGCTTCCTTCCACGCTCTACTCTTAAAAATCACACCCCTTCCCTAAAGAAAATTTGGCATGCACGTGGACGTATTTATCCTTCCTTTTATAGAACAGTAAGAAGGTAGCAAGGGCCATAACTGACAATACCTTCTTTACCACTGTGTGGCCATGTTCATCTGTGTACTGCTCTTCTGTGACAGTTTCTGGTGGCATTTCAGGCATACTATCAGCCTGTATGACAAAGAACAAAGTTTTGTGAAGCAAGGCCTCCATGCAGGTTGCTTTAAATCAGCAGTTTTAAAATGGGTTAATTGCTTAGAGAATTAAAAGCAAATTGAGAAATGTTAGGAAAAAAAGCAACACTCAGGCATGCAAAGAAAAGTTGCACCACACTGGAGGAGTGAATATTTGTTAGCTGACTGCATTGTCTGTGGGGTTTAGAAGTCTTTGTCCTCCTTGTACTGAGGCATCAATGAGATTTAGAGCTGGGTTAGCAGTGTTACTGTAATTCTTCCTTCAAGGAAAAGTATTGGAACAGCTTCTCCAATGCCTGTGCATTTTTCAGGAGCGTTCCACCCTCAGCTGCGATACCATCCAAGTGGCTGTCTCAGCAGCATGCCTGAAAGTGTTACCAGGACCCAGCCACCACAGGCTCACACCATCCTTCAACACTCAGTACCTGAATAATCACCCGGCGGCGAACGATCCTGGTAGTGACCATCTCGTCCTCATCCGAGCTGGTCTGCAGCCCACCCAACTCCTCTGCTAACTCCTAGTGGAAGCATGGAAGCAGTGCTCTGTTGTAGGTATTACTTACAGGCTGTCTTGTTTTTATCTAAAACCCTCTTCATGTCTGAACATTTTTGCTTATAGGAGTTTGGTGTCTTTCCTGACTTTCATCTGTGAAACACTGATGTGGGGTGGGAAACTTTGGCCACCTGACTGTACACAAATCGCTCATGAGCGTATTGAAAAACAAAGGATGGATCTGTATGATGCCAATTCTACAGGATGCTTTTAGTGGTCTTAGTGCCCTGAAGTCTGAAATTTGTGGCACAATGTTGTTGCAAGTGAACTAGAAGGTATTTCTAACAACAGCTCTGCCATTCATACATATTGAATATGGTTTCTGTGTTAATTACACAGAAAATTATATGAAAGCCTTTTAATCTTCCCTATCAGGAAGTACATAGTGAAGCATATAGACAGTAGGGCTAAACAGTTTTAACTACAGGATGATAGCCTCAGCACTGGAAAGATCAAGAACAATTAGTAACAAGTGTTGAAGTTTTTCTCTTTCCTGCATAGAGAAGAATTAAAAATTTAAATAAAGAGGGCAGAAGGCAAAGGGACACTGAAATGAATCGATATTTTCCACTTGGGAAATATGAACAGTATATTGATACAAAAGAAAGGGCAGCCTTCCCTACAGCAGCCTTTGTGTTTGTGTTGCGTCCTGCTGCAACTAATCTTTCAACATTCACGTTATCCTACATGTGCTATATCCAACCTTTCCCAGAGATCCCAGAGGCAGAGCCCTGAAACTCTTTGTTCTAGAGGTGGTATATCTGGCAACATCAACAGCAAAGAAAAAAGAGCCTGTTTCCAGGTGAATGTCAAAACAGGAAACCATTTCTGCTCGAGTAGAACTGTCTTTCCTCTGCTCTAACTTCACTGAGAAAACTGATTTCCTGCCCAATTATGCCTTCTCTTCTTCTACTTGGAACAGACAAAGCAAGCTGTTTATTCATAAACCTGTATCTGCTAAGCAATTTCCATTTCCCACTAAAATCCATATAGTTGCTTTCTTTCACTGCCTCTCAAGGTCTTTCCCTCTCCAAACACTGCAGTAAGGTTCATTTGTCTTACACAACCAGTGGCCGACCTCACCCAGTTTTTGTTCTTCTCTTCCACCTCCTGTCTCCATTTCTCTTTACTGCCTGCATGCTACATAAACACCATTCTCAGATTCTTCCAGTACATACTTAGTGTTCTGCAATGTACATCCTGCAGCCTCTTTTAACTTCACAGTATTTTTCGTGTCATTCTTCGCGCTGCTCTGGACTAGCCTTGCCTTTCTTCATGAGCTTTTACTTTTGTCCTTCATTACACCTCTTTTTCAGCTTTCACTATTACACAGTTTGTTTCTGCACCTGTTACTTATGCTAATTGTCTCTCACATGCATGGTCACAATGACCACAGACCAAAGGACAAATAAGGGTAGCAGAACCACAATTACGGCCTAGACTTTACAATCTGGGTTTTGCCTCAGCTTTGAAAGCATCTAAAGGAATGACTACAGTTTGTCCTTGTAACCACACAGGAAAGGAGAAAAGACTCAGTTGTAGATGGTGATTAATTAAAAATATTCTCATTTCAAGGAATAAGTGGGATATAAAACTTGTTCTTTTGTGTCAATTTACCTTTTCTAACGATTCCTCTTCATAGCCTCTTCCCAACTTTTCGGCCTGCTCATCAGTTGACTCCACTATCACCAGACTGGTTCTCCTTGGAGAAAGGTCATCCTGGTGGAGTTGGGGGTCCTCGGGCTCTTGGACGATGGGAGAGTCACCTCTCTGAGCAGATGATGGGGTCTGTGGGGGTGGCTGTTCTCTCTCTTCCTCCGCTGCACCGAAGGGCGCAGATTTTTTGCTCGTTGCTTTTCCGGTGCCTGCTGCTGTAGACTGCTCTGTTCCCAGAGTCGTGACACTGTGAATTACAGGTTCAAGGGAAGCTTAGTACCATGCAGTACTTTACAGTTCCCATGTATGCTGATTCGGTATTTGCCATCTAGCAAATAACTGACACTCCTGGGCAATCAATCTGGCCAGGAATCCTCATCTTCCTGACCCACAAAAATCTCTAAATGAATGTCCAAACGTTGCACCCAATTCTGCAAAACATGGTCTCTGGAAAGGATTTTTGTTAGCTTTGCTGTCACTTGTGCTCTCACAAAACTATACATTACCTATTATTTAGGCAGGGGGAAAGAAACTGCTGGATCACTACAGACGGATGTGAAGCACCTACGACAGGAATTAACAAGTTATACTGCTGCAGGCAAAGAGAGACCAACTGTTAGGTAGAATTCTGGAGCCTTACCAAACTGAAATTTAGTGGAGAATCTTATTTTGTTTGTAATGTTACTTTCACTGTTAAACACTGCTATGATCTCATTGCTGTCATGAGTCCTTTAACTATACAACTACACACGTTACCAGGTAACTGATGTATTAAAGCATATGCACAGGCAGTATTTTTCTGTTGCATATGGGTTAATAATAGTGACTGCAACAAACTCTCATCTAACTGATCAAGTAACCTTATAGCTCTGATGCTATCCTGAAAAGGTCACTTCTGCTTTGCATTAATTATGAAGGCGTTAGTTGCTTCACCACCTAGAATCTTTTTTTGAGGCTAGCTTTTTTCTTCTCAGGTATAATGGTTAAAAGAAAAAAAAGTCACAACTATATCCATGCTGTATGGATACAGGCATTGGTCTCAAATGTATTCTCTACTCACCAAAATGTTCATTTCCCCATGCGAATCATTAGGAAGTCCTGGTATTTTTGCCTACAAGGGCAACAGAAGTTCTCTACCTTAAATGCTGTTTTCTGTCTCCCAGACTCTCGAGTGTAAAGTGTGTCATGAGCAAAAGAATCCCCAAAAGACCATTTTCTGGACTCTGCTGCACTTTGGAGCTGCATCTCCACGTCAGAGCTAATCCCTCCCAGGAAAATCAGTGCTTTGGAAGGGAAACCTTGGTATTTTGCTAGTCTGTGGACACCTGAACTCTGCGTGGGCATGTGATTTGGGATGGTGAAAAGAAAGAAACTCAAACTTTGGAAGTTCAAGTCCTTTTCCAAATGAAACCAATCCCAGTAACAGTCCCAAATCAGAATTCAAGGCTTTGCTATGCGGGTCTTCTAAATCTATCCTCTGCTGTGTGTTGCTCCCTTAGGTCTTTTTGTCTTGTCTGTGTAAAGCCCCGTGTCTTTTCCTCGGGCCATCTCAACTTTGACTTTTAAAAATCGAGCTGTTAACAAGTGGTTATGAGTTTTGTAAGTAATGATTAAGTTGGAAAATTTTTGCTTCAGTTGAAAAAGCCATCTGAAGTTGAAGAAAGGCCCCTCCACTAATTCTGTTAAGCTTAACATTATTTGCCATCTCACATCCAAAAAATATATGCAGTCTGCAAAAAAACCCCACCTCTACATGATCTCTCTTTTCTTGTGTATATACTAGACTAGATTATCGCTTTATGTCCACCGTGACAAGCTGACTCTCTCTCCCAATCCTTATGGCTTCCTCCACACAGATTAATGAGTCAGACTTGCAATAGGAACTAAAGAACTGGTGTGCAAAATCGGAGTAAAAGTCTAACGAGCTCACATGTTCCAAAGAAAACAGTAGAATCTTATTATCCATTCCACATCGGTTTCACTCTGGTCTACTGACACTTACAAATATTCGTTTTGTGAAGCAGATGTTCTTTCTGGCATTTCTTGGGGTTTCCCTGAGAATTCAGCTTCTACTTGTTCCTTATGTGCTTGTCTCAGGAGCTCAGCCATCGATACTTCTGCCTCGCTCCTGGGAGTACTGTCCTGAAAAGGAGAATAACTGACAGACACATCTTCCTCAGAGACAAGAGGAGGGTGTTCAGCTTGGTCACCGTCTTTAGAAATTCTGTGGGGTTGTTCTTGCTTGTGTCTTGAACTGTACACTTCCTCCTGCAGTGCAGAAAAGCCTTTAAAAACAGAGAGATGAGAAATGTCATTACAAGTCTCACCGGAATGCAAGAAGTCCTTTTCATTCCCCACATGCATTTAAAATCCCCAGTGGAACACGCTATCTGGAATTTGTACCCATCTTGAGTACGAGAGGACATAACCTCTCTAAGCAGCAGAAGGAACATCGGGTTACTGCTAGTATAGTCAAATAATTAATCTTGAGAGTAACAGGCAAAATAAAGTTTACCCAGAAATTTATCTAGAGTAATTAATCCTGAAACTCTCAAAGTATGAAAAAAGATTCCACAACAGATTTTTTCCAGCAGGCTAGGATAGGTTTTAGTGACCTTCCCCTCCAATTCATTATTTATTTCCATATGGAAAAAAACAGCTGAAGTATGGACAAAGAAATTAATACAGGAGTAGGTGCTAGAATCAGCTTATTTATGTGCTCCAAAGAATATAAACACAGCCACCCACCACCAACCTCTAATCTCAAAGCAAGGGCTCTCATTCAAAAAAAACCAACATAAAATAACAAATGCTTTCCTGTTCATAAGCTTGAGTTTTCTTTTTCCTTACTAGCCACATCCACTGGGACTCCATCAAACACCAACAACAGCTTGGGGGGAAAAAAACGTAGCTGCTTATACTGATCTGGAGCAGGACATGGAGGTTAACGCTCTTAAACTAATCAGCTGTGATATAAGAAGGCTAATTATAGCAAACAACCTTCTGTTGCCACACCCTCTGGTAAATGGGGCGTTTGCAGTCATCTAGTACTTTACAGAGATACTAGCTTGATAAAAGGACATAAAAGTATCACTTCCAGAAGAGAGCGTTTTCTTTCACGTAATTTGGAGGTGTTTCGTTAGTTTGCAACTGATGATCTAATTTACTGACCCTTTAAACTTGAGAAACCCAACAGCATCATAGCAGAGTTACAATGGCCTGGATACTTGGCTCCAAAGATTTTTCCAAAGTGAGGAGACGTTTTCCTTCCTTTTAGAAATCTTGGTCAAATTCTGATAGGACCTTCTTAACTTTTATAAGACAAAACCACCCCATAAAATGGTCATAAGTATTTGCAGTAGGTTCTGACAACACTCCTCTATATGCTTTGTAAGAATCACCTAATGCAGAGATCTTATACCTGTTGCAGTAGTGACCTGCATGCTATCATGCCTGCATTCACCCCTATCATCTCTGCTTTCAAAATGAGATTCTAGTGCTCAGTCGTAAGCATTGACAGACTGTTCCAGCCAAACCTTTCAGGACAGAAGCAAGGGCTTAGCTGAGATGACCTGGGCAGTCTGGATCAGGAGCTGTTTACCTTCGCTGTGGTCCAGTCCTATTGTCTGCTCGATTTCCACGTACGTTCGAGTGCCGTGGCCCTGCATGGGGTCTATGCCGCTGGTCTCCATCAGGTGAACGATATCCATTCGGTTGATTTTTGTGAGACACTGGGTGAGATTTGTATCTGTGACATTAGAACGACACCATATAGCTGAGTTAAGAACTTCACGTGCTCTCCCTTTTGTTTCCCATGCAAAGGGCATGCACAGGATACTGAGCAATACAACAGCATGCACAAAATACAGGTGCATTCAGAAGCATCACTATGTAAAATTTAAAAATAACTGAAGGGCTGCCTATAAAAATTACCACTCATTTTGGTTGTTTTTCCTTTAAGAAATTTGTTTTGCTTCCCCAAACATTTTTCAGTTTGTGGGAAGGGTCCTCAGTGCTCTTCCACCCTTCCTTTACTGCAGGATGTCTGCCTTGCCCTCAAAGGAACAAGATCCAATTATTTTCTCTGAGAATGCCATGCTATACAGATCAGCTTAAAAAAAAAAAAGAAAGTACAATGTATGGTCATTCTTTTTACAGCCTGAATTTTACCCAAATTTTCTTTTTGTGTTTATAACACACACCTGTCACCTCACCTAGCTAGCTGGCGACAGTTGCAGTACTATAACTGGAAACGAACCTGTTGCATGTTTCCCATCCCTTTCAAGCCAGTATTTGAGGAGTGCATGGCTCTGGTCTTGAAGTGAATTAGGATTTTCAATTCGGATCTGGTGAATTTGCTCTTCTGTGAAATCAAGTTCTCTTGCTAGCTCTGAAAAAGAAATCCAGCTCTGTAAAGGCTTTTTTGGGGGGGAGTGGGTTCTTTCCCACCACCACCACATACCTATTTTTCAGCCATCAGCACCTAAGTGGATTACAGCCTTCTCTGAAACCAAATTACCTTTCCTGCTTTATACCTCGTGCTATATAGACAGACATGGTTAAACAGTAAGTTCATGGCAAAGCCAGACCTATGTTGTGCCCAGAAGTGATGGGTCTGTGTGAGCTTTCATCTTCCATGCCTACCATTCCCTGCCCTCAGAGGCACAAAGGTACTGACAAAACTTAGCAGTGACAATCTATCAAATAGAGTGCAGCTGCAGAAATGGCACACAAGCAGATAAACACATTTCTAGCCCCAGAGCATTTATGCTCACCAGATTCTATCCCCTGAAATGTTGGCTATTTCAGAAACTTTTATCAAAATCTAGTAAAAAAAAATAACTTTAAGCAATGGCATTTGGAAGGGCTGGATTACAGGATAAAGCTATTACTTCAACAGACGTTTTATTTAAAGAAATGTCTACAAATTACAGCTGAAAGCACAAGCAATAAAACGTGAAGCTAAGAATACTGATGCCTTTTCTAATGTGTCCAGAAATGATAAATGGTTTAATAGTCTGTGG
This sequence comes from Gallinula chloropus, assembly GCF_964237585.1. Taxonomy (NCBI): domain Eukaryota; kingdom Metazoa; phylum Chordata; class Aves; order Gruiformes; family Rallidae; genus Gallinula; species Gallinula chloropus. The sequence goes on along the minus strand of NC_140088.1, from coordinate 92,198,144 downwards.
CAACATCTTTATTGTATCCAGAACCAAGAGCAGTTTTCTGTCATCACCAGGCTACAATGCAGCCATTGAGACAGGTCGTCAAATGAGTTAAAGCCAGGGAGAATTTGTGAGGTTTTTCACTGTTACTCCTGGTGCCCAGATTTCTGCTTCTTTCACAAAGAAGGATTCATGTTCTGTTGCATTGCCATTATCACTCTAGTGGCACAGACTTGATTTTGGAGGGTGTTGTGTTTTAATGGGTCAGAGTGAACCCAAAACCCAGATTAATCTTATTTCCAGTCCAGTTTGTTAACTGGTGCAACTGTACACTTCAACAAATACACAGTTACTACTCATTAAATTAAAATCCTAGGTAATCAAGTAAGTTTGAACACTATTTTATCCCCAAAGTAACATTACACATAGTAATCTCTATTATAGGCAATCTTTACCATAAAACAGGAATATTCATGCAGATGTAGTACTCTGCTGTCTTTAAAATGCTCCAAAACATCGATAAGCATTTGATAAAACATTTGATAAGCACGTATGTTTTCTAGTTTTTCTTTCAAATTATCTATTCATCTATATGAAAATTTCAGTTATATTCCTAATCTGTTACATTGCAGAGTTTCAAGTCCTACTGATTCCCAGATAATCCATGTTGGGATGAACAACATAGGCTCTCAGGTTTCTCTATGGATTGAAATAGAGGACAGGAAAGGAAGAGGTATCATAAGCAAAGGTATCAGTGATATTACGTATATACTCTGAAAATGCTTACAAAAACAGCATTAGAGCTCAATCTTCACTGTCAAGAAGTTAACGGTTTTGCTCTAGTACACAACACTTCTTTAACTCCTAAAGCCTTGGTGCTTTTCAGGAGCGTGGCACTTCTCCAGGGATAGATGGAAAAATATGTAGACCCGATTTAAGGGGGATTTTTGAAGCCTTCTTTTTGGCTGGATTCCACGGTTTGACACAGCACAGAGATTTCCACACAGCTCTCTTGCTTTGTAAACACTTTTGGGCTGATTTTCAGTGATAGATACCCACATTTCATTCCGAGCTACTTTCATTTATCCCCAGTAATGTTAACTGTCTCAGGTCTGTTAAATCTCATGGTATTTAAGGGTTTACTATAAATAGGCCCTTTTTTATCCCACCCCCACCTTTCCCCTCTGCCCACCTCCCCCAGGACAGTTCTGTAGAAATGAAGCTGATGTAATTTATCCCTAAAGTGCTCTTCCAGCTCAGGAGTTCCACAACACAGATGATGTTTATTCATCAATTCATTTATCTTCTAGACATAGTTGCTGCATTGTCCAAGAAAAGAGTAGGGTAACATATGCCTGCTCTTTGCCACTCTCTCTCATCCAAGGAGTTTTCCCTCTGGAAATGTCACAGCAAGCACAGAAGCCTTACCTCTGCATCCAAGTTCTTGCCTAATAAGCTATGAGAATCTTTCTAACCAGGAGACAGTAAGCTACTGAAATATTTCTACACAACATCTTTAGATAATCAGGAAATAATCTGAAACACACCCAAAAATGAGGAATGCCTCCCCCCCCTCCTTTTCTCTTCAGCATAGACAATGTGCATTTTACCTGTCCAGCTGAATCCAAGGTGATCAGCAATGTGGGCCAGTCTTTCCTCTGTCCTTTCCTGATCATCCTGTTGATCTAAACGTCAAAGAGAGCCACAAGTTGCCTTTTATAAGTTAAAAACCCTTTTCATAGGTGATATAGCCCAAGAAGGGGAAGTGTGTTTTTTATGCAACTGCTACGAACTAAAGGTGTACAGGCTGTTATTACTAGGCTACTAAAGCCAGGACTGAAAATCCCCAGGTTAAAAAATTGAAAAGAAAAGAAAAAAAAAAGCATCTTGGTTTTTCAAAAAGCACAGGACTATCTACATTTTCCATGTGAAAATCAGGCTTCCACATGAAAATCTAAACAAGGCCTTAAAATGTCTACTGTGCCTATTTTGGCAAAGCATTTTACTCTAAAAATTCATTCTAGTTTTACTTGAAGACTTTAACTAAGTCAAGAGCTATCATTTTCCATGCCCCCTTTAAATGCCAAGGTTGAAAAATTCATCTGGACAAGTGCTTCTACTGATGTTCTCTCTTTTGTAAGGGAAGTTTTATTCAAACAGTCCATACGGCACATGATATCAGTTTGTATTTGAGGTGTTGTTAATTTAAGGGTCTTTGACTAGGGAGCACTACAAAATAGTTACAATGAAGGCAAGGAAAAATCAGATGTTCACCCGCCAGTCTCCATTTATTTCAGTAACAGTGAGACTGGCTGTTCCTCCCATCCCCAAAGCTCATTTGAGGATGGCAGAATCTGAGTTTTGATTTTCCCAGGAGGCACACATGGATCGCAACATCTCGTGTTCAGGAAATTGCTTGAGTTAATGATATACACATGCTTCATTTTAGCTACTGGGCTTCCATCATGGCTACTCAGTAGTAGTAGTAGGTGAGCAGGTGAGAGGAAAAGCAAACACCAGAAAGCTTGTACCAAAGTTCCTGGTGACATGGAATTTTCTTGAGACAGAGATGATCCGAAAAAGGAACATGAAAAATTTAACAGTCTGAAAATTCTCTGGGTTTTTTTGTATAACTGCTCAAAAGAACAATAATTTGCCTGTCTCAGTTCCAGTCAATGCCCCAATAATTCATTATTAGTAAGAAATTAATAGTTAGGGATAGGGCCAGTGAAAGCCAAAAGCCAAAACGTGCATGAGCAATCAGTTTAATGGTCAAACAGTAATGTATTTTTAGAAGTGTTTTTGTTTATTAAGGTAACACTTCTCATAGGCATTCGTGGTTTGCAATCTTGAGATTGTTTCACAGACAAGAAAAACACAGACACAACACAAAAACCAAACACGGCTCACAGGGAAAAAAATACACAACTAACCACCAAAAAGCTTAAACCAAAACAGCACAAACATTACAGGTGTATACAAACACACACACGCACACACACCCCAAAGGAAAAAAACAAAGAGTTTAATTCATGACATGCGTTGCACAGGGAATCCCAGTCGTTGGCAAATACCTTCAGTATGGTCATGGACATTTTCATCAGGGATACGTTCAATCTGAGTCTCTACAGACTCATCCCAAATAGGTCTGGTGTCAAAGATGTCTTCAGGAACTGACTGCTGAGTCTCACTGGATGGCACATTTTCAATAACTGAAACTTCTAGGGCACTACTGCTTTCGTCATCTGAAACTAATTCTTGCTCTCTCTCTGACTGCGTGAGTCTTTCCACTAATTTAGAAGCTTCGTCACTAATTTCTTCAAAGAATTCTATAGAGTTTTTGTAAAGGTCAAAAAAATGTTCCTTACTTTCTTTCGTGGGACTACAAGCACTGCGGGAGGCCGTGGTGCTTCTGCTTTTAACTGGCAACCGTGATGAAAATACCTTAGGTCTTGCTGTTGTCGCCTCATCTGAGTCTAGCTCAAGTGCCATCTCCCTCTCCCTTGTCTCTGCCTCTGCCTCTGCATAACTCCTAGCTTTTACTGAACGTTTGGTCTTTGGGTCCATGGGAACACTCGCATCAGATTCAGATTTACTGCGGGTCTCTTGTTTTGTGGGTACTTTGCTTGTCACATCAAGAGCTTTGGGCGACTCTATCTTGCGGTCAGACGTGTCTGTGTATGTATGTTGTTGTTCAGCTTTTTGGAAAGCTGCTTTGACAGGAATTTTAGACTTTGGTTTTGCTTGGTCATCTTTTCCTTCACACTGCAGACTGTCTAGGAGGCCATCGTCTGTAGGAAGGCTCTCGTTTTCCAGTTGTTGCAAGGATGGCGATGCAGCAGCAGCTGTTCTGACAGGAATTTTGGATTTGCTTTCACATGAAGGCACTCTCTCCATTACAGCAGTAGGGATTTCAATCACAGATCTCTGTTCCTCTGGTGAAGAGTCTGGGGACTCGTCACCCTGTTCAGAACAAACTGATCTAGTGACTTGGGAAAAATCTAATTCATCTTCTACTATGGACTGCTCAGGAGAGATTGGGCAAGGCACCTGATTGCTATCAACCGTGTCAGTCTCCAATCTGGTGAGGGGCTCAGCTTCAGAGGCAGCAGTTTCTTTCTTTGGTGATTTTGAGGAAGCTGAAATACCCATTTTAATTGGAATTCTGGATTTAAGATCTGCTTTTGCAGTGCCTGTGCTGACACCTTCACCCATCACTTCTTCAGATTTGTCACCAGACTCAGATGTTGGGGGTGAATATTTCAATGCATCTTTTTCTGGTATATCTGAGTCCTCCAATTCAGAAGGTGAAAACGGATCTGGTGAGCTCTTCAGCTTAGAAGGTTCCACCTCCGCTGCTTCTTTCACTTCTTCAGATAAAGAAACTTCTTCCTGAGGCTGCTGTCCCACTTGGAAGAAGTGAAAGCTTTCATCTGGATAGTTCCTTTTGGTCATGTCGATGGCTCCACTTCTGGTCATTTCAAACAACTTTCCTTCCTGAAAAAGAAAAGGATTTTGTTCACTAAGCGGTGTCCCTTCTTCAGTAGGTGTTCTGGCCGGTGTTGTATCAGGTGTTGTTCCTTGTGATCGCCTGTCCACCATCAACCCAAAGATCTTTTGTTCCTCCTCTTTTACCCGAGCTTCAAAAGCTTCATCATCTTCACGTATTTCACTCCACATGTCAGAGTCAACATCAGTTTTAGTGATGACAACTTGACTAATCAATTTCTCTGCTTCATCTTTTATGTCCTCAAGGGCAGATTCAGTTAATTTTGTGGAATCTGATGTTGAAGACCCTTGTGAATTTTTCTGAAATGCATCCTCTGGTTTTGGTTCTATTCCTATATATATTTCCTCTGAAGAGTGATGTTTGCTACCTGTGTCTCTGCTAAGTAAAGCATCACCAGCCTGATCTTTTTCTTCCCTGACAGAATAGTCTGCCCTAGATAGCAGTGCTCTATCAGATCCTACCTTCCTTTCAGAATCAGTAAAGAAATGTTCAGAAGACACATTTTCATAAGGGCTTACTATGTAAGGACCGCTACTTTCAGCAGCCTCCGCTACACAACTCTCAAGTTCCACTGTTTCAGTGGTAAGGGATGAATACTCTGGGAAGGGTTCATCAGCACGACTATCTCTTTGAGACATTTCAAAATCTGTATCTGCTTTTCCCAAATCACTTCCCAAACCAGAATGGTCAGTGGTACTGTCTTCAGCCAGTTTGTGATCTTGTGGTACAGCATACTCAGTGGTACCGTGCCCACAAGAACTACCACCTGCTTTCTCAGACATAGCTCCTGTAGCGATGAGATCTGCCTGTGTTAACAAAACACTCTTTTGGACATCTTTTTCAGTAGTATCGTATTGCTGTGGTGTTAACGAAGACTCAAGGTGAACTTCTTTTTGACAGCTGTCCCCAGTGGAACAACACAGGCTACCCCCGATTTGTGTGACAGGGGCACTGGGACTAACTGTCTCACTGTCACCTGCACTGCCACATTTTGACTCACTGGGTTCTGCTGATACACAGCCGTCAGAATGGCACGTGCCTGACTCTCCTGTGGAAGCCTGAGAGCATTGTTTTGTATCAATGGGTTGAAAACCGGTTTCATCGGGGCTAGAACTGGAGTCAATACTGGAAGGCAATGGTGAGGGTGGCTGTACTCGAATCACAGGCTCTGCTAAGAGTCCTGAGTCGGCTTCTTTTTTTAGCTGAGTCAGTTCTGGCTCGCTTTCTGAAGAGGAAGAGCTTTTTCTAGATTCAGCTGCAGACATCACCACTGTAGGTATATCTTTTTCCTCCACAGCAGTTGACTTTGACTCTTCAGCTTCACAAGCAGCTTCTGGATGAGTAGCTACTGAAGACTCATCTTGCTTGCAATCCTTTTTGTAATCTCTCTTCTTTTTTGCTTCTTCTTCCAATTCATCAAACATTTTGATTTTAGTCACCATTTTAAACATCTCCTCTTCAGGGGTGAATCTCTTCCTTGGTTCACTTTCGGGATCATCCTCTGGTTCCTCACTGACTTCAGGGATCACAGCCGACTTTGGTATGTTTGACAGTGCCTGTGAATCTGCTGTTTTAGGTGTGATTTCATAGCTAATTTCTTCAGAACTGGGGGTTTCAGGTGAAAGAGGACTTTTCCCTGAACTCTCCATGAGGGATGTTTGCTCTAGACTGTCATCGTCAGCACTTCCCTCAGGGTCACGGAGAATCCGGGAACGCACTGATGCCAGCTCTGGGCAGGTTTCTCCTTTGCTAAGAACAGACTGAAGAGGACCCTGCCCCAAAATACCAGCCTTCACTGTTTGTTCTACAGGGCTACTTTCAAGGGAATCACAGCAGGGAGACTCTTTCATGGGACTGGGCTCCAGAGAATCAGGCGTTTTGTGTGATGAATTATCTTCTAGCACTGGGCTTGCTTCCAATGAGTCTTTATGACTTACAGCCAAAGAGTCATCTGCAACTGGGCTAAAGCTTTCACTATCATGGCTAGCAAGTGAAAGTTCCAATTTCTGGGGACTTCTAACCACAACACGGCGTTCACAGGTTATATCTTTTTCTTTCTCTAAAGCAGTGTCATGTGTTTCAGAAGACTTAGTTAAATGTGCAGTGGTTCTGGATTCTGCATCCCTGCTAATATCTTCCATAATGGAAGCTGAGCTACTTTCTTTAAGTTTATCAGCCTCTTCTTCAGAGGCTGAAGGTATAAGCTCTTCTGTTACACGGTCAGAATGAGACTTACTAGTCTCAGAAACAGCATCTAGCTGTCTTTCAGTAATACCTTTTATATCTTCCTTTGGAGGGACTTCCTTCGGCGAACATGTTTCTGCTGTTGTGTGTACTCTTGCCATTCCTTTAGCTTCTTCGATTTGCTCATCAGTTTTCTTTGGTGAGAATGAAAGGCTTTCAGGACTTGTTTCTGGTGTCTCTGCCAGACCCTCATGCTTATAACTTTCCTCAGAGCTGATCTGAGGAGTTCCTTCAAGCAGGCTACCTGGAGAATCAGCCACACCTTCGTGTTTAAGGCTCTCTGAGCTCCCATCTAAAGCAGTGCTTTGCAGAGAAAGAGCGGGAAGGAATCCATCTTTCACGTACTCTGTGGGGAAAGCAACACTAAAAGGACTGGTCAGTACTTGCTCCAAGTTAAGTTCTCCCTCCTCTGTCACTGAAAGGTGTCGGAACTGCTGGTATTTGTCATTATCCTCCAGTTCTTCTTTAATGACATCAGAAAAGTCTGTTGAGGTCTTTCTGTCAGGGCTGATCTGGAAGTCAGTATCCCCATGGTCATCAGAAAGTGCCTTCACATCTTTGGCACTTTCATCATCAAACACTGGAGGGAGAGGTTCAGCTGATTTTTTGCTGCTCTGCTCTTTCACCTGCTCTTTGCCTACAGCCTTCTTGGTAATTTCAGGAGTAGAAATATGCAGTTTCCCCTTTTTTGACTGCGGCTCTTTCTCTGCTTTTGATATCATGCTTTGTTTGTCCTTCTGTTTGTCTGTCTTGTGGCTTGGTACTCGCCTTGTTTCACTTTGTGAAGAAGCTGTTTTTCTCCGTGCCGTTTCCTTGTCAGGTGGCTGTTGCTTCTGTTTGACAGATTTGTGCTCAAACAGTCCAGATATGTTCTTGGATGGGTCCTGACCCGACTGGAAGGCTTTCATTAATTCGCGAACTGACATGGTCTCTTCCAGCCTTTCTGTCTTAGCAGAAGGTGAAATGGGCGGCTGTGCTTTGTGTGCTGCCATTTTTTTTGCTTGCACTGGTCTTTTAGAAGCCTTTTCAGCAGTGCCTTCTCTTGTCTGAATTCTGACAGGTAGTTTTGACCGTATTTTTTGTTCGTCTTCCACTCGTTTCTGAAGAGCCTTAACTTTATCTTTTATTGAGCCAATAGGAGTTTCCTCTATCACAGGGGATACAGCTTTAGCCTCAGGAGTGGCTTTCAGAGTTAACCCAGATTCCTCACCCAGTGAATCATTTGAAGTGAGCTTCACTGATCCTGTTTTTTCTTCACTGCTGTGCATCTTGCCTTCCTTTTGCTTTTGCTTGTCTCTTAGCTTTGTCCTAACCGGCTTTTTAATTTCTGAGGCTGGCTTTTGTTGCTCCTGCAGACTCAGTGTTCCAGTTGTTGGAGTTTCTTGTCCTTTTTCAGAATCCCTGCTTATTACCACAGCTTCAAATCTCTCTTCTACTAAGTCTTCTTGTAAGGCTTGTGGCTGTACCTCGTGAAGGGAAACGTATGTTTTTAAATCCTCTGCAAGGTAATCTACCATTCCTGAAATGTCTGACTTCTCCATTTGTGTTGTCCCTTTGTCTGTCCTGACTTCTACACAAGGAGGTTCGGTGACTTCCACTGGAGCATTTCTTCTGGCCTCTTCAATTTCTTCATCGCTGACAATGACCCATTCTTCCTCTTCAAGTTCTTGACTCGAAAGGGACTTCTCAAAAGCATGTTCTTCTCTGGTATAAGATCCACCTCTCAGAATTTCATTTACTTTTTCTAAGTCTTCTTTCACTCTCTCAACTATTTCAAAAGGCTCTCCTGGCTCTTCTTCAGTGGGCTTTCCAAGATCTTTCACTTTAATGGAGCCTGATTTATCAGAAGGGTCAGTTGTCAAGATGGCAGTCATCTTGATCAAATCCTGTTTCATCTCAGAAACTTCAGACAACAGGTCTGGACTGGCTAGTACAGGGACTTCATTAGCCAGGTGGCTTTTCAGGATAGATGTTTCTGTAGATTCTGTCTCGTCATCTTTGATGCGAATGAAAAACATTGAAAGTAAAATGGAAATCAAAAATAGAGATTGGAAAATGTAATCAGGACTGAAAATTACAGTCTTTGGTTGCAGTGGTAGGAAGGTCAACAAAATGGGCTGGGAATGGTGGATCCACAAGATCTGAGGGTACAAGAGCAAAGCAAAGCTAACGGGGGAAAAAAAAAAACAAAACACAACAACAAAAAAAACCAAAACCCAAATTGGAAAGGAAAATAGCAGGAAATAACTTGCTTAACGTTATCAATATAGCACAACCACACATACATTACCAAAGCTGTAACAAACCAAATCAGGACACCACTAAAATAATAGTAAAAAAAAGCCAAAACAACAACAGGAAACTTTAAAATTAAAAACAGAAGAACCACAGTGAATTTACACAAAGATAGGCATCTCAAGATTGTTCAGATGTTACAGATCAATGTTCAAATAAAAATAAACAAGAAAAAAGGGGAAAGCATTAGAACTGATTGAAAGTCAATTTCCTCTAAGAGAAAGCCAGTGTTAGCAAACTGTCAGAATAACATGGGGTTAGCTTTTTTCTTTTTTTTTTCCTTAATGACCAAAAAAGTTCAATAGTGATTCTGCAGTAATCTAAAATATGACCAAATATATAGGGATCTGAATCAGCTGCAAACCGGCATTTCATCTAAGGGGATTTCACACCTAAACAATGAAACAAACACTCTTTTATTTCAAGAGGCATGGTCCTTTCCTTGGAACATCCTCATTGACAACTAATGAATTGACTGAGGAAAGAGAAGACAGAGAAGAAGAGGAGAGGTAATAAGAAAAAAACTGTGAATCAACTTAGAAGTGATTGCAGAGTTTTATAAAATGTAATGTATGGCAACCAAAAGTCAGGAGACAGTCACGCTAGACGCATACGTACAATTATGTAAGGCAAGTTATTTCCATGCAAAGCAAAGGTGTAGCAAATGCTGCTGGGTATGTAGCTTCAGTTAAAAAAACCAAACAAACAATAAAAAAAACCCCACCAGCTCTAAAAATTAATCATGTAAATTAAACACATGTGAAAATACTGACACACATACTGTGGTGAAATATTTGCCTGATCTGTGCAATCAACAGCCAGTAAGGAGGATGTGATTAATTCCTGTTATGCCACGGCTACCTGCTGGGAATATTTAATTTCAGGAAGGACTACTACAGAATGCATAGTGAGCAGAACGAAACGTTGGAGCAAAGCAAGTTATGAACAGAAGGCAATGCTCAGAAATTATAATTATGTGCTCTTTTTTTAAAAGAAGGTAGTACATCCCATAAAACTTCACACACTTCTGTGCTCCAGTCTAAGAAAAGTAGTAATGCCAACAAGGAGAACCTAAGCAGCACACAGCTATCTGTGTCTCTCTGAACAGAATGGCCATTTTGCTGCACTATTCTTGTGCATAATGAACACCAAACGTTTGTGTTGTACTTTAATTAACACCATTTTGCTGGGGGTGATTTTCATGCTGAAAATTTGGCCCTTTGGTGCTGATGTTTTTAGTGTGAACTATGGGATGCCTGCTGAAATGGTACCTGCTGAAATGGTACCTACTGATTCTGTAGGTTTCTAAAACGTGTTCTCATTTATGTCAAATGCGTGAGCACTGGCCAAAGTCACGTCAAGTCGCCCGAAGCGAAGATGCTCAACAGCCATATTTCACCACAGTGAAGGGCGGGGATGGGGGGAAGGGTTAAACAGCCTGGTTACTGTGGACAGTATCACTTTTTTGCATGGTTGTATTTCACGAGTTTGTTGAAATATACTGGAGTATTAATTAGGTTTTCATTAAACATGATACTGTCATTTATCTCCAATATGAGGCAACAATGCGTGTGAACAAAGGGACCAAATGAAAAATGGAGGGATGAGCATTCATACAAGCAAGATAGCAATAGCGGGGTCATCAGGGATGTCAAAGGAAAGTAAGTGCTTAGATGAACTGTTTTAAACTGTATTACTTGTTCATTTATACAGTAAAATGTATTTAATTGGATAGCTGCTTTAGTATTAAACTGCTTTATTACATTTTTAAAATATTGATGTTATTAGCGTTAGCAGTTAAAGCTCAGCTCTCTGTCATGCTTATCTTTACTCTTAATCATCTTTCATACAAATGGCACTGTAACATTTCCAAAAAATAAAATAAAATCTTACTTTTTTCTGAAGTCATATCAACCTGGAAGAGAAAAAAGGGGGAAATTTACAAGTTCAAATATAAGCAATAGGTATAAAGTCACTAGTTACAGGTGGAGTCAAATCCATGAGGAGTGTGGAGACACACCAATTCACTGACTTAAATGGAACAGAGAAGGTATTGATAGTAATAGTAAAAGCACTATTTAAGGTTTCTAATAATGGAAAAATTATTGCCTTGCTACAGTCATGGCCAATAGCAGATGCAAAAAATGCTGCAATGTATTTTCTAGTAGCATAGACGACCCAGACTTTCGCATTGCTGGGTATATTGCTGCGTTGTTCCTAAAAAGCCACGTAAAAGGAAACATCGCCCTGGACAAAAAACATTCCACAGAATGAAACATCAGGCTATGGAAAGTCAAGAAGCAAATTACTGAAGTTGCCTTGTAGTTTGGCTTCCCCCACGCCCCCCCCCCCCCCCGCCCCCGCTTCTGCTTTTGTCCACACAATCAAACCTCAATTGTCATGTAAATCTGGACATGTAAAAGTATGCAGAGCTGAAAGGAGCACTAAACACTCCAATTTCCTACACCAACTTGTGGTGGTAGGATGACTGAGGAATGAAGGTCAGCTATGCAGTACTGTCGATATAATATGTTAAAGCTCCCAAGATAGTTTTTAGTGGGTGTCGAAAAGGTTTTACATATTTAAAAGTATCTTTTTAATATAAAGGCAAGATACTGTCTCAATTAAGGGGTTACTAATCCCTGCCTTTCCATAACCTAAAAATAAGTACAAATCACTAGCAACACTTATATGCTCTTACATGTTTTGCAGTTGTTCCAGCTCACATTATTAAACCTCATAATATTAAACCCTAACACACAGCAGTGTGCACTGCAGACCCATAACAGTATGGATTCCTCTGATGTGCAGATTGCCCTACACAGCAATCCAACGTTCCTAAGGTAATTTATTTTAAATTCCTCCCCATTGGTTCGGAATGCTGCCAGCATACTAATCAATATTATTAACATAAAAATGAATAAAGTAAACAAAACTCTGATTTAAAGTGGAAGGTGGTTTTAGCCATCAATGAGCTTGTTCTTTTGTGCTTCAGTTTCTTATATAAAAATACGAGAGGTCATCGATGTTTGGAAAACTGGTTTTCCAAAATTCTTTAGTCTGCTTTTACAGAGCATAGACTTGTTCCAAATAACTTTTGGGGACTTCTCTGGGGATGCATAAATAGCATTATAGAGGCTAGAAGAATTAGTTCTGAGCTTTTGGTACGAAATGGAATGATCACCTGATGAACATTACCTTCTGAATTGATTACAGCAGGAATTAGATTAAAGCTACTAAGGAACAGTTTTGAAAGCAAAATGACTACTACATACCTCCAAAATCAGTGCACCTGATTCAGCAAAACTTTAATACAGGGAAAATTAAACTCAGTGACTTCCAACAGCGAGCCTGTGCAAGACCCCTGTTTTCAGCACTGAGCTAATGCTCGATGTGCCCGTTTCACTACAGATTTAATCCTCCAAGCTATTTATTAGTTGTGTTTTAGTAGTAGGCATAAGCAATAACATGCTGTTATGGCAACGTTACCTCTTCTTCTTGTTCTTGATCTGATTCTGATTCCTTTCGGTTCCAAAACGCCATGCAACAAAGACAAGGGGAAAAAAAGAGCAGGCACAATGCATTTTTTGTTGTTGTTTAGAAGGAAAAAGTAGGAAAATGTAACTTTTGACAACATTAACATAAAAGAAACTTCAGTTTGGTTTCTGCAATTGATTTCTTATGTCAAAAAGCAGCAAAACTCTACTGCCAGCTAAAAAACACAAAAAGCAACACTGTCAAGCTAATACAAACAGAATAAAGCTGCTTCTGGGTGTCAGGCTTCCAGTGATCCTTATTTGTACCAAAACTCAAAATGCATACATGCTTTTGCTCCCATAAATTAGCACACACAAATACTTAATATAGTTAAGAATATAACCCATTTCAAGTTAAAATACGTCAAGATGCCTTGGATTTAAATAGTACAAAAATGGTGTCATAAAGATTATATTATATGCTAAAAAGGATGACAGGGAAGAAAAGAATACCAACAGGCAAGATTTTGGACAAACAGCCTAACATAACTGAAAGACGTGCAGCTCCTAGTCTGAGTAGAAAAATCCTGTTTATCACAGAACAGCAATAAACTGACTCTTTGCAAGGGAAGAGAAATCTGAACTCATCTGAACGGACTCCCCATGATTTATGAGGATTTGACTGGTCTCAATCTTGTTATTTATAAATACTAACACACTATAGAGTTTTCCTCTCCTTTTCTTGGCTTTGATATCACACCATTTTCTCCCCCAGACATATTAATAACGGTTACAACAATATTCTGAAGCAAGACCATTTTCACAATGTCACGTACTCATGATTCTTGAATCATAAGGTTTGGAAGGACCCTCCAGAGCTCATGGCGTCCAACTCCCTGCCAAAGCAGGGTCCCTAGGACAGGGCGCACAGTGCGGCGTCCAGACAGGGCTGGAATCTCTCCAGAGAAGGAGACTCCACACCCCCTGGGCAGCCTGTCCCAGGGCTCCCTCACCCTCACTGGGAAGAAGTTCTTCCCCACATTGGTGGGGAACTCCCTGCGCTCCAACTTGAGGCCATCACCCCTTGTCCTGTCCCCACAGACACTGAGAAGAGGCTGCCCATGTCCCCTGCGTCCCAGCCTTCAGCTACTGATACCCACTGATCAGATCCCCTCTCTGGCTTCTTTTCTCCAGGCTGAACAGCCCCAGGTCACTCAGCCTTTCAAAATGAGAAATGACAAAAATGCCACGTTTTTCAGTCCCTCCGTACTTCACACTTTAGAACATTCTGTGAATATCATGTGATTTACAGACATTATCCTCACCCTTTGGGAAATACGTGTGAACGGCAACCTCATCTCCAGAGAGGTGTCACTAGGTACGGTTAGGCAGCATGGGAAGTCTTTGGCAAAACAAAAACCAAACCCCGAGGTACTCACAGAGTCCCAGGCCTGTCTCAGACCTGAGCAGAATGGAATGAAACCAATGGAGCTGGGCAGGGCAAATGGGATATTTGCTTCACTTCTGCCATCTCATCAGAGCCCTCAGAAAATGAAAGCCCTTGGGTGGTATTCTTTTACTCTTTAAACTTCCTGACTCAAAGCTTTAACAGTATTTTGCCCTCCTACTCATTTCCTTGTTTACAAGGCAATGCTGATGAGTACAGATCAGTACAGTTTCACAGTACCTTTGTGTAAATTGGTAAAGTGATGTTTAAATTACATATGGCTTGATGAACGAGGCCTCTTGTGGATTTTGGCTCCTTCATGAATGACAATCGTCCACAGGGCTCTTGAGTGGTATCTCGCACCTGGTAGAGCAAACATACAGACACTTCCTGTTACTTTGCTGGTTTGCTGCATGATCTACTTGTGCTGCTCAAAACTATTTAGCAGAACAAGGCTAGATGTGGGAGATAAAGTCCCTGTAGGCAAAAATAATGTGTTCTCTTTTCCTGCTTGTTTTTACATGTATACACAAATGTATTTGTGTGTCAAACAAGAGAAGATGCAAGCAGGTACACGCTTACACAGTTACAGAAGGCAGTTCTAACACCGTAATCACAGTCTTAGAAGAACAGAGATATTCCAGTACGATTTAGCTTCTGTGATAATGTATCGTGCCCATTTTTCAATGGAGCAGTCCCCAAACTTTACAGTAATAACAGAGATTCATTTTATATTAGGCAACAAAAGGAACCAAGTCACGTCCTCCCATATGGGAAGACGTGACATATTTATGTGGATGTTAGCAAGAAGTTTTTTCCCCAAAATTTCAGTATTAACCATTGTATTTGTTCACTTGGCTGCTCTTTTGCCCAAGCAGCTGATAACAGTGAAAAATTATACTTAAAATTTCTTCTACAAAATGTTTTCTCTAATGTACTGATAAATTCTACTCTTTGAATGGAGAAATTTGCTGCAATATACTTACAGGTGTCACCATTATTCTCTACAAAACATATGACATCATGCCACACTTAAAAGATTTTGCAGTGAACCTTCGAAAAATCTCTTTGGTGGTTGTTAGCAGGAAGAGGAGTAAACACTTAGAGCTTAAGATCCTGGCGATGTAGCTCTTGCTTTTGCACATAATGTCAGGAGGATTCTGTACAGCATCACAGAAGAGGCAGAACTGAAAGCCCAACCTCACTCTTAGTTTTCTGAACCCATAAAGTGATACCATTAGATACACGTGGATGAACTTTTATCAGCCTGGAAATACTCAATCCAAAGACAAGGATGTTTTTGTGAATGTGTTTTTGAAAAATCCATCATGGAGGAAATAAGCAAAGCCAAAGGTAGGTGCTGGCATAGATGAGTTCTGAATTAAACCAAACTTACAAAATACTGCTGGGTAGGAGGGAGAGAGCTTAAAACTGCCACACAGTGGCACTTGTGGTGAGGGAGCATGTTGATTTCCTTCTCTGTTTTGGAAGTTTCCATTCATCAAGCTTATCTCTGCAACTGCTCCATGTAACAGCAGTAGTGTACTGCGTTGTGTTCAGGGAGTCCCAGTAGAAGGAAACACTTGTGAGAAGAGCTTTGCAGCACCCTCCAAATCTCTCTCCAGAAAAGAGGGTGATGGTGGCACTTCTCTATGTGACTTACTGCTCCCTGCAGACCTCACCAACGATGCAGACAAGCCCCATGGACCATGGCATTTATGACACTGACTCTACAGCTAGAGCTAAAGCATTAATTAATTATGGATGAAGGGACTTATTTCGTTTGGCTTTTGTTTTACAAACCATAGCTTGCTATATCCCAAAAGGTGTCATGCTTTTCTTACTGTACCCCCAAAGGAAGTTCTGCGTTGCTAATGAAGGGAGGACGATTGGTTTTGAACAAGTTGTATCTGTATTGACAGCCCTATGCGTATTTACAAGTCTAGGGTACAGCAGTAATGTTTTGATAGATTTCTGCCAACTCTACAATGTTTTCTGACACTTTTTTTTTTCAGATACTGAACTTTTGCATAGCTCATATCATACCATTACCTTAACAAAGAGAGGAAGTCTGTTTTCTTTGAAGGCAAAAAAGCTGAATATATGATGTTGGCCACTCTTTGTCAGGGGCACCAAATTGCCAAAGCAGTCAACGTAGATGGGTTTTCCTTCTAATACCTGTGAGAAGTGAAACAGAAGCAAAGCAGCAGTTAGATCACCTTTTTACCAATGCAGAAAATTTCAAAATAAAATTAGCAATGTGTTTAATTGACTTGCAACGGTCTGTTGCAGCAGGCAAAGCTGACATATACCAGTACATTCTCTCCATTTCAGCTGGGTTTGTAAAGGTCTAAAGCTTTTCAGAGTCAAGCCTCAGGTAAATGCCTCTCTGAAATGCCTACGTAATGACACTGCCTCACCTTCAGATGGTTCATGTTACGGCCCCTCCACACATTTATATCTCATCCTGCCAGTTTTGGAGACATTCCCTTCAAACCACCAATACATTAAAGTTGCATCCTTATTTTCCAGAAATTCAGCCTTGTTGTTCAATTTTATAAGCCCGTTTTTTATCTAGCTCCTCTGCACGGGAAATGCCTGTCAGAGCTTCAGTACCAGCCAGGACAGAGATAACATTGAGCAGAAGAATATGCCATGCAAGTAGTTAAAACACTTGCCCGAAAAACTGCATTTACCAGGCAGTTTGCTGGATTCCACATAGAAAAGCTCCTGCCTGTTTCAGCAGCAGCTTTATTTTCATTTGGCTGTAAAGCAGAATATTCATCAAACCCGCTCATGTCCCTTTCTGGCATGCAAAGATGCTGATGAAATAGGACTATGGTTGGCTGCTGCTTTTGGTTAGTGATACTCATTTAGGAAGTTACTGGAAGTTGAGATTTACCCATCCTTTTTGGCTTTGTCTATCTCCCCTTTTCTCGCAACGCCGACTTGGTATCAGGCTTCATTCAGCAAAGAAAAACAGCCTCAAAACTCATCTTTACTCAGACATTAGTCTAAGAGGAAGCAAGTAACTAGAAAATTGAAGGCGTCTCCTAGGGGTTTGCCACAGAGCTAATTAAAATTCAGTATTCACTGTGGATCACCACAGAAATGACCACAAGTTACCTGTAATAAATGAGGGCCAGCCTGCATCCATAGAACTTGGCTTTAGCCTAACTGAAGAAAAAGTCCAATGACGACACCTCTCTGCTACCTCGCAGCTCGCTGTTGAGCAACTTTAGTCTTGTGCACCTGGAACCACAACCAAGCCTTGCCAAGTTCTTACAAACTATTGCATTTTGTTTAAGAAAAGCCATTGCGGTGTCTCTGGTTTGCACAACCCACCGTCTCACAGAGATTACATATGCTTAGTTGGCAGTGGCTGCTGTAGTCCTGAATTAAAGAAATGCTGACCCTGACACCAGAGAAAAGGAGGACAAAGAACCTAAAACTGCTGGACTAAATGGTAACCCCCATGTTTATTTTATTACCTAATTCCCTAGTGAAAAGAATCATTCCAGTTTCCACTTACCACTGTTTAACAGGCCCACCATACCAGGCACCTTGGGAAACCAAGTCCTTCCAATTCAGTTTTGTCCTACATGTTTTCTTGATCCCCTAACAGAAAGCCAACCAGCCTACTTCTGTATTTACTCTCTCCTCCAATCCCACTTTAGGTTCCTGCTACCTGTATTTTAATTGCTGAGGATTGCCCCTGTGGGATGTCCCATTTGAATGCTGATAACGCTATGGAGAAAGCCAAAACCAGGATAACCCAAGTCAGGGAATTTCTTTCTAACTTCTAATTACCAGCTGATTGGATTTCCTTGTGGGTGAAGCATACCATTACCTTCCCCCTTGGTAGGGTGACCTGTGAAGACCCAAATGCAGCCAGCTGAATACTAACCTTCCACCAGCCCCAGGGACTAAGAGATTGGCAACTGCCAGTTGGCAATAGGATTTTATCATTCATCTCTGGCAGGTGCTTTTCCCTTACACCTGAGAGAAGTCAAACTCTCCATCTTATCATGATACATGATACTGCATCGTGACAGCATTCATCAGCACAGTTATTTTTCAGCACTTACGGCAGAGAGAACGCAGAAAATTTGAGCTTAAAAACAAACATCAGAAAATGGAAAAAGCTGTTTCATGTTTCTGTACGGTACCTCTACATCCCTGCTTCTGGCAACTTCAGCAAAATTTTCTTGCTGTTCTAAAGTTTTATCCACCTTGTCATCTGTCATGCAAAAACATCGTAACCGTGCTTCAATGGGATCGTGAGATTTGGCAAACACCACAAATTTGGCCATGTAGGGGACACAGATAATCTCTCTGTACACTTGGGAAGCAAAAGTAACAGATTCTTGTGTCTGTCGACAGTCTATCAACCAAAATCTGTAAAAGAAAACAAAGAGTTGTGTCAGCAGTACACAAAGTTTTAAGCAAGGCAATGGTATGTTTTCCCATCTTGGCAGCATTAACTGGTAAACCACATCAATTTGACAAGCCAGAATAACACCAAAAAAAACCATTTACCATTTGGGAAGAACAGCCTAAGAATGCTCATGGGTCCCCCTCTGCATTTAGGAGCATGAAGGAAAATCATCAGGGGCAGCGTTTGAACCAGAACTTTCTCTCCTAAACACCAGATGCAAACCCTTCATGGAGTCTCCGGCTGCACAAATTCCAGGCCTTCTGAGAAGATCTCGCTCACCTGGAAGTTTATTTGCTTCCAGGTATCTAAAATGCTTTAAAAGGCCTTAAAAAGTTCACTCCTCCTGTGGCAGACAGCCTCACACGCTTCCTCTGAAGATTTAAATATATGAACCTTCTCACACTTTTCTCTTTTGAAACATATATTACATTTATACGTATTTTCATAACATTTAAAACCTTACTGCTGGTTTACTAAAACCAAGAAATTCTGGAAATTTCCCCAAGTTTCCAATGAAATTTTTTTCTTCTATTCAACAGTTTTTTCATCTGAATTCATTTCTCATACTGAGAATATGTGGTCAAATGGTTCCTGCCTTCTATCCAAGAAATAAATCTCTTGTAAACTAAGCTCACTGCTGTCTGTTTTCCATCACTTTCAACAATTCCTGATGACATCTGAAATGGTGATTGATCTTGTCACTATTCTTCCAGAGCTGCCCAACAGGTCTCTGAATTTGTTCGTGTTTATCACGTGGTATTATCTTAGTTCTGGGCAGAATATAAGCAGAGAAGGATGTACTGGAAGGGTACAGCTCAGATTTCCCTGTAACTGTGACCCTGTGACACCTGCACACATTCTTATTATTGTCTTATTATTGTTATTTCTCTCTCTGCTGTCCCAGTAAACTGTCCTTATCCCAAAGCATGAGCTTTGCCTTGGGTTTTTTCCTCTTCCTCTCCCCTTTCACCCCCCACTGAGTGCTGTGTGGTGCTCAGCTCCTGGCCGAACCATGACAGTTCTCCACATCCGATCCCTACTACCCCTGCCTCACAGAGGCTGCAATCATTTGCTTTTCATTGTGGTTTCTAACACGCTGTTTAACTGACACCATCTTTCTAATGTATAGGCTGAAAAGTCAAACACAAACACATTGAAATCAACAGGCAAATACTGTTGGACTAAGTTACTTCCCCTGCACGGTGTGAAGCCAGAAGCTGCCACTGCTATCTCACTCAGGTTCCACCATGCCAGAGGAATCCTTTAAGTTTGCAAGGTAAGGTCATGCACTGTCTGATTTCACCCAGATGGTTATTACAAATCAATGTCTGTCTCTTAGGAAGCACTGGGAGAAACCACCCCAAAACTGGCCAAATGTACATGGTTACTTAAGACACATTGCAACTCAACTCTAGAACTTCAGCTTCCACAACAGGTGTCAAAAACAACCCTCCTCTTCACTACAAACTACAGGTTCATTTATTTGGAGCAGGAAAACACTACCCAGAAATAAAAGTTTACAGAACTTCCACGTATCTCTGTCAAGACAAGCAAATCGTTGTTCTGCAAAGATAACAGCTCTCACTTAAAATGATTTTACTTCTACTCCCAAAACATAGCAGCAGAAGTGCGCTGAGCATTTTCAAAGCAGTAACACCTATTGCCTTCTTTCCCAGATTATAATTTCATTTTGTTTCATTGTGGAGCTGATGACATTTCTTTTAAACAAAATCCACTGCGCCTGTGGAAAGCTGGAGTTTGACATCTGTAGGATGGTGACAGAAGCCATGAGAGGCCAAAGACCCCTCAAAACCTGATATAATCTACAGGAGGGCTTACTACTTACTGTAGATTACATGGTATTATAACCCACAAAGCATGTCTTTCATGTGTGGTTTCTCTGGTCTTACCCATCTGCAGTTGAATAACAGCGAATTCCATGCTGTCCTTATCTTTAGAACATTTAACAAACACACTGGTTAAAAAAACAGGCAGATGACATTTGAAAGAGAGAAAGCATGTTTGGTAGCTAAAGGCTCGGCATGCTGATGCTTTCCTTTTGGTGCGTAGGAGAATCATGCTATGCTGGGCTCAAACTGGAGAGGCTACATCCTCAGAGAAATCACCGTATGCTCAAAGGATTTGCTGTACACCACAGGGAATAAAACCCCCAAACAGATCCTAAACCTTTAAAAAAAATCACTGCTCAGGACATGCAAAACAGCTATTCCTCAAAGCCTACAGTTTAATTCACATGGATTTTAGACAAATGTATCGCTTTCCCAGGATCATTCTGGACAGAGTTAGTCTTATGAATAGGGAAATGGTTCTCCATCATTAATGATTTAATCGGACATAGAACAGTTACTGCAAATAGAAGACAGTCAGGAATCACCTGGGTCTCAGCAGGGCACAAGGGCAGATGCACTTATAGACCAGGACACAAGTGAAGAAATTCAAGTTAACTTGTCCTTCAGCAAAGAAGGTAGATCAGTTCTCTGACTGTCAATACATGAAAAATACCGTTTTCTAACTCTGACAGCATTTAAAGTCATGTTTGGGTTGAAGTAGTCTGTTGAACATTCATTTGGATGAAAAAGAAAAGGCTGAACCCATTAAAATATCTGGATGGGACCCCACCTACATCAGAGAATGTTAGCAATCAACTTCAGTCATCAGGATTAGGAAACACCCACAACCAATACTGACTGCGGTTCCATTTCAGACACCCTCAGTCTTGCTGGGACTCCAGAGTTTCATGGACTTTGACCTCTCAAACTCTACATCTAGTCTCCACATCTTGTACGTCAAATTATCTGTAACATATCCTTGTAAACGAATCACTGCAGGTGGCAGATGAGCGCTAAAACACACTGTGACATCTCTTCTGGCCACTGCTGTTAAAGAGCAGTGTTTAGCTGAACTGAAAAGAAATGTAAATAAGCAAAGGATCCAAATTAATGGGGAAAAAGCCCCTATTAATTTAATGGGGAAAGTTCCATTTCTGAACTGAGGAGATCTAGAGAAACTTTATTTTGCCTAATGTTAAAGTTATTCTGGAGCTTGGATTGCAAGAGCTGAACTCCTTTTAACGTTGAATAAATTATTTCATTAACTAGCAAACCTAATCTGATAGTAGTAACTGCTATGGATACTGATCACGTGCACTGAAAGGAATTCACTGATTTTCATGGACAAGTTAGCCATGATTTTTGTAACTGTTTGTGATGCTACACACCCCAAATTCAATACTTTCCAGGTTGTGGATTTCATCTCTTACAGAGAAGGAAATTTTTTATCACCTCTCTGTTATAAATCACGGCCAGTACACAAACTAAGATACATACACACATTTTTTATCTTTTTTTTTTTATATGAATTTGTGTTTTCAGAAAGACAGCAGTTGCATCTCACCACGAGAACAGATGGTTGGAAGAGAATCTTCCAGATCACAGTTTGGTACACCTACGGGCCTTTCTGCCTCATTTCTCATTTGCTGGATACTCTGGAAGTAACCTCTTCTATAAGATGAACACTAAGCTACCCAAATAAAGGATTTCTGTTCCCATGGAAATCTGCATATTGCTGCATCTGGGAGAGAAGAGGCATTCGAAATGAAACCAGATTCTTTCTAACCACCCAAAAATTGAACTGTCCCTCAGATGGCAGATATCCCTTCTACTATATAAACTGGAACAGTTTGAAGGAAGTATCTGTGGAAAGACGACATGTGCTGGCAGGTGAATGCTGTAACACGTATGTGTTGATGTACAGGTACCTGGCAGAGACGTTTGTTGTGAAGGAAACGCATTCGTTCACGAAGGTCAGCGGTGTTGTTCCAGTGATGTCTTCCCACTGGGCAGGGGTGGTTCCTCCTGAAATGATATTTAAAAAAAAAGTAAACCAAGAAAGCCTGCAACTTTCTTGCTTCTAAGAAACATTTTACATTCCTCTGACTTATCCAATCCTACAAAACCAGTACCAACGGCAGACATGCCTTCTCCTTAGCTCCGTGATGCTCCATTAATGCTAGGAGGATTGTAGGGCATTCCCCTGAGAAAAGAAAGTGCCTCAATGGTTTTCAAATTATAAATCCCATAGAACAGCTCCAGGAATGTTAAAGGAGGCTAGAGAATTTTGGGGGGCAGATGTAATTTGTCAGGAATAACTTTTGTTCGGTATATACTATTCACATCTGTGGGGCAAAATGGGCCCACATACAGTGCAGTGAAACCTGCAGCATTACACCTGGGAAACAATAATAATGTTACTAATAGCAACAACTACAATTTGTGATTTCTATAATCTACTACTTTTCCAAAAAAATTCAAGGGCTTGGGCCCAGTGCGTACATAACTAAGACATTTATCTTGCATGTCAGTATGGAAATACAGAACCATTAGGGTTGGAAAGGACCCCCAGAGCCCATGGGGTCCAACCCCCTGCCAGAGCAGGGTCCCTAGGACAGGGCACACAGGGCAGCATCCAGATGGGGCTGGAATCTCTCCAGAGAAGGAGACTCCACACCCCCTGGGCAGCCTGTCCCAGGGCTCCCTCACCCTCACTGGGAAGAGGTTCTTCCCCACATTGGTGGGGAACTCCCTGTGCTCCAACTTGAGCCCATCACCCCTTGTCCTGTCCCCACAGACACTGAGAAGAGGCTGCCCATGGCCCCTGTGTTCCACCCTTTGGCTATTGATCCCCATTGATCAGATCCCCTCTCAGGCTGCTTTTCTCCAGGCTGAACAACCCCAGGTCACTCAGTCTTTCCTCACAGGGGAGATGCTCCAGGCCCTTCATCATGACAAGATCTTGCAGTTGTGACGTACACCCCAGTATCATGCTGTACTACAGACAGCCTTCCGGATTCATATCAGCCTGCTCAGTGTTTCATTCGTCTTTGTCACAGATGCTGCCAGCTTCCAAGTTGGCCCATGCAGCTGAAAATGTGGGTACAATCTGTCTACCCTGCAGCTGTATTTTCAAGTTCTTCAATATATGTCCTCACTTCACCTTGGTCTCCAGTTACCTTAAAAATCACACTGAGCTCACAGGAGACACAAGTATTCATTTCTGATGGCAGCTGTGAGTGGTTGTAACATGCACATGAAGCTCTAAAGAAAAAACTGTGCAGAATCAGGGCTAAGCCAGGATGTGGGTCTGTGCCTTCTCTCATACACAACTGATCTGTGAGATTCCTGTTTCACCACACAGCACAGTCTTTATGCAAACCTTAAACCAAGTTGTATCCATCGAGGAATACTAATTTTCAGGAAATATCTCCTTTCTCCTTTTGGTGAAGAATTCTTGGAACCAATTTCTCTTTTAAAGTTTTCTAGAGGATCTTTGGAGATTTATTGTCCCTCCGAGAAACTTCCTCAAAGCCCTCTTTATAGAGGAGACCATTCTTCTTTATTTAAATAAATGTCATTTTGATCACTTGGAAATGCAACTCCTTCTTTCGTGACCAGACGTTGTCTCTGCTATTTCAGCAGCTACCTAGCACCTTTTTATCATGACATGGTAAAAGCACTTGCTCTCCAGAATGCCCCATTGACACGTCTGGGTGTGTAACACATCATACACTGAGCTGGTATTTGAAATCAGTTCAAAAACGAGAACAGATGCAAACTTCTAAACTAAATAAACACGCGCTGCTCCCTTCTGCCTCTGCACTGAGCTTGAACGAGACGCTCATCGTGCTGGAGTTTAACTCCAATGTGTTCCTCTAAAGTGTACTGCAGCACTACATCGGTACTACACTCAGCCTGCCAGGCAGAGGTGTGCTGGTTCCCAAGAAACAAACTGTAAGGGAAATGCAAAAAAAGCACCCCCACCACCCAAACCCAAAAAAGGATGATATTTGTATCACATATCTCTTGTTAGTCCAAACAACCAATGTTATTTCTGCTATAAGGTAATTGTTTGGGAAGTAGTTTATTTTCACAGCCTCTCAATCCAGTCAGGTTTTCACCCAGCTTTCCATGTGAATAATCAGTTTAACATATCAGCCCACAGCTACTGACAATTTCAAGATGCACCAAAAAATCTCTCCTATTGGCATCCTACCTGTTATGCTGCATAGTAACCTTAAAGTGGGTGTGTCGCCTCCATAACCATTCATGATCCCATCGCTGGAAGCCTTGGGAACAGGAATCGTCATTGTGATGGGTTTATGGAATTTCCTTCTCCGAGGCTCCAGTGTGACTATAGGACTGAAGGTGGCCTTGTTGCCTAAAATCTTCTTTATAAGTTCAGTATGCATAGGTTGAGCCTTTCCAAAGCAAAGGACAAGAACAGAATAGGTACTCAAAAACAGTGTAAGGAGTAGGCAAAGAACCAGATCTGTATATTGCCACAAACCCCATGAAAATCTGCAGACAGAAGACCTGACTACCAGTGGGAAGGGGAGACCTCGCTTTTTCAACTTCCCCATGCCTTCCTCCTCCTTTTGTCTCCCCTCATGGTGCTTGTCAGACCCTTTACAGCATTAATTCATGCAAACAGTAGCAAATGCTTCCCTTCTCACCTTTTTTTTTTTAATCCTCTTCCCTCAGAACAAGCTCTGAGCTATTTTAGTAAGCAATCCACAGGATATTTCAACAAGCACAATCTCCTGGCCAAGGTAAGTACTGGACTCATGCAGCAGGAGGAAAGGAGGGCGGAGAAAGACTCCCTCTCTTCCAGTAGCTGGTTTACTTCACACTGAGAATCTGTGCGTTTGACCTAGTTCTTACAGCACTTTGCACTTCTCTGATGCCTTGCTGAAGAAGCTTTTAAGAAATGGTTCCATAACCTACACTAATATCATTATCATCACCAAAATTAGGCAGAGGTGGAAGTGGGGGAGGGAAAATGAAAACGTAAGCCTTGTGATTGTTTTGTTGTACCTGGAGGCCAACTCGAATTCGTTTGGTCAGAGCCCCTTCTGGGAAGACTGCCTGAACCTGTGGTACAACGGTGCTGCTCAGCACACCTCCCTCCGGTCCAATGAGGTTGCTGTCCTGTTTGATGCGGGATACCACGGCAAAGTACTGGGGGAAATCTCGGGTGATGATGCGGCAGATGCGCTTCTTCTCAAGCTCCTCAGGTGTGTCAAGCACTGAGGCCCAAAGAGAAGATGGTCAGGGGACAGGAGTTTCAGAGAAACAACACAGCAACCTGCAAGATGCTTTTCACAGCTTAAGAGCAGCTCAGGAATGCATTTTGTCTAGAAACCAAATGGGAAATGAAACATACTCTGGTATTTTAAGCTCAGCTAAACCAAAGACATCAAGAAGGGGATGGACAGACAGACTGAACAACTGACTGAAGGGAGCTTAAGACAGGAAACTCAGAACATGCTGACAACATCCCCCAAATCGGCCGGCAACAAGCAAAGGGCTTGGTCCGAGCCCCTTGCTACGTCACATGTTTACACTGTGGCCTAGAGTAGCATGAAGGAAACTAAAACATATCAGGGTTCAGCTGAGAGTGAGTTGGCTCCTTCTGTATTGTGTTTGGTTTGGGTTTCTGTTGTGTTGGGGTTTTTTTTAAAGCCATCAGAATTAATGACAAATTCTGCAGATCTGAGACAGCCCAAGGCCATTCTGTTCTCTCAGAAAGCAGGAGTACCCATGACTGACATTTCCTCCCACACGCATAGCTGCTTGGAAAGGATGAGTATGCTAATTGCCTTGTTTTGGAAAGAGGTTTGCTATGGAAGCTTTTTGTTTAACACCACGAAAGGCAGCAGCAGAATGCACAAGTCTAGCATCTCATCTTCGTGATGGTGGATTTCTTCTGTCCCACCGCTTCCGCAGACCATGCAAGGGAAGGAAGCCTAAGCACACAGTGCTACTGCTGGCTCCTGTACTGAGGAATATGACTATGCTCCAGTGGGACTGAAATGTGGCACCTGGAGAAGGCGGTGTCGGAAGTTCTGGGGCTGACCAAACATGAAATGCCAAACAAAATCAATGGTAAGAAGCTATCACCCCCAGTTGCAGAAGTAACGCAGGAGCAGGATCCAGAGAAAGTCACACTAGATACCTTCATCCATCCCGTTCAAGATCTCATTCAGTTCATCCTCGGTGTATTCACAGAAGTGCTCCTTCCAGCTGTCCCCGTTCTCACTGCGCAGGATCACCAGCTCTCTCTCCTTCCCACGCAGAGCAGCAAAATGGGGAATCTCCACAATCACAGGCCTGGCACAGCAACACAGCGCATTAAATGCACACAGGAGAGAGGAAGAAACAGGATTAACAGCAACTCTATTCAGTCTGCTACAAAGTGACCTGGAATTCTACCTATTTCGCTGGAATACTTTGGCACAATCCTAAACTAGTAGGTCACTAACACAGATTAGATTTTTACAGGGACACAGTAAATGCTGAAGGAGAGATTAGGAAGTACATTCACCTCTTTCCACAGTGTGAATGATCTCTGCTAAGATAATACTGCTTAGCTAGAAATTTGGTAGTCGTTTTGCAGGTTCATAAAAAACTCGTGCTCATTTTAGCTGTCACTACTGTCTGGGTTAACCTGTGCAACTTCATTTCAAAGAGAATCTACTGTAATGTGTATGAGGAGTAGGACAAATCCTGATCTCACTTATACTAGTGAAAATCGGTGTAATTTCATTGCAATCAGTAGGCAATTGTGTCCTGTGCCAATTTCACTTCACACTATTTCTCTATATTCCAATGAAATTCTCACCGATTTATACTCTGGGAGAGATACAGGAGGTCTGAGGAGATCGTCTGGGTTTCTATTTGAGTATAGGAGATCAGAATTTGCCTTGTTGACTTACAAGCACATGTCCATAGATGTATCAGTGTATGTGTCCATACAGCTACACATAGACACACACGTATACTGCACATATGTGTACATATAATATATTTATGTATACATATACATACATACTCTTAGAAATAAGAGAGAAAATACAAATGTATTTGTATATACACTTCTCTAATTAGAGGACTCACACAGGTTACCACGTATGCAGTAAAAGTCACATGTTCTATCATACTGGTGATATCCAACAGGTAACTTATCAATTACTCAGTCCTTGATACAAAACACATCTTAAAATTTACAGTAGATTCTTTTTTTTTTCTTTTTTTGGTCCCAATCCAGGTTGCTTTGCTACAGACATCAAGCACAGAACTAGGAAGATTTCATGCCAAAACAAAAATGAAGGCCACAGTACTTTAAGAAAAGGATACAAACATACGACCAAAATAAAACCACATATCACAGAGGTTGAAAAATGGTCCACTAAGGGTTAGGTATACAAAATTTCAAATGATAGAAAGGGACAATATCATGGGCATAATGACATAAAAAAATCATATTGCAGAAAGAGGAGAAGAACGGGGAGGTCAGCATCCATCAATTTGTTTCAAGTCTCTCCTACCCAAGGAATTTGGTCCCAGGAGGCCCCAGCTGAAGGATTCGGCTGACCAAGCTTTCTCCCTCATTAAGTGGGGGAGGAGCCGTAGGCAGATGAAGTTTACTGAGCACATCCAAAGCAGCAGTGAAAGAAAGAACATAAATAAACTTTATGTATTTTTTGTGCCAGAAGGCCAGTGCCACTGTCTGGTCCACAGAGTGGAATTAGGCTGTACACTGAACAAGGTTCCGTCCTAGCCATCACAATTTGGCGATCAAAATCAGCAAAATTAATTTCGTTAATTTAGGGTATTTTCTTGCTTACAGTAAGACAATGGGAATTTCAGCCCTGAACTCAATGGGAACAGGATCTGGACCTTAGAATGCACCTCTGCAAACAGTACAGTAATCGTCCGATTTCCCTGCCCGTACACCACTTAGAAAAACACTTGCAGGAAGGGCACAAAGATTTTAGCACCGTATCCGCAGTGTTTCAGAATGGCTCTTGCTTTTTTGTACCAGATTAGAGCAACAGAGAAGAAGCCAAAATGCATCTCAGGTACGGTCTCCTTTCACACTCCGTATAACCGTTTGGAATAGGGACTAAGGAAGATAGTGGCTCTGATGACTGCCGGTTAGAAAAACAACTGATTTGCTTTGAAATGGGTGTAAACTACTTCTGTTTACAGAGTCTTTTTGTGTGTGTGTGTGTCTTCCCCCCCCTCCCCCCCCCCCCAGTTTCTGAATGAAGCTATTTATTGTAACAGAAGGGGTTCCTTCAATCATCCACTTTTGGATGCCACAGTTGACAGGGAGAACAGTTGGTAAAACAAATAATAATTAAAAAAAAGTGTGGATAAACTGCTGCTTTCAGCTGAAAATTGCTAAAACAAGCTCAGCAGCAGACACAGATCTGATCTTTCTATGGGTTTTGCTGCATAGGACAAAAGAAACAGCCAAAAAAAATCCAGGGTTGTCCTATTGCTTAATTTAGCAATTTCAACCCCAGAAAAATCAAAGGCACTGTGCTTCCCTGATAGTCCAAATTACTGATAACACAAGTCTCTAAAATAAGCAGCTGAAACTTGTGTTGTATAGGCAGCAGGCTTTGCATTTGGGCTTAAAATCAGCACTGTGCTATTCAGGCCTTACACGTAGATTCTTTAAATCAGGTATGAACTGCCCTTTCCGCTGCAAAGGGGTCTTTTCCCATTACAGAATCACAACACCAAGTAGTAATCCTACCCAAGGAAGCACATTAACCTTAGCACTAGTGGTTAAAATATCCATTTTGAAAGGAAAAGGTGTAAAAACTTTGTGAATTGTTAACTAACAACTGATCTGTATTTCACTCGACCAGTCTGTCACCATATGTTAGTAACATCTTTTCCTGTTCAAGCCTTGGAAAAGGAGCCATTTCAGTGCAAACAGACAAAAATAGACCGAGCGTTCTCCTTCAGCCCATATGGCACCCCTTACCCAAGAAACTGAGCACCAGAAGGTCCAACTTCAATCAGGCGGCTGGCCAGGCCTTCGCCTTCCACCATGGGAGGCATGGTGGCCAGTCTGTGGCGTTTGACCAGCCGGCAAGTCACTCGCGTTGGCGCAGTGCATTTCCGCGGAGGGATGATGATGCGCAGTCCGTTATGTCTGCAGCCTCTCATGGCACCCCCACGAGCGTCCACCATGAAACTAACTAGGAAGCTGGAAAATCAGGGGGTGGAAATTAGATACACAACCTAACAACATTCTTTTGGTTATGTTCCACATAGGTAACAAGCTATGTATGTTAAACATAGCTCTTTGTCTAGATGTACAACTGGAAACAGCCCTTCTCCCATGTGAAGCACCAGATCATGCTAAGATCATGGATTAATTAAAATAAGCAATCGTGGAGTTTGTCACAGAAAGTCTTATTTTATAGTGCTGCTGTTGGTAAAACTACCAGCAGTCGCTAACAAATGGGAGCACATGTGTATGTACCTAATAGGGACAATGTCAAGCACAAGGATCACTACTCAATGCCTTCAAGCATCTATATTGTAAACATGGTGCTCCTCACTCTTTAAATTCTCTATAAGCAAAACTGAAGAAAATTATTTTTGTCTTAAGAATGTAAAGCCAATTCTGAATGGAGGGATTGTCCGGGGGGTTTTATCTACATTAACTTCTAGTTACGTGATAAAACTATAATTTCTAACCAAAAAATGGGTTTGGATTTAAAAAAAAAAAAAAAAAATTAATTCTGAAGTGTGTGGACACAACGGTGGAGGCAGTGAGCACTTGTTTAGATAAAAAAATCCAACATTTCATTATTGTTTGAAGAGAAATTTGGGTCAGGTGACTGCAGCTGGAGTCACAGTAGGAGAGGTTTATTTATGGATTTTTGTTTTTCTGTGTTGTTTTGCAGAGCAGCACAATGTCCCAGTGGAAAACTTAAGAGATGCAGAAAGCCATCTATAGGGAGCCCTCTTCTAGCACAAGGTAAATTACATTATTTACTTCTTTTTCTTTAAAAGGGAGAAAAACATTTCATGGAATTTCTTTTATGCAGAATTTTTTATAGTCCCATATATAACCAACAGGTAGATTTTGATAGGTTGGTTACAAAGATCGGGGACGTTCTTGGGAAAGGAATAAAACTACTTCAACTTTTTTCTTTTTAAACTGTTTTATGACTTAGGATCATGCCTGATGTGGGATGGGAATGTCAGGTTGCTGGAAGTGAAACTAAGAGATGAGACAGAACGGTATCGGGCCTACTTCTAGCCACTAAAACTGAATCATCACATGGGGAGCCGCAGAAATGCTAGTGAAGGACCTGCAATAGAGAAAAGCCCTTATAACACAAGTAGCAAACACAGGTTTATTTCCACTGTCCCCTCGACCGTTCTGTGCAACAAACACTGCGCCCGTTCACTGTCCACACAGCTACGAGTAACTCCACATGCTGTAAGAAACACAACACTCGACACACACCGTGCAAGTCCGAAAAATGGGATGATGGAGAGGAGCCGCAAGCGCCAGTCAGAAGCACACCATGCACCACGGATGCCAGTCTTTCTCACACATGC
This sequence comes from Gallinula chloropus, assembly GCF_964237585.1. Lineage (NCBI taxonomy): Eukaryota > Metazoa > Chordata > Aves > Gruiformes > Rallidae > Gallinula > Gallinula chloropus. The sequence continues at coordinate 92,167,306 of NC_140088.1, read as the reverse complement.
AGTCTCCTAGTCTACTGCCATTCATATACCTCTAGGCTTTGTTTAGTGTAAAAGTCTGGGTAGTAAAACCATTATCTCATTCCTTAGAGGTTGGTGTTTCTGTGGTTTTAACAAGGGGGGAAAAAAACAAAAAGAAAATGAAAACATTTTACAGCTTTGATTCCCTGGGGATTAATTTGGGAGCTTCCTACACAAAATACACACTTTATACATTGTAAAGCACAGGTGAAAAAAGAGCTTAGGAGATACTACATGTTCATTTGTTGCAATAATGTGCTATGGCTTCCTCTAACTGCAGGAAGAAGTGTTATCAGAGCAGCTGGGAATTATGTTTCTGAGAATCGGCCCACGTCTCTGTTACAAGGGGTGTGTTAGAGGAATTAGTAATGCCAAGTGCTGGAAGAAGAGTTTCACACGTTGCTCCTAATGCCACAAAGAACAGAAATACTACCCCACAGAGACCAGAAGCTAACGAGTGCACTGGCTGAACTACACCCACATTTTTCATCATGCCAGCTGTCAGGAATACAATTTTTAGGATTCAATCATTTTCATTATTGACGTAATGCTCAAGATTGCACACTTCAACAACAGGATCACCTTCCTGTGCTGTCCATCACTGAAATATCTGTCATATGTCCTCCTTAGCTTACATCCCCCTGTGGCTCAGCAATGCCAAACTCACTGTTAACTGCCAGAAGAATACACACAAAAGGTAAGGGTCCAAATCAAATAATTTCCCTTCTGACCACAATAATGGGTGCTGTTGTTTTTAATATGGTGCTCTTTCTCTGTATAGTCACCCTTTTCAGACTGACTGGAAGATAAGGAACAGCAGTGCCTTCTCATAAAGCACACGTTACACAATTAAGGTAAGTAGCTTAAGGGGTAGAACCAATGCAAAAGCTAAAGAGGCAGGAGTAGTCTTTGATTTTGACTACCTGTAACAAACTGGGGTCTCGTCTCACCCACAGAGTAGGGCGTTATTATTCTTCACTGTAAGAGACCCATTTCCATCATTAAAAAGATCTCAGTTCTTTAGTAAGCACGTATTTACTAATAACAAGGCACAATCTGGCAAAGGGCGTGTTCACCACAGTACACACCCAAACCCAGATTCGTGCCCTATCCCTGAAACAGGAGATTCCATGAATCTGTGACGAGTCTGAGAGCAGCCGCAGGGCTGCGAGTGCCCTTGGGCTGCTGGGCAGCAGTGCAGGCAACCACAGAGCAGCCTGAGGGCAGCACAGAAGAGCACTGCCAGTTATCCTGCTAAATACAGAGGAGCCCGTGCACAAAACCAGCAATATGCTACTATGAAAATTCAGAGAAAAAAATTTTGGAGAACTAGTATGAATATAAGGCAAAAGAAAGAAACTGAAAAGGGGAAAACTCAGTTCCAGGGCTGTGGTGTGGCAGTCTGAAAGGACAGTACACTGATCTAGGATCTGTAGAGCTGGCACAGGATGTAAAAATACCTTCTTTTCCACCATACCACCCTGTTTATTTCACAGCGTTTTGCCACATTCCATTTTTTTATCCACTTAATCCAATTTCTTTTCATTGACTACTTTTTAAAATTTGGGTATGTAATAGCCAAGTAAATAATTCATAACCTTGCATTTTCTGAATCACAGCAGCCTCTTTTTCTCCCTACTTGCTACATAACAGGGCACCTGGATGGTGACATTACTGTTGCAGGACTGGAATAGCAAGCTTTGCCCTCCTGAAGGACTGTTTATCTCAATATACTAGTAATTCATACAAAACTAATGCATGGCATAAATACACTTCCTGAAATGTGCATTTAGGAAAGTGAAAACCCTGCATGACCAATATAAAGGCAATGCAAAATGCAAAATTCATTATCTTCTTGCCCACGTGCACACATCGTATGTCCTCTCCCTAATGTTTCTTTTACCAGGTGTTGTTAAGTGACAAGAAGAGATCGTACACGACTGAATGAAAAGGAAGCAGCAGGAATTAAGCCACTTTGGGAAGTGGCACCTTTCCATACTAAATTCCCATGGTCAGAAAGAAAATAAATAGGTAATACTAACATACGAATAACCCTGACATCATATCTACTCCCTGAAGGGTAGGTGAGGGAGTGCTTCTCTTACTGCATGCAGGGAGCGAGTGCTTTGCTGCACCAACTCTGAGAGGTACCCATTCAGTCTCTCCACCGCTCCTCCCTGCTCTGACTTAAAACTCATCACTAGAAGAGAAGAAAGGCGGAATCCTTAAAAAAATAAAGGGCTGAAAAATATTCCTTGTGTGCTTCTATGATAATTTATTTCAATATTAAAAACTGAAGAAAATGCAAAAGAAACCAAAGCAACGTACAGGAAGTATAGTAGCTACAGCTTCCAGAGAGGGGTTAAAAATGGTGTAACGGGAAATTCAAACCTTCGGGGGAGCTAACTGTGGTTAGGGGAAAATGAGGAGAAAGTGAGGAGAGGGAAAGCTATAAACAGGAAAAAATGTTTGGACAGCTGGCAGGGAAGAAAACATTCTTGAGAGCCATTTAAAACAAAGGTGGTCAAAGCAAGTGAACAGGTTGATCAAGCAATGTGTCAAAATTACATGTACTTTTCATCAGCAAGAGCCTATTTCAGAACATGTTTTTAATGTCCTTCTTAGAAAAAATATATACAGGGGAAACATCCTTCTTTAGCACCAACTCCTGTTTACCCTTGCAAGCCATGTCAAGAACTTCAATTTAAGAGCTTCAATTACGCGACGACTCAAAATCCAAGCAGATTAAGGGTTAACGCAGCAGAGTCAAAACTTGTAGGTCAAGGGTGACTAGAGCACTGATGAGACAATCCTTCTCAGTACAAAGGCCACCTTTGAGTAAGTTCTGTTTTCAGACAGTTTTAAAGGTGCAGTTGGAAACAATGCAAGACAAAAACACATGACCCTGACCGTCTTGCAAATTAGATCAACACTGAGCTTTCCTGACGTTTAGCAAGGTGGCAATCAAATATAAGAGCTATATCAGTGAAACAAATTACACCTGGGGGGATCATTGCCTTCTGTCTTTTAAAGAGAACAAAGGAAAAAAATCAGGGTTTTAAAGAGAAAATAAAGAACAGAAGCAATTCTTTTCTAGGAGTAAGTTATAGACTGCAGGGGAGTCTGCATGCATCTGTGAGACATACAGTTAGCAGTTAAGATTAAGCTTCATCCATTCTTCTCTAATTTAGCAATACTTACAGAGAGGTCATTTCATTCTCTTGAATTTTAAAGCAATTAAAACCAACATACTTGCCATATTAAAGGAAACTATATCAAATAACATTGGCTATAGCATCCTTCTCGCTGAGGACACATATAAAACACCCCAAATTATCAGGCTCTTTCCATGCCTTCTACAAAGAGCAGAGGAAACAGCAATGCATTTTCTAATGGCTCCAGTCGAGCAAAACACAGACAATAAGATGCATTTATCTGCCTTACAGGGACGAGAAGCTGTGGTGTGCTTTCATATGATATTTGCATTTCTGATCCAAGCCAGAGTTACTCCCTCTGCTGACTTTACTCCTACAGAATTAATTTGGCTTTATTCTATCTGTGCTCATTCGAGAGATAACAGCAGGGTAAACAAATGAAAGGTGAATGTGTCAACACTGGGGCGGGGGAGCAAAAGAAGGTACCAATCTGTGATCTGTGAAGCATCACTGTTACGTAAACAGCTGTGCAGAGGAGTCACGGTGCTGGGTGTCTGCGGACGCCAGCCTGTCGGCACTCTTACGCACTTCTCATTCTGCAGAGTCACGCCAAGAGCCATGCAAACCTAGCATCGGGAAGTGTCTTTCCAGAACAGGCAAGAGCAATTTGAACACACACACACACAAACCCAGAGTAGGCAAAATCAATATGCCATCGCTTCTGTACAGTCAGTTCAGGTACGATTACTCTTTCAAACCAGCTAGACAGACACCCATGCTCTTAACAGATAGCAGGAAAGGATAAAAAGCGCTAACTAGAGCACATCCATTGTAGACACAAATTTAAGACCTTTTCTGCATACATTATCTTAATTTTAAAAGGAAACTGGGAAACAAGGAGATAGCAGCATTCAGTGTTAGTCGCAGTATGAAGCAGAAACAAACAATCAGGGTGCTTCAGCCAACGTGAAGTGTTCAGCTGGAGCAGGAAGACTGATACCAGAGTTAGAAATTAAGGAAAAAAGGCCTTGATCCAGCTCCTCCTGAAGTCAACAGCAAGTCATTCAACTACCTTGGTGTGCTTTCCATCAGGCTGCAACTATGCCATACATAAACAGGGCAAAAAACACATTCCAGGAGGACAAAAAACATGATCCTACATGGGAAACCACCTGAGTATTAACTCATGGTAACGTTCTCTTCACTGCATTAGTTAACTACAGAGAGACTGAGATATCACCCAAAAATAGAGTTCATAGCTTGGCGACTTGTAGCCATTGAATAATTTCACACAGGTGAACATTTAATAAGATTTTTCACCTTTCTATAGTTAGGTTAAAGGTGGAAAAGAGGTATTGTGCCAATAAACACTCAGTTTGCCAAGTGAAGTCGATCATCTTGGGGAAGGTACTGCTTCAGGCGTTCTATGCCGGATGCAGTGTGCCAGTGCTTCAACCCCTGATTAACCGAGGTCACACACACAAAAATCACATGGCACAGAAAGTTAAAGATACTGGCTCCGTGCTGTTATTTTACTAGTTCCAATGTAGTGGCACAGTTTGGAAAACGTGGCCTAGGGAGTGGCTCTGCAATATTCTTGACGTAGACGAGCAAGAGAGATAGGAGAAAGTAGACACTTATACAACTGCTTAAGAGGAGAAATAAGGCCTTGTGTAACTATTACGGCTAGGCAGAGCAGACTGGTTTTTCCTCTCAGCTAACCTGCGCTATCAAAACACTAAAGCATCCTGAAGTAGGATAAGAGAGGAGGATAAATAGGGTGGGTGAGAAGTGCAATGTATTAAAGAAAGAAATTATGCAGAAGTTCACCTGCTGTTGTCATGATCAAGACATGGAGAAGAGCATCTGGAATAGAACAGATGATTTAACATCAAAAAGGAAAAGAAAGGGAAAAAAAGAATGAGTTAAATAAAATACCAGAATATCAGAAAAATGAAGCAATTTCTAAATTAAACACATGAACATATACATATATGTGCATATTCATTACATGTGAGAAGGTAGGAGTGAGTATGGAAAATAAACCTACATAAACATCTCTGGTTCCAAGAGGTTTCTACTACTACAGCAGTAAACCTGGAGTGCTCTGCTTTCCCTACATATATCCTCAAACTGGAAGTCAGAAACCTAAAAGGTGCAGCTGGACTCTGAGTAAGTCCTTCAGAGCCAGATAAGGGAAAATGATCCTTGGTTTCAGTAGCCGTATCTAAAACTTGGACCACGGTGCATCAACGGGTAAGCTATCTACGGCAATTCCAGCCAGCTTTTCTGACAACAAATCACGGTTTTCTTTTCTTCCCATTTCCTATCAACACATTCTGTCCTCCACTTCCTTACATTTCAACATGTTTCTCGTCCTCCTTTTGTTCAGCACTGCAGAACGACAAGTTTCAAATGCTGGGTTTGGCCTCTTTAGGTCCTGAGGTATGCCTCACGTGGCCAGTTGGTTTTCTGATGCTACTTTTTATTATATCTATATATATATATATATATCTCCACTGCCATTTTCTTCCACTGACACGGACAGTGATCAGTGAAACACACCTGCTGTCTTCCTTTAGTGTAACTTTCTGAATAAAGTTTATAAAGGCAACAGTATAATTTGAAATTATTTCAGATTCCAGAAACGACTACCAGCTGGTCGCTGCCAGGTCCTGTTTCCATCGTTATTTACAGGAAATTAATCTCACATTGGGAAAACAATATTATGAATTCAAAATACAACACTTGAAATATGTTTTGTTTACCTTGTTAGCAAGGATCCAGCCTCCTTTTTTGCAGACATGCAGCTAAGAACAATAATTCACATTATTTTTCAACAGTTTGAGCTGCCCACTCCCTCATCCTTCTCCCTTTATCACTGATGGAGGCAACACCTTCCAGAAAGATAAATTCACTAATAAAACCCCAGCTGTTAAATTCTGTCAGATAACACGTAAACTTGGATCATCTATTAGTCAACTAGAAACTTCATCAAATTATATAAAAGAAAACAGTATCTTTCATTAAAACAACAAAGAGTTTTACTGCGAGCAGGTCAGAGCTGGAAAACCTGCAGAGCTGCTACGTACCTTGCTACAGAACACAAACCCAAGTTCCTATCAAAGCACAAACTCCCAAGCTCCTTCCTTACAGTGCCACTTTCCTAACAGTAGGTCAGGTCTGCCCCTCCTCTTATCTACCATGCCTGTACCCTATTTGTCAGTCACAGTTTGTTAGATTGTTACAAATACAATCTATGCAACTCAATTTTGGACTTTTATTTTTCAATGGCTCACCAGAACCCAAGAATTAAAACAACGTAATTTTGCTCACAATTTATATTTTAAAATCTTAGGGTTAGCTTTATCTCTACTGACTGCTGCAGGTGGTAAAGGTACGAATATGATACTGGCAATTAGTGCCTAAATGCTTACAGTTCAGTGGTTTTTCTTCCCTTTCAACTTGATGGAAATGTATGTGTCCTTCCAACAACAGGATATTGTGAGGTAGGAGATTAAAACTGTGAAATGCATTTGCCCTTCTGTATCCCTCATAACGCTTCAGTAAGAAATTACACATAATAACCTCCCAATATTACAAACAAAGCGATAAAATTTTATCTTACTGGATAATCTGCACCCAAACTTTCTGGAATATTCAGAGATCCTTAACTTTGCTCAACATGGATGATCACAAAAATGATCCAAGGGCTGGAGCAGCTCTCCTGTGAAGCCAGCCTGAGAGAGTTGGGCTGGTTCAGCCTGGAGAGAAGGATCTGGGAGAGACTTTATAGCGGCCTGACAGTCCCTGAAAGGTGCCTGTAGGAAAGCTGGGGAAGAACTGTTCCCGAGGGCATGGAGCGACAGGATGAGGGGTGATGGTTTAAACTGGAACAGGGGAGATTTAGGTTGGGTGTCAGGAGAAAGTTCTTCATTCTGAGGATAGTGGGTCAATGGGACAAGTTGCCCAGGGAGGTGGTGGAGGCCCCATCCCTGGAGACATCCAAGGTCAGGCTTGCTGGGGCTCTGAGCGACCTGCTCTAGTGAAGATGTCCCTGCTCACTGCAGGGTGGGACTAGATGGCCTCTAAAGGTCCCTTCCTACCCAATGTAGTCTATGATCAGGTATTTTGATCAGGAGAAGCAAATCTCATCCACTGAATGGAAGTTTAAACACAGGAATTTTTCCTCCAGCCCAAATATGAAACTATTTGGAACCTGTTAGCTGTGTAAAGCAACCAGGAGCCGTTCATGCTGAGATTGTGAGCACGAAAAGAGCACTACCTCTTTAGAGAGAATTATTTCCCTGTTGTCAAAATGGCTGCCAAAGGCTCTGATCAAAGACCCTGCTTTTCTTTCCTTACTGATGAAATGATCAACTTATTGAAACAATGGTTACATTTAAATTTGAAATGGATTGTTAAAACACTTTTCCCTTCTGAAATGTCAGACACAGACGTTTTGGTTATGCTAAAGCTGGGAAAGGCCACACCAAGAGAAGAGTTCTTTATAAATGTATCATTTTGTTTGGGGGGTGTTAGACTGTCATCCCCAGAAACACTTTCCTATCGTGAGGAGATCAGTTAAGATCCCAACAACAATTTGGGGTTAAACTGAAGTAGTGTCATTTTTTGTCTCTGGTTGCACAGAGTACCAAATTAAGATCATTTGTGCCAAATCAATTAGTGTCAGAAACTGCTGTGTTACTTTATTAACACACAGTCTGAATTGGATATGCTCCCACAAAGGCCACAGCCTTGCTTAAAGCCACTAACGATGCTTACGTAGGATTTATTTTCAAACACTAAGAGTCTCCTTGCATGACAGTTAGATACCACTTCAGCGTTTGCACCTGAAATGTGTTCCTAGTTCGTTAAGAGCCCAGTGATAATGTGTGCCTGCCTATGACGGAGGGTGGCGGTGACACGTTTGTTGTTCCAGCTACATGGATCCAACAATCTCATGCACAGTACTTCCATCATTGCTTCACCTTTAAAATCAGGTCTGACAAGCAAAGCTCTAGTAAAGTGTGTTTTCCTAAAAAAGAGATGTTAACAAGATGTGCACCCCAATCGTTTATGGTAACTTAATGACTTGGGACAAACCTAAGCAAGATAAAAATAAAGTGTTGTACAGTCCTTTCCAACAGCTCAGTAATCATTATTATAGATTCATTACAATATTCAGGGGTTAGTTGGTATGTACAAAAAGAACACTTGTCAAGTTGAACGTCACTATATCATGCAAGGTGGCAGAGGGCATTGCTCCTATTAAACTCAGGTAGTCTTACCTACCACTAGCATCCTGGTCATGCAAAAAGTCTAATCCTTTTTGAAAAGAAAAACAGGAAATGATTGCACATCCAGGAAATGAATGCCACTCCTCTAGAAAGTATTTAGTTCATCCTCTACAACCACTGGCAAGACCTACCTTTCTGAAGATGAAAGTAATACAACCTTTGGAAAAAGTCTGCAAACTATGTAGGGTTAGAATAAACCACCAAAACAATTTAAAGCTTACATGTGGACATATATATGTACACATACATACTGTATACATTAAGTATGGTCCTTTAATGTTAGTTTCAGAGCTCAAGAAAAGCAAATCCAAACAACACTTGCCACAGCCAAGTGACAACCAGCTGACAAACAAACATCTCATTTTTGTCACAAATCAGCCACTTTGCAATTGCAGCTATGACAAAATTGTCCCTCTTCTAGACCAGAACTGCCTGCCATTCCAAATGGGATTCCAGCACTACGTTTTGAAAGATATGGACTGTAAGAGTGTTGCAAACTCATTTGAGATTGATCAAAGAATCCAACTTTCTCCTTGTGATGGCCAACCATGCCGTGCACAATGTAGGTCCACAGGAAATAGATGCTTTTTCATTACATCAATAAATTGATGAATTCAGCTGCACATGCCTCATCGAATCTGATGGCAGGGCACAAGTGTAGAACCCAGTGTAAAGAATTGAAGTTACATAAAACTCAGTAATTAAGAGTACTTAAACACACTCACAGATTTTGACGCCAACCAGAGTATCATAGAATCATGGAATTGTAGGGGTTGGAAGGGACCTCGAGAGATCATCGGGTCCAACCCCCCTGCCAAAGCAGCTCCCTAGGACATATCACTCAGATAGGCGTCCAGACGGGTCTTGAATATCTCCAGAGATGGAGACTCCACCACCTCCCTGGGCAGCCTATTCAGAGTAAGCTCTGTTCAGTATGAATTTGGCTGGGCCTGCATTTTGACTGGTCTCTGGCCATCTCAATGAGCGTGCCTAAGTACTGGAGTCCTTACAAAGAGTCCGTGGTGAGAAAAGATGAGCACAGTGGCCAAATATGTGCAAAGCACATGAAGTTCAGGTTGCTCATCTATCACATGGCTTGTGTAACTTAAAATCCTTGGCTTCTTTTTTCAGTAATCTTGCCCAACACTAGAGTCAGTGCTTACTTAAACTGCTTCCCCAGCATAGGAAGCACTCACCATCTGGAGTGATTAGGCCCTTGGTCTCCATCATCACTAACTTTGGAAAGGCACAGCATTGATTTCTTCGTAAAATTCTCACAAATGCATGTATGTATGTGTCAATTATCTCGTTCATTCCTCTTGAACTTGACTGAAAGCTCAATGACATGCAGTGGTTTCAGTGGATGGTCTTGGTACTCAGGCTTGCTTGGCTGTCAGAGCTTCAGAGGTCATAACAATGCACTGACAGCTCCAAGATGCAGTGAATTAAAACCTAACTCCTAGTTAAGCATTAGTTGAAGCTGCTGCCACCACAGGTATTCTGTTTCTCTTTTTTTTTTTTTTAGTATAAGGTTAATTGATACACTTACCCTGAATGAATAGGGCTGGAAGAAAGAGCCACATTGTCCAAGTTTTCAGGGCCCCAGCTTAAGCGGTATGAATTCCTTTCAGCTTCTTTGGCCAGAGCTGTTACCTTGGTAAGCAAAAACAACCCCTCCTTTTTACTACAATAAAGTCAATTAAGCAACCAAACAATAAGATGATGTATTTTGCATAGCAGAGCCTGATGCAGTTAAATGCTTTTACAAAGGAGAACAAAGAAGTAATAACAGCATTAAGATTTTAGAAACCCCTTACTGTAACATTTTCCACTTGCTCAAAGGAGCCATGTCCTACTGGCCCCAGTCAAAGTCACATTTCCTGATTAATTTTTTATTTTTATTTCAAACTATGGGCATATCTTTGAGGACAATGGCCTTGACTTCATCAGATCACCACAATATTTAACCCAGTGACTGATAATTTAAAAACCTGTTAAAATGCCAAACATTACAAAGACAGCCCCTGTGGTACGTTCCCACAGCTTATGCATTTATTTCAGAGTAGAGTTTAATATTGAACAGCATAACAAGCCATTAAACATCAATGAACACTAGAGAGACTTTAAAATAAACAGGGCAGCATTCATGACACGGCACCATCAGCACAATCTAAACTGTAGTATTTTTATATTTATACATTGATCCAACCTGCAAGTGAACGTAAAAGGCGGCACTTACCTGCTGGCTGGGGATGACAACCGTATCGTCAATCATTGCACTGTCCCTCAGGTAGGAGGCATGGCTCAGTGTGTGGGACCTGTCTGAACTGAAGGACCGCAGGCTGGGAGGTTGGTAGGATGCCATAGCAATATATTCAGCAGTACAGATGATGTTGTAAAGGTGTCATGATAGATCGAGTGGGAGAATGAAAAAAGCATGCTATTAGCAATATGATGCAGCTTCCAGGGGGAGTAGACAACAGTCACAGGGGGAAAAAAATCCAAGCTTTACAAATCTGTGTTATGCTACCTTTCTCACCAGGGGCCACAAAGCCTTTTGGCTGATTTGCTTCAAAATGCAAAAGGTAGCAATTAATCTAGATGACAGTTTATTTCATACTCACAAATACTTTACGCTTAACTTTGTGGCATGAAATAATAATAAAGAACATTAATATGTAATATATATATAACATAAATAATGTAATAATCTTATAATAAAGAACATGAATTTCTTTTAAGTAAGGCTGTTCGGAGATGTTCTCCTTCCTGCTTCGTCACACAAGCAAACCGCTATGGAAAACCAGAATGCTAACGTCTGGAGGAATGCTGAAATCTCTCTCTCTCTCTCTCAAGCTTTGTTAGGATCTACTCTCTCCCCTTAAAACTGTAAGTAAGTAAGCTTGATACAGTCCCCTGGAAGGTACACACAGCAAGGTGAATTGCGGTCAGCCGCAAGCTCCAGTGTAAAACAAAACTCCTCCTCGATGTGCCAACAGCAGCCTTAGAGAGGTAGTGGGAATGTGGGCACTGCTTCCCTTGTAAGTACACACAGCTCTACAGAAACCCGGTTGCTGTAGCAATGAGAGATGCAAGGCAGTAAATAAGCTGCTTGCAAGCAGTGGCTCAGAATGTAACTGCAGCATCCACACCAGCAAAAAGCGGAAAAAAAGACACGACACCACAGAAGGACAGACTGAGGTAAATGGGGTTCCTGCTACCAAACAGCTTTGGCCTTTCAATATTTACTAGCAGCAGTGTTTCAACAGTGATTTTTTAACACCAGATCAGCCACCTTCAGACGTTGCACGTGTACTCTGTGATGTTCCATGTTTTGAGATGAATAGTACACACAACTGAAGGAAGAGGGTTTATTTTCATGGCTTACACATCCATGAGTAGCATTCATCATGACTAACACACTGGATCAGAACAATAGGCCATCTATGCAGATACACAGATTTTAAGAGATTATTATTTCTCAGCAGTTAGCTGAAAAGTCACATGGGCATTATGGACACAGGATTCAAGTGCTTTAAGTGCAGTCCTTCTTGGAAATCACATTTTACCATCTGACTCAGACCAGTCAGCCTTTTCTAAACGACAGCCACATTCACACAGTGATTTCTTTCTTCCATTTTTGAAAGCAAATGGTTACCTTATTTTTATTAGAAACATATAGCATTGAAGAATAATCAGTGCTGCTCATAACTGACTTAACACCAATTGCCTATTTAGCATACTAGTTGGATTGTACAAAACTGTACAAAGTTTTGAGAGCACAGACAGGAGTTACACAACCAGCCTCAGGAAAGTCTTGAGAAAAAACCAAACCAACTACAAATAACCTCTCTTACATGTCATGGAATGCCTCTCACCCAGCCAAGTAGAAGAGATCAGACATGCAAGGCTGGGATGATTGGAATTACACATTTCTGGAATAAAATTCCAGAATTAAACCAACCAAGAAAATTTCAGCAGGGACAGACATTCCCTCTACCTGTCTGCATGTAACATTTCAAAAGAAAACACCAAAAACCCCACAAAAGGGAATCTTGAAGGAAGGGAATTTTGGTTAAACATTTTAGTGTGAGTTGGGAAGGCAGAGTACACCTTGCTTGTCCATAACAAGAGTACTTGTGGTAATGTTTGGTTGGGAAATGAGCCTCAGTAGCAGACCCCATTTGCCATCACCACCCTTCACTCTTTGCGACACTCAGAACCGCTCTGCCATGCCATGCCATGCTGGTCAGTGCTTCGCCATCCAAGCTGCAGGTTCTGCTATTCAGGTCATGTCAGGCGCTGGATACTGAGTGACAGGAACTATGTACTAGATTTGACTGGTTATCTGTATGGTGACTGTACCCGTGTGCTCCTGCTACTACCCCCACTGCAAGTACCCCAGTACATACCCCCTGTGGAGTACCTGCACACAGCCTCCAGTAAATACCCAGTATACTGAGGGGATGGAGTCTATCGACAGGCAGGGTCCGTGCCAGTAGGACCGAGGTCTGCACTGAAGATGGTTTAAATTTCCTACTACGCTCCATTTCAAAACTGGAGTTTGAGATGACACTGCCCCTCGTCTGTGTGCCCCACCAGCTGAACGAAGACAAGCCAGCAGTTAAAAGGTCTCTGCTTCTGACACTTAGAAATAAGGGCACGGAAAAAAATACCAGTCTAGTCACAAAAGTGCAGTGGCACTGAACTGTCTACACTTATTGTTTATTATTGTAATACGACTTATGGAGTCCTGTAAAAACCCTTCAACTTAATTACAGAGACAAAACTAACGTCTAAAAACAGATTCTTCCCAAATCATGTTGATTAATCTTAGGTCCCAGGCGTTGTGAGGTCAAAGACAATCTGCTCAGCCCCAGAGACTGAACTGTGGAACCCAGGAACACTACAAAGCTCCTGGACCTGCCTCAGGTGATGTATCCCCCAACCCTTCTAAGCCCTGAATAAATCCCAAATCGTGTCCAGAAAATAAGAGCAGCATACTCTATACAAGCTTCTAATCCGGATGACTGGGAGAACACACATCCACCAGCCAGCCTAGACAGAGCTCCAGCAGCCTCCAGTCTAGTTGAGTCTGTCTCTTGTTATGGGAAGTGTATGTTGCTGCAGGAGCTGGGAAAAGAACCTGGTATAATTGGAAACTGTATAAATCAGCCTTGCAAATGCTTCTCTAAAGACTGAAAGCCTTCCTCACACAGAAAGCTGGATGGGACTTACTATGCAACAGAGTCTTTTCATGAGCCCAAATGAGCTCTGGCTCTCCATATGCAGAGGGAGAATCCGGCTACCGTAGTCTTTTCCCTTTTGTATGGCTGGTTTTTCATTCAACCACCACTTCTCCACACAGAGGAAGAAGATAGCTAACCCTTCCAGCAGCATGTTGACAGGAGGAGAACCAACAGCTGCTGTGACCTAATGCAACTTTCCCGATCCTTGCTAAAGCATCTGGACAGGACTCAGGGATGTTTCTGGAGAGTGGCTGCCTCATACCCAGACCTTTCCATACAGAGATGTTCACCTCTACTTACCACAGGCATTTGAGACCGTAACTATCTCTAAGAACAGCACTGTTCATTTGGTTGCCCAAAATGACTTTCTGGCATACAGCAGGCCTCCAGAATGGATGCAGAGAGGCAAGTGCCACAGAATGACAGAGATATGTTTTCATGCTATGCGATACCTACCTGGGCATGGTGCTAACGAATGCGTATGGGAAAAGAATGAAGGGGAGAGAGAAATAAAATCAACAGGGGAGATGGTTACAAAGAAAAAGTTATGTTTTTAAATCAAATTGTTTAATGCACAAGATTACATGAGCCTGGACTGCTATTTCGCTTTACAGCATTTCTTGAAGAACTAAAGTCATTATAATGCAATGAAAATCACACTGAAGCAAAATAAAAATAATTTAAGCAATCTCCATGAAAATTCTTACAACCAGTAATCTGGCGACAGAGAATGAGACCTGGCAGAGACAAAGAATGGAGTTAGGAAGATGCCCTTTCTTCTTTCATTCTTTCTCCCTTTATAAATTTGCTTCATTTCAACATAATCAAGCTTGATATAGGATGTGAAATAATTTTTGTACAACATAAAATAGAAGATGTTCATTACATGCTGGTGAAATCCACTGGCAGTACTGAAAATCTGAAATACTCTAAATGGGAACAGAAACTGGCTTAACACTTGCCTGCACCATCATTTCTATGCAACATCTTGCACAGGACAAAAACCCCACAACACTCTGTCACCACTGAGAGCGCATGAGAAAAGGTTTTGACTTTTCAGCATTCTGATGTAGTTTATAAACATCCTCTGAGACTCAAAAAGCCACACAGTCACTTTGTTCTCAGTGGATTCACTGGAGCTGTCTAAAACCCAACAAAGACTCCAAGCTTCTAAGACCTGAATGATGAGGGATTTACACATGCTGTGCGGAAAACAGAACTGTTTCCTGACATCTTTTGTTCCAGGGGCAATTCACAGACTACTTAAGCAAACAGAATGGATCCTACTGTTTCCACTGAGCTTTGGAAACGCTGCCAGAATAAAAATCAAGCCTGGAAAAGGAGGTAGGTTAAAAATTCCATCTGTTGCAAAGATCTCAGCCTTCCCTTTTTTTTTTTTTTTTTAATTTCGATGATCTTCAAAGGTCTCTTCCAACCTTGTTATTCTGTGATTCTGTGATTCCTTTACTGAACCCTAATCCTAAAGGCAGTAAGTCTGGAGACATCACTGATTTACACTACACAGTGTCATTTTTAAACAGGAATGCCTGGATAGCCTATTCTAGAACTGTGGGTGTTCATCTGCCAGTCTGAGTCTACACTTATGCTCACTAGTAAAAGCTCATCTTGAACTATTTTTTGTAGAGTGCAGTGACTGACGTGCTCTAAAATAAAATAAATGAAAAGAATTAAAACTATAGGCATTATTATTCCACATCTAGGCTTAAATTCAGCTTGATAGATATAAGCAAATCAGTACACTTTCTGGACTGAACACATGGGGTTTTTGCTAATCTATAACAAAGATACTGTGCTGGACCAGTAGAAGGAATAGTATTCTATTTCCAACACAACTATGATGAAACAGTCAATGTTCTTGCTGACAATATACAATACACATATGTGGAATGATCAAGCCCATTCCTCCTCTCCATATATCTACAGCCAGGTAGAACACCCTGTCCACTTCTCCACCCATCCCCTGACTCAGGACAGGAAGAGACGGGTATGATTTGTATGACACTTCCATAGATAGATGTTCTTCCTTGAGCACAGTGACAAAAAGGTAAGCAACTCCTTCTCAAGAACCAAATACAAATCACAAACAAATTCTGCACTAGACTCCAAGTAGAGTATTAGTGCCAAATTTATTGAATTCAGGACTGGTCAGGTAATGCTCCTCCTGAGCTCACCTTCCTCCTGCAACGCGGCGATCACCACACTGACTTAGCAAATAGAGAAATGACAATATGTGCATCCCATGTCTCCCTTGACTTAAGACCCCAAGAAAAGGATTTCAACCATTCATAATAAAATGTGTGCAGAATCATCATAAAAAAAGGTATGTGTCCAGGCAAATACCTGTCAGATCGTCCTCCTTCCAAGCTGTACCTTAGGTAGTTCATACCATCTAAGAACTGGCTGCTTGGTAAAGAGTCATCTCCTAGTTCTCTGAGGTCTTCTGGCCTGAGGTACTCTCCTCCATCCCCTGTCATCGTATCGTCACCTTTAAATCAATCACAGAACGGACAGAAATGAGCACACACACAAAGCTGATTTTATTTACATGTTGGGATCTCACAGCTGGATGGCACAATAAACAGGAAGGCATCTTCCACTCAGGAAACACTACAAACCACAAGCAATTAATGTATTTAATGAAACTGGCACATCAAGCAAGATTAAAAAAAATATTAAAAACAAAAATCAAGGTGATTAATCAGTTAGATTCAATCTAATTTTTGCTGCTGTGCATAACGTTAAGGGGCAAATTTCTTTGTTACTGTCCAAAGGATGTCCCTTTACCCATTCCAGCTCTGCTCACAGCTATACTGTGCCACACCCTGACACCTTATGATTAAATGTAACCACTTACTTGACTATAAGCTATGTGTTTTCAGCTGTAAAGGTGTCTTCTGTGGCCTTACGCCTGATAGCTGCAAATCCTAACTAAAACTCTCCACTGTCCCAACTCCACATCGTATGAGGCTGTCTCACCCACGTCCCAACATCCTTCTGCCATCAGCAAAACAATCCCTGTTTATAAATCATGGCAGTATCCAGAAATCAGAACTCATGTTCACGTGCATCGATGGTAATGAACATTAACCACAGAAGTAAATGAAAACGAATCAAAGCCTAAATGGATCATTTGCTACCTGACAAAGTGACCTTTCTGTGTATACTCTGAGTAACTGAGTTACCCAATTTTATTTGGTTTAGTCTATAATTCTTTTCCCCACTTTACCCAAGGCATAGAATCTTTGTCACAACCAGGCCAACCAAAGGTGTGTCGATTTTAAGCCGTGAAGATGGACACAGAGGTTCCTGGGCTGGCACCAGCTGGGGAACTCTTCCCACCCTGCTGCTCTGTGCTACAGAGATGCTCTGGAAAAATCTCATTAGCTCTCAGTGACTCAGAAGACCCTGAACCTTGAAGACACTGCTGCCACAGAAACTGAATTACAATAGCAGCACTGGCAGTGTTAGGATGAGCCGCACAGGGCTCTGAGGAGCCCTGCAGAGCCAGGAAGCACCAAGTTTAGCCTACCAGAAGCAGCCCGCCCCCCATGTATCCAGTGAGGGTGCAGGCAGGACAAAGAACAAACAGGAACTTTCCCTGTCATCTTTTAAAATGCAGCTGCCTGGAGATTTTTTAAAAACTAATGAAGTTTTTCTAGACTGGGGATCAGGAATAAACTCGGTTGCGGGTCACTATCAAAAACCAGAGAGAGCTGTTTCCAAACTCTGCATTAAAACAGAGCCCATGAACACACAAAAATCCACAGCTAATTAACTTGCTGCTCCAGTCAGCAAGATCTGTATGCTGGCTTTTACTGGTCTGCTCTTTTTTTTTTTTTTTTTTTTTTTACATTTTATGCCAAGTACCAGTTATTTCTGTGTATCATGAACCCAGAATACCCAAATATTTGATTTCTAAGACACCTGCTAGCAGGAAGGGAAGTAGATCCACCTGGCCACTCAGACAAAGTCATGCCTCACTCTAACCAAGCTGGAAAATGAAACCATTAGGAAATGAAAACCTAGTTCTGGTGCTGATGGTTTCATGTGTTTGGATACAGGTTTTGAGCATCATAAATCACCAAATGGACTACTAGGAGCAAGAGGCAACATGCCAAGACCACATGTCTGCTCCTTCAGTGGCAGTTTGCCTGAACACACAGGATTTTCATGGAACCATTGAAACCCAAGGCCCACACTCGTATTGCTGTGCTGTGCATCTTCGTTTCCTTAAATCCTATAAAAGGGAATGGTACGTGCTACCTATGTAACCGATTACATCGAGGAACAGTCACGAACCACTCTGAGATCAAAACCAGGCAATTCTCAGCTAGCAAACCGGCGTTGGCTCCCAGAAGTGTTCCACTAACGTTTCTAAAATAGACTAGCCTTTTTTTTATTATTATTTTTCCACCCCCATAAATTAGCCTCTGCCATGAGGGAGCCTCGGAAACGTTTGATCCAGTAAGCAGCTTGAAGATTGTCACCGCACCACTCTGGTTTTGCATCTACAGAAGGACATCGCTTAGGAAAGCCTCAGCAAAGGCAGGACCTACCCTTCCTGCTGCCTGAGGGAACAGCAGAACGCGACCGCTGCATGAGAAGTGCTCTGGAGTTGTTTCTCACAAAACATAAAGTACAGGCAAAGGTTTAAAAGAAGTAAAAAAAAAAAAAAAATTAAAAAAAAGAGAGGTGTGATAGAAACTACCAGAAATTGCATTTAATAGATGTTTTTAAAGCCAGATACAGTTACAGGAGTTTGCCAAAATTACTGTTTTCCCTGCAGCATGCAGATAAACCTACAGCAAGTGCTGCTCCTTCAACCCAACAGATGGAGAAGGGACAGCTATGGCGAGCACGATTTTTTAATGGAATATGTAAGTCCGGAAGCATCTTTAAAGGACCTCTTCTCCAGGCTGAACCACCCCAACTCTCACAACCTGTCTCCATAGGAGAGGTGCTACAGCCCTTGAATCATCTTCCTGGCCTCCTCTGGACTTGCTCTAACAGCTCAAAATCTTTCTTGTCCTGGGGATCCCAGAGCTGGATGCATCACTGGAGGGGAGGGTCTCCCCATAATGGAGTAGAGGTGCAGAATGCTCTCCCTCAACCTTCTGCTCACGCTGCTTTTGATGCAGCCCAGGACAGGCTTGGCCTTCTGTGCTGCAGATGCACACTGGCAGCTTATGTTGAGTTTTACATCCATCAGCACCCCAAGTCTCTCTCCTCAGGGCTGCTCTCCATCCATTCTCCACCCAACCTGGAGTTGTGCTTGGGATTGTGCCGACCCACGCACAGGACCTTGCTCTTGTTGAACCTCATGCGTTTCTCACAGGCCCACCTCTCCAGCCTGCCTGGGTCCCTCTGTATGGCATTCTTTCCCTTCACAGCTCAGGATCATTGCCGAACACGCTGAGGGTGTGCTCGATCCCCACGTGCTGCTGACATCATTTATTATGCCTGATCTGGTCAACTGCATTTCTTGTCAACAACAGGGATGCAAATGAAACCCAGTTGTTTCTTTAAAGCTTTAGCCAAAAAGCACAGATGATCATAGATAAATGCTCAGGAATCACCTCTCCACCAGCTATTCCCGAGCACAGATTTCTTTTCGATACAGTAAGTTTCAGTTAGATTTTCAATACATAGCTTTTGGCTTACTTCTACAAATCACCCATCTTTGGCTAAGTTTTATAATTCTGGTTATAAAATGCTTAATTTAGAGTGTGAACTACATCAGCAGTATTATTCTGAATGTTCAGTGTCTTAACATGCACCAACCAACTCAAGAGTTCCAAGAACTCTACTGGCTGCAACTTTAACTTGAAGTTTAATTAAGGAACTTTATTCTGTAAATCTTCCAATATAATTCAGTGGAATTATATTCATGTAGAACGGCAATGAATCCTGCCCAGACTTAACTGCTCATTTCTCACACGTCTGCTATAGGATTAGTGTAGTCTCAGGCCACGTGTGGAGCGCTCGCAAAATTCGCTGTCATATTTCAGCACATTTGATTTGTAACTGCTGTTATAGATACTATTAAGGAATTCGGTACGT
Source organism: Gallinula chloropus (assembly GCF_964237585.1). Lineage (NCBI taxonomy): Eukaryota > Metazoa > Chordata > Aves > Gruiformes > Rallidae > Gallinula > Gallinula chloropus. Next base: position 92,147,503 of record NC_140088.1, on the reverse strand, counting down.
TTATCGATGTGCAAGCTGCAGTTACCACAAATCTGAAGTGTTATACTTCAACAGGAGAATATTCTCAGGTACCAGGAGAACATTATCATTTCACAATAACAATATTCATAACAATAACTAGTCAGGCAGCTAGTTCTAGGCAAGCAGTTACAAAGTTAGGCAAAGACAGACACACTGCGTTTTCTTCCTGGCTCCTAACTCCCCCAGCAGAGCACCTTGTCATTATCCCATTCTCCAATGGGAAGACTGAGGTAAGTGGGGTCACTTCCACAGAGTCGTTTTAGGAATCGTCAACAGTGGCAGAAAGAAATTCCCAAACCCTCCCAAAGTGTCCGTCTGTCCACAGAGGAGTGACCATTCAGTCCTTCGCGAGCATGTCAGACACAGTCGTACTAAGCAGCTTGAAAACTCCTTTGTCGATAGCTCCTCTACACCGGAAAAAAATGTCTACACTGAAACCAACTTCTTTATCCGTACCAAAAAGGAATCATTTTTTCCCTTTCAATCAGCAACCTGATGTAATCCAGTGAGGATTAGCTGTGAGCTGCTTCCCAGAATCTAAAAATCACTTTTTTGATGTCCTTAAGCAACGGGGTAATTCACACATACGCCACCTTGTCACTGATGTGCATTCATGAAGGGACTGCAAACCCTGTTTTTACACAGACACTGTTCCTGTGAGCATGGTCAAATGATGTACTATCACAATTTTGAGTGAACTTCAAAACTAAAATGGAGAAGAATGAGCAACTCTCCCAGAGGGAAAATGCAACAGTCAGACACTGGGTCATTATCATATGTAGGTATCAACGTGCATTTTGTTTTGTAAATTATTTAAGGAGTTGTGAGAATGCTGCTTCCATTTCAGAAGCATTTGAGCAAATTCTACGTCCTAATCACCCTCTCTTTTTAAGGTGACTTCAGTATTTGGGATTTATTTTCAAGAAACGTAAGCTAAGGGAAAAAATGAATAGCCAGCACCACGTTGTGTCTCAACCAGGAATTGGAACTGATTATTTAGTAACGTTTATACAGAAACCCTTCATGAAAGATTTTTTTTGTTCTTCGGATATTGTGATTCCAAGTGATTTTTGAGACTCCATCAACCATTTGACCACGATCCTTTGCTCGACATCTGCTTGCCCCTTCCCTGCAACTGAAATGCCAGCGATAATCGCTGTGCAGTGTGAACTGACCTTTATGGCAGTCATCTGAGGGGCACGCTGCTTCTGACCACGGTATCTCACCCCCTACTGCAGCCTTTCTATTCCCTTCTCCCTACAAAAGTAGTCTGGCCAAAACAAAGAACTTGTCACAACAAGGAAAGGGATTAATTTTCGAACAGATCAGTCCTCTGTGTTGATTTACCACATGGGGAAATGTTTGCACTGGTGTAACGAGGGATGTGGGGAAACTGTGGATAGAGCTATGACAACTTCTTGCAGCAGCCAGAACCTTGCCTCAAAGAGACAGTGAAATCAGGGCTTCTGAAAATTACACCAGACTGAAGACAGCAGCAAAGGTGGAAGCCCAAAGAGACGCAAATGAGAGCTCTCTGACAGCCTGTTTCACTGGCTGGTCTTGGATCCTCTAGATACAGCACTACACTTACTGAATTACTTCAGCGAGTAGTCACAACGATAGCCCATGGGCAGTTTTATACAGCTCTCTTGCCACAAAATAACACGTGGGATGAGTGCAGAGGTGCAGCAACATGCTCCTCCATACAACATTAACATATGGGACAATCAAAAAAGGAAAAAGGTTCTTGCTTCTTATATACTTTCCTGTGTGTCCACACTGACTCAGCCCCAACAGACACATCTGTTCGTGCTTAACATCACTACTTGTGTGGATGCCACTAACGCACATTTCAGGAGGTACTTCTGCAGTAAGTGCATTTACCACAGGAAGGATCCCTTGGGTGCAAACTGCTTCTTTTGTGGCAAGAGCGTTAAAGAAACTAAACTCTGAAGCAACACCCACAGCTAAGACAGATGCGACCATAAAAACGTGGAGATTTTTAGTACAGGTCTATCCACACAAAGCACTTCTGGCATGGATACAAGTTTTAGAACCCACAACCCCTAACAGCCAGGCCTGTGGGGATCCACAGTGTAATCCCATCCTTAAGGAGAGGCACTGCTGAATCTTTTGGGTTCTCTGCAAGATCAGGCCACCGCCCTCTGAGCAGTTACAGCATTACTTCTGCACTGTGCAGAGCGCTGAGCAAATAACCACGGACAGCTATCCCTAAGTAGTCTTCCTGGTAGACTTCAGCACAGAGAGAGCAGCAGTGACACACACGTGCACACATGTTCTTCTGTGGTGTGTGAATAAACTGTTTCATAAAACCGTGCAGTGGTGTCTTTGGCCTTGACAGTCACAAAGCAAGGAGGACTGATTAATGCCACAGAATGTCTGATACCTGTCACACATGCACAGCAGATTAAGTAGGAGGTTTTTTATCATCACATTATTGCTAGCCTATGAAATTTCCTTTTTTGCCCCACGTCTTCCTTGATCCTTGCAGCAAAGCTTATGAATCTGATTTCTTCTAGTCTGTTTATTGGCACAGGTGTTTCTCTTTCCCTGACAACGCATGCCTGCTTTGGTACTTAATTCTGATACTGATCGTTTTAGGAACAGGAATACTACGTTATTAATGTAACAGCATACAATTACACAATCCATATAGCTGCTTCCCAGGCAAAATGCAAAATACATATCACTAGTGATGAACAAGCCCCAGAGCGGGACCCAAATACTTATTTTCTCACTTATTTACTCTTCCTTGTGTTCAACTTTGTCGTTACACAATGACAGCCAGCAGGCTTACCGTGTCCTGTTGATTTATGTCAGAGCATACTGTGTCACTTTAAAGCAGCAAAGAACACAGCATTACAGAAACCTTACTGCTAGACTCTTGTAACGACTACACCATCATTAAAAAGTTCATCTTCTTTATTAAAAAAGTTTCATGGCCTTCCAGTCCCAGCTCTTTTCCGTTCTGGGGACAAGCACCATCCACATGAGGAATTCTGGTAACACCCAGAACCTTTTGCTCGTTGAAACAGATTTTACCAAGACAACGGCATGAAGCGCTTTAACTGTGACCGACCTGGGATCACGGAGGCACCGCGGGCACTCAGCACCCAGCCCTGAGCTGCAGCGTGTAACGTTTCGAAGCCCTACCTGCTGGCTATCGACAGTCAGGGTCAGGCAGTAACAAAGCAAAACCCATTAATTCAAAGCACTGGAGAGTGTTAGTCGTGCTGGATGGCCAAAGTTAAGTTCTGTCAACATATTCAAGATACAGCTAACACATGGCGGATTTTCTGGCTTCCCTTCTTCCTCCCACCTTTCAGGAAACACACACCCTGTCACGCTTCAAAATTAATGAAAAGGAACAGTGTTAGACACCCAGAGGAAGCAAATTCATCTTGCTTCAGCACAAAACATAAACCAAACGATCAGAGTTAAACAAAAAAGGAAGTTACTAAGTCTTACTCCAGGAGCTTCTGCTAACAGCACCTGTGCCACTACATGCTTCACCATCGCTGAAGCGTTCATCGTCAGAGTGTTTAAAGGCTGTGCAACACAGAAATGGGGTTGAGGAAAGGGAATATACCCTGTACGAATCCTGTAGACGCAGGTAAGACATACTAGGTGGTGTGGATTTAAGGATGATTAAATGGTAGTTCAGAAGAGTGGTAGAAAAGTCAACCCAGTGAGCATAAGGCTGTAATTCAAAAGCCACTCATCTCAGTAATTACACAAGTAGCTGCATGGTTTTCAAACAGAGAAAATGTAGTGAAAACACACCTGAGAGAAATAATTTCACTGAACATGATGCAGCAGAAAATAAAGTCTTTCAAATCACTTGTTTGTTTCTGCTTGCAGCTTTCCAAGCACTAAAGAATAGGGTAGTATCTGGAGCCTAAATGTCATATTTTCTTGAGTGCAGCTCATTTATCAGCACCAATCCCATTTCAAAAAGTAATTGAAGCAGTTTAGGAACATGAAGGCCATGAATTTACAGTGCCATTTAGAACCACAAGTGCATTTCTGTTCTTTGTAAAAGAAAAAACTCCCGAGTAACTGTGTTCTTGAATCCCTACGACTTCTTTAAATTAGTCACTCTACCAATTACCTGCATGAAATAACAACCACCACCATTAAATGGCATATATGAGATACTGTGATCTTAATTAACACTGCCAAAAGTGAAAAACTCAGAAAATCCTTGCAAATGTGTGTATAATTATGAGACATCACTGTGATTAACTGTTTTAAGAAGTCATTTGTGAACTTTGAGAAAGGGGTGTCTGTTTTTCAGCTACTCCCCTCATTCTGTGCTGTGTAAAACCACAATACTTCCTCAGTCCCTCTAGAACTCCAGGGCTCAACTAAGCAGTACAACATATGCCTCTCCTGTTTGTACAACTGAAACCAAAGTGCCAAACTTATTAGCATGATGTTACTTCATGTCATTCCGTACGTCTCTGCGATTCGCGTGTGCCAAAAGCTCCCTCCAGGGAAGTGCCTCCTCACCTCCCACCCTATGCATCTTCTTCTTCCACAAGTGTTTCCAATTAAGCAGAACTAGATATGTATATCTGAAACAGGTGGCACTGATCCAAAAGATTTACCGCTTAAATTCCACTTCATGGGAGGGTCAAAACAAGCTTTGGGACAGCTCTACGTTTAAATGTTAAAACCTGAAGTCAGAAAACGTTCTCAATTGTTGATCTGGTTAAGACAAGCTTTTTCTGAAAAAGCTGTAAGGGTCCAGGATTCTACTTTTGGCATCTTTATTGAAATGCCACGGCGACTGCATCATTAAAAAAAGGCCATTGTACAGAACGTCATTTCAACCGCTGCAAATCGAAGACATCAAAGTACTTAAGCAGTGGTCTTCAGCCTGTATTACAGGTTACCTAGATGACACAGAACAGGAACTTAGCAAAGTTACTCACCTTCTTCATCTGAAACATCCAGGACCTCAGTCATTGTCTCAGGTACATTTAGCTTGTGCTTCTCTGTTACAGTCTGCAAAGACAGAATCATCAATCCTCAAATTACACACCAAGAGAAGGAACAGTTTACAGCAGGCTATTTTCAGCAGCAACAACAGTAGGTTCTGCTGAAAACATCTTAGAATGTGTTTCGCCTTCCCCAAATTTACTTTTCCTCTTTACTCCAGAAACTGCTATTTCTCAGTGCTCTGTAAGGTAACATTTATTCTGGCAGAAAAGTACAAAAAAAGAAGGCCAGAGGAATAAAAGAAAAAAAAGCTTTCAAGCAAACTTATTTATAAAGGGTGCATGTAGAACAATTCGGCTCAGTGTTTCCAAGATGATTTTAAAATGGATTAGGTAATGCCTACAGAAGAGCCTCAGAAAGTTGTATGTGACATATGGAAATTATTAAACTGTAATGCATTTGGAAATGAAGTTATGAATGATGTGAAATTTTCAAACTAAAAAAAGATGTGAAGGATTTACACAGATCACTTGAAACATTTCTCCCTGCCCCTCACCCCAAAGTGACTACACTGCACATTAATGATATCTTCCTAAATCATGTATGTTCCCCCACAAATCATGTATAAACAAGGCGGGGGGGGAAGGTTATTTGAAAATTCTGATATATTCTGCCTACCTAAAAGGTTAAAATAGCGTGATGTACAGACTGAGGACTGCTGGGAGGGGCCTGTTTCAGTGTGAGAGTCGAGTTATGAGTGGCACAGTGGAAGATTACTTATGTTTTATTTGATTTTATCTTGATAAATGATTTATAGGAGGAAACAGAAGATGTTCAGGGGTGCTGAACCAAAGATGAGGACATGGGGTTTCAGACTGGAGAACAACATAATGAGAGAAACCGTATATACCACAAGGCATGAAACTCTTCAGTGTGTGAGGATGCAGGAGAAGAAATGCCAAGGACTTTAAACAGAGCGGAGATCAGAGCAGCATTAGTCACAACAGAAAAAGGAATATTTCCCTCGCTCCACCCAGGTCTGCAGCCAGCAAGCTGAACTGGGGGCCTCAACACATCGCCTTTAAGGTATGTGAGAGCAGATGCCTCCCCTTGGCACAGAGAGGAACCTCCCGCTGAGGCAGCACTTCCCTCCCTACGGTGGATAGTATCTATCAAGCATGAATTCACATTACATGCAGAAGTAGTCAAAGAGCACACCATCTGAGGGGTAATTAATATCAGCCCCTTATGCAATATGCTTTTGGGAGGATGCCCATTGGTATCATGCAGTGAGGTCAGTAGTGGGCTCTGCTGCACAGAATGCACTGGGTATTTCCTGGTTCTGTTTTACACTACTCTGTTTCTAACAACCTGGCAAAGCGCATTCTTGGTTACTATAAGGTACAGAACTTCTATAAATAATGAAGTTACCAAAGGTGTAATTGCTTTGGGAACTGTTTTTTTTAAGAGCGTGACTGATGTTTTTTGAAGCAGACTGAACTGTGACAGTAGGTTTCAGCTCACCCTCCCAAGGTGCAAGAAAAGAACAACCCCTTCCCTTCAAATAGCCACCCCAACTAGGCCTCAAAGTCACTCCTACCCGTGAGCCAAGACACCGTATTACTTCTCTTGCAGTGTTTTTATAACACATGTTCCATGTTAAAAATTAACTTATATTCACTGGATTACTCCACCAATGTGCCTGGTTTGCCCCACTCCCCCTCAGGTTCCTCCAGCTTCCCTCAGAAAGGCCAGGCAGCAGTAGGGTGACACAGCCACCAACAAGAGATGGGGAGGATGCTATTGTTCAGGTGACACTGACCTGGTCTCTTCAGCAATACAGCAGTAAGTTAACAAATACACTGCAAATGTAAAAAAAAAAACCAACCCCCTCACTGGGCTAAAGAAATAAACCCAGTCAAAGAGGGCTGTACAAAAGGGGGCACGGCTTAAAGCTGAAGGAGGGAAGGGTTAGGTGTGATATTGGGGGGAAGTTCTTTGCAGAGAGAGTGGTGAGGGGCTGGAAGGGGCTGCCCAGAGAGGGGGTGGGTGCCCCATCCCTGGGGGTGTTCAAGGCCAGGTTGGCTGGGGCCCTGGGCAACCTTGTGTAGCTCCAGGCCTGGAGGTTGGTGTCCCTGCCTGTGGCAGGGGGTTGAAGCCCTATGATCTTTGGGGTCCCTTCCAACCCAGACCAGGCTGTGATGACATGATTCTATGAATTTGCAAGTGATGTGGAAAGCCCCGTATGTGATTATCAATTTACTGGCATTGTAATTAGACTGTGAGTGCAACTCTATCTGCACAAAGCACATGGCAAATTCTCTAATGCCAGTTCATATGTTCCTCACATAAAATACCTTCAAAGTTAGGAGAAAAGAGGCAGGAGGAAGTGGCCAAATTCTGAAGAAGGGGTCAGCCCAGGAGTCACAAACACTAGTTTTTGTATGCCTACTGTATGATAAGAATTTATTTATGAATACTTAGTTCCCAACTTTAGCTCATGTGAAAAATCCATTTGATGAGAAGAACTCATAAGTGAAAGGATACTACGGCTCTCTAATCCACAAGCTACAGGTGCAGGGGGCACTGTATATTGTCTTTTGATTACCTTCCATCTGCAGACCCTAGTAAGCAAGGTTTATTTATCATTATGCCAATTTAGTCATAAATCAGGTTTTTACAGGCCCCTGTATAATAACAATCTGGTCTCTGACTAAGGCTCTCAGACATCTGTGTTTATTTGCAGAGAAGTAATAATATTTTATTTACTTCCTGATTTTCCCTTTACTCAGAGAAAATTATTACATGAATTTAATAACTGAAAGTTTGGAAGACAGAATCAAGCAAGCGTGTGTGCACGTGTGCACACCTGCATGTTTCAAAAGAACAAAAAAGTCTGTAATCATAGAATCATAGAATCACAGGGGTTGAAAGGGACCTCGAGAGATCAGCAGGTCCAACTCCCCCTGCCAAAGCAGCTCCCCAGCTCATATTGCACAGGTCGGTGTCCAGACGGGGCTGGAATCTCTCCAGAGAAGGAGACTCCACACCCCCTGGACAGCCTGTCCCAGGGCTCCCTCACCCTCACTGGGAAGAAGTTCTTCCCCACATTGGTGGGGAACTCCCTGTGCTCCAACTTGAGCCCATCGCCCCTTGTCCTGTCTCCACAGACACTGAAAAGGGGCTGGCCATTTCCCCCTGCATCCCATACTGAAGATATTTATAAACATAGTGAACTCAGCCAGGAGCATCAATCCTACTGGATTGATCATCAAATCCCATCAAATCCCAGTGGCAGTTGTGAACTGATGTTTTTAAATTAACTTTTAGTATAATACCAGATTTTGTTAATGGATAGGCACATTCAAAATGTCAGTTCCTCCAAAAGTTTAAAACTCACATCTAGCCCTGTGAATGGCCCACTTTGAAAACTGCTCAAGATGTAGTTCTCAAACTCCCTGCTACTCAGTGCCACTGAGAATTCAATCACGTACTTTACTTTAGGCTTCTGTATTTAAGACTTCCGTTGTGAGGCCAGATTTACATCTGGTGGCAGGGAATAATTCAGATGTGTCATTCAGGTATATTAACCTGTATGTATATGCAGCAATTACTTACTCAACAGCAGCACACTGTAAACAAACTCAAAGGTCCTCATATATATACACACATTCACCCACAGGAGGACTATGCCTGTCTGTATAAACATCCCAAGACTTCATTGCACAGCAAACCTTTGAAAGTCTAGCTTATTCTGATTTATCTCCTATTCACCTCTGACCCGTGAGTAAAAATAAGCACACTTTATTCTCTCCATTGCTTTAGATTCATGTGGCTTCACTAACAATAACATTGACACAAGCAAGAGGAAAATTTGCTCCCTGTAAGAGCAAAGCCTTTGGCACTGGAGGTCTTTCCCTCATCTCGCATATGCCAGTGACTTGAATATCAATAGAGCAACAGCCTGCCTAACATCCTCCCTGCATCACTCAGCTAAGACCTTAGAGAATGAAGTAGCTATGGAGACAGCACCTTGTTTTCAGTCCTAAATGCTTCGTTCTGGTTTGGCAACACCAACCTGACCATCTGGAGAACTTTATTGCTGGGAGTGCCTGTGAGTGCCTGTTATTTATCCCTTCTCTTTAGACTTGTTCTCAACTATGTTTAAACAACATCCCCCATCATGAACACCACCTCCAGAGGTTTCTATCCTATATATTCCTAGGGTACAAGAAGCAGGCAAGCTCACAGCTGAAAAATGTGCTGAGTTTATGGAGGGTTCCCCACCTGACTTTAAAAGCAGTGCTTTGCACACAGACACAGTTGGAGATTCCAGATTTCTCTTACATGCAAGCAGCAGAGGTCAGCTATGCAAATGAGGTTCGGTATTCGGTTCAGTCCTAAACCCCAAGCATCTGGTAGAAAAACCCATTACCCTCTAAGTTTAAAGAAATGCTTACCCAAAGTAAATAACTCACAGGTGTCTCTTCAGGGTGTAGTCCCTAGTGTATTACTACAAAGCAGCTAATACTTCCATGTGGCAACGTGCAAGGCTCCACAGTGCCACACAACGCCCAGCAGAAAGGAAGTGGGAAAAGTGTGCCAGGACACAGCACAGGAAGCAGCAAGGGTGCCTTTGGAGGCTAAAAAACAGGCTTTGGAAAAGAGCTCAAGTTTCTAAAAATAAAATTACCTAGGGTTTATTTACTACATCTGTGAATAGATTTATGTGTTTATGCAGGTTACATGTGTGATGCCCTACAGAATTAAAGAACACCACAAAATAACTACAAACTATGCATTCTTTTATATCAGGAGACTTCTGGAATTACGCTGGTATTCCCTGTCCAAACCTGACTCAATCTGATCTTGGCAGGTAATTAATAAATTATTTCTCACTCTATTTGTAGCCTCATGCCACGGTACTGATTCCATCTTCCTCAGTATCAGTGGGACTTGCTGTCAGCATGCGAAACAATCGAAATCGTCTTCCCATTTCTTTACAAGAGGCTTTGAATATCTTCCCACCCTCTAATCCTCTCCCTGACTGAGTAGTGGCATCTTTTAAGTAACCTGTGGATTTTTACAGCTCTCAGCACCTAAATAACATCTAGATGGGACAGATCTGATAACATCTAGTCTGATACATTTTCCAGACTGCTAAACTTTCTTGCATTAAAAAGAAAACCAAACCCCAAAAAGCACATGACCTTACCACAGCATTTCAAGATAAAATGCAGTAATGGAAATTTAAATTAAAATTAACTTCTTAAATGACGCATTATTTCTAATGTTCTCCTGACCATTTGTAGACAGGTGGCAAAAGTCCCAAGAAGAGAAAACTTTCCCCTTCCCAGAGTATCAGAATAAATCAGGTTTTGCTGGCTTAAAGCAACAGTACCCCCTTGCAGATGTTAAACTCTGAAGTCAAAATACAGCCTACCAAGAGCGTGGAGGACTGAGAGGACTGAGCACAGAAGGAAAGTCTTTTGTATTTTGGAAAAACAGGATCTATCTGAACTGGAAGTGAGTGGAGTGTAAGACTGATGTGATTCAGAACCATCTAGTGAGCATCATTAAGCTTGGCACCAGTCCACAGCTGGTACGGTCCAAACGAGACGATGCTCACCGTGGTGTGCTGCAATAGTTGAGCCTCTGGAGGTGTCACAAGTGTGGAAATGTGAGGACAGAGTGAAAAGGAGAAGTGAAAAGAGAGAAGCAGGACAGGACCTAAACAACCACGCACAAACTTCTGGGAAGTTTGGGTTTGCAGCTCAGATCCCTGTCTAAAAAAGAACAAGTTTTACTCTGCTTTTGGGTAGTTGCCCTCCTTCTGTGTGCCCGCAGACCTCGTTACCTAGCTCAGTGAAGCCTGCTGTGTCACACACACTTCCACAGGCATAAATGACACTCTGAAAGCATCCTAGTGCTTTTGCCAAAATCCAATGGAAAGGGCTGGGGGGAGGGGAAGGGCTAAAACCAGCAAACAGAAGAAGGAAAGAGATACATGGGGAGTCTGGGGGAAGAAGAGAAAGACAACATTCTGAGTAAAGGAGAGAGACATATTAATGCATCTGCAACTCACAGTTGTGGTGGTGGTAATCTCCTCCGTTACAACCTTCAGCGTATCGACCACTGAGATATACCCCAGGCGCCTTGCGATGGCTAAGGCAGTATTACCATTCTGGAGAGGGAAGAGAGAAGGGGAGAGAGCGAGTGCAGTGAGAGGGAGGATTGTGATGTGAACCAATGAGATCACTCTCAACACTTGCATGAGCCAGCATTTCCATCCAAAACAAGGCGCAGCCTAGGAAAATCAGTTTGTTTTTTTTTTACCCTTACATCTGACTCTGTCTTTGTAACTTCTTTAAGACTATAGCCCTGATTGCCATGGTAACACAACACACTTACATCTGCCTGCTATTCTAAATACAAAAGTGCTGCATGGTTTTAACCCTTCAGGGCTCAAATTTCACTACACAGAACGTGTCTTGTCTGCTGAAGTTCGTGTTTTATTTTGCAGAAGTGGCTCCACATCAGAAATACTCTTCCAAAAAAAAGTATTTTTAAGTGGCACAGTTTTTACTTCCAGTAGAAAGTGTTAAATCTTTATCAGGTGCAATTTCCTCTTTGGAGAATACAAGATTACAGCGGCACTGTCCACGTACACTTTTATCCCTCCATACCGGGAAAATGTACATCCGATAAAAGTACATAAAAGCCAGTAATTTAACAAAGTCAAGCCCAACTTATACAGGGCTCGGGGGCGGGGAACTAAACTTCATTTAAATTAACTGGCCTCGCAGTTCAAACAGCCATGATACAGAAGTGCTGTTCATCAAATGGACGTTAAAATGATAATCTAGTAAGTGTTTAGTTCTATTTATCTCCAGTTCATCACCTGAGACATTGGCAGCCCACAGCCCCTGTGTCACCTGATTTGGGGAGGGATAGCAGAGACGTGCGCTGTGATTCTTTGTAAAGAGCTCTATGTAGAACTGGTTTATGGTATTTTGCACTGACAAAGGACAACATGCTGGCCTAGCTGGGGAATCATGGAAAGCCACTGTACCACTGTGCACCAAAAGGCTTTCTCTTGTGACACCACAAGATCTCAGCCTGAGGCCTTCTCTCTACTGCAGCATTGGCCTTAGTTATTTGTAATTTCAGTTCTTCTGTATCTGTCTAGTTCAGCAACCCTGACCCAACAGTTTGTGGATTAGCAGCACAAAATGAATAAATTAGCATCTTCAGAGCACAAATCATTTCACTGATACTGCCACTTGCACATTAAATGCTCGTATCCCACTCCTGTATCCCCCTGCCAGATGTCTCAAGTCAAAATTCTCTTTTGTCTCAAGCTAGAGGCTCGACAAGAACAGATCTCACACCTGAGAAAGCATCCACACTGTGCAGTAAAGAGACATCCCAGGCACCATGCTTGGATTTAGGTCAGATTTGGGTAAGACAGCCCCAACATGACAACTGAAAGTAAAGAGACCTTTGGTTGGATATGCCCCGTAGTACCTACAGCCCCAGAGGCTAGCTAAAATGGTCTCTTGCTTAATGATCTGGTGCATAAACCAGTATTTTTAGATAACTTCAAACCATTACTAAATGTGATTGTTACAGGACCAAGCAGCGTGCCAGTGCTGACTTAAGCAAGCACGATACATGTGAAACTTGATCCACTCCAGGCAATGAGAGGGGTTTTTGACATTCTGGCTGCATGTTAAAAATTACCCGATTAGAGGGGACTAATAACATCATCAACATGAAATAGGACAGTTGCATTCCTGGCTGACTGCAGAGAAGGAGCTGTGCCAGAGGTTACTGACGGTCTTTGAAGAGGCACTATCATCACTGAACTCAGCAAGAACCTGAAACAGAGCCAGTGCATAGAGGGAGAGAAATCTGCATCTAAATCTTAAAAAAAGCCCATGTTCTGATTTCCCCATGAATTTTATGGAGTTACCCTTATACCCTCATCAAGGTATCAATTTACAGACAGAAGTGTTGAGGCTGAGGGCAACTGAACAAGCACAGCACAAATCAGTTTCCCCACCTCAGGCTTCGCTTAGCGCACAAGGAAAGGAAAGGGAAGTTGCATCTACACATCTGACAACCAGCTCTATGAGGACTACTTCCACCCCAACAAAGGCTTGTTCTCAGGCCTTGAGAAAGGAAAGAACTGTGCAGGGAAACAAGTTCCCACTGGAACTTCAGAGACTTACAGTGGTGATGGCGTTGGGCTTGGCTCCGTGTTGGAGAAGAACGTTAATGATGTGAGTGTGGCCTTGCTGTGCAGCTTGGTGAAGAGGGGTGTACCCATTCTGTTGTCCACCATGGTTAAGATAAAAGCAAACAGAGAACAACAACCGCCAGTAATTAGATACTTTGCTTTGCTTCCTTCTGTTCCTTTTGAGACATTTCAAAAAGCAATTATGCCATCAATCGACCCAAAGATAGCAATTCTTCAGTAATAACAGTACTCCTTCCCCAGATTAATGAGGAAAAAAAGGCATAATAGCTTTATTCACAAATTATGTTTCATCTCATACTATAAGCAATCTCTAGAAAGAGAATTCCTCATTTCTTAAACCAGAAGGAGAACAACAAGGAACCATAAAGTTAATGTGCCATAGAATCACAGCTGAGGCACCAAGCGTTTTCCCTCCTCTCACATCTTAGTTTTCTACAGAAGCCCCAAGATTTGCTTTTAAAAACACGTCATTTTAACAGTAGTGATTTGAGACTATTTGCTTTTAAAAAGGCTAGCAAAATAAACCTATTACAAATGTCAATCAACTTTAGCTTTACTTTGCCTTCAAAAGGCTTGACCAAGCTGCAATGACACTTAAAAACATGCACACGATGTCAGCCTTAATAAACACACCTGACTCCGTGTACCTGTCTGCTCCAGTGAGTCATTCTAACGTTACACAAGACAGAAACATCACTTAGCTCATCCAAGGTGGGATTGTATAAGTCCAGCCAGGCGATTAATTTACAAAATTATGTGCAATTGGCTTTGAAAGCAAGCAGAAAGCAAGCAAGCAAACTGGAAGGAAACACCAAGTCCATCTCACCATAGACTTCGGTCAAGCCTGGGGGCAGGCTCTGAAAGACAGACCCTGTCTCTTTTGCAAGACAGATGCAAGTGATGTTTTGCACTACTCGTTAAACAGTGACAGCTCACAACTGCCACCATCTTGTACTGACAGTATATATACATGCACTGCAAAGAGATCGAAGGAGTTTACTTTAGGTTGTAGCAAGACACAAATTACTTTAGGTTGTAGCATGACACAAATTCACTGTCCTTACTCAAATATTAGTGTAGCCCTTCAAAACCAGGATTCAGCCATATTATTTTTCACCAGAGATAGCACAAAGCATCATGCAGGCTTTCTCTCATTACAGACTGAGCTGCAACAGAGATTACTTGCTCTTTAACATGCCTATCTCAATCCAGCCAGGATGGATTTGGTCTTTAAAATGAGTCCATTTGACCAAATTCCAGTATTTCTGTTGGTTCCTAGGTGTGAGGTTTCAGAGAACCACTGCCCCATACTCTCATATCAACCTGCTGACTTTAATGAAATTATTCTCAGTAAGTGGGGACACGGTGTCAGAGCCTGCCCTGGTGGCCTCTTAAACACAGAGTGAGACCCAATGCTAAATATGCAAGTATGTCTGTCCCTTCAGTTAGCCTCCAAAGACCTCAGCTGCATGTCTTGGCAGCTATCATTTGGACCCTGCTCATGTCTGCTTCATCTATTCTTATCAGCTGTTTTCCGAGTAGCGTTGCCTGTTGTTTTGGAATCCCTGGGCTTTGCTCATTGATTTTGGGTGATCTGATGAAGGACAGGACAGCACCTTTTGTTGATTTACTTTGCTGTGTCTCACCACATTAAGCTGTCACTGCTGAGGTGGAATAGTCCTGACTTTGAGAAACGAATCCATCCCATGGGTCACAGCTGGGGAGAGAGAAGCTGGCCAGAGCAACCAGGAGACCACAAGCCTGTGATTTTAATTAGCTCTTACAAATGTTGAGCATGTCACTAGACATATCAATGGACTTCTTCATGTTGATCCCAAGACATCCAAGCTGAAGCTAGCAGAAGCTTGCTTTAACTAAGCTGAAGCCCCGCAGTCACCCTTCTCTTTCTGATAAGGGTGATGTGTGGTATCTGGGATGCAGCACACTGTTGCTGCCACCAAAACTTCTCCGTGTATATGCAGGAGATGTAGAATTCTTGCTACAAAGTGCATCACATGCAGCTGTTGTGCCCACCAGCTGACACTAGAAGAAACCCCTGAAGTCAGCGATGTTGTTCAGACTGTGATGCAGGCAGACAGGTCCCTTTCAGTAAAGCAGTATACCCAGATTCCCCTCCAAAAAAGCCCAAAGCCGTCTCTAGTAAACTGCATTCCCCCACCACAGCTGCTTCCTCTCCCAAAGTCATACCACCCACGCTTGGAGCAGCAGTAATTTTTCCCACTCTCCTCCCAGCAGACTGGAGAGAACCTGGCATCACCCTGAAAGCGTCTGAACTGTTACTTACTGGATCAGCAGCACATTGGTATTGCCCTGGTGTAAACCCTGTGTAAATGAGATCTGAAACAAGCTCGCATTTGTTAGCTTTCAAGTAAAAAGTAAAAAACAACACTGAATCAGATTCTTTACCTCCTCTTTTAACATGCCCAAAGAGCTCCCTGACTTTTCTTTCGTGAACACTACACAATGAGACATAGCAGGGAGAAGGCATTCCACAAACCACTGCACAGTGACACTTACCATGCCATAATTACAGTTTCCTAGTGGAAATGCCCCTATAGTATGTATTTGTAGTACTTGGTTACCACGTTCACGACAAAGAGCTACAGCAAGCAATGAAAAATCCTTTACCTTTGTTTTAGCATTGACATTTGCTCCCTGCTTGAGAAGAAAATTCACCATTTTGATGTTTCCATAGTGACACGCCACGATTAAAGGTGTATAACCAAGCTACAATAAGAGAACAAAAAAGTAAAACTGCAAGCTCAGTGGAACATCCCTTTTACAACGGCAGCATCCTTTGGTACCCAGGAGATGTCAGCCACTCCATGATTTACCTTTGTCTGAGCATCCTGGTTTGCACCATGCTTCGTAAGTATTTCAGCTACGTTCACTTTATCCTCCTGAGCTGCCAGGTGTAAGGATGTCAGTCCAGTCTGGAGGTGGAATATGCAAAATAAAGAAGGTTAAAGATAAGAATCAAACCTACTTCACATGAGGAAAGAAATCTATAGACTTTCCCACTTTCTCATCTTTAAAACATGAACAGATCCTAACTATAGCTTCCAAGTATGGATGTTGGGGTTAAATGAAGCAGAGTTGATGTTTCTCCTGTTTGGGCTGACAAATGGCTCCAAAGCAATTACATCACCATAATCACAGAGTAAAATTTTCAGAAATCAACGACCATGCTCAGGATTTTATACAGTAATTTCACTTGGGAGGCTGAGGAGCTCATTAATAAATTAAAGCAGCACATCCACCATGCTTTCCACTCCTCAGACAGGAAAGGGAACCTTGACAACTACAGGAAGGAGTCAGAATGAAGAAATCACTCCAGAAATAGATTCCATACCCAAGGAAATGGATGCAGCCTTTAGCTAAAAGCTCACTGTGCTCACTCACACAGCACCTGCCTGTGAACAAGGCAGGGAACAAACCTGTTAAGAGATATGAAAATCACCTTGTTTCACATTGGTTAGGTAGCATAACATCAATGCCAGATGATGAGAGACTTGAGCCTTGTATTTTGACTTGTATGAACAAAAGCTCTGGGCCTTATGACCTCAAATAAGACATATATATGCCTGGATAAATCTGGTGACCTATGGAGACCCCCAGTAATAGAGGTTTTGCTTGAGGACCTTGTTTCCTATGAGAAAGCTGTCAGGCACAGTCATTTTAAAAGTTTAAAAAAATCATGGCAAGGTCTTGCACAGGATTTTCCTCACTTGCTGCTCTGCTACTAACAGTGTTTTGCTATTGGCCAGACACTGCTGATCTCTTCCACTGGGAAAGAAGGCTGAAGGGTAAATATACAAGGAAAAGCACCTTTGCTGGCAAACGTGCTGAACTATTTCAGATTGCAGCTCTCAGGTTTCCGACACATGTTGTTAAATCTACACCCATGGACCCACAAACTCCAGAATTTTACATTCCTCTTCCCTTGCATCCAATGTAAAACTTCAGGAGCATGTGCAGAACACCTGAGAGAAGACAAGGCTACAGCACAATAAAACTACTGCAGTCCTGCCTTCCTGAACACTCAGAAGCAGTTTTCCCAGGGTACTGCCACTCCTCCTGTAACCTCTCTACCAGAGACAGATGTTACATCACTTTCCTCCAGTCACGGCAAACAGCTGCAGCTCCTCCTGTGCATGATCCAGCACAGCTATTAATTACATGACGTAAGTTAACTGGCCAATCCATCTCCCAGTCCTACGTATCCTCTTCTCACTTTTACTGCTCACCCACCTGTTGTCACTTCTGCAGCCTTACAAATGCGCAGGGAGGGACGTGAAGCTGAGAATTTGTGACGACATGACATCATCCCTACGCTGCGCTCTGCCTGTCAGTGGATACTCCCACCCACAGCACTTCATCTCCGGTTGTGAGTTACCTTTGTTGCCACATGGATATTGGATCCTTTCTCCAAAAGCAAGGTCACCATGTCAGTGTGACCTTCTTGGGAAGCCAAATGAAGCGGGGTGACTCCCTGCTTGGTCAGAATGTTGGTCTCAGCCCCATAGTTCAACAGAGTGGTAGCTATCTGCATCTGATTTTTCTTGGCAGCAATATGCAGAGGGGTGTATCCATTCTAACACCAGTCAGGAAATAAAAAGAGAATAAAAGTTAACACAACAGTCACGTAAGCCCGAGAAGTCAGCCTCAAAAAACAGTACTATTTAATGTTACTCTTCATTGCCAGTTCATTAAATGTTCAAGGCCAGAGATGTCCCACACGGCCCTGCTGTCACGCTGCTTTGTCCGTCTTAAAGGCAGGCAGGATCGTTTAGGCAATACCTTCAAACTACCCCAAGCTCAACGCCTCCATTCTGAGTACCCTACATTGTTAAGGATTCACTTTTGACTGATGAGTGACATTCTCTGTGATGAGTGATGGGCACACACTCCTCACTGGATGATGCTTTCTTGGAGCATGTGGGTTGAGGTGTGTTTGCATGTGGAGTTTTGATACATGTATCCATCACGGCCCTGGCTGGAAACAGCAGTATGAAGAATGTTTTTCTGATCCAATTAAGCATTTAAGCAGAGCAGAGAGGCATCGATGTCCTTTCCGGGAACAAGATGATTTCCCACTGCTAATTGTTTTACAATGCACTGTAGGGGCGGCTGGGGGGGGCAATTCTGGCTTACAGCAGCAGCCAGTCCCTTGGGAGGTGGTTGGCTGTTTGGTCAGTGGTTTGTTTAAAGACGTTTTTACCAAACTATCCCACTGCAACTGGAGCTTTTGCTGCTCTCCACACACCACGATGGAAACAACAGCTCTCCTACAATCACTTAACAGACAGGCCGCCTGTTTTGGCAGCGTGTGTACAGCTTCATACAGGGCAGCAGGTCTGCATCAGCATCCATTCCCTTGTTACCTTCCCCTTTTAGCAGCCTTTGCCTAGGACACTGAGATCATGGCACTGTTCCTAACCCTGGAACCAAGTCTCCATATGCGTGGTCAGAATAAACACATCATTTCTGGTATTACACAGTACAAAAGTGACTTCCAGCTATGAGTAAAGCTCATCATCATAAAAACGGGCTGGGAGACACGTTGCATGCACACAAACACACATTGCTTCTTTTCCAAGGAATGTCTGAGAGAGCCATAAACAAAGTCAGGTAGGGGATCATCCACCCACTGGGGCCAACTACACGCTCGAAGAACCTCACACATCCCAGCTACTCAACCAGCACCACTATAACCACCTCCAAGGACCCCACAACCACGCCAGGCGGCCCGTTCCCATGTCTGACCTCCCACACCCTGGGGATTGTTGTATTTCTTTACAGCCTGCTTGGGAAGGCAGAGGTCAGGCTGTCCTGTTGGCGAGGGTGGGTTCCTCAGGCAGGAGCTCACCTTGGCAGTCGCGTGGGGCGAAGCGCCCTTCTCCAGCAGCAGCAGCGCTACCTTCTGGTTGTCGTAATGGGCCGACACATGGAGGGGGGTGAGGCCGTTCTGTAAGGGTGGTTATGGCGTTAGGCTGAGCTGGAAGGGGTGGCGGGAAGCCTTAGTGAGTGAGGTGAGGTGAGGTGAGGTGACGGGCACCATGCGGGGCTGGGGAGGAAAGTGAGGGCTGGGGGGTGTTAGCGGTGGGGGAAGGCTGGGGGGTAGTGGTGGAGGAGGGTGGATCTGGGCGGCCCAGCTGCAGACATGGTTTCTGTCCCCCCAGAGCCCACACTCAGCAATTCCCACAGTGTGAAGGGAAACCTGGCTTTGTCCCGTCTTTAGCCATTGGGATTTGGACAGTTTGGAGAGCCCAGCATGCCCTCTGGCCAGGGACCCAACCCCAACACGCTCGGTTCCCACAACTAGCAGGGGTAACCATTGCCCTTGGGGAAATATGACCCTAATGGAGACAAAGCAGCCGTCTGACAGCAGCTGTGGCTTCCTTCACGTGCACACTGACAGAGATCTCATCCTAGGGAAGAACCCAAATCGCTCATGACTTTTTTTTCTTGTTTTCCCTTTTTCATCAGTACCTTGCCAGCTGAATCGGGAGAGGCACGGCGCTGCAGCAGGAGCTTTGCCACCTCCAGGCTCCCGTACTTGGCCGCCACATGCAAAGGTGTGAATCCCTTCTGCAAATTTCCAGGAGACAAAAGGCAGATGTTAGAGGCCATGCTGACATCTCTCTTTTAAGAGCTACGCATCATGCGCTTACTTTTCAACCTATATTTTAGCTTGCAGAATCGAAAGCCATACCTAGAAACAGCAGCACACATCATGACAGCGCTTTGAGAAGCATGAAATACAAGAAAATACTTTCCCTTTTATTATTCTTTCCTCCATACGTACAGGCAGGTTGGCTGGCAGACATTTAATGTGACACAGACTCCACCAGCCACACACACTGCATGTGGGCAACAAAGGCACTTGTTCAAATTTCTTTTGCAAACCAGCTGCCCTTTTTAGGTTCACAATGACAACCCTAGAAATATTTCCCGGAGCAGTTCTTGCCAGTAACAAGCAAACACCAACTAAATTCAGTGAGAAAAGCTCCACGCTCCGTGCTTCTCCTTCAGAGTTTGCTGAAGGAGGATTTCCATCTGGACTCGTGTATCAGTACAGCTGCTCAGGCTCCCTGCAGCCTCTGAACCACAGCTGTAGATAAAGGGATGCCTGACTCAATGGCAGCGCTTTTGGAAAGGCATTTTTAGCAAGGCTTTTTTTTTGAAGAGTCCCCTTCTATGTATTTTTCTTATTAAGGCTTGCTAGTACACCATAGGCATAAGGCCTGTGTCAAACTAACATGCTTTTTGCCTCTTTTGATTTAAATAAACACGTTGATAAGGAAAGCTCATGGATGCAAGACAGTAGGTGGCAGACTGCACCACCACCCGACAGTAAATCCGGGAGCTACAATGACCTATTTGCCTGACAGTAAGTGCTGTGCAACATTTATCATCATTATCATCTTGTTCCATTAATCCCACCTCAAAGAGTTTATGTCAGGAAAGCTCAAGCATTCCCAGTTCATGAATCACAGGTTCGTAGGGAGATTATCTGGTGGACAACACCATCTCCTATTCATAATTATAGAATGTTCCTGCAGGACCAAAGCAATTGCCATAAAGCAATATGGGAAATTAGGAAAGTATTTAGTGTATTTTTAGCCATTTTAATGTGATTTAACAGCTGGACTAAAGGAGAATAGCAAGCATTCCCAGTAATCCCTGGATCATAATTTGAAAAGTGCTGGTTTAGTCTTCTAAAACCTGGAAGACACCCTGTTGTTCAAAAATACGTTTCAAGCTCCAGCTGTTAAACCAGAGGTACTTTTTAAAGACTAAACCAATAGTGAGGATTAAGCAGTTCTCAGTCACTTGCAATAAATATTGAAGACTATTTCTTTTGTAACCCCAGACACTTCATCTATGCAGTCACTGAAAACAGATTCAGCATTAGATGAGACTGGACAGATGCTGACTTGCATGTTTCAGGAACCTTCCTTTCCGCTAGCACAGACCAGATATATTTTACTATTTAAGTGAATGACATATTGATGAATGAGCAGGCCTGGACATTAAAAAATGTGCTGCTGCCACACCCTTTTCTTTTTGGAAAATTCTGGTCAAAAAAGCCCTGGGCATAACACAATGGGGAACAGAGAAATGAGGACTTTGGGTACCTCTTAAACCTGTTGGGACTGGACATTCATCATGATCTGCGTTTGAACCGATTAAGTAAGAACAAAACCCCAGAACCAAACCCGTTCAGTCTGATGGTGTGAAAGTGGGTTCCTTGTGGAATGCTGGCACGCAGTGCCCGTGCTGCTGGAAGACAGACATAAAGCATTTTGTCTTACTTTGGTGGACATGGAGTGCGAGGCACCTGCCTCTAGAAGAACTGATGCGACATCAACTTGCCCCTCTCTGGCAGAGATGTGCAGCGGAGTGTACCCGTTAGTGGTTGCGGCATCAGGGTGGGCCATGTGCTGCAGCAGGAGCTGGACGATCTCTGTTTTACCCAAACGAGATGCAATGTGCAGCGGGGTCTGTTCTTCCTACAACTCAAATCGAGTCCATCGTTAGTGCATGTAGAACCACCCTGGACATGATGTTTTGGCTGATCTCAACAGATCTATCTATGAATTTGTCTTGCAAAAATTGTAAAAGGCAATAGTACTAAAAAAGGCAGCAAGGAAGGACTCACAGGTTAACGTTTGTGGTAAGCTTCAGTAATATCTTATTAGGGAGAACTGTGAAGGAAAACATTGCTTTTTTCTCTTAACCAGCAGGTCACATACATCACTCTCAGCATCACCTGCACCTTGCTCTACAAGCAGTCCCCTTGGTTTCAAAATCTGCCACTGAGTGCTACCAGAACCTCTGACGCAACATGGCTGTGCACCTCCTTCCTTGCTCAGAGAGAGCAGATATTGCTGGTCTGAGTCTGCCTGTCCTGGGTTTAGCGAGGATGGAGGCAATTTCCATCACAACAGTGTGTATGGTGCTTTATTTTAGATTTTTGATCATGCCAGTGTTGGTAAAGCATCAGTTTTACCTACTGCTGAACAGCGCTTACACAGTGCCAAGGCTTTCTCTGTTTCACCCTCTGCCCCTCTAGGGAATGGGCTGGAGGTGGGCAAGAAGCTGGGAGGGGACACAGCCAGGACAGCTGGCCCAAACTGACCAAGGGGATAACCCATACTGTGTACCAGTGCGCTCAGCAATAAAACTAGGGGTGAGTTTTTCCAAAGGAGCCGTTGCTCAGAGACCGGCTGGGCATCGGTCTCTTTGCGGGAGCTGGCGAGTGATCGCCTTTGCATCGCTTGTGCTGGGGGCAGAGGTTGGGTTTGTGGGGTTTTCTCCTTTCTCCTTCACCTATTAAACTGTCTTTATCTCAAGCCAAGAGCTTTGTCTTTATCTCAAGCCAAGAGCTTTGTCTTTATCTCAAGCCAAGAGCTTTTCTTACTTTCCTGTCACAGGGGCAGTAAGTGAACGACCGGGTCAGCCCACCACACGCATTCTCTGTGGAAGATCCACTTGTAAAGAGAGGTTAACCACTTTCAGAACTGGGTTTAGGCACACTTAATTCTGAATCAACAAATCGATTAGAAATGAAAATGCTCCTCCCTCACTCCTCTGCTTCAGCCACGTTTTTGAGTATGAGAAAGCAAAAAACCAAAAAAAACCCAACCCAAACCAATTTTAAGCAGAAGACCTACCCTGGCTCGGGCATCAACCAGGGCCCCGTTTCTCAGGAGACAGCGAACTACTTCCACCTGCCCAGCACGTGCTGCCATGTGCAACGCAGTTTCTCCACGCTGCAGAAAAGCAAAAGCATTTCAGTGTCCTAGACTTACGCTGTGACGGGACAGGAGCTGTGATGGTGTAAAATCCACCCATGCCAACTCATGCAGAGACTCGCCTCTCTGCCAGCCGCAGATCTGCCTTCAGACCCAGTAACAGGCAGCTCCGATGGGTCTCAGTGTCGCTGGGTCTGGGGACACTTTGGTTTGCAAACTCGGTGATCCCAACAAATGTAATGTCACCCCAGAGGGTCAGAATGAAAATCCTGGCTTACAGGAAACTCTAAAGGCTCTCCTGTGTCACATATGCTCCCCAGCTTCCTATGTTACAGTGCATCAGCCTGTGTGCCGCGCAGGAGGTCAGAGCCCATTGAGCCTGTCTCTCTCAGGGGATTGCGAGGCACACGAGCACTCGTTCCCCAGATGGCCCCTTCCTGCACACTGCACAGAGCTGGCACCATCAAAGGGCCTCGCCACGGCTGCACCCAACAGAGCCACGGCACGTGGAATGTGTACAATCTGTGCTCAGCAGCGCAGCTCTGCCTGCAGGCTACAGAATGAATCTTGTTTCCAGTCTTCTGTAGCCCACAGAATTTGAAGAACACGACATTTTGGGGAGCTGACTGGAGTGATGTGGAATTTCAGCTCAGGGTAACAAAGTACAGATGCTACATCCAAAGCACTTGCTTCTTGCATAGGTTTGCAAAGGAACACTGCAGAGAGTATTCCTTGACAAGGGTGTTTCAAGCTTCATTCTGCACTGACCAGTGTTCTTCCCGTGCACTAAACCAGTCCCTGTGCCGCTCATGAAATACATTAGGTACTGGGACAGCTTCACAACCAGGAGCTCTGTGTTTATCCATTATGTTAGACAACACAGCAGGACTAATCACTTCCGTGTGTTAATTGTTCCTTCTCCTTACTGGAGAGCTGGAGCACAGCCTGTTCTAAGGCTTTTACCCCCACAACTATCGTGTGAATCGGCAGTTGCCAAAGTGAACACTCTGGCCAAGAGCTTTTTTTGCATCAGAATGGGGAATCCTGTCTTCTTGTCCAGACGCAGGAAAAGCAGCAGACTGAGCTTGCCTACTATTGCAAACTGATAATTAGATCAACCCCCCTTTTCCAGGAGTTGATTTCTCTTGTCATTTTAAAATTAATATTGTATTACCAGCTGTGATTAGTAAGTAGGCAACAAATAAAATCCCACAGCCCTAGCTGCAAATCTTAATAAAAGAATTTCATCTATATAAACTTTATTACCTGAAAAATGGGCTGTTTAAAATGGGAGTAAGGTTTACATTCCACACACTCTAAAGATCAAATTTCTGTAAAGACCCTTTTGCCCTTGAATTAGCAAAGCAATTTAGGTTTTGGAAACAGTTAGTAATTCAATGGGGGCTTCAGCTTACCAAGTAAAAGCCAAGACACCTGTGTCACATAAACTGTCCGGGAACACAATATTTTCAGTCACTTCCACAGGAATTTCTCGTTAGCTTGCCTATCATCAGTAAAGTTTCCATAGAAAGATTGCTTCTACAGAAAAAGGCATGAAAGCAGTAAGAGACTCTGTCAAGAAAAGTCCCTTCTAACAACTGAAACGAACAGCTCTGCACGCTGCATATTGTTACTAGGTTCCACCTAGGACTTTTCTGAGAAATCCTGAGAAATGAGCCCACTGTACCTGGATTACTACATTTTTTTGTCATTCTTTGTTGTCAGGAACATGTGCCTATAACATTATTTACTGGTACAAAGCTGCTTTCAAAGTGCAGGTGGTCATTAGGTTCGAAAATTGTCTATACTGCCGAATTCCAACAGTGAGGTACCTATGAAACACAGCTCAGAAAACGATCTTTCTCTTTCC
Organism: Gallinula chloropus; assembly: GCF_964237585.1. Taxonomy (NCBI): domain Eukaryota; kingdom Metazoa; phylum Chordata; class Aves; order Gruiformes; family Rallidae; genus Gallinula; species Gallinula chloropus. The sequence goes on along the minus strand of NC_140088.1, from coordinate 92,122,602 downwards.
ATTGATACTCTTCTTGGTAACCGGGCTGTTGGTATACAAACACTGATTTCCATGGTTAAGTCAGGCTCTGCACCTTGTGTTGCCTCCCAAAGGTCACATTTTCTAGATGTAAGCGTGCTCTTTCGAAAGGCACCAGGCTCCTGGAATTTCCTCCGTAAGAGCAGTCTCAGTTTAACGTGTTACCTACTCCACCACTGTTGAATAACGCACGATGCCACAGATGGCTCATAATGTGTGCGCAATCACCATTTCCCCCTCTTCACCACAGGCTCTAGAATAATTTCTCCTAAAATGTCATAAAGTCATAATGAATCACCCAATGTGACCTTTGGTTGAGCTACATAGTAGGCCAGAGCCCTTTTTGGAGGAGGTACTGCAGAGACGATTCTAGCCAAAGCCATACTCACAATGTTAGTGACATCGGGGGAGGCTCCGTTCTGCAGCAGAAGGAGGACTATGTTCAAGTGGCCCATAAATGCAGCCACGTGTATTGGTGTGAGTCCCGACTGCGAAACAAAGCAAGAGCAGCTTTACTCCTCTGCACGGGCTTCTTCATTTAAACAAAGCATAAGTGAAAGTAATGCATGATAGGAGACAGGAAAAAGGAAGCAGGAAGGGAGAGAGAGAAGGAATGTTTCTTCAGGACATGAAACATTTTTCTACCTCTGTTATAGCCTGGATTGAAGCCCCATATTTCACCAGGAGTTCCATGACTTTGATGCGATTTTTCTTGCAGGCAATGTGCAGTGGAGTAAAACCATTCTGTGCAAAAGACAGTCATGTTAGTTAGAAACATGCAGCTACACCTTCCACACAGCTCTGTGCTGGCACACCAGGAGCAGAAGTGTTAGAGTACCAGAAGCAACTGTCCTTTGAGCACGACAGGTTATGAATTACAGGCGTCTCTCAGCAGCCTGAGGCAGAACAAAGCAGTGCCACTGCTTTCTTCTTGGGCAATGGGGACAAACGGAGCTTCCACCTCCGGAAACCACGCACAGACACGTGCGGTCTGACGCCCCAGTGTACGCCTGCGCGCACAGACGCAGGCGGTTCCAAAGGCTGCAGGTGTGTAGGTCAAAGGAAGACTTGAAAGTGCTTCCCAAGATCGCCCAACACACAGGGACAGAAGAAACGGCAGCAATCACTTTGAAATCAGTTACTGTCCTTGGAAACGTATAAAGCATCCTCCATACCTCTCTAGGAAAAGAGCAGAGTATTTCTTCTGGATGACACCCTATATTGTCATTTTAGACCTATTTGTCATTTTAGACTATTGTGCAATCTAAGCACCTACCTGTATTTGGTTTGTATTTATGCATCAATCCACAGCATACTGTACTCATAACTGTGCATGTGTGGTCATTCCATGAGGTATCTTAAATAAATCATCATTACTTCAGCTGCAGTTTCATGAAACAGTGTTCAGTCTTGAAGTATTTACGGGCCCCCCTTCTTTTATTCCTGCTCTGCTGAGTCATAAAGCATCGTAAGCAAGGGATCAGCATTCATCTGGATTAGAATTAAATCAGGCAGGGATAGGAATGAAAGAAAGGTGGGGAAGGAACATCTTAAACCAAGATTGCAAGCTGGCATTCTGCATTGCAAGATAATGGTTTCAGTGCTGCACTCACCATCAGCACCTCCTCATTTCTTTGGGAACACATAATCAGTGGTATCAGGGCCCAAATCAAAGCATGTCTGCATACTCTACACTGTAACATATGCTTTGACTGCGCGATTTTGTCAGTACTACCATCGTTAACGCAGGTTAAGTGTGTGCCTAAAGCTAAGCAAACACATCATGACCATCACAAACACACATGAATGTTTCAGTGGAAAGCACAGGAATGTTTCAGTGGAAAGCACAGGTAACGTTTTTAGATAACACTGAAAACCTGCCATGTTTTCTAATGGAAAGGACTGGTATTGCTAAACACACTCAACCAGCAGTAAACAGAACTGAGGAGTGAAACCTTAGCTCATGGGGAGGGGCATCTGACAGATTATTCTACAGTCAGCATCTGTTAAGGGAAATGTTAATTGCTAGTTCGTTTGAAGGTGCTTTAAAGCATACACCAACTGAAGAAGCGAAGAACTCACATAGTGCTTGTATCCCCAAATCATTTTGCAAACATTAACGGTTATTTTTTTTTAATCTAGCTGCAAATTAATTATTTGTAAAATGTATCCCATCACAGGATCCTGCTGAATATTATTACTACGATTAGCCTTCTCCATTTTCTAAAGAAGGAATGAAAACCATCAGATATTTCACCTCCCACACAACATCTCTCAAAATATTTCATAGGAGTTTTGCTGTTCCAGAAATTTCCATATTTTCACTTAATGTTACTGCCTCATTTGATTTAATTTTGCTACTTCTATTTAAGTGAGGAACAGTTTGATGGGGGAGAAGAGAAGGCAGAGAAACTGTATCACTAACAGAAATTATGAGCATCATTTAATATATTAAATACTATAAATACGCCAGAGGCGACAAGTCCCTAATGGAAAAGGAAACAAGAGGGGAGGGGGTTGGGGAGGGTGGGGAACAGTCTGGAGGGAAGAGAGCAGAGGAGCAGCGGCCTGAGGGTGTTTTCCTTTCACTTCAGATGTTACTCTGGGAGGGAGTGATGCAGAGGAACAGAAGGTTTATTTCTGGTCATGGAAGGAGAGAAAGAAGATGTGGGGGCTAGCATTTAACGTGTATGTGTGGGTAGCTGATGAAAGTACAGCTAAAGTTAATCAGGAGACTGGCAAGAAAAACAAGAAAGGATGAAAAGAGTGTTGAAAAAGACCAACCAAGCAAACATGATACTGAGAAAGACAAAACAAGAAAAGAGTAAAGAAAAGGAAGCAGAAGGGGTTTATGGGAATAGCAGAAAAATGAGAGGACAGTTCCAAGGAAGTGAGGGACAGGAGAAGCCTTCACAGGAAAACACGAGGTCATGCTGAAGGCAAGAAGCTGGGGAAGACATCAGAGGGGCCGGTGGTGGAAGTTTGTGCAGACACTGAATACAGTGGGCAATGACAGACTTCTTGCCATGCAGAGGTATCTCAGGGGTTCACAGGCTCTTTCTTTCCCCAGCCAAGTGCTCATAACTTCCACCCGTCTCACAGGTCATGGGGACACTTCCTACTAGAGAAATTGGAATCTCATTTGGGTTTAGCCAGATTAAGACTCCTGAAGCCTTGGTATGTTCCTGAAGCCGAATGGGTTGTTTTTCTCTCAGTTAGGTAGTAAAGGTCTGAATGAAGGAATCATACCCATCTTCCTGGTGTTTGAAAAGGAAGAGAAGTGGCACCTAACAGAGGGGAATGTCATAACTTGGTAAATGAAGAAACATCAGCTTTTATATGTATCTTTCTCCATGCCAACTAACTTACTGATTCAGCAGAAAGCTTAGAAATTATTTGCAAATCCTATCACTGAGCATGGACAATCGAACTATGAGTTCAGTAAAATACCAGTGCACTCGTTAGCATCAGCTAGAAACGGCTCTGACTTCAGGAACTCTGTAGAGCTTCCAGGCCTGATACTACAGCCACCTGCCACAGGACACAGTCCATGACTAGGTCTAATGAAACAAGACACAACCCCAGTAACCTGCAGGTGTGACAATGCCTGTTGCTACTGCAGCTATTTAAGGTTGATGGAGCCTGGTTTTCACTTAGCTTTATGTGTAAGAGCTACACATCTGCCCTGGATAGCTTTGTTACACGACACAGGTGGGACAGTTTTACCAGGGCACGAGCGTTGGGGTTTGCTCTCTTGTCCAGAAGGAGTTTGGTGACACGATAGTGGCCGCAGTGCGCGGCCACGTGGAGGGCGGTCAGGTAATCCAGCGTGACATCGTCCACGGGAGCTTTATGCTGCAGCAGGTGCTTGACACATTCCACGTGGTCCCCCTGGGCTGCCATGTGAAGTGGGGAGAGCCCGTTCTGCAGCAAAGGGAAACAGAACGGTCACTGGTGGCAGCTCTCACTCAGGTGGTGGCACCATCTGAAGGATTCCATCCCGAGCACCTCCACCACCAAAACAGAGACACACCTCAGCTACTGGAAAAAGCTACTGCCACCCCTCCCCTTCCAGCAAACTTAAAGGGACATCACAGAGTTAACTCCAACTAGGATTTAACCAAAGCTAAAGACTCAGGGTGATGTCTCAAGAAAATATATCTTGACATTAAAAGACAGTTCTAGGGATACTCACCACAACACAAAGGCATACATTGTATCTTACTTAGAGGAAAAGCCCCTACTTACCCATCATTGTATTTACTAAGGAACTTTTGTTTTTTTCAATCAAAACCCCAGATTATACTGACAAACTTGGCCCCTGAGCTTCCAGTTACTGAGACTTCCAACCACCCCCATGGCTGAACCTTCTGTTCAAAGCATGCCACTTGAAGGGCAGTGGGAGCACGAGTTTTATAGCCCAGGGTGGCTTCCATAGAACTTTTTGTAAATAGTCAAGTCCATAGAAGGTAGACAAGAGGAAAGAGAATTCTTGCTATTGATATAGGAGCAATATAGAAAAAACAATAGTTTTAATATTGACTTGTCTGTCTCCAGTCGGGAATCACCCATTCCAGTTGGAAGTTAGTAGAGAAAGTTGCATTCAAATGTGATTTAAGATTTCATTTGACAGGCAAATTAAAAAGCACTGCTTGCTTAAAGATTGACTATAATATATAAACCTGAACAGGTACCTGACTTGGTGTGGTCCGACTGACAATTTGTCACCTGAAGGAAGGAATTATTCACTTGGCACTTGCTCTGCTCAATCCTCAACTCAGTGGGAACCTCCAGATGCTGCCACAGCAATGCTGACATTTGGTCCTGACTGGCAACATCTGCCTTTGCATGCCTGGAGTGTGCACAATATACGTGGCAGGGTCTGCTCTTCTAAGCCTCTCTCTTAGTGAAGTGAGGGTATTGACACATGTGGTTCACCTAATCACCTTCTCCCACCAAAGGAATCAGTGACACCAGAAGGAATCTTTTTCCTATGGTTCCCATCTCCCTGTGGATCTCTCCTGCATGAACAGATGACCTGGACTACTATCAAGGATGCACATTTGATGTATCCGAGGTGCTTGCAATCCAGTGATAAAACATCCTAAAGACAATCAAGACAAAATCCTGGGTCTCTGATAAGGATAACTGTGAGTCAGAGTACACTAATTGCCCTTGCTTTGGAGCCATGTTTGAGGCAGTGGGGCCCAGTAAACAGTGAAATATTCTGAAACTGGTGTTTTGTCCATCCTGATCTTCCAGGGGACCTCAAGCATATCGTTGCAACACTCTAACCCACTACCTTTGCCAGTATTCTGCAATCCACGATGTGAAGTGCTGCTCAGGGGAGTATGAGATTATGCAGGTGTCTCTCTGATCTGTTTGAGCCATGGGACAGCATTTGTGTGAAATGCATTCATCTGAGATGGACCCTTTTCAGAAATCACTAAGAACATGCTGAAATTATTTTCCAAGTCTGAAATAGTCCATGGAAACTACCAGGAGAAGCTGCAAGTCCCAGGTCCTAGTCAGCTTCTACAAAGGATCGGAAAATAATACTCCATGAATCACCTCTCAGGAGTGCCTGACCCAGCCTTCCCATCTCTGTGCCCTAAAGTCCTGGGAAGCAACAGAAGTGAAGTGCCTGCAGTAGTGCTGTACAGCACGTGTTTACTCTGATTATAGAGAGGGGCAAAGGCATGTACACTGCTTCAAATATATGGAAAGAAGAGGCACTAATTATGTAAGGAAACCTTATTCTAGATCATTCTACCCGTTAATACAGTTCCTTTGGGAGAACAGAAATTCTCCTATCTTCTTCCTTGTCCTTTCGCTGGCATTGAAAACTCCGTGGAAAGTTACCCAGAGCCATTAACATCCTCTCCTGAGACACACACCTTGGTCCGGGCGAGCAGTGGGGCACCTCGTTCCAGGAGCAGCTCCACAACTTGGTCATGTCCACTTCTTGCAGCACAGTGGAGAGGGGTGAGTCCGTCCTTCAAGTGAAAGAAGGCAAAACCAAATGAGCACGATCCCAGCTAGCACTCTGTGGAACACCCTTGGGAACACAGCCCCACAAACCTGTGAAAAGTTCTTCTTTTTTTTTTTTCACTCCTATCTGAAGCTGGATCCACAAGAAGTGTCATCCCCATCCTTCCTCACACCAGTAAAGGACACTCTAAGGTCACAATTTCAGAGAGGAAGTCCACTGTGGGTTGAAATCTCTTATCAAAGAGGATAACATGAGCACGCATTTCCCCCTCCCCTCCTTCTACTCTGCATGGTTTTGAGATTGCATTGCCTCTCCCCAGGTAACGTGCGCTGCGCCAAGGATACTCCATAAATCAACCCCTCTCCTTCGGACTGCTTTTGATGCAGGGATGAAACAAGAAATACTTAGGCTAGCAAATTTTCTCTAGAATTTATGTGGTGGTTTTTTTTTTTTAAGGGGCAGCAGGAGAAAGAAGTATTTAAAACAGAGAAACAAACAGAACAAATCCTTTCATACCCGAGACTGAGAGGTGAATAAAGAGCTAACAATTCTTTGCTAGAACTGCTGTGAGACCACTAACTTTTTCCTGTTGCAGACCACCGCCCTAGACCAAAAGACTCAGGTTTATTTGGTATTTCTTTCCAGTTGCTGGCCCTTTGTGCTCAATATTTTTAATCAGTGTGGGAGGTTGACTTTCACTATCTGAATAGAGGCTGTGATGTTATTATATTTAATAAAACAGCAAAAGAAATGTAGAATTGTGTGAACCCTTGGGGAAAAGGAAACAAAACAATGCAAAACCACCCAAGAACCAGGACGAATCCCCAGAGGGAGGAAAAAGAAGAAAAATACAAGCTAAGAAACTCATCAGCTTCACAAGAAAGTCTAGCTAAAACAAAAAAAGGAGCTAGACTGTTAAAAAGTATGATTTCTCCTCTGCTCTGATCTGTAATTCCCTAGTAGAGATAAAAATTTTCTACCTATCCTATTCCATCCTGTCATAGCTTTTATACATACATCCTCATTTACTATCTGTGCCTGTTCCAGCAGGTAAATGAAGCCTTCCCATACACCCCTCCTCTCTTCCCTCTGGGGAAAACAGGAGGCATCTTTAAAAATTCTGGTATATTCAATACTTAAATTCTTTTTTGCTTATAGATTTTCTTCAAATATGAAGGAAATCATGAAGAGGAGCTGTTGTTGAGGAAGTACTAGTACATAATATGATAAGAACATACTAACAGTAGCCAACATCAAGAGGACTACTGGTGTACCAAATTATTCCTCTTCTGCACCATCATCTAGTTGCAACGAGCTTCAGTGATACAAAATCTACAGCAGGGGTTTGCCTACGTACTTATTTAAGCATAACACACTGCTAATTAGTGCACCATGTAAACTGAAGAACGCATGCTGATTAAAGCACATCATCTGACAAGTGCATAGCACCGGGTCGAAGAGACACAGACTTGGGAGCACCAGTAACGAATATCCCATCAACACAAGAGCCGCCATGCCAGGAGACAAGAAATTCAGCATTTCTGCATTATAAGAAGTCCAGTATTTATCTCCTCATCCCAAATCATACACAATGGGGAGTTCCGTGTTTTCACCTTCTGAGTGACACCCCACAGCTGGTGTTCTGCTTATCCAGATGTGTCAACCCTCCTAGCTCACGCTGTGTAATGTGACCAACAGCTGGGTCACTTAGAAATGACACCACAATCCTCCCTGTTAAGCGTGGAAGCCATGAAATCCCACCCCTCCCAATTCCCTCTTCAATGGCTCCCAAAATAGAAGGTCAGCTTTTGCTTTTTCTTGAAAATTAATCACTGGTCATTTTTTAACTTGAAAAATCAATTCTGAATTCTGTGGGTGACTCCTAACTGCAGGATGAGGAAGAGAAACCATTGGGTCATCTCACAGTGATTAAAATGCTTTACTTCAGCTTGCCAGAGAGGCTGAGATAAAAAGAAGCTGTGCTTACGAGAGTGTCTTAATGGGAAATGATACGGCCAGCATCTTAACAGCAAGGCAGTGCTCATTCCAACAAAGACTGACGATAACAGACCAACATCAAAGGGCAAATTATCCAAGAATTCTTAGCTGCAGCTGCATATTCCTCTTTTTGTAAGGGTATTTTGGGCAGTAGACAGGCAAAATTGTCCAATTTTTTTTGACAAAAAAGGCCTTTTCATTTGTTCATTTTGCATTACTCCTAAACCTCCTCTCTAAAAATGAACAAGGCAAGTCTACGTTCTCAGAGTCCTGGCATAATTAAACATGCTCTAAAGAACTCCTCTGGGTCTGCCACTCAAAGTACCAATTTTAAAAACACAGAAAAAAAACCCAACATGCATTTACTTGAGAAATATTAAATAATTCTCAGTAACAGCACCATCTATATACCTCACTAAAATAGCCTGCCCAACATCCCCTCCGGCTCCCTTACAAGTACTGTACGAATCCATTTAATTTATTATAGCAAATATCTGCATTCTGTTGAGGTATTTCTGGCCTGACATTGCTTTAGAAATGGCAAGAACTGTTGATGAATTATTAGTGCTCTGTGCACGTGTGAAGACTGGGAGAAAATGTCACAGCAGTGTTGCTGCAACCCCCCCAAGCATCTCTGTAGACACAGCAGTGCCAGGCAGGGCTGGAATCCTTCTCCAGCGGCGTTCCAGCAGGAAACCCACTGCTGCTGTGCCTATGCAGGAGGAGATATTATACATCTCAACAAATTCCCAGAGCGAGTGTTAAGGGGTGTCTGAAGCACATTCACTGCAGAAACACCCAACCCAACCCCAAAAATCCTGACTTCCAGTCCCCCACAGATTCCTCCTTTCTCTTCTCCCACTGGTATTGTAGCTCTCTGTGATCCACCTTCCGCTTCTCAGCTCCAGCTGAGCCTCCTTTCTTTTCCATGGCCCTTCTCCAACCCAAATGGCGTACCAGACTTTCTCCCCTCCATTATCACGTCTACTCCCCTCTCCAGCTCCAGCTGCCACCCTCTGGGCACACAATGTGTTTACTTCCCCACCCAATAAGCTTTCCATGCCAAGATACGATGCTCTGTTCCATTCCAGGATTTTTTTTTGGAACTATTTTATGAACTGTAAATATTCTGGACAAAACCTGCAAAAGGAGTCTAAGGAAAAGTCCCAGAGAAAGAAAAATTTCATTTCCATGTTGGCAGGATTCAATAGAAAGGACACAAAATGTGTGAGGCTGAGACAGGTGAATGTCTTCCTCCTCCTCTTCTAAGGGCATTGTCCCACAAAAATGGAATTCTAATAAGGTGACAAAGGCCTGTGAACAACACTGTACTTTAAAAAGCAGACAAAACCTAAGCAAGCCTGGCATTCCCCTTCATTTCTTCCCTCTACAATCTGCATAGATGATAAAAAGAGATGCTACAAAAACTGCATTCCTAAAGAATACTGCTAACTGCCTTGAACAGCCTGGAACTTTTCCATATCCCAAATATCCTCACTGTTACTATTCCATCATGTCAGAATATATATATTTTAATAGAAAAAATATACATATTTGCCATGCTGAAATTGCCCTGCTTTTAAGTGCTTAAAATACTTCTCCCTGTAATAATCCTCACTATGTTTCTGGGAGGCTGTAAATACTTCCCTTCTCTCAAAGTGCACATTGATCATTGCCCTGTTACCACATGACACGGATTTATCCCAAACTCAACTTCCCACCACTTTTTAGAGCAGGAGTTTCTGCACACTGCTTCCTAGCCACAGCCTGCACATTGCTTCCGAAACTCAGCTCCACTCTTGTTCTACCACAGGAAGTTGGATGGGTTGGAAGTAGCTCAATTTTCTTTTAAACAAACGAATGTCCTAAGTTACTCCAGGAAACTTGTAGAGAATGTACGTTTGAGTAAGAGTTTAAATAGGGAAAAAAATTACCATAAGAATTTTTACCTGGCAATTATTTAGCAAGCAGAACTCCAGATGAGGCTTGCATTTAAATATGAATAGTACAAACATCAATATAACAGACAGTACTAATAAAAGTATCCTATTAGTATCATCAGGAGTGGAGTTGACACTTTTGCTTTAGATAGAATATGTTGTACTGTATACAAACCAAATTCTACATTTTAAAAACTTCCAGTAGTTAGTCAAGAAAAGCAGCAAAACTTGCCAAATGTATTTGAGTAAAACATGATTTTAAAGTATATAACTAGCAAGCAGATTTACTTGGAATTCTGCATCTGTAGTGGGAAACACCGTAAAATTTCAGCAAAGGCATTATGAAATGTATGGAAAATAAAAATAGGTAATTCCTGCAGGAAGAAAGGCTTTGCTCTGACATGCCACACTGACGGCGAATCAGCAGGACACATTCTTCATCTACCCCCTTTGAAGAACGTAGATTCTAATGTTTTTGGGGGTTTTTTACACAATACAGAGGGCTCCTAATGGATCATTCCATCGGGACATTTTCAAACCTGAAAAGATTTCACAGACTAACTCTGCAAAATCAAAGAACCCGGCCTCAATTGAAATCTGTTGAAATAAGGTTTTGCATCTTAATTTCTGCATCATCGTGTGTCATGTCACAGAGCAAGTTCAAAACAAACTGGAGGAAAGCAATGAGTACTTTTAAAACTGAAGCCCTTAATTTGCTACTGTATGGAGACCAGGAGTAAAAGCTCGAGCTATCCAGCAATAAAACGCTTTCCAGTGAACCTGATCTACTTGAAGAATGCAGGTGCTCCTCAGGATCAGTGACAAGGTGGGTATGTAAGGGCGTTAGTACCGAAGCAGCGGGGGGTTGCAGTCTGTCCTTGACGGCCCAAAACACATGTAGGCACGGCATGCAACACACAACCTACCTCTGCAGTGCCCTACAAGCTCACAGCCACGGCAAAACACACAAGGCATGTGGACAGGGCAAAGGGGAAAGAAACAGACACTGAAATGATGATATAAGCAGCTGGCAGGAAGACAAAGATCCAGCCACGGAGATACCAACAGCAAAACCAAAGCTCTGGAATCTTCCCCACTGTGAAGGACACGCAGCTGGGCCACCACCATGTACCTCTGAGCGGGGAGAAGGCAGAAGGTGAAAGCCAGATAAAGCTGCTTTATGGTGCCTTCACAGGTATTGCCACTGATACCTTTGTGCTCACTTTTTCTGACCTAATGTTGCAGCTGACAAAGGGCAGGAAGTCAAGACAATGAGACGACTGTTAAATTAGCATCTTCCACCTATGCTGGGCAAAGGCCTGCTCTTCAGGCTTCCCTCACAACTGAGCATCAGTCTTTGCAGGCGAGCGTCTTAAAAACCCAAGCCGTCCTTTACAGTCGTCTGTGCCAACTCGTCTAACACAAGTCTCTAAATACCGAACGGGAAGCAAGTGAATCCAGTGCTTATGAATACGCGGGATATCCTGGCTGCAGTGTATCATTAGCACGGCTCTTTACTGTGAGATTTTAGGCACTTATTGTGGAAAATTTGATCAGGGATGATTTACTGCACCCCTTCATGAGAGACAGCACTTTCCATCAGCAGTAGGGTTTTTTAAAGAAAAAGTTTAATAAATAATCAGAAATCAAAATTGCAATCACATATGCACAATAATCATGACTGCCTTCCTCGTTCATGAAGCAATGAATGGCTGACGTAATTTATATCAAAGCAACAGTTTGACACAACCATGAGGGTAGTTGGCTGCAATATCCTCTCCCTTTCTCACCCTTTCTATCTTATTAAACAAAACCTCTCATGTCCAGCCTTATACTCTGTCTTTTAAAACGCCCTCTGCTACTTGCAGATAGAATTTTGCAGATCAGTACGTAAAACCCAGCAACTTTCAAGAAAAAATACTGTGCGGTTCAGTTCTCATCCATGACCAGATTGTCCTAGGTGACTCCAAAATCCCACTTGAAATAATGAGCCCTGCCCATAGAAATTGATTGTGTTTTATTTTGTCCTGTGTGGCTACAAGATCACTGGTAAATAAACAGCACAGTACTTGTGTGGCATTTCAACAGGGCAATGGGGAGGAGGAAGCCAGAGTCACCTAATTCTCATTAGGCTGCTGGGTGGCTGCTGGCATATAATAAACCTGTTATTCCCAGGAATTGCTAAAAGTGACAATAAAAAGTGACTGCCAGCCCACTACAACAGTTTTCATAAGGCATACTCTGAGCAGCACAGATATTTCAGAGTCCGAGGCCTAAAAGGCTTAACCAAGTCCAGACCCTCCACTTCCCATTGCTGTGCAGCTTTTTCTTGTATAATGTAGGGAGAATATACAGAACAGTAAAGGAAATAGTATTTCTGCCTCCTATTATCACCAATACTTTTGTCTGACAGCACAGAAAACAGTCTACGCAAAATAAGTAGCAATCTGAAAACTAAAGGTAAGATCCCAAATTAAAAAAAAAAACTCACACTAAAATCTACAAAAATACTTATTTTTAACTTATTTTTGAAGTTACAATGTAAACTCAGTCCAAGAGAACGCTTGTGAGGTGGCAATGCTTCATGGTTTTGGAGCTGTGTTCAGCTGAACTTCTAACAGCCTCATCTACTGTCTCACGTTAAAACAAACACACAACTGCTGAAGCTGAGTTCCTAGCAGTGAATCTTGGGGTTCCAAGGCTTTGACTTAAAAAAAAACTCCAACAAACAAAAATGAAACGAAAAAACCCAAAACCAAAAGCCAAAGCAAAACTAAAAACAAGCAAGCAAATATCCCAATCCATTCCCAAGAAGGGACAACATCATATTCAGGGAATAGAAAGACTCACCCTGGTTTTGGCATCGATCTGCCCTCCGCGATCCAACAAGAGCTTCACCATGTTTGTGTTTCCCCTTTTGGAAGCCACATGCAGTGGGGTGATTCCATTCTACACCATGGAAAGAACAAACAATGAGCATGATGGATTTGAAGGTGTACAATGGTGGTGAACTTGTGTCCGGATCACAAAAATGAGACCATCGTGTTGTAGAAAATAAACAAAGATGTACTGAGCATCAGAGCTAGGCACACACCACACAAGCTAGAGTTAGTAATCCCTTCCTAAGCAAGAATCTGTATTCATTGTGGGGGTTTGTTGGTTGTTTTTTTTTTTTTTTTTTAAATAAACGAAGCAGCACATCTGCCAAAGCAGCAAACATCACAGTTCCAGAGTCAGACAAAGAAACAGACACACATCAGAGTCCCAATGAGCCAGTAGTCACAGCACACTGATGCGTTTCAATCACTGCAACATACACAGGGTACACAAATGTGTGACTCCTACACAAAGGAACCTGCTTAGTGTCTAACGCCAGAGGCATAAAGGAGTAGGTCCTGCTTAGGGTGAAAGTCCTTGCAAAGGGCTTTGGGAGAGGGAGAGAGGTAATATTAGTCCCTCTTCCAGGCTGGTGACAGGAGGAAGTCAGTATGAAAGGCAAATGCCTACACTAATTCAAAGGGTGTCTGGCAAAATCCAACTGCAATCGTGTGATACGGTGGCTGTGCTGAGGCACAGATTTCCAGAGGCTGTCACGGCACCGGATGTTGTTCTTCAAACTATGTCATGTACAACAGCAAAGAGACTACATGATGTGGCTCTGCAGTTGTTTACCATCAAGGAGTAGTCATGGCTAATCGGTGCTTCTATTGCTCCATTCCTCTAATGGCTATACAACCTTTACATGTGAAAACATCAAATCAAAGTAGCACTGTAAATACTGAACACTGAAAAAGCCAAAGTATCCTATAGATATGTATTTCTCGAGTATGTTTAACTGACAGAAAAGCTGAAGTGAGTTGACACATTATGAAAATATCAGCTTTGGGGAGCTAGTCACTTCAGCTGGGAATACTGGTCACCACTCAGCTGCCATGGACTCTGGTGCACTGCATGGAGACAACCTTTAGGGATTACTGCCAAAAAAAGGACATTTTTGAACCCAACAGAATTTCAGCATTACTCTGCTCTCCGCTTACTCCTGACCAGGAATTACACAAAGAAACAATCCCACTTTTGTAGGCCAGTACAACTAAGAAGAGAGAGAAACTGCTCCGTACCCTTGCTGTGAAGTCCACTGCGGCTCCTCGGTTGAGCAGAAGCGTTGCCACGTTGACATTTCCGTAGTGCGCGGCTATATGCAAAGGTGTAAAGCCACTCTACAAAGGGAAACAGCCCTTATTAGAGATATCATTTTATACAAGATAATCAAATTAACTAGAACTTGATTTTAAAAGCTGCTGGCAAACAAATGCATTGTGTCCATCTTATCCAGCTCGCCTATAACACTGCGTGGCCTTTCAGGCAGAGAGGCCAGTTTTCATGGGAGAGGTTATCAGAAGTGCTTTACTCTTTCATCCCCCAGCTCAAGTCTTTGGAATCAGTGGCCAAGAAGAGTAGCTTTCATCATATAAAGTATTAATCTATTAGTCATTCTTAAAGAAAATAAAGGAAGTTTCCTTATTTCCATTTGGAAGCAACATGGCTCTTTTGGGTTGCATCTCTTTACCAGTTTTGGATAAATGGCCACAAAAGTTGTTGGACTCTGATTTTACTGATCTTAGAATCAGAAGTATTGACTACATGTTTCCTTCCTTCTTGTTTAAAAAAAGCAGTAGAAAAAATTCTATGTAACCCAAGAATTTGGTATACACGCAGAACTACTTAGCAGCACAGTATAACAATCGTAATTATTTACATTTATACACAGATCAAATCTCAAAGGATCAAAAGAAACTTTGCCATCTACACACCAGAAAAAACACAATTTATTTATTGCCTCTTGAACACTAGAAGGTGAAACATGCTATGAGACCTTGAATTGCTTGACAGCAACATGGGAAAGATTAATTTTTCAGAAACTAGGACATGGAGCGAGCTTTTAGTCTTATAAATAAATCAAGTAGAAAGGACCTTGGTTTTGAGGTTTCCCTGACGAGCTTCACACTGATTTGTCAGATCTTACTGTTAGTTAGAGAGAGAGAGATACTCTTTTGGCTTCTAGACTATACCAATTTTCAAGTAGGTTTCATTTCTTACAGTGTACAAATCATCATGGTAAATACTCATGGAATGAAGAATTGCAGGCAGATGTTGCCTTCTGAAATCAACTTTATTCCCAAGAGACACAGCGATCAGCCCACTGTTTTACCCTAATTCCATTTACTCCCTTGCCAGCCCGCAGGCGACCCTGACTTCTTGCAGCAATAAACTGCCAGAGAAACATCTGCTGAGGGCTCGAGGCATAAGATGGGCATACGAAGACCACACTGCGTTAAGCCACGGGCTGTGTGCACAGTGCATTCTCAACCAGCTTCTCACGGACACACATTTGCCCGGTGACAAACGCCAGGTACTGAGAAGTAACGTCAGGGCTGATGAAGGGGAAGTGAAGACCCTGCCCGTGGGCAGACGCCAGGAGAGGAGCTGTCACCTCTCGACTCACATCGCCCGCTCCCTTGTGGCAAGTTGCTCGTGTGCACACACGCCAAGCGCGAGCCGCTGTCACGCAGGCATGCATATTCCATATTCACACCTTCCTTGCACAAAGAAGGCCCGCCATTTCAAAGCAGACATTCGAAGAATGACCAAGCTCTTGGAGGTAATTCTTTGCTCCTAAATGTGACAGTAACCTTTAGGGGAGAAATCACAGTTCTAGCCAATCAGATCCACGCTTTTTAATGCCAGGGCTTAGAGAGTCCCTATTTCCAGAATCCATACGTTTATTGTTATCTGCTGCAGGTAAATTCTGACTGCGTGCTATCCCTTAAGGGCTTTTCTAAACTTTATCGAAAAGATCCTAATAAGAATGGTAAAAAAAAAGCAGATGCTCTGAACACATTTTTACTTTGGGGGCTTTGATTATATTTGCTATTGTCAAAGAAGGAAAATGAATGTTACCGTTATTCTGGCTAAGCCAGACACCTTAATTCAGTTATGCCAAGCAAATGCTTTCTCATAATTAATGAAACTTAGCTAGAAAAGCATTGTTAGCTCTTTTAGCTCCATTACCCGCTTCAGACTTCTCTGAAATTATGTGGATTCTCAAAATTTTACTTTGACAGTGACACAAACAAAAAGAATTTCTAAGACAAAGGATGAACAAAAATAGGTTTGCCGAGTCACAAATTTCTATGCATCAAAAAAGAGAGTCATGTTTTCACTTCTACTGCTAAATAATAAAGAAATATTGCCACAGAGTAGAGAAAATATAAGTAACAGAAAGAGTAATTAAAAATTTTGGATCTCGGTACCTCAGTCGTCCTATTCACCATCATCTGATGCAGCATGGTTTGGGAAAAAGAGGAACAGGATTAAAGACTGGCCGCAAAACGCAGAGCTACGTTGCTTTTTGGAATGAGTTATGCTGTTAATCATGGGAAAAGCCATTCAAGCATGCATTAACTTTAAATACAACCTATGTTCCCAGGGGCAATAAACCAGTATCCTATCTAACAGGGAAACAGCAATTCTGCTTCCATTCCAGTGTCTTCAGGTTTACAAACAATGAGTGAAAGCTGGTTACCAACAAAATAGGAGGTGTAACTTAAAAGCAGAAAAATGAGTAGTCTGTAATTACTGCGTAGCTAAACACTGCAAAAATAGATATTTTACTGGTGATACTGGTCAAGCAACTTGCCTTTCCCCACAGAAGAGATTACCTTTAACCGTTCAGACCGGGAAGCACAGTGTGTTGCCCACTGGCTCTCAGCCGCCTGACTACCCTGTTACCTCTGTGGCAGCACGGCGTTACCTTGGACTGCACGTCGGCGTTGTGGTCATTCTGCAGCAAGAGCGCCGCTGACTTGGTGTCGTCCTTCCTGGCGGCGATGTGCAGAGCCGGTAAGCGCACCTTCCCCTTGGTGTCATTCTCCAGGAGGATGGCCACCGCCTGGTTGTGCCCCTGCTGCAACGCGACAGCCAGAGGAGTGAAGCCATCCTAGTAGAGAAGAAACCGAGACAGCGTCAGGAAGCTGAAGGACGCACAGCCTCAGTGACTCAGCGACAGTACTGTTTGCATGTAGAAATAATCACATTACCAGCTGTTTTCTACCTCTGCACCACCATCCCCAGTGAAACGGCAGCAGAGGCCCAACACTTTAACCCAGGTATGATTTTGAACATGTCAGGAGCACACTTTCCACACTTCTTTACAGGTCTTTTCATAAGGCAAGTACAAGCAAAGGATCATTCTCAGTATCTCTCTTAATTACTTCTCATCCTAAAACAGGACACAAAGCGTATCTTTAGCAGCATTTCGGTAGGGATTAGTGATCACTAAGCAAAGTAGGCATGAAAAATATACAGGGAACCTGTTTCTGAATATCTCACATCTCTGTGAGAAACATTTACTTTGGATCATTTGCTGCTGTTGCCCATCCGAAGTCATGCATGGACTATGGTCCAAGAAAGTCAGATCACGTTTAGGAATTTACTCGAATCTGAAGCAGGAAAACATTAGGTTATGTGCACTTTCGGGCAAAACAGAGTCAGAAAAATCTCTCTGCTTTTCAGATTGGTTTTAGCTTTGTTTGAAAATGATTTTCAAATGTCCTTCTCCCTGACAAATGGCCTGGATTGTCAGTGCTTTGAAATGCATCCCATGCTCACAAGTTGCCTGCTCCCATCCCTTTTATTCTGGCTATAAAACTGAATCTAGCTACAGTCTCCTGTGCTGTAACCACAGGCCAGGCCGGTGGGCAGCTGAACCATGAGGAACAGAGCAGCCCTCCAACTGAGCCTGCAACCAGAAGCATGGTGAAAAACAGTGAGAGGAAAGGGAATAAAGTAAGATCTTTTATGTCTAAGTCAGGAGGACCAACTGAAGAGTTGTGTATAGCCACAAAGCAAGAAAACTGATTTAGTTTCATTGTCGAAGGTATAGGAAAAAGATGGAATTGATTTGGAATAGGAATATGGAAATATAATCAAAAATAAAGGACAAGTTAGAAAGGAATGATAGCTAACATATGCTGAAAGAAACATCTGAAGAATTGCCAAAGCAATTTTTCCCCTTAGTAATCTAATAACGCTCACTCCCTGTTGCGTAGAACTGTGGGTAGATGCATTGGAACAGCGATACTACTACAGTTTCTTTCTGCAATAGAGATGAAATTCTGTACAGTGAATTAAAAAAGGGTGAACAGCTGACGAAACAGCTGAACTGTAAAATAATTCTGAGATTGGGGCTATGTTAGGTGTTGAAATGGCTTAATGCATTTGTCTTTTGCCTCTGGGAACACGAGTACAAATCCCGGATTAGAGGCCCTGTGAAACTGAGCTCATCCTTACTCTCATTTTGTGTATGTACCTATATAAGCGTAAGAGGAAACAAAGTCTATCCAACGGCAGCGCAAGTTTCAAAGCTTCAAAGACAAGACTATTTGATGTGCACCACTTTGTCTTCCATCCTTCTCTGAAAGGGTGCAACTCTTTCTGCATGCCCTCTCCTCTTGCCTCTGGAAAGCGTGGCTGACTGCTGCTCGGAGAAAGCATTTTGTATCCCCACCACCCCACAAAAGGAAAAGCCAATCTCTGGTAGCAAACAGAAGGTCCTTTTCCATGCATTTCAGTGGCATCCTTGGTCCAGGCTGCCATCCCACCTTGCTTCATGTATCACTGCTTCCCACTGTTGACAGGACTATCGCTGGGCATGTGAGAAAGCAGACAGTGGTTCCTCCAGTAACACTGGGATCACTCAAACCATCACCTCAGCAGGATCTGAACCTCAACCTTACCTAGTTCAGCAATATGGGTGTAGGACAGCCTTTACTTGCCAAGCTGCAAAAGTAAGAACCGACTTTTCTGACGGCAGACTCAGGTTTAGGGGCATTTGACTCTTTTCCTCCCCTCTGACCCTTTTTTTTTGAATAAATCAGACTACACCATGAGTTCCAGTGGTACCTGGATGTTCAAGCAGAGCGCCACATTACTTACAACGATCTCAGCCTCATGGCCCCTGTAAAACAGTGAATTCCTTTCCAGTGCATGGCCAATAAATGTTACTGGGAGAAAGGCTGCAAGCAGGTGCCTGTGGGCTGCAGCCAGGGTGGGCTCCTGGAGAGCCACAGCTCCTTCACGAGGAGTGTGTTTCTGCCACGTTGCCTGGCAATCACACAGGATTTCATATTTCAGAGAGCTGACATGTAACGCAATCGCCACACATGCAGGCCAGGAGAGGATTATTTTAGGAGCTGTCATCGAACGGTACAGTACCCATTGAAAGAAGGGGCAGTGAAGCAGCTGTTAACACTGGCTGTTCAGTTTCAAAAGGAAAGCAAACAGAAATGCACCATCGTTGCAAATTCATTTGTTCATCAATCCAGAAGGGGTAAGTTTCTGTACAGACTCAGGAAAAGTAATAAACAGGAGGAAAAGCTCTGACAGGAGAGGAGCTTGCTGATTACTGCATCACAAGGCACATTCATCGAACAAAGACAACACACTGCAGCACAGAGCCTGTCCACTCATTCCCTTGGCTGGCAACAAAAGAACATTTGGCAGAAAGGGAGCAAGGAGAGAAGAGAGAATGGGCGTGGTCCTCATGACATCAGAGTTTTCCCCATGGCCCTCAAATCCTCTCGTCTACAGCAGAACTAAGTTCTTATGATTCAGTTCCTCTTGAGATGTCACCTCATCTCTCTGACTCCGGTGTCTGCTCTGCTTGCACAGAAATTGCTGCAGGTTTGCAGCACTGCATTTCAGTCCAGAACCTTGCAATTAATACCATCCTTCTGCACGTCTATACCCAGAAACAAAGCATCCAAAGAGAAAACTGCTGACCTCACTGAACCCTGTTACCTCTTTGATTTCCAATTTACACTAACCACAGACAGTACTCAATATTCATACCTTACACAGAGTGGCAGAACCTTAGAATCAGGCCTTAGAATCAGAATAACTTAGCTGGTCAAGAACGTCCAGCTGCCACTGCTCCTCTCTTCCGGGAACAGGAGGCTGCAGCCTGTGATCTCCTGAGACTCTTTTCTGCCAGAGCAGTTTTGTGAACCCAGAGCCACTGTGACCCTACTCCACTCATCACTTCCATGCATGCACTTGCCCGCTTCTCACTCCTCTCCACGCAGAAAATATTCTGACCCAAAATCTCAAGACCCAATATAAAAGGAAGTTTGCCAACAACTGTTGATGCCAATTGGTTTTTTACACTGCTGTACACTATATACAGACACCCTTCTGGACACACTCCTCGTAGTTCGAGTTACAGTATTCACAGTTTGTCCCACACACCTTCCAGCTGGCTGTGTAAGAAGCTGAAGTAACCTCCAAACCACCTTTCCCAGAAGACCCCTTTTGCAGACAGCCAAGAGATACATGCAATAATATTCTATTCCCTGTTTTTTTCCCAGATCTCACAGGGCAAATCGAAAAGCAGCACAAAGAGCCCTGCTGCTCAGGTGATGGCACTCCCTGATGCTTGAGTTTTCATGGGCTTTGTTGGAGACGTAAATCTGAATCAAAGATGTGAACCTAAATCAAAGTAATCTAAATCAAATGAAATGTTGTTGCTCTCCACTTAGCCTATGCTGGATCTACCATGTGCTCCCTTCTCCATACAATGCTACCTCAGCCTCCTGTGATTTCAACAGCCCTAGGGGCCTCTCTTCAAAGCCTCATTCATTTTCCAGAAAATTCTCAAAGAGGGTGATAGGAGAAATGGGCACCAACTGAAGGTGAAAACCCCGGGCTCGCTAAAGACAGTGGAAATTTTACTGTCAAATGAATCAGGCTGGATTTCACCCCTTGACTTCTCGCTGTCAGCAGAACAGCTCACCCCTGTCTTCCATGCACACAGGAAAAAAACATTCCTAAAAATAGCTCCTTGAAATGAATGTGTGATGGTTCCCAAAACACTCCACTGGAAGAATCTGGTGACTTCAAGCGATCTGAATTGTAAAGGCAAATGAAAATAAGAGTGTGTGTGAAAAGAACAACATCATTCCTCACCTCAGTCGCTGTGCTTTGGTTGGCTCCATTCTCCAAGAGATATTTCACTACTTCAATGTGGTTCTCTTGAGCTGCCATATATAAAGGAGTAAAGCCATTCTAGGAAGTACACAGGAGAAAACATTGCAATGAGGAAATGGAATATACCAACAGTAATGAACATCAAATAAGTATGTAACTAAAAAATACATTTCTGCTTTTTTAACTATAAAATGTTTTAAGTACGCAGGTATTTTTTTAGCTTAATAGAGTAATGCTTAATGCCATTTACACCCACAAAACTCTACTTGCTTTCACACTCATTTTCTTTTGACACAGATTTTAGGGAAGCAACAGACACACTAATTAATACAGCTATTCCTTGCTGATAACACTCAGGGACTGTAAAGCTGGGAATAAACGTTGATGAAAGCTGACAGGAAAGCAAGAGTTTCTTCCATTTATTACATTAACTTAACCAGAGACGTCATTCCCTGGAGATCCTGAAGTTCATACTTCATGCCTGGCTGAGTAGTGATGACAAAGCCTTAACATACTACATAAAAATTTGTAATACATAAAACATTGCAAATCAGCAAGTATAAAGGAACTCAAGCAAAGTAGCTAATGCATTTCTGACCATACAGTAAATTAATCTATCATTTAATTATAAACAGACATTTAATTATAAAAAAAATATAAGACTCCTTAAAGAATCTGCTCTGGGTAAGACAGTAAATTAAAAAAACATCTTCTAAGTTAATCAAACCACAGGCAAATTCATTAGAATCCAAAGTCCTTTCTTCCCATTGAAATACTGCAACGCAAACAATTTTAATTAATTAGCTTTAAAAATCCTTATGAAAGGAAGGCGTGGAAGGGAGCTGTCTGCCTGATGAGAAAATTTCTTCTAAGAGTTTTGAAGATTAGTAAAAAGGCCTCAGAAAGCTCTTTATTCTGCTGCAGATTACTACAGAACATAGGAGAACATTATCACCTCTACTTCCCAAAACAATCTTCCTTCATGGAACACCACCGAACAAAAGCTACAGACAGGACTTCAAACAGGCCATCTCCCTTCCCCCCTGCTTTATCTGGTGTGCTGTCAGTGTGCACTGTGAGGCTGTGCAATTATGCAAGCAGCCACAACTCAGGCGAGTACTGTGGTAATGGAGAACCTTGTTTCGGAGAAGCCAGCATCATTCTTTCTAGTAAACTTGCTGTGGAAACATTCCAGTAACTTCCAAATGAAAGGAAATTCATTTTCCAGTCACTGGGTAACACAGTTGACAGTAGAACCGATGTCTTTAAAAACCCCCTCAGCATTTACAAACAGAGAAGATTGCTCAGGAAATAAGAATCATTTTAGTTGTTCGTGTCACGTATGTTATAGAGAGCCTCTAAAACTGCTGTGTGTAATATTCTGGCACTATGATATGTCTTGGGACATATCACAGTCACAGAACCTCCTGAGCTAGAAGGGACCTGTAAGGCCCATTGAGCCCAACTCCTGGCTCCACACAGGCCCACCCGCCCCCCCGATTTATTTATATTTTCTTAAACTCTGTCTTATTTTGGAAATTGCAACAGCATACCAAGGTCCATATGTAAAACTGCCTGTACCAACCACACTCCAAAAGTTTTCCCTGAATTCCTCCCTGCCTCCACCAGCAAGGTCAAGCCAAATTTTTTTCAGCTGTCTGGGTGAAGTCTGCTTTCTCAGCAAAGAGCTGGCTTCAGAGCTTCTAGTTGCAGCAATCTTGACCTCACCACTTCTGGCTCTTGGCCTGAGAAATCCTATTTTAGGATTCCCAATATCACCACTCTCCTTGGCAGAGCTCTGCTCAGCAGGTTGACCTGTCAGCCCTACTGGAGCTCCTCATTTACCCACTGGACCCCAGGACTTCTCCCACTGCTCTGATCTGCCCATACGTTATCAGCCAGTCCTGCTGGCGGTGGAAATGCCCACAACAGAAGCACATACTTCCCTTTACTTCCTTTGTTAATACAAAACCCCCTTCCCACTTTCCCACCTTTTAGTTTCAAAGAGCTTACATGGCAACACTTGTTTCACCACCATAAAGTGCCTTCCACTCAATACAAAACTTTCTGGCTAATGATTCTCTGTGGACGTATTGCAAAGGAGACCAGCCTGTCATCTCCTTGTTTCAGCATGTGGAACAGAAGACAGAGGGTTTATTGAGCCAGGAGTGTCAAATCTTTATTTCAGTAATTTTTCCTTCAGCCTCTGATCCCATACTGTACAAGCACAGACCAGAATTAAAGTAAAAATACTGGAAAAGTCCTGGAAAAGGAGAAACACACTTTATTTTGTTTTTTTTTTTCTGACAGCCTGGCTCTGCAATCATGTTCTGGCTGTATGTTTAGGTTCTGTGCATCATCTGAAAATTAATTTCGTAATGACATGTAATGCTCATTGTCAAACAATGGTTTCATCAGAGTATTTGTACTGAGGATGGAGCACTCAGATTTCATTACCCTTACAGATGTATACTGCAAGATGTTTACTGCTATAATATAAAGTTATGATGAGAAATTAACACTAAACAGGCTATATTTCATACTCCATTATTTCTACTATATTCACTGATTTACTTGCTAATTTGAGAAAATTAGTAGCTCTCAATGATTCTTCAAGCTATTAATGCAAATTGGCAAGTCTATATATGACTCAGAATTTGTATCATTAAATTTTGCCCAGGCCCTAATGAAGAACACAGTTTGAAGAAGCAGAGGGATTATTAGAGCATTCAGAAAATCATACTGCTAGATAGCTTGGCTGAGCTTTATTTTATGGCAGGCTTTCAAGGAACCACACTCCTTGCCTACATACCAAATGATGGCTAGCAGGCACCTTCCAAACTCTGATCAGTAGCAGCCAGGGTGTTTGAAGGACTAGCCTACCCACACCGGTCCATGAAGACGTGGCCTTCAGTGTCTCTATACTGATATATCCAGATACATGCACATCACTATAGTCATACTGACAGGGAAAAGAGAGACAAGAGAGATCTGTTCTCTCTTCCCTCAGTTTGCCTCTTTTAGGATGGCATATGAGAGGTAGCAACATATCCTGTGATTAAATAGCTAACACGAACCCAGATGAGCGTGCCTTATTGCAAAGGCCTCCAGGAACCATTTTAAGACTGTATTAGAGGATCACTGAGCTCCCAGAGAAGACAACTGACATCTAATGCAACTGTTTACATACAGCACATGCTTATTCCTACTTACTCCCCAAGATGTAATTACCAGTCAGAAGGTCAAGACAATCTGCCAAACTGCTCACCCCAGACCAGTTGCCTCCTTTCCCTCTCCACCTTACTGTGTGGGGATTTGTTTTGGCACTTCAGCAGCCTTCTGCCCCCTTAATTTTGCTTTGTATCAAGGAAAGGAAAAAGTTATTTTCTCAAGATCACAAATGAAAACCAAATTAATTAGGCTTTTTCTGCAACCTTTACTGCAACTGCACTTCTCAAGCAACATTCAGAAAAGATTCTGCCCATATAAAATCTGGGTTTCCTTTGTGTCACTTTTGTGTTTCCATCACCTGCCACTTAATCTAAGAGAAGCCTTTGTGAAACTAGCCTACCTTCCTCCTTGTGCCTCTGTCTTTCTGCTCATTAGAATTTAAGTTAGCCCCAAAAAGGAACAGATACTGGCACAAAGATGAGACAAGCTTAAAACTGTGTCAGACAGATTACAAAATCTTTGATTTATGCTCTCATATTAATATCATTTTATGCAGTAGGTTCATGGTCATTTCTGGGGCCTTCAAACTCAGTAACTGCTTCAGGGTTTTTCCTATGCCTCAAAATATTGCTCAACTTCAACAAAAATAGTAAGTTTCTGATTTAAATCTTTATTCAGTAACACGCATGTCGATAGAATCAATATCACAATCAAATCAGAACTCCAGGCACTCTGCTGTGTGTTATGCTCAGAGCATTATTTTCATCCAGTCTAAAAATAAACTCTTCGTAAGAGGATTGTATCTTAGCAAGAGAGATCCTCCGCCTAAAAGGGTGAATTAAGGACAGATCAAGGTGCTTACTTTAACTTTCAAAAGTCTCTTTTGCAGGTTTTGATGTAAGCTACCAAGAAACCAAAACAAAACTTTTGTACAGCAGTAACTTTACCAATTATTGACATTGCTCTTTTCCATTAAAATATATTTTCCATAAACCAAACATATAATCCATGGGGGTTTTTTTGAGAAAAAAAATCTCAGAACTATTTTGGATTACTACATCTGTATTTACATTCAAGCAAACATGCAACTGTCACATTTGTGAAGATATGCTAAAGGGAAACTCACAGTCTTAAGGTGCCAAAACTGAAGGTGCTCGAGGAGTCTCATTTTACTACACGACTGTATGTGGGCTACTCCAAAGAGACTGAAAGTATCTGAATCAAGAGCCCATCTTGCTCAAACTGACAGCTGAAGCAGCACACAATGGAAAATGCAAAGGTGGCTACCAGGAACCTAACCTTTGTTATAGCTATGACTAATAAGAAATAACACATTTACTCTCAGAAGAGGAACTCTAAATATTGACTGCAGAATACCAAATGCGTTAAAAAAACATTGCAAATTTTATGTTTGTTTTTTTAGTAAACAACTGCTTTTAAACTGATGTGTTTTAGCAGGCTTACCAAAGTTGGGAGCAACTCAAACTCCTGGGAAATGTCTGCAATGTTTTCTCCAGCGAGCCTGCAGTGCCCACCAAGCACTCAGATCAAGGCTGCCACCATGTGACACCACTACCTGGGCACTGCTTGTATTTATTTTCACAGGCTTTTTGTCAGGTCTATTTGTGTACAAGGTACCACTGCAGCACTCAGAAGGTGGTTTGGTATTTGTCAGTATGTTCTCCTTGGGAGCCTAGCAGGGAGTTTGCTTCTACTTCAACCGTAAGGAGAAGTACTGAACCAACATCACTGCAAAAATAAAAACATATAGTGCTTTTGAGAAACATAATTCAATTCCAGATTCTTTCTTCTCTCTCAGGGATTTGCTCCAGCTTCACATCAGTCTCAACCCTGAGGGACTGAGGAAGACAGTGCACTCTGTTCCCCTCTCCTCCTGCCCCTCTTGACTGCACCACTGTGATGCTGACAGCACCTCCTGGGAGGGAATGTTTGGTTTGTTCTATTACCTGTATTATGAGAGAAATCACTGAATCACAGCACAGATTGGGCTGGAAGGGACCTCAAAGATCACCAAGTCCCAGCCCCCTGCCATGAGCAGAGACACCTCTCACCAGCCCAGGCTGCTCAAGGCCCCATCCAACCTGGCCCTGAACATCTCCAGGGAGGGGGCAACCAGCACCTCCCTGGGCACCCTGTGCCAGGGCCTCACCCCCCTCGTGTCTTTTGGATACATCATCAACCAGCTAAGCTAAATATGGTAGATTTCTGGTATTGATGAAAGCCCCTCACGTTTTCTGATCAGCCTCTCTCATCCCTGTTTCAAAACGAGCAGCACATTACTAGGTACTCATTTTCCTGGGGGATCATTTCTTTTTATAACCAAGCTGGAAAGCGCTAGTGAAAACAATGACACGTGATTAGATGTGCTCCCTAGCAATATAAACAGTGCTTTCCACTCTATACATACACCACTGCAATAGCTATAAAGCCTGTGGATAAATGATGCTGTCGGGGTTTGTGATGAACTTGCTAAGTTCATCCACGGGGGATCTTCGGCTGTAGCACGATGTATGTGACACCTCTTGCCTCGCCATTATAAGAACCCCACTTTTTGGGAAGCGTGTTTTACTGTAAGTCCCTTCCTAGCTCAGATAGCAAATTTAAAGAGCACAAGCATTCTATTTTAGCAGCTTCATCTATCACGATTTTCTCCATAAGAACAGCAAAGCAACAACAGAGCCTGAAACACAGCCAGGCAGAAATCAAGATGTCCTGTGCCTTGGAAATGTCATTTTTATAAAGAGGAAACCTGTAATAGAAACTGAGCTGATGGAGAATGATGAGAATACATTACTCATGCACCAAAAAAGCATAACCTTGATACGTGGGCATGGTTAGGACCCAAAAGCTTAGCTGGGGCAGTGCCCTGCATTTGAATTCTGAAGTCATTCCCAGCAGCACTTGGGGTTTGGCTTCCAAACATGGGAAAGGAAAAAAGAGTACTGAACACAAAAATGTATTTTATGTGTGTGGTTGAGGGCTGGGAGGAAGCCAATACAGTACTAATATTGTAAATGCAATATTTGTATTTTATTGCTTGTGAGTTTCTATCTACACGCCCATCAATAGATGTGGATGACATTCCCACCGCCTGGGCCGCCTCGCTGCAGCCACTGTCACTACAGCAGGGGTGAGATGTGGGGTGCTGGTCTGGTCACCCTGCCCCAACAGCTGCCCCCTTGGCTTCCTGCAGGCTCCTCAAGTTGACGCATTCTGAGAATCAATATTACAGGCCACGTATCACGCTCTCACCTGAAAAAACAACTCTTTGCCTTTAAACTAAAATCTTTTCCACCTAGACCATCTGTCCCTTTCACTGCGCTGTAGCAGCGACTGTCAGTTAACAGTACAGACAGAAGTAGGCTGTAAATATTTTCAGTTTGTGATCCTGGCCCATTGGGTTACTTTACAGCTGCAGCTGGGATCCCGGAGACAGGCATCAAAACGGATCAGGACCCTCAGTACCCTCCTCTGTTCTTTAACAGCTCCTGTTCCTCAGAGCAGCAATGAAGAGAAAGTCAACCAGTCCCACGTGTCCCCATCACCATGCTGCTTCTTCTGTGGGTGACAACAGGAACTGGGCACCATTGTTTTCCCTCTAACCTTATGAATGATTTGGGGAATTGTTAAGTCCCATGTGAATGAGCTGATATTAACAGCCATTAAAGCTCACACTGTGTAATCCTGTACTTCTGGGTCAATCAAGCACCGCCTGGGCCTCCCATGCACAGGCATCTCGCTTGGCTCCCATGGTTGCCCGAGATGACACTCCAAGATCAGGAATAAAGGTTATTTATCATCAGTTGATATTCACTGTAAGAGACAGACAGCTGAAACCTGGAATAGTTAAGGCATGATGAATAAATGTATCTGTTCTTTCATTGTTCTTAATGTATTACTTTTGCTTACATCTCTCAAAATCCATATAATCCTCCAGAAGGCATTTCTTCCTTTTTATTTTTCCCTCCAGTGAAGAGATAACAGGCCTGATCCTTTATTACTTTAGCAATCATGAACTGTAGCTAATGGACTCCTCTTGATACATGGAAGCTAAAAATCCAGCTCTCTGAATACAGTGACATAGCAGCAGAAAGCCCAGTTGGTGGAATTAAAACCTTTTGTTATAATGGAGTAGCCAATACTCTGCAAAATACTCTCCATTCCAAAGGTAAGATTACCTTTACAAACCACAGGGAGAGCAATCTCTGGTAATACAAATCCTAGGGCATCCCGAGAGAGACAAGCTGATCCCTTCTCTGAGACTCACGTAAATCCTCCCTCTGCTTCTGTGGGAGCACAGAATATGGACATTCAACAAGCTCTCATCGCTCATTTTTTGGGAACATATCTTGATGCTGGAAATTCTGTGGAACTCTAAGGATCGCTTCAACCTGATGAACAGTCCGTGTAAGATTAATCTCGCATGCCATGACAGCATCTCCTATGTGTTGGAACAGGAAGTGGCAAGTATAATGGAGCAAATTTAAACAAAAACATTTCTTGGCTAATGTGTTTGCAATGATCTTAGAGAAGGATATAGAGGAAAGGAAACCAGAGGGCTTTTAAATAACAAGATCAGCTTGGGGGAGGACTGATTTATCTAATCCTTGCTTTCTGTATCTGGGTCACTTTAAATAATCTGATGATTAAAAGGTAGCTCCTCCTCTTTTTGTGAGGGCCCCTAGATGCAGCACAACCTAACAGGAAAACTCAAGCTAAGAGGAAACACATCTGGTTCCCAACTCCGATGCAGAAATTTTAAAATTGAAAGGAGTAATTTCTCTCTGGAGTGACTCCAGGATACCTTATTTCCCTTGCAGTTACTGAAATGGAGTGGATTGTAGTTCCTCATTTTGTCTTGCACTACTCAGGTCCTTGTACTTGGATCCCTTGACATACGCCAAACCACCTCATCCTAGTGCAACTCTTCACAAGAGGCTTGTTTTTACCTTGTTTGGGATGGAGGAAGGTCAAGGATGGATTAATTCCACGAGGTATGCATGGTCACAACAGTTCAGCATCATCGCCCACAGGGGACAGGCTCCAGGTAGACTCCATTACGAAGATCATTGCAGTCAGGGTATTGTCACGCTTGGCAAGTTAATATTCCAGTTACCAGGCATCTCCAAAGCACGTGCACGAGTCAGGTGATACAAGAACCACTGAATCCCAGACTCGTTTGGGTTGTAAGGGACCTCAAAGCCCATCTCATTCCAACCCCTCACCATTGGCAGGGACACCCTCCACTAGACCAGGCTTCCCAAAACAGGAATACAAGCAGATTTTAAGAAAAAGCAATAAAGACACATGGCAATTTATCAAAGGGAAGAGTTGGATTGACAATATCTGGTGAGGCTTCTTCCCCTCCCGGGAATGAAGATCAAGAATTGGCTTAAGAATTTCTCTACGTTGCAAAATTAGACAATCATTGAGAGGAAGATTACTGATAATTACTGTTCTGATGTACAAGCAACAACCAAGAATAGGTTTAGGGTAAAGAAGTGACCCAGCTGTGAGAAGAGGATGCCCCTGGGCTCAGTGAAAGTGCGTGATGGGGGTGTGTGAGTGTGTCTGTGTGTGTACATGCTAAGTGGGCAATGCCACTTCCATGGTTCTGCACCACAAAACATTTCTGTGCCCCTGAGAACTTTTCCTGCCTTCCCCACTGAATTTTACAAGTACCATGGGGATCACCAAACAGAAGTGAATAGATAATGCAAGAAGATTACATCATTCTGTGGTAGGACCTTGTTCTGCTCCGCCAGAAAATGTAACTAAAGCTCAACGGAACAGCCTGGAACAACCCCAGCAGATCTGGGACCCCCTTTACATTACAGTTTGTACCAGACAGTCCACAGAGGAGGTTTTGTACTTTCGACATATGCAGCCTGGTCAGATCTATAAGTGACCAAAAACCAGGGTCAGACCTAGAAGAGACATTGCAGACATTGATTTATTTCTTTATGTGATGACACATCTCTAGATCAGCTCAATGAACTATGAGCAGAGTCAACCCAGTTAAGGTCTTGGAGATGCTCATTACATAAATACATTTTCTTCAGCAATAACATGTAGCAAGAGACAATTCTAACTGAGCCTAACAATTGCACACTTGTCAAATTTTAGGTGGAGGTACACCAAAGAAGGACCCACAGCTCCTAGACCTCTGGCCATTGCTGAGTGTGCCCCCGTTTCAGCCTTTGCCTGAAGCATCCTTGAGGAAGATGTCAGCTCTCCGATGAGACACATGCAGGTGAAAAGTGGAGTAATTCAATTAGCAATCACTGTGCAATTAGGGTTTGTATCAAAATAGAAATTACTTTTCTAAAAATAGCAGCGATGACATGTTAGCTCCAAAGGAACAACTTTTTAGAAGAGGAAGATTACCAAAATAAGGAGAAGTTGAAGGGTAAAGCAATGCAATCCAATAGAACACCCAAATCCATGAAATCAAAGTCCTGAATGCCTAAAAGTCTCATCACAGATGGGGGTTGTAATCTCAGTGCCACCTTTTTAATAGCATTTTCTGAGATAATTCTGTTATTTCCTTGTTGCAAGGAACTGGGAAACCAGCGTGATGTCACTGGTGTAAATTTTGATAAAGGCCAATGCTTTTATGGGACTTTAATGAAGAAGAAGGAAGGAAAAATCATAAACTGAACAATGTGGGCTTGAGAATAATATTTTATCTCTCTGTTTATCACCAGTGAGGAAATTTTGCCACTCTGGCAAATTGCCATCAATGGCAATGAGAATGACCTCGACAGATACCACGTTCTTTAAAGAGGAAACAATGGTTCAAACTGAGTCACTTCACAGGGACTAAATCACCACCCGAATTCCGCAGGGGCCTGACAAAAAACAGTGTCAAATAACAAGGATACCCAGAAGAGAATGCAACATACCCTCAATTCCAACAACTCTTCCTAAAAGATTTACAAGTCACAACACAGCACCTATTTTTAAAAATGGAACTGAAAGAATATTAAGAGAAACTGAACATTTCACTCGTAACTTTTAACTTTAAATTCAATTTTACCTTTGATTTGTATTTTTGTTCATTTCTGACTTCAATTAAGCTCATTCCTGATGTAATTATTTTTCACTCTACCTTTTCAGCAATTACATATTTCCTGTCAAAAAAACCTTAGTATTTGAGTATTCAGGCACACTCTACTCAGTCATACTCTTTTCCTTTAGCTATATAATTTCATGCTTTTCTTCATCCACCATCTACAGTTGGGTATGCTTGAATCTTTCATGATCTTTTAACATGAATCATGTGCCTATCAATTTTGATGTTTCTTTTTTTTTAAATTTATTTGTTTTCCTATGCCATATGGTATTATTGAGCATGTCGATGCAATCTTGAGTAGAAAGGCAGCATTGATTATCCTCATTCCATTTATGGGGCATAAAGGAATTACTTTTGTATTTAATCTTCCAAGGGAAGCCTCTGGAAAACCAGAATTAGAACCAAATTCTTAGGAGTCAGCTCAGAGTTGGAAAACCATATGACAGAGTGGTCCCTACAAAGGGACACCTTCCACTGGAAACTGGTATCTGTGGAACCAATTTCCCATTCTGGTAGGATTTTCCTTTTTCAGTTTAGAAAAGTTTCGTTTATTTTTCTAGGAAATAAGGAAAAGCCTTTATGAAGAATTTCTGAGGGATAATGCTTCATGAAGTATTATTTTTACAATTTTTTCTCTTATCGTGTTCAAATC
This sequence comes from Gallinula chloropus, assembly GCF_964237585.1. Taxonomy (NCBI): domain Eukaryota; kingdom Metazoa; phylum Chordata; class Aves; order Gruiformes; family Rallidae; genus Gallinula; species Gallinula chloropus. The sequence continues at coordinate 92,090,692 of NC_140088.1, read as the reverse complement.
CTAACAGTGAATCACAGAATCAGAGAACATCAGGAGTTGCAAGGGACCTTGAAAGCCCATCTAGTCCAAATGACTTGCTCCCTTCCTGTTCTCTAACTTTACACTGTCCATCGTAAACTTGTGACATCAAACCACAAAAAAAACCCCCACAATCTCCAGTTCCCTGTCTCCCCAGTCTGTGCAAGCAAGATGTAGAGCTAGTCTGACTTAGGATGGACTCTGACAAATCAAAACCTCTTAAAAGCTTGTCTATAAACTACACATCAACCAAGGCAGTTCCCAGCTGCTCTGCTACACCAGATCACTCTGCTCACATGTCCCAGCAAGATCGAGCTGAGGGCCATTCCCTTGCCTGCAGACAGGAAGCACTAGGAAAGTTTAATTGGAAATTAATCTACCCCTGAAGCACGACTCATTTTTCTCATCACTTCAGCTTACACCATTACTGCAAAGATGATGTTTATGGTCACTGAGCAACACATCAGGACTCCATTGGAACGGTTTAGTGAGTTCCATGATCTACTCTGAGGATGTCATGAGCTGACCAGATGCTTCAGAGATATGATCTTCCTCTCTATCATCTGTTCAGTTCATCACAGCTACAAGACAACTGCTAAGGTTAAGGCAGCATTTGCAAACCAATTATTTGATGAATTGTTCCAAACCCTAAATGAGGAAATGATAGGTATCTCAAATGTGTTAGGATACCCTGGACAACTGATCTACGGTGATAATAGTGCCTCTGTTTGGTGAGGCAAGGGAAGATGGGGACAGTTAGCTAGGAAAAAAAACCCTTCATCCAGCTGGTTTGCAGGATGCTGTTGGCTGCAAATCCAGCACATGCTGTCCGCAGCTCTAAAATCACAGCAGGCAGGTTGCTGTCACCACAGCCTCGACCCAAGCGGGGAGGGAGGGACCAGTGTTGGTCAGTCTCTGCACCGTCATCCTGTCTGACGGTACATTTTGGAAGAGCAGACAAGCTCATGTGACTGGAAATAACTGGGCTGTGTGCACAGTTGGTTTGCCTGACAGGGAAGGTGAATTTCCCCCCATTCAAACGTACATTTCAAACTTTTGATATAAATTCTTTCTGATCACACGAAGAATGAGTCCAGAAGCCTGAGGTTCAGTTACATCCACATTTTTAGCCAACAAATAACTATGAAAAGCAACTGTGTCAATCAAGTCTTCGAGAAATTATCTTTTTCGTTACCACTCACCAAATTCAACTAATAAAAATGATGAAGTATTTCTACATTTTGAAGAATTTCAGCAACAATTTATTAAAGCACCCTAGGAATTCCTAAAACATTTCAATCAACAGCAATGCAAGTTCCTGTATCACACATGATGACTTCAGTGTCTTAGTTACTTTTACTGTACTATATGTAAGCCTCAACTTGATTACTTTGTCAGGCTTGGATGTTTGTAATCACTGCCTAACAGCTCAGATCTGGCTTATAAAAAAATCTCACCAGGTAACTTTTAGAAGAGAGAAGGGAGAATAACATCATACCTGAGACTGTGCATTAATATTGGCTCCTTCCTTAACCAGAACTTTGACAACTTCAGCTTGTCCTGCTAAGGATGCAATGTGCAGGGCTGTATTCCCTTTCTGTTGGACGGGTGAGGGGAAAAAAAAAACCAGACAGACATTAACCTTCTTCAGGAATAAAGTCAACCAACAATTCTTTCAAACCTTTATTTTTTGAGCACAATTTTACCTTACAGTTCCATGATGTCCCATAAACATCACAGGGGGCAGAACTGGAAGTTGCAGCCATAACGATTCCTTGAGTGGTTGTGGGAGACTAACATCCCAAACATAACTTTTGAGTGAAATTATGGAATGAGACTGGGGCAAGGGACAAACCTCCAGGTAAAGTTTAGTACAGGGTAACAGGTTGTTTCATTTGGGCCCAGAGATCATACCCTCTAAGAAGGTAGCTGAAATCTAGAAGTCCCAAAATTCAAGCTGTTAAGTGACAGAAGCCAGTCTTCTAAATGAAGATTTTTTTTCTCTTCTCTAATTGGCATAAAATTAAAATGCATATTTGAGAGCTGTTAGCTGTAGGAGATGCACTGTACAATAAAAATAATCTCTCACAAAACAGCAGCAGTGTGGTCGATCACTGATTTTGTAAGTGTCTTGTATTTCTTCCAGGCCCACTTTTGATCCTGGGAGCAGTATTTAAATGGCTTGATTAAAAAATCCAAGTTCATAAAATGAGAGCAAAACCCCAAAGTCTTATCTAGAACCTGGTGACTCTACCAACAGCTTCACTAAGGGGTGACCTAAAGATATTTTTCCATCAACAACAGAAGTCACAAGTTCATCAAGAAGCTCTCTCTGCCGAGGACCAGGTGTTAACTTTGATGGAGATCCTGTGCATCAGATATCATGATATCTATTCACTCTATAAAGGGGTCACTAGAAATAATGGAAAATCCTGCAATGCCAAAACCTTTTAACATCTCCCCTGTAAACAGACTGTGCAAGTAATTATCTTCCCCTCTTTATTTCCTGCTTTATTTCAGCAAAGAACAGACTTGCAGGTCAGAACAAAAATAACATTTTCAGTATCGGTGAGGCACTTCGTTTATACTTCATCTTGGTGGCTTTTCTCCCTAAATTTCTCCCGTGTTTTTTTCTTTTTGCAAATAAAGGCACAGACATGCACAAGTTACCTTTGTGGCAGAATCCACAGCTGACCCTCTTTCCAATAGTTCTTGTACCAGTCCCACATGGCCTTCTTTAGCTGCCAGGTGCAGGGCGTTGAGTCCATTCTGCAAGCAACAAGGGCCATATCAATGACAAGCATCCATTCTGAAGATACACATTCCTGCCTTACTCTGGTGTAAAATGAGGATTAGTAGTGGGAATACTATTACATCTCTTAGCTGGCTGTCTACATAAGTCAGATATTTTAGACTTAGCTATTTAAGCCAAGCGTGTCAAACTTCTCTGATAACATTTTTGTCATAGCATCGGAACAAACCATATTTTCCAAGTAAGAAGTTTCCATACAAAGTTCCATCCTTCCTGACAGTTTTGCCTTCTGCAATCTCCACTATGTCCATGGAGCCTATGATTTAAAATTTTAAGTGTCTATCTGCCTCCTCTCTATTGGAACCTTACCTAGCTCCACTGAGGTACTATCAACACAGAGAACTCAGAGGACTTAGCCAAATTTACACAGGCCTTGGCTATTCAGTCAGGATCATTCCAGACTGATGTAACTGTCCTGAACCCTGGATGCTCCTTCCCTACTCTGAGATAACTGGTATCAAAAAGAAAACCAAAAGCACAAGCAGATCAATTGCACGGTTTGCAAACCATATCGAGCCTTGACTCTGTACCTCCGCTGGTTTCTGATGAGCAAGACTTTGCTCATGGAGGTTTTGTAACCTCATTGAACAAGGAAAAGAGAATTAATGAAATAAGAGCTAGGATTTAAAAACAAACACACCAACCTACTAAGAAAGTTACCATCTAAACCCTTTTCAGGTTAAGCAGGAATAGGATACCTTGTCTTCTATCAATTCCAGACATGGAAACTGTATCTTCCTCTTCCCAGTATCCCTACTCCACCCAAGGTAAAACTGTAAAATGACGGTTTATTGTAACTGAATTGCCAACCAGTTTTTCACAATCCTGTGGCATTTGCCACGGTACATCAGGCAGGTGACAGCAACAAACACTGCCACTGCCCTCAAGCATTCTCCTGTTTTCCAGATTGCAAGCATCAGAAGCAATGCCCAGGCAGCAAGTTTAGCACTCTACAGGAAGTAATTTAAACTGTAAAATAAGCAACCAGCTTTCTTGTCTTTTATCTGTCCATCCACAGCGGCAGCTCAAGCTTGTAATTCCCATCAGGATTTTAAAGCACTTAGCACTTCACAGGAGGCATTTAATGGGAGTAGGTCCAATGCTCACAGCCATAGCAATCCAAACGCGCTTCTGAAGCAACTCCATTTAATTCTACATTCAATGTAACCAGGCCAGGCAGATTTTGTGGTCAAATTCAGAAGTGTAACTATGAGGAAATCAAAGGAACTAAAGGAAGGCTACATTCACAAGCTGCCAAAAGAATACCACCTTTACACAATGTTCCGGTTCAGCCCCAGACAGCAGCTGAGCACCACACACCACTGTCTCAGTTCCATAGGAGGCAGACAGACAGAGCCTCTATGGGGTGGGATAGGAACAGTTACTGACAAAAATCACTGTGAATGTAGAACAATAATGGCCAGTTACACTCACACCCAGTACTCACACAGAGAACCTTATGATCACAGGGTGCTGCCCGATGGCAAGGAATGGGGTTTTAGTCAGTTCCTCACAACTTATCTTCCTTCTTAGCTGGGAGACATTCCACACACACCCCCTTCCCCTGTGGCACCGGGGGTCCCACCCACAGCAGACAGTCCTCCACCAACTTCTCCAGCCTGAGTCCTCTCTATCAGGGTGTCATCTCCTCACCAGTAACTGCCTCAGCACAGCTCCTTCCATGGGGTGCTGACCTTCAGGCCCAGACTGCTCTGGCCTGGTCCCCCCCAGAGTCACAAGTCCCTGGCAAACCTGCTGAGGTGTGGATCAATCTCTCCACAGGCTGTAGATGGTCTCTGCTCCCCGTCCTTGTCCATGGGCTGCGAGGGGACACCCGCTCCACCAGGGTCTTCTCCACAGGCTGCAGGGGAATCTCTCTCTCTGGCACCTGGAGTGCCTCATTCCTCCCCCTTCTTCCCTGGCCTTGGTGCCCGCACAGCTCCTCACACCTTCTCACTCCCTTCTCTGGGGGCAAAATGCAGCTGCCTGCGTTTTTTTCTCCTAAATGTGACTCCCAGAGGCTCTGTGACCATCACTGATGGGCTGGGCCTTGGTCAGCAGCAACTCTGGCCTTGAATGGGCCGATGTTTGCTCTGGGTGGCCTGCAGAGAGCTTCTAGCTGCCTCTCACAGCAGCCATCTCTGCAACAACCCTTCTCTACCAACACTTTGCTATGCAAAACTGTGACACACAACCTGGTAGTTAGGGAACATTAATGAGAAATGTGGTTCCAAACCCCATTCTGTGGGTGAAGCGGCAGCAAGCAGAATAACGTGCTAAGCACTGAGCTGCAGCACCCAGGGATGGAACAGGGCTGTGTCCTGTATCAAAGATAAATTCTTAGCCAAAATTATGTTGTGAGGCTGACCGTAATCAAGATGAGGAAGACTGTACTTGGCAGTGAACATTTGCAGGCTGAAAACACTTCAGAAAGCTGTAATCTTCGTCACTTTTTTAACCCAAGCGGCGTATTAAGTAACCATAATTACCACCTACAGTATTCAAAAGCCTTGAAATAGCATTTTGTGGGGAAACACACTGTGTTCTTATTCCTGAAGAACAAAAACCTGCCCCTGTATCTAACCTCACAGATTCAGCCACCAACACTTTCTATGAGGATGCGAATGGTGACTTTGACTCCTGAAGAGTTGCACTCCTCTGATGCACTGCTGACATGTTATTCACCCCTTTTGTTCTTTGTGAGCAGACTGAGGTCCACAAAGAGCACAGAAACTGCAATGTTGTATGGTCTGCATGAATTATGTGCACACACAGTGCTAAAAAGTTGAGGGCAAGCTTCTATGTGCCAAAAGATGGAGAAATCAAGGCTGGTCCCAGTGCTTTATCAGCAGCAATCTCTTAATAGGCATGATTTTGTACCTCTAAGACATGTACCTATCAGTGTCCTGTTAAGCAGCTGATGCTATTGCATAGATTCTGGGAATTTCTTTGGACAGTATCACTTAAGACACACGAAAAATGAATACATGGAAAACTATGGCCTAAATACAGCTTCTACTGTACCAAATCAAATTCCCTAATTCCTGAAATAAAGTAAACCAGGGCAAGCAGGAGCAGAAGCAAGCACTGCACTTTAAACGTAGAGGGCCAGTGTGACTGAAACCTTAAAGCAAGCTTTGTTCCTCCATAATCAAAACCAATGCTGTAATTATTTCACAACCCACATGGCTGATTCCCTGCTACTTATGATGACGGAAGCTCAGATTTAATCAATGCAACTCCTACGTTCCTGTCAACTGGATTCTTGTATTTTAGAACAACAAAGGTTTCTGACACTTCCCTTTTTCTTTCCCATGCCTACCAAAGAGTTGTGGGTGCAGGGGGAGATGAATTTAGTTGTCTGCTAAGCAAAACTGAAGCACAGGGACTCCTCCTCCCCACAAAGTATACGTATCCATAACTACCTTTCTTTCAGAGGCTCATTTGCAATTCTAACTCTCATAAAAGAACATAATACTAAGCCTTCCAAGCTTGGTTCTTCAAGCGTTTCCCTGCAGAGCCTGATTCCCTCAGTTCTTTCTCTCCTCCATCGCTGACCTACAGGCGCCAACACTTTGCATGCCGTAGCAACAAACGGTGCACACACACCACTACTGCTCACAGCGCTTACTGCAGTGACACCCCACGCATCTTCACCACACCAGGAAAGCCCACAGATTACTCGTACATCAGAAAAATCAGCAACTTTTTCTAAGCCAATCCAAAGTCAGTCATTTTGTTCTCTGTAAGACAGACATTAATCCTCAGTGTTATCTGAAAATCACTGCAGGAAGCCCATGCTGCTCCTGCCTTTTGATTCAGTTGCCTCATGGAGTGACCCTGGCAGGATGCAAGATCTTCAGCCACCACCCAGCTCAGTGTCTGTCCAGCTGTGCCATTTATTCCTTCTGGGAAGTCACCCCAATGGGTGTCCCCTTCAACACCCTTCTTGCCCAACCTTGTTATGCCCAACTCAACTCACAGAAAGGGAACTGCTTGGCAGTCCTAGAAAGCGTCACTCACCTTCTGCTGGCGAGGCTTAGTGAGAAGTGTAAGGAACATAAAAATGCATAGATGGGGGAACGAAAGTGTTGGAAGTTGGGGGGGAATTCTTCATACACGTGAACGTTTTTTGGTGTTACTGCAGTATATAATGGTCTTGCCACTGAAGAAAACAACCACTGTTAAGTATAATGACTCTTACTTCCCTGAAGTTTACTCTGTTTGAAGGTATTCATTAAGTACTTATTATCTTTAAGAACATCTGGACACAAGAAGTTGTGTTAACAAAGTTAATGTTCTTCTTTCCTTTATGCTAAGAGTCTGACCCCGTAACTACTCCCACTGCCTCTGATGGAAGTTGGGATGCATCACTTTCCAGGAAGATTTGCCTTGTCTCTAATTACTTTGCCACACAAAGTTAGGATGGCATTGAAGCAACTTCCTGAAAAAAATCATTAAATTTAACAAAACCAAAACAATATAAAAATCTGATGGGTTGGCTTGGTTTTTTTACATTTTGACATTCTCTGGAAGCATGAAATGCAAATGCACTTTCACCAAATTCTTTCTACTGATGATGTGTTCACAGGCCAACTTAAAAAAATATATATACGTATATATATCAGCAGCCCAACAGCAAAGGGGAAGTTAAAAACACAATGAAAATTTAAAAACTAAAAAGCTACAGTGACCACCGCAGCCACGATGACTCCTTTACATCTTTTGCCAGAGTTAAGAAGGCATCTGCACCTGCGAGTAGAAGCCGAGACTAAAAAAGCAGCATCATAGTCTTTGCTTGACTCAAACACTTTTTTCTATCTCTTTAAGAGATGCCAAAGGCTGCCACAAGTTCTCCCCTCCAAATAAATCTCTCGGGGGAAGTAAAAAGCGTATGTGGTCAACCACTTTTCAAGAAGGATTTAGGAAAAGGCACATTAGAGACCTGCACTTGGCCTTCTTGAGTCCTAAGGTTTGTTAAGTATTTCTTTGTGATACTTTTTGGAAAAAAAGTAGATGGTTGAAAAAAGAAAAAAAAATGAAAAAATCATTTGGGATCACAAAAATTCTCCCTTTATCTTGCTTTATAGCTCTGAATTAATGCAAATGAACTGACCTCCTGAGTGACATCCGCATGTGACACTGTCAACCTCATGATGACTAAAGCTCTACTCCAGTCTATAGTTAGCACTACTGGGAGCGTTACTGCTTTCTGCTTGGACTGAACCAGGGAGCAATGAATAGCCAGTGCACTGTGTCTCACTGCAACTGTAGCAATGAAGACACCAATCAAACTAGAAAGAAGCCAACAAAATGAGAACAGAAGCCAAACCGATCTACGTTTTAGAGCCTTGGGGCTGGAGGGCCCCCACAGCCAGCTAATATTTGACTCCTGTTCTGTTCAAGGCATCAGATTTCACACACACTCCTCGTGAATACGTCAGGCTTCTTCCAAACAAAGACCAAAATCCATCAGAAAGAAAAAAAATTTAGAAATCCTGCGTATTTAAGGCTTCATTTTTGAAAGTGCATTCAGATCTCACACCTAATCAAACTGACAATACTCCAGTGGTGCTCCATCAATAAAAGCGGGGGGTCCTAGTGATCAAAAGCTTTGTGATCAATGTTATGTGGCACCAGAATTGGAGTCTGCAAGAAGCCTGAGAGCCTTCTGGTGCTCAATGGATGCTGCGGGCTGGGACACTGGGCTCACCAGTCCTAACGATGTAGGATGTCCACCTCTCTTCTTTGTGCTTGGAAAGTGCCTTAAAATGATCGATGCTGTCAGGGGAACAAAAGAGCCAGCACAAAGGGACCTTTTTTTCTGGCTAACAGCCCTGAGACAATCCCAACTAGAGATTACTTTTATTCATAGATCCAAAGGAGTTATTTTAGCATTTTTTTGTTTTGTAGTGCTTGTCAAGAGCTCGATGCACTTGCTACAGTCTGGAAGATTGCTGAGTAAACCCAGATGTCAATAAAATTACTTAATTAGATTATGTTAATTTGGAATTTTCCTATTTTGCACACTAGTCGAGCATCTTTTTTTTTTACCCCAGTAAGTGCAGGTTTAAGTCCAGCTTTGATCTTAACCACAGTGCAAACCCAGGGATTCTGAACACTGGTGATGTTGTACCACCAAGGAACACTTCATCTGTCCCCAGGCTGCTATGAAACCACGCAGCATCTGTCCTGATGTTTGCATTCATCTGTCTCTGATTTCACCTGTACAGTGGAAGAGGAGATTTGCCAGCCAGTTGCAGGCTGGAAGCACTGTTCACAGATAAGTGCAGCAACCACAGTCATATTCCTCTCATAGCAAGCAAAGAGAGTATAAGCACTGGGGAAAAAAAAAAAACAGCAACAAAGCAGAACTTGTCACGTCTCCAAGTAATTACCATCATATTAACCCTGTTCTGACCTGGGGGTGCTGCTTTTTGTTAATATTGGTGCTTCTAATCAGGACATAAAATTTGCTGGATCTATTTGCATATAAAAGCCCGAGTTAAAATTTATCCTCTCCTAACTGGGGACCCTGAAGTTTGCCAGTTCCCATATAATTTGGCTTTTTTATTTTCCTTGACAGTAGGTCTTTTAATGGAAACTTTTTTCTAGACAGTAAGGAAAGTTTCTTTCTCCACATTTTCAATGAGCAGCACACAGAAAGCCCCAGTTCTTACCCTGCTCATCATTAAATTCCTTGGCATAGACAGCAGAACTCCTCTCACATTTGTGTCCTAACTTCCATTTGACACATGCCTACTTTAATAATCTGCAGCTCTTCTTCTGCAGGGAAGACAATGGCTCAAAATATTCTAGAATATTTCATTTCTTTTTCTTCCATCTACTTTTTTAAAAAAAAAAAAAAACCTAAACAGTGGCCACAACAGTGGGTGTTTTCTTTAGTTCTGTTGTTTTCTTTAGTTCTGTTGTTTTCTTTAGTTCTGTTGTTTTCCCAGTCTGAATGTCAGCATGTAAGGATCCGAAAAGGAGCAAGGAATTTTATGGAGGCTTTTTTGGTGGTATAGATAACATTTGGTAGCATAAAGAACCAGTTCAGGAAAACAACCTTCTTAGACTAGCACTTAGCTACACATTTCAACTAAATTTATTAGGACTTAAGCATAGTTTTATAATGGAACATGTAGCTAATTTTCCACAGAATTAAGGACTTGAAATCTCGAGAATACCAAGAGCAGCAGCCCCAGCACAGGCTTTTCCCTGCTCAGAGAGGGGCACGGTCCCTACACTGAGCATCCCCTGAACTGTTCCCAGGTCTCATCCCAGGGAAAACCAGCTGCTGAAGGAGCCTGAGAGCCAGCTAACACACTGACAGCGTGGATGATAAGGGAACCAGGACTGAGGGGTGCCACTGGGGAGGCAGGTCATTTGACAGGATAGGCACACTCATTATGTTCCCAAACGTAGCCAAAGGGCAGGAGTTTTTCACATAAGTTATGTGCAGGGATATGGGAATATAACCAGGGATGCCACACTGATGACACCTTTCATTAGTACCTGTTATTCACAAAACCCTTCCCCAAGACAGACAGCACTGTCACTGTATGCTGGGGGCAACATGTTCAGTCTCCTCCTCTGCTCCCAAATTCCCCTGAGCACCTGCACCTTTTTAGCACAAACTCTTCCTCTTTACAGCTCTTCCACTGTTGGTGTCAAACAGAATAAATGCTGTCATCTGTGAGTAGCCTTTGAACATCCTATTTAGATGGCGTGCTAAAATTTTAGCGTGTCTCATGCTGCGTGTGTTACAAAACAGCTTGTGTGGCACTTCTATTGAGTGATTTAACAAACTGAATGTTGCTTAAAAACAACCTTTAAGTGATTTAACTTTCAAAATTTAGCCATTGTCCAGTTAGTGATCATTTTGATTAAATCTGGCTGAGAGTTGGGGAAAAGCTGGACACCATACAGCCTGAGCTTTCAAGTCTCCCTTCAAAGAAATGCCATTGATTTCGCAGGAATGTCAAGACTTTTTTCAAGACTGATGCAGACACTTACTTGCATATTTATTTTAAGTCATGGCCACAGTCCTATTAAATTTGATGGCTCTAGTCACGTAAATAAGCATTGCAAATGTAGGTCCCTAGGCTAAAAAGCAAAAGTAATTGGATTTATATGACAGACTTACAAAGTAGCCAAGCTAAAACATTCTATCACATCACAGTCACATCAATGGTGAAACTTTTAAGAGTGTGTTTTCAGAGCAGGAGTAACTTTCCAGCAAAAGGAGGCAGTATTTTAGGCAGAAAATTTAAGTACCTTTTTATAGCAATATGCAAAACCATTTACACTATAAACGAGACCAAGCAATGACAAAAAACGTGTTTAAGTTTTCTGAAAGAAGGTTTAAACCCCAGCTACTCCCCATCCATTGACAGGTAATCAGAACTGCACGGATAACGCAAGCCAGCTACAACATTATCATCTGCGTGGACTCAAGTCGGCTAAAAATACCACCCAGGGAATGTTTACTCACCAGCTGGGACCTCACAAAAATAGCAAGGGAAACCTCAGACTTCCGCACCTCAGGTCACAGGGGATCAGGTGCTTCATGTGGGATGGCTGAGGAACACCCACTGGCTGACTGTACTGTGTCCGGTGCGACACGGCAGGATGTAACGTTCCTACAGCACCCAGACTGCCCAGTGCTATGTCTGCTAAGGGAGCGCCTGTTTGGAACTGGAGTGGATCCTGCTCTCAGTGAAACCACCACCTCTACAGAAACTGCTCCTAAGGGAAGAGACTGGCTCTTCAGAGTGCTAAACCTCCTCTTTCATCCGTTGAACTTCAACATTGATAAGTGTTTTAGAACTCATTAAAGACACAGGAGGCTGTGCACTAACGACACAGCTGTGGAAAATGTCTTCTACAATTCTGACAGGGTTTGTTTGGGCATTAAATAAACACAGACCAAGAAAATCTTCATCAGAACTGAACCACTGAAGTCAAAGATGCACCAGAAATACAAAAGAGATGTGTTAAAACCTTGGAAAGCTCCTTCTTATAATTATAGGGTTAGGGTATGTCACAAGTAAGCCAAAGGAAGATATTGGGTTGGACTCGATCTCTGGGGGTCCCTTCCAACCCCTATAATCCTGTGAATTCTGTGAATAATGCCTTTGGAAAATGCACTACAACACTTTCTGCCCCTTCAAAGTAATCCCCTTACAGCTTTCTGAAGAGATTTACTAATATTTTTCCTACAAGTGGCTTCCAGATATTAAAGAAGAAAAGTAAAGGTTAATTTCTTCACTGAGGGTTCAGAGATACAGTGATTGGAACCCAATCTCCAGAGAGTGGGGAATTTGCCATCAGCACCGCCCAACAACTTCATCACAATTCTTTCAGAAAAAGGAAGACTTAGAATTCCCTGTGGGATTAACACTCTTGCTCCCAGATAAAGCCTGTGCTTTTGTAGCATCTCTCTGCTCCCAAAGAACCCCATGGCTTCTAAAACACACATTCATATCAGAGCAGAAAACATCCCTGGCTGACGACTGGCGTGGAAGACAGATACCTTTCACCTCAGTGGTTAAAAAATAAATACATTAGAAATTCTGTTTCAGCTGCCTTTTACCTTTGAGCTGCCCTGGAAAGCAATTTACTAGTTGTCACAGCCTAACAGAGTCATAATCCTTACTGATTCCAAAGATAAATACAGCTTTATTTCCTAAATATTTTATTTATTTATTTATAATAGGCATGTCCATAGCAACCAGCAGCTCGGCTCCTCAGCACAATTTATATTAGGAGACACAACTGTGTCTTGGGACACAGCAAGGAAAATCTTGATTATTTCTGACCTTGGTCTGAATAGTGATCCAGCAACATGGCTGTTTTTCCCATCCAAAACCTCAGAGAGTCTTTTTTTTCCTTCAATTTTTCCCACTCTCTGGTACACTATATTCCATCCCTACACATTTCCTAAAGGATAGGGCAGCTCCAAACCTTATACCTGAAACATGATCTGTCAAAAAGGGAGTATATTTTATTAAATCAAAATGCAAAAGTAATATGAATGACATGGGTAAGAGCAAATTCACAGTGGAATTATCCTTCCTTTCTTTAGTAAAGCACATACTTCACATTATTCTTCTACCTTTAGGTTATTTAGTGATACAGGTGATATTTTTCACCACAAAATAGAAAAAAAAAACCAATTCATTTTAATAGAGTATTGTATACATGCAAATAATATTTTTGCTCTAAAATTTGTTTACTAAAATATTCACTGGCTGATCTGAACTAAAAAATAATAAATTCCACATGTGGATATGTAATGTGCAAATTTACCTATTTATTTCACTAACATCCGCTCTGTTAGGTATGAATTATTCAGTTGCTGTACCATTCCCAGCACTCATAGTAATTTAATGAGCAAGCCAAGCATTAACAGGCCCTGGATTTCTTTATTTTGGAGAAATGTGCATCAGCATATTGCAAGCAAATAAGGCCAGGATTATTTCTTTACGAATAATAAAAGGTTGTTACAAATTTAGACCTGGTATTTCTTTTTTTAGGCTATTGCTATCACATGAATGGGAGCTTGTCCTGGAACAGAAGTAGGTATGCTCTGGGTGGATAGAAACCCCAGACATTAAAAATGTGCCCATGCTACAGAGGACATAAATACTGAATTAAAACAGTGAATATGGGGGAAGAAGTTTATAATAAAATTTTTAGGTGACCTAAAAATGTTTCCAATTTGATTCTGAAATCCCTTCAAACACTACAGCATACACCTTTGCAAATTGTTGCCTGACAAACATAATTAGTCTCTAGCAGCTTTGCTTTTTTTATTCATTCAAGGACTCCTTACTTTCAAACTTCCAAGCAATGTAAGGTAAGTATATAGTATTTGATACACCAGCTGTCAACTTCTTCCTTGGTTCTGCCAAGTACGGCGGTCCATGCTGTCCTTTAGACAAAAGTTTGCAACAAGAAATCTAGAACTTTCTTTGAAGCTGAACACCTATGAAGGTGCCAGAAATAGAACTTCAGAATAGCCTTAAAATCCCAAAACAAAACACCCACAACACCAAAACATGACAGCCGGTATGATGTGGAATTTATTAATCGTTATCATCTATCTCGCTGCCCTCTCTGCTCGCCTCTCTACCTGGTGTAACAGCTATTGCTCTCCAAGCCCTCTCTGCGATGCAGGTTCTCTGGAGATGGGCATGTCTTCTGTTAGACAAGGATATCCCTCACATGGGTGTGCCTCCTGACAAGTGTATTTATACAATAAACAAACAGCAATAACGCAGCAAACCCCACGACTGCTGGCATTGTCTCACTTCTCCAGACAAACAGAAGAATGAGAGGCTCTCAGTATGGGAAAGAAAACTGAGTCAAGGGTGGACCTCTGCTTCCCCAAGTCTCCAGTTCTCCGAGAGTTCAGCCTGACAGTCACGGCAATGCAAAACCCAGCAGACTGGGAGTGAGCTGGTTTATTGAGCACAGAGGTCTTGAGACATCTAAACTGCAGCTTCCCGCTGCAGACACCATCCAGAACTGCCATCATACCTTGAGTACTGAGGAATACACCTACATTGAGCGCTCGCTGTTTCAATTACAACCGGAACTTCACAACACCAGGTCTGGTAGTATTAAGACTACTAAAGCTTAATCTTAAGCTTTTATTATAGGTACTCTGCTAACATATATTCATACCCGCAGGATGCTGGCAAGAAAAAGGAGCCTAGAGTAGTCTACACAAAGCTTTACTAAAAGCAGCATGATTTTAACAGACGTTATCATCTTCCTGCAGAAAGATACCACTGAAGAACAAGACTTTTCTGAATCACAGAATCACAAGGTTGGAGAAGACCTTTAAGATCATTTTTTCCAACCTTGTGAAAACATAGCCTGAATGAAAACACTGGTACGAAACAGTCTAGCCTGAAAAAATGGGGGGGGGGGGGGGCGTTTCTTGCAGCTTGCTCTTGCCTAGTTCTGCCCTTCGAATATCTTACCTGATTACATGTGTTAATGTCTATTCCACTTTTCAGGTATTCCACGACTTTGTCCAGATTGCCAGCTCTGGCAGCTCGGAGAAAGCTTGCATTGCTGTCAGACTGAAAAGAAAAAGATAAGAAAGAGATCTCTGGTTAGCTCCTGCTTAAAAGACAGCATAACTCTATCAGCAGTGAAAGGCTTCTGTGGTTTATGGTGCAGGGGAATAACACTGTGAAGAGAACTGGCTTTGCATTCTACCTGCATTAGTTAATATACTTAAACCAGGCAATATGGGCACGAAAGAACTGCAGACCTGTCAGGGGGAGCAAAACACTGCGATAATTGCTGAATTGCTTCAGAATTTAGCAAGAGTCAAAGGGGGTGGGAAAGGTATCAAACAGAAATCAGAGTAACTGATATTACCAACAAGAAAAAACATATGCATCAACTTGCTAGCCATAGTTTTCTGGTTTGTTTGGGTTCTTTTAACACACACACACACACGCACATTCAAAACCGTGTAATAATTAACAGATCCTGTTGTTATCTGTGCTACTTAATAAAACACACACTGGATTGGATTTATACTCGGCATAAAAAGTTACATGACTACAGTTCACGTTCCTGCACCCACACTGGCTGAACACAGAGGTACACAATGGTGAAAAAGCAATATATCCAAGAACAAAAAGAGTCCTATGGCAATATTTTATCGCCTGTGATAAAGGGAAGTAAGTCCCACAAAACCAGGCAGCACGGCAAGTGTAACTAACCATAGAACAGAGCGGGTGAAGTACTCCAGCCTGAGTACCTAAACCCAGGATCATGTAAACATGCTCACTCGTAAACTGCCTGCATTTAAAGACCTGTTAACATTTGTAGGTGGGGGTGTTTTTGTTTTTCAGCTAGGCTGTGGGATGTAGCCTTAAGCAAGGGAGTGTGAAATGCACCATTATCTACAACGATGGCAGGAAATCACACTGGCTATTTGAAAGCTGCACACGCTTTGATGTCCGCCCACGTGTGAATCTACACGCAGGTAAATTGGCTCCTAACGCGGCCACAGATAACGGGAGGAAAAACCAAACCCAGCCGTGCAACAGAAGCAATGACTGTACAGAACAAGCATCAAGAGCTGCGCACAAAGACAGGAGTCATTTTCAGACTTAAATAGAGCTTAATAATAGTTAAATAAAATAGTTAAATAAATAGTTAAATAAATAGAGTGAGTTTCAGAAAGCAGGTAAGTAGCTGTAGAAGCCTGCTTGGTGGGGATGAGGAGAGAGGTACACGAGGGCACACACACCATCAGACTCGCACTTGGCGTTCCAGTGAAACACCTCCAACTGCACACAGCTCCCATCTCATTACACTGCCCCACCAGAAACACCAGGTTGAAAACCATTCTCTCACATCCTGAGAATATCCTGAAAGCCTCCCACTTTCAACTTACAAATACCGATCAACAAAGCCATTTATTTCAGTCACCCAATCCATTTCAGGGCATTTATTTCAGTCCCCCTGCTTCTCATGCTGTACTAACTCACTTCACAATCCCCATTTCCAACCTGTTTTAATCTGCAACAGATGGATGTCGTCAAAATGATCCCTCTTACAACCATGCTACAGGCCAAGACAAAAATATTTTACGTTCCTTTCAGCAAACTCCAGCGCATTGTCTGTATCTTTCACTGTTAAGGGAACAGCCCGTCCTGCTAAACACACAGCAGGGTGACAGGGAAGGTAGCGCAGGGATGGTCGCTGACAGAAGCCTTCACAGCTTTGGGCTTTGCTGAGGCAAGTGTTCAGATGAGGCTTGGCACAGAAGTGGGTTCTAACAGGTACTTGATTGAAGGAGATCCCTTTCAAGATGGAAAGGCAGCTATTAGCATCACACTCTCTCCTGCAATGTGTGTGTGCACACAAAGAAGCACATTTGTATTATAAAGTTTAACTGACCTTGAAGAAAATCAAGTGTATGGTAAAAACCCTAACCAAAAACCTAACCAAGAAGAAATATTTGAACCCGAAACACTTGAAATAAATGGGGAAAGCCCAACTTTGCTCTCGACAGGACACGCATCTTACCTTCTTTTCCCCCATTTTTCCCCACGCTTTACCACTGTTCAACACGCCAAAACTGCAGTCTCCTGGCTTTATACTTTTAAAAGGTTACGCAAGAATGATGTGACAAAGGAACATCTACAGCTTCAGCTTGATTAGGGATGAATCAATTGTCGCTTGTTTTTCTTCCATGCAGAGCAACACGAAAGGCTAAAAACATTCAAGTCTCAAATATCGCTGGAAGCTCAGATCATAGCTAAGGCCACATGACTATATTCCATCTGTTTCTGGCCAAGAAGATGCAAGCAGGGCTTTCAAAACAGAGTCTAATTTCCTTCATTCATACTTCTGTTATCTCAAAATTAAATTACTGCAATGCACATCACTTCAAGACATATCACATACAACAGTCGCTATAAAGAAACTCCTTCCACTGCCAAAACATGCACAGTGAGAGAGCACTACAACTCTTTGGTAACTACTTGTTTATAAACCTGCGTGCAGTAGAATTCTAATACATGCTCCAGATTGGTGAGAAGTAGTTGGTGTTACCTAACCTCATAAAAAGCTCCCATCTTCTAACATAACTTTTCTTCTTTAACTTTTGACTGAGGATAAGTAATTTCAGAGCAGTACAAACAAATACACCACAGTGTGGAAAAAAAAATACAACCTTAAGTACACTCACAGCAGAATGCAAATGTGTTCTCTGTCAGTACCTAGTTGTCACACACTGCATAAGAAAACATAAGAAACTACCATGTGAATATAGGATTTTTTAAAAATGACTGAGAGGCTGTAGGTTCAACTCCTCCCTCACCAACTGCAATGCCAGAACTTCCCCTGAATTTGAAATGTGCGGCTCGAGGAATCTCCATAAATTGAATCTTATATGGAAATCAGTATTTTATTCAAACAGCTGGGAAACTACTCTTCTGGTTCCTCTGCCCTGGCTCTGGTTGCTTTTCTTGTCTCATAGGGTACCACATCCCATAGCATGCACCTGTTTCTTAAAGGCGTTTTATAGAGATGTCCAAAAATAAACTGTGATGCGTAGTGTTGGAGTCATATGCTGTGCTGTACCAGCACCCAGGAATTTATCCACATACTCAGATTTGCTTCTGAAAACAAGACTCGTGCTTTAGGAGGAAAGTCTGGGGGAGTAGGAGGCTTCAGTTTTCAGAAGACTGCTTTCGGAATAACATTATCTAAAGCATCCAAATACTTGTTTGAAATCGTGCCAATCATTCCTGCAGGTTGGCTCTTTCCGCCCAGCCTCCACGTAAGGCGAAGGATCCAGCCTGTCCACAATCACAAAGCTCTCTGTGGGACAATGGAGCCCAGCAATAAGGTCGACTGAGCAATCCTCATCTGTTAAATACAGTTTGTTAATTGAATAACAGCAAAAACAGAACCCAGAACTGACACGTACCAACCAAATAGCAGACTTGCACCTTAATTGAACTTTCTAGGTTTGTGTGTGTATGTTAAAGCATGTGTCTGAATAAGAGTAGCCATTTGCAACTTAGGTTTCAACTCCAGGGTGTAGTCTTTTGATTTTCACGGAGAAAACTTACACAGGTCTAAGTTTTGAAGAGGCTGGGCCTGATCACTCAGTTTTGATAGGTATGCTAGAATGCCAGCTAAAACCTGCAATTGCAATAGCACAGGTTCAGTAATCTAACACTGGTAAATGAGTTAAATTAGATAAAAACAGCTATAACGGAAATATTTTTTTCAGCCTTTAATGAAATAAACATCTATCCTCTGAGAGAAAAGAAATACAACACTGCTTTCCTTTCAAAGCCACTTCCTTTGCTTATAATAACATATGTTTTCCTCCCCTTCATTTACTGGAAGACACAAAGGAAGATAGATTAAATTACAGATCTTAAGGAAATTTCAGTATCTAAATTCCTGGATGAACGATGTGCACAATTTTCTTACTTCAATTTCAAGACAGTATTTTTGTCACAAAGCTTTTCCCATGCAAACAGGTATAGAAATTTTGTATCCAATTCCTGCTGTGTACCTTTGGCTGGACAGAATTTGTTAATAAAGAGATAATCTGAAAAGCCCAAAGTTCTCAAAAAAGTGGGCTTAGCTAATCATTTAGTGTGCTCTTGGAATCAAAAGCATCTTCTGAGCCAGGAAAAAAGACACTACTAACCTCACAATAAACTGATTTTTTTTTTTTTTAAGAAAGGAGAAGCTGAACTGAGGAACTGAGACATGTGAAGAAGACAACAAGCTTTCAGAGACCATGGGTCACTAGCAAGTCAAACAGTCCATACTAAGGTGTAGCTAGTAGCATCTGGTAGTTAATTATTTTAATCTTAGGAGGTCTATCACTCTAGACTGATAATGACTGTTATAAATCAGAAGAATAAAAATACTCTTTTCAGTACATATTACACACCTGAATAATTTAAGGAACTTTGAGTATTTAGGCCAATTAATCGTAGAATGCCATGACGGTACCGGAGAAGTTGGCATCACTTTTACCAGTATTGAGCTGGAACTGTGGCTGGAGTATCCCTCACCACAATGTTGTGAACAGTATGAACACAGTCCCACATTTTGGCCTAAAAGACTATTTACAAGGCTATTTACAGCAGGGAGTAGTGTGTAACAACAAGACAGTGAAATAACTATAAATAAAAAAACAAAAATGCCTTTGTGATATACACTGGATAGAAACAGTGATTTCAAATCAAAACCTGTTTGCATGTATTTAAACACAGAAAACGACTGCCTGATACAGAAACCTGTGACAGAGTCAACTGGATTCAGAAGTGACCTTTCAGTTACGTCCTGTGCTCCTCGGGATGAACATTCTCTCATTAGATCTACTACGGGATGCGCAGCAGACAGAATTACGCAGTGCTGATGTAGGTGTAGAAGACTAATGTTATTTGCATTTATTATACATACCAGTAGAAGCTTTTTTATGTTAGACAAAGAGGTTGCAACCCAAAGGAGATTCAGAGAGTAACAATGTTCATGATTCAGAGAGTCCCTGAGACATTAATTTCATTGGTATGACTGGAGGTGGAAAGAGCCATTGCAAAAAAGAAGCTGGGAAAAGAAAACTAGGCTGAGGAACACATTAGGATTTACACACAATGAAAAATACCAAATGTATTATAATTCCAACATATTTTTAATAACTTCTATATTGAAAGACTACTTCTGCTAATATTTGATTATGACAGTTTTGTAGTCTTTCTCTGTCATACTACAAAGACTGTTCTCAGAAAGCTGCACTTGATATTTACAAGCTTTCTTACTGCTGTTACACTACCCCAACAAAGGTAGAGTCCTAAGTAACATAAAGAGGAGAAAACGACACCCAGAGCTAACAGCATTACCTACATACCAGTTCCTCCTACCAGATTCCTCCAGACAGACACAACTGGAAGTTATTCACATGCGTCTGTACCCTTCACACTTAGACTAATGGAAAAGCCAGATTGAACCTATTCGATCTTTGATATTGATGAGAAAATTCCTGATTACTCTGCCCATTCCCTCATCCAATTACTGTCCTTATCTCAAATTCCTCGAGCCCCACATTGGGTGCCAAAAGGACTGAGGTGGTTTGGCCCTGGCTAGAGGCTAAATGCCCACCAAAGCCACTCTATCACTCCCCTTTTCACCCAAAAAGGGGAGAAAATATACATTGGGAGGCTTAGGATTTGAGATAAAGACAGAGAGGGATCACTCTGCAATTAGTGTCATGGGCAAAACAGACTCAACACACAATAAAGGGAAAAAACTAAATTATTACACTACAACTACACACCCGGAGACACCAGAGTCAGGTAATGAGAAGTGCGGCCAGGTCACAAAGCACCTTCCCCCCACCCCTCCCTTCTTAGCAGACTTAAATTTATTCCCCATTTTACTCCCTTCTTCCCCCCCAATATGGCATGGGGAGGGGCAGGGAGTGGGGTTCCGGTCAGTTCCTCACAAGCTACTTTCCTCCTCCAGATCTTAAACCACCACTACTTCTCCCCCCCGCTGCTTAGCAGACTTGACTCTACTCATAAATTCACTCCCTTCTCCCCCCCGACCATCGCAGCACAGGGAAGGGCAGGGAACGGGGCAATGGGGCTTCAGTCAGCTCCTCACAACTTATCTTCCTTCTTAGCTGGGAGACATTCCACACACACCCCCTTCCCCTGTGGCACCGGGGGTCCCACCCACAGCAGACAGTCCTCCACCAACTTCTCCAGCCTGAGTCCTCTCTATCAGGGTGTCATCTCCTCACCAGTAACTGCCTCAGCACAGCTCCTTCCATGGGGTGCTGACCTTCAGGCCCAGACTGCTCTGGCCTGGTCCCCCCCAGAGTCACAAGTCCCTGGCAAACCTGCTGAGGTGTGGATCAATCTCTCCACAGGCTGTAGATGGTCTCTGCTCCCCGTCCTTGTCCATGGGCTGCGAGGGGACACCCGCTCCACCAGGGTCTTCTCCACAGGCTGCAGGGGAATCTCTCTCTGGCACCTGGAGTGCCTCATTCCTCCCCCTTCTTCCCTGGCCTTGGTGCCCGCACAGCTCCTCACACCTTCTCACTCCCTTCTCTGGGGGCAAAATGCAGCTGCCTGCGTTTTTTTCTCCTAAATGTGACTCCCAGAGGCTCTGTGACCATCACTGATGGGCTGGGCCTTGGTCAGCAGCAACTCTGGCCTTGAATGGGCCGATGTTTGCTCTGGGTGGCCTGCAGAGAGCTTCTAGCTGCCTCTCACAGCAGCCATCTCTGCAACAACCCTTCTCTACCAACACTTTGCTATGCAAAACTGTGTCAGTGAGGTATGACTTTCATTTTATGCTGGCTGTTATATTTTGACACCTTTGAAATCCCAGAGCTTGCAGGACACCAGCCACCCTTTTCTTTCCACTGGAACATACAAACCTTTAGTTTTGCTTTGTTTTTAACCAGGAGAAGAATAAAGACAGTAATGGGCAACGTTTGGCAAAACACTTCAGCATACACTTGATTTTTAACACACCTTTAGGTCTGACATATCAAATTAAGCAGGTTTTAAGGTTTTAGCTGAAGGACCTATTTAAAAACTATTCTTAACTGTGGTTCCTGAGTTTTGGCCAATATTAGCAGCAAAAGAGGAAGAGAAAACAAAGGTAAAAATCAACCCTTACTCAAGCCAAGAAGCCAATGTCTTCTATAAACCCTTTATGATACTTAGCTGCCACAGACATCTGTAGGAGTCCTCCCACTACATTCATTAACTTGACATACTGGACTTGCTGCCAGCTGACTTTTACTACGTCAATGAAGGATTTGTAAGAACTGAGGCAAAACTGCATAGTTTTCTATGAAAAAGAACAGAAGAAAAGTCTTTTACCCTGCTGCATGCTATTTCAAATTATAGAAGTTCTGTTAAACCATGCTGATTTTAAAATATGAGTAATAGGGTTCTAATCCAGAGCATCACTTCAGTGCTAGCTGAACTTCAGGCACATGAAATCCCTGATGGCCTGCTGGGCTATTCATCTACCAAACATTGTGGTGTAAGTTCAGGTTGAAAACAAACATGTGTCCAGTCAGGATCATACTCATCAGTGTCAATCTGAAAAACAGAATCTCAAAAGCACCTGGAAAATATAGCCTGAATTTTTTGAATTTTTTTTTTTCCCAAACAACAACAAAGAATTTGGAGGTCTTGGTCAACAGTGAGTTATCCACGAGCCATCAGCGTGCCCAGGCAGCCAGGAGGGCCAGCCGCATCCTGGGGTGCATCCAGCTCCCATGGCCAGTCCAGGGAGGGGATTGTCCCACTCTGCCCTGCGCTGGGGCGGCCTCACCTCCAGTCCTGGGGGCAGGTTTGGGTGCCACAGGACAAGAGGGACACAAAACTATCCAAGAATGTCCAGAGGATGGGGAAGGTCTGGAGGGGAAGGCTTAGAAGGAGAGGCTGAAGGCCCTGGAGAAGAGGAGGCTGAGGGGAGACCTCATGGGGTCTGTGGCTGCCAGCCGAGGGGAGCGAAGGGGCAGCGCCGATCTCTCTCCTCTCTTTGGGGACCAGGGACAGAACCCCAGGGAACAGCGTGAAGCTGCCAGGGGAGGGTCAGGCTGGGTGTCAGGAAGAGGTTCTGTGCTGAGAGGGGGGTCGGGCGCTGGCACAGGCTCCCCAGGGAAGGGGTCCCAGCCCCGAGCTGGGCTGAGGGCAAGAAGCACCTGGACGATGCCCTCAGTGCCACCTCTGACTGGGCTGGGCTGTGTGGAGCCAGGAGTTGGGCTCCATGGGCCTGATGGGTCCCTGCCAGCTCAGGAGATGATTCAATGAAAAAAAACCCTCACAACAGAAAAACAACAAATCAAACCCCAAAGGATTTGAGCTTAAAGAATGAAAGCTTTTACCATAGCCTGACTAACCCTAAAAAACTGGAAAAATCTTTGTATCTTTTACTAAGAATTTTAAACTGTTCTAAAAATAGAATTGGATAATCCTATCATTTACTGGGAAAAAGTCCTATGCTGGAATTTGAGTGAAAGTACCCTTTAGTCATTTCCTGAAACAAGGATGACTCAGGATTCCATCAAATGAACCACAGGATCAGCCTTAGCTCTGCTATGTAACACAAACATTTACTGAAATCTCTTAAATACTGATATGGAACCAAGATTTCTACTAAAGGAACAGTATTAAAGGAAGGAAAAATATTTAGAATCACCTGGACCTGTACCTTGGGATTTTGAGGTGTTAGTAATAACTTTGGGACTTGGCTGGCATTTGAATGGTTTCAATAGCAAGTTTCTGTTACAAATGATGTACCTAAACAGAGAGGTAACAATGCTAGAACATCTCTAGAAAGAGCTGGGATGCCATTCCAAGCATATCTAGCAGAAAAATAACCAGCCTTCACAAAAACAACTAGCCTGTAAATTAAGTTTATGACAGACCGTGGACAGATAATTCTATCATTCTTGTTAATTGTTCATTGCCTTCCATCCCGGGAGGGCGGGGAGAGAAAAAAAAACCCCACAAGAGTATTACAAGAGTATTTCGTGTTCCTTTTGAGATGGACTAGAAGAGGTGCAAACAAAATGGGTGTTACTGAAATGCGGCAGTCTCTAAGTCAATGCCAGTTCTGCCTTCTAGCAAGACTCGTGGAAAAGGCTTTGCTTGCACAGAAAGGTCAAATGGATGCTGAAGCAGTAAATGAAGAATTTTTAATTCTGTCCACTGCAGAAAGCAGCCAGGTTTCATTTAGGAGGCTTTGGGGGCTCTTTTAAGATTCACGCAAACAGCATTGTACACAGCATGGGTAATTTCCTTTTCTCTCCTCACATTAATTTATCCCCAATCAACTGGGGAGTCATACTTGAAGCCTGCCTAAACCACACAAATCCCTTCTCTTTATTAACTGTGACACTTGCTGTTTGTATATTGGTCATGTTATTAAGCACTCACTGTTTCCTCCTCATTCCCTGCTGAACACTACTTATCAATCCAAACCCCCATATTCCTGTCGTACTGTTCAAACCATTCGGCTCTGGTGAGGAGCCGGTTTCATCTCATTCCACCTGTATGGAAACTACACCTCTTCATTCAAGGAAGCCACATCGGCTCCCTAGGGCATCAAGTAATAATAATGAAAAGGGATACTTCTTAGAAGCTATTTATCCCACTTTTAGGAGTCCAAAAGACAAGGAATGAATAGCTCTCTGGCTGCATTTTGCACTGTCTGTAAGTGCCTGTTTCAGAAGATGCTGCTGCATGGCTCTGGCCAGACACCCTCCCACTTGCTGTAGCAATGGGATGAAAGGCAACAACTGGACCTTGAGTCCTACACTCTGCAGGGATGGAAATTTCCCAAGTTTTTTTGGAAAGTGCTTATCACTTCTCAGCATCGCTGCTTCCCAGTCAGCTCCCTGCATTGATCCTCCCACTGTGTTGTACAACACAAAGGTCCACGTTGCCAAATACACTGTCTTGAGCAGGGCAAGAAGACTTTTCTGCCTGTTGCAGGAGTTCAAAATGATCCTGTCCTGAAATTCGAAGAGCTGTCTGCCCTAGGTAGCCTGAAATACAGGATCCAGCCATACTTCCAGCAGCATGAAGCAAGATTGGGTCATATACTTTCAAGAGCAAACAGGAATGTGATTAAATATCCACGTGAAGAGAGGTGCTAATGTGCAGTGAATGTGGCAACCCCCAGTGCTTTGTCATCTGAGATATCAATTTCATCCAAACAAAAATGAAATAAAAATTAAATCTCTATACATGCTTAGGAAACAGTTTGGTTATAGGTTTTTTTAATGCTTCTTATATTTCAACTCAGCATCAAAATTTGACTCTCTATTTGACAAAGTTATTTGCCTTCACAGAGACAATTCAGGACAGTCAAACCAACATACTCCTGATTTCTTCAGCAAGATAGGCCTGAACCAACAGACTGTCTTGGGGTTTATATCAGAAAAGATTAGGTTACGCAAAGCAGTTGTGCCATTTCAGTTAGCTGAATAACAATCAAATTACCGTGAACCTTTTACCTGGTACAAGATGCACCGTCATTGTATTTGGCTTGATGGTGCACTCATTTGCATAAACCACGGCAACAAACACAACTACAGCTGTATAAAGGCATAGGAAATGTATATGTAACAAAATACTGTGCTGGAGAATGGGACAAAACTTGGCTTTTCTCATATATTTTTTTAGCCTTTTTGCAAGGAATCAAAACAATAAAGATAACGAGACACTGTAAACCTTCTTAGGGAAATACAGCCATTTCCCTCTGATCTCCCAAACACTGAAACATCTGAATCAAGACACATTGTAATGCAACTCTGTCAGTCCCTATCAGTCATATAAAGCCAAGATCTTACGATTAAATGAATCAAAGACATGATCAAAGTGCTTGATTTCAGCCTGTTATGAAAAGCTCTGATGGCCGACTGAAAAGCATCCAGGAAACAAAAAACAAAGAAAAAAAAACACCCAAACTCCCCCTCCCCCCAAAAAAAACCCTCAGAGATCACATGCTGCTCAGTTTGGCTTGCTCCTGCCCCCTTCAATCCCTGACCGTATGCAGAAGGGCAGCTGGGAGACTGCATGTTCAGAGAGAACACTTTGAGACCGAGTTTGCTTATTTGTGTCCTGGGGAACTTCCACACATTTCCCACCAGCTTCAGACCAGTCGCCTGAAGGAAAGCCACCTTCCAGTACCTGAAGGGGCTACAGGAAAGCAGGGGAGGGACTTTTTAGAAGGCCCTAGAGTGACAGGATGAGGGGGAATGGGTTTAAATTGGAAGGGGGTAGGTTTAGGTTGGATATTAGGAAGAAATTCTTCTCTGTGAGGGGGGTGAGGCCCTGGCACGGGGTGCCCAGGGAGGTGCTGGCTGCCCCCTCCCTGCAGGTGTCCCAGGCCGGGTTGGATGGGGCCTTGAGCAGCCTGGGCTGGTGAGAGGTGTCCCTCCTCATGGCAGGGGGTGATCTTTAAGGTCCCCTCGAGCCCAAAGCATTCTGCAGTTCTATGATTCTATGAAATACTAGAATACCTGCTGAAATCCACATATTGAACAATGGAAGCAGGCCTGTCCTCCCTGCCACTGTCCAAAGAAGTCTGTGCTTCCATTGTCCATTCCCCTGACTTCACCTTTCCCATCAGAAATGCTGGAGGTTATTTGTTAATTGAACCAAAAACTGCTTGGTGGGAGGAAAATAAAAAATAAATGCTGTGAAAGCTCAAATAA
The DNA here is from genome assembly GCF_964237585.1 of Gallinula chloropus. Lineage (NCBI taxonomy): Eukaryota > Metazoa > Chordata > Aves > Gruiformes > Rallidae > Gallinula > Gallinula chloropus. The sequence continues at coordinate 92,064,098 of NC_140088.1, read as the reverse complement.
ATGGGTTAATTTCATGGGTTTAGCTTCAAGAAAGTTTTCCTTCATGGAAACTTTTATTTTTGAAGAACCGTTAACTGTCTTGTCAGGGAAATAAGCAACAGAACTGGTCAGAAAACTGTAGCCAAAAATATATCTTACCAGAAAACCAAGGGAGCATCACAATTGTTTTCTAGGACAAATCAGAACTTCTTGTGAGCTGCTGCTGGGAGTGTTTCCAGTCTCCTCAGGAGACTCCTCTGGAGTTACAAATGCCATAATTCATCTCAAATCCACTTCCTACAATGCACTGTTGTAACCCATGCAAGTGCAACGTGTGTTACTGACCTGACAACAATATGGGAGACCACAACATTTGGATATATCAACATTAAAGGTTTTCTGACCTTCCTGCTCTGCCAGAGGTTTTGATGACACCTCCTTTCATTGCCAACTTTGAATGAAATAACCACAGAGAAAGAGGAAAAAAAAATTTGGGGAAAAAATAAGATAAAAGCAGCACTGTATTTGCCACAGACATTATACAAATATTCAGATCAACGATTCTCTGGCTTGCAGAGCAAACGCTGACATGACTGTTGTAACCCCTCTCGAGCACTGCAGTCCCTCGCGTGTGCCTGGTCCCACTCACTGTCACCCTCATCTGCATAAAAATCTCTCTCTGCTGCAAACACAGAAAATAATATCAGGCACTGGACAGAAAGCTGCTTTAAAAAAGGTACTGAGTTCAAATTCAGAGAGCGATGGCTGCAGGATAATTTACAGCAGTTATGCAAACCAGGACAATTGGTCACATCCATTGATTTGAGGGACTGGTTCCACTGATGGCGTTCTCTCTCCACACACCCCGAAACTTGAGGACACTTTTACATGACCACACGGCTTGGCGACAGCTGCTTTTTAATTGCAGTCTGTCTCAAAAGCAAAAGGAAAGCCTGAGCTGCACACAGCAGATCTCTTAATAGCACAAGATACCAAGTAAAACGCAGGCTGAGCAAAAATCTAACATGCACAAACCTGGTCTTATTTTTTTCCTTTGATTCCTCTTTTCTTCAGCCAAGACTTACCAGGGCTTCAGGATCTTTACTTTCTTCACTGTTGCAGCCATAATAGTCAGGGGTTTTATCCGAATCCTGAATGTTCCCTTGTGTCCTCAAGCCCTTATCTGAATGACAAGACTGGCAAATCGGTGCATTGCCCATATCAGTTCCCCTGCTAACTCCTACAAGTGGGACTGCCCTTGCTCCGCGGAGGGTGCCCAGCGCTCCCAACAGACAGCCGACAATCCAGGAGGAGGATCCTGCTGCCTGTGCTCTGCTCCTACCGGACTCCCTTCCCCGAGCCGTCCCGTGCCACAGAGAACCCGAAACCCCAGCAACTGCGGGCAGCGGCCGGTGACCATTTCCAATTCAGGCGCTGCCTGGCTATTTTTACACCTACCAGGCCAGTTATGCATGTCAATGGCGTTGGGTTGGCTTGGGGCAGGGGGTGGAAACTGCTTTCCAGCATACAGCCAGCCTGCCAGGCACGTACAGTGAAAGCCCCATGGAGTGAGCTGCCTCTGCACGTGAGGGTTATTGAATTACCCGGTTGCATGCATTTCAATGTTTTGATTGATGTGGGGTTTTTTTCCTACCACTCTTGGTCTCGCTGTGCTTAAATAAAGGCCTGAATTTCAGACTGTTGCTAACGCCTTCGGAGCTCCTGACTCAAAAAGATCATTAATTCAAGTTGCATCTAGCTGACATTTACACAACAAGATGGAACATATGATCACAGATATCACCACCATCTCTTTCCTGGGATTCACGTGGTATTTCATGCTCAGGTAGATATCATCGGTGATGAGCTTGCTTTTGAATAGATATATCTCCCAGATTTGTTTTCAGAAGGGCTCAAATGCATCCAAAAAGCATGATTTCTGACACTAGATCACTTTAGCTGTAGTCTGCTTGACATCTGATCTTGTGTCAGGATTTATTGTTGTTTTCCATTTAGGGTTGTTGGGGTTTTTTTTAGCTAGGCTAGAAATTATTACCAAAAAAAAACAAATTAAAAAACCAAAGCAAATGAAGATAAACCCTACCAAAACTGAGAACAAGGGCATTCCCTCTAGGTTTATTATTCCTACTGTACGCAGTAGGATAAAAATAATGTTGTGGATTGTGTTTTGGAATCCACCTGTTATTGTCAAACAAGGCCCACCATGGAATTTTTTAAAAAATGGAAAAAAGCCCCACCAATAAACCACCACCCAACAAAGTCCCTCCCCCCGAGTTAACTGAGAAATAATTAACAGTTTTCAAGTGCTTCAGGAACAGCTGGAGGTAACAGCTAGTGATGACAGACTGCCTGTCCATAGGTAGGTGAGTCCCACAGGCTGTATCGCAATCCCATGAGCAGAGCTGGGCATGTGTTTGAAAAATTAAGGCCAGGATTCCTCAGAAACAGACTGATCCTCAAAGAATTGTAACATCCAGCCAACATTTTTTGCTTTGGGGTTTCAAGCTATTGCCACTACTGCAATACATGTCAGCAGGCTGCTGCCTGTAGCATCCTATTGATTCGTACCCAATTACCCTTCACAGCAGTGCCAGTTATAATGAGGATGAGCCTTTTTAATCCCTTTAAGGGTTATTGATGAGTATAGGGTTCTCTTTTGCGTTAATTACCATCAGGTAGATTTAAAATGTCTCTCCAGTTTTTCCCTGACTGATGAATGCTTGGCCATGGGATCATCCAGCTCCTTGGGAAAGACCCAGGCGCTGTGCTGCGTGACGCTGTACGAACACACACTGGACAGCCACAGGCACAAAATGGATAAATCCATTGCTGGGTCTGGTGACGTGACTACACACTTGTACAGAGCAGAGTGAAAACTTAACCACAGAACGTCCCCAACAGAATTATAGAATTGTAGGGGTTGGAAGGGCCCTTGAGAGATCATCGGGTCCAACCCTGGTTTTGCCAGCAATTAACAAATACAAGAGATAGATTGTTTAATCTTACATTCAGACACAGCCTGAATTTCAAATATCTAATGACTATCAGGCAAGTAAAGGTTTCAGCTCACATTGAAATTACACATTAGAGCAATAAAACACAACATATGCACACACTACTTGTTAGATACAGGCAGGCTCAGATGCAAGCTGTCCCTACAGAGACCCATCACAGCCCCAACCTCTGCAACCACACTTGACATTTGGTTCTCCCAGCACCAAAAGCACTCACTGCCCTTAACTGACAGCAGTGATGTTTCACAAGTTCCCATGCAAGGCTAGCCATCCCATAATTAGGTGACACTGATTTTCTTCAACTCTTCCACAGCACTACCCTATGACAGTGAGGTGTATGTACACAGCCATAACTTCTTGATGTAAGTAATATAAGGATGCAAGAAGGAATCCCACCAATGTTCAGGTAACCATGGTTCCAACACAAACTGGAACTAAAAATCCTCTAATTGATCCATCCATCCATTTAACATGAAATGAACTTACTAGAAAACAGTGAAAGAAGGCATCAACTCATGGGGAAGGGGTGGCAAAGCCCGAGTAGCATGCATTCCTCTGAAATAATGCTTGCAGAAAGCAACAATCTGTGTGGAGATCTGACACAGAGTAATGGATAAGCCTTCTGCCAGAGCCTTGTAACAATATTGCTGTTGTTCATCAAAATGGTTTGAAGCCATTAGGGCAAATTACTCAGAAAGCAAACATGTTCGTGCCTTGCCAGACCTGGTCAGGGCAACATATTCTACAAAGTACACATCTTATCATGTAGCGTTCAAAGCCTCTGTGGAAGAACATGCTGCACTATCTTTCTAAATTCCCATGCTCTTTTTTCCCTGCTTTTTGAAACCAAACCACAAAACTATGGTTTTCAAGCATGAAACACACTCCAAAGCATCTTATTCCTCCTGAAGTCAGAGCTGGCTCTGTGTTACACTGCCAGCACTACTGTGAAGCCTACGGACGAAATACAGATGTAAAACACTTGGGAAGTCCTGCAAATTGAAAACTGAAAATAAACCCCAAAATAAACTGAGACAGTATTGCCAGAGACCATATAAAACACTAAGTGAAGAAATAAGAAGCCTTACCATCCAAAAGATGAATGTTAAAGACAAAAAGACATTGAAATAAATGGTTTTGCACATGTAACACTGCACTTTCATGATACTTGTGTATGCATTATGCTTCATAATATCACCAAAAATAAGCATACAGTGATCCTAACCAACAGGAATTTACTCCCCTAACTACAGTGATTCTTCTGTAACTAGTTCTGTTTTCACTTCTCCAAAGACTCCTGTAGCAAGTGGAGCCACTGCTAAATACTTTCCTACCCCTGCCCATCCAGAAAACCAGTGCAATGAAAAGCCTCACTGCTTTGCTGACACTTGCAAAATCTCCACTACGACCTCAAAGACCAGCAAGTGAGAAGCAGTGCCATCAAAGCTCCAATCTTATCTCCAGATGGAGATGTCATTCTTTGGGACACTGTTCCTCAGTCAAGGAATGGCGAATCTCCTGTCTTTAAGATGAAAGAGGACGAGGGAGTCAAACACACCCAGGTATGAAGCAACAGAAGCAGAACTGCTCCAGTGCTATGGAGAATGCCTCTTTATCCTTTCGTCAACTGTGCCCTGATGTAGCACAGCAGCTACATTAATGTAAAACATTCCGTGCTGTAGAAACACTGAGTGCAAAATAAAAGACAAAAGGGGGAAACAAAGAAAGAGAACGAGTGCGCCCCAAGTACACAGACAAATCACAACCTATATACCATTCAGTGACACAAATCCCAAAGCTTGCTATTATGAATCCTTTCACCAAGGTGGTAGTCACTAGTCTGTTTTTACAGTGAAATACGGCTACTAAAACAAGATTAATGTGAAAACAGACTGCTAGGACATAGATATTTCTAGGAAATTTCCTGAACTTTGCATTTTCCTAAATGCAAAGTCTGGGAACAATCACAGACTGCCTTAGGTGGGAAAGGACCTTCAAAGGCCATCTAGTCCCACCCTGCAGTGAGCAGGGACATCTTCACTACAGCAGGTCGCTCAGAGCCCCAGCAAGCCTGACCTTGGATGTCTCCAGGGATGGGGCCTCCACCACCTCTCTGGGCACCCTGGGCCAGTGACCCACCACCCTCAGAGTGAAGAGCTTTTTCCTGACACCCAATCTAAATCTCCCCTGTGCCAGTTTAAACCATCACCCCTCATCCTGTCGCTCCATGCCCTCGGGAACAGTTCTTCCCCAGCTTCCTACAGGCACCTTTCAGGGACTGGAAGGGGCTGTAAGGTTCCCCCGGAGCTTCTCTTCTCCAGGCTGAACCAGCCCAACTCTCTCAGCCTGGCTTCACAGGAATGCTGCTCCAGCCAAGCACCTCTAGGAGGTGACCAAGGAAGGCCAAGTACAACACACCTCACTCATTTCTGGCAATTCTTTTGAGTCAGACTTTGAGCTCAGGCAGATTATAAACTCCAATGATTTATGCCTTTGTACCACTTACACCCCTTTATCCTTTACAATAATAACACTGATCATTATTTACCCAATTGCAGCCTTTTCTTTCTTCTGGTACCTCCTGCCTGCTGGTCACACAGGCCACAAAGCAAAGAGCTCCCAAAACCCAAGCAGCCTTTATAAAGAGGCAGGTCTCCACTCCAGACCAGCAAATCCTTTTCAACTTCAGTAATCTGAGCCCAATTGATTGCAAAAACCTACTCTGAGCCATTTTAAAGAGGACAAATCATTTTGTTATGCTTTTGATGGTCAGTCGTTCAACAAGTTAAGCATAATGATCCTCTCTGGACATTGACAAAGAGCTCTTACACAGTACTACCTGGATTATCTGTATCCCTATGAGAATGAGCAAATAACCTGGTTTTAAATCACTGCAGCTAGAGATCCTGCAGTGCTGAGGAGGTACAGGTGTAACAGAATTGGGAAGAGACTGTTTCAGGTAGGAAAATTTAAAACAATCAAATTATATAATACACACAGCTTTTTTTAGAAAGCTATAAATCAGCTGTTATTCCAAAATTCTTATGGCTCCCTGGTGAATGTACAGGCACCTTCCTTCAAACACAAGCCACCTGAGCCTCCAGCATCCCCAGGGGAAACATGCAGAATGAAAGAAAATGCAAAAACAAAAGAAAAATCCAAGTGCAGACAATTCAAACATACGGCATCTTGCCTGACATAGCCTTCTTACAGTGTTGGCAAGCACATAAGGTGACCTTTTTATTCCAGCATTCACAGTGTTCAAATACGTAATCTGTAGAAATACAATATTAACGAAACCATAAGCATTTTGGTTTCCTGTAATTCAAAACAAACCACTTTATTTCATGTTTCTTTTCAGACCTGTTCGCGGAGGGAGAAAACATCTCACCTGAATTCTGAGGTAACCATCAAAAAGCTCATTTCCCTTTTACAGATTATCAAATGATCAGTATGTAAACTCCTCACACGTATGGCAGAGCGCGTGTTTTAATGCACAGCAGTACCTGTAATTTGCCGATACAGAAGGTAAAGGAGCTGTGTTACAGCATTACAGCTGCTCCCTGCTCAATTCAAGCACATGCTGTTCAGCATCAGGGCGGCATTCACAGAAGGACAGACAGGCACCCCCTTGTACGCGGCCACAGATGCTCGGCCAAGGGAGAGAGGCGTTCAGAGCCACTCAGCGGTGTGAGCCCAGCTTTGCTCGGATGGACGCTGCGGGACCTCTCAGAAGCAGCAACTTGAGAGCGCGATGCAGCAAAGCTTCTGCTGCACTACACCTTGAATCTCGGGGTGAAGGCTGAAGAGTGCAGCTCAGCCCCAGCCACACATCACTACCCCTCACTGTGCCCCAGCAGCTTGTTTGGTTTTTTGTTTTCAACAAAACACAAATAATTTTTGAGAACTTCATGTTTTTATATCCCTCCCAACACCAGGCTCTAATTGGTACCTATTTTGTCTCAGGCAGTTCAGTCTAAATCAAATATCTGGCCCTTGATTAGCTCTAGTTTTTGTTCCTTAACACAGACAGGATACTAATTCTGCCTTAAGCCATCTTGTAGGATTTTGTGACGCCATCTTGTTCGGAATTTGGAATATCAAGTAAGGCCTCAATCCTGTTCTCCAAGATAATCATCCTATCTTCTGAATACATCAGCAGATTACTGCCAACTCCCTGAAAACCCGTCTCTGAAGACCTCGTTACTGAAATTCAGGATGAAGCGAAAACAGTCCCAACTACAGATGGCTGTTCGACCTGGTTCCCCTCATCAGGGGAAGATACATTTCACAGATGACATATAGAAGGTGGGATGTCTCTCAGATACATACGTATACAAAATGCATCATGTGGAAAATGCCATTATGTATGTTTGTGGGTTTAAAAAATGGATTAATTCAATGTGGAATGAAAGGTAACAACATTAAATACATAATTCTTCCTTCCCAAGAGTGCTTGCCATTTAGTGACATTCGCTAAAATGGACTTTATCCAAGGTAATGCCCAATGTTTATTGAAGTCTAAATGTTTTCCTGCCTAAACATCAATTCTGTCTGTGGTTTTGTCGATGCAGCAGTGGCATCTGCAATGCTGACAGAGGGAAGCGAGAGGTTCATCAGTTCAAATAACATGGAGCACAGCAACGATGCAGAACAGAGACAACAGTAACCGCCCTGCTCTGAGATTTGCTGTTTTGTTAGTGAGCTCATCTGACACGCCAAGAACAGCAAGAGTGAAAATGCTTTTAAGAAATGCTGCATGTATATCACACCACACAGTCGTGTGCCTGGAACACAAAGTAGTGCAGGTTCTAACAAATCCCCTCGTACTAAACATTGCTTTATATTGAAAAACAACAGTACTGTTTTGAAAATAGGCTTATTCTGGGTTTTTTTCCCTTTAAAAAGTTCCCTTATCACAAGCTTTGAATATTGTTGCACTGAAACTTCAAAGAGAACAATGGTCTGTAACTAACTTCTCTTCCCTGGAGCTCTGTCCTAGGCTGGGTGATGAAACCTATTTATAGGCTAACATATGCAGAATGTCACAGCTGGTAATTGAAAGGTATACAGGCATACCAGACCTTCTGTGAGCTAAGGAAATGAGTTTATTTGTAAAATGCTCGGGGGGGGGGGGGGGGGGGGGGGGGGGGGAAGGGAAGGGAAGGGCCAGGGGAGGAAAAAAGGCAAAATTTCTTTTAGTATTAAACACATTTTGAACTGCGTAAAACTGCTTTCTAAATACTGTTTGAAATGGCTGGATGGAGAAGCATCCTCAAAGGCAGCCACCATCTGGGCATATACTCTGGTCATCGAAAGACTGAGGCCTTCAATACCTAGGAAACACTCCAAGGGCTTGGAAACAGAACACAAACGCACGTCTCAGTGTCACCTACCACCTTCAGTATAAGCAAGCACACCAGATGTAATGGATATGCATTGTTTTTTTCCATTTATAGATTTCTTTACTGAAGGGGAAAAAACAAGCAGCATATTCTTAGGGAATCCTCAAAGGATGACACATTTTTCTTCAGCATCGTAGCCCTGATTCTAGCTTTTGTTCTCCCATAATAATTAATGGCTGCTGGTGTACATAATTACATAGGTTCTTACATACATCCCAGCAGCTCATTTACTCAGTTTCTTTTTTATTTTGCATCCTGTGCCTGCCTGTTATCTCAGGGCCCATTAAATAGACCTGGCATAGCAAGTGTTTCTATTAATCTGTGTAATAAAATACCTTTATCTTGAATATTAAGCTATTTGCTTTAGAATAATAATATATGCATCTGGAAAGGCACTGATATTTTTCAGATCTTTGAGCTATATTCTTTGAGCCAAAATCAACTCACCCATCTAAACCCATTGATAGATACACAACATTGACATAAAAGACTGTAGACAGAAACATGGCCATAACCAAGCAGCAAAAGCTGCGGGCCATGAAGGAACAAACGCCCATCCAGCTGTAGTAGAGAAGGTAAGGTCTACTAAACCATTCCTATAGAAGAGGCCAACACTTCAAGCCCCTCTAAATATTTTAGGTAGGTTTAATGGGGACTGGGCTGTCCCTGTTAAGCAGAAGTCAGCCACCAACGCATCAGAGCTGAATACAGTGTTCTTGAGCAATGCCAGAGGTGTGCCTAACCAGACTTCACCTCGCAGCCTACAGTCAGGGTTTCCACTGGTAATTCCTTCCAAAAGCCTGCTGTTTGCTGTTCTAGTTGGGCTTGAGTCAACCTTAAAAGCAAGTCAACATTAGGTTTTTAAAGTCTTTTCCAGAGTGGTGAATAACTGAACCAAAGTCCAGTTCTGATCCTGGATGTGCATAGAGCACATCCCTTCGAGGTTCCTTCAAAGCTGAACCTCACTTATGAGTCAGTGTTGGGGTTTTGTCCTCCAGATTTACTTGCATTGCACTTGGTCAGGCTGGGGTTGCAGATCTTAAAATGAATATAAAAAAGCCTGTGCCACCTCTACAGTGCAGTCCTTGAGGGGTCGTAGCTGGGTTGTAGTTCCATCAAATAGGACAGAACTAAATCAACTGCTAGTAAACTCTATTAATGTCAATTAAAGTGACCCAAAAAATAGAATCAAAGGTACGAAAAGACCCCACAGTGAGATACGCTGACAGCAAGAAACAGAACAATTTCCAAAATGACCTTTCACAAAGCCTGCGCTTTTCTTTCAAAATGGAAACCTCTTAGGGCAAGGAAAGTGCTAGTAGCATTTTAAATTCTGTATTATGTAATAACTGCAATATTTGATCATTACCAAATAACTTATGTTACTGAATTATCTTATATATCCTATAGTACCACCAGGAATTGGGGAAACCCTCAGCAATTACCACCCCCAACCCTCCCCTAACAAAGTCCCTCAGGATGTGCAGCACCCTTCCATTTTGGTAGTGTCTTTTCACGTCTGTGTGACTCCTCTCCAGCCCCCCTCTGTCACTGTTACAGCTCCTTTAGCTGGACTTCATGGCTGAACACCAACATTTGGCCCAGAGGCAATCAGAAGATGGAAAATAGGTCACAAGCCTCCCAAAACTGCTCCCCTCTCCAACGCCTCCTCTGAAGGCAGCATTTTGAGCTTTTCTATCTCACAGCATCTTTCTGACACCGAATGGGACAGAGACACACGAAATTCCAGCTACGTGCAATGGAAAGTGAGGACTTTCCATTTCCAATTAGGTAAGTGCAGTTGTTGATAGGGTCAGAAATAGATTCCAGTTCGTCTGGACCTGACTCCTGTTACAAGAGCAGCATTTCATACAGTCAGCCTCAGCAAACTGGTCCTATGGACTTGTTTATTTATTAACAGAGAAAACACTGTTAAATTTGTCCTTAGCCTGTACTGTAGTGGCATTTTGCCTTATAATGTTCACTGCGACCTCAGAGTTCAATAATAAAAGAAAAAAGAAAAAAAAAGAAAAAAGAAAAAAAAAGAAAAAAAGAAAAAAGAAAAAAAGAAAAAAAAGGAGAACAACCAAGATTCCCATCTCACTTGAAGCCACTCCCTATTTTGGACTAAACTGACTATAAATGTGTAGTCTAACAATTCATATCAACACCAATAAAGGGACATGGTAGATGCAAATATTTGTATGAATTCTGGCAGGTCCCCGTTTGCCAGATTAACAGTAAAGCTGATATCTTTCTAAGTAAAATGTCTCATAGAAGTTAATAAATATTTATAAACATTCCAACATAATTTTAATGCTTGCCTGAGTACTATTAATTGCACTGGAAAGCAGAGTGAGTACCATGATTTCCATTTGACATCCAGGAAGGCAAGGTTCACACATCAGCCTGAGGTGACGAAGGAGGTCACTGAGACAGCCACAAAGCCCAGGGCTTCATCAGATAGACTGCAATTCCCACTTGAATTTGCATTTTATGTTCAGAGTGAGTAAAAATAATGGGGGAATGTGTATGTGTTTATACAGCAGGCTCAGTAATAGCAAAAAAGCCCCAACAAACCAAACAGGGAAAGTAAATCTATTAAGCAAAGATACTCTGAAACAAAGCAAGCTTGCAGGATAAAACACTTAAAAGAGGCTAACGTTTCCCAGGCAAAATGAGAATGAAGTGAAAGCCCTCAGATCCTATGTCAGCATTCTGAAGAGTCCCACTGCTTTCAAAGTGGCAAATGAAATTCTTGTTTTATTGCTGCAAAGATGACTCATTGATGGGAGGGTACCAGCACCGCAGACAGGGGAAGCAGCTGTCTGATTCAATGAGCATTTGGCTATTCTTACCCATTTTCCAGAAGCCTGCTCCGGCACCCACTGAAGGCAACTTTGGATTTCAATGGGATCAGTTTAGCCCTGGCCAGGCAGTCCTCTGTTGTCACTGTTCCAACTCTCTCTTGCACTAAAGGACTGTCAAGGACAAAAATCAAAGGAGGAAAACCCACGGCAGTTGTAGTCAGCCAGCTTCTCTACAGCCCACAGCCTTGTCCATCAGCAGTCAGACATCCTCAAGTGCTTCTGGACACAGTGAGACCATCAACATTTCTGCCCATGTGGGATGTTTTCACTACACGCCATGGGTTTTTTTTCTTTTTCTCCCTTCAAAAGACATTAAAGGTGCTATTTCTAAAAGCACTTTTTAAACCAGATCACATCCCCCCTTTTCTTGAGCTCCCTCCATAAGCTAATACAGTCCAAAATGAGGTCACATTTAGATAACAGGGAAGAACACGTCGGTTTTAGCACAATATAAAGGAAACCTTCAAGTTTCTAATGCAGAATATTTTATGTGGAAGAATAGGAGAATATACAAGAAAGCAAATATGTATAAATAATTCAACATTGAAAGTACGTTACCCTGCCACTGAACTGCCTTTCTGAAATGACCTGGAAGCTTTTCCAATATCCCTCAGCTGGGCAGTTCAACAATTCCATGGCTTCTTTGAACATTCACCTACATTTTAAAAAGGACTAAAGTTATAGTTTAAAAATTAATTACAATACTTTCTGATTATCAGAGGAAAACCTCTTTGGTGTGTCCATTGCAGGACAGTTTCCATAGAAACCTTCTGTATGCATGTCAAACAAAAACTACCTACATATAGCAAAGCTCTGACCCTTCTTCCTACTTAACCAGTGGCCACCACCTGACACGGTATTAACTCTGCACAGAGAGGATGTACCTGTTTTTTGCACTCATACAATATCCTAAGTAAAGCCCCAGATGCCCTAAAGCAGTATTTAGGAAGGGAAAATTTTTGTTGATTCCCTGATCCTATTTCTCCCTGATGACAGGGGTCTCCCACAGCAACAAAAGCCTGAGGGATTTAAGGACTAGCAAGTTTCTGTATTAATCATCTCAACTAATTCAAAAATACAAGGCTTGGTAACAACTGAAGAAGCTGTAACACAGTTCAAACAACCTCAGCACACACAACGACGAGTATCAATCACATTTTCTCTCTGTATGATATATGGCTATCACAGGAGATCACATACAACTGGAACAGGCACCTTGCCATTGTAGGGACCACACCACTCTTTGTGATGATATAATAGCATATATATATATGGTGGTTTGGCCCTGGCTGGAGGGCAGGCGCTCACCAAAGCCGCTCTGTCACTGCCCTTTTCAGCTGGGCAGTGGGGGAAATAGATGCTGAGAGGCTCAGGAGTGGAGATCAGGGCAGGAGAGACCATCCCACAGTCAGCGTCACGGGCAGGACAGACTCAGCACGGGGCAGAGGACAGGAACTCTGGCTGGTGGCACTGCACACAGTGCAGGGGCATCCTTCTCTCTCTGCTTCTCCCCTGGCCTTGGTGCCTGCAGAGCTTCTCCCACCTTCTCACCCCCTTCTCTGGGGCACAAAGTGGCTGCTGTTGGTTGTTTCTCCTCAGGGTGATTCCCAGGGCCTGTGACTGGCGCTGACGGGCTTGGCCTTGGCCAGCAACGGGTCTGGCCTTGAGCCAGGCTGGTGTTTGCTATTAGAAATTAATTGGGGACTCTAGGCCAAAATAGACAGCCATATTTCAGATAGCCCTTCCTAAACTGCTTAATAGAATTATCTAAGCAAACTTAAAGGACCACTGATTTGCAGGATCTCAACTCCATTTTCGCTTTTCAAGCTCTTTCAGCTACTCTATTTTATTGTTACCTTTAGAACCCTACTAAGTTTATAAATAGTTTCAGAACACCAAAGCTGTCCTCCAGCAACCTGGTGATTTGAACAGGTCACAGAACATGAGACTTACCTAAAGAACGTTTTGGTCCTTGAGGTGTATTTGCTTAATGTTATGTTCCACCATAAGCAATCTCTCTTGCCATCACAGAGGTATATGACAGAAATTCATCAAATGTCCACAAATAACATAAGGAAATATAAAGCACTATACAAGATTACCTCCTGCTTGAAATCCTCTAGGAAAAAATAATGATCAATCTCTTGAAATCATTAGCAAGTCTTACAGGGATTTCAATGAATTAAGATTATTCTCTACATTGTTATAAAAACAAGTGTTCTTTCTTTAATTACCGTTCACTGTCTCTAATTTAACCCTGTCCATCCCAAACACCTTTTCCAGGAGGAGGCTGGTTCCTCTCAAGCGTCCTGTTTTCGTAACATTAAATTTACATATTAAAATTGCCTTGACCAGCTACATAAAAAAAATGATCAAATACCACTTTCAGTATTCCAGACTCCTAGACCAGCCTTAGTACAGCTATGTAGAGACTACTAAATAACAATGGTTTACAATTTAAATAATTTCTAATAAAGGAATGTGTGCTCCTAAACCCACACAGATGACTAGCAAACAGGCTAAACTGAGTTAAACAGTAAACAGATGTTAATTAGCCTTTTCTACTACCTATATATTCATCAGCCAAAGCAATGCCTGGGCTCCTCATAGGCGGCCCTTAGATAATTTGCTCTCATTCCTCCATTTTAACACGGTTACCGAGCAGTGCCAAGAGCAGACAGGCACTAAGGCTTCTGCCAGAACGCTGTACCCACAACAAACACAAACGCTGCAGGGACGAACCCTCGGTGTAACTCCAAGCAGATAACCTTTATCCTCCCTGTGCTCCTTCCTGCACTGTCATCGGCAACACCACGCCACAGGCACAGGGAGGATCACCAAATACCCAAGCAAATAGGTTAAGGGCTAGGCTTCCTTCAGAAGAGAGGGAGGATGGCCAAGCACGTATCTCCTTCAGCCTGGGAGAAGTCATGCTGCAATGCAGCGCTCTGCTACAGAGCTACCTCTGTGCACGGCTATTCATTATTTTGGATTTCACTGGTTTGGGAAACCCTTCTCAAGGCCTCATCATTCACAGGCTAATACCGTGCACTACTCCAGGGAATCAGCTCTGTTAAAGTACACATTACTAGTGTTTGTATCCGAGGAAAACAAACTTAGTAAAAGCATTACGACTGAAGAAGTGACCGAGCTGTTTATCTACCTTTCAGACAATGCTTCGGGCTCAGAAGGAAATAAGAGACGACTTGGCAATATTTTTTTTTGTCATCCTAAAAATAATCCTGGTGCAGTGGTCATTGGCTGAAGTTGCCATTTGCCAAATGCAATTAGCCTGAGCAGCGCAGACAGCGTGGGTGCGGGCGGCTTCTTCACAGAAAACACAGCAACAGTATTTAGAATAGAGCACATCTTTGATCTAGTTGCTATGGAGTCTCCATGCCTTTCCTCCAGAAAAACACTGCTGCTATAAATCAGCTGCTATTGCCGCTGACCAGCCAAAATAACTTACTTTTTCTTAAATCTAATTCACATTTCTGTCTCCAGTAAATGCTGTTCAACACAATGATTCTGTAGCCACTCATGCCAGGCCTGTCGGGCCCACAGCAGCCCGGCCTGTCGGGCCCACAGCAGCCTGGCCTGTCGGGCCCACAGCAGCCCGGCCTGTCAATTTAAGGCTCACATCAGTGTTTTAAAGTTTACTGGATTCCTCCTGCAATGTCATGTGGCTCTATCAAAAGACTTTAAAAAAGTATTTATACACATGTTTTTCTCTCCCTTCAGCCTCCTCATCTCCAGACCAACCCCCCCAGTTCCCTCAGCCGCTGCCCATCAGACTTGTGCTCCAGCCCCTTCCCTGCTCCAGTGCCCTTCTCTGGGCATGCACCAGCCCCTAAATGTCCTTCTGGTAGTGAGGGGCCCAAACCTGAACCCAGCACTCAAGGGGTGGCCCCCACCAGTTCCCACTTCAATAACCTCTTCCCTACAGTGACTAAACAGAGCAATTAAATCTGTGGAGAACATGCACAGAGGTTAAACCAGAGATAACTTACACCGTTGCCTGACTTAACCAAGAGGAATTGAGTCTACCCAGCCTGGAAATGTGAGCAACAGTGACAATTCATTTCCCTGAGGCAGCTCTCGTGTCCACTACCACATTCATCAGTGAAAATGAGAATTACTTGCTGAGCATAACTGTTCTTCTCTTTTAGCTGACCAGGGCCTGAAGTTCTGTTGCTTGGTACCTCTTAGTTACTGCCTCTTACTACTACAGTAGCAACAGAATTATCAACACGGCACATTTCTTTCTTCTCAGCTGCACTGGTGCCTTCAAAAATAAAATCAGAAAGGAAGAAATACTCCTGACTAAACCACAGCCTGGGCAGAGCAGCACTAAACAGCTTTTACTTGCCTAAGTCCCCCCCGCATTGCGTTGTCAGCTTCACTGATTTTGAGCGGTGATGTGTCTAACAAAGACAGCCTGACATAGCATAAGGCAGAAACAGTAAATAATTAAAAGTAAGCTTAAATTATTTAACCTAAAAGTCAGCCTAGAAAGGTTCGTAATTATGGTTCTGAAGGCTGAAATGATTTTCAACCAGTCTGGGGAAATAAGGGCTACATCCATTTTGGATGAAGACTGGTTCTCAGTGCTGGCTTTATTTTACATCCAGAAATAAAGAGAACGTAGATCTAAACTGTCGGGGAACAGAAAGCCACACCCTTCCTCAGGTCCCACACAATACTAGCATCACATTCACATTTCCTAAATATGAATCAGTACAAGTTTTCAGTGGCCCGATCCAATTGCCTCTTTTGTAGACATTCACTCTCAATGGACTTTCCCAGTGCACGTCCAAACAAGGTAACTTTTTTAATCCATCATTACTTACTTCTCTTCCCTTTGTCTGTTCTTACTCCTCATCAGAAAGGGAACAAGGCAATCCCCACCAACCATGGTGGGAATTTTGCTAGGGGATGAGAAGTTGACCCTAAATAGTTCCTGTGAAACCTATCTGGCCTCACGGTTTTGAAGCAACCCTTAAGAAAGAATCTGCAAAACACTAAATCTATTTACAATATATGGAACTTTTATAAACAAACAGAAAAAACACCCTTTCACAGTGCCAACCTGTTAGCACCTTGTACAGTGCCCAGTCTGTGAACCATCTGAACTTCACTGCGTTGTGTTTGTCAGATTCCAGTATTAGATGCTCTAATACTCTATGGTGACCCATTTTACTATCAGCTGCAGTTTTGGCTAAATTCTGAGGAAGCAAAGGATAACTACGCTGGGATAAAGTTGACAACAAGCTCACAAAATGCAAAAATGCTTCTTAAAAATTAAAAGTATCTTCAGTAATGCATGCACCATTTCATTAGCACAAAACGAGATCCCTCAGGGAACAAAGGTTTTTCATTCACACCTGAAAAATATGACAGGACCGATATTGTTGGCCTACAACTGACAAACATCTCTGACATCTCTAAATAAAGATGAGTTCAGGTCTACTTCGGAGTGTGTTTTCTGTGACACTGGTCAACAAAACCCTTAATTACTGTCAGTAAATCCATGCTTTGTTTAGTCCTATCCTTCACAGTATCGTTAGCATGATGTTGTACGACTAATGAAGATCACTTACTACATTTGTATTTCTTAATTTGCATATGACCAGGACTTCTAGGGATGAATGCTGGTCACCTCATTAACCTCCAGTTTACACACTAACTCAAGTAGCTTTAAAATGACTGCTTTAAAGTCATCAGACAGGAGTTAAACATCAGACAGCATCCCAAAACTGGACACTGAACATTTATTTCCCTCTTCACTACGTTGAACAAGCAGACACCTCACCAAGAAACATTTATAAAAACACAACTGTGTGGATTCCGAAGCAATGTTAATGTGTGTGTTTGCAAAGAAAAGGCTGA
The DNA here is from genome assembly GCF_964237585.1 of Gallinula chloropus. NCBI lineage: Eukaryota > Metazoa > Chordata > Aves > Gruiformes > Rallidae > Gallinula > Gallinula chloropus. The sequence goes on along the minus strand of NC_140088.1, from coordinate 92,046,920 downwards.
GAAACATCTTCTGTCACAGGGCAGATGTAGCCCATAGAATCCCAGCCTGGTCTGGGTTGGAAGGGACCCCAAGGGTCCCAGAGCTCCAGCCCCCTGCCACAGGCAGGGACACCAACCTCCAGGCCTGGAGCTACACAAGGCTGCCCAGGGCCCCAGCCAACCTGGCCTTGAATACCCCCAGGGACGGGGCACCCACCCCCTCTCTGGGCAGCCCCTTCCAGCCCCTCACCACTCTCTCTGCAAAGACCTTCCCCCCAGTCTCTCCTCTCCCCCTTCCCTCCTCCAGCTTCACTCCAGCCCCTTGTCCTGCCAGTCTCTGCCCTTTAACAAGCCCATTCCCCTCCTGTTCCTCTGCTCCCTTCAGGGACAGGAAGGCTGCAATGAGGTCCCCCCACAGCCTTCTCCTCTCCAGGCTGAATCAGCCCAGCTCCCTCAGCCTCTCTTCACAGAGACCGTGATAGTTCCCATACTCCCGATCCCCAGAGACGCACTCAGGGGGATGACACATCCTTGCTGGCGAGGGCCCCATCCCAGGGAGAGGACTGTTGCCCAGATGGCAATAATCCTACTATACTGCTCAGAGATGTACTCACTGTTTCCATGCTCTGGATGCGCTATACGTTGACAAATACATACACTGGGGCACGGCTCCAAAGCTCACCATCTAAGTATGATCTCCTGATGCTCGTATGCTGTTATTACTTCAGGTGCCAAACTTTCCCCAGGAGTTCAATGGAAAAGCCCGAGGGACTAATTTACAGCAGCCAGATTCCTAAAAGCTTGACGTTTCACCGTTTAACATCTGACATCTTCATTACTTTTTTAGCTCTTGACCTCCATTTGTAAAAATTCTCTTACAGCATCTCTCTTTCCTTTTTTTTTTTTGTTTTAAATTGCTTAACACAATACTGCCCAAATGTAATACCAGACTTCCGGTGGTGCAGAAAGTGTCACCAATGTCAAGGAAGTAATGAAGCATTTTGTGAGAAGTTAAACAAAACCAAACAGGAAGCCACAAAGGCTTATGGGGGGTAATTTTTGTCAATAATGGGTAAATGCTCTCTCAGGTTTTTTAGCCACTTCTAGTTGGTGCTGCATAGGATCCACACTCATTGATCTGTGGACACCAGGACAGGCTGAGTCGCTGGAGGCAGGTACCGCCCTGCTTCTCTTTCTTGGTTGCTCGTTTTAAAGTTCAGCAAAAGTTCTTTTTTTTACTGAAATACACAGAGTGAGAGATGACAGCGTAGGCATTTTGGACACTCTTGTGAGGTTCCGTGCCAAGGCCAGCCATCAAAGTCAAAGCCTGCCCCACTGAACTGGATCGCACTGAGCAAACTCCACAATGCAAAGGGCAGAACCAGCAGGCTGGGAACAGAGTTTCCTCCTCTTGACTCAAGGGAGCTCTGAGCCCCATGGTTTATCTCCATGGGGGGACAGAAGGTGGGAGGAAGAAGCCAAGTGATATACATATCCACATATCCACATCGCTCCGTTTTCCCGCGGCAGCATGAGAACCGTAGTCCAAGATACCAGCATGGAGCAGGGCACCAGCTGCCAACTAAGCAGCAGCTTTGAAAGCCCCAGTAAGTCAATGCCCCCATTCCAAGTGTTCCTCCTGCCCCATCTTCCTGTGAGGGAATTAACAGAAAGAAAAGGTTACACTATAGCTCCGTTTCTCTCCACCCCACACCTCCCTGCACGACTAACAGAGAGGCTCTAAGATTCAGGTGACTGCCTGCCCATCATGCTGGAGGGAACAAGTACCAGCTCGTGCAGGGTATTGTGAGTTCCAGACCCCAGCCCAAGCACGTTCCTCTTCAAGTAACAGACGAAGCAAGTACCACCACTATAATTATTATGGAAGCTACCTACTAACCTACGTCACACTCCTGGCTATTGAGACAGTATTTTCTCCAGTATCCCCAGTATGGATTAATTCAATTTAAGGCTGTAAAGAGGGATATTTACCTAAGATACCAAAACACACACTTAGGTAAATGATTTGTGTTTTGAAATACCGTCTACATACAAATTATTAAAACTAAATCAATCTTCTCTTTCAAAAATTATCAAGGAAATTAAATTTAAAAGCCACATATAAATCATTGCAGTTACACAACAAACCAAAATAAAGTTGAACATTATTTACACTTGCAGTGAAGCTTTCCCCTCTCCTAAGCGAAGGAATTGGAGATCATCAGTCTGTACGACAACCCCTGGCTTGCTTTATTTTGGAATATCATCTATTTGTTCCCAGTTTAACTACAGCAAGCAGTACAGAAGTCTCAGAAGATGATTAGAAAAATAACAACACTTGACCCTACGGTAACATTCTGTATCTGCAGAAAGGTGAACAGAGCTTAATCAGCCATAATTCTATATCATTTATATTAAACCAAAGCAATGGCAGCATTCTGCCTGCTCGCCTGAGACACATGGATGGGACAGGACACGTAGACACAGTGAGCGTGCCTGTGCAGCCAGGTACTTCCAAGCTTCAGCAGCGCTGCAGTCACATCCATACCACCCCTCGGACAGGACATCTAGAAACTCAATTAGCAAACATCGGTCTGTTATGAAATGCAGTGTCATCAAAAGAATCTCCATTTCACAAGGAAGCAAACGCTGGGGTATTATTTTCATGCCAAGAACTATCTACATAATGAAACCAGAAGTTTCAGGTACAGGAGGCAAAGGGCATTGGGAATAGGCACCACCTCCACAAACACCCCGTTACGAAACACCAAAAAGATCTATTCTTTCCATGGCTGAAGAGGCATTTGAAACATCTAGAAATTCTAGTGAATCACAAAGATGTTTGCCAAGGCAACGAACGGAACACTGAACAGATGAGACATTTGGTGCTGAAGAAAAAACAGTAGGTTAAAGCTGCAAGAAACCTTGAAAGCTTTACACATAGAGAGGTTAAGCAGTGAGAGACTCCTCCTTTTCTTCTTTAGCCCTGTACAAACTCCATGTGGATCCTGCAACATGTGCAGACCAGGGGAGATACTGGTTGCCATGCATGAACTGAAGTATAACCACAGACTCATTTAGGCTGGAAAAGACCTCTAAGATCATCAAGTTGAACCATCAACCCAGCACCACCGTGCTCACTAACCATTTCCTGAAGTGCCACATCTAGCATGGGGTTTTTAATGCCTCCAGAGATGGTGACTCCACCACTCCCCTAGGCAGTCTGTGCCAATGTTTCGCCACTTTTTCAGTAAAGGAATTTTTCCTAAGATCCAATCTAAACCTCCCCCAGAACAAAGCAGGAGTGACCAAGAGTGAAGAACTGCACCCCCACATGATTTCCTCTTTGGGATGCCTTTTTCTAGCCCAAGCGTTCATCCATTCTTCCACGTCCTCTCAGCCTCACTGAAGCTTCAGTGCTTCCCAAAGGGATGAACTCTGTGGCTACCAGCCTCAGCACAGAGCCCACCTGCCTGCTTCTCCTGCTGAAGGGATGCTTGAATGTCAAAAGGGGCTTTTCCAGACAGTTCCAAGCCAAATGTGATGGCATTTTCTGCTTGAGTTTTGTAACGCCAGATGCTGAAGGATGGCCTTTCAAAAAGGTATAAAAGTTTAAAAAACTCTTTTAAAACTGTGCATTTAAACACTAAATAAATGCCCACTTGCTGCCAGTGGAGCCCAAAGGTCAAACTCATCCTCGTCACTGATGTTAAAAGGGTAACACAGGTATCAGCTTACACCCTTTGTACAAAAGTCAGTTTTATTTGGCAGCAAAATCAATTTGGGATAGTAGCTTTTTTGGTTTGGGGGTTGATTTTTGGTGGGTTTTTGAAAACTCTTTTCAACACCTGTCACATGCAAAGACAGCAAGCTGGTGCTTTGGGAAGCATGCTAGACAGGGAAAGCCAGTGCCCGTTACACACTGCCAGGGGCTGGGAAGCTGAACTCAAAGGCCATAATTCCATCTTTGCTGCTGACTCAGCCAGAGACCATCACATAACCACACCACTTTCCTTTCCTCACCCTGTCCAAGACGAGCCATATTCAGCAGAAGACAGAGAGGCAAGTGGAGCTGGTCTGTGGGGACAGGACAAGGGGCGATGGGCTCAAGTTGGAGCACAGGGAGTTCCCCACCAACCTGGGGAAGAACTTCTTCCCAGTGAGGGAGCCCTGGGACAGGCTGCCCAGGGGGCGTGGAGTCTCCTTCTCTGGAGAGATTCCAGCCCCGTCTGGACACCGACCTGTGTGCCCTGTCCCAGGGACCCTGCTCTGGCAGGGGGTTGGACCCCATGGGCTCTGGGGGTCCCTTCCAACCCCTGTGATTCTGTGATTCATATTCTGAATTTAGGAATAAAGGAATTAACCCTGGCTAAATTTCAATTAAACCTACATATTACAAGCCGCTCACTCTCTTCTCTTAGCCCCTGGCTTGTAATGCTGGATACATTCAGGTATTTAAACCATGGGTGTTTTGTTTACACACAGGTATTTGCCTCAAGAACCTGTTTTTCAACACTGCAAGAAAGGACAGCATGCCTCAGAGTGCAAACCTCCTGTCTGAATGCCAGCTGAGCAGAGCTGACTCTTGTCAACTGGTTCTAGAAACCAATCGTGTCAGTTTGGGAAAGACTGCCAAAGAGGGTCTTGGGCTTTGTCTTCAGCCTGCAAACAACTTTTTCCCAGTTTTTGGGTATGGAAAAATTCTCTTAAAGAACTACAGATGTCTGTGGACTGCGCAGGCATCATCTGAGCAGGAATGCTGCTGATGCTGGCCCTTTTCCCAGCTCTGCTAATGGCCAGGGAGTTGTTATTGTCCAGAGCTATGTCAAGTAGCAGACATGATGACATTTAAGAAGATTCTGGTCCTACCCAAGAAGCACAGGAAGCTATAAGCCATGGCTTGTAATGCTGCCATCAAGAAGACAGACGCGCTGCGAAACATCATTAAGCATAATACTCAAGGGAAAAGGCAAAGCCACAATGATCCCCCACCCTGCAGCACCCCGGGATGCTAGGAGAAGGACAGGAGGGTACTGACAGCTGCCCAACACGCTGGCAGAGTGGAAGAGCTGAAGTCACAGCCCTTCATTATCCCCTTTGGCATCATCAGGATGTTCCAGGGTCAGAAGTTTCCATCCCGGTGCCAAATCAGCCCTTCATGCATGTACCAATATACAGCACACATCCAAGTGAGGCTTTGAAAAGACAGTCCATGATACCTCACATCAGCACGTCCTTCCCCCCCCCCCCAAACAAAATGGATCTGTGTTGTACTGAAAATCCAGTCACTGCAATGCAACAGTTTCTAAATAATTCAGAAAGCCAGGACCATCTTCCCCTGATGTAGAAAGAGTTGAGGTGTCAGGAGCAATCAAACAATGTTCATCTACATCCTGTCTCTCCTACACACAGTTTGTTCACAGCCTCCATTTTCCAAGGAAGGCAGCAAAACCTGAGAGGGCTCCGCACCTCCTAGGAGACAGCCACCTTTCCCAGCAGAACAACTCCTTTTCCTTCAGCAGTTTCAGTGGCACACACAGACATGTGTGCCTGTATACCTCACAGACACATATCTCACTGGAATTGATGGACAGATACAGGTATCAGCTATAAAGCACATCAGGTGCTCTGTGTGTGCTGCGTGCCAGAGCGTGCACATCCACATTCATGGGCCTCACCGCACCCTGCGCTCTGCACAGCACCAGCACGTCGGCATCCCAACGCCGGGATGCATCCACCCCGCTGGGATGGCTGTGTCTCAGAGGGAAGATGCCCGGCCTCACCCACACCCTCCCAAGGCCAGCGTAGGGTGCAGCAGGCACTTGTTTACATAACAGCAAGGCACAGCCGCAGTGAGAGGGAGCCGGCACCAAGGGCTGCTGCCGATTCTTACACAGGAGGGAAAGCAAACAGCATTGAGGTGTTCTCTGTCCTTTCTCAGGGCAGCCCGCTGGTGCTCCCTAGGCCTGACAATCCGGTTCCGCAGCCTGCGACACCAGGCATTATCACCAGCACAAACATGGCCTGAGCCTGCCTGCTGGCAGTCAGGGATACACAGCGCTCTGGAAACAGATAGCAGGAGGGATGCTATTAATTCTACCCAGCTTTAATTAAAGTAGGAGGGTACACGTTCGATCAAACACATGGAAATGTGAAAATCAAGAAGAGCCACGCACACAGCGATGAAGTCGCTGCGATGGGTGCTGGGCAAACAAGACAAACAAGAGATCCTCCAGCAAGGGCATCCACACATTCAACTCCGCAGAGAACTCCACAATCAAAACTGTAATCACAAAAACTGCCTTATGCTGCAGTGTCCCATTTAGGGGATTAGGTTAGTAATCACAACCTGCCCCCAGCAGCTCTGCCCCAGCCTCCATGCACTGCATGCATTAGAAATGACATCCTCGTTTTGATAAAGAGAATTCTAGTGCAACCTAATGAACCCTGGAAAGCGAGCTTTTTAAAAGTCAGGGAAATCATATCCAGTGGTCCCAAAGGTATAAAGCAGCCTAGGTAATTTTATTTAAGTCCTGCAGTTCAGAATAGGGAAATCGTCAGAGCAAATGTAAAATGAATAGAAAACGTCTCAGGTATGCCAAGGGAGCAGATGGCTTCAGAATCAGAGAGATTTGCCAAAAGGATCTGGAAATGCAAACGTTACATTGCTGGATTCTGCTCTTTTTTCTTGTCATCTGATCTGTGTTTACATCCAATGTAGCAGAAAAAGAAGAAAAGGGAGAAAAAACCCCACCCAAACCAAAACAGATCCCACCTCTTGGTGTTACCCCTTCCAGACGACATTTATAAAACATGGTGTCAGTGAATGAGTTAACATGTGCCACAAGCTAAAGATTCCTGAGATGGGAGAGAAAGAACAGCAGCAGGGAGGCATTAGCACAGGTGGTCCCAGCGTAACACAGTCCTACAGCCAACCTTACCCGAAGCTTCAGGGGCTTCTCAGATTTGCTCCACTACTGTGTGTTATTTGTGTCCTTGGGAACTATAGAGCGATCTAGCAAATAAATCATCTGTATTGATTTTTTTTTCTCCCACCCCCACCTACCCCCCCAGCAATCGGACATGTCATTCCTCATTTCTAACACAGAAGGAAAACAATAGTTAATTATAAACTGGGAGAAACCTCACCAAAACATAAGATATGCCTTAACAGAATCAAAGACTAGTGAAAGGCACAGAAAACACAACTGATTGCAGAGCTGTGCTTTGGGCCTGATCTAGAAAAATCCCCCTGCAGTGTAAATACCCTGAATCACGGCTGCCAGTCCCGGGTCCCACACCGGACCGCAGGCTAACACACCTCACAGAACAGGATGCGGCTTCACACGCAGCATCCAGCATCGCTGGTGATGAAACGGGGTGGAGGGAGGGGGGGACCAACCAACCTCCCTGCCCTGAAGCACAGAAATGCACCTTGGTGCTGCAGAGCACAAACACAGCTGCCCCCTCTCCCTACCAACTGCTTGGGATCAGCTGGAGGCTGGAAGCGCCTGGATCCCAAAGGGCAACAGGCCCCTCTGGCCCCTTCGAGGGTGAAGGGAAGGTGGCAGAGGCAGTGTGCCCATGGCCATCTTTATTCGCACCCCACCTGGGAGGCTGGGGGCTGCTGTGGCTGGAAGCACTTTAGGCTCACTGCAGCTGGGCAAAGCCCATGGTAGGGCTCAGAGGGGATGGGAAGGGATGCAGATGGGAACTGTGATATGAAAGGTTAGGAAAACGAAGCGGGGAGCATTACACACAGCAACAGATACCTGAAAAGGGCTGCACAGAGAGACGAAGGGCACGGGGAGCGGGGGAAGGGAAGGGAAGGGAAGGGAAGAAGGGGGCTGTTTTCCCCCTCGTACCTTGCGTTTCCGATCTGCCCTAGAAATTTTCCGCTGCCTTTTCCTTTCCTTCTCAAGGTTCCTCTCCCTCTCTTCCAGTTCAGACTCTCGAACTTTTTTAATGGAAGCAGCTGCATGAGCCATTTTGGAGAGGGAAACACCAGCCCCAAGGAAGCTGTTCCCAGCACACGCGGATATCCAGGTGGGTTTCCTTTTGTAGTTTGGTTTTTCCTCCCGCAAGGGCGCTGGCTGCAAGCCAGAACTTCACAGCATAATCCACTTTTCCTCCTCCAGCACCCCAGGAAAGGTCACAGCCCTGCTCCAGCCTCTGCAGCACCCATCACTCAGGAGCAGGAGAGCCAGGTCCACACGCACAGTGTGCAAGAGTGCTCACAGCTAACACACACACGCAGCTGGAGAGCAGCCGTCGGGGAGCTGGAAGCAGGCTGCTTCGGCTTGGCTGCAAGTGAAGGCAAGCTTCAGACTTGACTGGGGAGTTAAAAAAAGAAGGGGAAGAATTAAAGAAGGGAGAGGAAATTCAGCCATTGAACAGGCATCACCAAACAGGAAAGGTCTCTCCAGATAGGCTGCGTCTTCTGGCTGGGAGGAAGGCTCCACTTCAGCATCACCACCAGGTGGGGGAGGGGGCAGCTCCCGTCAGCTCCTCACATCGCCTCTACGCAGGGTGAGAAGAAAATGGTGCAGTCTGACTTACTGCTGTCGCTGCGACCGTCTGTGCTGGAGCCCAGCATACGCTTTCCTGTTCTTCTCCTCCTCCTCACGATCTTCTTCCCCTACTGCTGAGTCAGCCGATAGGAAACCAGGAGCAAAAGCCGGTGGGCTGGGAGAGACCAGCCTCAGCCTGCTCACCTGCGAGCAAGCTGGGAGAGCCGCGGGGAAGGGGCTTGGGATATTCAAGTCCTCATTGTGCCTTTACGCAGCCACGTGAGGCTGCATCAGGAGAGCCGCGTAACGCAGCCAGGAGGGGGGATGCTGCTCGGGGAAGCACGCAGCATAATCTGGGCTCAGCCTGCCCTGCTCAGCTCAACTCCAACAGGGTAAAAATAATACCACTGAGCAGGGTGTTGGTTACTATTCAGTGCCAAAAGCTGCTTATGAAACCCTGTGTTGAAGGTGGAGATCAATTATACAGCCGAGGACCAACTGAGACAACGTGTCCCTAATTAGTCGCTCCCCCCCCTCCCCCAGCATCACCTGGGTTTGGGACATTAATTTATAGGGTTTGTATCAGACAGGTCTGTCGTTCCTTCATTGCATCTCCCCCTGCTAAAACCAGCACATCAAAGCTGTACTCCCGCCTCCCTGGGTTAACTGTTACCACTATTAGCATCAAGCATTTATTCATCAAAACAGGACACGTGTAGATAAAAAGAGCCTTTGCATTAGCCCCTGGCAGGTAGCTGATCACGTTTCAACTCCCTCCAGCGCCCCAGATCTGGCCTCTTCCAGGCAGGTCCCAAGGGAGAGGAGGACTGTGATGCTCGGGCACAGCGGGGATGTTTGCACCCCTGGCTTCAGCACCCCTGAGAAGCTAGAGATATGGGAGCTTGCTGACAGCAGCACTGCAAAAAAACCACCAAATCAAAGGCACAGTTCCCTTAGCCAAGTTCCCCTCCGCAGTATATTCCTTGACTTCAGCCTGAATTTGACCAAATGGCTGCTGAACCCACAAACCATCATGCAGCACCACCAAGTCACGTCCCCCTCCGCGAGCTCTTGGTGTGACAGCGGCTCAGGGACCAGCTGTAATCCTGACCTCACATTACCTGTGTACCCATGGAACTCAGCTGGTTTCAGCTCTCACAGACCATGCCCATTTACCATTACCAAGGAACCTTACCCATGGGTTCTCTTTTTACTGCAAGGCTTCACTTGGAGAATTCTATGGATTTCAAAGACCCCCATTTTTCTTTTAACAAAGCCCTTAGTCTACGGAAACTGCCAACGCTCTGGGGGAGCTGATAGTCCCTGAAAGGTGCCTGTAGGAAAGCTGGGGAAGAACTGTTCCCGAGGGCATGGAGTGACAGGAAGAGGGGTGATGGATTAAACTGGAACAGGGGAGATTTAGGTTGGGTGTCAGGAAAAAGCTCTTCACTCCGAGGGTGGTGGGTCACTGGCCCAGGGTGCCCAGAGAGGTGGTGCAGGCCCCATCCCTGGAGACATCCAAGGTCAGGCTTGCTGGGGCTCTGAGCGCCCTGCTCTAGTGAAGATGTCCCTGCTCACTGCAGGGTGGGACTAGATGGCCTTTAAAAGACCCTTCCCACCCAATGCATTCTGCAGTACCATGATCTTTAAAGGCGGCATCTATTTTGTGTTGGAGCCAGTGATCTGTGCTTGCAGTCAAACACATTAATTCTCCAGTGGAAGAAGACATGGGGATGGGAAGCAGTGGGGTACGGGGGGCAGCCACCCTCTGCTCCAGCTCCTCTCAACACCCAGGCTGATTTTTCTCACAGTTGTTCCCATTTGTGAGAAACTGGGTTACACAAAACTAGCAGCTAAAACACAGGCAGCAACTGCAGCAACAGCTACCAGCAAAATGAGACAGGTGGAAACAGCCAAAGGGATAAAATAAAGGAGACAACTGGATTCTGCAATGGAAATGTAGCTTGCCTGGCCTTCCTCACGGTGTACGAGCCTCACAGCAGCATCGCTTGTACACCAGACATGAACAGCAGGCAGCTGAGAAGTGCATCTTCCCGACGCAGTGGGAAAGCATTCATCTTCCCAACCTTTTCATGGGATCTTAAGTGATAAAACCAAACCCTGGTCTTAGGGTTTCCCTAAATCATGGTTCACCGTTCCCTTGTGCCAGCAAATGCTTAAATCCTGATATGCAGCACACACAACAGGATCTGATACAGAGGAGGGCTTAGGGGAGTCACAACTATTAAAGAACTGGTCAGCTTTTGATGGTTGGTATGTGCATGCTCATCAGCTCAGTCCCAAATAATTATTTTTTCAGAAAACTCACTCAAAAGTCAGTAAAGGGCTCAATGTACTTTGTAACCCATGCTACACCAGGGAAAAAACCCAGACACTTGAATTCAGCAACTGGTGCCAAGGAAGACAAAATGAGGTAGCAAATACTCTTCAGAAGTTCCCTGGCAAAGTACAACTTCGGAACAGTGCTGCAAGTTCCCATTATGTCCCATAAATGTTTTCTCCCTAACCTCAGAGACATAGAAATATTTTATCACCATGTGGCAAAAAAAAAAAAAAACAAAACTCAAACCCACAAACAAAAGCAAACAAATCTTCAACAAACCCCAGAACAAGTGAATTCTAATCAATTGCTTTGGAAAGAACATATCCAGCCTGGTGAGAGGGACATAAAGCATGTATCACTTAACACAGCTCATGTCCCTGCAGGAAAGAAGCGTTCTGTTCTAAGACAGAAAGGTTTTCCCAACAGAAGCAGAAAATGGCTAGTCACTGTGTCTACAGATCTGAAGAAAAAGAAATCCTTCCTCAGGCATCAGCCTGGAGATCGAATGTTCAAGATCTGCTCAGTCTCCATCTTTACTGAGCAAATTTCCCCTTAAACACAGAACATATATTGTGAAGCTGCTACCATGAGAAAACCAGAATACACAGTGCTGCTGCCACAACCGGTAGGTAGGAGGGGAGTGGGAGAGTGGGCAGATGCACGGTGACATAAAAAGCACACAGTGCCAGGAAAAGGGTGGGTTTTCTCTGGAAAGCATTTGTCATCATCAGCTCTGAAAGTAGAAGTACCTAACTCGTGAGCTTCAGCAAATTCCTGCTTGGGATAATAAACCCTGGCAGACCGTGGCCTGTACAGCGTCCCGCGTGACTGGCGTAGGGGCTGTGAGTGAAAAACCTCACCCTGAGATCCATAGGCAAGTGGGGGGGGGGGCTTAATTAGGGTTACAGCACCTATCTCCCTGCTTCACTAATTGGCACAAATCGTTAGCTTCCTGACCCCATCTCCTACTTTCACGGTCTCTGGGTTTTGTTGTTTTAACCTGACCCACCAGCCGAGACAGAAAGCTCCTGCACTGCAGCGCTTCCTCGGCCCTGGCTACGATGGGGACTTGGGTTTCACTGCCAGCTTCCAGGTAGAGACACGACCTGCCAAGCAAATCAGCGGTTTCTGTCTATAGAAACCTACCAGATGAAGATCAACAGTAACTGAGTACAAGAGGAGAGGATGTAAACAAGCGATTATCTTCCTTGAAGCATATCCAGTAACAGGGGTCCATCAATCATGTGGGCAGTGCAAAAACAAAGTTAAAACCAAGCCTAGAAATAATGCCCAAAAAAAAATTACGTGACTCAAACCTGTGGTCATCATTTCTCAGAGTTACAAAAACAGGGAAGCAGTGATGGAGAGGGAAGAGCCTTTCATGCCTCAAAGCCAGAACGCAGGCTGTTCTTCCCAGTTCTGAGCTGCTATTTAGGAAATAGCCTGGAAATAAAAGTGGTTTTGAAAAACTAAAAATGGGAAAGGGCTGTCTGTCCCCAGGCAGTAGTTTGGTGGGGGTGAAAGCTGAACAATCCAGCTTTTTGTCTAGCGTTGTGGAAAACCCTTCTGGACACGGCAGATCACAGGCCCGCAGGGGAATTGTGTTCCCTTCCAAAGCAAAGCCCTGCCTGACTTGTATGTAATATCCAACATATATATCTACCTGTTATTACACAACCATACAACAACCACTGAGCCTGTCCTTGCACGTGATCATAGACTCAAGGGAAGGGACCCCAAGGGTCCCAGAGCTCCAGCCCCCTGCCACAGGCAGGGACACCAACCTCCAGGCCTGGAGCTACACAAGGCTGCCCAGGGCCCCAGCCAACCTGGCCTTGAACACCCCCAGGGACAGGGCACCCACCCCCTCTCTGGGCAGCCCCTTCCAGCCCCTCACCACTCTCTCTGCAAAGACCTTCCCCCCAGTCTCTCCTCTCCCCCTTCCCTCCTCCAGCTTCACTCCATCCCCCTTGTCCTGCCAGTCTCTGCCCTTTAACAAGCCCATTCCCCTCCTGTTCCTCTGCTCCCTTCAGGGACTGGCAGGCTGCAATGAGGTCCCCCCACAGCTTTCTCCTCTCCAGGCTGAAACAGCCCAGCTCCCTCAGTCTCTGTGATGCAGTAATTTAAGCTTCTCCTCTCTGCTAAAAGACAGGCCATGTTCAACGAGGCTCCGAGCTGTGTACACACAGCCACCAGTGACTGAGGAACCAGAGAGCACCAGCCTGCAGAACTAACTCACCTCTCCACACAAGCACAGATGTCAACCCACCCCGCCATTCTCGCCAGGTTAAATGTCAGAGGTAAGCGTCCTTGACCCTCTGGTCAGGAAACTCTTCTCTGAACACCTCCTTCTGAGGGATAAGGGTGGGAGATGAGGGAACATTTTTGACAGGGACAAAAACACTTGGGGGGCCAGGGCAGTGTAAAAATGTACTGAATCCAACTACTTGAAATTCTGTGGATGGATGGTGCATGTTAGCGTAGTCACCCATTGTGATACCTACACAATGACACATTTCTAGAAAAACAGCAAAATAATCCTCATGAAAGTTAAAGCACGAAGGAAGCTGTAACCATGAAGTACACACTACTCTTAGAAATTGCCTCATATCTCATATATTGTTTAATCCACACTCTTATTTATGACTCACAGAAGCAAATATCCTAATTCTAAAGGAACAACAACCCTCGAAGCGAGTTAGCAATCACGTATCCATCCTGCACAGGTTTAATTTTCTCTTTTCCTGATAAAAGGAAAATATTTTCCTGATAAAAAGAAAATATAAAATATTAAGGCTAAAAAAAGGCTCTACACTCCCCGACTCTCAGGCTACTGAATATGCAGACACAATGTGTTCCAGAAAGCTCCAGCCTGGGAATTAGAGTCGCCGATCTGGTACTGAAAAGATTATAAACCCATGTTCTGGCTTTTCTCTGTTCCTTGATTACATCTTGATTATTGACAGAAGAGAGGCAATATGGAAGAAGAGATGAAAAAGGACAGGGTACAGCAAGTATGTCAGGAGACAAATGAGACCACTCTTAATGCCTTCCCCTTCTTCTCTGTAACAGTGTAATTACCTGGGCGTAATTCACAGCATGGACACATTCAGTGGTCAGTGCCAAGAACCACGTGCCAGGTGACACGGTAGCACTCGCAACCCTGCACCCTCCCCTGCACAGCAGCTTTCTGTCCTGAAGGCATTCGGTTCAATGCCTGACGAGCTTTACATGCAATTAATAACTGCACTAGAAAAAGAAGTTACTACTTAGCTACCTTCATCCTGAAAGGATTTTAGACAATATTCATCTTCTCTTATCAAATTAATTGTCCATATATAACAGATGAAGAAGTTGAGATGGCACGGTTACAGCTCTGGCTCCTGAGAACGCAAGAACAATCACTGCGGATGAGACCTTCTGTCTCCAACAGCAGCCAGAAGGGGATACCCAGCAAAGGGCAGAACATGGCAAATACCTGTGGTATGTTCGAGCACTCTTCCAGCTTCTGGTCCTTTCAGGCTGGTGAGCAGCTGAGCCAGACACTGCAGTTTGCAGCACCACCCTCACAGGCTGTTTTCTATGAACCCATCCAGCCTCTCTGAATTTCCAGCACCCACAATGTAGTAAGGCAGAGTCTGGTGGCACAACCACACATTCCAGGTACCCCTGATACAGGCAAGTGCTTACAGACCAGCAAAGGAGGAAGACAAAAGAACTGCCGTGCTCAGATCAGAGAAGTTGTCACTGTCATCGCCTAGTGCTGCTCAGGCTGTGCCATGATGAAGCAATTCATTGCACACACCACCATTCCCAACACTCAGACCAGGATTTAGAAACGCCTTGCAGAGACTGATGCCTCCGGGATAAATAGATACCCCAAACATGAGGTAAAGACATCCCAGCTGTATCAGTATCAGCAATTCAAGCAGTGTTATCTTTTTCATCAGAATCCTACATAAGCCAGAGACACCCATTCCTGGCAGGAGCGCCCATGCTTCAGGTTCCTGGGGACAGCCAAGTTGCATTAACTCCAAACATTGCTCCGCTTGTTTCTGAGTTCATGCCAATCGAAGATACTGACATCACCTCCAGTTTTAGCTCAGTCAGACAAGGTCTGACCCAATGCCTCACTGAGGCCAACAGCAGATGCTGCACTGATTTAAATGAACTTTGGATCAGGACCACAAGCATTTAATTTGACACCACAATGTGCCTTCTCATCTTCCTTCCTGCCCTACCTTCTGTCGCTGTTGAGTTTTGATCTTGTGGGGCCAGAGGCTGCTATTAATGCAAAGAAGGAGCCAGAGGATCACCATCACCATGAAGGCACTGCCGAAACACGCCATGGGTTCCTCAGCCTGCCTCCTCGTGCTGCCCAGTCACTGCATCTGTCCCAAAGAGGGTCAACTACTCACCCATACAGGACTACGTCTTTTGCAGACCAGAGCAATCTGGGCTGTGCTCTGCTGGCAACACAAGAGAGGCTGCTCACAGCCAAGAGTAGGGTCTGTTTATTGGGGTCTGCATTCATCCTGCACACTCCTCAGCTAACACCTAGTGCCATGGATAAGTGGGGTCCAACATCCTGAGGGGTGGATAGCTACCTCCTCTCCATGCCCAGATGTTGTCTCTCTAGCTGGAAGTCAAGAAAGCTTGAAAGGAATGGGTAAGACTTTGCAGGTTTTGATTTTTATGATAAAAATAAGTGGTTTAAATTGTTTGGGTTGAATGTCTTCCCATATAATGACTTGGCCTGTTCTCAGGCGGGTTCTTGCCACCTCTTTTTCAGAGTATTTGCACTATAGCCAGACACTGCTGAATTACACTGGCTCTGAGAGATGTGCATATTTCAAGCTCAAGGGTAATTATCTGATAAAAAGTCACAGAAAGCAAGTCATATGCTGAAAGGTACCTGCATCTATTTCACTCGATCTTACCATGTGTGATCACAGTGCTCAAAAGGCCACGTTAAATGGGGCTTTGGGCAACCTGGGCTAGTAGAGAGTGTCCCGGCCCATGGCAGGGGGCGAGACTGGGTGGGTTTTGAGGTCCCTTCCACCCCAAACCAGTCTGGGATTCTGGGATTCTATGATTAAAAAGTCCTGCTACTTCTTTTCCCATAAACCGGGGGAATCTTTCCCAGGAGTTGTCTGAAGAGTCAAAAGGAGGGCTCCTTATTGGAACCTCACTGACTCATCTGACCTCGTAGCTCATTGCACTCAGAAATGATCCCGTTACAGGAACGTGCCTAGACTACAGGGTTGCCTGTAGTGAAATCAATTTAACAGGTGCTTTTGTAGGTCTGGAAACAGGATTCTGCAATCTCAAAGCTGAAGTGCTTCAGGGCAATGTAAATATTCTTACAAATGACAGTGATATGAAAAGTAATGACACAACAGGAGGATGTAACAGGGAAACTGAGTGGGTCGCCATGGCGTTGGACGCGTGTAAGCCAGCACGACCCAGATCTCATCCACTTTAAATCCTTCCAGTTGCAACCTCAATCTGCACATAATCAGCTCTGCCTAAGCACCCTTTCTGTTACGTGTAAAAGCAAGCCTGCACTTCAGTGCCAGCCCAGGTCACATGGATCCACATTTGAATGGGCCCCATCAACCTGGGATTAGAAGTGTTCATGGCCATCAAAATACAGGCTGGAATGATTGCTGCTTAGGCAAATATGATCCTGTACATGTGTGTATGTGCCTGTATACGGAGCAGCCCAACCCAAAAAACAAGCCTTCCAAATTAAAGATGACCCAGAGGATAAGCAGCTGTCTCTTGCAGTTTGTTCCCGTTTGCCAAGCACGGAGGAAGCAGAGGAACATCACCATCATCGGGCTATGAAGATGATTAAGGGCCTGGTGCATCTCCCCTATGAGGAAAGGCTGAGTAAGTTGGGACTGTTCAGCCTTGAGAAGACTAAGGGGGGACCTAATTAAAGTCTATAATTACCTTAAGCAGGGGATGCAGGGGGAATCAGCCAGCCCCTTTTCAGTGGTCTGTGGGGACAGGACAAGGAGCAATGGCTCCAAGTTGGAGCACAGGAAGTTCCACACCAACCTGTGGAAAAACTTTTTCACAGTGAGGGTGACAGAGCCCTGGAACAGGCTGCCCAGGGAGGTGGTGGAGTCTCCTTCACTGGAGATATTCAAGACCCGTCTGGACGCCTGAGTGATACGTCCTAGGGAGCTGCTTTGGCAGGGGGGTTGGACCCGATGATCTCTCGAGGTCCCTTCCAACCCCTACAATTCTATGATTCTATGATATGACACACCTGTAGGTATCTTTCCTCTGTATATATGCTATCTGACACAGTGTAATGACAGGGTTAGATTTCACCTACCCACCTGTGCCCACGGCTGCAGCCTGAATGTTCAGGCCACAACAGTGGGTATCAAAACCAAAGTGCTGACACATAACCAGTGATAAGAAAGGTTCTTACTACACAATTTACAACATGCCTTAAGAAACAACATACACAAGTCCAGCACACCTTCTCCAAAGCAAATAATGCCATTTCCTTTCTCCTTTGCGTGTTTGATGTGACAAGAACACAAAGAAGAGCTGGATAAAGCATTGCTTCATCGAATACTTAGGGTAAAGAGTTACATCATTCATGATGTCTTTCTAGCACATTTTCCCTCTGCTTCTAACAAGAGAAGACCTACCTGGCATTTGTTTATAAAAACACAGGGTAACAAAGGCTATTAAGGATTCTCAAAGATCTCTGAAAAGCTATTTTTAGATACTCTCCAATTTAGCAACCACGTTAAACCTTTCTTCTAAGCTAGATGCTTTTAACCTTTTCCTTGCAAATGAAAGAAGGCTGAGATTCCTTTACTTTTGGAGTCTCGCCCCCCACCCAAATAGCTTCAGAGGTCCCAATGTCTGACCAAACCAGAACCTACCCAGCATTATTACCTGTGGCTCACTGAATTCCTCCAGCCTACAAGCTGTGCCATTAGCACACGAGGACAGGAGCTTCCTGTTCCCCCAGGGTTTGGAAAAGCACCTTTGGCAGTGCTCCTCTGAGGCAGAGTGATGCGGCTGGGGACAGCACAGGCGATGCAGAGGTGGCAGCACTGTGGAGAGCGCCCGGGCAGTACCATGGAGAGCGGCAACTCCCAGACCCTCCTGAGCTGGCAGGGACCCACCAGGCCCATGGAGCCCAACTCCTGGCTCCACACAGCCCAGCCCTGCCAGAGATGGCCCAGCGCAGGACAGAGCAGGACAATCCCCTCCCTGGACCAGCTGTGCCAGGCTGGATGCACCCCAGGATATGGTTGGCATCCTTCCCCCCTCAGGGTGCGGACACAACCAGAGTAGAAAAGGAAGAGAAAAAACCCAAACAAAACCCCTCACAACCAACACACCAAACAAACACGAGTCAGGAACCAGTTTGGTCTTGTTTTCAGGTATGTTTCTGGAACTGCTGCCCAGCGTTACCACCGCAGCCCCACTGTGGGCTCAGGATGGTGTGTGGATGGAAAAGAGCAATGCTGTGAGCTAACAGCCCTGAGCTGCTGCTCACCTACGAAACCCTCTGTTGAGACCCTTGAGGGCAGCCAGGACCATAGAGACCACGAGGAGCCTTCACATTTCTAATCAAGTATTTCAACAGCAGGGAATGCCAGGGTTTGAAGCCAAGTAATACATTTGCACTAAGATCCCAGGCCTGGAACAGCTGAAAACATTTTAACTGTGTAGAAAGCAAACCAAAAATAAATTAACAGGAACAAAACCCACCAGGGCAGGAACCTAACTTCTGAGAGCCAACGCCAGAGTCAGGTGTGGTGGTTCCCAGAGTGACACTGAAGTTTTTTATGGGGAAAGGTGGTCACCAACAGGTTCTCTTCTTGGCTTTTGTGTCTCACTGGTTTTCAAGTTTCAGAATTCCAGAAAGCTCGATCTGATGGCTGTTCCATACTCTTCTTTCTACTGAAAACACCGAGTCACGATCAACAGAAAGCACTGTGCTGTGACGCCCCACCGCCAGTGAAAGATGAATGGGCAACGACCCCCCTCTCCTGGTGAAGTGACGCTACGGCAGCCACACATTCCCCTTCCAGGACAGTTACTGCAGCACGACAGCAGCACGAGCACAAAGGTTTGGGGTGGCTAAAACACCCCGCTGCTCCAGGTGCAAACGCTGCAGTAAGCATCATTCAGCCTACTCGGGATGTCAAGTGTCATCTTCATCCATAGTCCTGTTTCCCACATCACTTCCCAGCAGCTCTGCAGCAGCTTCCCAAGGATGGCAGGATGGGGTTTCATTAATGAACCTGCAAGTTCCCCTACAGCACCATCCTGCTGAAAACGACATGAAATGCACTGACACTGATTAACAAAGGGGAAGTAAAGGACTAATTCCCTGAGAGAAAGGTCCTACTGTACAGGTTCTGCCCCCATTCCACTGTCCTGCTACAAAGTTAGGATAAGGCAGCCCAGGATGAGATGAGTAAGATGCACCCTGGGTGACACACGCCGTGAAATCCTCGGTGGCCCAAAGATACAGACTAACAGGGAACTTCTACAGAAGGCACCTGAAAACATCCAAACATCCCTGAGGTGGCAAAAATGAAGAAATATCTTCCTTATGTGACAGATCAAACCCAGGGAGCAAGGTCTAAAGACCAAACCCAGGGACAGGCCACACACCTCTGACCAGATTTGCTGCCTCTCCAGCTTCTGCTGGTCACAGATTAAGAGTCTATGTTCTTCAGCAAGCACCCACCAGGTGATCTCTTAAAAGTATTTCACAGCCTGTTCCAGGTATGTTTTCTAAATAACACCAATTTTAAACCAGCCATTTTTGAGCCAGCTAAAGGCACACCTCCCTCAGCAATCCCAGGGGATGTAGCTTATCCTTCTGTGACTTAAAAACGTAACACCCCATCACTTCCAAAACACTAGGCTTTTTTCCTCATTCTTCCCAAAATTAATATTATAACATTTAACTTCCAGGCCCCTGCACTTATGGAAGGGTGTAATGAAGAGCTCCTCACAGACACGAAAATCACATGAGACTGCTGCTATCATACATACTTCCACTACCTACAGGCATGTCAGGGATGATGGGATGTAATTTTCACTCTCAGATCTACATTTTTATGTTAAGAATCCTATTTACTCTTAACAGCTAATGTTTCTGCAGCATCCAGATGTTTAAGGGGCTGCTTCTGGCTGTAGATTGTTTGCTGGGGTCAGTCTGAATGGTCTATCAAGCAGCAGCACAAGTGTGGCCCTCAGTGAATTGTTTTCTTGGGCCCATAGATGGAAATGCTCCGGGCAGTTGTATCACCCACCTGCATCTGCGTGTGTTCACACTGAACTGCAGTCTGTCTCTGAATCTGTACAGAAGACAAAGTCATCCTAGATCTGAAGCTAATTTGCAGAGGCAACTACATGCCTCAAGCTAAGTACAGGAAGGTGTAGTTGATGCACAGCTTTTTCTTTTCCTGGGAGATCTGTCCCATCAGGTAAACGAGCTTGTCCACACCAATACACCTTCAGTGTTGTGAAACAAAGCATTCTCCAGAATCAGGAGACATGTCTGACACACAGACAGACATCTATTGCCACAGATTTGTTCCTGAAGTGCCTCCAATTTCCATTAATTCCTGAGGAAGATGAGGGTGAAGAGCTTGTCTTCTCTAACAGCTAACAGGAGTGGCTCCTGATTCACAGCTAGGAGAAAGGCAGCACTCTGTCCATATCAACCACTGTCTTTGCTTTAGAAGCAGGATCTTTCTAAAAGGGGTAATTTCTGAAAAAACACTTTGTGAGTTCTTGGGAGCCTTGGGAATAAAGTCTCTGCAAAAAGGGATCTGTCTGCATGGCGTTCCCAAACCACCTCTTGCTATTATGGAGACTGGGAGATGCACTGCAGGGATCATTACTCAAAAACGCATCCCTGCAGAAGCGTACTGTAAGTCTGATATCATTGGAAGCCTTACTATAATCACACTGATTAAATAGTCCCCTGTGACTGTCACTGTGTACTTAGCAATCTGACATTTCACCAAGGCAGGAGCATTAACAACAGTGAGTAAAGAGCATGGTAATTTAACCATTTCCTCGACCTTACTCTGAAAGCCAAAACCGGGGCGCTTCTGCTTGGAGCCCTGGGAGCCTGCAAGGTGCAGAACGAGGTGCTCCTGAAAGCACACACAGTCCTCTTCGGAGACCAGACATCTGTCCAATTGTAGTTAAGCTGACAGCAAAACACCGTGAGAAGGGACCGGAAATATTTCTGCAAGAATCCCAGCAAACAGCCCAGTGCTGGCAGAGCAGCCCAACCCTGAGCTGGCCAAGTCTACACGCACATGGCAGGAGGGCAGGAGATTCATTCTCATGGGTTAAGGCTGCGCTCTACATCGGGAAGGAATCAAAGCAGCACAGAGACCTCACGTTAAAAAGGGGGACAAAAAGAACCGCCTCTCAGCCTAGACCAAATACATCCTGCACCCCAGGCTTTCTCTCACAGATGGAGGTATAATCCCCAAGCTCCTGTGGATCCAGCTTTTATCTCCACACCATAAAGTGCTGGGTTCCAGGCAGCATTTGAACTCCACTTGGGCAGAGAGGCTGCTCTTCCTCCTGGAAGAGCAAGCTTTACCTCCAGCTCTCCTCAGCTAACATAGAACTGCACATGCTGAGAAAGTGAGGCTGGTGAGAAGGAACGGTTTACCTGGGTATACAGAGTTTTTTACAGTAACTTGAACTGCAGAAGCATACCCCAGGTGTCCCCTGTTCTTCCTGCTAGAAGTTTACACCCATCCCCTCCAAGCAGAGTCTGTTGACACCTCTCCTGTGAAGCCAGGCTGAGAGAGCTGGGCTGGTTCAGCCTGGAGAAGAGAAGCTCCAGGGGAACCTTACAGCCACTTCCAGTCCCTGAAAGGTGCCTGTAGGAAGCTGGGGAAGAACTTTTCCCGAGTGCATGGAGCGACAGGATGAGGGGTGATGGTTTAAACTGGAACAGGGGAGATTTAGGTTGGGTGTCAGGAAAAAGCTCTTCACTCTGAGGGTGGTGGGTCACTGGCCCAGGGTGCCCAGAGAGGTGGTGCAGGCCCCATCCCTGGAGACATCCAAGGTCAGGCTTGCTGGGGCTCTGAGCGACCTGCTGTAGTGAAGATGTCCCTGCTCACTGCAGGGTGGGACTAGATGGCCTTTGAAGGTCCTTTCCCACCTAAGGCAGTCTGTGATTCTGTGATTCTATGACAAAGATGGCAACTGGAGAGGCTGAGCACCACACGGTGGCACTCCTATCCCAGCTGTCCCCAGCAGCCTTAACCCTGGGATGGTCGAAAGAGGAACAGGCAGATTACTCTTCATCTCAGGATGCCAAGTTTCAGTCAGAATCTCACTGTAGCAAGAGCTTTGATGCAGTTAATGCAGTTTAGTAGCTTGATATGGCCTGGAAGAATGAGCACTGGGACCTGGATTTAATGCCTGAAATTAAAAGTGAACTGCTTTTTCACTGTTTACACACTTCTCTCCAGGAAGGTCTCCTCCAGGCTGTTTGGGTCTAGGGCAGCAAACTGGGAATTCTGTTTGCCTGCAGCAGCAGCCATGGCCCTGCCACTCCCCAGCAGACAGATGCTCCCAGAAAAGGCTCTCCACTCTCTTTCTCCCACCTTGAAGCAAGTAGGAAGAGAACTCAACAGCAAACCAGTCCCAGTTGCTCCATTAAAGACAAACCACCCCACTTTGCACCACCAAGAAGGGAGCCAAGCGACCCACACTTGTTTGACCCCTGGCACCTTCCTGGCTTCTCCACTCCCGGTCGTTACTGGTGCATCTGGAGGTGACATCACACAATCCATGGTGTAACTGCATGTAACATCCAGAGGAGCATCCAGGTCACAGGTTTCCACACACGACAGAACAGCATGGGGTTCCTTGCCTCCGCTCAGCAGGAACACAACTGGGATCTGACACTATCTTTACCACACAGGAAGGACAAAACCTGCCACTTTCAAACACAAAATCTAATTTAGTTCTTTTTAACCATCGACACAGGTGCCTCAGAGGATGGTGTTTTCCACAACCTCATCATCTCCCAGAGTCAGAGGGAAAACAGAGTGCCCAGAGGATGGAAAAGAAAGTGCAACAACCTTCAAGAAGGCTCCTGCTGCCCTTCGCTCTGTGTGAGCCCAGATCAGCTGCTGTGCCTAAGGGGATTATTTCTGCATTAATCACTAATCAAACCGCACGTGTGTACAGGAACAGCCACTTCAGCTCTCATTCTGCACGGGAGAGTACAAGAGATGTGATTACTGGTATCTCGCCCTTTAGCTCCTTTCCCCCAGTTCATTTACTGGTGCTGATTTACCCTGTTCCCATGATGGGAAAAGCAGGAACCTCCACAACAGAAACAGAAGTACTGTTGGGAGTATCGTACGCACAGCATCACCTCCTCTGATATCTCAAGGTGCATTGTATGTACGTAACCTAGCACCACAACAGAAACACAACAAAGCAGAGACCTGGAGGGGGGTGGGAGATGCAGATGGCAGCCCAGTAGAAGAATGGGGGGGCTGTGGAAGAGAATGATCTCAGACAGGCAACAAGGCAAAATCCAATTAACTTTAAGGAGCATCAAGAGGCAGCAGGCCTGCAGTCCTATTGCTCATGTGACTCCTGCATCGGTACTGGTCAAAATGGTAAAGCAGCCCCAGAGCTCTGGGAGCTCACACTGGGTGCTGGCTGGGGAAAATGAGAGCAACGAGGCTTCCTAACAGGGCTCCTGGAGTTGCTCTTTGCTGCTTCTTCTTGGGAGCATTTCAGCAAGACCAGAGTCAACAACTGCACGACAAAACTCATGGTGAATGGCAGATTCCAGCTCTGCCTTTTCATTGTGAAGGGCATTGCTAGAAGAGCTGGTTGTCAACAGCCATTTCTTGGGTCTTGTATTGCCCCTCTCTGGGCTAATCCAGGCACTAACCGAACAGGAGGTGGGAAAGCCACGTTACCATGTTCCAATGGATGCTTTCAGCATCTGTCCTGTAGCCCATAATGTGAGAAATATGGAGTGCAACGTCATTTAGGTTGCAGAGACAAGCACTAGAAGCCTCAACAATGCCTAATTAGGACCATAATATTTATTCAACCCCCTAAAGCATATGTACTGTGAGCCAGTCTGCAATTATATACTATATGTATTCATGAGCATTCTGCCTCCTTCGGGGCGCAGGCTCAGGCAGCACCAGCTTACCAGACAGAGCTTGGAGCATTTATTTTCTCCTTGATGCTCAGTGGCAGAAGGCCTTTATTCTGCATGATAAACCTGATTTCTGAAGATGAAGGTATTCATTTCCTCACAGGCCTTTCTGTAGTTCCCTCTACGATATATATATATCATAAGTACTACTTACAAGATATATATAAGTATATATATAAAAAAGTATTTTGTTAATATATGTATCTCTCATAAGTACTACTGCATTTCTTTTCAACTTTGTGAAATGAAAGGCAATCAATCTTCAAATGTATCTTCTAATTTTGGCTACACCAACCAGACATACTTTGACTCTTGTTTTCCAGTGTACACACATTACATACAGATTTTGTAATTCCCAAGTGACATTTCTATTGGCTTCATTTGCTGCAACAGGTGCTTGGTGTCTCTACAGGTAGACCAAGAACCACAAGTCAGGCTGTCAAATAAGAGGGGGGAACACATAACTGGCAGTCCTTGAAAACATCAAGCTTCCTGACATGTGCAGCATCACACAGGACATCTGACAAGAAGAAACTCAGGACCCACATCGCCAGGGCAGCGGTCCATTTCCTGAACGGCCAGCTCTCCTCTCTTCCCCATGATCCCACATCTTCACGCAAGCAGCCCGTTTCTAACAACCCCAGGAAGAACACCACCCTCCCCTGATCATTACACTCTGGTTCA
This sequence comes from Gallinula chloropus, assembly GCF_964237585.1. Taxonomy (NCBI): domain Eukaryota; kingdom Metazoa; phylum Chordata; class Aves; order Gruiformes; family Rallidae; genus Gallinula; species Gallinula chloropus. The sequence continues at coordinate 92,022,175 of NC_140088.1, read as the reverse complement.
GGTCTAACTCGGGTCTAGCCTGTGCCCTGAAAAGATATTATGGAAAAGCAATGGTACAACTCCATCCCCAGAAATCTGCATCCCCTTATTTCTGGCACTTCTGGAATAGCTGAATGCTTGGTAACACTGTATGGCACCTGCAGCACGGGGTGTGGGGCTACCGCAGCGCTCGCCCACGTGGCAGCAGCGTGGCCATTCATACGCCGACTGCATACGAGCGCTCCCGAAATACAGAACACACCTCTGACCAGACAGCTACAAAACCATCTCACAGGAAGGGAATAAAAGCTCTGTATGGCAAGAGCTTACATTCCTCAGGAGCTGTGCGGAGTTTTAACCTTGCATATTCAGATAGCAGGGCCAAGTTAGAGGTGAACAGGCTTTTGGATTCCTCTGAATCTGCCACTACTTGTGATAGATGCACAGAGCACGTTACATCGATGAAGACAGTTCCCACCAATTTAATTTTCTCCACAGGAAGGGATCTTTCTTGATCCAAACAGAGGAGAAATCTGACATTCCCATCACTAGATAAAGGGCATACATCCTATCTAGGTCCTCTCCCAATTCATGTTTGGCAGCAAGCACATAAACCTCTTGAAGCTCCTCTGTGCCTCCCAGCACTTTCAAACTCACAAGCCAAACCCCATCCATCAGCAAGCACTGCGTGTAACACCAGTTTGCTGCCAGCCTCCCAAACAAGCTCCTGGACTAAAGGGTCATCTATTGGTATCTCCTTATTCCAGCCTCACCTTACCTCTCCCTCATCGCCTTCTCCTTCCCACCCAGCAATACCTCCCCGTATCCCTTCTTCCAGCCCCATTCCCCCCAGGGTGTCCCTGCCCCACCCTCCCCATCGTGCTTTTGGTGCATCCACCTCCTGGCAGCACTGGGTATTTTGCAGAGAATCTGAGAGCCGGGCAGCAAGCCTGTGTGGGCTCAGCCCTCCCTGGATTTAAATACCTTCCCTCTGCCTGGTAGCATCACTCCCTGCTCGAGCCTTCCAGCCAGGGCAGCCGGGGCCCCGCAGAAGGGCTGCCACGGCTGCTGCGGCAGCGTGTGAGCTGAGGACAGGCTTCGCCTGCTGCGGTCAATACCAGCAGATGGGCTCCGCAGAGATCAGTGGCAGGCTTCAATTCCGGCTGGCCTGCCCCTTCCCTGCCCCTGATTACCCGGCATCATTAACACCAGTTCGCAGGGATCATTACTGCGGCCAGCCCCGGTTTCCACAGCAACAGAGCTGGTAGTTCTGTCAGCAGAAACCCGGGAGTCAAGCGGAACACATCCTCAGGCACGCTGCTGGGCTGACACCAGACAGGCTGAGCATGGTTTGCTGGATTTCCAACCCCAACTTCTGAAAGGATCCAGGAAACAAATCCTCTGCTAAACCAACATGCAGCACTCCTACAAGCTCTGTGAGCCTCCCTCTCACAGCAAACCCTGGGGTAGTAAGGAGCATGAACGCAGCATGGAGGGACCATGGCTCAGAAGCTGGAGAGGGAACAGACACTTGCAGGGTGTTTCTGGCTCATCTGCTGATGTTCTATTTTCCTTCAGGCAAAACACATTGAAATTCTGTGAGAAGGTGCAGAAGGCCACCAGCCTCTGTGGTTTTGCCAGGCACACCGATAGCTTCAGCTGATAAACACATCCACAAAAGTAAGAAACAGTCATCTGACAGCAGATGTGTTGTTATACTAACACTCAGATATGTTATTATATTAATGCTGATACATAAAAATGGAAACTGAAATTCCATGCATTCTTTTAGCACAACCCTCCACTTCCCACCACTTTTTTTCCTTACTCTCCAGCGATGATGGGGGGGAGAAAGTGGGGTTTCCCCTCTGTCCAATGCCACCCAGAACAAGGCAGTACTTAATGTAACTTTTGAGTGTAATAAACCATCTGTATTTCTTCTCTCTCTTTGCTTTGCTTACTTTCCTCATAATCTGAGCTTCCACGTAACTGTACAACATCACCATAAACCAAATTGTTTCACTGATACTGAGTAACAACACAAAACTTCTTTTTCCCTGACAGAAGCCGCACAAATCCTGATAAACTACTCTATAACCATGGTGGCTGAGCCCCAAGCAGCAGCTGAGCCCCACACGCTGCTCACTCATTCCCAGAGGAGAAACAGGAGGAGCCTCCATGGATTGGGATAAGGACAGTTACTGACAACAGCACCCCAAAAGGGGAACAATAACAGCCCACAGCAAGCTTCACTCACACCCAGTAATAACACAGTTATTGACCCAAGTATTGACCCAGAGTACTGCACGATGTGAGGACTGACCCGATGCCCCGGCCACACTCAGACTGGCCAGGAGGCACCCAGGAGCACCCCTCCAGGAGCAGCCCCTTTTATGGGGAAGTGGCATCAGAGGGTGTAGAAACAGCCCAGGCTGACTCAGATCACCTGGGCACGCTGCTTGGGGACCTGAACTCTGGCCTGGCCAGAACCAGGACAGTAACATACACTGATTTAAAGTGTTCTTTCAATCCAGATTCTCTTGCCTTCAATATTATGTACATTGTTTTGTTTCTTCACCCACAGAAGCCTGTTTCTGTCTCTCCATCTCTCTATGTAGGCACACATGTATAAACATACAGAATCATAGAATCACAGGGGTTGGAAGGGACCTTGAGAGATCATCGGTCCAGCCCCCTGCCAAAGCAGCTCCCCAGCTCACATTGCACCGGTCAGCGTCCAGAGGGAAAAAATTGTGTATCCACGAGAATGCTTGGATAAAATTCCACTTTCAGGGAACAGCAGCACCGTAACACTATGGATAGGCCACACTGCTGTAACAGAATCAGAATCACAGACTGGTCTGGGTTGGGAGGGACCCCAAGGGTCACAGAGCTCCAACCCCCTGCCACAGGCAGGGACACCAACCTCCAGGCCTGGAGCTACACAAGGCTGCCCAGGGCCCCAGCCAACCTGGCCTTGAACACCCCCAGGGACGGGGCACCCACCCCCTCTCTGGGCAGCCCCTCACCACTCTCTCTGCAAAGAACTTGCCCCCAGTCTCTCCTCTCCCCCTTCCCTCCTCCAGCTTCACTCCAGCCCCTTGTCCTGCCAGTCTCTGCCCTTTAACAAGCCCATTCCCCTCCTGTTCCTGGGGTCCCTTCAGGGACGGGGAGGCTGCAGTGAGGTCCCCCCACAGCCTTCTCTTCTCCAGGCTGACCCAGCCCAGCTCCCTCAGCCTCTCTCCATAGGGGAGCTGCTCCAGCCCTCTGAGCATCTTTGTGGCCCAACTCTGTGGTAATCCAGACTTAGCAGCAGAAGATTCAACGTCCAAGTTACAATTTGCTCAGCTATGATACATCACACGACTCACTGATCAGCAGATGCAGAAAATGGAAATAGCTGACAGAAAACCACAGCGGCCTACATTCAGGTCCTGAATTAAGATTTTAGATTCTCATCAACAACAATAGTAATCCAGGGCTGACGTTAGATGAAAAAAGCCTGAAGAATGGATACAAGTCAATTACAGTAAGTTATCACTAAGGTCTCGTTATAAAACGAGACAGAACAAGACCCAACCCGAGATGTACAGCAGCTCGACAAGAGTGGGATATGGAGTCAGAGTAAAGAAGAAAAAGAACCAAGAGAAACCAGTCCAGTTTTCTGGAGAACATCTACCATAACTGGTACCCTGTGTGTTCTGTGGCCAGGGCATTTATCATGAAATTCACAACTGAAGGTGTGCTGGCAATCTGCTAAATGAGCCCCTCCCGTTTCACACCAAAGAGGAGCTTCATTGATCACCGGTACCTTCCCAGCTGTTACACAAAAGATTGTGGAAGCACAGCAACACCCTATGTCTTTCAAAACAATACTGTTCTTTGCACACATCTCTGCTACCATCACAATCAAAAATAAAAAAGACAGCAGTGGAACATCAAAGAAGCCTCTGAAGGATTTCCTCTGGGGCTTCAGCCTTTCACTGCCCGCAGAAAGTTCCCTACCCTGGTGTCATGGGCCCAAGGGAAAGCTGAAATACCCAGTTCTGCAAAACCTCTGCGGGATGAAGGTCCATCAAAGAGTGCCATATTGAAAGAGCTTGGAGAACAAGACAGCTGGGTCACAGAGCCATCGTGAAGTACAAGACATCAGTCAGCTTACTGCTAATTGACCCAGCACTCGAATGAGAAGAAAATGAGTTCTTGCAGCTTTACCAGCTATATTAAGCTGTATTTCTACAGAAACCTTGTGTAATAAGATTCTTAAAACACATTAGTAAATTATAATCAGGGATTTCTTACCCCTTTTATATGCTTATGTGGTGGTTCAGCCCCAAGCAGTGGCTGAGCACCACATGCCACTCACTCCCTCCCAGAGGAGAAGTATCCATGGGTTGGGATAAGGACAGTTCCTGACAAAAGCACCCCAAAAGGGGAACAGGAACAGCCCTCAGCCAATGTCACTCACACCCAGTGATAACACAGAGTACTGCACCAACACAAGCACCAACCCAATGTCCCAGCCACACTCAGCCTGCCCTGGGAAGCATCCAGCCCTCCTGGAGCAGCCCCTTTATGGGGCAGTGGTGTCAGGTGGGGTGGAAAACAGCCTGGGGCAACTCAGCTCACCTGGGCTGGCTGCTTGGGATGGGGAGCTCTGGCCTGGCCAAAACCAGGGCAGCTTACAAATTAAAATCATAGAAAGGCTTCCACTGGTTTAGGCAGCTTTGGAGAATCCCCCCCTAACTTTCAATGATGCAGGAATTGCATTCACAAGGGCGAAATAAGAAGCCTGGTGTTTTACCAGGGAGAAAACTTCCTGAGTTCTCCTCTAGGAGGGCTTTCATGAGGCCAAGTGTGAAGGAAACTCCCAGGTGGGTTTATACTAAACTGTGATTCCTACCAAGGAACTTCTCTGAAGAATTCTTCTGTGCCAACACAGGTGAAGAGAAAGGTTGTACCGATACAGAACAAAACGTTTCTGCTTAAGCAAAGGCACTGAGTGAATGAAGCACAAAAGAACACAAACAGCGTGTGTGGGAAGGTCCTGCTGAACCTGTGGACCAGGAGGAGCATATGGTAGACAGACAGCCCAGTCTAAACAGAAAAAAAAAAAAAAAAAAAAGAGAAGATGGCTCTATTTCACCATAATTAATGACCCAGGAGCTCATATAGACAAATTAAAGTCAATCCCAAAGCAGCTAGGTCAAGCAGTGAGACAGTGCACAGCCACATCCCTCACCTGGTATAGAGAATCTACCCAAAACAGTTGGCTTATGGTAAATGTTTCTTAACACACATCCCCATTTCCTAAGCCTATTTGGCTTAAACACGAGTGCAAGTACACCTACACACACTTGGGTGACCTCAGTGCCTCACGGCTTAATTCCTCAGCACAAAAAGGGCAAGGCTTAAAATAGTTTTGCAAATTAAATTAAATTAATCATTTTTGCCACGACAACAAGTTTTCTTAACTGCAACAGACGACATGGCCCAGCACTGTGACAGCTATTAGGCTTTAGCAGCAGTGTCAGCACCCCGTTTCTCCAGGGTTTCAATGCATTTCTGTGTTGTGACCACATGCAAGTCATTTTAATTTTGTCTTTAGGTCAATAATAAAATATATTAAAAAAGAAATCTCAGATACATACAGACAGTTTGGAGAACAGTAAACAGAAGTAAAAAATAAATGCATTTATCTTCAGGCTGCGTGCATTCTGCTTACCCTAACACTTTTTGAAACCACCTATAACCTTACAGCATTTTAAAGAAATCATTGTTCCAGGCATCTCCTATACTTTCCATAAATAGAAAAGCAGTCCGGGTGAATTTTGTTATTACCCCTGTAATAACGGTGTGACAGCACGTTGGTTAATCCATAAAAATGCCTAATGTACAGGAATATTTTGTAAGAGCCAGCACCAAGATACCGAGCTATCAATCATGAGGCGGTGGAGGAGAAACTCTGGGATGCTCAAAAGAAATGTCTGTATCTGGGGACAAAATTAGCTAGAGGGTCTGAGGCTCGTCCCTTGCAGTGGGATACCCCCAGTCCTTGCCCAAACTCCTCCTCCGAATCGTGCTCAAATGGCTTATTGCATGTAGTAAGAAAGTCACCGTGCTAATCATTCTAGTGTTGCTTTGGGTTTGTGGGGATCTGTTTATGGAGACTTTGCTCAGTTTATCCCCCCTGCAAGGGTATAAACATGGTCTGTGTGGAAAAACAGCAGCAGGAAGCACGATGGGAGGAGCTGGGACACAGCCAGTGTAGAAAAGCTGCTGTGCACAGGAAGTGGAGTAACTCTAGGGCTACTACTGTTCTCAACACTACCAGAGCACTTCTCCAGGGTCACAATAGAGGGTTTCTCTCCAGCAAGCTTTACTGTTACCGTGTGTTGGCAAGATACCAGTGGTCTCTTTGCTAAGATGTGGTGTGCAAGAATGTAAACTGGCAGACTGAGAACTCCTCTGTAAACATCCACGTCCTCATCAGGAAGCCAGGCCAAAGCCTGAGCTCAGCAGGGCAGGAGGCTCTGCCCTCCTCAGAATGCGACAGCGGCTGCAAGTCACCAGAGACACGGCTCAATGGGGACTCTGTGTCTGGGAGGTCTCTGGGGCTGCAACTGGAGGAGTTGGGAACAAAAGGAGTTTTCAGGGGGCATGAAACCACCGCGGTGCTGAAAGGGCTCAATTTACACCCGACCATGATCCATTTTACTGGGGTCACTTCTCTTAATGCAACAGTCACAGCTTTCTCTGCACTAAGACTTCATGAGAGGCAGGTTACAGCAAATTGGTATTTGTAATCTGAGTTTTCTCTGGTTTTAAAGGCACCAACAGCCCTGCAAACTGATGACTCCATAGCTGGAATGCACAGAAACAAGCACTTCTCAGAACTGAACCCAGAATAATTAGCTTCTGATCCTGCTCTGTAAGCCCCTCTCAAACCTGGTGGGATGTCACCCAGCTGGACAACCTGGAGAAGTGAGGTGAGGGGCTGGAACAGGCTGCCCAGAGAAGTAGTAGATTCCCCGTCCCTGGAGGTGTTCAAGGCCAGGTTGGCTGGGGCCCTGGGCAGCCTTGTATGGATCCAGGCCTGGAGGTTGGTGTCCCTGCCCACGGCAGGGGGTTGGAGCTCTGTGATCCTTGGGGTCCCTTCCAACCCAGACCATTCTATGATTCTGTGATTCTAAGTGGGCCCATGTGAACCTCATGAGGTTCAGCAAGGACCAGTGCAAGGTCCTGCACCAGGGTCAGGGCAATCCTCGTCATCAGCACAGGCTGGGAGAGGAGGTGCTGGAGAGCAGCCCTGCAGAGGAGGACTTGGGGTGCTGGTGGAGGAGAAGTTCCACATGAGCTGACAATGTGCACTCGCAGCACACAAAAAAAAATCTTCACCCAGCTGAAACACTTCTGCAGAGGAAACTACTGTTTTTAACAACAGCCATCGCTGTCAGTCAGGACTCAAAGCTAATGAGGAACCTGGGGGGGGGGGGGGGGGGGGGGGGGGAAATCCCTAAGCAAAAACTATATTTGGATACTAATCTTTGGAACCAGCGCTCCTGAGAGCAGTCCTCACAGGGTTACAAACAGCCACCAAACCTGTGAGCCTGTTTATCCACAGGCTGCTTAACGTGCTCGAAGTTGTCTGCCTGGGCATCACTTGTTTTGTTGGTTTCCCTTGATGTGCCTCAGGGCACCTCTATAAATAAGTCTAAACACTGCTCCTGCACTTTTCCACAGCATTACCACGCAAGAAACACGCCTCCTTGGACAGGGACAAGGAGCTCCAAGAACTTTCAACTCCAAGAACTTTGAGAAACACTTCCAAATGCACACAGCATTGTGACATTTTCTTTTCATATTTAGTATTTCCTTCCCAATGTTTGCAGGAAGCCAACAATGGCACACGTACGATTCAAACACAACCCCCAAGCTCCGCTGCTCTGCCTGGGTATTTTAGGAAGGCGGGCAGGGCACTGGTACCAAGGCACACTCCCCTTCAGCAAACACTGCTCTCTACAAGCGCCAAGCAGACAAACAGAATGAGCTAGGACATGGATGCCAGAGCAAGGAACAAAAGCACCCGCAGCTACCGCCATGGAGCTGTGACTGGGTGGAGCTGGAGGGGTGTCCTTGTTGGTGAAGTGACACATAGGGGGTGGAGCAATCGCAGGTTACTTGGCATGTCACACACCAATGAAAGGAAGGACCTTTTCTTCTTTAACAAAGCCAAGTCTGCAGGACTTTGGCCAAATCACTTTCATGGAGAAGCAGCTCACAGAGCCCAGATATATCAGTTACCAAGCCCAGCAGAAGAGGCAGTTGCTCAGCGCCTCACCGCCAGCATCTCTGTCTGCAAAAGAGGATTGGAAAGCTATCTGGTTCCAACCCATGCAGGCAAGCAAGTGCAAGAGGAACCAATAAACATGCCAACACACCTAAGATGCAAAAACACAGTGCTTTTTTTTGTATTTATCACAGCGTTGATATCTTTCCCAGTACTGAGCAATCATTACCACTGTGAATTGCTGCCTATTTTAACATCATCTGAAAAGAAAACTTCTTGCATTTGGCCTCTGGGTTGTATTTCTGCAAGTTAGTGTGTTTACAGGCACCTACAACAGCATTCCGCCTCCCTCAGCTCCAACCAGCCAAGACTCTTCCCTGCAGTACCTTCCCAAGGATGCTCAAACACTGACACAGAAAGCAGCAGCAGCACAGAACAGCAACAAGCAGCGTAATTATTATTTCGTGGGGCAGAAGGTGTTAGATCAGCAGTGTGATTAACTGTTTGGCCCCAGGCAGCACCTCCTGCTCTTGCAAAAGAGCCGTAAAACTTGAGGTTACAACCAGCAGACAGAATTGTTTCGTTCATCTCGTCATCGCTGGTATGAGCAGCGTTACAGAGGGGAGAAGCACACCTACTGACAGGTGGCTGTTTGAAGCCCTCAAGTTTCCATGCGTAGCCTGCTGCCTGCCTGAAAACATCCCGATTCCATCATGAGACTGGACAGGATCACGGCTCAAAAGGGCAGGAGTGCAGAACACTGCTGTGCTCTGCCATGAGGGATGCTCTGCTGTGCCAGGGTTTGGATGGAGGCTACTCGTACACTACAGGGTTTGACCTTCTTCAAGGAACAACCAGCTTTAAGCTGCAATGTAAAAACACCACGGACTTCACTGTGATGCCTGAACCACCCCTCTGGGAAGGATGCAGAGAGGAGATCAAGGATCAGCGAACAACCTGCCACAGCCCAAATCTCGTCTCACACAACAAAAGCCCATGCTGCAGAGCAGTGCACATGTCGAGGGGCGAGCCCACTGCAGGATCAACATTACAGCTGCCAAACTGACTCCCCTTCTCTATCCTTCACATGAAGGATCCAGTTTGCAGCTCTCTAAGTTAGCAGGAAAACTATTCCAGTGCAATGACGCATCCCCAGGTGGCTACAAAGGAGGGATGCCTTGGTAAACCTTACAGCCTGAGCTAGGTGTTCAGGAAAGGCCAGCCCTTTGTTACTGCTTGACATGGGTCTGTCAGAGAAGTCAAAGGAATCACAGTGCTGAGAGCCTGATGAGGACCTGTCCTTTGAAGCAGTCCTAAATAGAAGGAACAAGGTGATTCAGACAGTTTCTTCCTAGATAATTTCATTCCTCTCAGACACATTTTGTCATTTACAAAAGAAACAGAGATACACCACCTCAGTAATTTCCTTCCATCCAGGGGTAGTAGCATCATCGATCCAAAATCTGTTCAAGCTGTTCTAAGAGGCTGAACAGTTTTCCTTGAAAAAATGGGCTAATTACTATAATCCCCTGCAGTGTCACTGATGTGGCAAAATCTCAAGAGACTGGAACTGGTGACAGAGTGACAATAGGCTTAGGGACAAAGTCTCTTTATATTGATAAGCTGGGTACGCTCAGTACCAGCAGCTGTAACTCATGTTTATTTCCTTTGTCTATGTTTTTCCTGCATGCAGATGGTATAGAATCACAGAACCATTTCGGTTGGAAAAGACCTTCCAGATCATTGAGTCCAACCATCTATCCAGCCCTACTAGGTCCAACACTAGCCCATGTCACCAAGTACAATATCTACCTTCTTTTAAACACCTCCAGGGATGGTGACTCGACCACTCCCTGGGCAGCCTGTGCCAATGCCTGACAGCCCTTTCAGTACAGGCATTTCTCCTAACATCCAGCCTAAACTTCCCGTGATGCAACTTCAGACCGTTTCCCCTTGTCCTGTCACTGGCTACCAGCGAGAAGAGACTGACCCTCACCTCACTACAGCCACCTTTTAGGTAGTTGCAGAGAGCAATGAGGTCTCCCCTCAGCCTCCTCTTCTCCAGGCTGAACACCCCCAACTCCCTCAGCCGCTCCTCAGAGGATTTGCCCTCCAGCCCCTTCCCCAGCCTGGTTGCCCTTCTCTGGGCACACTCAAGCATCTCGATGTCCTTGTAGTGAGGGGCCCAAACCTGAACACAGTACTCCAGGTGCAGCCTCACCAGAGTTGAGTAGAGGGGAAGGATCACGTCCCTGGTCCTGCTGGCCACACTGATCCTATTGCAGGCCGGGAAGCTGTTGGCCTTCTCAGCCACCTGGGCACACTGCCGGCTCATGTTCAGCCAGCTCTTGATCAACACCCCTAGGTCTCTCCCCTCCAGACAGCTCTGGAGCCACTCCTCTCCAAGCCTGTAGCTTTGCATGGGGCTGCTGTGACCGATGTGCAGACACCAGTAGCAGCCCAACGGATTGCGAGCCAGGCTGTGGAACACACAGTTACAATGCAAAAGCAATAAAATGTAGCAAAGGTTAATTTTTTCTTTAACAAAAGATGGAAATTGATAATCTGGTCATGTGACCTGTACATATCAGCGATTCGCATCAAAAGTCCCACAACTGAGGGAAAAAACCCAAACCAAAGCCAAACCTCCAGGACCCACCACTGGGCCTGAACTCCGAAATGATCTGTGTTGGCTCTCAGGTTCCTATGCACGATGCCTTCCTATAATACTATTCAGGTACTGTATTGGCATTTAGTCCTAGGGAAAGATGACCAATGGAATTTTGGTGGACAACAGGTTGGCCATGAGCCAGCAGTGTGCCCCAGGAAGCTAGTATTGCAAAAACTAGCTCTTGCCCCCAGGAACGAGTGCCCCACCTCTGTTTCAGAACAAAGTAAACAACAAAAAAGGGGTAAGATTAATAAACCCACCATAGATATGACTGTTACACTGCTCAAGGGCTTCTTCGAGGACACGAAGACCTACAATACAAGATTCTTCTGGGCAAAGCCAACAGCCCTCAGACTGTGCCGCAGCTGAAGGAAGACGCTTCAAAGCGGCTACAGTGACTCAGCAGCAGCAATGGAAGGCACATACCGCATCGTGCGCTTGCTTACACGGGATATGGGTCTGTACTCCTGGACAGGGATGCCCTGTGGAACTTATGGGTAGAAATTCCAGGTGGAACAGTGTCAGAAACCACAGGGAAAGCCTCAGTGAAGACTGTGAGTTTGCAGAGTTCAGTGGATCAGAAGGTAGGACCTTGCTGGGGAAGCTCCCTCAGCCAGGAGAGAAGGGGATGGAACCAAATTTGCCCTATTCCTCATCCTGCCAAAACCTGAGTCCAGAAGGTGATTTCTCAGGAACTTCTATGTGTCTATCTTAGCTAACCCTCCACTGCTGGTTGAAACTTCAAAAGTCAGAACTGGGCAAAATAAGACCAGAGAAGTTTCTTTAAAGCAAGCAGACATCAATCAGTAATTCCTGCGACCTCAGTGGAGGTTTTCTGGTTTGCTGCCAGCAGGGATGATACAGGAACACAGCTCTACACTCCTGCTCTTCCATGATCCACTCTCACACATTCTTCTGCTCTAATTGGTCGTGTTCATGCAGTCGCCTATTAAATTTATTAGATGGTATTTCCGAGGCAAACACAGAACATGCATATCTCTTTACTCCATTTGCCTCTTCAAAAGCCTTGCCTATTTTTACATAAAAAGCCTTTCTCTGAAAATAATCAAGAGGAAAAAATTCCAAGCCCGCTGCAGATATGCTAATTCCAGTGTACATCTCAGCTCCTAAGATTTGCCTTTGATCTGGACACTTGTTTCGAGAAAAATTAACATACAACACAAAAACCATCATAGATAAGACAAAGGATGAAATTAATTTTAACATTTCTTTTTTTCCCCCTCCCTTATTTCCAGTCAAGACATGGAAAGTTCTGTGTTGCATGGACTGCAAACAGGGACTGGTGTCTTTTGTACATCGTTTGCCATCTGGTGAATTTCGGTACAATCTAAAGGGGGTTTTGCCCTGTAGAATAAAAATCAACGATCACCTTGTCCATGTACTCTCTTGCAGACACACAGAGGGTGTAACAAAGTCAGATGCAGAGGTTCATTAACTTGCAACCGTTTTAAAAAGCTCAGTGATATACGGAGTCTCCCGTTCTGAAAATGGAGGTTTAACTAATTCCTGAGTCAGCTTGCACAGAATTATTTGTTTCTTGCCAACTGGACACAGAATTCTGTTGGTGTTAATAGAAGCCTTATCATTTATCTCTGCAAGCCATGTCGCTGCTGTTATTAAATGTCCATGCACAACCTGCAGCAGGGAGTTTGAAAGCCCAAGCAGCTCAGCCAGCTGTCCCAGGCAGCAAACAGCAGCCCCAGGGATCCGGCATCTCCCATCAAGCAGCTTAGAGAGATGCTGGGGAAAAATCAGACACAGCAGGATCTGCAGAGGAAGGACTGAAAGGTTTGGTAAGCTGGCACAAGCACTGCTTGTCTGATGTTCTCCTATTCACCTGAAGGAATATGAAGGAAACAACAAGGAGTCTTGTGCCTGGGAAGGAATATCTGCTTGTATTGGTACAGGCTGGGGTGAGCTGCTGGAGAGGGGCTCTGTGGGGAAGGACCTGGGGGTCCTGGTGGGTGACAGGGTGCCCATGAGCCAGCAGTGTGCCCCGGGGGACGAGACGGCCGGTGGGATCCTGGGGGCATCAAAAGGGTCATGGCCAGCAGGTCAAAGGAGAGGAACCTCCCTCCCCCTCTGCTCTGCCCTGCTCAGGCCCCACCTGGAGTGTTGTGTCCAGTGCTGGGCTCCCTGGGACAAAACAGACAGGGATCTCCTGGAGAGAGCCCAGCAGAGGGTACGGGGGGGATGAAGGGCCTGGAGCATCTCCCCTGTGAGGAAAGGCTGAGTGAGCTGGGGCTGTTCAGCCTGGAGAGAAGCAGCCTGAGAGGGGATCTGATCAATGGGGATCAATAGCTGAAGGGTGGGACCCAGGGGGCCACGGGCAGCCTCTGCTCAGTGTCTGTGGGTACCGGACAAGGGGCGATGGGCTCAAGTTGGAGCACAGGGAGTTCCCCACCAATGTGGGGAAGAACTTCTTCCCAGTGAGGGTGAGGGAGCCCTGGGACAGGCTGCCCAGGGGGATTACAGCTATCCAAAGTCAATCCCCCCACTTCTTGTCTACAAAGAACAACCAAAATTGGCACGTTCATACTTAACTATGAAAGCCACCCACCCAAGGAAAGAGTTTATCTCCAAGATATACTTTAAAACCAGCTCTACTCATGCTAAAAAGGCTCTGCAAAAATTGTTTCAACTTCCTTTTGCCAAAGGGAAACATCTGCAGCCTGGGACTTAAGAGAAGTCTCAGTGACATTATATCCTTCTTTGTGCAATTAACAGGTTACCCTTAGTTAATAGTCTCAGCATCTTCAAGAAAACATTCCTGAGAAGACACATGCACATATATACACACTGAGCTACCAGGGAGTACTGAAATAAATCTAGCTGAACTGGTACAAACCCTTCTGAAAACTCTCTTGGGGCTTTTAAATGTGAATTACTGTTGGGTTGGGGTTTTTTAAATGTAAACCATGAGAATTAAGTATGTATAGGGTTTCAAATTAATACATGAATGCAAATAGAGTGGAGATGACAAGCTGAAGAATCACGCCCAAGCTCCTCTGAACAGTGACATCTTGCCAGCTGCAAGAGAGAAACATGGAAATCTAGTGACCCCGAGAGAGAATCACATACGTTTCAAGCCATCTACTCATTAAACACCCAGATAAATAAAATACTGTGCTGGTTTATAGCCTTCCTCTTTTTTAAAGCAGTACTCCAAATGAATTTGAAAGCCATTTGCCCTGCTTGGCATATCATCAAATAAAACACCACCAGACTTACTTAAGCACTACTGAAATGATGTCGCTCGTTATGGATGAGCTGGAAGTCAAACCTGCCCCAGACACAGCACTCAATAGGAAGAGCCTGTGACTTTCCACAACAACAGCGATCGGAGCTTCACTGTTTAGACCCCTAAGAATCAGGTTTTGCAAATTGGTGATGCAATACAAGTACACTGTAAAAGGACATCTGGACAAAGAAAAGCAGGACAAAGCAGGACAGAGAGGTTGTGCCTGGGAAATGACCAGCGCTACCAGTGTATCTCAACATTAAAAACCCCCCTGGGGGAAAAAGAACAGGCAGCAGCGACTGTCCGGGTGCTGGGTGGAATCCCTTGCTGAAGACTCTCTCACAGACATGGGAAAGCAAAACAAAAAAAGACTGGCAAGTATATCCTGTCAAGGAAAAATATCAGCAGTGGTAGGAAAGGAAGAAGACATTGACTGCATTGGGTTATGGCATGCATTAAGGTCTTTATCTCAAGAGCTGGACCTCTAAAGATGTTTCCTTTGTATGCTACCCTGACTTCACAGACACCAACGGATTAGGTCTCTTCACAAACCTGGAAAAGACCAAAAAAAAAAAAGCACTCTATTGCCTAGGACATCTGCATGCATCCACAACAGCACAAACAATAGGCCTTCCAAGCAAGGGAAACCTGCTCAAAACTGCTGGTTCCCAGATTTCTGACTCCACACGCACAGGGTGGTACTTGGCTCTCAGGCCCAGCCTCCCGATGTTGCAAGCAGCTCCTCTCTTTTCGCTGTCTGGAGTCCTGGGAATTTTAATGGGGAAACCCAGAGGCCAACTCAGACACAGTTCTTGCTCCTTCCCAGTCACTAACTGCCAGAAGGAAATGAGAGCTTTGAGTTCCCAAATATCTTCTGAAAATTTACTACACAAAATATTGGGGGTTGGTTTCTTCCAAACCAAAATGAAGTATTATTTAACATATAATCACAACATTAATTCTGGTAATTAGCCAGAAAAAGTTACAGATGTAAAATTGCTCACAGGCTATCCCCATGCCAGCACAGCACTGATTGGAAGGTAGTCTCATGTGTGCCTTTTTCCTGTCCCGGCTGCACTAAGCATTTAGGATAACAACAGACAACTCTTCAAAATATTTGATGCTGGAGGTACTGCTCTAGCACAGCTCAGAGAACTCTGCCATCCATCCTGCGTAGAAGGTAAACTCTGAAGCCTCCAAAGAGGAGAGAAACCACACACACATTTTTAATATCACATTTGCTCATGTCCCTGAAACCCAAGCACTCTCATTCCCTGCTGGAAGCTCACTGCTTTCCACGAACAGCTGACAGACATGCCAAGAGGGATGTGGGCAATTAAGATCTTACCCACAAAATGTGTTTGAAAACCAATCCACAACTCTGTTCTCAGCAGGAAAGCGAGTGCTCAACATCATCTCAGATCAATCCCTAATTTTAGAGAGGGAGTGAAACTTTTCAGTACCAAAAGTCAGCACGCTGCTGTGTCTCCTTGGCACGTCCCCTGGTTAATGCAGCTGCTGCAGAACGGAGAGCACCTACATCTGGTTGTAACATGCAAGACTTCCTCTTAGAGTGCTGGCAGAGACACACCCATTACACAAACCAAATGATCATACTGCTCATAGTTACTTCTGTTCATACCAAGATCACTAGAGAACAATGAAGCAAAACCTCTAAACGTTACGTCCTTGTTTCTGATGCTCAGAATGAATGCTGAGCTCTTCACAACTCATCAGCTCTATGAACCAGACAACATTTCATGGCCTGTATAGAAATTCATACATCGACCCATGGCATCAGGTGCGTGGCGATGAGCGCAGATCTCACGTGTATAAAGGCTGTTTCTTTTAAGGCTATGGAAGAGGTGGGGGGAAGGAATCTTTCCTACTAATGACTAAGAAGGTGAGTGGGAAAGTTGCTCCTGGATGGTGGAGCTGCTGCTTTTAAATCTTGGGATGCCAATGCCCAGACCACTAGTACCTGTGGTTACGCCAGCTCCCAGGAAGGCCAGCACCTGCACAGGGGTAACAAAGGGAACAGCACAAGGAGAAAAGCCTGGAATAAATTCTGAAATAAATACTTGGCTTGCAGCTGAGTCAAGCAAGACAGAGATTTTAGGCATATTCCATAAAAATATCCAAAAAAGCTGGGCTGGTTCAGCCTGGAGAGGAGAAGGCTCCAAGAAGATCTTCCAGCAACTTCCAGTCCCTGAAGGGGCTACAGGAAAGCTGGGGAGGGACTTTTTAGAAGGCCCTGGAGTGACAGGATGAGGGGAAATGGGTTTAAATTGGAAGGGGGAGATTTAGACTGTATCTTAGGAAGAAATTCTTCACTGTGA
Source organism: Gallinula chloropus (assembly GCF_964237585.1). NCBI lineage: Eukaryota > Metazoa > Chordata > Aves > Gruiformes > Rallidae > Gallinula > Gallinula chloropus. The sequence goes on along the minus strand of NC_140088.1, from coordinate 92,005,634 downwards.
GGGGGGTGAGGCCCTGGCACAGGGTGCCCAGGGAGGTGCTGGCTGCCCCCTCCCTGGAGGTGTTCCAGGCCAGGTTGGCTGGGACCTTGAGCAGCCTGGGCTGGTGAGAGGTGTCCCTGCCCATGGCAGGGGTGGGACTGGATGCTCTTTAAGGTCCCTTCCAGCCCTGACCACTCTGTGATTCTATGATAACAAAAAGCCCACTTTAGGAACAAAATGCCATTCTTTTCCAAGAATTGCTCCTCTTTCGCATTTCTAGCTATTTTCCTAAAAACCTGCCAAAAAAACCTTTTCTCCTGCAGGTCTACCATTTAATTTCCCTGAAATCACACGACATGCCAGCAATCCCACTGTGAAACCTCTGCAGTTAGTACATTCCCAGAGGCTACAGAAACATCTCTTCATTTAGACCAGCGGAAGAAATGTTTCTTCATCCAGAGACATTGAAGACATTTAACAACCTAAGGAAAGATTAAAAAAAAAAATAAATCACCAAGCACCACATGCAGCAGCACATTGTATGGATGGCAGTAGGCAAAGCTCTTCAGTTGCAACCAAACCTGAAGATTTATGTCAACTTGAAGATCAACGTAAAGAAAGCCTGTTTCTTCCACCTCTGTTCTGAACTGTTTTGTAAGGCAAAGTGTAAAATTCAAATGGAACTTTAAAGTTTTGTTCAGCAATACCTACGAGGAACAGAACAAATGTTTATAGCTGTATGTGTGAGACCAGAAATTAAACAGTACTTTTAAAGAGAGAATTTGGAAGAGGTAAAGGATCATACCTTGACGTTTCCTGCTAAGGTCTTGAGAGTTTTTTGGAACACTCCAAAACACATAATCTCTCTGCTGCTCTGAAGACAAGGACTGTAGGGCTAGTTTTGGTATTCAAGCAAAATTCATAAATGGGAGCACCTTCTCCAGAGTAACGATTTACACATTTGTAAGTAAAGTACACTAATTTATCTTCACAGAGTCACAGAATCATAAGGGTTGGAAGGGACCCCCAGAGCCCATGGGGTCCAACCCCCTGCCAAAGCAGGGTCCCTGGGACAGGGCACACAGGGCAGCATCCAGATGGGGCTGGAATCTCTGCAGAGAAGGAGACTCCACACCCTCTGGGCAGCCTGTCCCAGGGCTCCCTCACCGGGAAGTTCTTCCCCAGATTGGCGGGGAACTCCCTGTGCTCCAACTTGAGCCCATCGCCCCTTGTCCTGTCCCCACAGACACTGAGAAGAGGCTGCCCATGGCCCCTGTGTCCCACCCTTCAGCTATTGATACCCACTGATCAGATCCCCTCTCAGGCGGCTTCTCTCCAGGCTGAACAGCCCCAGGTCACTCAGCCTTCATCACCTTCGTAGTCCTATTTTCTTAAGAGAGTTTTTCATCCCAACAATCACCGCTGGCCCTGAACAGTCCCTGCCATTATTTGTAAGGGTTATTCACAGCTGGAATTGTCTTTGCAGTTCTTTGCATCAGAACCTCACCCTGTTATGCTCTAGAGCTCATCCCCTCCATGCTCACAATTGCCTTCACACACCATTGCCCTTCCCGCTGCTCTCAGCCATGGCCAACATGAGATTGAAATTCTGGACACTGATCACAGTAAAAACATGTCAGAGATACAATAAAACCTAAATTATTCTGTTAGCACAAGCATCCAGTAACACCATCCCAGTCCCCCGACATTACTCTTGCGTAACGAGAGAAGCTCGTTGTCCTTCTTGAAATGAAATCGCTGTCATAAGTGAAGCTGCTGCAAAGGACCCTCACAGTTAGCATGCCCTTCCTCTCGTCCTTGGAGCACTGCATGCACCTACCACGCTTTACACCATCCCTCAGGCAGCAGTTACCTGTACACCCAAGTCTCTGATGAAGTCTTTCACCCGATGCCTGACAACCGTCACCTTCTGACTGCGGCAGACAGACTCCTCAAAGCAGTCACGCTGAACCTTTCATAGGCTGGGGGGCTTTGTCTGACCTAACAGGGCAGCACCTAAATTTTGAATCCAGGCACAATAAATAGGGACCTCAACTGGAAACAATCACACAGCCCAATTCTCCAAAAACTCACTCTTATTTCCAGCAGCACTGGGAGGCTCATAGGAAACACCGAGACAGAACTCTGCAGGTTTCAAAGGGGGAACCTGGCAATTGCTTTAATGACCTTTAAGCAAGTTATTTTACCACTCATTCCCTTCCAAATATCATTCACTCGTGGTCTCACACTGGTACCTTCACAGGGACCCATAGGGGTGCACAGAGCAGTAACAGGACAGCATCAGCAGCAACACAGAGGACAAGGGAGGGCAGCTACCAATATCTCACCACCCCTGGAGTCCTTCTCTATTGGTGACAGAGAACAAGCTTTGGAGAGATCTTTTGTACTCATTAGATGTCAAGCAGGTGTCAGAGGGTGGGAAGAATCTTGCTTAGAATCCCAGACTGGTGTGGGTTGGAAGGGACCCCAAGGGTCACAGAGCTCCAGCCCCCTGCCACAGGCAGGGACACCAACCTCCAGGCCTGGAGCTACACAAGGTTGCCCAGGGCCCCAGCCAACCTGGCCTTGAACACCCCCAGGGACGGGGCACCCACCCCCTCTCTGGGCAGCCCCTTCCAGCCCCTCACCACTCTCTCTGCAAAGAACTTCCCCCCAGTCTCTCCTCTCCCCCTTCCCTCCTCCAGCTTCACTCCAGCCCCTTGTCCTGCCAGTCTCTGCCCTTTAACAAGCCCATTCCCCTCCTGTTCCTGGGGTCCCTTCAGGGACGGGGAGGCTGCAGTGAGGTCCCCCCACAACCTTCTCTTCTCCAGGCTGACCCAGCCCAGCTCCCTCAGCCTCTCTCCGTAGGGGAGCTGCTCCAGCCCCCTAAGCCAGGGCACTGCTATGTGTTGTCTGTTTTTCCTTTTTTCTGTCTAAAAGGCAGCTCTGCTTTCCTGGTGGGCTACCAGGAAGAGGAACAGCAGATACAGTTTGCAGGAACTCTTTCGTATCTTCCAGTCCATGGATGCAGGATCTTCCAGGCCCAAGTGATTTTTGCAGGGAGCTTTTCATAGCATGGTCCTTCTGGCCTGGACTCAGAATAACATGTTTTTTCACTATGGTGCATATATTTTACCAATAAATACAGTTCTTTGAACCCTTGTTTTCTGGTCCCGCTTGCTTCTGGTGTTCGCCTCCACATCACTATAACAATTCCATTCCAATTTCCTTCATCCTCATCTTAGAGTTATCACCTCACACTGATCTTCATGTTCACCACACATTTCTACAGACTTTCCTAACTGCTGGAAAACTAATGGTTCATATGTTGACCTCAGTCCCAATAGTTAAAATGACAACACTACATCAGGCATGAAAGAACTGAATTACCAGCAAAATCAGAGTCACAGAATTGTAGGGGTTGGAAGGGACCCTCAAGAGATCGAGTCCAACCCCAAAAAATAACGGCTCATCTAATCAATGCCCTTGCTGGTGTCTAATTCCAGCTTGCTTCTTGCCCATCTTCTGTCTGAATATTAAGCTGAGCTCTGTCAACCTTCAGTAAAATCTGCTACTGCTGTACCTAGCAAATTCAATCCAAAAGGAACGAGGTGACACGAGAACACTGAGGCACGCTGCGCTACGGACTAAGGCACGGGGGAAAAAATTCCTGGGTCTTAGCAACAGGATAGAGAGAACTGGCGAAACGCAGCGAGCGCTGCTGTGTGATGTACTGTTCTTAAAACAAACAAAATCAGTGAAAATCATCAACTTTCCCCAGAAGAAACTGGTTTAATGCCATCTAGAACAATTCACCCATAGATTTCACTGCCTCGAGGTGATAGGTGATGGACTGACTCAACCCTTGCTGCTGAGATATGGGTAGGTCACAGCCCAGCGCTGGTTTCCTGTTTCAGGAGGGAACTGTCATGCTGCAGGAAGGTAAGGGGCTCTCAGTTTCTACAGGTATCTGTTTGCAGCACTTTATGGCACAAGCCAGGAAATGGACCGCTGGGATTATAGGTTTCCCACAAATACCAATATGCACTAATGGCTGTCATTACTACTGCAATAAAAACACCCAGATAATTTTACTAAGGAAAAAGGCAAGTCCAGACAAGGAAAAAAGACTTGGCCCCAGATTTTATCAATCCAAGCTCTAAGTATAGTAAAAATTAGTCCTAATTTGGCTATTAACACAGCCACATATCATAAACACCAAGGGCAAACAAGGGAAGATTCAACTCGTTCCTGACAGGCTGAATCTCAAAGCCTTTAAAAAGCAGCTGAAGCTACTAATAGTGGATGGAAACCCCTCTGCTAACTTCAGCAAGCTTTGGTTTGGGCTCTAAATAATGAGCCGTGGGTTTTGTCTGAGCTCAGCTAAGGACGAGGGTCTGCTCTCCTGATATTAACATTCAAATCAACCAGCACAAGTCCCCAAACACTCTGTATAATCTCTGAGAAAAGACTCTGGGCTCGGAAAGTCTTCATGTGGAAAAAAGTACAGGGCACAAAGAGCGAAAAGAACACAGGGGGTCTCAAAAGGGGGGTGTGGGGTGGGAATAAAGGCCCTTGAAGCCAGTCCCTAGCAGAAGCCGTGAAGCAGGAGAGCAGAGGGCTGCTGGGCTCTCAGCCTTGCTACAGCACTCGCACTGAAGGCTGCAAACTGCACTGAAGCGAACAACCACAGCAGCACAAGGCAGTAACACTGGTTGTACCCATGAGCTACAGTGATGAAGGATGGTCTGTGAGGAAACGACTGTGTATCAGTACTACCCTTACGAGGGCAGCAGCCCAATCCCAGCTGGCTGAACCACACATTACAGTAATGCAAATCACACACTCATTTCCCTTGTATTCCTACAAACCACCCCTCAGACAGGAGTGGTGGGAGCCCCAAATAATTACCACCTTTTCATGCTAAGTCACTCACCTCTGCGAATGATCCATTAACCCTCATCTCCAGCATCAACACCCAACACGTAAAGCTTCACTGCCTCTAACTCATACTCAGCTGGTCTGTAGCTGCACCTCTGTCGCCCCAATTACATCACCTACAAAGGTGATTTGCATTAATTCTATTTACCACCTTCCTTTGGCAATTGGGTTTTTAATTAAAGGTATCTGGGTTCCATTTGGATGAAGCTACATTGCAAAGGGATTTCCAGCAGTATTTTGTTTTTGCTCATACACTACAAAATAAATTGGGATACCGTTGATGTAACTGCCATATGAAAACAAGCCAGACTATCACCTCTGCTCAGAGACAGCTCCTGGTTTGCAACAATGACTTCTAGGGAAGGCCCGTTGTACATCACTAGCTTAATTGCTGTCAACTGGGTTTCAGTGGGGCTGCCCTCCCAAGCTCTTGCTGCAAGGGAACAACCTTGCATTTTTAGAAGTCTACATTAGCACATAATGAGCTCATGGTGGCTGTTTTACAACTGAAAGCATCGCCTGCTCCTTCTGCTGGCGACGTGGCTGCTGGAAAAGGCAGTTCTGCTGAGGACCAGGGGGCAGAGAGTCGTGTACACAGACAGGGCATCACACAATTCACCATAAGCCCACCCACATGCTCACACCCCCAACACAATCACAGTGATGGCAAGGTCTGCAAGTGCCAGGGCGTCCCTGGAAAACACCTTCTGCAACGCTGGAAGTTAATTGAACATGAATGTAACCACAGAAGCTGTGGCTGCCTTTCTGGCGGGGAGTGGGGATGGCTACCCCTCTAGTCCCCAGCTCCGAGGCGTGCTGGAGGAACCGTGTGACTCAACACTACATCCAGTTAACTTGCATTTCACACAGTAAAAGGTCCTTCTGGTAGCACCAGCAGCTGAACTGGGGGGCATGATCTCTAACCAGAGCAGTAGGTCATTGGCAGGGCGGTGGCCTTGAGACAAGGCACAGGACATGCTTCCAATCTTCCTCTCTCTCTTTGCTCTGCAAAGGCCATAGTCCTCGCTCCGTCTTCGGCATGAGCAAAGCAGTCAAAGCACAAGTGGAAATGCCAGCTCATAAAGCGCCTTTCTTCACTGTTTCAAAGCTAATGAGCATGAATCATCGACTGATTGGGAAATCAGTGCCCATTCCAGCGCCTCTGTTTTCTGATATTCACCATGCAGAGGGGTACACAGCAACAAGAGAGCAGATCCTGAGCTGACAACAGCTGGCAGAGGCCCCTTCAGCTGTCACAAACCTACGTCATCATCCCGCAGGGCCTATGGCCCATCATGTTCAGTTGCCATGCACTGGGAAAACATCAGTATCTGAAGGGTGGGACACGGGGACATGGGCAGCCTCTGCTCAGTGTCTGTGGGGACAGGACAAGGGGCGATGGGCTCAAGCTGGAGCACAGGGAGTTCCCCACCAATCTGGGGAAGAACTTCTTCCCAGTGAGGGTGAGGGAGCCCTGGGACCGGCTGTCCAGGGGCGTCACAGCTATCACAGAAGGCTCTAAATCTCTTATAAACTTCATCGGTTCACACTTTTCCTTTATGAACTCCAAAACTATCATTGGTGTTCTTTGACTATGCCCATGCTTAGGTCACCGTTGCTTTATAAAGAAAACCTTTTAGCGGAAAAATTAGCAGATTTAATTGATCATGAAGCTAAACCACTGCAGGACACTCTGCGCTCCTGGTGCCAATTTAAACTCACTTGCCCTGAGCCAGTACTACACCGTAATGTAAACACACACCACCCAAGACTGGATGAAACAAATAGAAGCAACCAATTGCTTCTGAAATATTTGGCCTGTGGTGGAATCCCGTATGCTGTTTAACCTAGAAAATTATTTCAAACTGCAATTACTGCCGATTTCCTTAGGAGCCAATCCTGTTCTCCAGGGACCTCTGCATTCACAGACCAAGGTTTTTGCGTGCATGCATGACAAACCAAAAAAAACAAGGAGGTTATAAATTGTTTGCCCGCATGTAACCCAACTCCAGGCAAAGTGGAAGCAGCCATGGAAAAGGTGAAATGATCTACCTTTACCCCCTGAACTGGTGTGTGCTCAAGGAAGGGTTTTCTTTCAAGAAGGTTTGGGGATGTCTGATCACCACCCACACATTTGACTTGCAATGCCCATAGGGAGACGCTGCCCTTCTGTTTAAAAGGTGAAGGTGTAACGCTACATTTCCACTCTCCAAAACCATGGCTGCAAGAGAGAAAGATGAATTTGAAAATTAACTATGTGTATTTTCAAAAAGGAAATGTTTACCAAAAAAGTGGTCTGAAGCAATTCACTGCCTCTCTCACGCAGCTTCAGAAACTCCTCTGAGGAAGCCTTAAACACTGACCCGTCTCCATCTGCTTTGTCTAAAAAAATAGTAATTCCCTCCTGGTTTCGGTGCCAGAGCACAATGAAATCAAGTGGAAATTAATGAGATAATGCAAAATGTCCAGGATCACACTGGACAAATGACAAATTTCTCCTGAAAATGTACTATGGGAATACTAAATTATTCCTATACAGTGCTGGAATAGCAACAGCAAGTTCAAACTTCGTGGTTAGCAATTTCTGTCACCAAGACAAAAGCAACCCAATTAGCTAGGAGAGATGTTGAAATAATTAATTCCTGCAAATAAATGAGGGTGTAAGATCCCCTAGCCATATTATTGTTTTCTTGGCCTCCCTCTGTTCCTCGCATTTCAGAGCTCCAGGGCTCCCAGCATCCAGCCTAAACATCTATGTGCTGCATGTATCAGCCTCGATCTGTAGAGTGGAAAAAACTCTTCCAGCCAGAAATACCGTCTAAAGCATCAAGACAACAAGCCCAGTGGAGGCAGGGACATGGAGCAGGGCGAAACACGGCATCTCCAACAGGGCACAGGCAGGTAAGAGAGGCAGAGAACACGAGAGGAGCCCAACACGTCCACAGACTGCTGCTGTACACACCTTGCTGAATAGAGACTGCCCAAGGAGAGGAGTGGTCTGGCTTTGGCTCAGCAGGCAAGACTTAAAAAAAGCAAAGGAAAACAAAAAAAAGCTGCAAGAAGACAGACAGAAGACTCACTACAGAGACACTTAGAAGTGTCAGACCTTCACACCGACTCATCTTGCTGCTGAAATAATTTTCCCAGGTGCTCTTCCATCACATGTCATGGAACCAGCAGGAGAGGGGGGCAGAGAGAGCATGTGGCTGCCTCCAGCCCAGACCCCAATATACCCAGACAGCCAGGACTGGCAGGTAGAAGCCGTCACCACCTGAAAGCCCAGCTCAGCCTGTGTCACCACTGGCCTGCAGGAACGCGTGACGAGGCTGCACGGTGGGCGAATGCCACACGATACACACGGTGTTTGACAGCCCCAGCCATCCTGCTGGGAGAAGGGGAAGCTAGCTGGGGAAAAAGGGACTTGCTTCTCTGACTCAACTGCTGTTTGGCAAATATTGGTGAAAATGAGCAAGAGCTGTGAATGATAGATCAGGAGCCCAGAATGCATGGCAGGAAGATGCAGGCTCAACACAGCACATGGGTCCCTATCAAATTCACCACTCTTGTTCAGATTATTTCCTCCTTGTTATCTTCACAGTATTTAATCTGTGAAATGTAGCACATGCACAGACCTGCTAATGCATAAAATAACTCCATCCCATTGTAGATTCTTATTACTCTATTTAAAAAAAAACCCTAACAACAACATTTTTAAAAGACACACATATATATATCAACTTTAAAGCCCACAATAAGCACATCAAACCACAGAATCATTTCAGTTGGAAAAGACCTTTGAGATCATGAAGTCCAACCATTGACCTAGCACTGCCAAGTCCAACCAATGTAATCCTTTAAGTAGCTGTGTCAATCCTAAAACTTGTCCACTGCTCATTCCATCACGACATAATAACACCTGAAGTCATCCTGTTACACTAGAATGCAGAAACCTAGACAAGCCAAGCTCAGCTGTGTGGCCACCATCACGTACTCTGTCTTGCCCCCTTTCCCATGCCAGAAAAACAACCAGAGCATCAAGAGGCCATAGTCCACATGTAGGGCTGTATCACCCATTGTTATTTTCCTTGTCTCATTGCTGTAAATAAATGGAAGTCATTTCCCTGGAGCATCCAGCACCGTGGGGCTGCTGAGAGAGCAGCACATGGGGCTGCTGTGACAACAGCACGTGGCGTAACGCTGATGCAATCACCCACAGCAATGGTTGCTCTGTAGCAACTAATGACACAGAGGCTTTTTCTCAAAGCTGGATAAATGCACATCGTTTTGTTTTGTTTTGTTCCCATTACTCATAGCAACTAAAGCTAGAAGGGACAGGCAAAGAAGAAGAGAGAAAAACACTACATCAAAGCACTGGTAGCTCTGATGTTGGTTTTTATACCCAGCACAAAATGCGCTGGGAGCCTTGTGACAGGAAGGAAAGGCAAAGGAAAAAGCAAACCCTGATCTCAACACGGCAGGAGTATCACTGGGCTTGCATCAGCCTCACACCAGCACGAGCCATGTCACTACGTTGCGCAGACACCTCCGAACACGTCTGGTCTGATCCTCAACAGCCTCTCTGCAAACCTCTGTGTGTTTGCTTTCACGTAAACTGGGTAACTCCAACAGAAGCAAGGCAGCTCCAGTCCTCTAAAACCAGTTCAGCTAATAGAACAACAACATCTTCCAGAATTCGAGAAGCCACGTTACGAGTAAAAGTAACAAGATCAAATGCCAAGGAGCTGGGGTAACCCGGAACTACCACTTTTGCTCTGTGATAAAGCCTTTAATATATTGTAGCCCTGAACGAAACACAAGACTCTGGTTTTCCTCGTTAGCTCTTTCTGCCTGTTCAGCTGTGTGTCACCCAAAGATAAACCTTCTTTCTTCTAAAACCAGAGGACGTGGTCCTTCTAAGAGGATGTTTAGAGGAGAGGGGTGCACTCTGACTTCATCTCAGCTGTGTCACCAAATGGGACAGCAAAGAGCAGCGCTGTCACAGCTGTTTGTCCATCACCAGTAGTAGTGGGACAGCAAGGGAAACAGCAGCAACTGGAGAAGGCTAAGCATGACTGCAAGTGTGAAGGCGATTCAGAGGAAACACCACCCACCAGGACTGGAACTCCTGTCCTACACATCCCCACACTGATTTTAAGTAGAGATGGACACTGGTTCAATTTTTTCTTCTGATGGCATTCAATTTTCCCCTAAATTTGGTAGCTGGAGGAGTGAAATAACCAGATAAACAAACTTTTTAAAAGACTTAAGTCACCATTTACCATTAACTGTTGTGCAGTTACAGCACCATAAATGACATTGGTGAAAACAAAGGCACGTGGGTGCGAGTAGGACCTCCTTCAGTTGAGTCCAGTCCAGAGCTACGTTAGGGAAATTGCATCTCATTCATAACTAGTCACATTTCTCTTGGCTCTTTATGCAATTAACCTATTAGAAGGCTGCTAAAGACCCTCATTTCCTCTTCCCCTTCTAGCTTTTGCACAAGACAGGCTCACCCTTCTAGCAATCCCTCTCTCCGTGCTCCACATATGACTGGATTCGTGTTCTTGGACACTGGTGACCAACACTGCCCCTGTGTTCCAAAACAGGCTTCAAGTGCCATATGCATGGTCCTAAGTAATCAAAATCAATTAAAAGCATTAACTTTTACACTGCAATGATTCTATTAACAAGAATACAACTTCCACTGGAAGTACCTCACCTAATACACCCAATTTCACTTCTTCCATAGATACATTTAAAACAGGAGATGATGCTTAGGGGGATGGGGACAGGGGGAAGTCTGATTTATCTTCCTTTAAATCAGCATTACAACTTCCTCCAAGTCTTTTCTAGTACAAGACCCCCAGGTTTTAATTTCCTTTAAAGAATGAGCATTATGAGCCACACCAGCGATCTGCCATAGGTGGATTATTGGTGCATCGATCCCTCAGCGGTGCGTGCTTTATGATCTGCGGAGTAGGAACCTGGGGTTCCTTGGGAACCCCTTCACCTTTAGTGCTTTTTGTACTGGATACAGGTGTGTGCTTTATTTTCTAAATGATGACCAAGAGCAGTGGTTTTTCATCCCAAACACTCTCTGGGGGGACGGAACAAGACACTGAGAGGAGTTATAGGAATTTGGTACTAAGACATTTCACAGGACATGCCAAAACCACATTAGACCTCAAAAAGAAACGTGTTCTAAATTCACATTCACACACTATGCTGCCCCTTCCAAACAACAGGTACCCTGGCGATCAAGATGAGATGCCCAGCGCCACCAAACGCTGCTCTCAGGGGGGTTCCACACAAGGCCGCTGTGTCTGCTTCCGCCCCCAGCAGAACACAACCTATGTTCTCTGACACCAGCACTGGATGAATGCAGAAACCTGTCGGGATTTTACCCCTCACTCCCCCGGAAGGAACACAACTCTCACCACGTCACTCAAGTGGAAGCAAAGTACCACAGGAAAACTGGACCCCACCCTACCACTGGATTCACAAACCTATTCCAGCAGCCCACCCGCTCACCTGCAAGGCTCGAAGCCACCAACATCACTGCAAGGATTAGATTTGGGCTTGGGTGGGCAGCCATCTTCACCCTTTTTCACAAACTTTAGGTTTCCTATCTTGTATTAGGGCAAAATTGAAGCTTCTTCCATTTCAAAGTGTGAGTGCTTAAGAAAACCCTGGGGTGCTAGCGAAAACCAGAGAAAACCCTACATCACTTCCTAGCTAGGACATGTATTCACAGTATCACAGAGCTGTAGGGGCTGGAAGGGACCTCCAGAGCCCATGGGGTCCAACCCCCTGCCAAAGCAGGGTCCCTGGGACAGGGCACACAGGTCGGTGTCCAGATGGGGCTGGAATCTCTGCAGAGAAGGAGACTCCACACCCCCTGGGCAGCCTGTCCCAGGGCTCCCTCACCCTCCTGAAATAGAGGAGACCCAGCTGAATCCTGTGCCCGAAACATGTTTCTCTCTGTCTCTGTATTGGGATACACAGATCAAACTCATCTGGCTCAATTAATATTTAATTATCCACACAAAAGGGATCAACTTCCACAGAACAGATAGAGGGCACGTTGGATGGCGCAATGCAGCTTCCTTCAGCAAAAGTAGTTCAGGACCTGAAAACAGGCTATGTTACTTTTGGGTTTGGAGCTCTTGCACGTGGCACTTTCATCTCTGTTCCCAAAAGAAATTGTGCCTACGTAGTCAAAATGCAGAGGAATTCAATCTGGAATTCTTGTACTCTTTGCTATTCCAAGGTGTCTCACTAAAAAAATATATCAATTTTTTTACATTTCACAAAAAGTATTCTTGAAAACAATAATTTCAAAGAAAATTATTCTTAAAATGAATATGAAAGCCTGGAACTGGATTTCTTCACTAAGGTTTCAGGAGAGCTAACCCAATACCAGACCTGAAGCACCCCAACACCTACTGCACCCAAACCGAGTGATTACCCCATTTTTGGTTTACGTTTGTCAGTTGAAAATGCCTGATCAACATTTTTTAGTTGTAAGAGACAACTTTAAAGAGAGACCCAAACACTGATTACGAAGAATAAAGGCGCATCAGCTGTTGGAAGACTCCAAAATCTGGAGACTCGATATCAGGGATGCTTTCTAAGCATTCACTTGGCAGCTGTGGCACATGCTTGTGGTTCAACCTTGAAAGGCTCTGGGCCACTTCACTTAGAAAAGAAGGGCAAAATGAGAAACCACATGTACAGGGATGAAAAAGAAGAGATGGAAACATCCACTTCAGTTCCTAAGACCTTCAAAACCTCTGCCCTAATACTCTATTGTCCCCAGGTTATCTACCAGTCAAATGAAAACAAGGAGTATGCGCTTATCCTCTGATTTTTTTTGCTTCCTCGCAGGGATTTACATCCCCACACAAATAAACCTCACAAATTCCAAGGTAAGACGAAGCAGATATTCCCTCTACTGCTTGGCTGTGCTTAAATAAAATGCCAACATGCTATATAAAATCCCCCGCTGTGTGGAGATCCAGGCAATATTCCAAGCACAGCAGGGTGGGGTGAGGATGTTTTTGTTCAATTTCTTGCTTAGACTGGATTAATCTCATGCCCTTATGGTTGTACGTACAGAATCTTCCCCTCTGTGGTTAAAAACAGGGCCTAATAGTGTCACCTACTTCAAAACAGCTTTTCCTCACCATGTCCAAACCCTTGCAAACAGTCCCCATATCTCAGTGTGTCTGCCTGAAGCTTTAAAATATTATTCCCATTTGCAGCGATTTGTCTCCCTCATACACCATGTTGGTTGAAATGCAAATGCTGTGCAAATTTCCACACAAAATAAGGGATTGAAGAATTTACCAGTGAATATATTTTGTATAGATTAGATTCCTCCTCGTATCAAAGTAATTCCTCACCCTGCAAGCAGTCACAGACGTTTCAGCAGGGTAACTCACATCATACCAATTAAGCTTACTGGGGAGGGGGGAGTAACAGTAGACCTGCTTATGTCATAATTATGCAGAACCACTGACATGTTTCCTCTTAAAGGAGAGAAAGAAAACAAACAGAAATAAATAATTGCCTATAATTAAAGCCGTTAAATTACCTCAAGCAGGGGAATGAAACAGCAGGCACGCTACACTTTGCGATTCAGCCATTTACAGGTTGAACTGAGAGGGGCAGACAAAGTGCCCTGGAAAACTGGGTGTGGCTGGACAATTCACATTTTTAGCCAATTATTTTTCATGAGCATCACTGAATCGCCACAGAGGGCACACAAGCTGGTAACGCTTTCTCCCTACAACAGCCCATGACTCCATCTAAGCAGCATGTTGGAAAGGCGAAGTGAAGGTTTGTAGCCCTGCACCTTCACTGCTCGAAGAACAAGGGGCGGCAGCGTGCGAGTGGGTTTGGTATGTCTCCTGCCAAAACAATCCGCCCTCCCTCAGGGGAGCGCAGGCCACCGCGCTGAGGGGCTCCCCGTGCTGAGGGGCACCCGCTGCCTATCGAAGCCAACTTCGGCTGAAGGAAAGGGAGATTAAAAAGAACGGACGGACAGGGGGAAGGACCCTCAGCTGAGCCACCCGGTTCAGTTATCGCAACTCTATCCATGCCCATATTGAGACGGGGCACACACCCTGGCTCGGGAGGTACCAGCGGGGTGCCTACCGAGCCCCCACCCCAGCGTCAAAACCCTCCTCCGCCTTGCCACTCACCCCTCGCCCAGACCGCCACTCGCTGCCCCGACCAAGGCCGAGAGAGGGCGGGAGGCGCGTCTCGGCACCCCCATCCCCGCCAGCCGCCGCCTGGCGGGTCCCGGCCCCCAGCCCCACCTTCTTGGGCCTTTTCCTCCGCTGATTACCGCCGTTGCACTTCTCACCGCCGTCGCTCTTCTGGGCTGCCTCCTCGTTCATCCTAGCGAGGCAGGTTCGCCGGTGCCGAGCCGTGCCATGAAAACCTCCAGCCGCCCAGCCCCTGCCGAGGGAGGGACCCGCCGAGGGCGGGCGTAGCAGTGTTACCGCAGCAACGGCGGCGGCGGGGCGGGGTCCGCCGGAGCCCCGGGGAGAACCGGCGGGGGGGGATCAGGCGGGCGGACCGGGCCTTTCCGGAGCACCACGGGGGCAGCCTGGGCCGCCCCCGGGGCCCACACCGCGAGGGACGCAGGCCGGGCCGACCCCGGGGCCCACACCGCGGGGCGGGACGCAGGCCGGGCCGACCCCGGGGCACAGCCGGCTCCGCCTCAAGAGAAGGCTGATGGTGCTCTGGAGGGAGAAACGCTGTTAGAACGGCATTAGGGTCTGGGGTGGGAGGGATGCGGATGGCTTCAGCATGAAGGGGTGCTTGGGGCCTTGAAGGGTCACAGGGGGAGACACCTGCCCCATCGAGCCCAACCTGGGCCTGGCTGGTCCCTCCCTGCCTAAAATGAGCTCTCAGGGGTGAAAGGCCTGGGGAACAGTCACAGCTCTGCAGAGCTGGGCTGCTCAGGAGCCCTGGAAAAGCCAGGTTGGGTGGGGCTTTGGGCACCCTGGGACAGCGAGGGTGTCCCTGCCCATGGCAGGGGCTGGGATAGGGTGGCCTTTGAAGTCCCTTGCCACCCAAACCAGGCTGGGATTTTTATGATTCTATGAAAAACACACCTCATGCACTTCTTCCAGCTGCCAGAAAGAACAAGTACCACCTCTTAGACATTCCTGGCCCAGTACACGTGTTGGGCAGAGGTCTGTCGTTTGCTTTGTTTTAATAGAGGAACAAAGAAATAAAGAGAGCTGAGGAAGAAAGAGGCTCAGAACAAAGTATTCTTGTTAAGAAAGGGCTGTGCTGTCCTTTCTCCAAACTGACAGAAGCCACAAGTGCCTGCCTGGCATCGCGAGGCACAGGTGACAAACGCACACCCTCCTCATCCCAAAGCACACACAGGAGCGAGGTGTTCGGCCACGACCAGCATCTCAGAGATGATTCACCGTCAGCATTAAAACAGACAATGGCAGCATGATTAGCACGCATAAGGCGTTAGTTTGTACTGCTAAAATAAATCACCTCTGCTTTGTTTTTAAGAATAAACCAGCAACAGCCACATGTAAATGCATGTGAGAGTTGCAAATTCTTCTTTCTGATGAATATCTTAAAAGGGAAAAAAACCCACCCTAATTCAACTGTTCCCCTTAGAACTGAACACCCAAGGAAGTTCCCCTCCTTTCTCAAAGCCTAGCCAAGGCTGGGGAACAAAAGCAAAAAGTCGCTCCAACTGCTTACTCAGCGGAGGAGAGGTTGAGGAAAGTGGAAAAGACCCAGCGAGGCACGAAAATGCTCTCCCACAATCTTGCTGGCTGCTAACACATCCAACACCTGCAGCCCAAAAACAATGCGAGCAGTGTGACAATCACAAAATCTTTTTTCTTCTAATTTTTGTTACTTCAAGAGTGACTTTTTTGTTACTGCTAGCAGTAGTAAATTCTACACTCCAAGAAACAGCTCATGCAAAAGTAAAGGCAGCTACAAATCTTGCAGAAGGCGGGTGCTATACAACACTACATCTGTTATGCCATAATTAGAGCTGCAGTCACAGGGAGTATTTTGGGGAAGACACACACCAGTCATTTGTTATCAGCGTCAGACGTTCACGGAAACCGTGTGTGAAACCGGTAAAGATGTGGTTGTCCTTCTCATTGACAGAGACACCAGCTCTGCTCACGAACACCAGTTTAAGGAAAGAGGTCCTCTCCCCTTTGGTGTTTCAGACACATTTGGCACAAATTCATCCCCCTCCATGGCCTTTTTTTTTTCCCTCCATACAAAACTAAGCCTTTACAGTGCTTGCCTGACATTAGTTTATTCCCTCTAAGAAGCAATCTTTGGATTAAGGCAGATGGTCCAAGCGTGTGGCAATAACATAACGTCTTCCTGCATTTTCTTACAACACTTCTTGCAGCATCGAAAATAAAAAATCACTGATATTTCTGAATTTAATAATGAAGACAATTTAAATCCCACACGATGGCTCTGAAAACTCAGAGGTGACAGCAAAGGGATGTAAATGGGATGAAGAACACCATTTCACACTCAGGCAAATCCTCCACTTGTCCCTCTGTCCCTAGAAGAGATGGGGCTTGCCGCTACATTTTCAATTCTATGTTTATCTTGGTCTTCCAGCTGGAAAAGAATAAGGACACGGGATCATAGAAGCCTGTGACAGCCAAGAAAAGGACCAGATTTTCCTGAGAGACCTTTATGATTGAAGGTGACACGAAGAAGTCACTGGGAAGTCACAGCGAGTAGCACAAGGCTAGTACCCCTGGGAGGCAGCCAGGATAAAGGGATGAGGAAGAAGTGAGAGAGAAAGACACAGTTTGAGAATCTTCATTTTCATTATGTGAGTTTTCTAGTTCATACCCCATCCTCTTGGAAGCCCCTGCTAAGGTAAGAACACAGAATCAGAGCTGTAGGGGCTGGAAGGGACCTCCAGAACCCATTGAGTCCAACTCCCTGCCAAAGCAGGGTCCCTAGGACAGGTCAGTGTCCAGATGGGTACAGAGCGAACTAAGCAGTGATTAGCTAGGAAGCTAGTATGCAAACAGAGCAGGATCCCTCGAGTAAGAAACCAGCCCATAAGCTGTCCAACACACACCTGCACAGTTCTTTCCCCCCTTCCTTCCCCCTCCTGTCAGTATGCAGGAGTTGCACTTCCACATCACACCCTGAGAAACCAAGCGTACGGTACAACAGCACCCACAAAATATACTGGAAAAGCTTTTTGTGACAATTATCTCAAATACTCATCCACAGGAGCTATAAAACCGGCCCAAACTCACACATACACATTTACTGAAGGGCGACCACCTCATTCGCCTTAGCTGTTCTCAGCTCGTGTCCCCAGACACTGGGCACTTGCCTTTGGCAACAGAGTTTTAGGTGCAAACAGCACAGCAGAACCCTTGGTATCCCAGTCCCAGAAATCCAGCACCAAACCATTCCAATGTAAGCAACCGGGGCATCACAGCTGGTGGAGACTGACAGTAGGCTTAAGGACCACACAAACTCAGGCCTAGGAACCACCTGAGCTGTCTCAAAGCAAAAACCGGCTCAAGACTGCAGTGAGTCCTCAGTATTCAGGACTGCTGAAGGCATTCTTCCTCATCTAAGGTAGTCAGAAAGAAACTACCATAGTGTGTGGACTGCATTTCCTTCACAAAACAGCACTTATTAGCTGAAAAAAAACGCATAGACATAACCAAACTTATAAGGGGAAAGTCATTTTCAACTCCCATGGAAGAAGGCCGCAGTTACGTACATCACCCCTCAGCAGTTTCTAAAAGGGATGTCATATCTCCAACCCACAGAACCCAGCGTGGGATCAGTGGCTGGTAATGTATGATCAGGCAGTTCTGGTAAATGAGGGTCTAGATGAGTGTGGGGGAGCTTCCCACGGATTTACCCTGTCCGGTACGTTGTTCTGAGGCCTGAATTCATCACACTCAAGTCCAGGTGCTTAGCTCAACCGCCTTAATCCACCCAACATCTGGAACACATTCCAGTGAACTGCCTTTGGGGTTAACAGCATATCTGCCCTCACACAGCTCCGAGGAAGGGGATTCCACCCCAGCTTCAATTCACTTCACGGAGCAGAACAGAAATCGTGCAGTGAAAGCATGAAGCGACTCCTCGAGTTCTTTAGCAAAGCCCTGGCCAGCCTCTCCCACACCCTTCTTGCAGTTCACTCGCAGTAGCAGCAAGCAGGGTTTTAATACACAAAACCTGACTCAGAGACCACAGGAAATATTTATTCCCTTGTTGAATGCAAAGCGGACACAACCCAATTCTCCCTTCTGTGTGCTCCTTCGGTAGAAAAGGACTGAATTTCTTGACAGAGGAGGTGAAACCACAACCAGGTCTAACTGCTTTATTTACGTGAACTTGATTCCACTTTCCCCAGCATACCTTCCAACCCTCAGCATGGAAAAGGAACTACAGTGGAAGAACAACATTGGAACCACTTGCCAACAACTGCTGCTGACAGCTACTGAGCAGATTAACTGTACGGCCACAAACCCTCAGTTACCCGTGTCTGAGGACACACAGTGACAGCTGACACAAGCAGGACCTGAAACGGAGGCCCAAGGTGTGGTACAGGTGATGCCCCGACTTGCCAAAGTTCCAGATGGCCCCAATAAGGGACCAAAGCAGGACCTTTCACTCCAGACATTTGCTACCTAAAGCAAAATGCTGAAGGCAGCCTGACCTTTTCCTTATACCTACTTAAGAACAGGACCAGGGAAGAGGAAGAGATGAACCATCTTTACAAGGAGAAAAGTTGAGTTTCTAGCCTAAATTATAATTAAACAAGCAAACAAACAAACACCCAAAACCACAAGCCACCAAAAAACACCCCAAACAAGTGTAAAAATACCCAAGCAAGTGTAAAAATACCCAAGCAAGTGTAAAAATACCCAAGCAAGTGTAAAAATACCCAAGCAAGTGTAAAAATACCCAAGCAAGTGTAAAAATACCCAAACAAGTGTAAAAACCCAAACAAGTGTAAAAATACCCAAACCAAAAACCCCCACACAACAGAGAAGCACATAATGACCAAAGAGATGAATCTGTGTTTGTTCTACTAATTCTGACTGCCATCTCTTAATAAGCACATTAGTCCATCCATTCCTCTAACCAAGTGTCATGGTTTTCCAATGAAAAGAAGCTGTTATGTTGTGTTTAAGAAATACTGAAGCATCAAAGAGTTTGCATCTAAACCACATGATTGTTCTTTCCTCAGGGTGTATGTCGTACAGCTATGATTGACCACGTAATGAATTCTCTCAGCATAGTCAGAGCACCAAGAAATGAATACAAAGCCATCTTCCAAGAAATACAGTCTGTACTTCCATCCTTTCACTGAATTACTCCTGAAAAGGAAAACTGATAGAAAGAAAATTACTTTTAAACAATCCCTGGGTCCAGTTTTACTCCTCATTTCTGACTTCAGAACCCCAACAGTGGACAGCAGCACAAGCCCAGCCCCTTTCCCTACCCACTGCAGAGGCACCTTCCAGTTGCTTGCTTCATTTTCTTGAGCCTCCTAACACTGGCACAACACAAACTCCTCTCATGGCCGGTTTCCACACCATAAATACTTCTATGGGAAATACACTTGGGTGACTTGTTTCCCCAAGTGAGGATCCGCTGTCAGTAGCAACCTCAAAACAAAGACGATCCCTATCTGTGTGTTCTTGGTGTAAAGGGACAGTACATAGTACTCTCTCACTATTAAACATACCATATTTGATGATGCAGAGTGATACCTAAAACATGGATTACAGAAAAGGTGGTTCTTCCACAGGTAAATATTTCCCAGTTGTGAAAATTTCACATCCGAGTTTGATCCGGTCGACAACTTGTGTGTGTGCTTTAAAATATAAAAAACCAGACATTTAACTGCATTATTCTTTCTTGATCCTATCCTCTAGGAAAAGTGTCACTCCGTGGAAGTGGCAAGGAGCTATCAACACTCCAGATTTTTCAAATATGATTCAAATACAATGTTAGGCTGAGAGGAGACCTTCCCACCACCTACACTGCCTTGACAGGAGTGTGCAGAGAGGTGGGTGATGGTCTCTTCAGCCAGGGGACAGGAGATGGGACAAGGGGCAATGGGCTCAAGCTGCCCCAGGGCAGGGTCAGCTCAGCTGGGAGGGAAAAGTTCTTCCCTGGCAGAGCTGTGGGGCTGTGGCACAGGCTGCCCAGGGAGGGGCTGAGTCCCCAGCCCTGGGGGTGTTTAACAGAGGGGAGATGAGGTGCTCAGGGATCTGGGTCAGCACAGGACAGGGATGGTTGGACTCCATGGGCTTAAAGGGCTTTTCCAACCTGGTGATTCTGTGATTATTATGGTTAAGAACAGTATTTTAGGTACCTCTGAGTGGAGGCTCCCCATAGAGTCACAAAGAGTTGACTTGAAATATTCCAGTGTTACAAACCCCCTCCCAGGATCTGATCGATCGGTGCAGCCTTTAAACGTGGAAAAAAGTCAAATCAGCAGTGCTATATTCTGGAATAAACGCAAGACTGCCTAGTCAAACAATCATTAAAGAGGAAGCAATGCAGCATGCAAACCTAACACTTTGTCCTTCAGTATTAACACCTCCTATTTGCTGGCATTGTATAATGTTTCTACTGTCAGCTGCATTGTAATTGTCAATGGAGTTTTGCAGAGGCACAACTGACTGCATAGCTTGAAGTGCTCCACAAAACACTCACACAGCAAAGCTTTACACACAGACTGAGAGGCAAAAGCCAGATTTAAAGTGTGTTACCCTGGGAAGAAGAAATTCCTCCCTGCATTTGCAGTGCGCTGTAGATTAACACCTATAAACCGAATGGACGGGATGGATGTCACCCAGAGGGACCTGAACAAGCCAGAGAAGTGGGCCCATGAAATTCAACAAGGCCCCGTGCAAGGTCCTGCACCAGCATCAGGTCAATTACCATCATCAGTACAGGCTGGGAGAGGATGTGCTAGAGAGCAGCCCTGCAGAGAAGGACTTGGGGGTGCTGGTGGAAGAGAAGCTACACATGAGCCAACAATGCTCTCATAGCCCAGAAAGCCCACCACATCCTGGGCTGCATCCAAAGGAGCATGGCCAGCAGGTCGAGGGATGGGATTCTGCCCCTCTGCTCTGCTCTACAACCCCACCTGGAGTGCTGGGTCCAGTTTTGGAGTCCCCACCATAAGGGCATGGAGCTGTTGGAACGGGTCCAGAGGAGGCCATGAAGATGATCAGAGAGCTGGAGCAGCTCTGCTGTGAAGCCAGACTGAGAGAGCTGGGGTGGTTCAGCCTGGAGAGGAGAAAGCTCCAGGGAGATCTTCCAGTACCTGAAGGGGCTACAGGAAAGCTGGGGAGGGGCGTTTCAGAAGGGCCTGGAGTGACAGGATGAGTGGGATGGGTTTAAATTGGAAGGGGGTTGATTTAGATTGGATCTTAGGAAGAAATTCTTCTCTGTGCGGGGGGTGAGGCCCTGGCACAGGGTGCCCAGGGAGGTGCTGGCTGCCCCCTCCCTGGAAGTGTCCCAGGCCGGGTTGGCTGGGGCCTTGAGCAGCCTGGGCTGGTGAGAGGTGTTCCTGCCCATGGCAGGGGTGGGACTGGATGCTCTTTAAGGTCCCTTCCAGCCCTTAACTCTCTGTGATTCTGTGACTCTATGAATGTGCAGTTCTCTGCCCGGTGGGAGCTGCAAATAGATCATTTGTGTTATCCATCCATCTGGCAGTTACAATTGAGTGTATGTGACCTCACATAACACCTTTGTTTAGAAGACATCAAACTTATGCAAGAGACAAGGCTATTAAGTACCTCACAATCATCATGCTGGTCGCGTGCTCTATGGTGATTGCTATAGTAACCAGACATTCACCATGGCCTTTCTCCAGCCAGCAGCATTCTTCCCTTACGCCTTGAATTTTTAGGGTAGCTGTTAACTCATGTTTTATTTTGGACTACAGTAGTTGAGGTTTTGTGTGTTCACCTGCAAAAGCAAAGATTACCAGAAGTGAAATCTGCAATCAGTTAAAAAGGAAAATAAAAATAAATGTTTCTATTACGGGTCCTATGAAACAGGCATCATTTCACATGCACAAACTGCAAGAGAAAAGGGTCATATTTTTAGCAGAAATAAAGAAGAGTCAGTGCATCCTAAAGCCTTAGTGTCCCACAAAAACGGGGGTGGGGGGGAATTGATCTACAATCAGGAAATGTTTTTAGAGAAATTGGAAGACGTGGGCTAGGGCACTGTAGGACCAAGAACGGGGTGGTGGCTTCACAGCTGGGACAACTGAACTTAACAGACAACAGGATTCATGCTGATACTTCTGTCCTTGACATGACACTTCATACAGACGTGCTCAAAAACAAGCTGCTCACAGCAATGTTTCTCATTATCTGGATGTTCATTAGGCATCTTGTGACCTATTCTGCAAAGGGTTAAAAACTCTCAGGAACAGTCAAAGCCAACAAGACAGTTTATAACTGGGATCAGTGTGATGGAGTTTGCTGAAAAGCAAAAAACCCTGGTCTCCTGACCTAAGAGTCCAAACATAGTCCAGACTTTTGGAGACCACTTCTCTTTCAGCATCCCATCTATTGAATAGGAGTATTTGTGTCTCTACATCTAACGGGGATGTAATGAAAATTAATTAATTAAACTTTCAGCACTCTGGATATGACCTTGGTGAGCACTACAGATGAGCCCTCAAGGGAATAATAATCCTGTCTTTGAAGAGGGGTTTGAACAACATGTTGTAAATAAGGCCTAGGGCCCCAAATGGAATAAAGAGGAGGCAGCGAGTAATTGAACAGCTGTTCACTGAACACACATCGTCCGGTTTGTGCTCTGACTGCAGCTGGAGCTGCTGGGAAAAGGGCTAAGGGTGTGTGGAACAGAGACCATAGCATGATGGGCAAAACCAAGGTTACAAAAGCATCTTCTAACTCCACACATTCAGTTAAGCCCTTTCAGTGTAGTTTTTAAGTTTATATTCAAAGAATGAGCAAGGACTCAAATGTAACACAGGATGAGAGTGCAAGATGTTCCGATTCGACAGTCGCTGCCATTCTCACTGACCTTGTATCTTAGGTACACAGCCTTTACTTGGTGATATCAAACACACCGTCAGAAACTTGTTCAACACACAAGAGGGCCAGCAAAAACTGTTTCAGAAAGGGGAAAAAAAAAGGCTAATTAACTGAAAATATATATATATACTCCCCAGGAAGATGAGGAAACACAAGCTCTTTTGATTTAATCCCAAAACTGACACCAGCTCCTTTGCATTTTATTAATCATTACTAGAGCAAAACCCTGATTTCCCCCGGAGCTCACCAAGCAGCTCCAAAGCTACTGTATCCAACTGCTCAGCCCCAGGTGCCAGCCCCACTGTCACAGGGATATAACAACTCAACACATCCTGTTACAAACTGGTTCTGTGAACTCCAGAGAGAACTATCAGTGCAGGACACCACAGCAGTTTGAGTCCACCCACGAGCAGAGGAAATGATTCAGACACACAAAGCAGCCCCTTACAGCACGGGGCTCTGCACAGCAGAGAAGACGTTCTGCTAAGTCAGTTGATCTTTTGTAAGATTTTACTGCTGCAGGAGAAAAACCCGCATGAATAAAATCACTGTATCACTGTATTCAGTACCTGAAGTCTGGGGGGGCCTACAGGAAAGATGGGGAGGGACTTTTTAGAAGGACAGGGAGTGACAGGATGAAGGGGTTGGTTTCAAATTGGAAGGGGGGAGATTTAGATTGGATCTTAGGAAGAAATTCTTCTCTGTGCGGGGGGTGAGGCCCTGGCACAGGGTGCCCAGGGAGGTGCTGGCTGCCCCCTCCCTGGAGCTGTTCCAGGCCGGGTTGGATGGGGCCTTGAGCAGCCTGGGCTGGTGGTAGGGGACTGGGCCTTGATGATCTTTAAGGTCCCTTCCAACCCTGACCATTCTATAATTCTATCATTCTATGAAAATACCTTGTACAACAGCTTCCCCCTAAAAATCTTCCTGTTGTAAGTCTGTCTATACTGGCATCTTCCCACACTCCATTTTTTCCCACAGCCTTCCATTTTGAAGTGTTTTAGTCAAATATCTGGGACAGTTTCTTGCCTTGAGTGAAAAAACACTTCCTCTAACTTTCAGACAAAAATTGCATGTCTATATATTTAGCAACAAAACCTGGAGTAACATTTAAGAAAGCATTTATTCTTCCCTTGCTGTCAAAGAGCACTTCAGCACACCAACCTGACGTTCTTCCACTGAAAACCCATCCCATTAGAAAACAGCTTCTTTGGAACTGTACCAACATGTGCTCAATGAAGGACACGTTTTCCAAATAACCAATTTCATAATATTAGAAGAAAAAATAGTAAGACTTAGATGATGTTCTCAGCACATTCATACCAGACCTCTGTGGCAGAGCGCCCTGGGCTAGTGAGGGTGCCCCTACCCATGGCAGGGGGTTGGAACTAGATGACCTTTGAGTTTCCTCCCAAGCCAAAGCACTCTATGATTCTATGATATGATGCTTTTATTTTGCTTGTAAAGCTATGCAGGCAGCCACAGCTGACAGAACCAGACCCTCCAGGTCCCAGAGGCTGCTCTGAGTGGTGCTGGCAGATTGCACAGAAGAAATTGAGTTTCAGGACCACCACTGACAGCTCTGTCCTCAGCTGAGGACAGCCTTCAGTCAAGTTTCACTTCAGTGAAGCATTTCATCCCATTTAGGTGCTTTTCCATACCATGACAGTCTTAAAATGCATGCTGGAGTGGGGTAATTCTAAAACAACCTTACCCAACAGCCTACCTACCCCGCAAATTAAAGTGTAAGACAATGAAAAAAACCCACATCTGCACAGGGCATACCTCATTCAATCATCTTTAAGCAACAAATCTTTTCAGGTCAAAATTCTCAAATACAGAAGAAATGAATGTTGTTTGTTCCTAGAGATGATGGACACTTAGAACGCTGACCTTTCCTAATGCTAGAATCTTACTGTTTCTCTCAAAAAAAAAATAAAAACCCATAGTCATAGGCTTTCAGTTACACTTAGAATCGTAGAATGCTTTGGGCTGGAAGGAACCTCAAAGCCCACCTAGTTCCAGCCCCTGCCATGGGCAGGGACACCCTCACCATCCCAGGGTGCCCAAAGCCCCATCCAGCCCGGCCTTGAGCCCTGCCAGGGATCCAGGGGCTCCCACAGCCTCTCTGGGCACCCTGTGCCAGGGCCTCCCCACCCTCAGAGGGAAGAATTCCTTCCTAACGTCTAACCCAACCCTGCCCTCTGCCAGCTTGAAGCCATTGCCCCCGTCCTGTCCCTGCACTCCCTGGTGACAGCCCCTCTCCCACTCTCCTGTAGGACCCCTTTAAAGACTGAAAGGCCTTATGGCCCCCCGCAGCCTTCTCTTCTCCAGGCTGAACCAGCCCAGTTGTCCCAGCCTGGCTTCAATGGAGAGGTGCTCCAGCCCCCTGTTAGACAGGACTTGCTCACGATATGGAACAACTTGCAAGTCAGATTTAAAAATCAAATTGATGACGAGTCTGAAGTATAAACATCAGTTCTAACATCACAATGTGCATCCTGATACAGAGTTCAATGTGCAAAACACACTGGAAGGACCCATCTTTTCTCCTGGAACATGCTGGAAGCCGACACCTCCTCTAAAGACATCTCCAGGACTCTGCACATAGCAGCCCCCCCTCTCAGATCCACCTCGAGGCGCTGACACTTCTCTTACAACCTGGCAATTAACACTCCCACAGTGAGTAGCAGGATGAATCACTCCAGCAATAGCAAAAAAAAAAAAACAGAAGGGGAAAAAATATTCCAAGGAAAATGGCTCCACTGTATATTGTTCTGCCTTAAAATAGGTTTTCCCTTCATCTGCTCTGCTGTGAACAGCCCAAACACGTTTGATCTGAGAATAATTTTTCTGTTGATGGTATCTTAAGCCAAAGCACACAGAGAAATGAATGCCTTTATTTTTAACTCCCTGTCTCAATAAGGAAACTGGCAGGGAAGAGCAAGGACAGTCTCCGGAGCGCTGCGGAGTCTGGAGCCAAGCCTGCGGGGCGGCACGGAACCCCCAGCGCCTGCTCCGGGGATGCACCGGTGTCAGGAGCGGCCGCTCTCGGCACCGGAGATGGTTTTCATGTCATCTTCCTCAGTAAATACTCTCCCCAAAAGCTGTGTTGGCACAATAGCTGCCCACACAGGTGCTCCAGACAGATACACCGCAGCAAGCCTCACTTGCTGTGTATATGATTATTCTGGCCATTGGGAGAGACCTTTGCCTTGTTGTGTAAGAGAAGGATGGGGCCAGAGAGGGTTAAATCCCCCACTGTGCACTAGGAGCTCAGATTAAGAAAAAATACATACATACAACAGAGAGAGAAAAATGCTTATCTGAGAAACCTCCTGAAGACAAAGGTCATCTTGCAGCTGTGAAGAGGCAGGATAACTACCACCAAAAGAAAATCCAAAATCTTTGTGATTTGAGACACCTGCTATGGGAAACTGATTCAGTGAAAGATAATAATGCTGAATAGATTGATATAGGTGTAGCTTAAGAGACAATTAATGTAACTTCGATATAAGAATTTTCACGGTTTTAAGAATAGATTAGTTTAAGAGAAAGCTGTAACTGTGTAAGCTGCTTGTGAGAGCAGCTGCAAAACTTAACCATAACAATGCAATAGTAACACCCTTGAAGATAAAGAAGTAAGAATTTGTGTGTTTTTAGGAATAGGTTAGTTTTGATTTTAGCAGAATCTGGCTGTAATCACAGGAGCTGTTTCGTGAAAGCAGCTGCAAAACTGAGCCAGAATAGTGTAGCAGCCTTGAAGCTGGAGGGAGTAGAAGATAGGGGAGTCATGGATGCTGAGACTGATGACCAATTAGGAGACTGAGTATTCTGTTTTCAGTGAAAAGGAATGTGGTTTTGAGCTCAGATAACCACGGAGAAGAAACACAAAAAGCATGTGCTGAGAGCGAGGAAGACGCCTGAAGACCACCAGAAGACCCCCTTAGTGTCACTGAGCGTGCTCTGGCTTGGAGAAGTTAATGTAAATGATTTCCTGGAAATAATTTGCATAACCCTGCCTTTTCTTAGAAATGATAATGAATATGTATAGTTAATCTGTATAAATATGAGAAATTTGGCTTTAATAGGCACACACATTAGGAGGAGCGATGCCCTGTGTGCCCAGAGCTGCAATAAAGAATACCTGCTTAATAGTCACCAAGGCTGGTGAGTTTTGATTCCAGCTTTCCAAGGCATCAAAACAGAGGAGAGCAAAAAAACCTGAGCTGATTCTCAGACAGGAGGCTTGAAAAGCTTTTCAGAAATTACAGGCTGTGGGATAAAAACCATTTGACTCCACAGCAGCAGCACTGTGAGGGTGAGGGAGCCCTGGGACAGGCTGCCCAGAGAGGTTGTGGAGTCTCCTCTGGAGACATTCACGATGTCTTTAATACACACTATTCTCCAAGAGCATTTTGGTAAACAGTCCCTATTTTGGTGAATTAAAAAATAAACCAGAGAACGAACCAAAACGACCCAAAGAAAGCAGCAGAAAACCCCAGAACCCGTCTGTACCTCCTGAAGTACCAGCTACTTTAGTCTATACACATGAAAATGTTTTGCTGCCATTTCGGTGGCCTCTGACAATGGAGTTACAACAAGGTAAGAAGTCCAGCTGGGAGTTACTGCAAGTGCCTGGCAGGGAGGAAAGCCACCTGAGATGCCTTATGGCACACTGGAACAGCTCTGCTTCCGCACAGGGACCTCCGACTCACCTCACCTTGAGGAAAGAGCACAGAAGAGAGAAGCACCATGCACGAGAAACCTCAGGAAACAGATGAAATAGGAAGAAAAACACAAAGCCAATAAACCCGAAGAGGCTAGTTCTGCCCTCAGATGTCACTGACACATGCTGTGAAGTGAGGAAATGGAACCAGATCTTAGAGTCAGCCTGGGAAACTCTGACAAAAAGACATCCTGCCCATCAGCTGTGGGTTATAAATACTATGCTCACTTGCAGGGCAGCAGCCAATGCATGCAATTACCTGAGAACAAGCCTGAAATGTTGGATCACAACTAATGGAGGGCACAACAGGCAGCAAATAAATCTGGGTAATAACAGGAAAGAGCAATCTCCACTGAAAACAGCAATATACATTTAACAGACCTTTTGTTGTGTTACTTAATAAGGGTTTCTTCTCCTCCTGCACCAAGGCCAGGATTCTGACAGAGAACAGAAGGAATATCAAAATGCCTTCAGCATTTTTTTTCCTGGAAAACCAGCCAGGAAAATTGCACAAACGATTTTGCACATCAGAGCTAAAACAACAGTTCCCAAAATGGTTTTACCTTTAGCTCTCTGCAACCACAAATCTTCATTTTGGAAACACACACAAGATTTCCACGTGCAGAATAATCACAAGAGATAAACAAAGTATTTTATGTAAAATAAATGGATGTCCTATCCTGCAAAAACTTTAAAATATTTCCTTGTTGCCAGTAAAAATACTCATAAAACATGGAATGTGAAACAACAGCTGGGAACAGTTAGCTACAGGAGGAGCAGGCCAGTTTGTCCTTGTTCTGCAGATCAATGCGCATAGTGGCAGCCACAGACTTCCCTTTCCTTTGCGATGAGCCTTTCACAGAGAACTCAGCAGGGTTTCTTCTTGCCACGCTCAGGAACCCACGATGAGTTTCATCACTTTGCATACGTTGAAGCACAAAAGCCAAGAGAACATGGAACCCACCACACAACAGATGAAGGGATCCTGAATCACACGGGAACTTAAAGAAAAATTAAAGGAAAAAAAGCTCCCAGGTAGCACGAGCCTTGTCACAGCTGCGATGCCCACTCCAGACAGCCTTTTACTGACTGATTCAGGTTTCCTGGTTCTTTTTCTAGCATTAATCACAGAACCTTGGGAGTTGGAAGGGACCTTGAAAGCTCATCCAGTCTCACCCCCCTACCAGAGCAGGGTCACCCAGACTGAATCCCACAGGAACACATCCAAGTGGGTTTGGATGTCTCCAGAGAAGGAGACTCCACAGCTTCTCTGGGCAGCCTGTCCCAGGGCTCTGTCACCCTCACAGTGACAAAGCTCCTCCTGACATTCACACACAGCTTCCTTTGCTCCAGCTGTACCCGCTGCCCCTTGTTCCATCGCTGCCATCCCTGAGCAGAGCCTGGCTCCATTCTCCTGACTCTCACCCTTTACATATTTATAGACATTAACGAGGTCACCCCTCAGTCTCCTCCAGGCTAAAGAGGCCCAGCTCCCTCAGCCTCTCCTCATAAGGAAGGGGTTCCACTGCCTTCATCACCTTGGTGGCCTTGCACTGGGCTCTTCCAAGGAGTTCCCTGTTCTTCTTGAGCTGCAGGACCCAGAACTAGACTATGTCCAAACTGGTTTTGCTGCGGGATGAATTTCTTACTGCAGCAGATGTGAACCTGAATATGTCACACTGTCTCAAACAAACATGTTTGTGCTTTTTACTCTGTGGGATGAGAATCAAAGTCTGGTACAAGAAAATGGCTTTAAATTCCATGTGAGCACCTACACAGCTAATAACCCTCAGCACAGAGTAGACAAACACTACTGAGATGACAATAACGACAACTGTTTTCAGATTCGAAATGCAGAGGCAGAGATTTCTTTATCTGAAATACAAAGAAGAGACATTTAAAAGGCTGATGACAACCACACAGGTTTTGGTTTGGCACAAAAGCTGTCACTGATTTCTCACTCGGTGAAACAGGCAGGTTTTGTTTCTTCCCCACAATCCCTACAGCATTAGGAAGAGACTCTGTTCTGATAACCCTTGAGAAATGCAGAAAGTCAGTTCTGTGACTCTTTGCTTCTCAGTTTCATCCAAATGTTCGCAGTGCTTTGTTAGCATGGAACCTAGATAATGCAGCCAAGTGGTGACAAACAGGCGGAAAGCAAGTGGTAAGCCTAACTTCTCAATACAGGATTCAAAGTGTTTCACAAAACCAACCTGGGTTTTAACCCATCCTACTGCATTACTCTGGGTGTTCATAACATCTAGAGGCAAAACACAACCATCTCGCATGGGGCTTATAACACAGGAGCAGAAGCATTCACTTTAGAAAGCCTGTATTTAAATATAAAGTTCATTTCGGGGCATAACACCACTAAATGTTGCCTGTGAAGGCTTCCATTTACTTTTAAGTAATTCTCATGGCTGAATGCAGCCTGCTGAATGGATCACAGATGAAGGCGGCCCTTGCATTCTTCATACTGTCATCTGTGATTTCATAGCTTAGATCTCAGCAGAACCAAGGACTAGTGTTCAATACAAGAGGGAAATTGGGCTTCGAGTCCTTTTGCTAAGAACACCTTCAGGAGAAGGATTCTTAAATACAGCACATTTCTGTCTCATCTGTTTGCTGAAGCATCTTACTACGCAGTGGTTTAATCACATACAAGACAGACACTGCTGATGTCGTTAGAGGTCTGGAACAAATGCACCTAGAAAACAACAAGTCCGTTCTCCCGCATCCAGCTCTGTATCAAACCAGGATATCCTCCCTCAAGAGATCCTCCTTCTTCTTATGGTCATTCTCTCCAATCAATAGCATGCTTCAGAGTATAAACCAGATGTGCCTTCCCTGCCCGCAGCTCCTGAGGTCAAGCTGATCACAAGATCAGCGTTTCAGGAAGAACAGATGTAGGGATACAGAAAGAACTCCTGAAAGAAAGCTCGCTTGCAGCTGGCATCACTCTACTGAGGGCAGAGGAGAAAGCCTGAGGTCTGCTGGGGCTAGGTGGGCCTATGGGTCACACCGATATGCAGAGATTTAGACAGGCAAACCTAGAACCTGCATTGCTCCCCTGCCACGTTTGTGTGAGCCCCATGGATCTGGAGAACACAGGCTCCAGAAGAGAGTGGGCAGTGCAACTCGAACGACTTCATTCAGCAGAAGGGGCCACAGAGGCAGCTCTGGAGCTCCAGCAGTTATAGAATCGTACAATCGGGCCTGAGGTGGACAGGACCCATAAGGATCATCAAGTCCAACTCCTGGCTTGAGTTTGCCACAATTCCTCCCCAGGTTTGTCATTTAAGGTGCCTGGACTTCCATTTAATTCCTTCTGTCCTCCTCCTTTCCCCCCCCCCTTAAGCTCTTCCTTTCATCCCATGATCTTGCATTTCCCCTTAGTAGATTCCCTTTCAGCTAAGTTGAACCCCAATATGTATGTATGTTTGACAATAACACGCTGGGACTGTTTACCAACCCTCCTGCAGCATGTTTGTTCTGGGCCTTCTGTCACCCCATGTGTGAATCATCCATTTAGGCAGCAGAACTCTCCAGCAGAAGCACTGCCTGTTGTTCTCAATCCATGCAGTGCCTGGCACACAGAGCCCTATTCTTAATTATTATAACAACTTCATTAACACTTTCGCTTTTCCCACTTGGGGAGTGCTGGATGCTGGTGTTGTGCACCCTCCTTTCTTCAATGATACACTCAATTTTGGTGGGTGACAGGGTGCCCATGAGCCAGCAGTGTGCCCCGGGGGACGAGAAGGCCGGTGGGATCCTGGGGGCATCAAAAGGGTCATGGCCAGCAGGTCAAAGGAGAGGAACCTCCCTCCCCCTCTGCTCTGCCCTGCTCAGGCCCCACCTGGAGTGTTGTGTCCAGTGCTGGGCTCCCTGGGACAAAACAGACAGGGATCTCCTGGACAGAGCCCAGCAGAGGGTACGGAGGGGATGAAGGGCCTGGAGCATCTCCCCTGCGAGGAAAGGCTGAGTGACCTGGGGCTGTTCAGCCTGGAGAGAAGCAGCCTGAGAGGGGATCTGATCAATGGGGATCAATAGCTGAAGGGTGGGACACAGGGGGACAAGGGCAGCCTCTGCTCAGTGTCTGTGGGGACAGGACAAGGGGCGATGGGCTCAAGTTGGAGCACAGGGAGTTCCCCACCAATGTGGGGAAGAACTTCTTCCCAGTGAGGGTGAGGGAGCCCTGGGACAGGCTGCCCAGGGGGTGTGGAGTCTCCTTCTCTGGAGAGATTGCAGCCCCGTCTGGACACCGACCTGTGTGCCCTGTCCTAGGGACCCTGCTCTGGCAGGGGGTTGGACCCCATGGGCTCTGAGGGCCCCTTCCAACCCCTTTGATTCTGTGAATTCCTGGAAACATCCATAGCAATTTCCCATGCTGTCAATGAAATTTTAAATAAAAGAAACAAGAAACCAACCCAAACCCTTGTCACAGGAGCAGCAAGATCTACTGCATCCCAAATCCTGGCAGAGGGGCGACAGTGAGAGTAGAATAACGGAGTGTCCCTGCTCCCAGCCGCAGCAGGACAAGCCAAGCGAGTTCTGCCTTCACAACAAAAGCCTCTTTTCATTGAAGGGTAGAGGGGAAACAAATAAATAAATAATCCCCTTTTCTTCTCCAGCCTCCAAAGGGTTTATTACATCATCGCTTCTTCAGTTTCAGGATGTTAGGGAAAACAAGCTTTCTACCGGGCTGATCAAATGACTGTTAACTAACAACTCCTGGGAGTGTTTAATCTAGGCTCTTTCTTTATTAATTGATGGTTAGGGTACCTTCTAATAATGACTCATCTAATGAACAAGCAAAGCCACAGGAGAAACCCTACAATATGCACGTCACAGTGAACCTGGGCATCTCTCCACCAAAGAAGCCACGATACTTGTTCTTTTTTTTCCCCACCCCTAATTAGACTCAGGGCTTCCAAGGGAAAACCGTAACGAGCCTTATATATTGCACAGAAAATGTTAACACTACTGTTTCATCATAAAACAAGTAAAAATATAATTTCACCATCAATTTTGCGTTCAATGGGTGCCTTGAATGTGAAGACAGGAATAATGTGTGAATGGGAACTAGGTATGTTGGCAGAGTTAATGCAGGAAAATTCATAGTCCTACCAGCTCTGTCTTCCTCCCCCAATTAAACAAATTACATTTTTTTCCAAAGATATCTCTATACACATCCCTGTGATCCTTTCTCTTTCCATTCCCATGCATACACATCAGCTTTGAGAAACCCAGACCCCTAACCTGGGGCAGGGAAATCCTGTGCTGCAGACTGTGAGGGCAGCTCCGAATTACAGAGAATGTTTCTACTGTGTTAGGAACAAGTCAGTTGCGCTCATGATTTTTCAACCTAAAGCTCTAAACACGGTTCTACCCACAAGCCCTTCCACCCCTGTTTTACTATTACTAGTGTGACCAGCAGGCCCAAGAAAGGTATTGTACCCCTGTACTGGGCACTGGTGAGGATGCACCTCGAGTGTTGGGTCCAGTTCTGGGCCCCTCACTCCAAGAAGGACATGGAGGTGCTGGAGCAAGTCCAGAGAAGGGCAACCAGGCTGGGGAAGGGGCTGGAGGGCAAATCCTCTGAGGAGCAGCTGAGGGAGCTGGGGGTGTTGAGCCTGGAGAAGAGGAGGCTGAGGGGAGACCTTCTCCCCACCTCCCCTGCCCTGCCAGGAGGGTGCAGAGAGGTGGGCGATGGTCTCTTCAGCCAGGGGACAGGAGATGGGACAAGGGGCAATGGGCTCAAGCTGGGCCAGGGCAGGGTCAGCTCAGCTGGGAGGGATAAGCTCTTCCCTGGAAGAGTTGTGAAATTCAATTGCATCAAACACATTAAAACGGAGGTGAGCGGGGTGACATTCCAGCAGAAGTCACAGGGCTTCTCACAGTTTGTGTGCTTACTGTCATTAAATAATCTGCACCAGCAATCTCAGTCTCTTGATGTTACCCTAGCAAAGGGGACAGAACATAAAACCGAGCAGAAGGAACTTGCAGCTGGGAAGAAGCCTTGGTCCAAAACCAAGGGAGACTCACCTCATCTCATTGCCTAGAACAGACCATATAAACATCAAACCAATGAAGAACAGACATGCAGCCTGATTATTCATGTGGTTGTCTGTGAACACCCTTTTCTGGCCTGGCTCCTCAGGCTGTCCCCGACTTCCCTTTTCCTCTGTACCAGGCTATTTAGCAAACACAGAATGTGGATCCATAAGGATTTAATGAGATATTTGCTTTGGATTAGAACATTTAGATTCACTTCCCAGCGCGACATGGGTAGAAAACAGTTCTTATGAATTCAGACTGATCACAGTGGAAGTTCTTCTATCCTGGCAACACCGTTGCCATAGCGATCCCGGCTGGTCGGATATTCTTAGCAACTGCTCATAACTCCCCATCCCCAGTGCTCCCTGGGTTCCTCCACTTGAGCTGCATAACCTCATTTCCAAAGCCCCAGCGATCACTAGAAGAATGATTAGAGTAGCACGAGCTCACAAGCTGAAGTGCCTTCTCTGCACAGACCAGCTGCTACACCAGTACAAAAGGCATTTGGCAAGTGGGAGGACATGGAAAGAAAGCTTGGCTTCTGGGTATTGCCCAGGAAAAGAGAAGTTTGCCTTTAAACTTCCCCAGGAATGCCTGGGTGAGACAGGATCCTCAATCCCCCTGCACCTTCAGAGAGATGTCACACGCATGAACATCACATTCTCACATGAGTTACACAAACTTTGTGAATTAAACTGCAGATTCTCCTCACACAAGCTGCAGACTGCATTCATTGCCCATTAAACACGGTTCATTGTGAGGGGTGGAGCAGACACACGACACATCTGTTATTTTTCAGCAGGGTCACTATTGCTACTATCCCCAAATTCAATCCCAGCTTTATATTGTGATATCAAGAATTTTTCTTAACTTTCACTTTGAATTTATTTCTCCTGCAGTTCTGCATATCTTGTAAAAAAGGGCTGGAGAGTCTTCCAGAGTTCATGGTTAATTTTCTAAACTGCAATACTTTGGTGAGCAATGGGACAAACAGTCCCCATAGGACTTACTGGGAGGAGAACAATTAGGCAGCGAAGGTGAACAGGCACAAGTTTTCAGCCAGGACTTCCTGGGCCCTAGATGATGACCTCAAAGAAAGCAAAGGAAAAGTCACACCGGACCTTTTCCGTTAATGGTTTAAAATCCTCAGGCCAGAAACAGGAGAGCAGTGGGGGTCTGCAAGGTTCCAACAACATAAAAATCCACTTTACCATTGCTATGCCTACCTAGGTCACTATCCTCCCTCTGTGTTAAAGCAGCAGCAAAGATAAAGTCACTCTACAAGTCTCACCACTGAAATCAGAAGATGCAAGGCATGGCCTGGGGTTCTGCACCACGCAGCAACAGAGCAGCTCACTGTTAACACCGTTAACACTCGCCCCTCTCACACAGAGCCATGCAAACCCTACTACCAGCGTGCTTCTGAGCCAGCTGGAATTAAACCAGGAGCTGGCAAACCCACAGCACCGATGTGACTCCAGGTACACACACTGTGTGTGGCAACTGCCTTCAACTCGTGTGGGAAACCACGCGCTGCCACTGCTACTCACGGCTGGGCTTCCCTCCACTGCTCACTCACTGCAACAGCAACACAAACCAGGAGTACCTACAATAAATAACATGTGAGCTCAGCTGATGACTGGGTGACCCACCTGTGCGCTCAGGTTGGAGCTTTATGAGCTTCTATCAGGAATGGAAACAGGAACAGCAGAGAAGAGGACTCAGAGCCAGAGAGGGAAGGGAACTGGATAGAACACATACTACTTAAAAATAGACTTGGACCTGCTACCCACTACCAAACCACTAAAAACAATAGATAGCACCACGAGCCGTGAACTGGACATGACTACATGACTGAAGGCTGCACCGCCAAGCCCAATGGACCAGCTGCTCTGTTCTGGATAGGTACTCTTTAAATACATCACTTCCCAGATCTGTAAAGAAAAAACCCTGCATCTGCTCAAAAGAAATAATACATTACTAAGCATAAGCCATATGGCTTATGCTCTCTTATGGCTTATGGTCTCTTCAAGGGCAAAGTTTGCAAGACACAAGCAAACAATGCAGATGTTAAACACACCCAACCGCCCGTTCTGAAATAAAAGAATCAAAGCACCCAGAAAGGCCATCAAGGCTTCCTGGCTCTACTCCCAAGAGCTGAAGAGCAGCAGTTTTCCAGAAAGCATGTTCTCAGTGCAGTGTTGAAGATTATTTCCCACTGCTATAGCAACCGCAAGCTTCAACTAAGGTCAGGGTGCAAAACGCATCCACACTGCGAATAACCAGAATTAGAGACTGTCACCAAATAAGGTACTTGTGGGCTTCCTGATAAACAATATCTCTGGCTCCCCTCCTCAACAGAAACCTCGGAAGGGTCCCTGTTGTAACAATAGCATCCCTAGTCTGTCACAGCAGAACCTGCAATTGGCAAGAAATGAAGCTTGGCAAATACCCTGATCTCGACCCCATATCGACACATACCAAGGAAACCTTCAGAATCACACCAGCTTCACCTCAGCCCCTCTGCTCTGCCCTGGGCAGGCCCCACCTGGAGTGTTGTGTCCAGTGCTGGGCTCCCTGGGACAAAACAGACAGGGATCTCCTGGACAGAGCCCAGCAGAGGGTACGGAGGGGATGAAGGGCCTGGAGCATCTCCCCTGCGAGGAAAGGCTGAGTGAGCTGGGGCTGTTCAGCCTGCAGAGAAGCAGCCTGAGAGGGGATCTGATCAATGGGTATCAATAGCTGAAGGGTGGGACCCAGGGGGCCACGGGCAGCCTCTGCTCAGTGTCTGTGGGGACAGGACAAGGGGCGATGGGCTCAAGTTGGAGCCCAGGGAGTTCCCCACCAATGTGGGGAAGAACTTCTTCCCAGTGAGGGTGAGGAAGCCCTGGGACAGGCTGCCCAGGGGGTGTGGAGTCTCCTTCTCTGGAGAGATTCCAGCCTCATCTGGATGCTGCCCTGTGTGCCCTGTCCCAGGGACCCTGCTTTGGCAGGGGGTTGGACCCCATGGGCTCTGGAGGTCCCTTCCAACCCCTGTGACTCTGTGACCCAACATACATAAACTCCAGCTCATGGCCTGACGCTTTGGTTTTGCTCCTTTTACCAAGGGCAAAATCAGCAGAACTGAGAGATGCTTCACCAGTAACACAGATGATCTGCTCGAGCTCTTCACTTCCTCATTTCCTGCATCTTTCTGTTCCCAGGGACCCTGGGAAGATGCAGGACATGGCACTGCAAAGCACCCAGCTGTATTGTATTTAGACAGATTTTGTGGTTTCTTTTGCCTGTGCTAAATATAGTTGATTATTTTTCTCTCTAGCCCAGAAAAGGGGGGGAATCACAGCTGAGACAGATTTCTCCTCAGCAGGTGCCTACAAGCCCTGGTTGCAGTTCTCCTGTGTGAAGAACACACAGCGTAGTCCCCTGGTTGCAGGTGCTCTGACCATGCACTGGACTACTATCAGTAGTAGTGCTTTTCTGTTCCAAAATTGAGTACAAGTAGCAACAGGGAAATACTAGAAATATTGTAGTTTCAGGTTGGTTATCAATTTATTGTATTTACAGTTTAATCCAGAAAATAAAATTAAAAAGCTAATATTCCACATAGCAAAGTGGATTAGTCAGTGGGATTAATAATTCCTGAGTCCAGACTCAAAGCAGTCTGCCTATGTTGTGGTAGCCAAATTACACGTGCATTGCTTTTTTTCATTGTGTTAGTTTTTTGTTTGGTTTTGGGGTAGGTTTTTTTAATAAGACCAAAGAAATGCCAATTGACAGCCTTTCCCAGTTGCATCACTTTGATGGTGCTGAGCCACAACCATCATGGTACAAACCTTTACATAATTTATTGAGGTCAATGAAGACAGACATCCTAAAGATTCCACATTAAACATGGAAATGTTTCCATTTTTTACCTTTTCCAAGTGTTTTTGAATAAAGAGAAAGCCAAAGATGCCACCATCTACCCAACACAATTCACCCTCCTTACCTCCCTTAATCTCCTTACAAATACTGTTTTTCAAGGTGAGGAACTGGTGAGAGCTCTCCATTAGCTCTCCGAACGGTGCATTAAACTTCGGCCACGCTGAAAGAAGCCAATGCCAATGGAACATTGTGCTTGCAGATCTGTAAGCTCAGACAGGAGGAAAGCTGGAATTACGCAGTTTAAATCCGCCCTGTTGTGTCTACCAACCCTGTGTACCACAGTGCCATGGAACAGAGCATCTTTTCCCTAAGACCCTATGGCAATTAAGGGAATGCCTCATCCGCTCTCCATTTTTGGCTCTATTCTTTCCTTTTGTCCCTCTTTTAATGCAGTGTTTCTGTGCAGCATCAGAGCTGCCCGTGCAACCCTCCACCTCCTGGGCCATCCTCCTTTCCTGGCTCCTCCACAGACCACCACAACTCCCTCCCCTCCCATCCCATCCCATGGGAGATGGCCACCTACAACCCTCCCTGAGTTTGCTGCCTCAGCGGGTTGTCAGTCAGCAGAGTAAGGCTGCTCCACTCCACAGGGGAGCAGAAGGTCGCCCTGACAATATTGCATATAACAACAGACAAAGTCTTATCCTCAGTAGAAGATCTCAGGGTGAAATCATGCACGAGCCTCTTCAAGTGAAGGTGGAGCTCATTAGCACAACTCCTAAGGCTGTTTGCACACCAGCAGCTCTAAAGCAATCCTTCCAGGAGAGCTGTGATGGATTCCACAAATCCTTAGCACCACAGGGGGAAATTCATCTCTTTTTCATCGCTTGACATGCAGCTCGAGCACAGCCACTTCAAAACATCTGCAAATATCTGAGTTGCATGAGGTCAGTGGAAATAAACTGTGTTGAAAATGAAGTTGGTCAAGTGATGCAAATTACAGTGTTAAACATAAGTGAACCATGGCAACTGTACCAGAGGCGGAAACTCAAGGCTCATTTCACTGGTGTAAACCTGAATCTCCAGCCAGATCCTCGATTCATTAAGACTAATTATCCTGGAAGTCCAGGTAAAGGAAAATTCAACCTCTGATCTAAGAAAAACCCAGGGGAATTTGGTCCCAAGGCAACTGAACCACAGAGTGGTAGAGTAAGTCAGGTTGGAAGGAACTTCTGGAGCTCATCTCACCATCACTCAGAACAGGCCCCAGTCTGAGCAGGCTGGTCAGGACAGAGGCTAGTCAAATACTGAACCTCTCTCCAAGGATCAGGTTTTTCTTCCCATATATAATCAGGATTCGCTGTGTTGCAACTCATGCCTGACACCACTGCACTAGTGTTAGTACCACTGTGCCTGCGAGGAAAGTCCAGCTCCACCTCTCTTCAGCACAGAGGAGCTGAGGGCAGCAATACAATCCTCCTTAGCCTTATTTTCTTAAGGCCAAACAACAGAAAGTAAAGCAAAACACTTCTAAAACAACAAAAAAAGCCTCTCAAAGTTCTAAGAAAATGTGACCAGGGACAAGGAGGACCTTTCTTGAAGGTTCTCCACAGAAAAGATCAGCATTTACCCCTCTGTATTTTCCCCAAAACTAAGACATTAGCAAGTTTTTCCCTATGTAAATGGCAAAGACACTCAAGCAACGCACAGCAAAAGACCAGAAAAAGAATAATTGGCATAGATTGGACACTGCTTGGAACAGGGCAGAGGAGGGACAGGAGAACACTCTGCTACAGTCATATCTGCCTGATACAACCAGTGAGGGAAGATTCCCAAACCTTCAGGGACTCAGGTGTAACACAGCGAGGCACACTGCTCCTATTGAAGGGGATT
The DNA here is from genome assembly GCF_964237585.1 of Gallinula chloropus. Taxonomy (NCBI): domain Eukaryota; kingdom Metazoa; phylum Chordata; class Aves; order Gruiformes; family Rallidae; genus Gallinula; species Gallinula chloropus. The sequence goes on along the minus strand of NC_140088.1, from coordinate 91,966,064 downwards.
TGGTGATTTTGGAAGTAACAACCCAGCCAGCCCAGCTCCCTCTGCAACTCAGCTCTGAACATGTGCACGGCGCAAAGAATCGCTGCTGGGAACAACCTGCAAGGCTGGGAGCACGGTAACAGCAACAGCACGAGCAGCTGGGCAGCAGGGCAGGAGCGACGGCCAGCTGCCGCGCTTCGCGTCACGCCGTGAGGAGGTGACGGCGCCCGGGGCACACGCCTGTCCAACCACTGGCCTCACGGTGAGCATTACACAGCCGCTCTCCTTGGCCCATGTTACACTCAGATCACAGCTCCACGGTGCTTTCCCACAGTCTCAAATTCTACCCGTTGTGCTAATGTTGAAAAAACAGAGATGTTTGAGCCATGATCACTCAGTGAAACCTCCCCCCAGCATCACATGAATTCCTGTCCACACTGGATTAATACTTGAAGCTAGAAGGAACCCCCCTGATTCACCGGCAGAGCACAGGAGCTCTGCCCAATCCTTCATACCTTGGCACAGAGAAGTCTCTTTCCTTCCTGCCTTGAGAAGGCCTCGTGAGCCACGGGCAGGTGAGACGCGGGCAGAACTTCCCTTCGCACAGGAAAGCTCCACCTGATCCCTGGAGCACATGTAGAGCCTGACCCTGTTGGACCTGCAGAGCTCTGCACTTCTCTCTGAAGACACATTTGCAAATATAGCTCCATCTGTTATTAGTTAGGAAAGAAACAGACTGAGGTTTTCAAGTCCCCTATGACCATAAACCTGAAGCTGTAACAAAATAAAAGCTATGGAGCTCATATGAATTTCTCCACAGACACATAACTCTGAAAAAACATCTTTCCAATGGACAGGAGCCTGGGATTAATCCTTCTGGAAGCTCCCTGTTTGCAAAAAGACAGTAAGTGACCTACTTACAGCATCTTTAGGAGCAAACATGAGATCAAGACATTAGCCTGGAGTGCTTCAACTGGGGAGGAAAAAACCCAAACCAACCACCAGCAACGACAAAAGACAACACACTACACCACACCACACAACCAAACCAGCACCAAACCAAAACCCTGCCCCACAGTGCCCACTGAACACTCATTTCAGAATATGCTTCCCAGAGAATAAAGAACTACAGGGAAGACGTAGGGTTCCCCCCCCGGGGTTTTAGGGGGGTTTTCGACTTTTAATTTTTCAAGGTGCCTGTTTTTCAGTAACTCTTTATCCTTGAGCTCTAACCCAAAGTAAATAGAAAGTATACAGAGGAAGATTAACATGAAACCCCTTTGGGGATATGCCCTATATAGCCAAGAGATGCCAAGGTTTTGCATGTAATTAGCTGAGTTATTCTAAAAGCTGCTCCATAGCAGAGAGGTGAGGTAAAGTGAATTAAACCACCAGAACACACTCAAAGGTCCTGTATTTCACCATCTCTACCATCTGCACAGAAGCAGAGAACAGGCTGGTGCCAAGGACAAACCAAAGCATCAAGTGCCACAGCAGGAGCAGGGCTGGAGCAGGGTTAAGGAGGGGATGACTTGTTGGGAGAACAAAGAAGAATCCACCAGTAACACTATCTGGGTGGAGCCATGAGATGTTCACAAAGCAGAAAAAGCATAAAGGCTGATCCTGAAGGGAGCAGTTACAAACAGCAATGCAGGCAGAATTCTCAGCACACTGGTCATCCCCTTATAAAAGTTGAAACAACAACTCAGCACTTCAGCAACCTTCTTCTATCTTTTTACTATTAAGAAACTGCATTAAAGGGAAGAGAAGCATACAGCCTTTAGCCCTCTTGATTTAGAAAAACCCACTAGGTAAGCAAAATCCACCTAAATGCTGCAAAATATTTTGTCATGAGAAAATACACTGGCATATTATTAATGCCAATGTGTGTGTATGAGTGTAACTCAGATGACCTAAAAATCCAACAGCAGCCAAAACCTCATGATGGATTTGCTGCTTCTCCATGCTAGGCTTCTGTTTCTGATTATTTTAATTGGTTACTATCCATGCAACCCTATTTAGGGGAATTAGACAATAAATGATATAGCTAATCATGCAGCCACATGAATCACACAACATCATATTTCTGTGTCCAGGAAACCGCCTGCTGTTCTACTTGGACCTTCAGCAGAAAAAAGAACAAAACCTGTGACAAAGCCAGTGAATCTTGCCATTGTTTTAGCACTGGTGTTTCTTTTCAGCTTCCAGCCCCACCGGCACATCCTGCTGGGATGCCAGCGTGTCACAGGGCACTTTCAGAGGCAGAGATTAGCAGAACCAAAAAACGTGAGCCAGAGGTTCAACCAAGCCTCCTCTAGTTCAAATCAGCTGACTTTCTGGGTCCCTTTCAGTCTAATCACTAAAAAAAGGCCAAAACAGAGCACCATAGTTCTGACATAATACCTTCTCCCTAGCCCAAGACTGCAGCTCTTTTAAGAAACTGTGCAGGGAAAAAAATTCAATTCAGGAAGTGTGTAGGACCCTGCTTTCCCTTCCCCCAGTTTCCTCTTCCCACTCTAATTTCCCTGCAGACATTAAAAAGGCTCATTGAGAATACAGCTGGGTAGGTGGCGGAGCCCAGTCGGGTTTGGTTCACGTGAGATTTGACTCTGGGTCAAAAGATTTCTTCAGTAAAGTGTCATTTCCCTTGGACTGACATCTACATACTAATGGGGACCTCCTGGTGGGTTTCTGAGATGACAGAGATTCACATCAATGTTATTCCTTGCCGTTTTGATATATTATTTCCACTGAGCTGCTGCAGGGAATGGGGGCGGGGGGGCAACGTGGTGGGGGGAGTGCTGTAAAGAAAACAGGACAAAATTTTGCCATCACAGAAATAGGGAGAAAGAATTGGGAATTCCCCAGTATACACTCCCCTTGTTTCCAACAGAGCTCATCCTCAGAGGATGGCTTCTTCTGTTACAGGTAAACAATCTGAAAACCGATCTAGCTGAACTTACCCTGGCTGTTTTCCCCAAAACCTTTTGACAACTGGTTTCAGGCAGTGCATAGCATACTGGCACTGAAATCCGCATTGCTCCACAGAAACAGGTCAAGGAAATGGTTTACCCACTTATAATTACTCCACTGAAGTGGTAAATAATCTTCCCACAAGAAGCGTTACTCAAAATGTTCATGTACACGAGTGACATTGTTTCAGCCATTCCAAACCTGCCAGGAGCTCAAGTTGATATAACTCTGAATTTTCCTTCACAGTCCAAAGCCTGCTCAGAAAGAAAGAATCAAACAGCTGAGATCACTGGATCAGCTACGGGCCTGAAAGACCCCTTCTGTAAACAGAGAGCATCTGTGACATTCTCTGCTGACAGGCTGTACGCCATAACCAACAGCTACTGACTTGCCCTTCAATTGCCACAGCTTATTAAAAAGACTCTGTGACCCAGTGGGGTGGTACCTTTCAACCCCAGCAGCCTCGTGGCTATAGAATGGTATTTGAAAAACATTTACCAAAAAAAAAAAATTAATCTTTCTCATCACATCTTCAATGTGCATCAGCCCAGATCAAAGCCTCCCAAAGCAACAGCGGCACTTTGCTGGTCACCTGCTCCCAGAGAGCTATTGGGACCAAACCTGCTGCTTCTGGGTTATATCTGGTGCCAGAGATGGTTCGTTAGAGCTCTCTGGTGACCAAGGAAAGCACTGGAGATGGCAAACAAAGCCTGATAAAGCAGTGAGGAGATAAATCACATTAACAATACTATGAAAATCCATTAAAAGATATACATAGGAAACCCCCTACTCTGGAGTACGTATAAACAATCAAAGAGAAAGACACCAGGACTCTTGATATGTTGACTTGATGCACAGCAAAATGAGTGGGCTTGGACTTCTTCCCCCAGAGAATTATGTAAACTAAGAACGGTTATGAATTTTGCTTGCCCAAGCTTCCCAGAAATGAGTATTTGCTTTGGAATTCTATGTTGATTATATATACTAAAGTAATAATGTAACTGTTCTGCAAGTATGAAGCAACACCTTTACCTTCCTCTATCTTTATTCCAAGAGGTTCGTTACCTTAAGAATTCTCAAAAGGGCAAAAACCCCACGTTATTAACATCAGAGGCCAGTAAGGCAGTTTATAAAAAGGCAGAACAACAAAAGCCTTTGCAATATGAATAATGCACAGGGAACACCAACGTTCAATGGCTTGTCAGACACCACTGAGTCCAAATTAATTCTGCAGAGATGTTACAGCAGAGATAATGAAATGGGAACTGCAGCAGGCTTGTTTGTACTGACAATAAACCCATCAAACACCAACATGCAACACAGAAAGGGACAGTGTAAGGAAAAGGAAAGAGACTGACAAAATTTCAAAGTGGAAAAAAAATACCAAATCATATAAAAATAGGTTTCATGCAATAGCACTCAATATTATCTAATACCACTTGGATTTATCATTCCTCCTGGTCCCTCTCTTGCTCTCCAACACAGCACTTTGCTTCCCCTGCAAGTCTTCAGGAAAAGGAGTTTTTGCCTCAACTTCCACCTAGGCCTCTCCGTGCAACTCCTTTTTAGCAAGTGTTTGGCATGGACTGGTAAGGAGAGACTGAGGGAGCTGGGACTGCTCAGTCTGGAGAAGAGGAGGCTCAGGGGAGACCTCCTTGCTCTCTCCAGCTCCCTGAGAGGAGGCTGTGGGGAGCTGGGGCTCAGCCCCTTCTCACAGATACCCAGTGACAGGACAGAGGGAATGGCTGTGAGCTGTGCCAGGGGAGGGTCAGGTCAGGAATGAGGAGACATTTCTTCTCCCAAAGAGCGGTTGGGCATTGGAAGGGGTTGCCCAGGGAGGTGGGGGAGTCACCGTCCCTCGGGGTGTTCAAGGAGAGGTTGGATGAGGCACTTGGGGATGTGGGTGAGTAGGTGGTGAGGGGATGGTTGGACGAGATGATCATGAAGGCCTTTTCCACCCTTCATGATTCTATGGTTACACAGGGTAACAGAGGTCACCTATATGCTTTAAGGCAGAAGAATCACAGAATCACAGAACTGTAGGGGTTGGAAGGGACCTCAAGAAATCATCAGGTCCAACCCCCCTGCCAAAGCAGCTCCCCAGCTCATACTGCACAGGTCAGTGTCCAGATGGGGCTGGAATCTCCAGAGATGGAGACTCCACACCCCCTGGGCAGCCTGTCCCAGGGCTCCCTCACCCTCAATAGGTAAAAGTTCTTCCCCATGTTGGTGTGGAACTTCCTGTGATCCAACTTACACCCATTGCCCCTTGTCCTATCTCCACAGACCACTGAAAAGGGGCTGGCCAATTCCCCCTGCATCCCATACCTCAGATATTTATAAACATTAATTACATCTCCCCTTAGTCTTCTTTTCTCCAGGCTGAGCAGCCCCAGCTCACTCAGCCTTTCCTCGCAGGGGAGATGCTCCAAGCCCTTAATCATCTCTGTAGCCTCCTCTGGACTCTCTCCAGGAGATCCCTGTCTTTTTTATCCCAGGGAGCCCAGCACTGGACACAACACTCCAGGTGGGGCCTGCCCAGGGCAGAGTAAAGGGGGAGAATCACCTCCTATGACCTGCTGCCCACACTCTTCCTGATGCCCCCCAGGATCCCATTGTCTCTCTCAGGACACACTGCTGGCTCATGGCCAACCTGTCGTCAACCAGGACCCCCAGGTCCTTCCCCACAGAGCTCTTCTCCAGCAGCTCATGCCCCAGCCTGTACTGATACAAACGGTTATTCCTCCCCAGGTGCAAGACTCTACACTTGTTTTTGTTGAATTTCATTAGGTTTCTCCCTGCCCAGCTCTCCAGCCTGTCCAGGTCTCCCTGGATGGCAGCGCAGTGTTCCTGCGTGTCAGCCACCCCAAGAAGTTCTAGAATTCTATCAGAAGATATCTATCTTCCTCCTGGGTGAGAAAACTGGTACCTTACAGGTTTGCACGGTGCTCAGTGGTCACTCGTGTTCATTACTCTGAAACTAAGAAAACAATAACTGATAAAACCCAGAGAAAACAGAAAGACTCATCAGCCTCTCCAGGCAGTTATTCACACCAGAAACTTTAACTTCACGAAGGAGTACACAAAAGTTACCTCAACCATTTCAAGTGAAACCATACCAAGGCTTAGTTTAAATGCCATTTTTCTAACACCACCATTTCCTTCCTGTAAATGCCCATCAACTGAGCTCGAGCCAATGCTGGCAGGTCAAGAGATGAAGAAAAAAAGAGGTGGCCCTGCAGAAGAGTGCTGGTAAAAGCCAAAGTTCTTGCGCTTATTTCAGAGGAGGGGGATAATAAAGGAAAACAACCCCACCACAAACCTAGAAACCCATGTGAAATAAAGATCTTATGACCTGACACAATAATTAAGCATCATGCCTCAGAGCCTGTTCCATATTCTCCTAGGGAAACCAACACTGTGCTTTGAATAGCTTCCTGGAATGGACAGGGAGACTCTTAACACCACTCAATGCCCTTGCTGACCCCGCAAGGTTTGACATCGGCATTCCTTTCACACAGCCACGGCCCAGCTCCTACAGCATCAGGAGTTACATCACTTGTCTTCAGGATTCCGTGAGCCCTCTTCACCTGTATTTTCACAGGAGGGTCAGGAGACTGAGATGGCAACAGAAAAAACATTGGGTTTGGAAAATGGCATGACTGTCTGCAAAGCAGCCTCAGCAAAGAGCCAGTACTGCGATGAGCCCATCCTAAAGCAGCCTGTATCTAGGATCTGCGGTGAGAAAGCCCATGTAATGTCATCTTCAGGAACAGCCACACAGAGTGAAATAAACACTGCTCAGCTCTCCGGCTCTCCTGTTTCTTCCACTCTGTAAATACTAGTGAGCATATCGCAAATCCTCTGAGGAGCAGCTGAGGGAGCTGGGGGTGTTCAGCCTGGAGAAGAGGAGGCTGAGGGGAGACCTTCTCCCCACCTCCCCTGCCCTGCCAGGAGGGTGCAGAGAGGTGGGTGATGGTCTCTTCAGCCAGGGGACAGGAGATGGGACAAGGGGCAATGGGCTCAAGCTGCCCCAGGGCAGGGTCAGCTCAGCTGGGAGGGCAAAGCTCTTCCCTGGCAGAGTTTTGGGGCTGTGGCACAGGCTGCCCAGGGAGGGGCTGAGTCCTCACTCCTGTGTGTGTTTAACAGAGGGGAGATGAGGTGCTCAGGGATCTGGGTCAGCACAAGACAGGGACAGTTGGACTCCATGGGCTTAAAGGGCTTTCCCAACCTTGTGACTCTGTGATTCTGTGTATCATAAGGAACATGATAAAGGCAAGAGAAACACTACCAGAAGCTTTGAGGTTTTTCAAAGCACTACATTTTTCTGCCATGATTTTTCCCTTACTTTTGAAGCCAGAAAACTGCTACTCACAGAGGCAGATGATTGCAAATGGAAAAACATCACCGGGAATCGTGACTATCATCAAGTATCTACCTGAAATATCCATCATCTGGTTTCCACATCCAGCCAGCATTCCTCACCTAGATTTACTTCATACATTTTGTAGTACAATTTATGCCAGACCAGTGGAAAAAAATATAAGCTATGCTACCATGTCAGGGTGAGCACCGAGCCCACGTTCCACACTGCAGCCACCAGCACGCAGCTACATCACATCAGAAAGGCTCTCCAAGAAGCAGTTTCGTGTCTTCCTTATACATCACTGGTGGGGAACACCCTAACACTGAGTGTCACACATTAATTAAAAAATATTCATCATAAAGAACTGGTATGTTGTAGAGGAGCTGGAGTTGATAGGCTTTAATTTCACTATTCCCTTGTTGCTTTTAACACATCTTTTTCTCTTGGCTGTCACGCTTAGGCTCATGTATTCATGTATAAGCCTGTTCCAAATTAAAACAATCTAAGAGGTCCCTGCCCTCGTATCTGCTTTCTTCTAGCCACCTCAAAGCACAGCTAAGCTTACAGTATACAGAAGCATCTCCTTAAAATCTGGCTGAGCTGAGCACTGCTGAGCACTTCTGCTCGCTGGATTTCCCCCAGAGCTGGCAGAGATTGCTCAGCAGAGCTGCGGGGTTTATTCTGCAGTCACCGGGCATTGGAAAGTGTCGTACCTCCCATCAAACAGCTCCTCCTTCCTGCAATAGCTTGCAACATGATGATGGGGACACCACCAGAAGAGAACAGAAAACCCAGTACTATAGAATACCAAAGCAAATATTAAGTCAAAAGAAGATAAAGACAGTATTATACAGCACAGAAAAGCCAAGATGAAAGTCACAGGATCACAGGGGTTGGAAAGGACCCCCAGAGACCATCAGGTCCAATCCCCCTGCCAAAGCAGGTTAAAATAAATCTATGAATTAGAGTATTGAAAGATTTTTCCATTCCTGCTCTTCTACCAAACATTAAAGCAATAAACACTTCAGGGTAGGTCTCTGAAATGTGTTTTTAATCACCTGTTTTATTATTACTCTAATGGTGCAATTGTTCTCCACATGAAGGCTGAAAAAGCAGAAACCCATCGAAACACTTTTCCTAAGTAATCTTGCAGGTCCAGCTACAAACATAAAAGAGCCCAGAAACACAGCCAAGAGTCAAAAGGACACAAGCTGCAAGGGGAGATTAGCTATTTTGATGCTGTATCTAGAAGATCTGATCCATTAGCACATGGAGATTAGACATCGCTTTGCCACAGCTGGGGCTCTATCCTCCCCCCAGCCACCCCCACCCCCCACCCTTATTTTAATTATTATTTTTCATCTTTGGGCTTTCCCTAACCAAGCCCTGTGTGACCAGCTGTGAGTGAAACCAGTAAGGCACCCTGGCAGTTAAACAACCCATCAGTCCCATTATAAAAGTGAGGGAGCTGAGACCCCCCACCCAAACCAGCGATGCTCAGGAGCCACTGCATCTCGGCTTTGTTACCAGGAGAGAGGCAAGTCATGCAACATTAATAAGGAAGCTTGGTCCCCACGTGAAAGGCTACAAGGGAATTTCTTTTGTGCCAGGGATGTGGTAGAATATTTATGAGCGCTGGGAATGGGGCAGATCAGAAATGCAGAGAACAGAGGTCACAGAGGGGAGGATGGGCAAGGTGACAGCAGCTGGTTGGGTTTTTCCTCTTGCTTCACTTCGTATTGAACGCAAACAGCCATGTGCCTCTGCAGGTACTTCTACTGTCATCAACAAAGAAAGCACTGTGATGATTTTGTTAGATTACCTGGATACTTGCACTGCAACACCCATTTTTCTCTATTTGTAATAAATACCTCTATTTAGACCAGTTTTCCAATATACAGGAAGCTGTTACTGCTCAAATGCAGGTCTTGTTTTTAACCACAAAAGTGCTTGAAGCTAGAAAACAAACCTAATGCATGACAAAGGGATCACACCAGGCTGGGCACCTTGGAAACGCATAAATGGGTGGATAGACACATACTCACTCCAGGAAGAATGCTTTAATATACTTTCTGATTCTGTATACGGCTACTGAACAGCTTTAAAACAGCAACCAAAGCAAGGAACTGCCCTTCTCAGATCCAACTTGCAGAGCACTGTAGACATACCTGCACAGACCAAGAAAACCCCCTGACCTTCAGCAGCTCTTTCACCAGTAAACAGGAGGAAAATCCCTTCACAGCTTAACTGGTGAGAAGGAACAGAGCTTCACAGAGTACTGGGACATCTTTTGTCCTGTCCTCCTGTATACACACAAATGACCCAATTTAGCACAGCGCTGAGGGAACCTCCTGAGACAGGCAAAGTTCATGAAAACATTAATGGGAGGAAAGGTATGTCATTATCCCCAGGCTCTGCCTACTAGACTGTAATTAGAAAAAATATCTCCTTTTTTCAGCAGATGGGGCTCCTGGCCTCCTTCCAGTCTATGCTTCATGTTGTCTGTTACAGCAACCCAAACTGTGAATGAAGGAGCTAAGTAAAATAAAACATTGCCTAGTGTACCTTTGGACACAGCCAGCTCTCTACCTGTCCTATGGAAATACTTTATTATTATTATTATTATTTTAATCAGAGGCACAAGAGCTCAAGGAAGTGGTAACTGGCTGTAGGATCACCCACACAAGGACAGCCGAAACAATGCGCATTCAGCAAGGCAGAGATGAGGTGGTTATTCTGTAATAAGCTAGTGATTTCTTTCAAATTACTCCAAGACAAGCAACTCTCATTAAAAAATACAACTACAGTCTTTGTCCACAGCATCAGAGGAGAACTGAATGGCCACTCCTTGAATAGCTCTGCCAAGCCAAAGCTAGCTAGGAGGCTGGTGTCAATGCTGTCTGCTGTCCTAACACGTGGAAACCTCTGTGGCTGTTCAGTTCACCCTAATCACAGGTATTTACTCCTCCAGACTCACCAAACACACACAAATAGAAAAGGGGGGTGGGGGGGAAGTTCAGGCTAGAAAATAGCTAGGTAGCCAAATAAAATGATGGCACATGTGGAGAAGTGGCTAGGAACAAAAGATGTCATACCAACATTCCTGAAGATTGGGATGTTTTTAGGGCCGTAACAGCAGGCACCATAGGAAAAGCAGCACTGATTCAGTGATGTAGCTTAAGAGACAATTAATTAATATAGGGAGAATTTGTGTGGTTTGAGAATAGACAGTATCTCCATGGCTTGGACTTTAGTAGAACACGGCTGTAGCAGCTACAAAATTAACCCCTGACAGTGGCACAGCCTTGGAGACAAAGAAAGTGAAGATGTGGAGTCATAAATAATGAGGCCAATGACTAATTAAGAGACAGTGTAGTTTGTTTTCAGCTAAAAGGGGTTCCTGACTAGTTTGTGCAGGAATGGGGTTTTGAGACTATGGAGAAAACCATAAGAGCATGTGCTGAGAGGAAGACGTTCAGCCTTCATCCCTGAAGACCCCCTGAGTGTCACTGTGCATGCTGTATCTGGGAGGAGTTAATGTAAATGACTTCCTGGGAGCAATCTGCACAGCCCTGCCTTTTCCTAGAAATCATAATGAGTATGTAGAGTCAATCTGTATCAGTATGAGAGATCTGGCTTTAAACAGCACACACCAGGAGGAGCGATCCCTGTGTGCCCAGGGTAAAGAATCCCTGCTGCAGAGACACCCACCAGGCTACTGAGTTTAGATTCCAACTTTTCAGGGCTTCAGTATCGTAACCCCATCTGTGCTGTTTCAGCATTTCCTGAGTGAGTTCTGAGCAGAACTGGATCCTGCATGAAAACATCACACTGGCTCTGGAGCGGTGCTTGGTCTCCCTGCAGCAAGGTTGTCAATTAATACGAACTGTGGAGATGATCCAGGAGACAGGGAACTCCCCAGAGCCCATCAGGTTCATTTCACACAGACTCCTCACTAGCTATCAGGTGGCATCAACTTTCACTCACTGCTACAGCCACAGAAATAAGGAGAAAGGTGATATGCAAACAACCCAGTGACTCCTGTGGGAAGTCCAGCTGTGCTTCTGTATTTTCTATTTATTGGGGATGTCTTACAGGGACACTCTGCTCTTTCAGGTATTAAGTAAATCTTACTACCAACAGTCATTTTCAGTGGAAAAAAAAATTACTACGCACAAAACTATTATAAATAGCACTCAAGTTTGTTAAAATTGCAATCTGTTTGCAGACAGGCTGCAAGCCAGCAAGAGGGCTAATTAATCAAGCAAATCGTTATCAACAACTGTCTTCCTCAGCTAGAATCACTCATACAACCAGTGCAGGTGGAAACCACGGTAAGAGGCTCCAGTGAGCCCCAGCAGCAACTCCTCTCTAGCCACTTGTCCCAAAAACGTACATTTGATTTGAAGTGAACAGAGAAGGCACGGACTCTGCAGTAAGGAGGGGTTTCAGCAGCGCTGGCGTTAGCACAGCTCACACCCACCAACAGCTCGGGCCCGACGTGTCCGTTTGGATTCAGTCCCGGCCTACACCAACACAGCTCCTACCTACCAGACTCCTACTCCAGCCTGGGAGCTGGGGGAAAAAAGAAATCCGTGAAAACCCCACTACACCCAGACTTCTGGAACGATTTGGAACGAAGATGGGTCATTCTGGATGAATCATGTTCTGTCTGGCACGTAATTCGTTTAGTTGGGGAAAATAATTTGCTTCAACTCGCCCACGAGGCTCCAGACCCGTCTGCACAGCCATCCCGAGGGGAAGGGAGCTGGAGGTTAAAATTAGCAGCTCACGCAGATGCCATTGTCTCTTCCCCTTACTTCTTCCCACAGCAGGCCCGCTACGTTCAGACCAAGCGGGGCTGGAAAACACCCATCTACAGCTCATAAGACAAAAAGGGGGAAAAAAAGCAAACCCAGAAAAAAATGACCCCTCCCCAAAACGAGCTCTTCTGGTCAGCAACTACTTTACATGTCATTTTCTAACCGGCAGCTACAGTGTGGGACTCCCTTGGCATCTCAGGGTCATACCCACCAACACCCAATACCAGGACTAAATTTCATTACCTCAAGCCTAGGGAAAAAAATAATCAGGAGAATATGGCAATTATGACTTCAAATATGAGACTTTAAAGAAAACAAATAATAGTCTGAATAGCCTGTTTCTAGGGTGCCATGCTGTAAACAAGCACGTCAGCACTGACTTCAGCTCAGCTGCCACAGGGGAAGAAAAAAGCATCTGTTCTTCCTGGCACACACTGAACCCGACGGAAACATTCTCATGTATGTGAGATATACTTATGCCTCAAAAAATCATTTAAGGGACAGAAATAAAACTAATCCTGTGGTCACATCTTTAATTTTTGGAGATTTCTGTACATAAGCATAGGATCAATGAATTCCAGCACCCTGAAACAAGATTTCTCTTCAGAGGAGGGAGAAAACAAGGTCTGGGTTTAGGACATCCCTTTGTCCTTTTTTGTCACATACAGATCTTACCCAGCTAAAACCTGGCCAGTCACACAGTTCTGAATGCAAACAAAATCCATCATTTGTAACTCATGTCACATTACTTAGGAAATGAGGGAAACACAAACATACTCAAATTTCAGATTTCTGCATATGGAAAGAAAGGAACAAGACCAGCATCACCACTGTGGTGAAACCAGTTCTGCATGACAAAGCTCCTGTGGTTTTCGCCCAATGTCCTCAATCTATACAGATACCATAGAATCATGTTTGGTTGGAAGGGACCTTTAAAGGTCATCAGGTTCAACCCCTTGCAGAATCAGCAGGTTGGGAAAGCGCTTTAAGCCCATGGAGTCCAACTGTCCCTGTCCTGTGCTGACCCAGCTCCCTGAGCACCTCATCTCCCCTCTGTTAAACACACCCAGGGCTGGGGACTCAGCCCCTCCCTGGGCAGCCTGTGCCACAGCCCCACAACTCTGCCAGGGAAGAGCTTTGCCCTCCCAGCTGAGCTGACCCTGCCCTGGGACAGCTTGAGCCCATTGCCCCTTGTCCCATCTCCTGTCCCCTGGCTGAAGAGACCATCGCCCACCTCTCTGCACCCTCCTGGCAGGGCAGGGGAGGTGGGGAGAAGGTCTCCCCTCAGCCTCCTCTTCTCCAGGCTCAACACCCCCAGCTCCCTCAGCTGCTCCTCAGAGGATTTGCCCTCCAGCCCCTTCCCCAGCCTGGTTGCCCTTCTCTGGACTCGCTCCAGGGCCTCCATGTCCTTCTTGGAGTGAGGGGCCCAGAACTGGACCCAGCACTTCAAGTGCAACCTTACCAACGCTGAGTACATCTCATACTCCTTTCCTTGCCCACTGGCTAGAGGCACAAGCTGGCAGGCAGCACAGAACAAAAGATAATGTTTGCAAAACATGTCCGGATCCTTATTAGTGTTAAAATATTCTGGGTTAATTAATCCTTCTATCAAATTGCTGACAGCATCACGAAGGGCCAGGGTTCATCCATACACAGGGCTCCTCTTGAAAAATTACTAAACCATCTCCTGCTACCAACCAGAAACCTGGAAAAATTAAGTCTACGCTGCCCTTGAATAACCCCAATCAGAAGATCTTTCCTTGTCCAAAGCCTGGAGACACTACCAGAGTTGGGGTAGAGGAAATCTTCATTAGAGGAAAGGTAATTAAATAGAGATAATAGAGCAAGCAAGTTCCCGATTATAAGGTTTGCTCAGAAATTCAGAGAAGATAATGCTTCAAAAAAAAGGATGATTGGGTCGTGTAAGTATTTAATTAATAATAAATTTTAATTACAAATTAGCACATATAGAATGTTCTGTATTGCTATATGCCTCTGGTGCCTTCAATTAAACATATTCATAAATGTTTGTGATCAAAACCAACAATACTGCCTATCCACAATTTAAAAACACAGGTGAAAGGTTTGGTGTTCTTGGGTGGCACCACTTCCCAACAGAAGGTGCTTCACATGGCATACAGCGTGTTATTTACCAGCAGCAACCCGGACTGTAATGCTAGAGAGGGGCTGTTCACAAGGGTGTGAAGCAACAGGACAAGGGCTGGTGGCTTCACACTGAAAGTGGGAGATTCGGATGAGCTATAAGGCAGAAACCCTTCCCGGGGAGGGTGGGGAGGCCCTGGCACAGGGTGCCCAGAGAGGCTGTGGGAGCCCCTGGATCCCTGGCAGGGTTCAAGGCCAGGTTGGATGGGGCTTTGGGCACCCTGGGCTGGTGAGGGTGTCCCTGCCCATGGCAGGGGGTGGGACTGGATGGGCTTTGAAACCCCTCCCATCCCAAACCAGCTGGGATTCTATGGGTACTTGCCCATAGTGAGGGACAGCACATAGCTCTACTGGCCAATTCCAGTCTAGGGAAGGAGTTACTTCAGGCTGGAAGGTCATACTTCTCCAGCTCAGTTCTCACTTCTCTCTAAAACCAACCCCTCTCTGCAGCCCCACAAAAGCTGATCTCTCATTATCATGGTGGTGGTAAGGATTTGCTCCTTCACGTTCACGGAATCACAGGGTTGGAAAAGCCCTTTAAGCCCATGGAGTCCAACTGTCCCTGTCCTGTGCTGACCCAGATCCCTGAGCACCTCGTCTCCCCTCTGTTAAACACACCCAGGAGTGAGGACTCAGCCCCCTCCCTGTGATGCCAGCATGAGCAATACTGGCAAATCCCATGGCCACAACATCGAGGTGGCTGGAAGAACTCTACTTTCTCCCTCTACATATGGCTACCAACAAGTGAACCTCACCAGGGCAGCCTTGTACCCCAACAGAGCAGTCTCCTGGCAGGCAGCAAGCAGTCTGAATGCACCGCTGAGTTTGCCATCCACCATGGTGAGAAATGAAATACCAGGCGTTTGGAAGCTGTGCTTGTAGATCTTAGTGTGGATATCGTATCGACATTTGTTGAATCAGTTAGCTTACCCAAGTAGTAGTGGAAAAACCCCAAATCCCACCAGCCACACAAAATAAACCAACGATGACCCTGTCAGAGCTGACAGGGATTTTACAGCTAACCTAAATGAAGTGGGACCAGACCCTGTGTCATTTGCAGAGGTGTCTCCACAGGACACTGGAAGGCAGCATCTCACCAGATTCCAGTGGTGTTGCAGAGTCAGGCACGGGAAGCCAGTGACTTCCCAGAAAACAATGCTCTTGGCTTGCACAACTCGAGCTGTAATGTAAGCAACAACTCCAAATCATTTCAGTTTCTGGAATGAGATGTCAAGGGTTTGTTTCTAATTAAAGAAGCTGAGACTGCTAAGAACAACCTGCACTTGGTTTGGACAGGACAGAAATAGCATCAATCATATGATTAGGGATAAAACAGTTTCCTTTAATTGAAAAGGCTAGAACAGAAAGGAAATCAAAAGGCAGAGATAAATTGGGATTATAAGCCCTGAAGTTATGTACAGCTCCACACCAGGCTCAGACTTGAGCTACTAGAGCCTCAAAGGGGTATCCTGAGCTGGCTGAGGTTTAATGTAACAAAGGGATTCCAGAGGCATTAGTAGCAGAGAAGAGAGGGGGTTATAAAGCAGTCATTCTTCTGCAGGTAGAAAGGATAATGAAGCGATGCTGTTGGCAGATCCTTGGCCAGCTGCAGGCTCATTACCAGCACTCCTGCCAGCTGCAGTACAACATGGGACACCATCAAGCACTCAAAACGCCAGGCTGGAACCCCCCACCCCTGCAGCCCAAGAGACACCAGATCCCTGCAACAGCAAACACTGACTTGTCTCCAACAGATGCCAAGACTTGTCATTAACTGCTGTCTCTATCTCTGGAAGATACACCACAGTTCACAGGTACAGGTGTGGAATAGCCACTGGGACACCATAAAAACCCCATCCAGCCCACACAGAGCTCACATGCAGCACCACTACACACAGGGCTTCCTAATGGATGCCTGCAGCTGCCCAGAAGAGCACACAACACGATTGTCAACGCTGCCCATCAATCCAGGAGTCACATCTGTGCAAACAGGGAGCCGTCCTCCTGACCTTCCCTTGCACCAGAGGATGAGCAGAGAGCTTGTTTGAAAACATAAGGGAGTAGGGTTTGTGCTTAACAGCTGATGGCAGCTGCCTTTGCTGTGGTCACTTCCCCATGACCTCCTTTCATTTATTATCCACAGCACACATTTCTACAGGTGCACACTGGCCTGGAAGTGTACTATTTACTACTGCAATGAAGACATGGGCTCAGCTGGGATGCACTGACCCCCCACCCCAGGAAATATCATGGTGATAAAGCTGCAAACAAGATTCTAACAAATGCAGACAGGAAATCCTCAATGATTCCCTCTGGTTTTCCTGTAAAGATAAGGCAGATAGCGAGCCCAGGAACCTATGCCCTCTTCAACTCTCCGAATGTAACGGCGCACTGGTAAGCAGGATGACCCTTGGTCAATCTCATACTGTCCCAGATAGAAAAATGTCAGCCTGGGCCTTTCAATCTCCCCCCTCTTTCTTCTGTTCTTTCCACAGGGTCCAGCCCCTCAGTTGGCACCCAGACAGCATCTAGCTACGTGCAAGTAGCTAAAGCAAGTCCAGGAAGCTACAAGGACAGACACAGTGTGCTTTGGTGTCCCCACTTGTATCAATATGCTGCCTCTGTACACACAGTAAAGGCTGAGCTCATCTGGTCAAAGCAGAGATTGCTTCAGTGGAGGCTGACAATCACTAGCTGCACACAGGAATTCATGTCCCTGGGGACCTGTCAGATTCTTGGGGAATTTTTTCTTTCATCCTGGTTTTGCACTCGCAGCGAAGCAGCAAACATCACATAAGCTTTTAAAAAAACCAAGCAGAAGTAACTCAGAGGCTTCCCAGTTCAAACCTTTCTCCTCAACTTCAGGTAAGAGGTGCAGAGCCTGGCAAGAAAATTTTTGGTCATTGAGTAGATACGTGGGATACAGGAATGGAAGGGCTTGCAACCCCAAGAGTTGGGTAGTCACAGCTTTAGATTTGCCCAGCACCAGCTCCCAGCTCCCTTCCCAGCAGCAGCTATTTTCTAGCAGCACAGGCCTTCTTGTCTTCAGTTAATTCCGTGACACCAAATGAAACATGACCCACATTGAGGAATGCTCTCCATAGCTTCAGTGCAGCACTTTGGGACATCCTTTAGGAGATAGGGTAGTGCTGGGTTAATGGTTGGACTTGATGATCTTAGAGGTCTTTTCTAACCTCAAAGACACTGTGATTCAATGGGAACATTAGCTACAGGTAATAATTAAATTACCCTTTCCATTTAACTGAATTGGCTCAGTGGAGAATTTAGGTTTACATTAAAAACCAAAAAGAAGGTTTTAGAGTTTCAGTCCACAGGCTCACAGCCTGGGCTGGGCTGGGAGGGACCCCAGGGGTCACAGAGCTCCAACCCCCTGCCACAGGCAGGGACACCAGCCTCCAGGCCTGGAGCTACACAAGGTTGCCCAGGGCCCCATCCATGAAAGCATTCCATGCATCCTGCACCCCAGATAGAGACCAAGTTCAAACCTGATGTTATTCTGTTGCCTAAAAGTCAGACATTACATCAGAAGTAAAGGTGACCCTCTGACTGCTGTTTACCCTCTATTGAAATGCACCTTCACAAGGGAGGGAAGGTTTAGTCTGGTCTAACAGAAAATGTCAAAGCTTGACTAAATGTCAAGGTTTCATTACACTCCAAAACCCTGTCCTGAAAAGGAGTCTCAAGAGAGACAATTTAGATAAATTTATTGATACTGCACTGAAAAATAATAAAATGCTTAAGAAACCCCAAACATCATGTGGCTACAGCCCAGGTTCTGACAGAAACTGGAATGCCCCCTTGTGATCTCTACTTATTTACTTTTCTGACAAACTCAATCTAACCTGCAACTCCTAAGTGTCAAGAACACTCTTTCAAAATAAAATTTACCAGGAAAGACCAGATAGGTATTTATGAAGAACATTTGATACCCAAACTTAAGTTTCCCAAGGCAGGGGAGGGGGGGGGGGGGCAAGAGAGGGACACCTGAAAAAAATGCTACTGCCCTTTTGACAATGAACACATGAACTTAATGCTCCCTAATAACAGACAAGGTGAAGACCAATTCCCAACGAATCAGATGGGTAACAGCTTTTGGAAATCGTTTTTTAATATTGCTGCAATTAGTATTGATAGGATATTAATTACTTATTCTCTCCTCAGCAAACAACCTTTCCCTTAAGTGAGAATGGGGGGGGGGGGGGGGGAAGAGAGGACAGCTCCATTGGAATGGACACAAATAGACGTACCACGTAGTGAGGATGTTTCTATTCCGTTACCGAGATGCTCATCAGCCTCAGCACCACCTTCATCCTGTCATCTGAGCTCCAACGGAACAGACACCTTGTCAACGCAGACTGCCACAAGTACCAGCAGCTGACAGGTACCAGCAGCCCCTCTCCTCTTTGCTGTGTCGCCCTCCCAGTAAGGGTGACTGGACACTAGTGGGGCTGAGTGGGCTGAACTGTGACCATTTGAGAGTCTGCTGGAGCATCTGTCAAGACTGATCCTGCAGCATTTGTTGTTCTTAAACCTCAACACCCCACCTGCACTACAAAACTAGGCACACATTCCTCATTTATAGATATAGTATTACTCCCAGTATCACTTGTGGACATTCACCTTCAGGGAGAAACATTTTGCAGCTTCATCTGACTTCTAAAGGTATTTGTTCTCTCACCTGAAAGGGACGTACACCCAGCCAGTCCCATTTCTCACAGGATGCTTTGAGGAGCCAAGCTTGAGTGAGCTGTACACAGCGATAAGCGTGCCTTTGAGCCGTGCCTCAGTGCATCTGCTTGATGAAGCCAGCTCAGGTGGAAAAAAAAAATGTATCTATATCCTTGAGATGCTGTGCAAAAGCAACTAACCCTGGGAAATAACTGAGTGGGACTCACTGCACAGCCCAGAATGTTTCCTCCGATTCCAGCGGGACTGGGGTGCACTGGAGTGAAGCAGAAGCTGGGACTACACATACAGACAATTTTTAAACAGGTTAAATTTACTTAGTAAATCAAAATTAATAGATAGCAAACAGATTTGAAACTACTTTGCATTGATTTTATAACAGAGGAGAAAGTTACTGTGAGATAACAGGCTATTAACTACATATTAGACCAGCAGTAACTATGCTTTTTGTATAGTAGCCCAGAGCAGCTGATATTTTTAATTTCCCTCTACCTGAGCAGAGCTCCGAATGGAGCTGAGCAGCTAAATTCAGTGTCTGCACCATACAAGCCATAAGTGCTGACAGGGTGAAACTTCAGGGGCATGCTTTCCAGAGCCCATCAAGGTTTGGAACAAATCAATACACTTTAGGTAGTCAATACTACTTTGACAATCGCTTCTATTCCCTATTAGGACATGCAAGGGTTTAAATTAGCCTGTAATTCACGATGCAATACCCCCATACCCTCTGCTGCAGGGTGCAATCCATGAGCTCTCAAGCCAGTGGAAGCCAGCCTGAGCTGCTCTGCAGACACCACTGTCGTGCTCCTTCTCCACATGATGGGAGCTGTCGCTCATTCCCTGCAGAACGTGCTTCCCTTGCATTATTTAAGCAAGGCGTTGCATTCGGGGATCCAGGAGAGGAACTGACACTCCCTTTTGGCGCTGCTTCCATCAAACGCTGTGCAACCAAATGTCAGCTCTGCCAGTTCCCCAGCACAGCACATTACTGCATCGCCTGCGTGTGGTGGAGAGAAGGATGGGCAGAAGGTGGCAATAGAGCATCACACAAAGCTCATGCATGCCTTAGAGTTAGGCGCTTGCTGTCACCACAATAGGCACCCGTACGCAAGGGCCATCCGTCTCCACTGAAGGGACAGTGTGATTTGGGTAAGATTTCTAATGACCACATTACTCTCGGGTAAAAGTAAATCCAATCCTCCTTGAGTAACTGATACAATTACAAGACTTCCCTCAGCGTTTCGGGACACCACCTACACAGTTCCCTAATGCCCATCAGAACGATCCCAGCACCCTGAGGTTTTGTGCAGATCATCAATACAAAAACTTATTGTCAGCCCACGTACGTCCAGCTAAAGAGCCAAGTTTTAACCCCCTATCTTAGGGCTCAAGTTGAAAAGTGCTATCATGTTTTATACGGTGACATCCCCCCTTCATTTCTAAGTGGTCACCTCTCAAGCACCGCTGGAAAGCAGGCAGAAGGACTCATTTTATTCTTTCCAGGATTGCAAGCACTTTAACACTTTACTTCCCGTGCGGTTACCCCATTAACAATGAAGCTCATCTGAAGCCTGTAGTTGAGCTCTCAAACATCAGCACCCAAAGTCATCATTTCCTGCCTCGTAGGGAGTCTTCTCAAGTATTGAAGGATTATCTTAAATTCCCTTTTTTATTGGAAACTTGTCCTGATTTACACCCTTTAACCAAAGGCAGAAAACTACTATTATTTATGTTGTTGCTGCTGTTACTGTTCGGAAAGGAGGGAGGACATGGCCTCTGCAAGCCAGCGGGCTGAGAGCTGGGTGGGCAGGTGCCCCCTCAGCGAGGCGCAGCACGGACCAAGGGAGGAAGAGGAGAGCAAGACCTTCCTCTTTTCACTGCAGCGACACGAAGCAAGCAGAGCTGTTGCACGCATCCTTAATATGAGATGATGAACTGGGGGCAACTAAGTGTTATTTGTATCCCCCCACGGTTCTGCTGTAGACAAATGCAACAGGATCAAACAATGGGGAGGGGGAGTTATTTCTACCGGTATCTCATGTGCAGCATCTCAAAGATGCAAGATTTATACTAGAAGAATAAAAGCCCACTGAAGAAAACAGTTTTTCTAAAGTTTTGAAGCATTTGACATGATTCATTTCAAGCTCTGCACAGGTTTTTCTGGTTTCAAACATCTCAAAATAAAGATCCTTCTTAGCATGAACACGGCAATTAAACAGCAATCTTTCCAGCACACCCTGAGATGGTGCCCTGCTTTCCCCAACCAGAGCCCACCAGGCAGAGGACCTGCCCAACA
The DNA here is from genome assembly GCF_964237585.1 of Gallinula chloropus. Taxonomy (NCBI): domain Eukaryota; kingdom Metazoa; phylum Chordata; class Aves; order Gruiformes; family Rallidae; genus Gallinula; species Gallinula chloropus. The sequence goes on along the minus strand of NC_140088.1, from coordinate 91,944,757 downwards.
TGATGGTGGCAGCTCAGTGCCAGCGCCTGCCCTTCAGGGTTTTAAATGACCAAAGTCTTGCCTGATAAACCATGCAAAAATCAAACCCCAGCAGAGCATGCATATGAGCAATTGTTTAGGTTTAAGCATTAAAGTTACCAGCACTGGGAGCTGAGACCCACGCAGTGATCTCAGTTAAATGCATTCACTGCCCCCTGCACATACACCAGGGTTACTACGCACCAACCAGCCAGTATCACTGAAAACAAGGCCGCCATGGGAAAGAAGCCTAATTAAGAGAAGGCAGTGGCCAAACTCCCTACTTCAACAGCAAATGGAGGAGAACCAAGCAGCAAAGCGCGAGTGGAATCCTCCTTGGCTTGCTCAGTGGTGACCATGAATGGGAAGTCTCCGTGCAGTGGGCACCAGCACCACGCTCCTTCATGTCTGTACAGTGATTATAACGTGCCAACCAAACTTTTCTAGCAGCAGCTCCAGGTGTCTGTGAGTGCATCAGCACCCCAGCCCCACCAAGTGAAGAACCATGCGAATACCCAGCTATAAATACAATCACAGAATCTGGGCACTGCTCATCCACCACAAAAAGGGATCCCAGGAATATATCCCTGATGGTCACAACACATCCTGTTGCTGTAAAAAGATCAAATTTAAGAAAACGAGGCAGAGCAAGCAGACATAATATCTGCCATGGTGAAAGGCCTACCAGATTAAATGCAACCTAAGCAAAAGTTACTGAAGCAGCCAAGAGAACAACATCCCTCCAATAGGACTTCAGATGACTAAACATCTAAGTGCACTGGTAGTCTAGCTGGAAAACACACCTGGAAGGATTTCAGTATTGATGCAGAGTTTATAAACCAACCACTCAAACACCACGATAAGCCAGGCAGAAACAGCATCCGCAGAAAAACCAACACATGTAAAGCCATCATTTAGTATTCACATGTGTTCTGTGACAACACTGAAGAAACCCCTCTAAACAGCTGTCATTTCAGCTTGCTCAAACACAAAGCCAAGAGCAGCCATGTCCAGCCAAGGCACTCTAAGGACAGCAGCCACCCACACTGATACCCAGCAGCAGATGTGCCGCACACTCATCTCCCTCTCACTTCCAAGCTGAGCTGTCACTGCTGCGACCTCAGAAACAAGCTCTGATGTTAGTTAAGTCATCCTCAGAGAGGGTTTTACAATGGCAGCATCTTCAGCACTTCACAGAATCACAGAGTCACAGGGGTTGGAAGGGACCTGGATTCTATGACCTCCAGAGCCCATGGGGTCCAACCCCCTGCCCAAGCAGGGTCCCTGGGACAGGGCACACAGGTCAGTGTCCAGACGGGGCTGGAATCTCTCCAGAGAAGGAGACTCCACACCCCCTGGGCAGCCGGTCCCAGGGCTCCCTCACCCTCACTGGGAAGAGGTTCTTCCCCACATTGGTGGGGAACTCCCTGTGCTCCAACTTGAGCCCATCGCCCCTTGTCCTGTCCCCACAGACACTGAGCAGAGGTTGCCCATGTCCCCTGGGTCCCACCCTTCAGCTATTGATCCCCATTGATCAGATCCCCTCTCAGGCTGCTTCTCTCCAGGCTGAACAGCCCCAGGTCACTCAGCCTTTCCTCGCAGGGGAGATGCTCCAGGCCCTTCATCCCCTCCGTACCCTCTGCTGGGCTCTGTCCAGGAGATCCCTGTCTGTTTTGTCCCAGGGAGCCCAGCACTGGACACAACACTCCAGGTGGGGCCTGAGCAGGGCAGAGCAGAGGGGGAGGGAGGTTCCTCTCCTTTGACCTGCTGGCCATGACCCTTTTGATGCCCCCAGGATCCCACCGGCCGTCTCGTCCCCCGGGGCACACTGCTGGCTCATGGGCACCCTGTCACCCACCAGGACCCCCAGGTCCTTCCCCACAGAGCCCCTCTCCAGCAGCTCACCCCAGCCTGTACCAATACAAGCAGATATTCCTTCCCAGGCACAAGGCTCTACACTCACTTTTATTAAACCTCACCTGGCTCCTTACTGCCCAGCTCTCCAGCCTGGATCACTGTTACCCCACTGCAGTCCTCTGACTAATTATACCTGAGTTATTAGCATGCAGATTTTCTGATTGGGGGTCTAGGCTGGAGGCAGCTGCTGTAAATCAATATATGACTATGAATTTGGTTCAAAGCCCATACATACAGCTTTATATCCTAGAATCATTGCATACATTCATTCCTCCTGAATGTTTCTGCCTTTTACATTCTGCAATCAACCAAGAAATTACTTTGGTCTTTTCCTTTTTTTCCTTCTCCTCATGAAATAAAGAGCTACAATCCCTATTTGAGAAATAATAAAAAAAATAAAATCAATTTGCATTAGGAAGTTACAACAAGTTATTCACATAATAATCGCATCCTTAGGCAATTTCAAGGTCATGCTCTCATCACACAGCAGAAAACATCTTCCAAATAGCACTCACTTGTCCATTGGCATTAAGGAGCTAAAAAAGTGTCACAGGACAAGGATCCAGCAAATAACGACATTTTTAGTAGAGACCTTCTGAACAAAACAGTCTGGCTTGCTTAAATATTTGTAAGCTATTACTGCTAAATGAATCCTAGAGCAATATGGGCTGGAGGGGACCTCAAAGCCCATCTCCTTCCAACCCCCTGCCGTGGGCAGGAACACCCTCCACTATCCCAGGGTGCCCAAAACAACAAAAATGTAAAAGAGGAAACAAACTATTCACCACATATTGGATTTTCTTTGAGAAAGAAAAATAAACTAGTTCAAGGGCAAGCTACAGAGCACAGCAACCAACACGTACTCATCTCAGTTATCAGTGTTTTAAATGACTTCCCTGCGTTCACAGCTACAGCTCTGTGACTGGTTAGCAGATGAAGAAGGTTATTTGGAAGCTCTCTGTCGCCCTGGCTTTGCTGTCTGGCTTCCCAACAACACCGCACAACCCCAGCTCTCTGACCAGCTGCCTGGAACCATCGTTCCCATTCAAACCCCATTCCAGAATCTTGTGCTTCAGGCCCATGTAAGTAACTCTCCTTCCCCTCCAAACGTGGACTGGGACACAGTCTGGGCACTGACTGCATTTGTATAGGTGCTGTAATTGCCCCAATATGAGAGTCCCGTTAAAGGGAAGGGATAAGCAAGATGTGTTCTGTTCTTGTGTGGCTCATAACTGTGAAGTAGATTGAACAGAATAAACTAATTAAAGCGAAACAAAAAAAGAGCAAGAATGGTACAAAAGTTGTTTCCTTTAAAAAGAAGACTAGTTAATAACTCCTAAAACGGTATTGCTCAATTCTGTGTCCATATCTCTTCAATAAGTTAAAATTGACTTACAGACATGAAGAGACTGTTACACACCCCAAACCAAATGCAGTAACTGTCAACCCCCACCCCAAACCCTGGAAAACCCTGGTAAAAGGTGCTTGGAGTCTCTCTCAGGCTGGCAGTCAAGCCATATTAATGAAAAAAAACCCAAACCCTGTGCATGCAGAAGAGATTATTTTAGGAAAATTCTTAGCTCTAGAATATTCATGAGCACAGAAGTAAAAATCAGGCTGCCATGTCAGGAAGAAGCCTTCTGCCATCTCCACAAAAACACATCCAGAACTGATAGTCAGGAGCCTCCAGAAACACCACTTACATTTAACATTCCCCTGGCTCTCCTGTGCCACAGGCTGGGGGAACGTCCCAGGAAAACGCTCACCTTTTTTACAGTTTCTAAACTTTGTTAAAGTCATTTTACAATTGGGAAGCTCCCAAAAATAAAATTAATTTTCAATGTTGGGAATGAAAGACAGGAACAATATGTAATGTCCCCAAAATGGCCATCAAGTACATTAGTTTCTTGTGCTACAGAATCCACAGATGCTTTTGCACAGGACTCCAGCATCACTCACACACAGCATGGACAGAGAGCCTCAGGAGGAGCTTGCTGGTCTATCTTTGCCTTTTAAACCCAGCCCTGGCTACAAAGCTATTCGGTTCCTGATGGCTTCCCACTGAAAGCTAATATTTTATAAGTAAAGCCTAGCTTAGGAGAGCAAGAGAACAGACAAGACAAACGGTCCAGTTACTGCAGCCCAGTCACTTCAATGAGGATGCTGTCTCTGGCAGCAGTGTTCCTTTCTCAGCCTCTTGCTTTTGGTCTTGACCTCATGCCCGTGTTCGTAACCACGCTTCGACCACAGCAACAACTCTCCACGTTCTTTAATGTGACTTTTCGTTCGTGACCCTTGTATTTCACCTCCCTGAGTTTAGCAGCACATCCTACACTTGAGGACAACTGGCTTCCCACATCCCGCCCCCGCAGCTGGGTACAGAGGCAGTGGCTGGAATTCCCCCTCGTTTAACAAGATGGAAGTGGTTTTGCCCAAAGAGGGGCAAGTTTTGTAAGAGAGAGATCTACTGAGGGTTATTAAACACAGAGATCTATCTAGGTCAGGAAATCCCCTGAACCAAAACCAGCTGGGGGCTGGAAGATTATTGGGGAGGGGGGAAAGTCTCAGATGAGCTTGCCCTGTCCTTACTCTTCCCCAAGCACCAGGCTGCGGCTGTTGAGGAAAAAGCCCTCAGTCCTGATCCTGCAATGCAGCTCTTATGGAACCAACATAGGTTCTCAACACCCAGAGCTCATTTTGTTGCACACTTTCAGGAGTGTATGAAGAGCAAGGGAAGCAACAGTTCAATTAACAGCATATTTACAGCCTCAAGACTATCACTGAAGTGATTTATAGAAAGAGGAATGAGAACACAGCAGAGCATTCTGCAAAGTTTTTGGCCCCATCAGAGGTCGCAACCTTCAAACTCCTGTTGCAGAGTTTGGAGAAGATAAGGGAGCCAACAGCAGCTCCCAGCTAACCCTCTGAACAGAGATATAAATAAAGCTGTCATGTACTTTCATGTGAACCTCTTCCTGAATGGGAGGATCATTCCCTCCTCCTCTGAAAACACCATCTGTGCTCTCCTGGATGGTACTACGCCTCCTTGGATTGTTCCCCTTACTCTGTTTCTGATGTTTCAGGACAGCTCTCCAAGATGTTTAGAGAGGATCCTACATCAGACTTTTGTTTCGGTATTTGCCCCATTCTTAAGACAGGACAAAAATTCAGGTTTTCCAGCTGGTGCTCCATTTTAAAAGTTTTGGAAGACTCAGTCCAGAGTCATTCATCACTTTTCGTGGGTGGTGACTGGACAGCAGCTTCTTCCACCACCGTACCCTGTGTGCATCCGTGAGCTATTTCACTTGTCCGAACACACAGCTGTCTGTTCCCAGCAACTCCATCACCACCCACCTAAGTTTTCCATCACTAAGGCGGCATTACTCGGTTCCTTTGGTGTCAGGTTTTGCAATTCCACTATTCACACTCACTTAATGTGTAGCAAACTGTAAACAGGCTCTCTGCAAAGTATCACAGAAACACAGTACCCAATTCCCATCTTAAAGGCTTTGTATGTCCAAGTGCTAAAGAGAAGAGCTCAGATGCAGCAGGAAGTGCCCGTTACACACTGCTGCACAGGATTTCATCCCAGTGCTCCACGTTTTTAACTCCACTATGTCAGCTGACTCCCCTCTGACAACTTACAGAGACTCATTAAGGTTTGCTTATCTCAGACCATGAATATAGCCTTTGTTTTATCTGGCACACACTTGCACAGGCTCCACACACGCACATGTGAGTGGGTATAAACACACACGTGCTTTGGAGTACTTTATTTTTTAATTAAAAATGTTTGGGAAAAATACTAATTGCACAGCTTCGATATTGAGAATACACCATTTCCTCCCTATCATTTGTATGACCTTTTTAGTTAATGTAATTACCGCTGCAGCAGATCATAATTTGTTCTCATGGCTACAAATTAATGAGACAAATTGCTGTGACATTACAGTCTGAGCAAAACAAGAGCAGACAATAAGGCAGCCCAGCCAGCATCAGCTGCTTTAGCTTCTAAAAGGCTCCGAGTACAGTAAGGAAATAAAAATTACTTCCTCTACCTTCACACTCCCACCTCCGCAGTGAGATAGGCCTCACAACCACAGGCAGAACAGCCACAGGTGGCTGTAAAAAATATCACAGGGCAGGTTTGCAGTCACTTTGGAATATATGCAGTGTATGTGCCAGCCCCTTCCCTCCTTTCCCCTGCCCGAGTACACAGAATCCCAGCCTGGTCTGGGTTGGAAGGGACCCCAAGGAGCACAGAGCTCCAACCCCCTGCCACAGGCAGGGATACCAACCTACACAAGGTTGCCCAGGGCCCCATCCAACCTGGCCTTGAACACCCCCAGGGACGGGGCACCCACCCCCTCTCTGGGCAGCCTGTTCCAGCCCCTCACCACTCTCTCTGCAGAGACCTTCCCCCCAGTCTCTCCTCTCCCCCTTCCCTCCTCCAGCTTCACTCCAGCCCCTTGTCCTGCCAGTCTCTGCCCTTTAACAAGACCATTCCCCTCCTGTTCCTGGGGTCCCTTCAGGGACGGGGAGGCTGCAGTGAGGTCCCCCCACAGCCTTCTCTTCTCCAGGCTGCCCCAGCCCAGCTCCCTCAGCCTCTCTCCATGGGGAGCTGCTCCAGCCCTCTGATCACCTTCGTGGCTCCTCTGACCCCTCTCCAACAGCCCCACATCTTCCTTGTGTTGGGCCCCAGCTCTGGCCACAGGACTCCAGCTGGGGAGGGCAGAGCAGAGAGGGACAATCCCCTCCCTGTCCCTGCTGCCACCCCTCTGCTGATGGAGCCCAGGATCCCATCGCCCTTCCCAGCTGCAGGAGCCACTGCTGCTCACGGGAAGTCTCTCACCCAGCAGAGCCCCCAGGTCCTTCTCAGCAGGGCTGCTCCCCAGGAGCTCTTCTCCCAGGCCATGTCTATGTCTGGGATTCCTCTGTCCTAAGTGTAACACCTGACACTCTGCAGTGTCACACTACACCTAGAGAATGGCTCTGGTGAGGGCGTAGAGATTGCTCATGTAGGAGCTCACCAAAAGCTCTGTGTTCTGCTCACCTTTAATAGACTACAAACCTGAGAGTATTCTAATTATTTTTTTTACAGTGGCATGAAAGAGTAATTAGTCTAGGGAAACCAATTATTTATAAAAACGGAGATATCAACTACATGCCACTGGCACTTTATGAAGGAAGAGCCCTCCCCTATCGGTTACAGCAGCCAAAGTCCTGAGACTGGCCTAGTTCACCTTCCAGCATGCTAATGGAAACCTTTCACCATTAACACATGCAGCCAACACCACCTCACTTCCCATTGATTTTGCCTTGACTCTTGACATAGAGCCAACAAAACCATCATCTTCAGAGAGAAGAGAAGATGCACAAAGCACTTGGACTGACAGTAGATTAGATTTGCATTTTTAAGTGGCACTTACAGGTTGAAGCAGGAAATGTAGATAGACATTGAGGTAGGCACAGGCTTAAAAGGGTGGACTTGCACCACCCCCAAACCTTCAGTGCCATTTCAAACCCCGACAGAGTTGTACACCCCATCTTCAACCTTTCCCTGTGCTAGAAATAGCATTAGAACGGGATGGAAAAGAGCAGAAGGAAATACACTCTGCATTTGCATTTCATTTCAGATCGTTACTGCCTACGTTCCAGCTCAGGCTCCCAGACAACTTCTGGGCAGCAGGCACAGCGCTGCCTCCTAGAAGGATGCGTCTATGCCAGAAGGGAGACCAAGAACACCATAAAATAGTCGAATTGCAACTTCCACAACACACCAGGTATTACTCTTACTCCATTAACCAAGCTCATCGTTACAGGTACATACAGATCTGGAATGCTGCTGGCTAAGGGTCACGATGGCATGGCAGGACCACTGGGCAAGGTATCTCTCTGCTGCTGTTTCAACACAAAGGAAATGCAGAATGCCAGAAAACTCTCTCAGACATTTGGCAGAGCCTTTGGAGAAAGTCTGCTTTTCCCAAACATTTTAAATATAGCAACACCCCCAAAGCGCATGAAGAGACCTGCGATGCTGGGGAATGGGGAGAGGGAAGAGAGAGGGGCAATCAATAATTATGTGAAGTATCAAGCCAAGGAGAGGATCTTTACAGGTAGCTCTGAACAGCAGGCAGACCTTTGTTTTCATCTTCTCCAACACAATAAGGAAACTGCAAAAGCCACATAAGAACAAAGTGTTTTCTCAGCATATGTTTGAGTAGAGTGCACCCAGTTTGTCTGGCTGGGAAGAGCTTCCCATTCTCCCGCTGGGAAGGCAGAATGCCCTTTTGACTGCCACGCTCGTAGTAAAATGAAATAAGTATGATTTCGGTACAAAGGCTAAGCCTGATTAAAGGGAAAAAAAGAAAATAGCAGCCAACCTGTTGCTCTTTGCAGTCAACACTCCGCACATGAAGCTTTACTTTAGGTGTAGGAAACAAGCTGTGGAAAGGCTTAGGACTGTATCAGACCCTTCAGGCTCATTTTTAAATAAAGCAGTCACTTTAGGAGATCTTAACCAAGCCAACTTGGCTTCTTCCTTCTTAACTTTTTTTTCCCCATTTTCCCTGGGCATAAAATTAGTAGAGAATGAGCCAGAAGGGCCACATCCAGTCTGCTGCTTAAACAGCAGCTGCCTCAAGCTAGAGATGCTTCTGCACCCATTTTCTTACCACCTACTAAAGCGAAGGCAACCTTCAAGCACAACTGCACAACTTCAAGCAGCTAACACTCATCCACAGTGCATCATTCAGCCCTTGGCCAACACACTTCCTGGTGATTATCCAGGTTCAAACCTAGTGCTGGGCACTCGAATTATCCTGTGTGCCCATTAGCTTCAATGTCTGGTGGAGCAGTTGCTCTTGGGATGCATTTAGCTTAGCTAATCGCCCCAGTGTCTGGAAGTATTCCATACAGAAATCAAGGGCAAGAGTGAAATACTTTTAAATCTTCATGGAGACTCTGGGATTTCTCCCACTTTCTAGTACCAGAGCCCAAGATGATCAGAATAAACTAGCTAAGACTCATTTTGGTTACAATAAACATCTCTTCCCTTGCATTTTTTAAACACAGGCCAGCTTGTGATGGATTAATCATGAAGAAACAGAGCCTCTTGCATACCTACAAGAAACCAAAACGCAAGCTCACCATATGCCACTTTATTCTCATTTTGAAGGACCAGTCTAAAAATCAAAGCGTAACTTACTGCATCCAAACTTCCCTGTCCCCTGTAGCTGCCAACAACAGAAGCACTGTTTCACACATGATGCTGTGCTGCTGTGTGCAGGTACCTGTTCCTTAGCGAATTCCCACAGGCAGATCAGTCACAGCTCAAAAAATCCCTATGCATTTGGACGTAATTTGAAGGTACACAATTTGTAGCACTTGTAAATACAGGACAAACATAAATATTAAGCTTCAGCAAGGCAAGTGGAAGGAAAAGGAGGAGTACAGCTAAAGCCATGGCCTTTTACTGAATAATGGAATGGCTTCAGTTTGAAGGAATTTTCAAAGACCATTGAGTCCAACAGCCCTACCACAAACAGGGACATCATGTTTGTGTTTGCACATACAACCATTTCAGACACAGACCTCAGAAGACACAATTTAACTTTCCATCTACACTAACCAAGTGCTACATCCACTTGTTAAGGAAGAACAAAAAGACAAACAAAAGATAAGGTGCAGGCATAGGATCAAAAGCCCAAAGAAGGTAGAGCAAAGAGCTGTAACTTGTGAGTTTAGGAATCCAGGACAGATCCTTCAGCAGAAATTCCACGGACAGGCACTTTGAGTTACTACTGACCCATGGCAACTCTGCCCGTATATTGCAGCATCAGACCACAGGGAGGATTCCACTCCCCCTGCTAGGTCTGACCCCATCAGGTTTTAACCCTGTGGAATACGAATTTTAGCGGCTGAATAAGCTTAGCAGGTAGAAGTTGACCACATATGGCTGTCAGTTCCTGAAGGAATACCTACATTCATAAAAGCAGCCCAGCAAGGACAAAAAAAATAGGGCAGGAGCAATAAAGGTAAGTATTAATAGAAAGATAGTAAATAAAGCCTTTCAGATTTATCTAGGAGCCACTCAGTAAGGAAGCTCCTTCTGCTTAACTGTGGTACTGGAAGGTATTAAAACCAATAAAGGTGAATCCTTCTCAGGAGCTCACCTGCTCCCCAGGTGCACTGCTTCGCTCCATGAACATCGAGCTCTGCGTTGGCCTGCAGAGTGGACAGAAAGCCACCCCAGGCAGTTCTGCTGCCTGCTGATCACTTCCACAGCTCTGTATTCCTCCAGGGTCTTATAGTAGCCCCTTTGCGTTGCAATAGTCCACTGTAAGCTTACTAGTGAGGAAAAGGAGTTCTACTGACCCTGCTTTTTTCAAAAATAACAGTACTAAAAATAAAATGAATGACACTCAGACATGAAGAAATAGCTCCTTATGCCCCTGAATGACAGCAATCCAGAGTCCCTCTGATCCTTGTGCAGACATACAGCAGATACATCCCTTGGAAAGGGTAACTACTTTGAGTTAACTGCAAAGAGATTCTTGTATCATATCTAAACCTTTAGACACAGTAACTGTCTCCCAGCTGGGAGCTCTGGCAGATTTTGCCATTCAGCTACTATTCACAGGGGTTTTCAGTTCTCCAACATGAGATCAGGATGATGGTTAAGACATGAACATCCCCCCGGCTCACTCAGTTTAAAAAATTAAAAGCCAAAAACTGCACCTCAGGATTTTATCAGGTCCTGCAGCAGCCACCCCAGCTCAGGATCACCAGTGAGGGGGGAAAGGAAACCCAACACATGTGACTTAACAGCAGCAGTGAGAAAGGAAGAAAAGGGTGATGCCTGGCTCCACGGCAGCTCAGGGGAGGTTGTACCATAAACCCAACAAGTGTCCTTCCTCAAAAGCTTGAGGAGAGAGACAGGGCAGCATTTCCGTGCTGAATCGCACAGCACCAGCCACCTTGCTGCCTGCCAATGGCAAACGGACCCATTTTGTCCTGTGGCGTAAAGTATCTACACAGGCACCCCAGTCTGACAGAGTCCTTGGTGTCTCATCAAAAAGTACACACCTACCTCGTTTCAGCAGTAGAAAGGCTGGGTTGAACGCTGGGGAAACCCACGTGAACACAGCTCTATTTCCTCTGGTACCTCTACAGTCACCCGGGCTAGGAGCTGGGTGTTTCAAAAGGCAAGGCAAAGTGATCAGGGAACAGCAACACTCTGAAATCTTTGGGAATTCTGACCCACTGTTGAGAATCCCTGACCTCAGCATCTTGTTTGGCATCTACCGAATTGCATTGCAGAGCCCTCAGGATAATGTTTGAAGTCCTTACAGACAGCTCAACCTCACACATGTGGCTCAGCAGATAAAAATAGAATTAACAGAAATGGGAGGGAGGAAAGGAAAAAGCCCATCTGTTCAAGAACCAGCACGGCAGCTTGCTTAGATGGTGATGGTGCAGCTCCCTGAACAGCACCTGGTTTACCCAGATAATCTCTGAAATCTTTCAAAGGCACAACATCAAATTGGGTTATTATCCCCATTAAAGTTAAGAGAATGGTGTGTTGCTCAGCAGCAGTCTCTCTCTGCTGGCTTCCAACAGAAGCCCATAGCTACAGTGAAGGAATAATAACACTCAGCAGATGATCATTAAGACAGACAGGACAGGACATGTTTCCAAGAGGAAGCTTCTAGTTATGTTTCAGAGACCTGATAACATGTCAAGTGTAATCAACTAAATTGCTTGCAACAAATTGCTCTAATTTCATCTTTTTATATCACTGTATCTGTTTCCCCACAGCACATCCTAACGCAGCCCAGGAGCTGTAAATCTGTACGGGACCAACTCAGACTAATCTGACCCTCACCCAATGCACAAGGTGCTCGGTCAGCAGCAGATCTAATATTCATTTTTTTTCTTGGTATATCAAACTAGTGCACAAGTCAGTCCTGGGGATTTCTTCATCATTTTATCAATTTCAAGTAACCGCTTAAGGAAGAAATCCCAGTAACCCAAGAGCTGTGGTCTACTGCATTCTCCATGCAGTCGCATCTCTGCTATACAACTCCTGAGCACATGCCAGGCTCATACCATCTCAGCTAATTGAAAAGCTCAGCTTCAAGGGGGAACACTAGCTCTTTCAAAGCCTGAAACCATCCCAGGTTTGAGAAATGCGACCATCTCAGCTAGCCAACAGCATGTATTCACACATCCAGGCCTCCACACCAGTGTCCATACGCTGGGGAAGGCCAATGTCAAGAACAGAACTGGGGAGCTCTGAACCTTGCTTTCTGAAAGCAACAACTGTATTGCACTGCAGGCTCCTTTCATCATTCTCAAATTACTAAAAATTTTGCCTCCAATTCATAACTGGAGGGGTTTTTATGGGTTTTGGTCATATTGGAAAAAAAAAATCCTTAAGTAGCCACAATCAGCAGCAGAAAAAAAGTCGATTTCTTTTCCTGCTCAGCTGCAGCACACTTACAGCTCACCTTCCCACGTCCTTCTTGCTTGAAATGCAAACCAGGACCATCAAGTGCAATCAGATTTTGGTTAGATCATTTGTTTTTCAAGATGAAACATTCCTGAGCCCCAATTCACTAAATCAGCTTCAGGGGAGGCTTTACTTGTCCATGACATTTCTACATCATTAAAATCCCAGTGGAGAGAATGGAATAAAGAACAGCAGCAGAAAAAGACACTAAAGTAGTTACATGCAGCCAAGCATAGAAAGTCTTACAGAAGGAAAAACCAGTCAGAATTTTTACAGCTGAAAATCTTGTCAAAATACTTAACTTGTCTAATAAAGTCTGGGGGTTTTAACTCAAAAAATCTAGGGAAGGTGAACAATCCAAAACCCAGCAGTGTCCATAATCTTTTCACAAGTAGGAAATTCAGCATTAGGTCCTCAGTTGTGCCATACTGAGATAGACTCAATTTCTTATCTCCCACGTCCCAAATCAAAAGGTCTATCAGCCTCTTGCCACTCTTCTGACAAAAATATTAAGCAGTGTAGCTCTCATTCTAATGGAAATCATTAGGAAGCACTGAGATTTTTATAAGACACAATCCTTTTCGTTTAACCAGCCTCTCCAAAGATTCTTCCAAATAAACTTACCACCCCCAACAGGTATTAGCTGGAATTACTCTAGGTAAACCTTGCTCCCCAATCAACTTGTGCTCTCCTCATGGATTTCACAGGTCACCCTGTGTGACAACAATCAGTTTTAATTGCGTAGAAAGTTTTTCTGCAGCTAAAAAAGATTAATCAGTAGGACAACTCTAGCAAACACCGCATAGCGGGGTGTGCTCCGAAGCCTCATGCGTGGGTGTCACCAGCAGAAGCTCAAGGATTTCGTTAGCAGGGCATTTGCAGATCCCGCTTCCTGAGGCACGCTCAGCCCTGGCGTGCCTACACAGCCATCTGGCTGGCAAGGAGGAGGCTCTTGAGAGACTGGGTACCCATTTAGCTTTCTATGAGTTCCCAAGCGATACCACCTCCTAGAAATCAGCTGCAACCCATCTATTGGCTTCATGATCAGCACCTAAAATGGGCTTTTCCAGTCACCACCAGCAAACCTGGCAACCCCTCAGATTGACCTCGGGCAGAGGCTCTGGAGCAGAACAAAAGGTCAAGCGTGACACTCACTATATTCTATTCATCACATTAGTAATCCTGTTACTTTTGTTAGTACAGGGTAAATAAAATCATTTTAGGCGAGTGGCTAAACCCAGATTTTCCCTTCTCCACAGCGACACAGTGAGGATCTTCTGCCAGGCTGGTTGTCACCAGATAGGGAAGGAGGATTAAACTCCATACAGGCACAGCAAGCAGAATTCCAGACCATTTCCTGCCCCTTCCCATTACTGACTGGTTTTTGTGAGTTACCTGTCAGCGACACGCCACACACACTTTACCTGCTCACCCCACCTCGTCACTGCCAACCAGAGAGGGGAAGGACTAACACAAGTTGGCATTTCATAACTGGCACACGTTACACAGACTTAAGAGTACCCAGTTTCCCATCAGATGCTGATGTCACGTAAGGATAACACGAGCATCAAAACACAAGCTCGCTGGTTTTACTTTGAATCAGCAAACAGAAGAAGGTTCAATCTACTGTTATTATTTCTTTAGAAAAAAACAAAGAGAGAGGCAAGTATTCATTAAATATGTATTCAAACACATTATTCACACATTCCTCTTCAGTCTGAAGTAAGATACCTTTTGCAACATGCTGGCCATTTAAAGGTCAATTCTTCATGTCCCCTTCAGTTACTTACCTAAAAAAAAGAAGAAAAAAATACATTCATTTTCCATGTTCTCAAACATATCATGAACACAAACCTTGCCCTCCAATGCACCCCAGTAAGTCTTCAGCAGTTACAAATTAGGTAAGACCATTAGGGTAATGGGTTTTGGTTTTATTATTAGTTTAGACTACATGTTTGCACTTCTGCAATCAGCTAAGCACTCAGTAATTGAGTTTAAGAATTGTTATTATTATTATTGCTTTCTCCCTCCCCAGCAAATGATTTCTCAATAAAAGCTACTTGATGCTCTCAATTTGATTTCCACATTCCGTGCTTTTATACTGGGGGGCAGGGGAAGAAGCCATAATTACAGCTGCAGTAATGGAAAGATAAAACATTCAGCAAAAGTCCTCTTTGGTACAGAAATCTGTGCAATTTCTCAACAGCTTCTGGCAAGAAATGGTATTGTGAGCAGGCAGGGTGCAGGACAGCAAACCATGAGAATCTAGTTGACAGGCTATTTCCATGGACTCAGGTACAGCTTTCCCACCAATCTCCACAGGCTCCATATTTTAACCACCAACTTTCTTTTCAACTCTGGGATGCATCTGTCACAGCTTTGGAGACTGAACAGTGGTCTACAACAAAGGGTACATCACTGCCTAAGGCAACGGTGACTAGTTACTAATCAGAAAGGAGAAAAACCCCAAGGAGCTGCCAACTTTTGCCTCTTCACTCTTGCACTGCTCAAGAATCTTTAACCTCTCTTACCTGCCCTCCCCTTTTCCTCCCAACCCATCCAAACCCCTTCAGAAGTTGGTGCTCACTTCTTGCTTTTACTGTGCTTCATTCTCTGTAGGAACAGCTGTATTGGTGCCTTTCCCTTTCCAGACTTCAAGTTCTTAACAATAACTGTACCAACACCCAGCAATAGCCAAAACTTGTCATTGAGTGATTAAGCTGTTGTCACAAGGGATCTGAATTCCATTTCGTGTTTGTCCTACCAGTAAAATAAAAGCCTCCTGCAGTGCTGCCATCCTCTACACTGCATAAAACCA
This sequence comes from Gallinula chloropus, assembly GCF_964237585.1. Taxonomy (NCBI): domain Eukaryota; kingdom Metazoa; phylum Chordata; class Aves; order Gruiformes; family Rallidae; genus Gallinula; species Gallinula chloropus. The sequence continues at coordinate 91,929,491 of NC_140088.1, read as the reverse complement.
GTTTGGGTTAATCACAACACCAACTGCTGTCCCCAAGCGCTTTTAGAAATCACTGCAAACCGAAGCACAGCTTTTGTGACAGGACAGCTTTTGAGAAGTACTTGGCACACTAACAAGGAACATACACCACCAATAAGGACGATGGGCTGACTGTACACTTTTGCAGAGCAAGAGTCCCACTAGGCTCACGCCTCCAAGAACCCAGAACAGTGAGCTGGTTTACACGCCCATAAAGCTGGGTTTGGTATGGATTTCCTTATGATAAGGGGTTTTTTTTTCTTGCTTCCTTGGTTTATCAGTACTGTGTCTTTGAGGCTTTTTGCTGAAGAGTAAAAGGACTAAAAATGTGTCTAAACATCAGACCATGACACAGTTGTGTGAGCACATATTCCTGGAAGGAAGAGCTGTACTGGTTTAATCCACAGTTAGGTGAAATCCCAGCCAAGCAATGACTACTATCACTACTAAATCCAGGTTTCATCCAGAAGACACTAGAACAACACACTACATACAAGCCCCCAAACCCAGTAACAGAACTACACTCTCCAACCATGAGCAGCAAGACCTCTGCTATCACTGAATCACATTTAGTATTACTTCTTTCCTACAGTCACACATGTAAACTCATTCTCAGTTTATCCTACATCCTATAAAAGGTATGATGGGTCTCAGATGAGCCTTAAAATGCACCCTGACAAACACCAGCTCCGAAAAGAAACACACTTCACACTGCATCCACACCACCACCTCTGCTGGCTTTTCAAGGGTTTGCTCAGCCAATACCCAAGCTGAAAAGGCTAAGCAGCATAGGTGAAAGCCATACCAGCTAAACAGCTTTCATAGCCAAAAACTCATCTTGATTTAAGCCATAACCCCCTGCTTTACAGCATTGTGCTTGCCCATCCATCTGAACGATTTCAGATGGAAATGTCACACTTTCACATCATGTACTCTCACTGAACAGAGTGTATGGGCTCAACATTATTTCTGCCTGTACTTAACCAACTTTATTTTAGACTGAAATTTAAATCACTGCCAAATTCAGGCATCTACTGCACAAGTTCTGCTGCTTCCACCTCCTGTCAAGTCTGCTCTGCAATGCCTCTGAATGAACACTTCCCCCCCCCAGCCCCGGCAGAGCTCCTATTATCATCCTCTTGAAAATGTTGGTCCTTTAGTCCATAAGCATGTGCATGTTTAGCCTTTTTCTGGAGAAATGTATCCACCAGCTACAATTCTTACTTCACCAGGGCATGAGCCCATTTCAGAGCTTATAAAACTATTGTGCTTCAACTACAAGATGTTTTTAGCTGGATTTAAATCTTACTTTTCTATTTTTTCTCCTTCAAAATAAGAACCTGATGTGTTAGTGCTATCGTGGAAAATGCTGGGGAATGTTGCTTTTGCAAACTGAAATGGGTTGTGGTATTTTTCTATGCTGACTTGGGAAGTGGAGGACTCCATCTGCCTCACTGGGAATCCTTTGTCAGGGATTTAAGAATAGAAAATAAAGGACAGCTGTCAATCCAGATATCCAACAGACAGCACGAAAGATAAGGGGCAACACTGCTAATGATTATAATTTGCATTACTGTGATACGTTTTGCTGTCAGTTGTGTTAAAGAGTTATGGAAAAATTGCTCTCTCAGATAAGGGTTCAATGAGAAACTGAGGAATACGCAGCACTGCTGAAAGATTCTCACTCATAATTCAATGAACAGACCTGGGTTGAGCCTTCAATTCCTTCACAAACAATATGCCCCAAGTCCCAGTCAAGCCCCACTGTTCAGCTGCCTGGCAGTGCAATAAAGGCAAGCATCTGAGGGTCCCCATTTGGCTTCAGTGTGCCCAAACAAAACAAAGATGCACAGTTAAGGGCTGTGTAAGATAACCAATAGTAACTTAGAAAGATACTGCATTGTGCTCAGGAAGCTCATGAATTTGGTTTCCCTCACCAAGGGGAAGCAGGACTCTGCCAGACACAAGATGTGTATTATACTCTGTCCTGTTGTGAAGGCTGCGCCTGGGTTGAGCCTGTAAACCTTGGAAAAACCTAATCTATAGGTAAACAGGGGAGGGATTTGGGATGGGAAACAGGTATAAAAATGCTGCAAACTCTGCTCACAGGTGTGCCTGCTTTGCTAGGACACCTGCTTGTGCAAGAACGTCTAATAAATGACTGCTTCACTAGTACATCTGCTGTGAGCCCTTTCTTATGTCCTTTGGCATTTCTAACACTACCTGCCAAAATAAGCCAGCATTTAGGTTTGGTTCATCTTTTTCTTCTCCCTTCCCCTTTAAGAGGGCACACAGTCCTCAAGGTTATCGAAAGAACAAGGGAACCCTAGCACTCTTATTGCTGGTTATCCTACAGCTGACTGCAGTGATCGCCCACCTAACCCCTTCCACAGGTAATCTGAAGCTGTAATAAAAACTTGGGTGACTTTTTTGCAGTTTAAAAAGCCAGGAGGCTCCCATACAAAAAGTAGGTATTAAGCCTCAAGCACTGGAGCTGAAGCTTATTTCGATAAAAAAAGTATCTTTGTCCTTTGGAAAGCATTATACTGATTCAGTTGCCTGGGGCTTATACCAGAAGAGCTGAAATCAAGACAAGCACCCCTTGTTGTGCATTAAGGGTAATTAAGGCAGCACACACACCCCTCAGCCTTACTTTGGCCTGTTCTAGCCACAGATCACAAGCATTCCACTCAAATGAGGTGTACGTTTCCCTTTTCAGTGAAGAGGAATAGGGAAACAAAGATCAGATGGCCTCCAAATGAGGGACTCAGATAATGAATTTCACACCATTTATTTCATGCAATGTCCTTCACTTTGCACCTTCACAACTGTAGTGATTCAGAGTCTGTTTAGTGCAAATGCAGGATATAAACTGTTAAGACTTATTTGGCACCTCAACAGCTTCCCTCAGGGAACATCAAGCCAAGGTCAGCCTCAAGGCAGACCTCCTTGAGGGCAGGCGTTGCTCCCTGCTCCTGGATTCTTGTGTCTCAGCTTTGCCACTGCCGCTACTTCTAGTTGGTGGCATTATCTGAAGAGCTTGACTGGTGAAAATAACCCAAATCCGTGCACTTCGGTACACAATTAAATGGGTTTGAACCCTCTGTTTGCTTGAGAAAACAGTTAAACACATGTTTGACCACCAAGGTTTCTGAACACTGGAACCTCGCAGAACAAACTACCCCTCAGTAACTCCACCAGTGACAAAGCATGCAGCTGATCTCCACAGGTTTGTTCTAAGAAAACTTCAGAAGCCTCAAAGATCAGCTTCCTCCTGACCACCACTCCCCTTCCTCCAAAACCAAAACAATTCTTTGGTCCCAAGTAGTCTTCTGTAGCTAAACCAGCCAAATACAGATTTTGTACTTATATCAGGCTGTAGGCTCAAGGTTGGGAGGGGGGGACGGGGACGACAGACACAGACACACTACATTGAAGATCCTGCTCTGAATCAGGCAAAACAAGCATTTGAGCTTTATGCTGCCAACACACCACACGAGAATCCTTCCTGATCACCAAGCTCCCACTTGTTACAGACAGGCATCTCAGTTTCTTCTGCAGAGCCACACCATTTAGTATAGTTAAATATTTATAAGGTTGTGGAAAGAGAACGCACAATGCGTGTCATAAAGCAGTGAAGAAATCAGAATAATTGACAAGCCATTAAAACCTACATTACTGTATCCTTCAGCATTTGAAGCCAATCTAGCAGTGCTGGTAAGAGATAAAATGACTAATCTGCAAGTTAGACTCCACCATTTGCATCGAGAGCCGATTGTGTCTTTTCACACCCAGGCCTCCCCATTTCCCAACACCATACCAGCTTATTGCAGACAGAACTATCAGAAACGTTACTGTACCAATAACATTCCTTTCTCCTTTTGTAATACTAAGAGAAATATGATAGTCATTGCAGAGAAATCACAGAATCACAAGGTTGGAAAAGCCCTTTAACCCCATGGAGTCCAACTGTGCTGACCCAGATCCCTGAGCACCTCATCTCCCCTCTGTTAAACACACCCAGGGCTGGGGACTCAGCCCCTCCCTGGGCAGCCTGTGCCACAGCCCCACAACTCTGCCAGGGAAGAACTTTGCCCTCCCAGCTGAGCTGACCCTGAAATATGAATGACCTGAAATAATGTGGTCATTATTATTTCAGGTTCATTATTAGCAGCAGGTGTCACATACCTGCAAATACATAATCCCTCCTTTATCTGTGAGACTAAGTCATACCTCCAGTTTTAGAGGAGGATAAAGAGGCAACATTCACCATGAATCAGGGAGGAAATCAGTATAAGAACCTTAAACACTGAGCTTCTTGCAAAATAGGATTAGTGCTAATGGATGAAGCTGTCTCTTCTGTCTAACAGTTAAGAAATTATCCTCCAAACACTCCTACTGGAATTGTATTAACCAGTAATTACAGCCATAAAAGGAGCTGAGACCAAAACCATATTTTTTCCTACTAGTGCAGAAGATTAAGTGAAAATATTTGGTCCCAACCTGTGCACTGCCATCCGCCCTGCAAAGCGCTGACAGACCTCCTTCCTTCAGGTCCTGAGTCCACCAAATTAGATTAATAAGGAGCTGCCTTACCTTCAGCATGCTTGTTCCAAGACTCAGCAGGGGCCAGTGAAGTACCACTGCCTTTCGGTGATACCCCTGTTAACTGCTCCAGCTCATCCCCCATCCACCATATAACTGCACACTTCCATTTCCGTGCCAGGTTCTTGCTTAGAGCACCTTATGCCAGAAGTAACCCCTGTAGTTTGGTTTCTGTGGTTGAATATGATTGAAAGAACATGTTTTTCCAACCTAGTAACTTTTATCCTTCGTTGTACAAGGTGGTTTGAGCCTGGCTGGAAGGTGGGCCCCACCAAAGACGCTCTGTCACTGCCCTTTTCAAACTGCATGATGGTGCCTAAATAATTTTGCACACAGTCCCTGGCTACTGGATTTAACCTGGCATAACTGCAGCTCTTCAGGTACGTCTCTATAAGCAGCGTCCCTGGTTAAAATTAACTTTCTACACATGGGCACTGAGACAGAGGGGCAGATGGTGAAGCAGGTGCTCGGCCTAGTAGCTTTCCTGCTTCTGACACGCCTGTGTCATGACCTAGGCAAGTAAAAGCAAGCCTTGAGAAGGTCTTAATGCCTTTGGACCAAATTCCATCATAGCACTCAGTCCATCAAGTCAAAAATCTGTACTATTCCTTGAGCCTTTGATGTTTCAATTGCTGCACAGGTGGGTGGGAAAGGCAAAAAGCAAGAAGGAAACTGCAGGCCGCTACTGACAGCAACACCAACAATGAGCATCAGGAAGTTGTACGAATCCCATCAGACAGCTGAGATCACACTAAACAAAACTTGGAGCAACTATGGAAATGAGAAACTCTGTCAGTCCACCTCAGCTCCAGTGAGGTGTGCTCAATTCGCCCCAACAGCCATTAACACAGAGCGAGCTGCCACCCAAAATGACTGCCTAATAGGAGACAGAAGGATCCTCATTTATATACAGATGGTCCTTGGCAGTCACCTTATGTATACATGGATGGTCAGCTTCTAATTTATATAAGGATGGTCTGTGGTAGGAGACTTCTGCAGGGGACTTTCCTTTGAGCCATCAGACCCACAGGAGTGGGGGGTATTAAGGGGAATAGGCAGCAATAGGAGTAGGGGTGCATTAGCTGTCAGAACCTCTGCATCACATTTTTCTAACAAAAGCATAGCCAGTGAGAATCCACTTAGTGATGCCCAGCCCTTCACCCACTTGCAGTGGTTCAAGGCCATACCTACTTACCATTCCTAACACATAAAGTGAAATATTAAATCCTACAGCATAACGAACATTGAATACAAATCTCAATTTGCATCCGTGAGACAATTGCACTCTGCCTAAGGAGTCAGAAGTGACACATGAAAATAAACTCACTTATTTTCCTGCTAAAGCATACTTTCAAACCAACTGCCTCTGCATCCTCCTCCAGAATTCTATAGCCAGCTTCTTTATTTCTTCTTTTAGCAAACCGTTCCATCACCCTGGCAGGGCACTGAGGCGCCGGGGTCGCAGTGAAGGAGAACAATTGCTGCCTTTGTGCAGGTTCCTTGGAAGGCAGTGAGCTCAGCTGGCGGACACAACACTGTCACAGGGACAGCACCAACTGCACAACATGCCCCGTGTTCAAAGGGCCAACAGCATCAACCCCTTCACTGTGACACAGATTTTCAGAACCCAAAGCACTTCAAGATTCTCAGTCCAAGAGAAAAAAAATTTAAATCCTCAACAAAAGAAAAAGTTCTGGTGTGTAAGTGGACCTTTCCCACCACAAGGTCTGATTCTGCAAACTCTTTGAAACCATCAGTACTGCTGATAAGAGCAACTGCATCAAAACAGCAATTTACCATCTTCCTCCTAACCCTGTGCATGACCAAAGGTATTTTCATAGGTTTTGAATGGTTTCAATCCACCATGTACTTACATGTGTCTGTCTTACAGCACAACAGTAAATTCTGAAGAAAAAGCATATTAGTGGCCTTGCAATTTCTGATTTAATCTTGAGGGTGGGTTGGCAAACCAGTATTTTGGTATATATAGACATTCATATATATATACACATACACACACTTTCATATATATAGTGTGTGTATATATATAAAGCTATAATGCAGTTTTATATTTGGTTTCGTTTACTGTGAGTACATCAATCTTCTTGAAAGGGCCAAGGCACAACAATCTAATATCTGGATCCAAGATGCTGCTCTATTTATTAAAAAAAAAGGAAGCAGAAAAAAAGTAACTTGGGAAAAAAATTAAAACTATGCTAGACTGCAAGTTACTGCAGGCTCCATGACAAGACACTACTGGGGAGCAGGGAGGGATGGATGACACCCCACAAAGCAAAGGGGGCAATGAAATACAATAGTAATTTCTGCCAGCTATAGTTCCCCTCTCAGCCCTGGGAGGTCTACCGATTCCTCAACAGCTGTGCACAGGTATATCAGTCCTCTCACTGGTCACCGAGCTGTCAGCACACTATAAAAATACAGCCCTGAGGGTGGCTCCACGGGGCAATTTGAGGATTAAGCCACTTAATGACCTTCAGTTCACCACTTCCTTGTTCGTCATGAAGAGCCTCAAGAAGAAAAGTTTCCTTACAGTCTGGCAAGGAGTAAAGGGCAAGTGCCATAGGGCAAAACAGAGATTACAATTATTTCTATTTTTTATCACCACCATCACAGTCCCTTGCCTTTTAACATCATCTGAATTTTTTTTTTCTTTTTACTATGCAAGTTAAAGGGGGGGGGGGGAACTAACAACTCTATTTCCTTTGATAATGAGAAGAATGAAGAAACAGGTGGAGAAGTTCAGATTAAACCTTGCAGCAGCCTTTGCAGCACCCCTTTCATTCTGTACCCCTCCTGGAGCATAAAAAGGGTGAAAACTCTTCCTAAGGCAGAGATGAGGAGGAAGAACAGAGGCAAAAGAAATGAGTTAGCAGCAGTAACACACCTGAAACCCACCAGGGTTCAGAAAACACTCAACGCCACCCCTTCAAACCTAGCTGAGTAAAGGCTATGTGTTTTCCTTCTTAAATCTGGCCTTCCAGAGAAAGTAGCCAACATTCACCCTTAGACACCCTGCCAATTAACCGTCATGTTTAAAGGCACAGAGCATCTGCTACACTCTCCTCATCTCCCCCAGTCTTGATGCATCCACATCACACTCCTACGCTGCACCCAAAAAGCCCCAACCATGTTATTAGGTGACCCCAATGCTGTCAGTAAGTGGTATGACATCACCTCACACGTTACGCATGCAGGTCAGAGCTGGCTGATGCCAGAACACAGTGTGAGGCGGGCTGGTCTGCCTGTAAAGGGCAGAGCAGACGTGCCCAGAGCCAGACTGTACAGAGTGGTCAGCACAACAATTAACACAGGTAATTCTTGGGACTGTTTTTGGAAAGGCAAAGTCGAAGCGATGGCCATAAATCACTGCTCCCCACTCCCCACTCCCCTCCCTCCAGAGAGGAAATCTCTGAATCTGAAATCCGGGGAGGTATTTTCTGCCTGACTTGGGTTTCAAACAGAACCGCCCATTGGTTTGGACTTTGATTATAGTCAATTGAAAAAAAACAAAGATTAAATTAATCACTTCTAAGAACAATAGTCCCAAAAAGAGATGTCATCACACACTGTACCACACGTGGGACTTTCTGCAGGAAGGAGGATATTCAGATGCTCACCTCAACCCCATCTGCTTTGGGATTAAGCATGGATCTGACATAACACTAAGCATGAATTTGCCCTGTAACATTCCAGATTAAACAGCTCAAAACCAGCTCAAATCCAAAAGCTACCTGTCCTTATGCAAGTCATCTGAAGCTAAAAGCTAAACGAGTATTTGCTCCTTTTTTAATCTATTCAAAGGGATCAAGGAACAGAGTAGAGACCACACATGAAAACATAACTCACAGACATCCCAATTTGTCCTGTAACAAACTCTGTGCTGCTTTGTTCAGCCAAGGGGGGTAAGTAACAAAGATCTGGGAGAGAGTTCTGGAAGAGTAAGAAATATTCCAAGAGACCTTTAATTTGCCAGTCGTACCACTAACTGCTGCAGCAGAGCTTAAGAAGTACGCAGTAATGTGTGACCAAGTGCTGACCACACTGGAGCGCCAAATACTTTTGCATTACCCAGAAAAATAGCCCTGCTCAGATAAATCTTGGAAATGAGGAACTGAATAACCAGGGTCACTCCAAACACCCAAATATCACTTCCAACCCCATTCCCCACTTTTATCTTGATTTCTGAGGTAGAGCCACCATCCTGCAGCCAAACAGCTTTCTCCAGGGCTCCTCACACAGCTTCTTTCTTCTAAGCCTTATTGGGTTTGCCAAAAATACTACAGCAAAAGCTTTGCAAGCAAAACAGAGTCAGAACTCCAAACCTCCCATCTTGAAAAAGCTACAGCATCGTGTAATTTTGCAATTTCCAGGCTTTCTTAGGAGCAAGAGACAGTATTTTCCCCACATTAAGAATAGCTGGCAGATGTTCTCCCCTCTGTTGTTAAACAAGACTCAATAAAAAAAACACTCCAAGCCTTTACCAGAACTGGATGTACCCTAAGCAGGTTTTCCATTTGATCTGCTGTGCGCCTCACAAGGATTTTTGTCTGCTGGTTCTCGAACAATGAGTGTTTGGTCCCCCAACACTGACAGCTGACAACTGTTTTTCCTGTAAGCAAAAAGCTTTTACCATTTAACCCCGGCCCAAAAAGCATTCGTCATGTTGCATGGCAGGGAAGCAGATGTAATCAGAGGCGGCCACTAGCCTGGTCGGTGCCAGGACCAAAGAATTCAGGGGAACAAAAGCTGGATTTATCTCTCTGGGAGTCTGGGCAGGGAGCAGCAGTGTATCTTTCTGAAAGCACAAGGGGAATCTCAAGTGGAAAAGAAAATGAACACCAGAGAATATTTTCATTGCGTTCAAGAGTGAAAATAACCATTTCTTCAGTGTCCAACAGCATGCTCCTGCCAGCTGACAGCACCACTGGCACAATTTTGAGGACATCAAAGCGAACCTCCACCTGCCTCTTGCACTGTTACCAAGAGAAGGACACCTTCTGTCCTCTTCTGCTACTTACCTCTATTTCCAGAATAAACATCACCACCTGATACCTGGTCACACTCAGAAATCAATCTCCAAAATTTAGTCAGAACAGATGAGAGAGCCCAAACTGCAGAGATAAGCCTCCAAAATATTCCATTATGACTCCAAATTTCTTACTAAGCTGTAAGAAAATCTCTTTATACCTCTGCTACCTGATATTCCAGAGACCACATTGAAAGAAAAAAACCAACACCCCACTACACAAATGTAAGTCTTCATCATTGTGCAAAGCCATCAAGATAATATTTCCTACTCTGTAGCCCTTTGGATGAGAGTGTCATTCAAGGCAGTTTATACCAGTGACTCAAGTTCAGAAGTGTGCTGGTTTGGCTCCAGCTGGAGGGCAGGCACCCCCCAAAGCTGCTCTCACTGCCCTGCTCAGCTGGGCAGGGGAGGCAATAGATGCTGAGAGGCTCAGGAGTGGAGATGAGGGCAGGGAGAGACCATCCCACAGTCAGCATCACGGGCAGGACAGACTCAGCACGGGACAGAGGACAGGAACTCTGACTGGTGGCACTGCACCCCCAGTGACACCAGAGCCAGGGAACGAGAAGTGCCACCAGCCCTTAAAGCACCTTCCCCCAGCCCTCCCTCCTTCCCAGACCCAACTTGACCCAGCATTTCTCTGCAGCCTGGGCCCCACGGGGTCACAGGGCCCCAGCAAACCTGCTCCAGTGGGGGCAAGTGCCACCTTGTTAAGAGTATGTTGGTGCAAGAGGAAGGAGCCCCACGACTAAGATCACAATCACAGAATTGTAGGGGTTGGAAGGGACCTCGAGAGATCATCGGGTCCAACCCCCCTGATGGTTTGGCAAGTCAAATTGTGGTTCTGACATGCTACAAATAAGGAGCAAGGGAAGAGTAAAGCCACAACTTCTCTGTGAATTAGACAAAACTTGAAAAACACGGTACCCAAGTTAAAAGACAACATTGTACATGAAGATGAAGATTCAGGGGGTTGCATCTGCATCAGCAGGAGCACAGCAAGCTGAATCTTTTTGGTTAGCGAGGGAGCGGACACTGCCCACGCTGCCCTGATGCTCTCCTGCATCGCTTTGAAGCGGCAGCTTAAATCTTCCCAAGGTTTAATTAGCTATCTGCCAGAGGTCAGAGAGAGGCGCCTGGACTTTGTATGAGCGTGCTGGTATAGCTGGTCCTTTGGCACATCCCAGCCCAGTTCTTGGCATTTCTATGTTGAGAGCTGCCTGCAGTACATTAATGAATTGGAGTCCAGCCCTGCATGAAGTGTTTCCTCATTCACTCCCACTGTGCTAAAGGAATTTCCCATTTGCTTTTTTTCACTAATTAGAGCGCCACTGGAACAATGGCTCAGCTTTCAGAAAGGTGCGGTGTGTCCTCGAGTCCTGCTAAGGCAGGGAGAGGTACAGGATGTACTATCCCCTTGGAGGATAACCCCTCCCCTCACAGCATCAGGTCATAAACAAGACAGGCTTTAAAGATTTATGACTTTTTTTCCCTATTTTGACAACCTACAGACAGCCAATATCCACCTAGACTTAATCCAGTCCTTAATCCAGGAGATATAACTGTTACGGGCACTGATGGATGTGCAGCTGTGTGGACAGCTGCCTTGAGCAGCACACATTCCATATGGGAACATCACCTTCAAGTGCACAGAGACAGAACACAATGCCCAGAGCAGCACTTCCCAAGCCCCTCTCAGAAAGCACATACGTGTCTAAAAGTCTGTCCTTAAGCCTTGATACAGCACTGAAGTGTCTGGAACCTCACTGCACCTGCAGACCGTTCTGCTTCTGCACCCAGGGCCACGGCAGCAGTGCTCATGTTTACCACCACAGGCTCAACAGCTGCTGTAGGTTCATTCTTCACTCCAACTGGAAATACGGAGTTTCAGAAGAAATGTCAGCACCAGCTCAGATATGCCTTGCCATTCAATTAACCCCAAACAGCCAGAAAGCCACCTAAAAACTGGTATTTGTTTTTCTTTTTGAATTGGCTTAGGAAACAGGGAAATCAGGTGTTTGCGTGCTTGTGTGACACTGTAACCACAGTATGCTGTACGTGCATCCAAGGGAAACACTTGCCATGCCTCAGGCCACACAGTGCCACCTGTGTCTCTGACCAGCAGCACCAGAGGGTGACAGCTGATCCCCTCCCTGCTAACATCGCCACAGAGTCCTTCCTGTGTTCTGTCAGCGACCGCTGAAGTGGGCAAAACCCTTTCACCACTGCTCAGTAAGCCACAGATACAACCTCCTCCCCATCACCGTACTGTTTTAATTAAGTAGCTTTCTATGATAACTAGCAGAGTATACGAACCACTACATTTAGGATACTCAGCAGTTGCTGGTAACTCGTAACACAATCTATCCCAGCGCCTTCAGACTGAACACCAATCTCCTTTCCCATCTGTGAGAATACCCTCATGCTCAGCAGCTGCAGGGTGTAAGGCAGACAGCAGAGCTTTCGGTTGTTCCTCATTGGTGTTCTGCACGTCAGTGTTGTGCTGCATATGAAAATTATGACAATTTGTTACAGGTGAATTTTGAAGTGCAGGTAACAACTGGTCCATACAATTAATAGGGTTCATGTTTACCTAGGAGACAATATTAAAACAACACTCTTGTAACCGGTAATAGTTTTCATGGCTTGGCTGGCTGAACTGGTATTTGAGCAGCAGACATCACTTCTGCCACAGGATAAACCAATACTTGTTCATAAGCCTCCAATTCTTTTTCAACTTGATAAAAATTTAAGAGGTTCTTACATTATTTATGAACTTTCCTGCTTCTGAAAGGCAGCTTTCTTCTAGAAGACGAGAAGCCAGCCTACTAGGGAGAACAATTAAAGCTGAATTCCTTCCAGATGTTTTACATCGTCAGTAAACTGGCATCGATATCAAAAAATGCAGCAGGTTCATCTCAGAGCACCTTACAGGCCAGCACAGCGACTGAGACACGAGACAGGAGAAGCAGCAAGTGCAGTAATAATATCAGTAAGATAACAGGAATCATGGAATGTATACAGTTGGAAAGGCCTTTTAAAGGCCATCTAGTCCCACCCTGCAGTGAGCAGGGACATCTTCACTACAGCAGGTCGCTCAGAGCCCCAGCAAGCCTGACCTTGGATGTCTCCAGGGATGGGGCCTCCACCACCTCTCTGGGCACCCTGGGCCAGTGACCCACCACCCTCGGAGTGAAGAGCTTTTTCCTGACACCCAACCTAAATCTCCCCTGCTCCAGTTTAAACCATCCCCCCTCATCCTGTCGCTCCATGCCCTCGGGAACAGTTCTTCCCCAGCTTTCCTACAGGCACCTTTCAGGGACTGGAAGGGGGTATAAGGTCCCCCCAGATCAGGTCCCCCCTGCCTTCACAGGAGAGCTGCTCCATCCCTCTGATCATTTTTGTGGCCTCCTCTGGTCCATGTCCTTCTTGTGCTGAGGGCTCCAAAGTTGGACCCAGCACTCCAGGTGAGGTCTCCCCAGAGCAGAGCAGAGGGGCAGAATCAGCTACCACAGAAGAATAGCTACCACAACCACGTCTCTCCTCTGCATAGAAGATGCTTCTTATTTTCCTCCTGTAACAAACACTGGCAAGCAAGTCAGGTTTTGTAGGCTTGACACCAGAATTTCAGAAGCCTCTTCAGAAGGGCAGCCAGAATCCCAGGGCCAGCCCCTGGGGAGATCTCAGAGGAAAGTGATGTGAATGGAGACTGAAAGCAAACCAGGCCTGGTAGGAAGGACTTCACATTAAAAAAAAAAAAAGGAGATATCTTTTGAGTACCTACACAGACTAAAGCTTAATGAATCTCCTCTTAGGCCAACATTAAGTGTCTAACTGGCAATGCAGAAACTCAGAACAGAATTTTATCAACTTGGGAAGGGAGACTATTCCTCTCCAGCCCATTCCCCATTTCCCCAGTATTTATTTGTCAGTTCCCTTGATGTGTTTTTCAGTGCTGTGAAAACAAACAGGACTCGAGAGTCAGCCAGTTTCCTCAGCATTCCAGAAGTTAAACTTCTGATCCCTGTAGGCACGAAAGCCCACCCAAACAATCAAATCTCATCTTCAAACACTCTAAAGAACCACAAGAAAGACTGATCAGCTGTCTCCTCAGACGCATCTTTTCCTTTAAATGCCTCAATTTTCTTTTTAATCACAATATTAATTTCCATTTAAAAGAAACACGATTTTTCTTTGTTTATTAAGTCCTGATACCCAGGAAGGAAACAACAGCTTACAGGAGTTTCATTCTGAAGTCCCCACACGTCATCCTCCGGTCCCAAAATCCAATGATGGATTCCAGGCAGCCACAGAAGCAGCAGAACACACTCCTGAAAAGCCCAAGCCACCACATACATTCATAGGTCCTTCTCAGGGACAGGAGCTACCAGAAGCAGCGAGCTTCACTCCTGAAAGGCTGCTGGAGCCTGTCGATAAACACTACTGCCAAAACAGTACCCAACTCATTCCCCAGCACACAGGGGTTTTGCAGCTCCTGCAGGCTTCCCTCCACACATACCCATTTACCTCAGCTTGCCATGCAAATCCCTCATACAAAATGAGCACACCTACACCCCTTTTCAACCCCTCCACGATTAATACAGAGAAACTCCAATCCCACCCCTCAAACAACAGCTTCACTTCTAGTTTTCATTAGGATTGGTCAATGATATTCCCACAAAACTGGTTATCAACTAGCAGATCTTCAGTTCTGTGAAGCCAATGCATTCCTTCCCAAAGGACCTGGGAATGGGTGCAAGTATCCAAGACTGTTACAGGGAAAGAGGCAACTTGGTAACCAGTTACAAAGAGTTAGCATGGAAGACTAGCTTTTACCTTTATTTTACTATAATGGAACATCTCAGTGGGTCTCTTCCACATTTAATCAACTGTTGAACAAAGACACACAGGTTTTGGTCACAAAAAAGACCCCTCAGCCTCACCCATCAACCCTCAGTACATAGACACACATTTCTCCCTGCATCTCTTCCACTACTGTTTGGGTTTTTTTTTACCCCTTCATAAAACAAGTAAGCAGAGATTTAAATCTATCAGGCATATGGCCTTTAATGTTTTTGTTGGGAGCCTGAAACTGAACTCTAAATGCTCCAAAAAGAAATTTTAAATTCAGAAGAGTTGTTTTCTACAACATTTCTACGGGACAAGAGTTCATCATAGCAACATCCAAGACAGAAGCTGGCTCTTTCCACATCTGTATTTTCACCTCAAATTCCTCACTGAGAATGGGACAAGGGGACAAAGCTCATGTACTTTAACTCCATCAGTTTGTCTATCAAGAGATATGCCTCTCCCCATGTCCTCTCCTCTTTGTTCAGCCTCTACAAGCCCAGTAGAAGTATCTACTGCGTAGGCATTGTGGTATCCAATGTTATTCTCTTCAAATCTCTTATTGTTCTGCCAAGTGGTACCTGTGCACCTCTGAACGTCACTCAGGATATCCAGGCAACTCTGCCCTGACAAGGAACATTCCCAAGCCATTCAGGACATTTCTACTCCAAAATAGTTCTTAGAAGATATTCAAAGTCACTACAGGCCCTGGAGCACTAATGCAGCACAAACCACATCAAAACACAAAAATTGATCTTGGTCTGTCCAGGAGCAAATCAAAGAGATATTACCCAAATATAAACCCCCCCATGTGGCTTACAGCCTTATCTGTAACTTCCCACTGTCAAATAGATTAGCAGAAAACCTGCCCCAAGGTCTCCCCTCAGCTTCCTCTTCTCCAGGCTCAACACCCCCAGCTCCCTCAGCTGCTCCTCAGAGGATTTGCCCTCCAGCCCCTTCCCCAGCCTGGTTGCCCTTCTCTGGACTCGCTCCAGCACCTCCATGTCCTTCTTGGAGTGAGGGGCCCAGAACTGGACCCAGCACTTGAGGTGCAGCCTCACCAGTGCCCAGCACAGGGGCACAATCCCCTCCCCAGACCTGCTGGCCACACTATTCCTGATGCAAGCCAGGATGCTGTTGGCCTTCTTGGCCACCCAGGCATGCTGCTGGCTTGTGTTCAGCTGGCAGTCAATCATACTCAGTCAGTAGTCAAGACTGTAGCATCAGCCTCCCTTCACCTCATTCAAGGCTTTTTCTAGGTGTCAAAAGCATTGCATAAAGCTTTAGATTCCAGACTTCAGTGGTTCCTACACAAGGAAATATGTAAGCAGTAGCTAAAATATAAAACTACCATGGGATACAGATGGTTTGTTTCCCTTGCTCTGAAGAAGGGCTAAAGATTCTCCTGTATTAAAGAATATTCTCATGGTTGGTAATCATAGAGCAGTTCAAAGCCAAATAACAAGCACTCCAGCACAGCAAGGGAGAGAAACAGACACAAAAACGAGTATTTTTTCCCCAACAAAAATAATTTGTAAATACTAAAAAAAATTTTTAAATGAATTCTTGGGGTTAGTTAGAACATGCTGCTAAGCTGTCGTCTTTTCCATGGGATTTTATCATCAATTTGTCCAAATGTATTTTTCCTCTCACCTCTGCGGTGAAAAAGCCTTTTAAAGATGCCTTTTTGAATACAACCCCAGCATTAATTAACCAGGGAAACCGTGAAGCTAGTTATATGCTGCCAGAGATAATTAACCACACGATTAAAAACCCAAACACAACCTTCCACAGATACCTGGATACATGTCGTGCAGCCATCCCTTTGCTTAGGCTGCAGCCTAAGGTATAGGACACAGACAAGATGGTCTCAGCCACAAGACGAATAGTATGACCAGCAAAAGACTGACCAGATGGCTAAAACCCTTCAGACAAAAGCTCTGCACTGAGGCAATCAAGTTTTGCTTCCATTAAATACAAGAGGTCAAGAGAATCACAACTGAGAGATTTTTCCATTCACCAAGGCCAGAGCACCCCAGACTTTAAAAAAAATAACCAAAAAACCCAAACCCACAAACACAACCTTCCATCTGAATCCAGACAGACAATGAAAGTGGCAGGTTAAGGAAATGCATTTAGTCTGAAACATTCTGGCCCCTGTGAGATCAGAGGGTAGCTGCAGTCGCTGACCTAATGCGCTGGAAGATTCACTGCCCCGCTCGCACATCTTCCTCTTCCTGTGGACAGAAGGGCCTCAAGTGCCCATCACTACTTCACTGCTTGTTTTTCTTTTATAGCCATTATAATAGCTTGCGTTAATTAGCAATGCAGTGCATTTCACTCAAGCCAGCTGAGGAAGGGTTTAGGTAACATGATGGCTGTCCTTGGATCCACAACCCTGCAGCCACCACTCTCACACAGGTTAAATATCTGTAGAAAGTAAGCAAGTATGAAGCTGCACCTATCACTCTGAGTTCATGCAGATGAAGTAGAGAAAAGACACATCAAATATTTTGATGGAGAGTTTTCCCTCCCCTTTGATAGGGGAAAAGCCCAAGAGAAGCAAGATAAAACCCTTGGACACCTCACCAGCCCAGGCTGCTCAAGGGCCCAGCCAACCTGGCCTGGGACACCTCCAGGGAGGGGGCAGCCAGCACCTCCCTGGGCACCCCGTGCCAGGGCCTCACCCCCCTCACAGTGAAGAATTTCTTCCTAATATCCAACCTAAACCTACCCCCTTCCAATTTAAACCCATTTCCCCTCATCCTGTCACTCCAGGCCCTTCTAAAAAGTCCCTCCCTACCCCTGCTTTCCTGTAGCCCCTTCAGGCCACTGTATGATCTCCTTGGAGCCTTCTCTTCTGCAGGCTGATCAACGCCAACTCTCTCAGCCTGTCTTCACATAAGGGGTGCCCCAGCCCTCTGATCATCTTCATGGCCTTCCCCTTTTGTAACTGTCACCCCCAGGGTGCTGCTACTGCCACTGCCCGGCTCAGCCTCGGCCAGCAGCGGCTCTGCCTTGGAGACAGCTGCATCAGTTCTACCAGACACAGGGGAAAGAGGGGCCGCCCTCGCTACCAAAACCTTGCCATGTGAACCCAATACCTCTTGAAGTGACAGGAGGCACCAAGGGAGAGGAGGGAGGTTTGTGCGGTCGTTCCTGCACTGCACACACCCCCCAATGCAGGACAGCCCTCGGCCTCCATATCCCAAGAGTCCTTGTGACTGACAGAGCAGGGAGACTAGGGGGCAATTTAGGAGGGGATCACTCCATATGCTCCATCAAGGCACAGAGCTATGCAGACATCTCAGCAGAGAAATCAGGAGATTTTTGTCTGCCCCATGACAAAAGGGGACATCTCCTGCAGTGGCACACGCTATGCCACAGGAATTCCAGTAGCTGCAGCTCTACATTATTAGTGAGTCATTCCCAAGACTAGAAATAGAAACCTTGTTCTTTTAAGTGCTAGCACAGCATTGCCAGACATTATTATGGAACACTAACAGCTCAACGCTCTTCACCTCCCAGAGAAAACAACAAAGAGCACCCCAGAAACAGAACACAAAGCCCCTCTTCTTCCAAATTAAACCAGTAATTTGTTCCACAGTACACAGTAATTTCATTTCAGCAGTACATGTGCTCCATCTACTGCCTTCCAATCAATCGGTTAAAATCCATTTTATGAGGGGAAAAAGAAAAAAAACAAATGCTGAAGTACTTTAGCTTCCCTCAGCAATGTCTCCAAACAACACAATATTTTAGCTACAGGGAGCCTAAGGGAAGAACAACATGAAGGAGCCAGTGAAGAAGACTTCCTGAAACAAGTCTCCCCAATGCAAGAAGCGCTCCAATTAATGGATTTAATTGAATTTATAAAGATTTCTGCTATCTCTGTGAATCAAAAGCAGCACATCTATAAAAGCCAAGGAGCATCCTGGAAGGCATCCTAACCAACATCTTCCTTCCCAGGCACGCAGCCTACACTGGTCCCTGCAGCACAGCAGTGCCATACAGC
The DNA here is from genome assembly GCF_964237585.1 of Gallinula chloropus. Classification (NCBI taxonomy): domain Eukaryota; kingdom Metazoa; phylum Chordata; class Aves; order Gruiformes; family Rallidae; genus Gallinula; species Gallinula chloropus. Next base: position 91,910,955 of record NC_140088.1, on the reverse strand, counting down.
ACACTCCATTCAGTCCCAGCAGGTGACAACAAGGGAGCATGCAGAGCATCCAGCAGCAGCTGATTTTAAGTCCCTATCCCTTTTTTTTAAGCCATAAAAAGGAATTAAGAGAGACCATATTGCCATGTTTGCTTCAGTTCAAATCAAAATGTTGATTTCTCTGCTTACAGACCAACTCTGAATCAATCCATCTTGTTAAATATTGATACTTATTTCTAGTAGTCATCAACTTTCTGCTTCAAGAAACAAACACGTGTAGAAGCTCTTCTAAATTGGTCCTTTCTATTCAATATTAGGAACATCCTGAACGCTATAGTTTCTGTATAAGGCACAGAATTCCTTCCAGCCAATTTTGCAGCTTCCCTCTATGTAGATTATACTTGCAAACCATAACTCATTGAAGTAATCTGCATGTGTTAAAAATCTCCCCACTGCCCTACACCTTTTCCTAGGACAAAAGGAAAGAGCGAAAAAAAAACCCATCAAACCAAACACACCACCAAGAAGAAAACAGCACTAAGTTTTCTCTCCAGAGCTTTAAATAGCAGATGGGAAAACAGCTAGAGGAGATGTTTCTCTAGCAAGTAGAAAAAAATTACACTGCCATCCACAAAGCTCAAGAGCTCAAACAGGGCTAGTGCATCCTCACACCTGTGCTGAGTTGGAAAATAAAAAATCACAATAGCACTCAGCTGTTTTTAGCAGTATGCACTGAATCAGTACAACACATCAAAACAAACCCAAGGGACTTATACTTTTCCTTAGCACACAAAAAACAGCTTGAGACTCAGAATAGCCACCTTGGTAACTGAGGTTTTTCAAGATTTCAGAGTTTTGGGTGAGAAGTTCAAAATTAAGCACCATTTCTTCTTTTTGAAAACCTTGGTTTTAAAAAGTTCTCCTTCCCTCGCTTTCCACAATGAATTTGCAGAGTGTGCCAAGAGATAGCAAGTCAACTTTTCTGTTGTACATATAAACATGTGTGTGCATCTCTCTTTAAATAAAAGTACAAGTTTTTGAGAATTACTTGCTGCTTCTCTGCAAGCCACACTGCCAAGGTGAGAACAAGGGTAAGTACAAGCTGGGGGGGGGGTGTGCAAGAAGACCATGGGAGAGGGTGAAGACATTTCATTGAAACAAAGATTCAGAAGCACCATAAAAACATTTTCAAGCCACTAGTTTAGCAAGGAGAGACTTCTGCAACCTCAACCAAAACAAGCGACAAATTCAACCTGTGGGCCCAGGGGAAGGTCGGCGACTTGGCAGAGGAAGGCAGACAAGAGACAAGCCTCAATTTCTAGTTACACTGCAAAGGTTGAGCAGGTATGTTTAGGGGGATGGAAAGGTAAATAGGTGTCTCGAAGTGGCAAAGCTACAGCAGCACAGCCAGGTGACTAAAGGCATCGAGCTCCAAATATCTTCTTCAAATTACTGATACTGGGGCTGTTCAGCCTGCAGAGAAGCAGCCTGAGAGGGGATCTGATCAATGGGTATCAATAGCTGAAGGGTGGGACACAGGGGGACATGGGCAGCCTCTGCTCAGTGTCTGTGGGGACAGGACAAGGGGCGATGGGCTCAAGTTGGAGCACAGGGAGTTCCCCACCAATGTGGGGAAGAACTTCTTCCCAGTGAGGGTGAGGGAGCCCTGGGACAGGCAGCCCAGGGGGTGTGGAGTCTCCTTCTCTGGAGAGATTCCAGCCCCGTCTGGACACCGACCTGTGTGCCCTGTCCTAGGGACCCTGCTTGGGCAGGGGGTTGGACCCCATGAGCTCTGAGGGCCCCTTCCAACCCCTACAACTCTGACTATGATATGTTTTCATACAGAAACTAGCAAAAAATAAGTTCATTCTGGATGACAATGACAGCAGACCAGGGTGACACGAGATGGAGTTGATGCCTGGGAGAAGAGGAAGACACCAAAGAGGCAGCACCACTGAGGGAGGCTGGGACCACTCAGCACTGCTGCCAGCCAGCCAGACCACAGCCATCCCACCTCCCACTCACCTTCACACCCCATGAATGAGGTTCCCCTCCCCAGCAGCACACAGCCAGCGCTGATGAGCTTTGCAACAGGAGCAGCAACACAGGTCAAATAGCAACAGATTAAATAGAAACAAGGCACTCACATCGACAGCACTGGTACACGTTCTGTGAGGCCATAAAACTCTGCAGCCATTCATAATAAGATGGTAGGGATAGGATTTTTTATTATCTAAAACAGTCCATACATAATGGCTGTGCAGCATGACCCATTTAGGAGGCCTAAGTTATAATTAAAGTTTTTGCTGGGAGTTTAAGAACTTGCCTCGCTGTGTAATTAACCAGCCTTAGTGAACACTAATATGGTGCTTCCAAGCAGACAGCCTAGGTCTGTAGGACATATCTCTCATCAAGGCTGAGGTTACAAAGCTTAAAAATGCTACTTAGTGTTAATTTGAATATATATGTGAATATTTATTTTGTTTATATGGTTCAAGAAAACCCAGCTCTTTCCGCTCGGTCCGGCACTCCCAAAGAACGGGAGAGAACCACCTGCAGGAGTCAAGCCTTCCAAAACAGACATGCCTACAGAATTTTAGATTACAACAGCAGCAGTCATTTGCATGCCATTTTCCCCCATGCGTAAGAATGACACAGGCAAGTCCTCATCAGAGCCTGCCTCATCTCATCAGGGTTCAGGCACAAGATTCAACATCTCACTCAACTCACTAGTTTGTAATTGATGAGGAACTAAAGCTCTTCTCACAGTTGCCCCAAATTGATATTTGAGATTTACTGCCAAACACTTGGCCCCTGCAGCTGCGCTGTTCCACGTATGGATATTATACTACAGAGTACATCTGTAGGACAGATGTATAGAGCGCGTCTTCTCTAGTTACATGCAGGGCACGGGGTAGCATCCTCTGTTGGGTACTATCTTCACACAGCCCCCTCATCAGTGGTTGTAGCACGCTGACCTTCACAGCACCCTATGAAGGAGGAGGAAGCAGCACCAACCCTGTTTTACCAGAACACTTACCGACTTTCCCCAGGTCACACAGGAGACCTGCGGCAACACCGGGAAGGGCTCCTGGGACCTCAGAAATCTCATATATTAACATTCTGGCCACACTGCCACCCGTCCTCAGCCGTACTTAATACAACTAAATTACTGATGGCAACAAACAGCAGAATCTGACTTTCAGATGAGCTGATCTGTACAATGAGTCAATCCATAACTTTTGTCTCCTTCAGACACTTAGATGGGCTGGGTGCCCAGCATGTTATAATAACCCTGAAAAGCTGCTGGCTCGGACTGCAAACACATTAGCATTAACTTAAATCTGCTGCTTTGTTTACTACACAAGCTATCTGCCTGTGCTCTGTGCCTAAGCGACACCAACCAGCAAGCCCCAGACAGAGTTTACAGAAGAGCCTGCAGCATGACACTAAAAGTACAAAATAACACAGAAATTTAGTGAACTTCTACCTGGCATTTATTCCTCCAAAGCATTATGGTCTGGCAGTCACCTCCTCCCCTACCAGTTAGGGACCTGTCATGACTTACATTCAAAACTTTCAAACCACACCACGATTCAGAAAGACTTACGACACTGGGCCCACTCCGGCTGCCGCAGAAATGGATTAACCTGACCCTGCTCCTTCATCCAAATGACTGCAGACTTCAGCAAAGCCACCCTTGATTTAAGCTGCTGGAGTGCAAAGGGAAGGGGGCGGGGCGACATCACCAAAACATTCTGCTCTTTTGGGCTGTTCCAACCCACAAGAGGTACCAGAGTAAATCACTCAGTGGGAAAGAACATCACTCGCTAAACAAGAGGCTTTTATTATTTCTTTAGAGCTACAGATGTAGCCAGCATAGGAGGGGTCTCGTTACACTAAGAACACCCAAGCAGTGTTGGAAGGGGCAATTTATTGACCGTATCAGCATCACTCAATGCGCAGACTGAAGGAAGAAGCCAAGGGCTGTATCCGGCCTGCTGAATTACCTACAGCCTGCTGGGGTAGGCAGACTGCTGGAAGCCAACAGGGCAGTCTGACACAACGTAAGCAAGATTTAAAACAAAGCCACGCTTGGCTTTTATGGGGTTGTAGCAAAATAAAAGAGGTTAAATGATTGTTTTCTATTTTTAAATGCTTCAAAAGAAGTTCGGGAATCATTACCAAGACATGCAGAGTCACTAATTACCCAGATGGGAAGCTAGGGAGCCAATCCAATAGAAAATTAAAAATCTCTCCAGGTCAGTGGAGTGCATTTTATCCATCAGTGCGGCCTTCAGATCAAGCCCTAGGCTACCAGTGCTGACTTGACTGGTTTATTCTTTAAACTCCAGCAATGATTACTGCTGGGCATCAACCCTTGCGTGGCTCTGCCCTTTCAGAAGCACACAGACCTGGAAATAGGAACGATGCACAACACCACACAGTGACGCAGGACACATTTCCCAGCAGCTATTACCCGCTACTTCTCCTCCAGTAACACCTCCACAAAGATCTCAAGCACATTTTGCAGACGAACAAGAGAAGCAAACAGCAACAGGAGCAATTCACAGACACAACCCCATATAAAGCCACTCATGGTAGTTTAAGCATGTTCTTAGGGTGCATCTTCCCTCTTCCACACTCTACCACAAAGGTAAAGAAAGCAAAATATACAAGCTGGCTCGTTCGACACGACCAAGGCTAAATTAGGGAAGATGAATTCACATCCTCAGTGATTCCTTCCCCCGCCCCTGGATGAAAAAGATAGGAAACTAGAAGCAAGATGGTTAATCAAACAATCTGTATTTCGAACAGCTGACACGCCCAAGGGCCTTTCTCCACGCTCCATCTCCAGCTTCTGACAGTCAGAAGCTGCACGCCGCTGCCAAGGAAGCCCTAAGCCTGCAAGGCGCTCGGTAAAGCACCTCACCCATTTAACATCACAACGCCAGGCAGCATCGCTTGACTGTGTCATGAGGGAAATCAAACGGGAAGCAAGGGACTTAACGTGCTTGTCTACTATCCAGGTTCCCCGAGGAGAAAAGAAAGGAAGAATATCTCAGGAAGCAAAGACATTTTTTGTCCCTTGAGCCCCTGTTCATATAAAAAGAATCATAAAGCCCAACCACATCCTCTAGCAGCCCCCTCCCATCGCACCAGATGGAAACATCTCGTGTATGACAGAAGATGCAGGAATTATTGCTCTGCATCTTCCCTGTCACCACAGCCATCCCTCTCACCCAAGGACCACGGGAAAACACAGGGCTCGGCACAGCTGAGGCAACCCCCCTTTCCCTGCTGTTCTTTCAAAGATGCAGCAAGAGCACCTGTGTCTCTTACCCCAAGCTCTCGGGGATGGCACGGCACCACCGCTCCAGACCCAGTGATGCGGCTGGGGGCTCGCCAGGCCGACACTGCTCGGCCACACGGCAGACTTCCTGCTTTTACTGACATTAATAGCAAAAAGCAGCAAGTTGTGCTTATCCCTCCCTGCTATTTATCTCCAGGGCTCCTTAGGCAGCGCAAGCTCTGGGGTTGCCATCAACAAATACCAACGGGGAGGGGGGAGAGGGGGCAACGCCAGCCAAAACCCCAACCCAGAACACCCCCACCCAAGCCACAGCCAACCAACAGCCCACCCCTGGGGCCGCAGAGGCCAAAGGACCACGGATCACTCACAGCCCGGTGCTCGCTCCTTCTCAGCGCCGCGGTTTCCAAGCCTCCCTCCCCGCCGGCGCAGGCAGGCTGCTGCCGCAGACAGCCCGCCCTCCGCTGCTCGCAAGGGACAGCGCCGAGCAGGGAAGCCCTTCCCTCTTCCCCTCCTTCCTCCCCTCCCTCCCTCCCTCCCTCCCGGGATGGCAAAGCTAAAGCTGAAACACGCGCACGTCAAGACCGGCAGCGAGCCCGCACCAGCCCCGCGGACACCGGGGACAGCCGGCTGTCCTGCCCGGTCCCCACCGGGCACGGGCCGGAGGTTCCGCCCCTCCCCATCCCGGGCTTTAAATCGTGTCGCGGCGGGAGAGGAGAGGGGCTGAGCCAGAGCCGCGGTGCCCCGGGGGAAACGAGGGTTCGGGAGGGTTTCCCCGCCGAGCGCCGGGGTCCTGCCGCCCTCCACCGAGCGCCGGTTTTGGGGTGAGGAGAGGGGAACCGCGCCGATGGGGAAACAAAGGCAGCGTCCTGCCAACCCCAAGGACAGGCGGGGAGGCTTCTTATTCCCCTGCTTCCCACCAAATCATCAACCGGGAAGGGGGCACGACCCTGGACAGGGGGTGAGGAGTTACAGAGTTGCAGTGCGGGAGCTGAGCCGGGGAGCAAAAAAGAAAGGAGAATTAAACCCCAACCCCCACAAGAGGGAAACCGAGAGAAGCGGCTGCTCCAGAAGAGTTCTGCTGAGCTGACCAGCGGTGCCAGTTTTGTTTAAAAAGGCATCCAAATTGGCTTTGCTGCTGCGTTACAACACACCTCTGCAGCTACAGCTCTGCTAGAACAGTGATGCTCCAGGTGCAAAGCTCGAGTAAGACCCTAAGTCCAAGGCGGCACTTCACACAGTATCCGAAGGCAAAGCCCTTGGAAAAAGGACAGGGCAGGTTAGCAGGACTAGGGATGGGAGGAAAGGCACGTCACGGGACAGGGCTGGCACAGAGTGACTGGTGTGTGACCACCACCGCCACCAAAACCCAGCGCAAAACTGAGACAGACACCCCCTCTTTGAGCGCTCCACCCCAAATCTTTCCCTGTGATAAAAGGGCCTGGAGAGCAATCATAGAATGGCATGGGTTGGAAGGGACCCCAAGGATCATACATAGAGCAATCTGCAGCTGTGAAGAACTGTGGGGCTCAAGCACGACTACACGGGGTGGGGGCACACGTGCTTGTTTGGTTTCTTTGAAGGTAGCTGTCACAGGGGACTTAAGCTCATAAAGTATAAAAAAGGTCCCTTGATGTGTGTCACATTAAAGTGTCTCTGTTTTTCCTTCACCTCCATGCCTTGCTGTCTGTTACTCAGGCTTTCCCCCCCCCCCAGTGAACTTTAAGAGCTGCAAGGAATGTGTTTAAGACAGGAAAGCAGAAGCTAGTTGGATCACAAGGATTTAGGTCAGCGTCAGTTCAAGACCTAATCAGGTCTCGTTTAACAGTGAAGGGCTGGGTTTCCCACTGGTGTTAACAGGGGGCCACCTCCCCATAACCACCCGTGCAGCCACATAGACTGACTGCTCCCACCCTTCAGCACCAGCAGCGCAGCCACAAGCCTTTCTGAGCACAGTGAGCGAGCTGGGACACGGGCGCAGGGGAGAGCAGAGCAGGTCAGCGAGGCGCAGGCACTGCCAAACAGGAGGCCATGCTCCCGGTCAGCAGCACCAGCGTTTCTTTTCTCAAGGGTGTTCAGAAAATACCAGCATCTACCACATGGTTCAGAGGCGACAGGTAACACTCATCAGCATCACGTTGGCACAGAAGGGACAGAGTTTATTGCTGGGACAATTTCGAGGCTTCCTCTGTGCAATGCTGAGATTTCACAGCAAAGGGTACTTGATATTTCCCCAGCTGTACAGTTTTCTAACAAGGGGGGAGGAAGATCTATATTAAGCACACAAAATCCTGTAGCTCAAGCAGATGGATCTTGAAACCCAAATTGTTTCATCTACATAAGGCTTGATAATTTCAGTAAGAAAATATGAGCCCACACACTGAGACGTGACAGAAGACAGGCTTTGATGTGCTATGGAAGTCAGAAGATGGGAGCAAGGGTTAAAGAGAACAGGAAGCATGAAGAAACACAAAAATAGAAAGGAACAGCTCTGTGATGATGCATACATTAGCTCTGGTCAGTGCTGTCTGGAACCGGTTCCGGGAAAGCTTCCACAGTTCTCCACGCTCCTCCCATTACAACTCTAAATGAAGATATTTGTTAGATTTTAAAAAAAAAATTAACAGATTTCTCTGTAGTCAGTCCCGTCCCCCCCATTAACTGTACAATGCTTCCTCACCACTGATATAAGATGACCCAAGTGTCCTACAACTTATATTCAGTGATGGCAGTGATGGAACAAGGGGCAGTGGGTGCAAGCTGGAGCAGAGGAAGCTCTGTGTGAATGTCAGGAGGAACTTTGTCACTGTGAGGGAGCCCTGGGACAGGCTGTCCAGAGAGGTTGGGGTGTCTCCTCCTCTGGAAACATTCAAACCCGCCTGGATGTGTTCCTGTGGGATTCAGTCTGGGTGACCCTGCTCTGGCAGGGGTTGGACTAGATGAGCTGCTGGGGTCCCTTCCAACCCCTAACGCTCTGTGGTTCTGAGACCAAAGGAAGCAGTAGCAGCCTTTGTGCAGCCTGATGAGGTGAGGTGTTGCAAATCCTGCAGCAGCAAACATGCACCAAGCACAGTCTGAAGGAAGGAAGCCAGACAGAAAGCAGCTAGGAAACTGCTGCATTGAAATACGTGGCATGAAACATTCATTTGGTTTTCCCTATTCCTCCTCCCCTCATTTTCCAGAGACATCCAAGCTGCTTCATTCACAGCAAATGAAATCGATAATGCTTTTAGCTCCGAGGACATCAGGAGTTCAGCATAATGCTGCACCCCTTTCAAACCCAATTCCTTCCAGAATTAAACAGGAGCAAATCCCAGGTGTAAAAGGAATGCTGGAGCAGGCCCAGCACAGCCATATAGGGGTTTTTAATAAGTAAATACATATATCTACACATGCACACTGGGGCTCTGAGAAGGACAGGGGGAGCAACAACACTTTGATGCTTCTTATGGACTGCATTAGGCATCCAAGCAGCTTGAGTAGGACGCTCTTCACTCTTTGGGGAAGAAGTGGGAGAGGTGAAACAAGCCATTTCACTAATTAAAGCTGTCCTTCCACACCTCATTTGAGCAGTCCAGCCTCCCCAAGTCAGTCCTGGGCACAACAGAACAGGACACTGAGCTCAAGACTCTGCTTTTGAGGCTGGTAACTTGTGACACAGCTCAGTAACCATTTTTAACTTAAAAAAAAACCCACCAAACCCAAAACCCAGGCATCCAACGCAGCCAAACAAAATCAAAAACTACAAGCCAACAACCAAAGATATGTTTCTAGGAGGACACTTGTATCCACTGAACCTCAGAATGTCTTCTCCATTCTGGAATTGAAATCTTTCTACATTACAACATAACTGAGGCCAAAACCACTGGTCACCAACCAGCACAACAGGAGCAACTTTCATAGAATCACAGAATGTGTTAGGTTGACACAGACATTCAAAGGCCATCTAGTCCCACCCCTGCAGCAAGCAGGTCACTCAGAGCCCCAGCAAGCCTGACCTTGGATGTCTCCAGGGATGGGGCCTCCACCACCTCTCTGGGCACCCTGGGCCAGTGACCCACCACCCTCAGAGTGAAGAGCTTTTTCCTGACACCCAACCTAGATCTCCCCTGCTCCAGTTTAAACCATCACCCCTCATCCTGTCGCTCCATGCCCTCAGGAACAGTTCTTCCCCAGCTTCCTACAGGCATCTTTCAGGTGCTCTAACATTCTCCTGCTAGAAAGTGAGTCCCAGGTTCCACCGCAGATTTCTTCTGCATAGTAACAAACTACCACAGCAAAGCAAGACATTTCACTCCAGCACTAATCCCACCAGAAATAAGACAACAGCAGCCAACTCTGAGAAGAGCCCTTCACATCTCCTCAATCTCTAAAGGAGGGACAGTTTCCACCTTCCTGGCAGAGCAAGCCAGACCTCAAGCAGCACCTGCCAGACGCACGTTAGCCCATGACTACAGCACAGCTCTGAGTCCCTGTAGATCAGAGCATCGAGCATCTCAGACATGAGCTTCTCAGCTTGGTTTTCACTGGGGGGGTTTGTTAAGTTCCACTCTGTGACAGTTACTTTATGAAGCTAACTGCAACAGCAAGCCCAGAGAGCCCTCTCACAAGGGCTGCTGCTGAAGGGATCAATCCTAAATTTTCTGAGAAGCAGACCGATATTCTTCCCAGGGGTGTCTCCACCTGTAGATGACATCTACCCACCCATCTGGGCCCTGGCCCACCCCACCCACCCCCCCACCCCACCCCCCCCCCCCCCAAAAAAAAAGTCTGTCCTGGTGCCAATTCTGTCCCTTTGTTGGCTATCCATCACCCCAAACCAAATCCCATGGAGTCACTATTATCAGGTGAAGGGAAAAACCAAGAACAACCACCACAATATTGACCTCCTCTCCTAAAACCTGGTGTTTCTGCAGGGAGGTTAACCAGGAAGAATAATTTGGCCAAATTATCCAGTCAAGGATGACAGGTACTCACTTTCTGCCTGAAAGGGTACCTTGAGCAAACTCTAACACTCTCCATATCCCTTCACAGTTGTTTGTCTTCTCTTTCCTGCCCCTCCAAGCCTTACTGGTACAGGAATCTAACCTCATTTGCAGCATCAGCAAATAGAAGTTCTCTGGAATTCGTTAATTTCCAGCATTACATCTTCTTAATTACATTTCTGTGCATCTCTGTTTAGCATTTGGGACATAATTGAAGGAGCTGGTTCCTACAGTTCAGCCACCGACATGAGCCAAGCTAAACCTTTTCCAAACCTCACAACAGGAACAAGCAGCTCTTTAAACAAGCCTAACAATTCCCTGGGGAGCTGGAACCTCAGCAGATACCCTCCATCCAAAAACCCAGAGGTGACTACACTGTAATCACAAACTCAGAGTGCTTTGTGTTGGAAGGGGCCTCAAGGATCATCTAGTTCCAGCCCCCTGCCACAGGCAGGGACACCCTCACCAGCCCAGGGTGCCCAAAGCCCCATCCAACCCGGCCCTGAACCCTGCCAGGGATCCAGGGGCTCCCACAGCCTCTCTGGGCACCCTGTGCCAGTGTCTCACTGCCCTCCTTACACATACACAGGTTCAAGGACTGCATCTACTCTAGGACACCCAGAAAGACTTTGATTCCTTCCTCCCCACCCCAAGAAACACTATATCCTGTTAGCACATCAATTCACCCTACTGAAGGTGATCAGAGCTACAGCGCTCACTTGCTCTCTCCAAGGTAACAGAATTTGCTATAAAGTTGGGAAACAAAAAAAACCCAGACTACATTTCTGCTAATTGAGTACAACTTTTCCTCAGGCTTTCATCTACCCCAAAGGGCTGCGTAGGATCTTGTGGGATTAAACTCATTGCAGAAACCTTGGGAGGACACCATGTACTACTCACCTTTGCACACAAACCAGAGCAAAACCAAACTGCACCTAAGGGATATTTGAAAGAAACTGTTTTGAGGAAAACAAGCAGATCTTCAAACTAAAGGGTAAGATGCTAGCAGGAGATGGTGCAAGCAGAAGCAGGGATTTTACAGCATCTTCTGTTTCTGATATTATTGTGTCAGCAATAGTGTGGCCAGCAGGTCGGGGGGGGGGGGGGCGGGGGGGTGATTATGCCCCTGGACTGGGCACTGGTGAGGCTGCACCTCAAGTGCTGGGTCCAGTTCTGGGCCCCTCACTCCAAGGAGGACATGGAGGTCCTGGAGCAAATCCAGAGAAGGGCAACCAGGCTGGGGAAGGGGCTGGAGGGCAAATCCTCTGAGGAGCAGCTGAGGGAGCTGGGGGTGTTGAGCCTGGAGAAGAGGAGGCTGAGGGGAGACCTTCTCCCCACCTCCCCTGCCCTGCCAGGAGGGTGCAGAGAGGTGGGCGATGGTCTCTGCAGCCAGGGGACAGGAGATGGGACAAGGGGCAATGGGCTCAAGCTGCCCCAGGGCAGGGTCAGCTCAGCTGGGAGGGCAAAGTTCTTCCCTGGCAGAGCTGTGGGGCTGTGGCACAGGCTGCCCAGGGAGGGGCTGAGTCCCCAGCCCTGGGGGTGTTTAACAGAGGGGAGATGAGGTGCTCAGGGATCTGGGTCAGCACAGGACAGGGACAGTTGGACTCCATGAGGGCTTAAAGGGCTTTTCTAACCCTGTGATTATGTGATTCAATTTGGGAAAGAGAAGAAAAAAGTAAAGAAAAAGGAGAAGCAAGAAGAGTTCTCAGTATTGAGATGCTCCCCCTCAGCCTACAGATTGACCTGGACTTGTAAACACAAGCTTCTTGTTAAACAGCAAGAATTAAAACAAGAAACCAACCCTGCTCAGCCATGTATTTTAATAGAAGAGCCCTTGACATGCAATATGAAGGCGAATTCGTTTCCTGTCAGCCTGACTCAGTCTAATGGACTTTGAAACTGCAGTTTTTCCACTCCTCCTAATGACTTGTTGCAATGGAGATGAGTGCTCGGCGCACAGCAATGCCATCTCCTGGCACGGCTCCTGTGAGAAAGGGAGCCTGCTCAATACCACGAAAAGAAAGCTCCTGTTTCAGGAAAACACCAACTCCAGGCTCCACGATAAATCTCAGCTTTTCCCCCTCCGCTGCACACACTGTGGGGCTCTAATTGTCTGAGGGACGGGAATGAAGCAGCGAGGACACACACGGCGCCGCAGGAGCCGACTCGCTCAGAGCCTCTCAGAGCAGCACTGAGCCCATCACCGAGGTGGAGATTTACACCAGCTCCAAGGTAAAGAGCAAGGCACGAGTTCAAAGCTCCGTGTAGGAAGGCAGCAGGAAGGGCAGGCAGTCAGAGCCAGCGTTATATATCCCTGGGAAAGTGCTCTCTGTATCAGCAAACCTTTCACACATCTGATTTTACTTCTGTATTCCCAGCCAGAAAAATCTATATTAAGGACCAGCAGAGACTGAAAACACGTGCTGTTTACATTAAGGAAACAGCAATTCATAACTTCCTCCCAATTCCAACTTTCTCCTCAGAGGATGTAGAGCAGGACAGGCTCAAGATAACGATTCCCACCAAGCCTAGCATCTGTGCTTTCCATTCCCACCACTGGCACCATCTGGGCCACAGCATGTACAGAGATTCCGAAGGCAGGAGAGCAAGTCAGATACTGAACAGCTCCACTCTGAAACAATACTCAAGGAGATGCAGCACCGCAGAGCTCCTACTGGCTTTTTACAGGCACAGCAACACAGTCACAGCCCTGAGCATGATACCAGCATGGCAAGAGCCACTACCTGCCACACAGGAGCAGATTCATCCTGCGAAACGTTAGGCTATCTTCTGAATCCCCAGTCTCTCCAATCTGGGCTGCCTATGCTGACACTCACAGAATTCAGGCTTGTTTTCACCTCGATTGGAAACAACAGTTCTGACAAACCAGCACCCAGACCCAGTACATCTCCTGAGGCTGAGCCCCAACAGAAAGCACCTCACAGTCAACACTGACAAAGCATTTAAGGGAAAAGAGAGGAAGAAATGCAGTTTTGCAGCCACTGGACCTGCTCTGGGAGCTGTCTGAATTACCTGAGTCACATTCAAGTTCATCTCTTGAGACTGATGAGAACCCATACGGGAGAAACACCATCTGAAATGACTTCCTAGGTGTCTAATGAAACCCCCAAGCAAACCACTTCCCACAGCAAGCGTGCCTAGAGACTCTTGTTCCCATAGATTTGCATAAGACCAAGGTCAAGAGTTACAGATGTGCTCCATCCTCTCAGCAATTCTTACTAGTCAGTAACAATTCCCTTTCAGAAGGTTTGTATTTAGTCTTTCCTACAGGAGCAGGCTCCCTGCTCACATTCTGACTGGAAGAGGGGAAGCACGTACAGAGGCATGGCCACAGCTCCAGCGCATTTTTCCAAAACAGTTTTGATTTATCTGACCAGCTGTTTAAGACCCAAGAAAACAAGGCACTGTAAAGAAAACAAGATTACTACTGGAAGTATCTGCAGTTTAAATAAAGTTTATCCTTTGGATGCATTTACATAACAGCCATTAACACATTCCTAACATACACAGAACAGTCAACCACAGTCACTCAAAACATGAAGCTGAAGAGCTGACAAAAATCAGGTTTGAAGAGCTGACAAACACTGGGTTTGGTTTTATGACCCATCCAACCAAGAAATTTAGTTATTTCTTCCTCTGTGTGGGAGATCATGGAATCATAGAATGGCCTGGGTTGGAAGGGACCCCAAGGGTCCCAGAGCTCCAACCCCCTGCCACAGGCAGGGACACCAACCTCCAGGCCTGGAGCTACACAAGGTTGCCCAGGGCCCCATCCAACCTGGCCTTGAACACCCCCAGGGACGGGGCACTCACCCCCTCTCTGGGCAGTCCCTTCCAGCCCCTCACCACTCTCTCTGCACAGAACTTGCCCCCAATATCTCCTCTAACCCTTCCCTCCTTCAGCTTTAGTCCATAAGAATTCAAAATAATTAGGACTTGGGACTCTCCACCGACACTCTTCATCACTGTCCATTTTTTAAGAGCTGTTGAACACTGAAGCTTTGGAGGCATTGGGCAGTACAGCAAATAGCACAGTTATGCCTGGCAAAGACACACAGACTGTGAAAGCATCCATGCTCCAGCAGCTTGACAGGCAGGCAAACAGCGCTGCTGACACTGCAGGAAGCTGCCCACTTACTTTTCCTGTAGTTAATAAAGCTCAAAGTTACTGGCTTTAAAACTTCTCCTACATCTTGGTTATTTATGGGTTAATGCATATGATACCATGAGCTTTTAATCAATTTTTCATTAGCTAACCAGGCTTCCAGCACCACCACACCAACAGCTGGTAACGCACCGGGGCAACTTCGGGAAGGATGCAAAGGGTCCCACTCAGGGGACAGCACAGCCAAGATGTGGGTGTTCAGAAGCTGGATTCTCACCTCAGGTACAGCAATTCTTCCTGCCCTGCCTGAGGAAGTGGCAGACTAACCCCAGCAGCCTTTGCTGAGGAGTGCAAAAATCAAGATCGGGTCTCCCATAACTAAACTCAACCTCTTATAAAGTTGAGAGAAGCAACAATGCAGAGCACACCACTGATCAAGATGCCTTTGTCAGAGCATCTCATATAGGTTTAACAGGCTAAAGCTTTGCTGGCTCTGCCAAAGCTATAGTAAATGAAGACTTCTCCTACCACAGGGGCATCCAATATATGAAAAGCTTAGGAAATACAACACAAATCCAATTAAAAAGCACTTGGGGCAAATGTAATAATTCTACAGATCAGCTGAAGGTGGTGGGGTGGGGTTTTTTCCCCCCCCTATTGAGTTACTGCTTAACAATAGGAACAAGCTAATCTTAGCTGTGTGCCTGGAAGGTTCTTCATGCAATTGAGCAGCTTGGCTATGCCCCCCCCCCCCCCCCCATCCTTTTTCTGTTACCTCCCCAAGGAACACACAAGACAGCCCATGATGCACACACATATTTACACATGGGACATCTGCACCATGTATGCCATTCAAACACTCACTAGCTGACTCATGACTTTTTCTTCTCAAGTCATGCATCTGGGTAAACACAACCACTTCGCATGAGTAATCCCAATAACCTATATTTGGAACCAGAAGTGAGGTATTGGCCTTGTCAAATCACATATACACCAATTCAATAGTAAATTTGTTTGGCAACATGGTCAAACTGGGGTGTTTGACCAGAAGCCCCAGAACCCAAGTACCATTCCCCCCTCCCTGCTGTATTTAGAGTAGCACTCACTGGTCTTTCATCGCTGCATTTTTAAATTAAGCGAACCAGAACACCACAACCCTACGTGGAGCTTGCATTCCGCATGGCAGATGTCCCTGCTGCTCTCCACCATGTTTCAGAGCTGCTTTGACAGCCGAGCTCCCTACTCTCTTCAGAGCAGCACTCCCATGACAGCTGAGCAGATCAGCTGTCAGGTGGAACAGGACAGCTCAATGTTCCTTCCTCAAGGATGCAGAGACAATTGACATCTCACCTCAAAACCTGGAAAGACTTCTTTACTTCTCAATTTATTTATATAGGTGCCCATCTGCCCTTTAAGAAAAGCTACACCTGTTGTGCCCTCTGCTGCAGGCAACACAGAGGAATAAAAAGGCTTAAAAGAGACAAGAGACTATTCCCATCTTCCCCAATTCCTTCTTTCCAACTGTTCTGGTCACCAACCTAGATTTTTTCACACCAGTTTTACCACCTCATGGTGGGGAGAGGAAGAAGGCTTTGGTCTAATGAGTGGCTTAATAGAATATAGACCCAGATGCAAGACTGCTTTCACTTTTGTCAGAATATAATCCCCAACATCTAATTACAGTCAAGGGCTACACTGCATCCCTGGTTAGGTTTGTACAGGAGGCACGCAGAGCTGACAAAATGCCCCATGCAAACCATTGTTCAGTACTTGCCTGTTAGAAATGTTATCCACAGGCATATTTATGTCCTCCTAATTTAGTAATATTTAAGCAGGCTCAAACACCATTTCGCTGAAATACCATCTAACATTCATACTACAGTCATTAACTCAATTAAAACCTCAATAGAAGCAACACCTTCTATAGCTACTCCCTGGCCTGCACTGGGGCTCAGCTACCATAGCCCATGTTACCATGTAAGTGCCCTGCCACATGCAATTCCATCTCCCTACAAACAGGGACCAAACCCACATATCTGTGCCATCCCTGAATCTGAATATTTACTCCTGTACACAGCACACCTCTGAAAACACACCTCTTCTCCCAGCTGCGCTTCGGGGGGGGATTATTTCACAACAGCTACAGATATTAAGAGTTTAAGGCAGAGACTCAAGAACTCGCCCATTCACAGTAAGATGCGTTTATGGCCTTTGATTCCAAAATATTTCAATACTCTTTTCTGCTCTAATCCTTTCAGCAACACGAAAGAGGCTATTTAGGATGTGCTTTACACCAGTATTTCTCAACTCTTTTCTCCCAGATAAGCTATCCTGTGCATTGCTCTATCCCCTTCACTAGATCAGCACGTCTGGAGGGCTCACTGCAATGGCTTCATCAAGCAGAGTGTCTTTGGTACACATACTCCTTATTCCATCTTTAAAATTGTGCATCACCAAAGCAGAAGGAGGGACACCAAGTAACCCTTCGTTTAGCTTTCAAAGCAAAAGTTCTTACAGAGCCTTTTTTACAGCGGCGTATGTTCTACAGGCAAGTCACTGCTTTAAGCAGCCAGCCCCTGAACTTCTATCATTACAAAGTAATTTCTCCTGGGAATTGTTGAGCAAAGACACTATATATCCCACAACAAACCACTCTGTGCACTCACAAATTAATTCTTCAGGAGGTACATACAAGCCTTGGAAACTCCGCTTTGAAACCCAGCTGAATTAAAATTCAAGACAAAACCAGTAGCAGTGTGCTATTGCCTCTCCAGCCTCTTACAGAGGCTCAGCTTACATCAAGAGGTGTTTTGCCACATCAGCTCACAGTCCTTACTCTACGTAATCATTGGCAGCGTATTCCACAAGTAAAATTCACCTAAGAAGGATTAATAACCCTTTTATGTGGCCCTTGGGCAAACGCTGATTTTGTGACTTTCACAGAAGCGACACAGAACAATATGGCATTTTAAGCTGCAGCTGGAACCAAGGTGACCAACTCCCTTGCTTCAGTATGTCAAATTCACAGACCATAATTAGCACTGAGGTCATCACAACAGCCTAATATAACACCCCCCCCCCTCCCAGGTATTTAAAAAATACCCCGACCCCCCTCTCAGCACAGAACCTCTTCCTGACACCCAGCCTGACCCTCCCCTGGCAGCTTCACGCTGTTCCCTGGGGTTCTGTCCCTGGTCCCCAAAGAGAGGAGAGAGATCGGCGCTGCCCCTTCGCTCCCCTCGGCTGGCAGCCACAGACCCCATGAGGTCTCCCCTCAGCCTCCTCTTCTCCAGGCTGGACAAGCCCAGGGCCTTTCAGCCTCTCCTTCTAAGCCTTCCCCTCTAGACGCTTCCCCATCCTCGGTGCCTCCTCTGGACACTCTCCAAATACTCTTACATGAGCAAAATTTAAAAAACAGGGTAAGCCAACTACCTTCCGTATGTGTGAAATCTGCCTGTAGGTGAAGGCAGATGCACGCTCCAACACAGGCACAGTAACCAGGGATGTGGTTGAGTCACCTTCCCTGGATGTGTTCAAAAAAAGGGTAGATGAGGTACTTAGGGACATGGCTTAGCTTAGGATGGGAATGGTTGGACTTGATGATCTTCAAAGGTCTTTTCCAACCTTGTGATTCTGTGAACAAGCAGGTTGCCAGGCACAGGGAATGCCAAACTATGTTTAGTCGCAGCAAGGGCTGTGTCAGGTCACCTTACATACCACACAAGATGCTAAGACCAAGGTCAAACAGTTTGAGAAGTCAAGGCCTTGAACCTGAACCTCACATGAGCTGCAATAACATAGTTCAGACACAGGAGCAAGTAAGTTACCTGCCAGGAGCCACATTAGTCTGTGCGACAAGCAGTTATCACTCATTAGCCCAAGCAGAGTCAGTCATTCCATATCATGGATTGTCAATCTATTCCCTACAGTGCCTGCCCAGCTACTTACCAAATTTTTACACCACACCCAAAGCGTAGCAGACAAAATGCTTTTTACATAGATTTCCTATGCATTTGCTTCTCTAAACACAGGTTGTCTTCTTTGAGCTGAACCAGCAGCAAGCGGAGCCAACAGGAGCTTTTCAGGGGTGCTTTCACTTCCAAATATACATTCATATCTTGCCCCCTTTTTAATGAATAAATACATTTCTCTGATTGCATTCCTTAGAGCTTCATAATTGCCACGAAAAATTCACTGGATATCTAGTCTGACATTCCACTTGTTTCAGCAAGAGATCCCTTGTGGTGATTTATACCAGCCAAAGGTTTGCTGAACACAAATTTTCCCCTTTAAGGGCAAGATGACACACACAACCTCTTAATATTCCTGTAATGCAAGCGAGACGAGTGCTCAAATACCAGCAACACAGACTCGTGGTCTAAAGGCCTTCCTGAGGTCATATGGCTGTTGCTGTTTGCAAACAAATACCCATGAAAACGTGCTGTGGCAAGTCAAAAGGGCTATTCTGAAACTTTCAGCCTTGAAATTACATGGTACTCGTGCGAGACCTTGACCCAGCAGAGGGAAATTCTACTGCCCATTGCTTCCAGCACACCACAGTTCTCAGGGACAGCCCACTCCCCATAGAATCTGAAGAAGGTTGTGTTGACACATACTCAACTGAGGGAGGGGTGGTACTGCAATGGCATCTTTTCATCATTTATTGTCACCTGGAAAATCATGCATGCTCCCAGTCCCCAATAAGGGAGCCAAGTTAGAAGAACCTCACACCAGGAGGAAGGGTGTCAGCCCTGTTTTCAGGTATACTGCAATGTTGCCCTAACATTCCTTGGAACATCTACCTGTTTAACACCAGCCAGCTGGGAGACAGACAGCAGAGAACACATACAGAGACAACAACCAACCCAGCAGCGACTCAGAGTAGAGCATTTCCAGCAGAGATCTCCAACCGCTACAGACACAACCCTCGAACGGTGTCATTAAAGAGCAGGTTCAGACACAAGAAGCTATTTGTAGGAAAGCCAAGACTAAATTACTGGCAACATGATCTTGATCTAAACATTCCTGAAGCTCACAGCATTACAAGAGACATACACGCAGCACGCGATGCCCCATCTGCTGTCCCCGGCAAACCAGCCGGCTCTGGCTGCGATGCACCGACCAGCTGCTGCTCTCAGCAAGGGCTAAAGGATCATCTTGAACCCCAGCCAGGACATTAACATCCATCCTGAGTCCAAGTTCCCAGAAAGCTCTTGCACAGTCACGAGAGACTTCTACTGGTGACACAGTCCTGCCCCTTCCCTGCACCACCCACACGTACGGACACATCAGAGGGAGCCACAGCCTCAGCCACCCGCCGCTGGAATGGGACATGCATTCCTGAGGGCAGGCACAGCTGAGGGTCATGGATGACCAAGTTGCTGGCAGTCATTCCACCCCAGGAGGAGGAGAGATTCACTAGGTTTTAGAAAGATAAAAAATAAACAAGTGAGCAACAGCAAAATAAAGGAGTCTCAAGGGATTCATCTAGTCATAGCTCACTACAAAGGGTAATTCTGAGGCGTCTCTGATTACTTGACCTAATGAGTTTGGACCTTCAGATCTTACACAAAACACCCAAGTTTATTTTCTCCTCCTGGAGCCACCCACATGGGGGATGCGACCACACTGCAGTTTTGTTTTAACCCAACTAGAGTGGGCACACACTATTTCCAACAGTGCACGGGAGTCAAACAATGGAAGTTGTCCCCAGTTTGCTATTTTCTGAACATACACATACACGTAAGTAATCCTACATGCTTTTCTTTTTTCCTCTTAAAAACCCACAAAACAAAACTGTGACATTCACAAAGACTGCAGACTGAATTACATCTGGATGCCCTCAACCTTGTCAGAGGCAAGCTCATAAAACATGACATCACAAGAACTAGCAGCAACGGTAAGGGTATTTACTGCTCTGCTTCACTACAGCTTGAACACAGCCCATTTGAACACTTGAAATACATCTGCATCCGTCAGATGTTTGGAAACATCCCAAGAGATGACAGGTCTCTAGCAGGACACACTGCCCACGTTAGGACCTCTCACACCTCTTGCAAAATTGCCAGATTTAGGTCACATGCCGGTTCTCCACTCCTCCACTTGAACGTGTGCCTCACAAATACACCCCACACAAAGTCATAAATCATGAAGGGCAGACAAGGCCTCCAAGCTCATCTAGTCCAACCGCCCCCCTGCCACCCATATGCCTCACTAACCCACGTCCCCAAGTCCCTCATCCAACCTCTCCTTGAACACCCCGAGGGACGGTGACTCCCCCACCTCCCTGGGCAACCCCTTCCAATGCCCAACCGCTCTTTGGGAGAAGAAACGTCTCATTCCTGACCTGACCCTCCCCTGGCACAGCTCACAGCCATTCCCTCATGTCTCATGAGTCACACAGCTCACACCCATCATGTGAATATATTCATGGGTACATTCAACTCTCCTTGCAGAGAGTCATCACCAAGCACCAAATGCTTCTCCAGTTTACTGGGCACCTGAAGAAGCACAAGTATTGGAAGCAGTGACAGAGGGGATGAGAGGCCACTGCCAGCTTGGACCCCGGCACCAGCAGCTCATGACACAGAAACCAGTGCCTTCCACGGAGGGAGACACACAAGCTCCGCAGGAGGACAGCAGCCCCTTTGCCGTCCCCTTCCTCCTACCCCAGAAACATCATTTTACACCACCCAGATTACAGCAAGAGACAAAGCAACATAGAAACACAGCTCAAACGAGGAGAGGGGTGTATTTTGTAAAGCTTCTTACCAGTTTTCAGCAAGCACATCTCTGATGCCAAACACAGAAGGTAACGTGTGGAAACTCACCTTGGTTATCAATGACCAAACCCCCACTGAAAGAGACTCCCCCCCAAAACAACTGGCCAGCACCCTTGCCTCCCACAGCCATCACTTTATACACACCAGCAGAACAGAATACAGAGTGCACAAAGCAAATACTTCTTGAAAGTGTTTCTAAACAGGTCTGGGAGGAGGTAAGGGGGGGTGGTGAACAAATTCCTTGTTGCATAAACAAGGGCTCCTTTAACATAGGAAGCCTCCAGTAACTGCCCCATTACACACTGTGCTCTTAACATTCTATAGGAGTGATCAAGATAAATCCAAACACTTCAGAGACTAAACAGCCAGAAGCAACCCATCTGGACACCTATCTGTGCAATATGAGCTAGGGACCCTGCTTTGGCAGGGGGGATGGACCCGATGGGCTCTCCAGCTCCCTTCCAACCCCTAAGATCCTATGATTCCAAGGGAAACACCCACCCAAACCGCACCAGCAGAGAGAACACGTAGTTGTGCTACAGGTACCGTGTAGTCCCACAGCCCAACACTGCCCCTTTTTCTTCGCTACCTGGGATTTTCCCCAGACCTGGGAATCTCAGATGCGATGTACAACCTGAATAGAGTTTTAACTTTATTAAATCAGGGGAAAAAAACGCAGACCAGTTGCATGTAATCGATACCAGCAGTTATGGCACAGAACGATGGAAACAGATACACACATCAGTCCAAGGTATTACGAGACAGCTCAAGCAAGCCTGTTCTTTAAAAAGTATCCCCCAAAGTGACTGTTGCAGATGCTTTCGGCTCTTGGGGCTGTAATTCTACATTGCGAGGTGGGGGAGAGAGGGAAAGTGTAGCTCTGACATTACAGCTGTAATCTCATCAGCGAAGCTGCCTGCCCACTCCTGCCACCTGCTTTGAACATTTGGCCAATTATCAGGAGACCACAAGGACGTCAGGTGCTCCACGTTACTTAATCCCAGATAGGTCAAAGGTACAAGCAGAAAAGAAGCCATTTTTGCTCAATTGAAAGGTTTCACCCCAACACATTCCCTCAGCTCTGGAAAACCTGCACTTCTCACCCATTTTCCATACAGCATTACTCCCAAGGCTTCTGGTGAGCAAGGCCCAGCTTTCAGCTGCGAAGCTCTGACAGAAACTCCATCAGATTGTTTCAGCCAGCTGCACCCTCACATCCCTTTCAAAAAACACCTCTGTGCATCAACAACAGATTCTAAACACAGCCCCTTTTCCCCACCCAACTTCATCAACCTCCACCGGGTAACAAACAGCCATTTTGAGCTCATACACACCCCCTTGATGCTTAAATTATTATTTTTTTTTTTAAGAACACAAATAAAGAGCACAGAATAGAGTTACATCTTGAAGCCTACATCCTGCTCAGCCACAGCTTGCTCACCATGCCAGTGAGGACAGACCAGCATTGAATAAAGAGGGGTAAGAGAGGAAGAAGGAACAGTATATACAATGTTTAGCAGAGTGATTTCCCCACTTCATTAGTCATTTATTGACTAGGAGACTTCTAAAGCCCATTTACCAGTTCCCATTCCTAACACAGAGAAGATTTCTTGACACAAACAGGCAGAGAGGAGATCCAGCTAAGCTCTCCGATGGCCAACAGAGCTTCTTTGCCACTCCACGGCCATTGTCAGCAACCACAGCTCAAGATGGATGCCCGAGGGGAAGCTCAGATGCTAGAATTACTGATCTGTTGCTGTAACGTCAGCCTTTCTACTTAACACCACAGAGTGACATCGGGGGTGTTGAGCCTGGAGAAGAGGAGGCTGAGGGGAGACCTTCTCCCCACCTCCCCTGCCCTGCCAGGAGGGTGCAGAGAGGTGGGCGATGGTCTCTTCAGCCACACCACAGCACAGAACTCCTTCACCGGGGTGTCCCAGGCAGTCACACAGCAAGTCACCCTAACACAAAGCCTCAAATCCTACAAAGACCACATCACCATACATACTTCCAAACAAAGCGTCAGCACAGACACAGCACACTCACCACCACCACTCGTGTGCTCCACAAAAACACCGGTATCACTTCACACCACCTAACACCTTGGGAGGTAACAAGGCCACAGATACCAAGAACAAGTTTTGTTTCCACAACACAATTTGTGTTTCCATCAGCACACAGCACTAAAGAGTTGGAATTAAGGGGGGTTTGGGGGGGGGGGGGGGGTAGGGAGGAGGAGTTCTTTGTTTTCAGGTTTTTTTACTTGCTGGGCAGAAGGACCATTCCTTCAATATCTAGCAGCCAAGTTAAAAACCAAATCCTCCTGGACACTGGGCAGGCAGGAGCTGCTTTTCCCCAAGCAAGCTGGGGTATTTGTTCCGGCTCCCATCGGCTCCCATCCCAACACACTGCAACTGGAGGAAGAAGCCACAGCCTCTCTGCAGAGCCCCTCAGCCCACACACCCCTCCCATTCCCCGGCCTCACCAGCCCCCAGGGCATCCCCAACCACTCCCCAAACAAAAAATTCACACCAAGGGAAGTCAGCTTCCAGCACCACCACCATGTACCAGCCTTGTAAGGAAGGGAACATCCCAGGAAAAAAAAAAGGAAAAGAAAACCCAAACAAAAACGTATAAAGCACAAAAAACCCACATAAAAAGCCCTCCCAAAATTAAGAGCTCCCCATAAAAGAAATTTTAAAAGCCCCCTCCCAAAGTAATACACACCCACCACTCTAGAAAGAAAAAGCCAATGCACAAAAACCCACCCTCACCCAATGCAACCCCCGCCCCTTCCCCAACCCCCGCCCCTTCCCCAACGCCCCCTCACAGGATACAAACAGCCAAGACCCACACAAAGAAACTTCTTAACTGACACCACAGCAGACCAGACACCAAAACCACCACCAAATAACAACCCCCAGCTCTCCAACACTTACATTAAAGATAACACAAACCCTTACCTCCACAGCCCCCAGGAACAGGCAGCACAGCACGGAGCAACTTCTGTCCCCCAGGAGCGGCCCGACCAAGGCCGCACCTACCTCCTGCTTCCAGCACCTTCTGCAGGAACCGGGGGGAGGCCCGCCCTCCACCCAATATACCTGCACCACAATTGGCACCATGTGTGTCTAATTACCGCAGCCTCGAAGCAGCTGCCTGGGCAGCTCTCTGCTCCCCTGCACCGCCCACCAAAAAAACCAAGCACCCCTCCTGCAGTGCACCTTCCCCCAGCCCTCCCTCCTTCCCAGACCCAACCTGACCCAGCATTTCTCTCCCTTCTCCCCCGGTGTGGCACAGGGAGGGGCAGGGACTGGGGAACGGGGGTTTGGGTCAGTCCCTCACCAGTTGGTTTCCTTCTTAGGCAGGGTGGGGGCCATTCCTCACCCCTTCCCCTGCTGCACCGTGGGGTCCCACCCACAGCAGACAGCCCTCCACCAGCTGCTCCCAGGGGAGTCCCTTCCCCAGGGGCTTCAGCCCCCCCAGCTGCCCCGGTGTGGGTCAGTGCTGTGGGGCAGCCATAGAACCACAGAGTGTCTCTCAGTCCCTCTGGCCCAGACTGCTGCAGCCTGGGCCCCACGGGGTCACAGGGCCCCTTGGGGTCACAGGGCCCCTCGGGGTCACAGGGCCCCTCGGGGTCACAGCCCCCCAGCAAACCTGCTCCAGCGGGGGCTTCTCTCTCTCCCCACAGGCTGTGGGGTTGGCTGGGGGAAGCTTCTCACTGCTCCTTGCAGAAACCGCCCCTGCAGCTCCCTCCTCAGCCACAGCCCCACCACGCAAACCCACAACACTCGAGTTTAGGCAGCAATCTGGTCATTCCTCAATGGGTTTGCTTTCCTGCGTAAAACTGTAGCAGCAAGTCTCCCACTGGCTTTATTTTTGGGGTGTCGCAGCCCCGCCAGCCTGCTGCCCAGGGCAAACCTCCTGGGGAAGCGCAGCCTCTTTGCTGACTATAGAACAGTAGCTTCTGGTTTCATACGCTCAGGGAGGAAGTCACAGTATTTGAACAACACCTTGTGTATTTTCCAGTCTACCTGGTATAGCTACTCCAACATTACACACACAGTTACACATACATCAGGGCACCTGACAGTACCTACTAACCTAACTCCTGGTGGGAACAGACAGACAATGCTCCACGACTCACTTTACTCTCCCCTTCCTTTTTTTTTTTTGGCTTTTCCCAGCAATTTTCTACAAACCACGATAAGACCTGTCTGGAACACGAATAGATTTTAAAACTTTCATTCTTCCACTCCCCAGCAGGCTGGAAAATGATAGCTCAAACTAAAGCAGGTTTCATGGAGGAAGTAAATCTTCACATGCTTTTTTCTGCAGAGTTGGGACACGTCACCACAGTTCCCTCATTTCAGAACCCTGTGTCTGATTGAAAGGATCTGCTGATTTCTGTCCAAGACTTCAGAATGCAACCACGTGTTCCCTGTGTTCCAGTTGCCCTATGGCACAGAAGGGGAGCAAACACCAAGGGTTAGTGAGGGTGGTCACTCTCTGTGAACCTGGTTTGTTTTATGGAGGATTTCTGCTGCTTTTTTCACATGCTCCAGCAGCATTACCTGCCTGGAGATCATTTAGAGTATCATAGAATGCTTTTGGTTGGAAAAGACCTTCCAGATCATTGAGTCCAATCATCTATCCAGCCCTACTAGGTCCAACACTAGCCCATGTCACCAAGTACAATATCTACCTTCTTTTAAACACCTCCAAGGATGGTGACTCGACCACTCCCTGGGCAGCCTGTGCCAATGCCTGACAGCCCTTTCAGTACAGGCATTTCTCCTAACATCCAGCCTAAACTTCCCGTGATGCAACTTCAGACCGTTTCCCCTTGTCCTGTCACTGGCTACCAGGGAGAAGAGACTGACCCTCACCTCACTACAGCCACCTTTTAGGTAGTTGCAGAGAGCAATGAGGTCTCCCCTCAGCCTCCTCTTCTCCAGGCTCAACACCCCCAGCTCCCTCAGCCGCTCCTCAGAGGATTTGCCCTCCAGCCCCTTCCCCAGCCTGGTTGCCCTTCTCTGGACTCACTCCAGCACCTCCATGTCCTTCTTGGAGTGAGGGGCCCAGAACTGGACCCAGCACTCGAGGTGCAGCCTCACCAGAGCTGAGTAATCAGATTAGCAGAGATTGGTGTGGAATTCCCTGGGCTCCAACTTGAGCCCATCGCCCCTTGTCCTGGCCCCACAGACACTGAGCAGAGGCTGCCCGTGGTCCCCTGTGTCCCACCCTTCAGCTATTGATACCCACTGATCAGATCCCCTCTCAGGCTGCTTCTCTCCAGGCTGAACAGCCCCAGGTCACTCAGCCTTTCCTCGCAGGGGAGATGCTCCAGGCCCTTAGTCATCTTTGTAGCCCTCTGAGATGTCTGTCTTTAAGACCAGGAGCTGGAGCTGTACCTTCGATCTCTGTTTGCAAATTCCCTTCATGTTTGGCTGGGAAACAAGCTTTCCAAAATTACACTGCTTCCCTTTCCCTCTTCTTGGTTGTGGGCCTAAAATAAAACAGAAATTGGCAGCGTGGCAGAGGTACTCTTGCTTTCCTACAGTGTGTATCACATACTGTGCATCGGTTTCTAATTATATGGTCACCAAAGCATTTTGTCATTAGGGTTGTTTTTTTGCAGGGCCCCGTTCAGTGTAAAAGACAAAGGCAGAAGGGGACAGAGTTAGGGTTGCACGGTCCTTAATTCCATCAGTTTGTAACTACCCAGCGCCTGATTCGACGACCCAACTCATGCTGTAGCTCAGTAATTTCTATATCTAACCCAGACACATGCAGCCGTTCACACGCCAACTGTAATTACCTTCTCCTACATTAGCCTACATCTATTATGCAACAGGTTCATTATGCACCATGTTTCATCACTTCTAATCAGCAAGAATACATTTTCCAGCAGCCCCTTCCCTTTGATACAGCACAGCGGGTTCACTGGAGCAGAGATGCTCGTTTCCATAGACGTGCTCTGTACTGGGAGCTGGGATGCCTCAGCGACTGGTTCGCTGTGCTGGTTTCCGAGCCACTCTAGCAAATGACTCCTAATCCTCCATAGTGGCAGAGGGTGAAATTAAAAATGAGCTTGGATCAACTTGAAGTTGAGAGACTCCTTGAAAGCGGGGAACTCTAAACCGATCGAATTTTTGAAATTAGGGAACTAGAATCCACGCCAGCAAAGAGGTGAAGGCGAAGAGCACCCACTGCATTAGAAGTATCTCCTAGGAAAGGCAGTCAGAGGAGGGTTAATCCCCATTTCCCTCACAGAAACACACTCACATAAAATCGCAAGGCCAAATTAAACAGGATTCCTTTTGGTTGCTCAAAGGACCAGAACTGAACCCCAGTGGGATCTTCATCATTCTGTACCTTCTTCAGTCATTTCTTCCTTACTCCGAACAGCTTCCAATCCACCAGCTGGGTCCTAAATACAGTAACCTGAACCCACTCCTCTGAAGCAACTTGATTTTACAGCACAGAAGGAGAGCAGAGAGGGCAATGACTCTTGCTGATACACCCGGGGTGGCTGAGGGGGGAAAGTCTGGTGCAGCAAACTCTGCTGCACACATGGAGTTCAACACCGGGATAGCTTCCACAGCAGCTGGAAGAAGGGACCTGCCAGCCAAACAGGCAATGGGTGATCCATAAAATGGGGTGTTTAATAGTGGATCCATACCACAGCATCAACCCAGCATCCCAGTCTTCCCCTGAGATACACTTTTTGTTGCTTTATTGCTCTTACAGAGCAAGTGTTCTGATGCAGGACACTCGGGATTTGCAAATTCTATTAATAAGGTTGGATTTTTTAATGGGGGGGGGAAGGGTTTGAATTCTCTTTTGCCAGAAGTACAGAGATTCAAGTTGGGGGGGGAGGGGGGGGGAGGGGGGAAGTGGAAATAACTCATGTGACTGCTAAGGAGAGAAACAACACCCATCCTACTCCAAACACCACGGTCGCTGCTGATGTCACGTACGATGGTGTTTAAGGTAAAACTTACTTAGCTGGGGTCACGGCTCGCAGATGCAAGTAACGGCCCCGGCCCTGCAAGTGCCCCCACAGAGGTATTTGTCATGGAGGACGGGTGCAAAGAGCTCTTAAAGTAACCAAAAGGCATGCTAAAAGCTCCACAAATACAACTTGAGTTCACAAAGCTTCTTCAGTGAATCAATATGGAAGACGGGACCAGCCTCAAGGTCCTTGAGCAGCCCCTGTGTAGCCAGAACTCGGCGTGTTGCTGGCTTCAGTTTCCATTAAGGGCAACTGCGATTGGTGTGTTGTGATAACAAAACAGTCAGCGCAACGGTTACAAGCAGAGTGGAGTCCCTTCCCTTCAGTTCAGGGCTCTCCCTGCAAGAAAGGGGGTCCCTGGCTACAAGACAGACCCCGAGGCCCTGGAGTGTGTCCAGAGAAGGGCAACCAGGCTGGGGAAGGGTCTGGCACACAAGTGTGGTGGGAGAGACTGAGGGAGCTGGGACTGCTCAGTCTGGAGGAGGGGAGGCTCAGGGGAGACCTCCTTGCTCTCTCCAGCTCCCTGAGAGGAGGCTGTGGGGAGCTGGGGCTCAGCCCCTTCTCACAGATACCCGGTGACAGGACAGAGGGAATGGCTGTGAGCTGTGCCAGGGGAGGGTCAGGTCAGGAATGAGGAGACATTTCTTCTCCCAAAGAGCGGTTGGGCATTGGAAGGGGTTGCCCAGGGAGGTGGGGGAGTCACCGTCCCTCAGGGTGTTTAAGGAGAGGCTGGATGAGGGACCTGGGGACGTGGGTTAGTGAGGCATATGGGTGCTAGGGGGGGATGGTTGGTCTAGATGAGCTTGGAGGCCTTTTCCACCCTTCCCGATGCTGTGATTCGATGATTCTATTCTATGATTTTCCCGTGTTTATCCTCCTTCCCGCCTCAGGATGCTTGGTAAGGTGCGAGGCTGGTAGTGATTTATAGCAGCATCGATGGCCTTTGGCCACTGCTGTGTGCTTTACCTTGGTGCTGAGGGGCTTCATGCGTTTATTCCCAGAGGTTTACGTGCCAGTGTCACACAACGAGCTGTATGGCTGCTGTGCCACTGAAGGGCAGCAAGAATTCCAACTACTGCTGGGCAGACTCTAGCAGGGAAACACCTCTGAGAAGTGACATCTTCCTAAACGCAGCTGAAAATGCTCCTGAACACAGAGCGGGCACCGTGCATAGGAAGATGGGATCAGGGAGTCACAGAGCTGTGGGGCTGGAAGGGCCCTCCGGAGCCCATCGGGTCCAACCCCCCACCAGCGCAGGCAGTAAGGCAGCCGCAGCGGTCTGTCTCCGCGGGTGATGTCTGTGCACAGTTCGGGGTACTGCACTGTCAGGGGGGGTTTCAACACAAGCAGAATAACCCCAAGAGAAGTCAAGCCCAAACACTCCCGGGGACAGGGTGGCCTGGGTCTGCTTGCTGGGCACGCTGATCCTTCCTCAGGGTTCCAGCTCCCCTCTACCACCCAGAACTTCTTCCTCCCCACCCCGTCCCTCGTCCCTCCAAAGCTCTTCCACCTGTCCCGCTGTACTGCCATTAGCTCCTGGGATGGATTGCCAGTGAACTGCAGACATCCCTGCTCATTTTTCTCCCTCCGAAAACCAAACACAGCTACTAAACCCAGGCACTTCATTCCAGTTCCCAGCAGGGGAGGGAACAGGAAGCGCCAAAATACGTGGGGGTGAAGGGGGGGGTTGGCTATTCCTGTGGCATTTCCAGCCAGGGTCAGAAGCAAACCCACACAAAAGGCCTTTTTGCTTAAGTTACACAGCCCAGGCTTCCAGCATGTAAGGGGGCTGAGGAGTTTAAGTACTCCTATGAGCTTTCGGGTGCCTGTCCCAGCTGCAGGCCCCCGAGATCCCCTTGCCAAGGGTACTGCCAGCTTCACGGTGGAGGGGGGAAAAAAGGGCAGGCACGGGATGGGATTTATATTTGGATTCATGTTTGAGTACATACATACTACGCTAATCTGATTACTCATCGGGAATCCTCCTTTGCAACAGCTTTTTCTCCGTTAATCTCACCACGGCAACATCACATCCTTGGCTGGAAAGAGCAACTTGGACACACCAGCAGCTGTGTCCCTCCATTCCTGCCTCTCACGTTTTGAGGAGGCGCCAAGCCCCCCCGCCAAGGACCCCCCAGCAGCTCACCCGTGCCCACCCAGCCAGCTGGAGAACCTCCAACAACTCCAGCGAACCAACTCCAGCGTTCCAAATGTAAATCAATGCAGCAAACCAGGGCTCTCTTCTTGTGAGGGGGGGACGGGTGCGAGCCGAAAGCGTTCGGTACGGCAAGAGGAGAGCGGGGAGCAGCGAGAGGAGAGCGGGGAGCAGCGAGAGGAGAGCGGGGAGCAGCGAGCGGCGCTGGGGAAGCCGCTGCGTGCCGTTAATTACGATTTGATCCATGCCCTTGGATATCCTGCTCCACCACAGCAGCGATGCGCCGCAGGAGCGTGTGCGGCGTGCGCCATCGCTCACAGCCTTGCGTCAAGTTACACACGCGTGTGTGCAACGCACTTACCACACCACCCCCCGTGCAAGGCACACCTGCATGGGCAACAGTCCCGGGTGGGTGTGAGGGGGCTGTTCTCACTGCACTTTAACTGCATGATGAGTACGGAGAAGCACCCACCCACCCGCCCACTCGCCGCACCTTCGGGCCCCGCTATTCCACACCCCCCCCCCACCCGCGTCTACCGGGGCTCCATCTCCCCGCTGCCCACGGGTAACACAACAAACACCCCCCCCCCTCCCTTCACCCAGCCCCCCGCGTCTGCCCAGCGGGCTCCCGGCCCCCCGCCCTCCGCCGAGAGCCGCTGCCCCCCCCCCGCCCCCGTCCGCGTCCCCGCATCTCCCCCCGCCGCCGCCGCACCTGCCGCCCGCGCAGGCGCAGCCCCACGCCGGCTGCGGGGCGCCGCGGACACGCGTGTCGCCGCCGCGGCGTCACCCACCTGGCGAAGGCGCGGCGGGCCGGCGGGGGGCGAGGTGCCGCCTCCCGGCGCGGGGGGCGCGGGGGAAGCCATCTTCGGGCCCCGCCGCTCCTTCCCGCCGCCCGCCTCTCCTCAGCCCCGCGGCCGGCCGCGCCCCGCGGCCGCCACCATACCGGGGTCCGCGGCCCGGTAACCCGCCCCGGAGGCGCCGGCCGCCGCGGGGGCGATGGAGGTGGGGGGGGAAGGCTTGACCTTCCAGGGACGGGCGGCGGCAGCGCGGTGCGGGCTCTGCTGCGGCGCGGCCGCACGCCCGGCCCCTGCGCGGGTGGGTGGGTGGGTGGGTGTGCGGGGGGGAAGCCGGTGCGGCGCGGAGGGGTGCCCGCAGGCGGCGGCGGGCGGAGGCGGAGGCCGGGCTCCCGATGAGCTCATGGACAGATCCGCGGCGGGAGGGGGGCGTGGGGGGGAGGACCCGCCTCGTCCGCCCACACCCACCGGCTCACACCCACGCACACGTCCATCCCCACCCGCGGCACACGTCCTCCATCACCCGCGGCACACGTCCATCGCTCACAGCGCACAGCCACACCCACGGCACGCATACATAACCCATGGCACACGTCCATCACCCACGGCACATGTACCGCATCACCCACAGCACACATCTGTCACCCACGGCACGCATACATAGTCACCCACAGCACACCTCCATCACCCATGCACACGTCCGCACCCCTGTGCCAGTGCAGCCGGCCCATGCAGCCAGGCAGAGCCCACGGGTGTTTGGGTCTATGTGGTGGTACAGGAGATCGCTTCAGGCCTTCCCCTTCACCCCGAGGTTCACAGCCCAGGAATAAAGCTGCAGCTCAGGGTTTCCAGGTGAGGCTCGGGCACATGGTTAGCATCACACTGCGCCGTGCGCCCGCGCAGAGACACGGGCAGGGTTCAAGCTGCTGGGATGCCTCTTGGCCTGTTGCTGGACGGAACATGAATGGGTAAGAACTACTCCCCGCTGTCCCCACTCAGGTATCTTAAGGCCAGGAGGGACCCTGTAATCAGTGAGTCTGATTTCCCGTGCAAGACAGGAACTTCTGGGAATGCAGTTTCCCTCAGCGACTCCTGTAGCAAACCCCAAACAGCTGCTGGAGCCACCACACACACGGCCAGAAGGCAATTTGAAATCGTGGAGCGAAAATGAACCCATTACCTCCCCAGGCAAGTGCTTCTGGTGGTTAATTATAGATCTTCTGCTCCAGAGTTCAGCCACAGGATGTTCCTACCCCCCTGCACGCCTGGCCAAGACTGAAGCGTGGCTCCACGCCCCGACTGCACACCTGAGTACCTGCCTGGTCACAGTGTGAGCCGCCCAGGGGGTCTGGCACAAAAAGCCATCCCCTCCCTCTGCAGAGAGACGTCCCCTGCTTTGCCCCGGTTTCTTTCCCCAAACAGGTTTGTCCTTTAAAGACCAGGCATAGGGAAACTCTTCATCCAAAGCGTCTCTACAGAACCAGTAGGTTTGTTTTGCTCATTCCGAGTTTTCACCAGGCTCCCGGGCTGCGGCTCTGTGCTCTCACTGGAACCCCAGGGGACAACGGCCAGAGGAGCCGTCGTGTTCTGGGGCAGACAGGAGGAACGTGTCCCCACGGATTCCAGAGGAGGACGGCAGCATTTTGGGGAGACACGGCGTGTCTTGTGCCACGCAGGAGACACCAGCCGTTCGGTGGGGAAAGCCTTGGGTTACCTCTCTGCTGCAGAACGCTGCAGGTGCAAGTGATGCTTGTACAGACCTGTACGAAGGAAGGTTCAGGCTTAGAGGAGCGTGAAACTCCAGCCAGACACGACCCTGAGATGCACCTTTCTGCAAGAGCTCTCAACCTGCTTAACTCTCTCTCGCTCCCCTCATCACCACCGCCCACCTCTCGGTATGCCCAGCAGTAACGCCTGCCCATCGCCTCCCTCACCTCTCCTCCTCGGCTGCCGCCGCGATGCCTCGCGCACAAATCCGATCGAGTTCACTCTTGGATTTACTCTAGTTCCCAGGACTTTTCCAGCCCATTGCAGTGCAGAGTGGTTGTGATTTTCAGGACTGCCTAAGGGATTTGGATGACCGATTCCTATTTAATTGGGCATTATAATTTGCTAGGCATCTTTGGGAACCTCTGCCAAGATGTACAAACCACCAATTTTCACAGCCAGCTTTGGGGAAGGGCCTGTTCTATCCTAACACACAGCACAATCTTCACATTAATGAAGAAAATCTCTTTTCTGCTCAAAGTCCTGAGCTTTTGGTGACTAGCACATCTCTTTTTAAGCTGCCCCATGTCCTCAGTTATATTCTCTCCATACTCTGATAGTAATTCTAATATCACTGTAAAGAATCACAGGGGTTGGAAGGGACGCCCAGAGCCCATGGGGTCCAAGCCCCTGCCCAAGCAGGGTCCCTGGGACAGGGCACACAGGTCAGCGTCCAGATGGGGCTGGAATCTCTCCAGAGAAGGAGACTCCACACCCCCTGGGCAGCCTGTCCCAGGGCTCCCTCACCCTCACTGTGAAGAAGTTCTTCCCCACATTGGTGGGGAACTCCCTGTGCTCCAGCTTGAGCCCATCGCCCCTTGTCCTGTCCCCACAGACACTGAGCAGAGGCTGCCCATGTCCCCTGGGTCCCACCCTTCAGCTATTGATCCCCATGGATCAGATCCCCTCTCAGGCTGCTTCTCTGCAGGCTGAA
Source organism: Gallinula chloropus (assembly GCF_964237585.1). Lineage (NCBI taxonomy): Eukaryota > Metazoa > Chordata > Aves > Gruiformes > Rallidae > Gallinula > Gallinula chloropus. Next base: position 91,877,104 of record NC_140088.1, on the reverse strand, counting down.
CAGCCCCAGGTCACTCAGCCTTTCCTCGCAGGGGAGCTGCTCCAGGCCCTTCATCCCCTCTGTACCCTCTGCTGGGCTCTCTCCAGGAGATCCCTGTCTGTTTTGTCCCAGGGAGCCCAGACCTGCACACAGTAACCTTTTGCCTGTGTTTTCACTCAGGCAGTGATGTTACACTCCAGTTCTTTTTTGATGAGCAGCCTGTAAGGTTCACATAGGCAGTTTTCTTGCCAAAATCTCTCCAGTACCGGGCCGTAAGCGCTCTGCCGTTACCCTCTGAACAGCCTCTACTCCTCAAAGCTCAGGGGTTCCCAAAGGGACTTATTCCTGGGTAAACATTACTCAGCCCTTCTGACTTCACACCTGGAAGACAGTTCAGGACCCTCAGTAGAGGCTCCATCCTCAATATCAGAACTGTCTGTTAGCAGAGAATTAACACCTGGATACCAGGACCTCATCCAGCCAGTGCCCATGTGAACGGAGGGACACCATGTTATACATATGTTATTTACTTTATATATATATATATAAAGAAAGAAAACAAATTATCTCTCTGTATGTGTATATATGTATATATATGACCACACCCAGGTCAGATGAAGACAAAATTCAGAGTGCTGCAGCAAGCATCTTGGCTGCTCTTTCTTGTTATGCCCTCTATTACATTATTATTGTTGTTGTTGTTGTTGTTGTTATCAGCAAGACAGCCTTGCCAGCAGCAATCCTGTTGGATAAGAGCTCTCCTCCTGTTATTTAATTTGCCAAATGTGACAGGTGAAAGGCTGAGCTGGATTCCCAGGTAGCATCATTCAGCTAAAACCCAGCCATGCCCAGGTGCTTTTTAAGGATGCCCCCGTGGGGCAGCCTACAAGGTGCTTGGGCAGTGGGTCCCTGCCTGGCAGGCTGTGTACAGCTTTATGCCGTGCTGCTTGGTGAAATCCTTGTGCCCGGCGTGTCTGGAGGAGAAAGCTGCCTGCAGCCAGGTCTGCAGACAAAGCTGGGGCACCATGGAAACTGCCAGAGAACAAAAGCATCACAGAAAGGGCAGGAACGGCCAAGCTGCGCCCCGGCCTGCCAGGCAAGCCCGAAATATTTCTCCTTGCCTCTCAAAACCCCCGTCCCACCAAAGCCAACTAGACCTGCAGGGGGATTTCAGCTGGGTCAGGGTCTGGATTCCTCCCCTCTGATAAAAGGAAAAGGAACTGGGAACCAGGACAAGGGGATGCTGGTTTTGTGCAGAGCGGTGTTTTCTGTCACCAAGGTGATGATGCAAAGTAGGGCAGCCTGTGGGAAACACAGAGAAAGAGCAGTTACTCTTGAGCAGGCGCCACTGAGGGCTGAAAAGGAGCCTAACTCGAGGGGATAATGAAGTGGGAGCAGAAAAAAACCTCTGTCCTCTCCAGAGGCCCAGGAGCTGTTCCAGGGACACTGCAGAGTCTGCCCATTATTTTTCCTCTTCCCCAGGTACAGACCAGAGGTGCTGCTGGGGACAAGGCACCGAGCTCCAGGAAACCTCCCTCCCACTGGGCGCACGGCTGCTCTTAATGATTCCTCCTTGTAACATCTGCTGGCAACCACAACTCCTCTACTTGGCTTTAGGACAACCACACAGAGCGATACCAGCTTGTTCCAGCTAACACAGTCCTTCCCAGACCCTTTCTCTTCTCGGCGTGGCAGCGGAGGCCGCGGGAGGAGTCAGACTGTACCCTGGGGAAGCTGACGCCCCGAGTCCAACGTTCATCATCCCCCTTTGTTAGGGAGCAGCTGAGGCATCTTTCAGCCTAGAAATGCTGAAGAATGACAGCTGTGTTTACTCACGGGTGGGAGCTGATGTGGCAGTTGCAGAACTCGATGGTTTTCCCCTCACGTTACATTTCGATGCCCAGGGAACAACCAGGGAACAACCAGGGAACAACCAGGGAACAAACCCCCGGCAATTCCTTCCCTGGAGAGATTCCAGCCCCGTCCAGACACCTCCCTGTGTGACCTGTCCTAGGGACCCTGCTTTGGAAGGGGGTTGGACCTAATGAGCTCTGGAGGTCCCTTCCAACCCCTACAGCTCTGTGACTCTGTGATTTCCACACGGTTTGTACTGATGTCAAGAAGCTGCTGCATGGCATCACTGGCCCTTCTTCCTCTCCAGCGGCTCCGAGTGTCACTGACAGATGAATATAAACCAGATGAACCAGATGGGACGGTGGTAGAACTTCATCAGATGGACCTGATGGGCCTCAAGCTGGGCATGGCAATGTCTGCATCAGTGTCAGGTCATGCTGGGCTTTGTGTTTTGATACTGAAAGGCAGAGGGTGGCTTTGTTGAGTCCTCCTTCTCGTCCGGTTCCAGTGTCAGGATCCTGGCTTTGATGTCGATGTCACACAGAAGATGCACTTCAGAAGCTGTGCCTGTATTTCTGCGTGTCCCATCAGCTTGCTGTGGTAACCTTCAGAATAGACAGAGAGACTTCTCTGCTGCATGAAAAGGCTTTTTGATTCATTGCATTTAAAATCAGACCAAACCCCTCAAACTTTGACCAAAGTGAGTGTTTGGTCAGGCCAGGATTGTCACGAATGCTCCTTAGACCACTATTATCTCACAAGGAATTATTTTCAAACTCTCTTACTTCAAACATATCTGTTTGTACTTGGCCATAGCAACACATCTCATATTTTCCATCCAGCCCAGGAGATCCTCCCCCTCTGCTCTGCCCTGCTCAGGCCCCACCTGGAGTGTTGTGTCCAGTGCTGGGCTCCCTGGGACAAAACAGACAGGGATCTCCTGGAGAGAGCCCAGCAGAGGGTACGGAGGGGATGAAGGGCCTGGAGCATCTCCCCTGCGAGGAAAGGCTGAGTGACCTGGGGCTGTTCAGCCTGGAGAGAAGCCGCCTGAGAGGGGATCTGATCAATGGGGATCAATAGCTGAAGGGTGGGAGATACTGTGGGAGATAGGCTGGGGCAGCCTATTGCAATTTTAAGGAACATTCCTTAAAACTGTTGCTTTCCCACATCAGAGGGGCATGTAGGCACAATGTAGGGCAACCATAAACGTGGAGTAGCTACAAACAGAGGGAAAAAGGATGAGTTAAAATGAACGGGCCACATTGGGCAGGCGTCCCTAAAGCACTGAGTGGGACCCAGCCGCAAAGCAACGTGTCCCGGCCATGGTAACACTGTCTGATAACACCCAGGACAGAAGATGCAGCACAGGGACCGTAATCAGGGCGGCTGGAACTGGGGACGGTGCCAAACTGGGGCTTCAGAGCTGTGGAACGACACGGGGTGTCTGTCCCTGCTGGAAACTGCAGATGATCCATGCTGCCACTGCAGCTGTGTCTATATATAGGTGTACAGAGGCAGAGAGATACAGTTAGGGAATTGTATTTATAGCGTGCACCCAGCCAGGCTGCACAGCTGCATGTTCTGACCCCCAAAGAACTTTAAGTATTTCACCCCCCAACTGGAGCTGTGTGGTTCTCGTTTCCCATCCGTGTAAGAGTCCAGCAAGGGATGGTCAGAGAGCAGCAGAGGTCAGACAGGCTTGTGGCAAGGTGGCCATGGCAGCATGAGGGGGAGAGGCTCACCTTTAATCCTGGCATCCAGGAAACCAGGAACAAAGGGAGAGGGAACTGGCATAAAATGATGGGAAAAGGAACAAGATTACAGGAACCACTAGGGAAAGGGAAATGATTTCCTGCTTGCTTAAGAGTTTTCAGGAGACTGGCTGTGGTTTTTTCTGCAGTTGTGGTTTCCGGCATGAAAGCAGCTCTGGTGCTAACGTAGACCTTGGGTGCCTGGCTGGATGGCTGGGATAAGGGCGCGCTCCAGACCTGCCAACCTGAAACCCTCACCACCACCTCGAAGACCAACCCGTAGCCAAAAGCATAAAGCACTAACTGCCCATCTCAACCACCTGACTCTTCCAAGAGCCAGATAAAAAGCTGTGAAGCAGAAAATCCAGGAGTTAGGGTGCTTTGATCCTCCCTCCATTGCTCCAGGCGCAGAGTTTAATCTCCCTTTTCACATCTGATGTAAGAGGTGAATCCAGCACGGGTCAGAAAACACCTCAGAGCTGCTGCCAGGAGAAGATGGAGGAAAATGGTTCCAGGCTGACCTGCAGTAGCAAGTCACGGAACTCAAGGAGATTCAAAATTCAGCTTCCAGCTGTGAGTGTGTTAAGTGTCAGAATAATGAAGAGGAGATATTTGTAATATCAGAGCAGCATTGCATCAAAGGGACTAATCATGCCTGAAACTTTCACCAAATTAACGGATACAATGTTTCTGTAGCTGCCACAGTGTAGTGCACTAGGAGCACGAAGGGCGGCAGCTACAGCCTGGGGAACGAGCAATTAACAAGGAACAGACAAGAGGCAGAGGGAACTGGCTCCTGCTTCTCATTACCAGTGACCCCGCTTGGCTTTCGGAGAGGCACAGAGCCCCACTGCCACCCAGGGGGAAAGAGGTTCGTGCCCTCACCGAGCCAACAGGTCGACTGCACTTTGCATTGGGGCAGGTGGAAAAGTTTTCTGAGATAAACCTTGTGAGAAGTGACCTCCCGAGGCAGCGGGTGCGATGGGCAAGATCCGAGGATACTGCCTGGATACTGCACACAAGGCAGCAGAGCGGCACCGCTCGCGACAGAACCACATCTCGGTGTGGAGCGGGCAAGGGGACGCCCACAGAACCACCAGCCAGGGTGGGGGGAAACAACACCCCCACCAAAAGCAGACGAAGGGGAAAACCCTGTAAAGCACGAAGGCAAAAGGCGATTCCACCCCGCCCCGCTCCAGGCGTTGTTCGGAGGGTGGGGGGACTGGAACGCGCTCCCCCCCCAGAGGGAAGGAGCCTCGGAGCCTCCCACCCTTGGAGCGGTTCTGGTCTGTGGCGTTCGGGGACCAGGCCAAACGCGCGTAACCCCGCCCCGCATCCCCCCGCCCCGCATCCCCCCGCCCGTGAGCGGAGATCTCCGCGCTGACGAAGCTCCTGCGCTGGCCCGGTGTGTGCCTGACCGCGAAGAGCAGCCCGGTGCCAAACCACCCGAGCTGCTCTGCGGACCGGGCTGCGGCAGAGCCCGGGGAGCTCCACCCGCACGCAAGGCCAGCGTGGGGCAGCTTTGCCCTCTGCTGGCCACAGCCTCCGAGGTGGGGGGGGACGGGACAGGCGGACCCCAGGAGTGCCACCCCCACCCCCAGCTTTCCCTAGGCCGGCAAAGAGAAATTAGACACAGCAGAGAGATTTGGTGAGGCATCAGGCAGGGGGCAGCGGCCTCGGGAACGGCCATACCTACAAGTCTAGAGGAGCAGAATAAACCCCCTCTAAATCTGAAGGAGCTGCAGCCACTGAATCCCAGAATTACTGAGTTGGAAAAGACCTTTAAGCTCATCAAATCCAACCGTCCCTGTCCTGTGCTAACCCATATCTCTAAGTACCTCATCTACCAGGACTCAGCCCCCTCCCTGGGCAGCCTGTGCCACAGCCCCACAGCTCTGCCAGGGAAGAGCTTTTCCCTCCCAGCTGAGCTGACCCTGCCCTGGGGCAGCTTGAGCCCATTGCCCCTTGTCCCATCTCCTGTCCCCTGGCTGCAGAGACCATCGCCCACCTCTCTGCACCCTCCTGGCAGGGCAGGGGAGGTGGGGAGAAGGGCTCCCCTCAGCCTCCTCTTCTCCAGGCTCAACACCCCCAGCTCCCTCAGCTGCTCCTCAGAGGATTTGCCCTCCAGCCCCTTCCCCAGCCTGGTTGCCCTTCTCTGCACTCACTCCAGGGCCTCCATGTCCTTCTTGGAGTGAGGGGCCCAGAACTGGACCCAGCACTCGAGCTGCAGCCTCACCAGTGCCCAGTACAGGGGCACAATCCCCTCCCCAGACCTGCTGGCCACGCTGTGTCTGACACAAGCCAGGATGCCATTGGCCTTCCTGGCCACCCAGGCACACTGTTGGCTTATGGTCAGTCTGAGGTCACCCAATACCCCCAGGTCCTTCTCCCCAGCAGCTCTCCAGCCGCTCTGACCCAGCTTGTAGCACTGCTCGGGGTTGTTGTGTCCCATGTGCAGGACTCTGCCCTTGGCCTTGTTAAACCACACCCCGTTGGTCTCAGTCCACCAGTCTGGTCTGTTCAGCGCCTGCCCCCTGCTCCATCCCAGCCCTGCAAGAAAGAAACAGGGTAACTTAAATGACCTCAGATAAAACCCACGCTGTGCTGGAAGGCTTCTCCCATCAGGCTCTTCACATTCCTTCACATGACACCAGCTCCTTTCTTTAGCACAAACCATTAGGGCCCAAACACTGTAAACAGACTTTTGGCAATGATGCTGCTGCCAGCCAGGTCCCACTGAGGAGGGGGCCCAGGTTGGAGAGAGAAACCCTGCCGCAGAAACACAGGCGGCTTTTCTGCCCATGGGTTGCTTCCAAGTGCCAGGGCTGGCTTATCCCTTCCCGTTACCTTTCTCCCACTTATCCTCATCTGTCTGTGTTTGTTTAGTCCCACTCAAACCAGCCAGGGCGATAAAACCCCAGCAGGGACGAGCGTTTATCTAGCTCACAACGAGTTGCCGTGGCAACAGCAAGGGAAGGTCTCCCTGTTCTCTGGCCTTCCTCTGCTCCTGGTTCTGCAGGGGTTAGTGTGACCCAGGGAGCAGCCACGCATGTTAAGGATGCCATCAACATGGGTTCCAGCAACCCAGGCACGGATAGGAGAGCTGGCCTGTTACCTAACAAACCTCTGTCAGCCACCAAGCACCCCAGAGAACTGCTGGGCCTCTCAGCCCCCGCAGCTCCCAAGTTGAAAGGATTCTCCTGGAGCAGCGACCACCAGCGATGAAAGCCAAGAGCCCCCAGCTTGGCAGCTCCCCCACACTCTCCGCTCCACTGAGCCTGGCTCTCTGAGGAAGAGGATGCAATTAGAAAACCCGTACAGTTGGTTCAGTTACATGTTCAAGTGGGATCCAAACATCAACCACTGCAGACATGGCGGCCTCCCGCACAGCTCAAACAGGGCCCTTGCTCCGCAGAGCGCCTGGTCAGTGCTGAGCGTGGGCATGCCGGGCAGGCTGACGTGTGACGTCTTCCTCAGAAACAAAGCCAGCTTAACATCTCCCACCAGTATCTGACAGGGATTTTGGGGGCTCGGGGGTGAGTACGAGCGGCCCCCAGCGAGGAACGGAACAAACTCCCAGGCCAGGGCTGCTGCCTGAGATGGGGACACTGACCATTCCATGTTTGCAAGGCAGCAGGAGCAGCATCCAGGATGTTGCCCCAGCCCTTTCTCTCATGAAATGGCAAAACACCCCCTGGCATATATAAAAAGGTAAAAAACCCCAAACCATGACAGCTGTGTGCTCACAATTAAAAGAGAAATGCTCTGGGATGCTGGCAGGGCCGAATCGCGGCCTGCTCCGAACGAAGGAGGAGAATGGTTCAATCCCACGGTACAGGTATGGGTAGCTTACTCTCAGGACACCCCAGACAAGCATGTCAAGCTGCTCCATTACAGAGCTGCAGCCCACAGGAAGAACACACATCCAGTGCTAGGCAGATACTCCACTTTTTGGGAGCCAGCAGCTTCCTCACCCCCACCCACAGAACCCCAACCACTTGTGGGCAGGATAAACACGTTCCTTCCCCACTCAGGCACAGTTCAAAGTCACCCCAGCACACCCTTAATCTAATTATTTTTTACAGCATTAGGCAGCATTTCCCCATCATTTAATCCCATCTGAGATCACCAGAGGCTAAGCTAAGTAAGTGATTACGACACCAACCTACGTTCTAGGGGATCTGGGCAGACAAGTGCCTCTGTCATCTACAGGAAGGAAATTTCCTAATTTGATTTAGAGCCTCTCTAGAAAAAGATGATTTACTTACCTGCCAGCTTTCACGGACTGCCTTAAAGTCTGGTTTAAAGTAGGATACACAGTACATCTCAGGGAAAACCACAACTGCACAGAACTCCTGTGTAAGATAAAACAGGTTGAATAGGCAGTGTTAAATCAGGTGTGGCCAGGGAGCAAAAAAAGGAAAAGAATCAGACTTATGCTTTGGAGAAGGGTATAATTTGGGGGGAACACGCCATGTCAACACAGGAGGCAGTTCTCAAGACCTTAGGGAGTTCTCTCACTGCAGATATCTGTGCCAGATAAAAGCCTCTGGCATCTCACCACACCTCAAGTCCCCTGGGGGAACTGCAGTTGGGTGCAAATTGGGTGCAGCTGGGATTCTCACCCCCACCCCTGACTTTTTGCTTGCTCCAGGTAACAGTAAGATGGAGGTAAAAGGAGAAACTTGAATGAACAGGAGGTGCAAAATCAAAGATAAAGAAGCCCAAACCAACAGCCCAGGTCAGCAAGCTGGCACCACAAAGGAGGGGAGACAGATAAAAATATGAGTGCTAAAAATAATTCCAGATTCAGCCCTCTGCTGGGTCAGGAAGAGCAGGATCAATGTTGGTTTTTGCTCCAGGCAGATTTATGTGCAATGATGTCCTTTCAAAACAGTCTGCAGCCAAAGGAGGGAGAAAAATCACCGAGAAGAAATGGAACAGTCAAGGTTAACAACTCCTGGTTTTACAGCATCACCCCAATTTTTAAAAAGTGGTATTTCTCGGGGGGAAAGGGGGAAAATAGAACACTGGGAAGGTCCTAGGACTGGATAACCCCAGCAAAAAACTATAGAGAGAAAATGTAATCATAAGCAGCAGCCCAAACTGCTGCAGGTTGAGTGTGCCAGACTTGGGGAAAAGGCACCCTCCGTTGGCAGGATCAGACATCTGGGCAGAGGGCTTCTCTTTGTACATGTTGATGGGGAGGGTAACAGCAGCAGGTATCAACTGTTGTGCATTTAGAGGTAAGAAAAATGTTGCATGAACCATTCTAGTGTATCTGGGAACCCAAGTTTCTTTTGTAGAAGCATACAGACTGTCCTCTCCTCACGGCACCCTCTGGAGCGAGTCCCTGCTGGGGCGGGATCTGCACTGGCTGGAAGAGGAGAAAAACTCAGGTTTCATTGTAAAGCACCTTATAAACAGGAACAGAAGGGCTGCTTCTCCTGCTATGGTTCCAAGTCAGGAACTATTAATAACACAGCAAAGCCCCACAACTTCTGCTTTCACAGTTCTGCCCTGCTCCCCACAGAACACAAAAAAGCCTCAATCATTTACAATCTGAATTATTCATAACACCAATTTTTGAGTTTATTTCATTTAAGCAGAAAAATCCCAAAACATTTTAGATAGACTAAGGTGTTAAAAGCTGTTTGGGTTCCCCCCTCCCCTTCACATCACAGAGACAGAAATCTATCTCCTGTCTTTTGGAAGGAGCTGTCCTTACACTGTTTCCAAGAACCAGCGTAACAGCTCTCATCACAAGCAGCAACAGAGATACAGTGATCCATCAAGTTCCCTCTGCTCTCCCTGTGCTGCTTCTCCAGCATTCTCACCTAGGATAGCTTGGTCACGGTCAATAATTCGGCATCATCTCTTACAATAAATATTTTTGCTTCAGTTTTTCCCTCTCCTTTGCCTCCTGCTCTCCCCAACCCTGAAGCCAGCCACAGGCGTTACACCCACGCTGCTTCCAAGAATTCAGCAGGAACAATGCAGATTCTGTCCCCAGATAGCAGAAACACACCAGTATCACCAAACTTTGTTATAATATGTACCATTAAAATACTGGCAACCGGACAGCACACAGTGTAAAGGTGTTCCTCACCTACCTGAGCAGCAGAATCTATAGCTGCAAAAACACTCCGGGTATCGCTGACAGTCTCCTTCAGACTCTGCTGGTATTTTAGGAACGTGCTCCTAGTTTCAAAATAACTTGCTCACCCTTCTATTTATAAGGAAGTTTCACACTTCTATAAAACAACATGTTAGTGTCTTATGTGCTCTGCAGTAAAATTCACTGAAACACACTCAGAAATAAAGACAGGAATTGATCTTTACATGATGAGGGAAGAGCTCCAGCAGTACGCTCAGTCATGCACAAGGTCAGCCTTTTAATCCAATTTCCTTTAAACATTGCCAGTCTGTACTGAAACACTGTAAAGAGCATTAAGATCACCATCTTAACTCATGAACTACACAGCACTTACGTGAGAGTTACTTCTGGGGCTAGAGTTCTCAGGCTTAACACAGAAAGATGTTCTTATTTCTTCCCCAATGATGTTCTAAAAAGTAGTTAAAGAAAAAAGCCAGCTTTAGTTTAACGTGCACTTCATGCAAGTAAATTTTCTCCCAGACTTCTCAGTAACAGATCTGCCAACCCCAGCCACCTGAAAACACACACAAGGTCATACAGGCACTCTGCTGTGTTTTTCAACACTCACACAGACTGAAGAGAATTCGGCAGAGGTTTATTTGGCATTAACCAGTTCTATTTAGTGCCACAAAGCAGACCAAAGAATTGAGAGACACACAACTGGAAGTTTATCAAGCATTTTATTTCATTACCTAGTGTATAAAACTTCAACTTACAAAAAAAAAAGTGAACCAAAGCAAGATCTCTGAATACATCTCTTTCCAGAAAGCTTTATTTAAAGGCTCAGAAGCAGCAGACATTCAGCTATTTCAAAATGGGATCCATGAGTCTTCGTACTCACAGTCCACAGAATTATGAATCTAACTGACCAGTTTTGGATGCCTTCTCAAAAACAGTTTAGTTGCTGTAAGCCTGTGTGCTGGTGGAGATTGTTTTCAGTTAAGTTTCCTCAGTTCTTTGTTTTGTTTTCTAAATACTGAGTTCACTTCCAAGATCAGTCCTGGTTAGTTATCTTCAGTGAAGCGAATGTGTTTGCTTGTCTGTTGAGTCTTTTCCAGTCTCATTCTTTCAGCTTTAGCAATCAACTGCGAACGAGACAAAATGTTGTCAGAAAGATTAGAGGAGGATCACACTGTTATGATTTCCTCTCTGTCACAAATGCACTACTCACTGATTTACCAAGCTCTGCAAGGAAAAGCTGATCTCTGAAGAGCTGAGCTAACCTGTACATCTGACCAAAAGAAAGCAAACACCTACCATGCAAAAAAACCAAGGTCAGACCCTTAGGAAAAAGAAAAAAAAACCCAAAACGGAAAATCTTTAGGAATAGTGTCATTTTCTACACTCAGACAGTGAAGAACCAAAAGCACTGCAGTCCCGCTGGGGACTATCCTTCAGGCCAGGCTAACAGCACGATGCCTCTCACAACCCTGCTAAGAATGACCCTCAGAAACAACAGCACAGTTTGGGGGAACACTGGTGCCAGGATCCCCAGCTCTACACCCCAAGCAGGGATGTGGGTGTTTTCAGCTGTATTTCCTTCAATTCCAAAGGTACCTGGGCCCATCTTTACTGTTCTCACCCAAACTGAAGCCCTGAGTGCTGAGCTGCAGCATCACTGAACCAGGACAAGCCAGGTCAGTCATACTACAAGTAGGTGCAGCTCCTGTCTTTGACCTCAGACCCCTCTGCTCCTGGCAGCAGCTCTGTTGAAGGAAAAATAAGGGTTAAGGCTGTGCAAAGTATACACCACCTCAAGTATCCTTCACAGTACCTTCTGAAACTATAGTAACCAGGGTAGGATCTCTCAATGGACCAAGGATTTAGAACAATAAGACCCTTCAAGGTACTCTTTCCTTATTCTAAGTGCATATAAGATACATCTAGCCCTGGAATAGTATCAAGAAATAGTGCAGCCTCAGCTAACCTGTATTCATTTTGACACTAACAGGTACATCCTTTGTGAATAATTAGAAGACCTCCTCAAATGTCTGAAGCTAGGTAACATGCAGATGAGGGCAGGTGAAAGGTGGATGAGGAAGCTTAAGAACACCAATCAGCTACATCTCTGCTGTAAGAAAAGGGCACACGTGATGGACTTGCTGTGCCAGCTGGCATTAGATGCCCAGCACCCTACTCTGCAGGCCAGAAATAAACCAGAAGTTACCTTGATTCTCTGTGTTAATTGGCTTTTTGCACACCAGATAAAGAATTCAGATTTTGGGACAATTCTGTCTCCCTTCTGCTGAAGCAGCCCTGCTTGCTTGCTGTGCAGAAGATTGCAAGCTACAATACCTTCTGCACACCAGTCCCCTGACAAGCAGCGGTCCGTATCGGTTCAAAGGACTCCCATAACACACCTTCTCCCTGGCACCCTTCCCCACGCCTGCAGCTTGCCACTAAAATGTGGACAACCCCTCCAGTTCATCTTCAGTTTGGTTCCCTTTCACATCTTTGTTTCAGAGCACACACGGGCAGTCACCAGGCCGGTACAGGACATACACCCCACTTCTTACCAATAGAGCTGGCTGCTGCCAGGACAGGGGGGCGAGAAACGCTCTGGTCAGACTAACAAACCTGGTCTTTTCAAACTTCCAGATACTGTGTCTTCAGACAGAAAGCAAAGCACTGAGAACAACTTGAAGAACAGACTTGTTTTTAAAGCATCCACACTAAAAGCTTCACAGACTTAACTATTGTACTGCAACAAAGCCATACTACTACCAAAAAACCCCAAAGTGCACAAGCTTCACTACTGGGACACCCCATTAAGGCCAGGTTGGATGGGGCCCTGGGCAACCTTGTGTAGCTCCAGGCCTGAGGTTGGTGTCCCTGCCTGTGGCAGGGGGTTGGAGCTCTGTGACCCTTGGGGTCCCTTCCAACCCAGACCAGTCTGTGATTCTATGATTCATTAAGGTTCTTTAACCATAAGCAAGAGCTCATCAGGTAGCTGTGACATGAATAAGATTTAAAAAAACCCCAAACAAAACAATAAAGCCAACCGTAAGGATCAAAACTGGCTGCCTAATGTGAATAAAAAGTGAGAGAGCAGGAAAGTCCTGTGAACTGAGGCACACCTAACCCAGTCTAAACCCACATTACTGTATCTGATGGAGGCAACTGAAACATCCCAGCTGGCACTGAGGTGGAGGGGCACTTGCTCACCAGGCAATCCACCTAGAAGTTCACCAGATCTGAAGAATTTCACACATAAATCAAATTATTTACTCTCCATTACTGGCATCTCATACACAGCATCAAGTGCAAGGGATGCTGCTGTACTCATCATGGCAGGCAGCAACAACGCTTCACACGCACGTTGTGCAGAGGGATTGTTTGCTGTACTGTAGTACAATCACACTATCACAATTTTACTTGTGCACCCCCTCTGTGCTCCCCTCCCCTGGCATTTAACCTGACTGCAATCCTTAATATGTTCTCAACAGCATCAGACTGTAAGTTGTGGTAGATGACTCCCTCACCCATTCCCCAGAAATAAAATTAATCTAAGGATAAAACTAAGTTACTTTTATTCTCTGGTATCTGGGAAAAAAAAAAAAGGATTAAAGAGAGTTAAGCTGTAAAAAGCAGGGAGGAGTACAGTGCCTCCTCATTTGTTAAACATATGGGATGGGGAATCACAAACATTGGAAGGAAACTCCAGGTTCATATCTATACCAGCACTTCAGAATTAGCAAGAGGCCTCAAGGATTCCCATTTTCAGCTAATCAATCCAGTACCAATGCTAAACACAGCACTAGTACCAAACAGGTACCCAATCCTTCCAGACACCAGCTTCAGAGAACTAAACAGAGTTTATTTTGTACTCTGGAGTGGGACTTCTCCCCACTGGTGTGCAGACAGGGAACAGGTCTCAGTCTTGCAAGGACACAGGCCCCAGGCATAACCACAAGAGAACAGCACGGGCTGTACCCAGGTATTCCCACTGTGCTCATTCCCATATATTCTACAAATTATTCCGCCCTTCACAAACACCCAGTTCCCACTTCCTCCCCAAATGCCTTTCTCTTCTACCACTGCTCTCATCCTCTTAAGCTTCCCCTTTTCCTTCTGTTCCAGGGGGTGTACAAGGTGTGAATGGGGTTCAGCAGCAGCAGCACCTCCTCCCAAGTCCCCAGGCTTGCAGACACTCACACCTTTGCTTTGTGATCAGGACACTTTAATCAGTCTGGAGAGTTTAAGGCTGGACTGATGAATTGCTGCAGGCCTGCATAAACCGGCACTGCCCTAAAGAAACAGCTCTGGCAAGGAGCTTTTTAATCACCACATCGCTAAGGTGGTTTTATCAGACAGGCTAAAAAAAACCCTGGATGCACAGAGAGGAGCACAGGGGTGACAGGGAATGACCAGGCCCGGGAAAAAAGGCCTGATACTCAGCACCATTTTAACTCCAAAGAATGGCAAGGCCTTAGCCACAAGTTCCAGGGAGTTCTGGGATACCTGATCTCTTCTGGACATGCTACTGTTGAGAACCATGCCAGAGAAAATAAAGGTTGGGGGGGTGGGGGGTTGTGGGTTTGTTGGTGGGATGGGTTTTTTTTGGGGGGGGGGGGGGAGGGCTATTACCCTAGAAAGCCTCTGCCACAGTACCCACTGCAGAAAAGCTGCATAAGCCTTTTGCTTAACACGTGGAGAAGAGGAATCTGGGTCTACCCGAAGTGACACAGACACACTGGCTTTGTGTGCTGCCTGTGGTGGGATGCAGACCATGAAGCAATACCTGTGTCCATAACTGCTATAAATACAGCGACACCACTGCACCCACACAGTTTGAGAGCTTCCCTTCTATGCCTACACAGAAACAGGAATTGAAAGAGTGTAAGAAGCTGTATTTATAAGCACAAATAATCTAACAGGCAACTGCTCATCTCCGAAGAGATCTTGTAAGGGACTTTAACACACTGAACAGATCTTCAAGGAAGATATACTAAAGGCATATTCGCAGCTGAACATGTTTAATGATGAACCATACCACTGTTTTCGTTCCTTTTATTGTGACTTTTAGAAGAAGAAAACTTGCGAGCGCTTTGGAAGGATTTTCAAACAATATATTAAAATTAACACTCAGCAACAGAGAAAGAAACACTTTCTTCTCATCAGTCTGTACTTCATGAATTCAGACTGTCAAGAAGGAAGGAAAGGGTTAAGAGTTCCTGACTACAGCACCACATTCTTTTCCTGATGTTTTGCTTCACAGTGTTAGCATTTAAATAGTATTCACTAAGCTTTGAAGTTAACACCTCCAGGAGCTGCAAGGTGATGGGTAAGGGGGAAAAGCAGGAGTTTGCATCTTTGACATTGCTATTGTTAGGCAGAACTGAGCCAGTTGCTATTTGCAAGCCTAGACAAGGTACATTGCTGGCCAGTTTGGTCAAAAAATACCAATCTTCAAAAGACAAAGGACAGAAACTCGAGAGCGGGGTCCCTACAGTCCAAATTCAAGTCAAAGGTGCTGCTGGCATCTTTAGTATAAAAAGTAAAAAAGAAAAATAAATTTAAAACCCAATTTGATAAAACCAACCTGGCAGCACTCAGTAAAGGCTCTAAAGCTGTACAATTTTCACATTCCTTTATACTGCTCCCATTAAAGAATAATGTCTAGAGCCAGTGCCACTTTTATGCTTTAGGAGAATTAATTCAGTCACCTGGGGAAATTCTTCATGCATACCTTTGTTTTAAAGAACAAGGACAATTTGTCCCTGAAAGAACATGTAGGCACACAAGGCAACACATGGAAAATACACCTTGTACACAAGGAGGCTTTTTGACCTGTACAACTGCTGCTCCTTTAGGCCAGGGTAGGCATTTATGTTCAATTATTTAGGGAACAACTAGGACGGTTTTGGTACTGTGTGCATCACTGGAGCGTCTAGGAAACAAAAAGTCTCCAAACTCCCTAGAAAATAATTACATTGGTTCAGGTTAAGTTTTGCAAGGGACAGCGTGAAGATTCAGGTTAAAGCCAACTCAGAAATCTTATCTGAGGTAAACCTAGCAATAAAATGTCTGTGACATACTCTTTGGCTCTTGTCTGGTAAAGAATCTGGCTGGCTTAATCAAGAACCCTTCATGCCTGGAAGGATCTGCTGGGGCAGGAGACTGTTGCCTGCAAGTTCATTGCAACCTTCCCTCCAGGCTGTGGCCTGACAGGCGCCCGGAGCTGGAGGCTGGGAGGAAGTTTCACTACAAGGCAGTTTTGGTCTGGGAGCAGCTCTCTGGAGGCTCCCAGCAGCATTTGTCAGCATCAGGACAGACACACTGGCGCACAGACTCCTGACTACATTAGCAACACACCAGCGCTCACTGTGACACAGAACTGGCCACTAAAAAATCCTGAGAAGAGAGATTCATCCTGAAGGAAACCATTTTCTTCATCATGCCACAGAATTAAGACTAAAGCACAAAACTTTATCTATAGCAAATCAAGACTACTTAATAAAGAGCTCAACCCGGGCAGGGTTTTACAGGAAATCCAGCTTACAAATTCAGGTCATGACTAAAGGCATGAAGTCAACTCTCTCCACAAAGACAGGCCTTGCAATTGCACCAGGGCAGCCACACATTGTTCTGTGGCTGTAAAACCCTGCTGCAAAGTCAAGAGAAAAATATGTACCTGGATTAAATGGAGCCAAAAGTTCGGAGTCTAAAAAAATTTTTTTTAAAAAATTAGGCCTCTGCAGAACATTTTCAAGCATGGCTGTGCAGGGGAGAACAACTCCAAACCAACTTGCACGTTACCTTCTCAGTACCCCGCTTCTTCTCCCGAGGCTGGTTAAGTTTAGCTTGTCTGTCCACTAAAATCTTCTGCCAGTAGCGTTGTTCGTGATCACCTTGAAAAACAAAGTAGTGTTACAGCACATGAATAAAAGTATCCAAGACAAACTGATGCAGGGGGTTCAGTTGTGAGGAGAAGAGATTTTAGTTAAGGTAGACACATGTGAAAATAACCTGTTACGGGAACCTAACAAGTATTTCTCCACCAGCCTTACATATCTTAGTCAGGGAAGGCATACAGCATTGCAACATCCCAACACTGCACAAAGGAAAGAAAATCTCTATCTGGAGAAGATTAAAGCTGACAGGGAGGTCTCCATTCTGTATGAGCCGGACAGGGCCTGAATCAAGGTCCTCCACAATTTAGTAACCTTAGGACTGCAAGCAAAGAGTTTATAAACTCTGGAAGAACTGAGGAAATCTGCAAATACCACTCCCTCACTACGTGTATTTAGCAGAAGAGGCTCACTTTAGCATGAGTTTCACACAGAGTCCCCAACAGAAAAAAAATGAGTTGTAAGAATGGTTATTTCCTTCCATCAAACCCACAGTTAGAAGTTCATGGGTAGTGAGGAATACTTTCACATGGGGGGGAATATGAGAGGAAATGATTTTGCAGCCTTTGTCAGGGGTTGGTTTACAGTAAGCTGTTTGCCCTGGTTTGTGTTGCAAGCATCACGATGGGAATTTTGTCATGTAATGTTGTCTGTTCTCATGGAAAACTTCAGTTACAGGGAATTTTCCAAGTGGTCTTGTTAGGGGGAAAAGCGTTCAAGGTATTAATCTTGGAAGAGATTCCTGCACAAGTTACAGGATTAATTATTCTGAGAACCAATTTCACATACATTTAACAGCATTATCTTTACACTCAATCACAACATCTAAACATTACTGTGTACATTTAATACCTTGACAGATGAAAAGCTGAAGACCTTTAGGTAAAATCAAGCTCTAAAAAGTAAAATATTGAGACTTCAGTCCCTGCAATAGGAAGCATTAAAGATGCCTTCACCAAGAAAAGCTGAAATTTGAGTCACTTCTGAGATCTTCAGAAGCCTTTCCATTCTCATTTCAATGAACCTGTTTGGAAACACTCATCTCATGAATGGAACACTCCTAGTGCGTACTTACTGCAATCTGCTGCACTTCTCTTATCTGGATACAAAACCAGAGCCAGAAAAACACAGAGCACACAGCTGTAAAAAACCCCAATTTAAAGTTGTCTCTGGATCTCTGTAACACACACCACTTAGGAGACAAACCTCTCCCCCAGTGACATGAGCAAAATTCAGTAAGTCTCAAACTTTTTTAAGCTTTGATAATGCTTCCACTATAGGTCTTCCTTCTGCAGCCTTTAATTGACATTTATGGGGGTTTACCAAACCCTACGTGAGGATCTGTGCAGGAGTGAGGCAAAACACTAAAATACACAGAGGAGAGAATCCCAGCTGCGTTGCTTTTACATGTTTTTTTTGCACATACAGATTTTTAGTGCATGCCTAGAATTTAAGTTACAAGAATACAGTAACCAATTTTGAGAGATTCCCCCTGTCTACCTCTCACTTGCATAAGAAGGTTTCTGGAAGACAAGTCCAAATCTAACACAAGATACAAGTTTAGAAAAACAGAAATTAGGAGTGGGGGAAACAAACCCAACACACATTAGGATGAAGATCCAGAGTAAGCCAGTAAAAAATTTACTGCAAATACAGTTTTAGAAGGCATTACTCTGGCATATGTTATTCAAGTTCCTGAAAAAATAAAGATCAATTAGAAGGTAAGTGCTAAATCCACTATAAGCATATCCAAGCTGTTAGATCCTTCTCCTGTTACTTCACAGGTAAGTTCAGGGTCTTCAATAAATTCTTCTTTTAAATACTTTTAATGAATTGTAGTCCAGTGCCACTAAAAGTGACGTAAATAAATCCTCCTCAAAATAAATCCATCTCAAAGGAACAGAATTAAGTTGATAAAGGCAAGGAAAATTGTTATTTTGCTCTGACAGTGGCATCAAACCCCAAACTGCTTTACCAGTTTCCTTGTAATAGAAAAATGAGAAGACATAAAAAAGCAGTCTTTTCCCCAACTCCCAAGACACCACACAATACAACCCTTTCCACAGTAACTAAGTCTTCTGCTGTACTACCATTAAAAAAACAAGTCTCACCAGTAAGAACTTCGAATTTCCAGTTGTTTTTGATCTGTATTTCTTTGTATGACTTCATGACAATCTGTGCATCCTCAGGAGTTTTAAAGCGGACGTGACATTCTGTGTCTCCCTCCAGCATGTCAACATAAGCAACTTCAGCTAGCACTGCCAGAGCATCCTATAAAAGCATGTGAGGGAAGACAAAGCATAAACCAGACTCAAATGATATAAAAAGAGCGACTTTGGACCAATCTATAGGTCACTGACATTTCAAAAAGGTCACAACGTAGGAGGTAATAACTGAACTTTTTCACTTAACCAACGAGTCTCTTACCAAATACTGTTGAATCAGTATCTTTCCCTAAGAAGGTTACACCTGAATGCTCATTTATGAGTCTACAACATGTTTCACTCTCACCCTGCCCTCCAGGAACAATTTAAAGCAACAACAAGCAGTAATTCATGAAGATGTCTCCCCCCCCCCCCCCCAAGAATAAATTTATTAATGAAGCCTTAGTGCACATCTATTTATTTTATACACTATACGTATGGACTTTTTTGAAAGAAAAATAAATTGTTTGTTTACTGTAACACTGGCATACATCGGTCCAACAGAAAAATGCCAAACTTCCACTCTATGCATGAAATACATACAAGGAAGCTCATTCGTGGCAGATTACTTGAGCAGTAGTAAGCCAGCCAGTCCTGTCTTCATGAAGTGACCTCTGCTTGAAAATTTTCACTAACAGGAGAGTCACCCGTGCTCTTTCAGATGAAGCATTTCACTTGTAATTCCTGCTGTTAGGGAAATTAACTCAGACCACACATTCCTAGTCAATTTTGTTCACAGCAGGCAGCTCAAGGAAGATGCTTCTATTGAGGAGTGACACAGCTTTTTAACCCTCCACTACCAAGGACAGCCTTGAAACAAAACTGCCAAGACTGCTGAGAGCATTTCAGAGCAAATGGAAGCTACTTTCCACTCTGCATTCCCCCCTATGCAAGGGCTAAGGTGGGAAACTACAATGACAGCTGACAAATGTTATGAACTCAGAGAAACACCTTCACAGCAAAGGCAGCGACCAAGCCGGCCCCACAACACAGATTAACCCTTGTGCAAGGTCATTAAGGAGAAGTAACCCCAAACCTAGCTGCACTGCTTTTGTCAAAAGGACGACAACACCTTCCATAAACCCAAGTATTATGGGGAAAAAAATATAAATCCCTATCAGGCAGCTTACAGCTTCTACTGCTGCCCAAAAAAACAGCTGGTGCACCCAAAATATTACCACTTTTTACAACCTCAGTGGCATCCTGCAATTCTGTGTCTCCCCAAAACCCTTGCCTTACTTGCCTGCTAGTATTTGGTGAAGTATTTTTGCCTGTCTACTTGTGATGATCAGCAGCAACAGGGCACACTGATCTTGTTCTTGTTCTCCTTCACCTTCATAGAGTGTTCTTTTTTCCTGAAACAGCTCCATATAACTAAACCAAAAGAGGATCTGGAAATACCTGAAAGTAAGTTTGTTCTCAGCTATAGCAGGAACAACGAGCTTACCTCCTGACCACAGTATGTGGAGCTGTGACACAAGCCTAAGGCAGTGAGGTGTACAACTGCAGCCAGAGGGGCCCGCAATCCTTAGCAATAACTACCACATTCTCTGTGTCTCCAGCACTCAGACAACTGCCTACAAATATACCTAGGCAGATAAGGCTGATTAAGGTGAAACCCTATCACCAGTTTGTTTTCAGGGAGAGAGAAAAGCCTTACTTAAATTAACACACACACCAAACTCCACATGCTTGTGAGCTGTGGGTGACTGCAAATGGACTGCTCAGTTATAGATGCAGGTAGTTTGGTAAGTCATCTCAGAACTCCAAAGTTTGAGCCCTTCTCTCATTATCTAAGTGGTCTGAATATTAATTTCAACACGGGATATAGTTGCTCAAATTCCTTCCAGTTGCTATTAATCCAGAAGTGCAGTTTGTGAAAGTAAATGTCCTGTGTCACATTCATGGAAAACTCATTCTCTGGAAAAAGCCCTTGGGAAACTTTCAAAAAATTTTCATTTCAAAAGGATGCAGCTTAAAACTGTTCAGTTCCTTAAAATATTTTTGATTATTCTATTTGTAACTTTGATTATTCTAAACACTTCTTCTGAAATAGAGAAAAGGGAGCACTTGCCACATGGAAAAAAGGAGGTGAATAAATAACAGGGCAAGTTCTCTTGTCACTCCCACTGAACTGGAGTTTCTCTAATTCTGAACTCCTTACTGAAAAAAACCAAACCCAAAACATCAATTATTTTCTCACACAGAGAGCCTCTTCTTGCCCCCAAATTCCTGATAACAGTAAAATCCCCAGTATGCTCTCCTGGATTTCTTCATCTGAACTGGGCCAGAATTGCCTGGCACAATGACACACACACAACCCTGAACCCACTTTGTCTTTCTAACAGGGAAGAACTACCCATCCTCTAGAGCGTTATGTATTTTGGCCATCGTTTTCAGCATGAAGTTGACATTGCTGGAAGCACTCTTAAGAGTGAATTTTTGCTCTCAAACATCCTCTTTAAGTTGAGGCTGTAAAATTTGCCATTAACAGGCAGAACTAGAGAAGAATGTGTACACAGGTAGTGGCCAAACAAATTAAACGTACAAATAAATAAATACATGGGGGTACTTGTTGAAACGGTATTCCATATTCAAACATTTGGGGGGGCAGTGTAAGAGGAAAGGCTAACAGCTACCCTGAGGTTACAAAGGCATTACCTTGATCTGCTTCCTGCCCGGCAGGGGCTCAGTGCTAATGATCTTCACAATTACTCCGCTGACGAACTGGGGCCCCATTGTGTTCGCCTTGGCGGGAGGGGCTGGATCCGCTCCGGTGGCTGCTCCGTTTGGGGAGGGAAGGAAAAGGTTTACCCCGATTCGATTGAAAAAAACCCAGAAAGATGCTATGAAAGCACATAAGCAACGTCACATCTACAAGGAATGAAACTCGGGGCGTTGAATAGTGCTGCTGTAAATAGAGGTGTTGTGCTGGGGGGTTGTGGGCTTTACTTTTAATTAAGGATCAAGACTGTTCACAAGGTCAAGTCAATGTGTGGGGAAAAGAAACAGCTCCAAGAAAAGACTCTCAGAGGTTTTCAGAACCTACACCATCGCCTTATAATAATGATAGTTTATAGTCTATCGATTACAGTTCATATTTGAACCTTCAGTTCTATGGTGATAAAAACAAGCAGACAAGCACTGAAATGTCAGCGCTTAAGTTAGTGAAGTACAGAGGAACCAGAGCAAAAAAAGAGCAACTGTGGAAAAAAAGGAGAAATTTCACAAAGGACATAATTACACAACTACTTAAAAACCATAAAGTAGTTAAAAAAAAATAAAAAACAATTTCTGACTGCCTTAGCAAAACTCTTGTAAATTGCTGCAGGTGAAGTTATCCTTAAGCAAATGAGGCTCAAGCTGCATACTCAAAAAAGCCAAATTGTGACTTACCCTCTGAGACTTTCTAATTACAATTACCTAAAAAGATCCTTGAACTTACGAAGCGCTAGTGGAATATGCTGAATTTATTCCTTCAGCCTTTATTTATCAACCTCCGTGGTCCAATATCTATCTAAACAAGGGATGGCTGCATTCAGAGCATGCAATTTCATGCGTTCACAGAAAAATCTGACACTGCAGAAAATAAACCCATTCTGCAGTGTTTCTCGAGGACCAGCATGTTAAATCCCTTATGTGTGTGTATCAGACTCATGAGGACAACATGACAAAACCCCCCAAACAGCATTACATTTGTCATTCTCCGACTGAGGCCTTTTCTGGGCAGAAGATTCCGTCTCCATCTCTCCCGCAGGCTCGGGTTTGATTTGAGACATTGTTTTCTTTAAGGATGCCATGCTGGCTTTCTGAAGGGCCAAATACTCTTGCTTCAAATCCATCCACTCGGTCCTGTAAGCAGCAGCACAGGGAGAGGACGTCAGTCACACACAACATAGTGTTCAGAAACTCAGTGATAACACACTTAACCAGCTTAAGATGAACTTTGAAGAGTGAAGACAACCCATTTGAGATCTCCCTGCACTTGGGTAAAATTAGGCCCGGTCAATACCTGCATTTTTTTTACTGTTTTGCTTTAGTTTTAATATTCCAGGAAAGCCCTAACAAGATCAACCCATCACTCAGAGTGACTCCCAGATTTGTTTTACTTACTCAGCAAACCTGCCAAACAGCTTGGCAAACTGCTTTCTACCCCAACTACACCGAGCATGGCACTGAGTTCAGAGCTAATTCAGAGACAGTGAACTCTGAATTCGCTGAATTAGTTCAGTGAACCCACTCCCGAGTTGCTATATTAAGAATCAGTCATTTATTTTCCAGAAAGAAAAAATCATTGACAGAAAATAAACAGCTGCTAAAACTCACCGAAAACCTACCGAGATAAGAACATTCCTTACCATTCAAATGCATTTTGGTTAAAAAATGCCACCACATGGAAGCAATTTATATATTTACATACATTTAACATGGAGATGTTTCTGCAAACAGCGAGGGCTTTGCTCCAGCGAAACACAATGCCTGTAGTGGCACTGTGAGAACGACTCATTGTTACCCTAATCTGTGCTATCAAACAAGCTGATAGAGGATTTTTAAAGAGGAGGATATCTTGTGGTAATGGTTTTAGCTGTTAACATTGACAACTGTGTACTTCAAAAAAGCATCCAGACTCACCCAGGATCATACATTCTCAGCCCAGCGAAGACATTAAAATAACAAAAGACCCACGTAATGATTCTCGGAGATAAAAAGGCAGCACAGTGCCATGGCGAGCTATGGTATAAATACAGCTCCCGGAGTGACTCCGCCTTAACTTGACTCCGAAGCGAAGGCCGGGAGGAGTGAGCCAGGCAAGTATCCGCGATGCTTCTGCTCTTTTAAACCGCTTTCCCGCTTCGGCAGGGTTAACCCAGGCTTACAACTTTCTCTGTTTTATGCAGTCCTGAGGCGCAGCGGAGAAGAACAAGCACCGTTGGTACCTGCCGCTTGGGTGTTTTAAAGTGGTTTTTTCTTTTTGTTTTTCTTTTTCTGTGGACCCCTTTTACTTTAACATGGAGGTGCTTTCTGTGACTTACAAAAAGTAAGTGCTTCCATGTTTTAGTAGAGGTGAATCCTGATCGCAATACTGAAACACCGGGGATTTTGTGGGTTTTTTTCCCCTCCTGCACTTCAGTACCAAGATATCTGGATCCGGGAGAGGACTAAGCAGTTTTTGACTGAGCAAATTTTAAGGCATGCTTCTCCAAGAACTAAAAGCGTTGCTAATGTGTTTCAGTGGTCTCTACTTGCCAAAAATGAAGCAGTTTTGAATTGTAAAGGTCTCCCTTCGCTTTAACATGGAGGTACCTGCTGCCTACAAAAGTAAGTGCTTCCATGTTTCAGTGGCGGTGGATCCTTAAGCCGTTTCTAGATACCTGATGCAGCTCAAAATCTACTTTAAATGTCTTTCGTGGGGGTTTTTTATTGTTGTATTGTGCCTTTGATTTTTTCCCTCTCACTTAAGGACCCCCACAACTTAAATGTGGATGTACTTGCTTTGTTCCTGAATAGTAAGTGCTTCCATGTTTTCGTGATGGTGAATCCTTCTTGTTTTCTCGACTGAACACACCTCCTCCCCTTCGTCCCCCCAGATAGAAATCAAAGCTGATACTGAAATGTGTTCTCTACATGTGGGCCTCCTTGTCATAAAACTCATGTTCCACTGCTACACAGCTCAAAGGCAAGGACCCCCACTACTTTAACATGGGAGGTACTTGCTGGATGCCTAAAAAAGTAAGTGCTTCCATGTTTTAGTTGCGGTGACTCCTAAAGCCCAACGGTCGTGGATGCGAATCAGTGATGTGCAGTGAGCACTGCAGGCCTGTCCAGGCATCCCTACACACAGCAGCAGCTTGCTCCTGTCTTTAACACTCCAGTATTTGAATCTTGTTAGCTACAGGCTAATACTGTTGCTAATATGCAACTCTGTTGTATAAAAATTGGAATTGCACTTTAGCAATGGTGATGGACTGTGAGACATACCAAGACTGAAAACTGCAAAGGTTGGGAGCGTTATGAAATCACTGTATTGAAAAAACAATAAAACAAACAAAACAACTAAAGGATACCCCAGTTTTTGAAAGTCTAGTACCTTAAAAAGCCAAAAGGCACAACAAAACAGCCCCATCTCGGCCCCCTGGGACATTCAAAGCCCACCACTCACACAAACGCTGAGAAAATAAACTGGGTCTGGGAAACACCAGAAATCAGAATGCTGCAAAATGCTGTGGAGCAGCTAACCTAGAACTACACCCCCACCCACCGTGTTTCATAACCTACTTTGAAAGCACCCTGAGCGGAATGACTTCTTCACCCATTTTGTGTCTTTCCTTGTGTTTTTTCTTGTGCTTCCTTTTAGATTTCGATAGGGATGTGTCCTTTTTGTCTTTGTCTTCTTCTGCAGAAACTTCTACATTGGGGAAATGCAAAAGCGGTTAGGTCCCAGCACTAACAGATACTATGTAATACAGCCACAATGAGTATTTCCTTGAAACAACAGTATTTTCATCAGTGTGCTGCCTTTATTCCTTTCATAAAACAAACTCGCCCACTAACTATAGTTTTTAGTCTACTTTTTCAACTACGTCAGGTTATTTAGCCTTTAAATACGGATTCTTGTCAACCTAAATGTGACTCCAGTGATGTTGTAACCACATTTTTCATTTAAGCTTTTAATCCCTTCTATTGCTTTTTATCTCCTGGTAGAAACCAGGATCATCAGTTCACTTTTATTTGCCTAGGCTGTTTAATCCATACTTTTACTCCATTACTCCAGTAAGGTTCTACTAATATCTACTCCTTTGTTAACTTTTTTTACTTGATGAGATTTACCTGCTTCTGTGTTCTTTCCTATCCCCCATACAGCTTATCTCTGGAATGAGTTTAAATTTAACTGCAGGGAACACCACATATTCCTTGACTGACCTCGTTATGCCTCCACTGTATTAACTATTTTTCACCTACTGACCCAATCAGAACAACTTTTTACCACCTAAGACTGAAATTCAGGGCCTGAGTATTTCAGCACTTGAAAAGCTTTCCTTAAGCCTCTATTAACATGATTTCCAAATGCAAAGAACATGACTTCTTGAACTCAGGCCCTCCTGCTTTTCTAAGTTTTTTCCACATGGGTGCAATCTGTAAGAGATACATCTGCCATTTGATTTCATTCATGCACATAAATCAAAAGAACACTAAGACAAATGTTACCATTGGAATCTTTTGGAGCTTCTGTTGTTTCTTCTTTTACAGGAGAAACTTCATCCTTTGGAGCAGTTTTCTTGACTTTTGGTGTTGATGACTCACCCTCTCCAGAGCTGGTTCTTTTTCTCTTCCCCAGCCTGTTTTCCCAAGATACCTCTGAGCTTTCTGTTCTGTCCCATTTTCTTTTCTCTCTCTTTGAGGGCTGCTTGTGTGTTTCTGTCACCTCCAGTTCTGAACACTCTGATGAAGTCCTGTGTCTTTTTGCTTTGACTACCTCCTCTGTTGTAGTGTTCATGTTTGATTCCTTTGTCTCCACAGCTGCCTGTACATTGCTCTCTTTCTTGATTTTGGATTTCTTTCTTTTCTTCTTTTTCTTCTCTTCTGGATTAAAAATATTCAAACCACCAATGATTAATTTGGGACGTTAACTGGAACACCCATATCCTGAGATGCAATACAGAATCCCAAAGTTCTTCCCTGTGCATTTTAAGCAGAAAAAACATCAGATAAGACTGCCAAAGCGAGACAGACCTCTGGGTCACGAGGGCAGCTTGACTAACAGGATTCCTGAAGTACTTGCTCTTGAAAAGAAAAGAAAGGCAAACTTTATTTCTCCTTAACAAAGGAGTATTTTGTCACATCATCCCTTACCTGCCTGAGATGCTTTCTTCACCCAAACCAACTAAAAACCCAAAAAAACCCTGCCAACTTGTATTCCAATGTATTCAAACCCAATCAATATATCAAACAACTGCCTACTAAATTAAAGAATGTTAACCCATCTAAAAAAAGTCTACTTCAGGTCACAGGCAGAACAGTATCTGGAGTGGGTTTTAACAGTCATAGGCTGGACTTGTTTTCCTTTTTTTTGTTTGGGGGAGGTTCTAACAAACTAACTGTAGCAAAGAATGAGTGATAGTAGTGAGGAATGTAACATGATTCATTAAGATTATGTAAGAGGTGGGAAGACATTGTAAGTCTGGGAAATTATATTTGCAAAAGGCAAAAAATCCATTTTTTCAAGGTTTGTGCTGACATAAGTCAGATGAGAGGGTGGTCTAGCTGCCCAGGGAAGTGGTCACAGCACAGAGCTCAACTGAGTTCAAGAGTCTGGACGATGCTCTCTCATCCCATGCTCTGACTGGGCTGGCCCTGCAGAGCCAGGAGTTGGACTCAGTGGGCCTTACGGGTCCCTTTCAGCTCAGGAGGATCTAGGATTACAAACACATCTGAACAGCACTAACATTTACATATCATTCTGCTCTTACATCTGTACCTTTGCCTTCAGGACATAATATTTCTAAAACAACCTGTGCCTAATTTGACTTTAGGCCAGTGCTAAATGCTGAAGGTAATGATTCATGGTACTGCCGTACAGTCTGAAAGCAGCTCTGCCAGCTGACAGTGACCAACAGTAGTAGCTTGCAACAGAGGAAAAAAAATAAGTTCCTTATCAAGCAGGAAAACAAGAAGGCTTTACATTTACTGTACTTTAGTTTTTCAGTTTCCTTCTCAAGCTCATGTTTGTCAAACAACACAAGTTTTTATAAGGCTTGTAAGAAATAAGTCAGCATCCAAATTTTCTCTTTGCAATCTGAGGCACAAATCAGTTTTTCCTTTATCCCAGTAACTTACCACTTACCTACTACGCTACCGTTACTGGTGTTCAGTGCAGGAACAGGCTTACTCTTTACTGTTTTGGGGAAAATCCCGGGTTTTCGTGGTGCTTCTTCTGGTGGATTATTCAAAAACTAAAAAAAAAAAAAAAAAAATCACAAACCATTTAAGTAGTTCTTTAGTATATTTTGTTCTTTAAAGGATCTTGATTCAAGTTAAAACCATTAGTAAATGGCATATATACACAGAGGTATGCATTGGTCTTTCACTGGTGTGATGTTTAGTGGACTTTCTGTTGTTGGGGGCTTGCTTTTTAGGTGCAGAGCCTGCTTGATTTCGCAATAATAGTGCTACATCTTAATGCATCTGTTGCCATTATGGTCTTGAAACATAAATGGTTTTAACCTTTCAAATCCCGTTTCAGATACAGAAAATTGGGTATGACCATGTTTGTCTGATGAAATTTGATAGCCACTGTACTGTTACACAGAGATCTCTAGTCCATAAAAGATGCCAAGAGCAGCCCACCAAATTATTCCATAGAATACCCAGTGTGCTCTACTAAGCCTTGAGAGTTGCGCTTCTCAAGGACTGTGGCTGGAGGTCTGGGGGCGACACAGGAAGGTAACTCTTGCTAACCAAGTTTTTATCTTAGGGTATTTTAGGAATTTATGTCAGAGTCAGTAGGTGAACTGGCAGAGACTACACCATGCCTATCACAGTGACAATCAGAAGAATGTGAACAGACCAGAGGCACCATTACTCACCTCAATAGCTTTCTCTGCTTGCTCTTTTGTTTCAAATTCAACAAAGGCAAAGCCCTTTGGGTCCCCACTACTTCTGTACCGGGGTATACTGACATACACGACGTTCCCACACTTCCCAAACACCCGCTCGATCCAACTGTGATTGACATTCTTGGGAAGCAACTCCTAGGAGAGGAAAAAAAAGGTCATTTTCTCACTCCTGTACCATTACCATTGCATTAGAGAATTCACTGTTTTAATTACAAAGCTGTCACCACAAAATACATCATTTCATGTAACAAAGGTGAGAAGCTTTTTACTTCAGGAAGTATCCTTACTGAGAGGTCAGAGGATTCAGATAGTAAGAACTGTGATCTGAAAATGGATCTCTAACTATATGCCCATTAACAAACACTTTACTAGATGTTGATCTTGTTCCTCTGACAGACAGTAACAAGTTACCTGCAGCTGTACCTCTGCAACATGAAATACCTTCATAAATTTAAGACCTTGGAGCAAACTTAATTCTGCATTGTCTCCAACCATCCACTACAGAGCACAGGGGTAGGGTTTTGTTTAGGGTTTTTCATTTTGGGTTTTGGTTTTTTTTTTTTTTGAAGGGGAGGGTTTTCTGATTTTTTTTGGGGGGGTTTTGTTTTTTTAAGTGTTGGTAACCCAGGTACCACAGAAAGAATGCTTGTAAGTCAGTGAAGAGTCACTACTCCAAATGGATAAATTCCTGCTGGTAGCTGACCTTTTCAAGCTTAGTAGTTAGCATTTATGGCTTGGTTAGATGATCAGATGCAGAAGAAAGTTTTACCCAGCTCCTTGGATGATAAAGAAATAAAAACCAGGTTATTCTTAAAATCCATAATATAGAAACACATTTTAGCAGCTTGCAGACATTATGTCTCAGTTTCTAGACCTTCACCAATCAAAGAGAAATCCAGTGGTATCAACTTCTACACAGACCCAAGTGAACACTTTTAAAATTCTACACCCAAACAACACCACAGAGTCAGCACTACCTTTTTTCCTCACAGCAAGTCACTGCACTACAAGGTTTTCCTTGTAGGAAAGCATCATTTATCACATTCAGGTAGAAAACTATTTTTGCAAGAACTTTGGCTGCCTGAGAAAAAACCACTTTTATTATGGTTTTGGAATAAAGTTTAGAAGCGAGTTACTTAAAGATATTATGGGATAAACAGAAAATAGTAACGTATGTTAGGATATAGTTTACATTAAAGCATATGAAAGAGAGAAAGTCACACAACAGTATTTCAGAGAAATTTAACAAAAGCTCCCCCTAAACAAAGTAGAATTGTAAAAGCCATGCAGTAATGGAGTTAGTATTAACTAATTAACACCCAAGACACTTCCAATCCCCATCACTACAACATACAAGTCATTTAAACATGGCTTAACATTTCTATAACTGCAGCATAGAAAGCAGATCCCTCATACTCGGAGGGTTGAACCCGATGATCTCTTGAGGTCCCCTCCAACCCCTAAGATTCTGTGATTCTGTGATACTTGTATTTAAAAAGGAAAAAAACCCCACCTGTTTCAGTAGCAATAACAGAAGATGATGGGCTGCTACATATTCTCTAATGTTATCCATGAACTCAGTAACTTACAAAACATCCCAGTTACCTATTTTGGTCTTACAGAAAAGACTAAAATGAAACTGTAGCTCTATATTTAAACAATGTTTAGCTTATGTAGCTCTTTAACTTTGGGGCATCTTTTCAAAACCTGATACAGAGAAGCTATTCAGGATGTTCAAAGCAGTCCCTGCAATCACATCAGGGAAATACACATAGCACCTAAATTACTAACCTTTTCTGGGCTTTTGTAAAGAAGCACTTGGGCCTTGAGAATTGGGCATCTTCATCACTCAAATCCTGGTGCCTGTTTGAATTTACTAATTCGGCTGCTAACAGCTGTAGACAGATACCCTGAGTGACATTAGCCATGAAAAACTTTCTATAGAGACCAAGAAAATTCCACCCCGGCTTCAAAATCCTGTGGGCTTGTTTTGGGTGGGTTTTTTTTTTTCTTTAATAGGATTTTAAATAAGTGATAGTTTAACCATCAGATGTCCTTCCATGCTACCATTTAAGTGGTGCAACAATATGGTAAGAGCTGCTTCACCCTGACACCTCTACAAGATCATGTCGAGTTGAGGAGTTTCCCCAGCAGCCAAAGCCATTTTCATTTAAATTGATGAACTGTTTCAGTACCAAGGTAGCCACAGGATAGTGTGCTAGGAGGAGGAGTTTTACCTTTTTTTTAAAGCCCACTAAAAGTAAGACTAGCTCATTTAGGTACACTCTGGCTTTAAAATGATCTTTGTTCATTACAAAGCCAAAGGCACTCGCAGCCACAAATATTTTGCCAACATTGCACTTTCTAAAGTACTCTGATGATCTTGCAAACTCAGCTAGATCCTGTTTAGTAAAGCTAATAAAAGGTAATTCTCTAAAGCTTTGTCTACATTAATGCTACCTGTAAATATTTCTTGGTACCAGGGCTGCTCCTTTAGTGACATTAACTAGAGAAGCCCTTCAGAAGCAGTGACAGCTCAAATCAAAGCACACCTCTTCTTGCCAGCACACCAAGCAGCTCTTTGCTCAGCACTTAACATGATTTAAGCTGGTACAAGAAGTCAACGTGCCAAATTAATCCCTTTCTTGCTTTGGTCACTGCTAGACTCACCTGCCCGCACTGAATTTATTTCCCTTAGATACAGTGCAGGAGAGCTGCCAGCCACCTGCCCAGACCCTCCTTGTGTTAACAAGAGCACTGATGCACAGATCATGTCTGCATTACACCTTCAGTACCTCTGTAATGCATTTCCCTCCCTCATCCTGTTCTTTTCTTTTGAAGGGAGAAAAGCAACCAAATTCTATCAGCTTTTACTGCATGTAAGTGTTTCTAGGAATAAATTCCTGATGTTCTCAAAATACACCTTCCAATTCTGCTAAGACTGTCTGGCTGCTTCTGTAATATAGAATGAATACACTATGATTGTTAGAGACAGCACACAGTGGGGTTTGCACTCTGAAGGTATGAACAGCAAGAAAATGCGAGAGCATCTGGGAATTACAGGAGGTGGAACTTAAGCAGAGTGCCAGGCACAAAGCATATACACCAGGTACAACCTTACCACATAGACTGTCCGGCTATCCACGTCCTTGGGTTGCTCGCCCAGCGGTTGGCGCCTTCTGATTCTAGTTCCTTCTAAATCCAACTAGAAGTAACAAGAAACGAACAAGCATCTTCCATAAGGTTATTGCCTCCTTCAGTACCACTACCATTACTACTCCAGCACCTGCAGATACTACAGAGAAACACGAAGTACCTCCACAACAGAGGAGCTTTTCACCGCTCGAGCTATCAGTTTTCCATCAGTAGTCAGCTTCTTCATTTTGTTGAAAGAAACGAGAAGGGATATATCAACATCTAGGGATAAGAAGAGGTGCATATGATGAGGCCAGGGTAATCTAGAAAGCAGTAATTAGCTGTTCTTATCCGACATTAAGACTCCACCAATATTTCTGTGAAGCCATCTGCAAGTCCTAAGTGCAATATGCCAAGGATTTGCAGAAAAACGTTTCCATCAAAATCAAAGTTTCAAGTAAGCCTGTACTTAATTTTCTTTTGTACTAAGCTTTATCAAAGGAATTTTGTTCTTTTACCTCCCCACTGATAGCTATTGTCTTTGAAAAGAAAGGGAGAAAAAACCCTTTCTGCTGCAGTTTTACAACACAAAAAACAATTTGCATTGAAGACAGGCTTCTCCTTCGAGTACTCAATTAAGTGTTTAACCCAGTCTTTCCAACACAAAAGAGCCCCTGCTTGCACTTCAGTTGCAATGAGTCATGCTGATAAAACCTTGACAGAAAACTGTGTAGTATTAAGCCTTAATTAAAAAAATTTAAAAAAAACTGCACCATGGCTACAAAACATGGGACATGGGCAAATTGTAGCCTTTTTTTAAAAAAAGGGCCTTCAGAGGAATACAAGTGCAATATAAACGAGGGCTATAGCGAGCACTCACGAGGCTACCCATTTCGCACGATGCCACTGGACGAAGGACGTAGACTTCAGATAACTATGGACTCCTTAAAATAAAGGTAAAACCCTTCTGGAGAGGGCTGTTTTTCGTGTTGATGGAAAAGGATCGCCTCTTTTTACAGTCGCGTGACACTTCCAGTCCCTCTGGCATAACAGGGTAATTGAACGATTCTATTGATGCACTGATTTGCCGCAGAGGAGCTGGTTTTTAAAGCAAAAGCATCACAGTCACTGCAACTCATGTGCAGCTTCTGCTGAAACTGGCAAACAGCCTCAGAACCAAGCTCATTTCCTACTCTGACGTCAAACCCACCATGTAAAAAACCTGTCTAAAGGAAGGAGACCCACAGTAGCCCTCCATGCAAAATACAATTATTCACATGTCAAACTTGAGCAGAAAACACACAAAAAAGCCTATCTAACCTCAAACCCAAGTGACATTTTAATTTCTGCATGTATCTAGCCTACAAGTCAAATCGTGTACCTCCAAGGGCAAAATGCCCCCTGCTTGTTTACTTATTCTTAAAACTACATCAAAAGTTAAAAAAAAAAATAGAAAAAGAAAATCAGGTGTCCCAGAAAGTCATTTCTCCCCTGGCAGATGCCTCTTACTTATGGCTGGCAGTAAAGGAAAGGAAACACCAGATACACTCCTGAAAACTAGATCCAGCTCTGCCCTCTGAGCTGCTCATCCTACAGCTGGTTTCCAACATGAAACTCTCTCCCCCAGGAGCACACCCCAAAATAACTCATAATTGTCACCAGTAATACAGTGCAGAAGCAAGTTAATCATATCTGTCCACTGAAATGCAGTGAATATAAACTTACAGCCATCTCTGGATTTTTCTATCTGTTCTCGGAGGAATCTGTCTTTGTGGAGATTAACGTCACCAAACCAGAAATCCACTTGTTTTGCTATATCTGCCAGCACCTGTTTAACCCGTGACCTCTTCTTTTTCTCTCTCTCCTTTTTCTGTTCAGTGCTTTCTTCTTCCATGGCTTTGTCTCTTGCCGTTTCAGTCTCCATTCCTGTCATTCTGTCAATTGAAGGTTAAATACAACCTTTAAGAACAACAAAAATATTCTTCATGCACGGTATAAACCATCTTGTTTTCTCCTACACAGAAAAACTTCACACATCCCCTGTAAGACCATGTGCCATTCATTATTTGTAGCATAACACCCCCCCCCCCCACCAAAAAAAATATACAGAAGATGAGGGAAATTTGGTCACACAGCAGCTGCGCAGCGAAGCCCAAGCTGGCCCTCACCTCTCATGGCACCCAGTGCTGCCCAAGAGCCACAGAGATTCACTGAGTGCAAGCTGGCGCCAAGCTGCAGGGTTTCAATTTAATAATCTCTGCTAATGCAGAATGCCCTGTGAACAGCCTGACCTCCCTGCTGACAGCAGCAGTTCTGGGGCTCTGAGTTACCAGGCAAGCAGCACTATTAAAAAAAAAAACTAAGCAAATTCTCCCAAGTACTTGTGCAGGTCACCAAATGTGCTTAATAACTTCCCTCTTATCAGAAGAGCAAGCTGCTTGCTAAAGATAAGCTACAAAAACTGCATCTAAATAGCAATTTCCCTCCCAATAAACCCATTTTCTTAGGCTTGGGGAAAAAATTATAAAGAACAAAAAAAGGGACATATCTCCTCCTATCTCCCAGGACAAACCACCAGAAAGAGCACAGAAAAACCCCAGGGCACGGTACATTTCTCAAGTCACCCTTTTGTATAAAAGGTGAAGCAGGAAAAATAAACTTATAGAAGACTTTGGAAAAGGAAGGCCAAAGGATCATGCCCAGCAGGCATCTATCATGGATCCAGTGGTTGCAAGCAGGTTCCACTGAGACAGGCAGCAGCTGAAGAGCTCACTGCAAAAATTTATGGGGTGCCCTCTACATGAGAAGCATCTATTAATCCCTGTAAATAAATACCACGTAAAGATATACTTAAGGCACCGAGCTGATCTTCACAGCAGGGCTGGGAATAGTACTGGTTGTTTTTAACAACTGTCTTTAAGTCAGAAACACAAACCACTCGCTCTCAGCTGCCAAGTCCCTACTAAAGCACAGGAATTAAAAGCCTCCAACCCTGCTTTGAGTATGTTCTAACACATTCTGACTCCAAAGCCCTCCACAGCCTCCACAACCTCCACAACCTAGTGCTACAGAGACATCTTCCCTTTCTCTGGTTAGGGCTCCTGCATCAACTGCCACTGGTTTTAAAGGCAAATCAAGTTTTGACAGAACCTCAGAATCAGAAATTAAGGACAAACTAGAGGGAAGGGATTTACCTTGAAAAACATAAACCCTTTTTACCACATCAATTCATTATTTGTGTGTGTGTGTGTGTTCACATTTCAATTTGCTGTAGCCAGTCTGTCCTGCTTGAGAACTGGCAGTCACCTCAGTACCTCACCTCACAGGAGCACAGCAAAGCACTACTGCCAAAAGCAGACAGCTTTCTGAAAATGAAATTAACACCAAAAATAAAGCAATTAATCTAGCAATCTCCATATGAAAGGCTTCTCAGCTCTCTGCCAAGGCTACATAAGGAGGAAACGTGAGTACAGCCATCAGAGAGGAAGCCCACCTCTACAGCAGGATGACAAAAAATGGAAATGGTCCCCAAATTATTGTGCAAATCAGGCTGCCTCAGCCGGATATCAGCTCCTCTCCCCGCTGAGACCACTCCAGATAAGGGAAAGGTCAGCAATCACCCTGAAAAGATAAGCCAGGTAAAACTCCCCAGCGAAGCAGAAGTTCAAGCTCCATTCAAGCCCTTCAGCAAGACAGTTTTATTAATAACCAGCAGAACAACGTACTAGGAAGCTGTAGCGAACTGCCATTGAGGTAAAGCATCACCACAGGATCGCTTTAGCGGCTGAACAGTATTAAATGACCACAGATACAGAATGTACGTGGCTTACCTAGACCAAAACACCTAACTGTGGCATGCATGTTGAGTCAGCCTTGGTATTTCCCTCCCAGGAGAGAGAGGGGGGCTTTCCTTCAAGCTAGAAGAGCAAAAGGCTGCAAGCTGTATCCTGGGCTCCCCCCGCAGCCCTCACTTTGTACTGCTTGCTTCAGAAATGAAGCTGTGGGAGAATTACTTCGGAGGAGCTTGGGAATAGAGAGCCAGAGCAAATGTCAGCCATGAAGCTGTAATTAGAATGCGTATACAGCCTCATATGTGGCAGCAAAACACTCACACCTTGAGACAACACTGGATTCAAACTCAGGATTGAAGAAGATGCCGTTTCCAAGCATGTCAGTAACTCACACGCTGGATGGTCTGTCTCCTCATTCCCCACTGCTCTTGCTAACCTCAGCCCATCCCTGAGAAGCTGCAGCACCAAGGGGTAAGACACCCAGGCCTGTATTTTTGACTTGCCAACTCCTAAGCTGCCATCTCCTAGCTGCAAGCACTATGCTGACAAACAAAATCGGAATAAAGTAAAAGCAGGACCCAAATTTCGTTCTGATAAAGCAAAAGAGCTGCCATCACTCAGCCTTCCTCAAAAGAAAGAAAAGCACAGTGACTCCATGTTTCCTCCAAACAGGAAAAGGAGGAACAGTTAACCAGGGGAGGGAACCCCTAAGCAAGCAAAGATGGTGTAAATCAAAATCATACAGGTCCACACAGATCTATGGTAACTTACCTACGCACTTGAAAAGGCACACATTAAACACATGGGTGCTAACCTGTACACAACCAAGTGCCAAACTCAGCTTGTATTGTTAAAAACATATAGGGGGAAAAAGATCCAAATTAACTGTAACCCAGGGTCTGGGACAAACAGGGTTCCAGTTATAAAATATCCCTTATTCACTTATATGATGCAACAACTTTGTTGCTTTGACCATTTTAAACAGCAAAATAGAGCAAGGGAGTGGGAGGAGGAAGAATAATTCAAGATGCTTTTTATACTATGAAAATGTTTCCATACAGCCAGTGGCAGCACTTTCTGTCCTGGACATTTACTCCAAAATAAAGGCAGGTATTCAGCAAACCTTAAAATACCTTCAAAAAGGCATTCTGTAACCCACCCTGGGTGCTCTTACTGTAGTGTATACACACAGGCAGAGCTGCAGCAGTGAAGTCCATGCCCTCCCTTGCAACTTCACTCTACAAAAAACGTGCTAAGGCAGAAGTTATTACATGGGGACCACAGCATTTTTCTTCTTCTTCACCTAAAAAAGGAGAACCACCTGCTTTTCCCCCCACTTCAAGCAATTAAATCAATCCATATTTTAAATCTAACTTTTAAGCATTCAAGAGATATCAGGAAACCAGTCACAAACAGAAAAGGTTTTGCTGGCAAATAACAGTGTTAAGCAGTGTCAAGGCTGTTTCCAGACCAAAGCAGACCTCCATTTGTGAGTCCTGCCGTGGTTTTCCTTTCCAGGAGGCAGGAAAGCGAGTTCTTAACAGAATGCAGGCCCTCAGCTCAAGACCCTGGCTAGATGGATTCAGCTACATGTACCAACAGTTCAGCCACACCCGAAGGGCAGCCCCACTCTCACCATCTGCTGCAGTTCTCCCCGAGTTCAACCCTGTGACATCAGAAACTACGATTTCCTTGCCGGATGAGTGGGTGCAACCGACTCATTGAGGAGGTGGGTTAGCAGCAGAGCTGACCAAGGGAAGCACTTATGGGCAGGATAGAGGTGGGCACACAAGCAAGGCATTCTGCTGTCCTGTCAGGAGCTGTGCAGACTGGCCCAGAAGCACTGCACACCTGTGAAACTCTGACACCTTCACCCTTCCTTCAAAGGGGGAACGCACAGGGTGAGGTCTTCTAGCAGCAACCATCAGTCCTGGTGCCCATGAGGGCTGACTGACACAGCCTGCAGGCCGTGCTGGTGCTGGCCACTACCTGTGGCAGGAGGTGGATCAGGACTCCTACCGCGGCTGCTCCTGCCCCTGTGTGGCACTGAGAGCGAGCCAAGCCCCACGCCTGATGCTCCCCGCGTCCCTCCCCAGTAGGACCCTTTGCTCTAGCGCAAGCGGTCAGGCCTTGGCCGCGGCCTGCGCTTCACCTGAAGGCACCGGTCGGGCTCCAAGAGCCGCGGCCGCAGCGGCCCTCCAAGATGGCGAGGGACGGGGGCGGCCTCTGGAAGGCGCGCCAGGAGCCGGGAAGGGCGCCACCGGGAGAGGAGGACAGCCAGGAGTCGGAGGGGGCGGGGGATGCTAAAGGTGAGGCCGAAGCACGGCGGGGGGGGAAGGCAAGAGGCGGCGGCACCCCACACGAAGGGCGCTGCGGGGCCCGCCCGCCGCCGGGCCCGCCCGGCCCGGCCCGCGCGCCCCTCCGCCCCGCGCGCCCCTCCGCCCCACGGGCACCGCCCCGCGAGGCGGCACGAGGCGCGCCCGGCGCATGCGCCCCACAGCCTCTGTGTGGCTGCGGGCGCGCGGGAGGGGGGAAGGGGGGCGCGCGTGGAGGTGGCGACAGCGCCCCCTACCGGCGGCGCCCGCTACCTGCGCCGCCGCTACCGGCCGCCCCCTCCCCACCCGCCCCGCCGAGCCCCACTGACCTGCCGCCGCGCCCGCAGGGGTTCGCCGGGCGACGTCACCGCAGGGACACCGGGCCGGGCCGCCACCGCCGCCACTTCTCGCCTCGCCTCGCCTCGCCGCGCCCCCTCCGCCACCGTCAACCCTAGCGCGACGCGCAACCCCGCGGGGAGATAAGCCCCGGCGCTCCCCCCCTTCCCCCGCACCGCGCATGCGCGGCGCCGCGGCGGGCGCGTCTCGCTCCGGGCACGTGATTTCCTCTCCGCGGCGGGAGCGCCGTGACGTCAGAGGGGCCGCGGCGGGAAGTTTCGAAAGGCGGAGGGAGAGCGGCGGCGGCTGCCGCGAGCGCGCGCCTCAGCCCGGGCTCGGTGAGGCGGGCGGGGCGGCCCCGGGGGGCGGGGAGGGGCGGCGCTGGCGGCCGCGGGCGCGGCCCCGGCCCCGGGCAGGCGGCTTTGAGTCGGCCGCCGCCGCGCTGAAGGAGCCGATGCGCTCGCGGGGGGTGGCGGGCCCGTCCCGGCGGCGCGGGGGGAGCGCGGGCAGGGCTCGGCAGCCGCCCGCTGCCCGCTGCGGGAGCCACGCTGCGCGCGTTGGGGCGCGCGGCTGCCGAGCGCGCGGCGGCCGTAAGCGAAGCGGTGAATCCCCGTCCCCTTTCAGCCCCTCCGCGGCGGCGCAGCGGACGGCCCGGCCTTGCCCCCGGGATCCTTCCCGCCGCTGTGCCGTTCGGGGACTGGATCGAGGTGACAGCCGCTGGTCGTAGTAGAATCACAGGATGCCTTCGGTAGGAAGGGACCTTTCAATGCTGAGGTGGTTTGGCCCTGGCTAGAGGCTAAATGCCCACCAAAGCCACTCTATCACTCCCCTTTTCACGCAAAAAGGGGAGAAAATATACATTGGGAGGCTTAGGATTTGAGATAAAGACAGAGAGGGATCACTCTGCAATTAGTGTCATGGGCAAAACAGACTCAACACGCAATAAAGGGAAAAAACTAAATTATTACACTACAACTACACACCCGGAGACACCAGAGTCAGGTAATGAGAAGTGCGGCCAGGTCACAAGGCACCTTCCCCCCACCCCTCCCTTCTTAGCAGACTTAAATTTATTCCCCATTTTACTCCCTTCTTCCCCCCCAATATGGCATGGGGAGGGGCAGGGAGTGGGGTTCCGGTCAGTTCCTCACAAGCTACTTTCCTCCTCCAGATCTTAAACCACCACTACTTCTCCCCCCCGCTGCTTAGCAGACTTGACTCTACTCATAAATTCACTCCCTTCTCCCCCCCGACCATCGCAGCACAGGGAAGGGCAGGGAACGGGGCAATGGGGCTTCAGTCAGCTCCTCACAACTTATCTTCCTTCTTAGCTGGGAGACATTCCACACACACCCCCTTCCCCTGTGGCACCGGGGGTCCCACCCACAGCAGACAGTCCTCCACCAACTTCTCCAGCCTGAGTCCTCTCTATCAGGGTGTCATCTCCTCACCAACCGCCTCAGCACAGCTCCTTCCATGGGGTGCTGACCTTCAGGCCCAGACTGCTCTGGCCTGGTCCCCCCCAGAGTCACAAGTCCCTGGCAAACCTGCTGAGGTGTGGATCAATCTCTCCACAGGCTGTAGATGGTCTCTGCTCCCCGTCCTTGTCCATGGGCTGCGAGGGGACACCCGCTCCACCAGGGTCTTCTCCACAGGCTGCAGGGGAATCTCTCTCTGGCACCTGGAGTGCCTCATTCCTCCCCCTTCTTCCCTGGCCTTGGTGCCCGCACAGCTCCTCACACCTTCTCACTCCCTTCTCTGGGGGCAAAATGCAGCTGCCTGTGTTTTTTTCTCCTAAATGTGACTCCCAGAGGCTCTGTGACCATCACTGATGGGCTGGGCCTTGGTCAGCAGCAACTCTGGCCTTGAATGGGCCGATGTTTGCTCTGGGTGGCCTGCAGAGAGCTTCTAGCTGCCTCTCACAGCGGCCACCCCTACAGCCCCCGCTGCTCTACCAGCACCCAGCCACCCAAAATTGCGACAAAGGCCATCTAGTCCCACCCTGCAGTGAGCAGGGACATCTTCACTAGAGCAGGGCGCTCAGAGCCCCAGCAAGCCTGACCTTGGATGTCTCCAGGGATGGGGCCTCCACCACCTCTCTGGGCACCCTGGGCCAGTGACCCACCACCCTTTGAAGTTGGATATGAGGAAAAAGTTCCTCGCTTTATATCCCCTTTTCCAGTTTAAACCGTCACCCCTCATCCTGTCGCTCCATGCCCTCAGGAACAGTTCTTCCCTAGTTTTTCAGGGACTGGAAGGGGCTATAAGGTCTCCCCAGATGCTCCTCTCCAGGCTGAACCAGCCCAACTCTCTCAGCCTGGCTTCACAGGAGAGCTGCTCCAGCCCTCTGATCATTTATGTGGCTGCCTCTGGTCCATGTCCTTCTTGTGCTGAGGGCTCAGTACAGCTAGTAGATACAGCAGTAAATCACAGCTCCCAGAGATGAGTTGTTCTTGTGATGATTTGCTCCTGTTTTCATCACCAAAGGCTGTTGTAGAAGCTCTGGTGTCACTGTAAAGAGGTTTGACTTCACGGGTAACTGGTTTTGAGAGTCGGTTATCCTGCACGTGGATTAAACATGCATGACCAAGCCTAGACTCAACGAACCTGTGACAAAATCCTACAGCTTATAGCTTCTATGGTTCTTGGGTTGGGTTTTTTTTTCCACAAGTAACCATGTTTAAGATAACCTGTTAATTCTGAATAGCAGTATGATCACTGGAATTTTCAGAGTTGCCCTCATGCCAATTATATTGCCCTCTTTTGGCATTACCTTGCATCTGGTTTTCTTCTCTTGAGGGGAAGAATAAAGTGAAATGTGATCTACTTTTATTTTGTCAATGCATTTCCTTGACAGCTCCAGTGGATTCTGAACATTTCCCTGCCTCTCAGGCTGTAGGAAGATGTGAGTTTTGGTGAGACAAGCTGCTGCATAACTCTTTTGCCAAGGCAATGGCTTCTCAAGAGTTTACTGTAAGTGATTTTAACACTGAATACAATTAAGCAGAATAAAA
Source organism: Gallinula chloropus (assembly GCF_964237585.1). NCBI lineage: Eukaryota > Metazoa > Chordata > Aves > Gruiformes > Rallidae > Gallinula > Gallinula chloropus. The sequence goes on along the minus strand of NC_140088.1, from coordinate 91,836,103 downwards.
AATGCGAAGGCATTGTAGCTGCTGTGCTATTTAAACACTTTCTTACTATTATTGCAATGTTTTATGCATTGAAAACAGGTATTATACACTCACCAGAAAATGAAAAAATCAAAAACATGGCAAGATGGAATTCTGAGGATCAGAACTGGAGGAAATAAGGTAAAGAGCTCAGATTTAACACTCTTGGGTTGGGTATCACCTGTTGCTGGACTGTCAGCAGCAATATAGTTGATCTGTGAAATAAAACTTGTTACTTAAAACTCTTTATCTTCTTTTTCCATTGCAGGCTGTCTTGTTTGATGATAAAGGACAATGTTTAGAGAGTGTTTTTATAAAAGCCCAGGTATGTTTTGCTTGGGGTTGCTTTATTTGTATGCCTGACTGCAGTTTGTGCCTCAGGAAGCACTGCAAACTCCTGTTCAGCAGTTAAGCTAGGGTGGCTGGGTTGTTTTTAATCTGCCACTATGCAAATAATGGAAAGCAAAACCAGTTTATGTTTATTGAGGTCCTACTGGTTTTCCCCCAACCAATGTAGAGGTTTTATGGAGTTTTATTCTTTTTGGGTGAAAGTGATGTATTACTGTGATCTATTAGATAAGCATAACTTGAAGCCAAGTGTCTACCCTTTTTAGCAGATATTTTAATCTAAATATTTATACGGCAGCTGCAATATGCTGGGGTAAATTTTTACCTGTGGGTTTCCTATATAGAACTATTACACACACTCCTGCTTGCTTTCTTCTAGTTGAGTGCTGGAGATGAGTTAGAAGGCGAACGATACCTGATCACGGTTGAAGCTGTAAACGTGAAGGAAAAGCCTTCTGAAGATCAGCCAAGGGAAGCAGAAACCCCAGCAGTGGATAGAAATGGTGTAAAACCCGGTGTTCCACCTCGGAGACATCTGTCAGTTGGCTTGAAGAGGAAGTTTACAGTAGGTCTTTGTTTTGGAAGTTATGCTTGATGTTAACATGCCTGAAGGGAACAGAGAAACAGGAGGGGATTCAACTTTTTAAAAGGGTAGACAATGGCAGGACAAGGGGAATGGATTAGAACTAAAGGAAGGAAGGTTTAGATGAGATATTAGGGGGAAACTTTTTACAGAAAGAGTGGTGAGGGGCTGGAACAGGCTGCCCAGAGAGGGGTGGGTGCCCTACCCCTGGGGGTGTTCAAGGCCAGGTTGGATGGGGCCCTGGGCAACCTTGTGTAGCTCCAGGCCTGGAGGTTGGTGTCCCTGCCTGTGGCAGGGGGTTGGAGCTCTGTGATCCTTGGGGTCCCTTCCAACCCAGGCCATTCTATGATTCTAAAACGCAAAGGGCACCTATTTCAATAAATGGTAAATATATAGTTACTTTCTTAACTGTTTTTTTTGAACTGTAAGCTAGAGCATGTTACCATTGGCGTTCCCCCCCACCCCCCCCCCCCCGCCCCAGAGTTTGCTAAATCTGGTTTATCAGGATTGCTGTTGCTAAGGCTGCAGTGACAGTCTGCAGGTTCTTCCTGTGCACCCGCAGAGCTGTCACGAGCCGCTCGCTCAGAACATATTTCATGGGGGGTGCCCCATTTTCATCATTCAGTTACAAACTGCCAGGTTGATTTCTGAGTGGAGTTAATTTAACCTTTCTCTCACAGGGTTTCCAAGGACCACGCCAAGTTGAAAAGAAAATACTGACAGCAGAAGATGGAGAAAACCCAGCACTATTGCCTGTGTCTAAGCAGTGCCAGGGCACCTTGCCATCCAGGTTTTACACAACCTCTCCGTTGTTTTCTGTGATTTGCAAGAAGGATGCAGAAGCAAATCTATCCACAGACTTCCATGAAGGTGTGTGTATGGATAAGGACAGAGAGCACATGTCTGCCTCCTCGCTGCTTTCAGCTCCATTTCTTGACACACAGGAGGAGATGGAGAAGCAAAACCCTGATGAGTCGATCCTGAAGCCAGAATCTCCTCTAATGACTGGGCACGCCACGTCTAGTGGTGGAGCAGCCGGTCACGGAGCAGTGTCACGCAGCATCAGGAGCACAGCACAGATAATAGCTCTTTTGAAGTCCAAAGCCACAGAAGGATGCAGAGAGCAAACACAAGTCACCCATCATTTCTCTAGGTTCCAGGCAGCAGCAAACACCGATGGTTCATATCACCAAAAAAGCACAACCCTACCCGCTTTTTCAGGCAGCCCGGCCAGGAGGCTCATTCAGAATACTCAGCACCTGCCTTTCACAAAGGGAACTGAGAGTGATCAGCAGGAATGGAATGCTGAAGTGCTTCTAAATTCAGCTGATAGAGGAGTCACGGGACAGAGACATGACCAAAGGGCAACCAATTCAAATAAAGAGTTCCAAGATCCCTGCAACACAATTAGTTGCTTCCTACCTGAATCCACCATAAGTGGAGTGAATGACAGTCAGTTTGTCCCATCCTCAGGTGATATTCCATGTTCAGCAAGTCCAGTCTCCTTTCAAACAAATCTCTCTGGCTACAGGGAGCATTCGGTGACTGATGATCGTGAGGGGAACTCGCCAGCGGAGCTGCACAGGGAGCTGCAGCCCAGACAAGACTCAGGAGTGCCCAGTGCACACTCTGCAGATGGACCCCTGGCTGAAAGCAGCATGGCAGAGAAGGAACTAAGCACCTCTGGCAAAGACTCTGGTCCAGATGAGCAGGTGATGGAGGTTAGCTTTAACCTACTGGAGACTTTTGATTTCAGTGACGCAGGCAGTGATGACTCCTGTGAGAGAGAGGTGGCTGAGCTCACTGGGGCAGATGTGCTGTCACTGAGTCCAGATTGCTCACAGGGAGAAGATGTCACACGGAACAGCGCACTGCGGCTTCACTCCTGCTGTGAAGTAGCAGCACACACTAACAATGTCATAAGAGAGATTAGTGCAAGTCAATTAAGTAGCGAAGCCACAAACAACATGAAGGCTCTTGGTGGCTGTGCAGCACATACCATTAATGACGTGTCAAGGGTAAAAAGGAAGCACTCGGATCTTCTGCCCAGTGACACAAATGGCAATGAGCGTCACCCTATGTTTGAGAAAACTGAAAGTGTTTCCCCTGTTTCTGCCAGCAGAGTAATTTCTGCAGTGGACAAGAGGGCCAAAGAGGATGTTAAACAGCTTGGATGTGCGAAATCCCCAGGTGTTGTTTTAGAACATTTCTGGGGTACTGAGAGTGGTGACTTTATACCAGGTAGTCCTCTGCTGGCTTTGTCACAAAAATCAGCCCCTAGCTATGGCTCACTGCAGTGTATTGCAGAAGACCATCAAGAGGTATTTGGCATTTCTTGTAAGGAAGATACTCGCACTGCCAGCAGTTCTGTCAGTCCTTCAGGGAAAGGCCATTCACCTCCAGAGGAAAGAGCAACAGGTGAAACTGACTTTGAAAGCGCAGAGAGTGTGAATGCCTTTCCTGAAGCCCCTGAAGGGGAAAGAATAGAAATGGATTGCCTGAGATACACGTCAGTGGCTGGAAATTCATCAGATCTTCCCAATTTGGTAAACAATATCGCTCTCCTAGGAGCTTTGAGTCAACATAGCACAGCATTAGAAAGCTTGCAAAAGATGGAGGAAAACAATAGCAAATTATATGAAGCTGAAACTTCTAAAGAGCTATTTGAACCCGATGTGAAAGATGAAGGTTAGGTTGGCTTCTATTTTAAAGTAAATTCCCTATGACTCTGGTTGTTTCACGTCTGTGCGCTTATGTCTCCTGCTGAACAATTAATAATCAGTAAGTGATACTTCTGGAGTGATGTGTTAGGAAGGTTCCCTCATGCAACTTTTAGTGCTTATAAAGCAACAGCGTGGGCTCCAAGTCCATGTCTTTGCTTTAGTTAGTTAATCCCTAGCTCTGCAATTATTTCCTGCAAGCCCTCTAAATGTTCAGGTGTTTTCATGTAAGATGAATACTATACCCATAACTTATCCTGCTTTTCCGTCTCTTGTAGCCATAAAAGAGTTTACAGAAATGCCTTACCTAGAAAGTATACAGGCACCTTCCTGTTCATACTTTGATTCTTCTGGCCTCATGGTAACCAATTTTTGGCTATGTTTATTTATCTGTACAAGATACATAGTTTTCCACCAGGCTTCTTGAATGAGATGTTTTGTGTGTGAAAGTACGGAGGTCAAGCTAGACATTGCTTAGAGGTATCGACTAAGAAGCTGACAGCAAGCAGAAGATGTCCTCTTGCAGACTCTGTGGCCAGTAAATATTCAGGAGGCCTCACGTATGTCAAGAAACTTCATGCAAATTGTAATATTAGTTAAGTTTACTATCACATTGGTATGTTTGGCACTTCTCCTTCCCTATCCCAACTATTTTTACTTTTCTTTTTTTTTGAATGTGTGGCTTTCTGAGGAACTTTGGGTTGAAATATACTGGCACATCTGGTTTTGCTTCGTGCTTCCCATTGCTCTTTGTCCAGAGCCGTTTAGAGCCTTTTTCTTTCAATTCATCAAAAGTGAAAGAAAAATTTCAGGTTAAATTCCTCTCTTTTTCCTGTCCCATTTGAAAAGCTAACAAATTTCTTACCCTATTATGGATTATTCTGGGCCTCCAAATTAAAAGGCTGTGATTTAAAAAAGCTTTCACTTGTATAAATAAAAGAGAAATCTTAGCCTAACTTTTCACTTTAAATGGTTATTAAATTGTTGGACTAATTAGCTTTTGATGCTTTTACATGCAGCCAAACTGTGTGGACAGTTTATTCCAGCAAAGAGAGGCATATATCACACCGAGAGTGGCAGCCCAAAGAGACCCAAGGACATCTGACTGCCAACCAAAGGTACAGTGCCTGTGGAGCTGAGTGAGGCGTAAGGACGAATGTTTCTGGAGTTTCAATTCAGTGAGTCCCACTCAATATTTAATGGGTCTCATAACAAGCCTCTCATCACTTTTTAGTAAGTCTTCCTGTGGGAAGTTTTCCACTGAGAGGTTTAAATTTGACTTTACAACACAAAGACGACTAAACATGCTACATCAGACTTGGTTTTCTGGTGACAGCTTCGTGCAGAAACCTTATCGCTGCTGAGCTGCAGGAGTGGGACAAAGTGTAGATTGTTTTTCTCTTTTGCAGTTTCTTACAGATCACTTTTGTTGTGTGTATGAAAAGTACCCTTATTAACTGTAGATAGTTCCAGAACACTACTGCCTTCCAGTTAATAACAACTCCCATCCATTGCGTAGCCTGTTGCATTTCAAGGGCACCAAGTAAAGGGATCAGCAGCTAGTGAGATAATGTCCAGAGCTCACTGCTCCCAGCAGGGATGGCAGCAGTACCCAGATGACACAGAATTCGCAGCTGAGAGATTTTTGCCACCCCTCTTTTCAACCAATTACACCCTTCCCGACTTCAGACAGGTAAAACAACTGTTTCTAAGTGATTGCTACCCATAGTGCAAGAAAGTATCCATCGTATCAAAACTTACTGAGAACTGAACACGGTGCTCTGTGATTAAACACAGAATCACAAGGTTGGGAAAGCCCTTTAAGCCCATTGAGTCCAACTGTCCCTGTCCTGTGCTGACCCAGATCCCTGAGCACCTCATCTCCCCTCTGTTAAACACACCCAGGGGTGGGGACTCAGCCCCCTCCCTGGGCAGCCTGTGCCACAGCCCCACAACTCGGCCAGGAAGAACCTTTCCCTCCCAGCTGAGCTGACCCTGCCCTGGGGCAGCTTGAGCCCATTGCCCCTTGTCCCATCTCCTGTCCCCTGGCTGCAGAGACCATCGCCCACCTCTCTGCACCCTCCTGGCAGGGCAGGGGAGGTGGGGAGAAGGTCTCCCCTCAGCCTCCTCTTCTCCAGGCTGAACACCCCCAGCTCCCTCAGCTGCTCCTCAGAGGATTTGCCCTCCAGCCCCTTCCCCAGCCTGGTTGCCCTTCTCTGGACTCGCTCCAGGGCCTCCATGTCCTTCTTGGAGTGAGGGGCCCAGAACTGGACCCAGCACTCGAGGTGCAGCCTCCCCAGTGCCCAGTGCAGGGGCATAATCACCTCCCCAGACCTACTGGCGACGCTGTGTCTGACACAAGCCAGGACACCGTTGGCCTTCTTGGCCACCCAGGCACACTGCTGGCTCGTGTTCAGTCTGAGGTCACCCAACACCCCCAGGTCCTTCTCTACCTGACAGCTCTCCAGCTGCTTTGCCCCAGCCTGTAGCACTGCTCGGGGTTATGTTCCATGTGCAGCCATAGGAGCACTCCAGTCATGTGAATTATCCCATCACATTTCCCTGATGCCAATCACATCACAGTCTCCTTGCCTTACAAGGACTTCCAGTTCCTCCTGATTGTTGCTCATGGTGCATGCATTGGTGTAGATGCCCTTCAGCTGATCTATTGATCTCGTTACACTCCTAGGGAAGCCTTGCTTCCCAAGTTAAGTTGGGAAGCTGGTTAAGTTACCTAGCCCATCAGTAATAATGATATCTTTACTCTGAATTAAAGCACTATCCCCCTTGTTTACTAGGGTGGCTGACCAGAGGTCATTGCCAGCACGCCATCCCTCAGTAACTGGACCACCACTCCCAGGCTCTTTTCCATCTAGCCTGGCCCTGTCCCCTTCCCATCTAGTTTAAAGTGCTATTAATGAGCCCTGCTAGCTTCTTTGACAGTATCCTTCTGCCTCTTGGGTATAAGTGTTCCTCATCCCTAGAAACCAAGGCTGATGAGGCTCAAGCCAGCCCATTGTCAAAGAACCCAAAGTTCTGCTTCTTACACCATGTTCAGAGCCAGGTGTTCATTTCCTGGCTCTTAGTCCATCCCTCCCCATTCCCTGAAGTAGGAATGATAGAGGAAAACACTACCTGTGCTCCAGATCCTCGTACCATGTGTCCCAGAGCCCTTAAATCCTTTTTAATGGTCCTCAGTTTTCTTTTGTGTATTCCAATACTACCTACTTGGAAAATTAAAAGTGGATAATCATCTGTGTATCTGACCAAGGTTGGGAGTCACTTTGTTAAGTCCCTAACTGAAGCTCCCTTAAGGCAGCAGACTTCCCTATGGAATGGGTCCAACCCACAGATCGGACCCTCAGTTCCCTCCACAAGGGAATCCCCTAAAACAACGACCCATCTTTTCTTCTTAACGGAGCTGTTCTGATGGTTTGCTTAGGGGGTCTTGTCCTAGGGAACACTACCTCAGGAACAGTTATCCTATCAGCCTTCTCATTATCTGACTGGTCACCTTCCAGCAGGGCCTCATATCTGTTACTCAGGGGAACCTGGGGAGGAAGGACAGGCAGGGAAGGCACTCTCCTACTGCCCTTGCCATGTCCCTGCTTCCATTCATCCCTTTCATCTAGGCTGTCCTGCCTGGGGCAGGGTACAGGCTCACTCTGGTCCCGGATGCTGCCCACTGGGTGCTCACAGTTCTGTTGCTGGGAGGACAGAGCCTGGCTCCACCGATCTATCTCCATCTGCAGAGCTCAGTGACCCACAACAGCCAAACTCACCTGTCCCTGGCTGAGCTGCTTCTGCTTCCGGCCCCTGCTCGGAGCTCTCCCGCTGCCTGCGCCGTGTGGGTGGGCAGCAACCAGCCCCTGCCCCCCTGGGTCCCTTTTAAGGCTGGGGGAGGTGGGGTCCGTGACGTCAGGGGGCGGGAGCCTTGGGCGAGCTGCCGGGTTGTCGCCGCGGGTCGAGGGGTCTGCCCGGGGTGCCCCGATCTGGGGAACCCCCCTGTACATCCCGGTGTGTCGCTCAGCCCCTTGGCTGACCTCTGACCATCGCTGGCGCCGCTGCTCCTCGCCTCAAATAATTGTCTAACTTTTCAGCCAGACAACTTTCCAGTCAGACAATGATTTTACTCACCCTTGTCACAGGGGGTGTAGCTTCTTCTTTCCCCCTCTGATCAGTTACACCGTGAAACACGCACATGGCCACCGTGTGTGATGTTAAACACATTCCTCCTGGAGAACAGTGGCCGAGGGTTTTGTTAATGCTTGTTTCCTGGTGTCAGCAGTAGAATGTTTATTCACCTCAACTGGATTGAAATAAGATACTTGGGAATGAGATGTAAAGTGTCACACAAACAAAACATTTATATAGAGGATAAATGGTTTCATTTCTAACAATTTCTTGCTTGTACTTTTTTGGTAAAGTTTCAAGGTTCAAGAAGGCTTTGTGAGGATGCTGTCAGCTTTACCCAAGATGAATATTTTCAAAAGAAGTCTAACATTAATAGAGAGTCCAGAATAGATCTGTCCTGTAAGTCAAAATGAAAGTAGAAGGGCAGCAGTTGGCCTCAGAACAATTATTCTGCATGACTTCTGTCCTTCATGTATTTTTCTTAGCATTGGCATTGAACAACATGTATTCTGAGGTTCCACCATGGCCAATGTCAGGCTCACCTACACGTTCTGATTTGAGACCAACACACTGGACTTCATGGGAACCTGGCAAGGTGTGATTTGACCATCTCTCCTAGGTCTTTCTGGCTTTATTTCCTGTGTGTTCATGGTAGCAGATTCTTATTTTTGAAACTTTTATCTCAATTCTGCGAGAAGTTTCAATTGTTTAGAATGATGGCAGATAACAGCTACAAAAGAGCTATAATTATTTTTTTCCAGTCATTCCCTTGACATGTTAATTTCTCATGTGTAGATGACTTTGTCAGAGGAACTGGCTTCCTCACTTGATCTAGACTCAACAATTTCTCTGAGAAATTTCCCTTCAGGAAGTGAGGACTCTATTGGAGACATCCAGGAGCCTCTGATACACAGGATCTTCCCATGTGAGCCAGGACTTTCAGAACTTGTCCTCAGTAAGAAATTCTCATTTATAATTGCACTTTACAATATTTTTGCTGGAACATATTTGCAGTTTTAGAAGCACAGGGTGTTGTACTGCAAAAGACAGTTACCCTGGGTGCTGAAATAAACAAGAGGTATGTCTGGATAACTGCAGGGTCTAATTTGTGTTTGCCATATGTTCTTCACATGATGGTATGTTACTCTCTTAAGCACAGTTTTAAACTGTGTTTTCCAAAGAGTCTCACTTAGCCTTGAATCCCATGCCTTCCACCCTGATTATATTCTGAAAGAGATTCCAGAACAGCGATTTAATTTAGTAAAATCAGCTTCCGTTTTTGAGGGGGGGGAAGACAGACTGAGCTAAGCCTCTAACTGATACTAGTATTTTCACTTCTTCACCTCCATTTAGTTTTCTTCCACATTCAGCTGTCTGCTGACCCACTTCCAGGCTGTCATCCATAGGTGTTAGCATTTGTTATGGATAGTGAATTTAGTCACAAGCATGCTTGTGGTACTAGCAGCCTGTTTGTTTATGTCATTGAGATGAATTTGCATGTTCTTGAGGGATGATCTTTTGGGAAAAAAGGAACAAATGTTAAGCAGTTTGTTTTCCAGTTGGCCGCTGTCACTTGACCTACCAAGAATATCAAGTTAATGACCTCCAGAACACAGGAACTTAAATAATCTCTACCAAACATTCTCTTTTATACAAGTTGAATGCCTGCAGCAGAAACTTGTCAATATAGGGACTGAAGTATTAACAGAATCACAGTTGAAGGCGCTCCCCTCTTGTGGAAATGGAGCGTGGTGCTGCACAGGCATGGTACAAAGGGCTTGACCAATTAGGAGACAGGATGGTGAAGGAAGAACTTGGAATTCTTTCCTTATCTTAGTTTGTTTGTACACCCCAAGTTAAAGTGCTATCCCTAAGTGCTACAAGTTGCTTGTAAGATGTATTTGCCCTACAGCACAGGAGAAATCCAGCTACCCAGAGGAATGCAGCCTCTCAAGATGCAGACCCAGGGCTGAAATGCGAACTCCATTTGTCACCCTTCCTGACAGCCAGGAGGCCCAGCAGTCTCTGGGCTCTTCAGTAGTCGATGTGCCTAACAAGCCAGAGGCATTTCCTGTTAGCCCTTTGGGCCCTGAGGACAGAAAGGATGAGACCTCTGTGTTTGGAGAGCATACGGAAGACGGACAAAAGGAATCTGTACAACCAGCGTTCCCTGACGTGACTTCAAAATACAGGCAAAGCAAGTGGCTAAAGTATCAAAACAGTGCTCAGCTTGACTCCATAACTCAACACAGTGATGACAGGGAAGTGCCCAATGACATCTGTGGTGAGAGCATCCTTGGAACGCTGCTGGGCCACACGGGAGAGAGCAGTGCCCTGAGCACAAGTGCTCCCAGCTCCGCGCCTCTGCTGACGGCAACGGGCATGCTTGGTAACTGCTCTGCAAATACTGGCAGCCAAGATTTGCTGTCAGAGAGGAAGCTGCATTCTCTGCACTTAAGTCAGACACCTTTGGCTGCAGCAACACAAAAGGTGTTAAGTCACCTGAGCCGCCACGCAGTAACAGGAGATGGCCAGGTGTGTAACTGTTCAAGCAAATACAGTTAAAAGTGGCAGAAATGTATTTTCCTGGACATGAACCTGATTTCCTGCAAGATACTATCAGTAGGATTGGGTGAAATGTTCCTACATAGGTAGAAGCACAAAGGAGCTGTGGCTACTGAACAGTGCAGCTGCTAATGTGGTTTTTAAGTGCTGTGACTAACTCTCTGTAAAGGTAATTCCTTGCTGCACACAGTGCCAGGTTTAGATTTATTTTTAATCTGAATGTCAATGGCAGGAAGATGAAATGAAGGCTGTTGGGCTGTTTTGCCATCTCCAATTGGTAAGAACGTGTTTTCAAGAGGTTTTTCTTGTGAAATCAGTGTTGTTTTAAGGAACAGCCATATCTCACTTCAAAGAGTAGTGTCTGACTTGAAAATAATTTACATTTCTTCACTTTTAATAAATTATGCCATTGGGTAAGCACCAAACAAATTAGCACAGCTGTTTGTGACCAGTAGACTGTCTTAAATAAATGGAGTGAACCGGAGAAAAAACCCCAAACTGACCATGAGTCAGGTTATAAAAGTTGTCCAATGACTCTGATTTTTTTACTTACCTTTGTTTTTTTTGAGAGTCAATGCATGCCATGCTTTCCAGTTCTTTAAATCTGTCTGTACAGTAAAATATTCTTGTGAAACAGGTGTGGAAATAATTGGGATATTTCATATACACAGTGTGTGTTATTTAATCTAATGGATTGAATTCTGTGCAGAAATGGTGTTAAAAATGGGGTTTATGTGCTCCTTCCCTGTTTCTAGGGCAGAAAACTTGATTCTTAATTAATTTCTAAAGCCTTTGAAAGTATCATTAGAAATGCAGGCTTCTTGTCAAGGGGCAGATTTCAAGTTCCTGGAACATCCTAAGTGACAGTCCGAGCTTTGTGCTGCAGCTCCAGGTGTCCTGTTGAACTCATGGTCCTGTGCTTGCAGTTATCAGAGTCTGCAGAAGTTTCTGGGGAAGGGGATTTGTATTTTGCTTTTAGAAAATGCTGCTTCATTGACAGTCTTCACGTTGAAATTTCTGGTTGCAAGAAGGAGGCCCTGATTTTTTTCTATTTAGTTGAGCTTATTAAGAAGAGCACAAAAGAAAAAAAAAAATGGAAAAAGAGAAGAAAAATGGCTGGGTTTTGGTCTCTCTGTACCATGCCATGTATCAACACTGGCATCACTGGGGGGGTTGCAAGTTTTCAAAGTTTCTTTTTCTGCCTTTTAGGACATCACGATTTCCCAGTTGTCTTTTCCTCCTGGGGATAAGGTGAAGTGTGCTCACCTTCCTAAAAGGCAGGTTGTCATCCCAACCACCTTTCAGTCACACAGTCACTACAAGCAGACCTTTGCAGCTGCTCTGACAGGTACGTCTAACGCCGTGCTGTGGAAAACACCATGGCTTTTAGACAGCACCTTTCTGGGGCTGCACAGAGCAGGGAGAGAGGGAGAGAGCTCATCATCTCTTGGAACAACTGGTTTGGGAGATATATATATATATATATCTCCTGAAATAAAGTCTGTGCCCACAATTGCAAAGACAAACCAAAAGATCAGCATGCTTCTGTTAAACTACAGAACCTGGTACCTGTTTACCAGCCTTTAGATTCCTACCTGAACTCTTTTATTTTCAAAGTTATTTAATAGCTTGTTTGGAGTCGCATACTTAAAAGTGATTTGAATGAAAGGAAGGCAGTTAAAACAAATCATTTGCACATGCAGTATGTGAATTTTACAGGTCACCTGGGTTCTTAGAGCTCAGATTAAATATTTTGATTCAGATTAGGGATTGAAAGTTTCAAACAAAAACCTATTTGTTGGAATGTACTTGTGTAACCATTTTACAGCCCTACTAATTATTCTTTTTTTCTCCTTCCTATGTCAAGAGCAATTAAACATCATGTTGTTTGAGTTGTCCCAGAGATTACACCATGCTCTGTCGAAAGTGGATATATCATTTTACACTCCACTGAAAGATGGGCAAAGTGAGAGCAAAGCAAGCAGCCTTCCACTCTGCAATCACATGCATCCTGCTAAGCTGGTTGTGGTTAAAAAAGAAGGTCAAAACAAGGTGCTGTTTATTCCTGGTTTCTTTACAGTCTGGGGTGTTTGTTGGGTGTATAGACCCTACTGTGCGAATGACAGCAGGGCAGTTCTCTGTGTCTCAGAACTGCAGGTTAAAGCAATGCGTTACAGAGATCACTTTTAAGATCAGTTGTGGTACCCACTGGTGTCCGGAATTGTTGATGTCATAGTTTCTCCATACAGAAGCAGTTCTATACCTGCAGAAAGACCTGAGTTTTTAATTTTCTAGGTTCTATGGAGTCTCTGTAAGTATGATCACTCACACTGGCTTCAGAAGCTGAAAGGTCAGGGAATGGGTCTGTTGCTTTATATTTTTTGCCTTGCTGGTTTTAATGTGCTAATGGTCCTTTTTCTCCCCCTTCTCAGGGCCGCTGGTTCTACACCTGCGATGCCCCAAAAGCCGAGCAGTGTTCCTTCTTCAAGTGGAGAGAAGACATGAACCTCACACAGATACAATCTAGACCTAGTGTAGTGCTTCATGATACAAAAAGCATTGGGACGTACCTCAGAAGTCAGAAGATCTGTCTCTATGAGGAATGCCAGCTTTTGGTGAGGTATTCTGAAACGTCACACACTCTTCCTCAAGTGCTAGGGGAATTGTGGATGTATGAATGTTCTGGGAGCTCTGGGTTTCAGTAGCATTTAACAGACTCTTTCATTAACTGTATTTAAAGACACTACAGTTCTACATAGAAATGCAAACACCAGGTTAGTGAAGGAGTAGCATTCACAGCAATGGCATTTCAGGCTGGTGTTCTTCTCAGAGAGAATCAAACCTGTTTACCAGCAGCGTGACCGATTGCTTAGTGCAACCCCAAAGTATTGCTGCATCTAATAGTTTGATTTATTCTCTTAGTGATTCTAATTTTCATGTTAGAAGTTGCATCGAAGGCCATTCTGTGCTGCTTAACTGGAGAGGAGACAATTTCAGTGTGGCTGTGTACAAGAGAAGTAGTTTGCAGTCAAGATGCGCAGTCAATCATATTCTGTGGTCCTGTAAATCAGTTTAAAACTTGCTAATGTAAGATGGCAAACAGCCACCAAGACCTGTGCTGTAAAATTTGGTCCAATCTGTGGAGTTTGCTTATTTTTGGTGGTGAATCCAGAATCTGCTGGTTGTTTAGAAACTTTTTTCTTCAAACCACAACAGGAAAGCCTTCGAAATTCAAACACAGCGGTGTGGCAAGTTCAAGAAATTCATGAATAGCCCTGCCAGATTTGATGGTGATTGCAAAAGCAAATTATACCTCAAACTAAGCAGAAAGGAACATTATTCTTTCTATAGCAAAGGTAAGCAAGTCTTAAGCATCAGAACAGCTGTCTATGTCCTGTTGTGCCTTTTAATGTGTAATCTAAAGAGAAAAACCGATTCCTGTTTTTAAACTCCTGACAACCCTGATAATCCAATTCCCGTTCTAGAAGGGCAACAAAACATGTCATTCATTCATCTTTCTTGTAAATATTCAGCAATACCTTCAGTTACCTTCAATTTCAGACAGTAAGTGCTAGAAGAATCACAGATTCTTTATTTAGAACTGAACTGACTCTTATTCAGGACTTTCTAACAGCCCCTACTTGTGTGTTAGTGGTGAATTTATTCACAGCTGAGCTGTTTTCTCCAGATTAACTCTCTCTAAAAGGCAGCAGTAGAAGCTGCTGATGAGAAGTCTCTCTTTTTTTTTGACAGATGATATTTGGGTCATTTCGAAGACTCTGAACTTTGATCCCCTTGATACTTTTATTGCAAGTAGTGCTTTCTTTGGACCATCCTCCAACAATGAAATAGAACTACTACCACTGAGAGGCTACTGTCCCTCAAACTGGCGATCAAATTGTGAGTTCTACACCAAATTATTCACTACTGGGGGGAAACAGCTATTGAGGGGGAAAAACCTGGGTGGCCACAAAGGATGAGATTAGAATTTCTGAAATCTAATACGTTTATTCCAAGTATTTCTTCCCCTGTGTTTCTTTGAATATGTAATTTGAGTCCAGTGCTTAATGCAATTCTTACCAGTTACCTTAATGTGCAAGGTAACTGATAAGAAATTCTAAACAGGTGATGAAGAAATGAGGATAATGTAGTCAATAATACACTACAGAATGCAAATTTAGTGTCAGAGTGTAGGTAACAGGAATGCATCATTATTGTCCTTGAAAAACAAACAATCAGAACCCCCAAACAATCCACTATGGATAGAAAGTTTCTATTTATATAAAAAGCCACATACTAAATCTGTGATTTGGCTGCCCTGTCATTCCTTTGTTGCTGCAGTCTAGAATGACAAAAAATTGGTGTTACAAAATTCAGAAAAAAAACCCCACAAATCTCACAGAGTCACCAGGTTGGGAAAGGCCGTTGAGAACATCAAGTCCAACCATCCCTGTCCTGTGCTGACCCAGATCCCTGAGCACCTCATCTCCCCTCTGTTACACACACCCAGGGGTGGGGACGCCCTCCCTGGGCAGCCTGTGCCAATAAGACAACGACCCATCTTTTCTTCTTAACGGAGCTGTTCTGATGGTTTGCTTAGGGGGTCTTGTCCTAGGGAACACTACCTCAGGAACAGTTATCCTATCAGCCTTCTCATTATCTGACTGGTCACCTTCCAGCAGGGCCTCATATCTGTTACTCAGGGGAACCTGGGGAGGAAGGACAGGCAGGGAAGGCACTCTCCTACTGCCCTTGCCATGTCCCTGCTTCCATTCATCCCTTTCATCTAGGCTGTCCTGCCTGGGGCAGGGTACAGGCTCACTCTGGTCCCGGATGCTGCCTACTGGGTGTTCACAGTTCTGTTGCTGGGAGGACAGAGCCTGGCTCCACCGATCTATCTCCAGCTCAGCCTCCCTGATGCTCATGAATCTGTCTAGTTTGTCTTTGAGCACATCTGCCTCATCTTGCAGATCTGAGCTCAGCTGAGGAGATCCCTGCTCTGCTCACACAGCCCTGATCAGAGCTGCTCCTGCTACCAGCACGCAGTGACATCCCTGCACCCTGAGACCTGCACAGCTCCACGCTGCTGCGGTTGTTGGAGCTGGGCTCCTGCTTCCACACTGGAAGGTGTTGGGGCCCTGGCCCTGCGCCAGGCAGACACCATCACTCAGTTCCTCACCACAGCTCAGTGACCCCCAACAGCCAAACTCACTGTCGCTGGCTGAGCTGCTGCTCAGAGCTCTCCCGCTGCCTGCGCTGTGTGGGTGGGCAGCAACCAGCCCCTGCCCCCCTGGGCCCCTT
This sequence comes from Gallinula chloropus, assembly GCF_964237585.1. Taxonomy (NCBI): domain Eukaryota; kingdom Metazoa; phylum Chordata; class Aves; order Gruiformes; family Rallidae; genus Gallinula; species Gallinula chloropus. The sequence continues at coordinate 91,820,434 of NC_140088.1, read as the reverse complement.
TTAAGGCTGGGGGTGGTGGGGTCCGTGCCGTCAGGGGGCGGGAGCCTTGGGCGAGCTGCTGGGTTCAGAATTCAGAAAAGCATTGGATACTTGTTCTGTTCTTAGGCTCTTTTTTAAGAAAGCATCTGCTTAGCTGTTTTGATGCAGATGGTTTACTGACACGATTCACCTCCTGAACTCCAAAGCCTTCTAAATATCTCAAATGTTCCTAAAAGGAGTAAGGATTTTGATCAAAGCTTCCCTCGCAGAAGGGTCCTAACGTTGGAATCACAAATGCTTCAGAATCAGCACCTTGAAAAGGCCAACAGGTCTCTCCTCGTCTGCAAAACTCTGGCAGACGTGGTGATTGGGTTGACTTGGTTTCTGTTGACAGGAGGTTGATTTCTCTCTTGGCATTTTGTAATTCATTGATTCATCCCATCTCACATCTTGGCTATTTTTTTCTCTTGTTTGTGCTGTTCTGTGGGGGTTTCAGCGTTGGTCCATGCCTTGCTGGTGTGTAATGCTAGCGGTGAGCTGACAGCTTTAAGAAACATGGAGGAGCATTTCAACCCCTCTACGCTGCCCCTAATACCATACCTACTAAAAATGTAAGTTCCTGTTTCAGTGATACTGTGTACAATTACATCAGTATGTGCAGAAAAAGAAGCCAACAAAAATACCACTGAGTTTTCCCTTAAAAAAAGGGGGGTGGGGGTGGGGGGTGGGGGGTGTGAGGAAAAGCCAGAAAAACAGTGCAAGGAATGAACTGTTGACCAGGTAGGATTTTCATTTATCTGGAAAGGAAAATAGAGCTGTTGCTTAACTCAGGGAGTTTAAGTTGTTTTTTTGTTTTTTTTTTTAACTAAACTGACCTGCAGCCTGTGTTTTGCATCCCAGAGATGAACACTGAGCATCACTCTGACCCTTAGACGACAGTGCAGTCACCGACTGGTCTGCAGTAGGTTAATGATTCACAGGGTTCAGGGGAACTGGTTTTCACTCCCAATGTTTAGATTCACCTGACACAAAACCTAACAACCAAATCTTTTCTTGGAGAATCAGAGCTATATAGGGATATTTCCAGGACAGCTTGTGATTCACTGCATCAGAGTCACAGAGCTGTAGGGGTTGGAAGTGACCTCCAGAACTCATCAGGTCCAACCCCCCTGTCAAAGCAGGGTCCCTAGGACAGGGCGCACAGGTCGGTGTCCAGACAAGTAGTTAAATCAATCCCTTCTACCTCTGACCACGTTCTTCTACCAGTCTTCATTCTGCTGAGCTTTACAGTCTTGGACTGTGTCAGATTGAAAGAATGATAAAACCCAAAAACCCATTTCATATGATCCAGTTTTCACCCAGAGAATTAATAAGGGGCAATAATACCCAGCCCAGGTACATGTCGGGGTGTAGGGGGCAGCAGCTTTTAATTATGTCAGCTGCTAATCATAAAGCTTCAGCATTTCCATGTCAGGTGAGTGGCAGTACTACAACCATGGGATACAAGTTGTACATGTGCAGTACAACTGCAACTTTGGACCCTTGTGTTTTTCTCAGGGATTTTGATTCTGAAAAGGCGATTCACAGAGTCAGCAAAAGAAAATTCACTCCACCTGCTGTCAGCCTGAAAAGCACAATGCTGCAGGGGCCTGCCAGCACAGAAGTGGCAGTGGGACTGGCTGAAAAGATGAACCAGATGTTCTCATTGAACCCAGATCAAGCTACATCGCTGCTTCAGATAGCCCGGATGATGGCCTCGCGCGAAGTCAAACCGGTGGAAGGTCACAGCTTCCCTATCGCCATCATACGTGGTATATACCAAATAATTGTGACATGTGCTAATTCATATGTAATGCCAGCGTTAGTGAAATACCCCTACATCCTCCCTGTGATGCCAGAGTGGACTTGTTTCCTTAACCATATCTGTACAGTTCCAGGCAGCCATAAAGGGAGATCTCCTTGTCTAGGTAAATGGTGACTTATTTTACATGCAGCCCAACAGATGACCTTGAATAAATCGCCTCTGTGTATGGAATATCCTTTTAAACTCTCATAATGCTGCTCTCCTCACCTACTTCATGTGTTTCCTGAAATTCCTTTCTAGGAGGAGCCCCCCACTGAGAATGACCTTGTCATGATCACATCCCTTCTATCATCACAAAGCTTCTGATCTTTGCATTTGCATTCTGCCTTTTGGAGGCTTTTGCAGAAGCACAGAGTTCATTCCTAGCAAGGTCTATACACAACATCAGTTATTTAGTGTCTTCTGCACGTTCCTTTCCACATTAAAACCACTTTTTGTCATGTGTCATCTGTGCTAAAATATCATATGATTTTTTTCCCATTACATGTTATTCCTTGTTGGTTTATACTCTGTTCTATCTTTGTTTCATTCCTTTTCAGCATGTACAGAAAGGCTACTAACATCTTAGCCTGAGCTTTTTTTTCTTAGGCTGCCATGCATATTAATTTAGGTTAAATTAGTTGTCATTCCAAAATAGTAACAACAATCTCTCAAATTCCTTATTCTGTGCCTGAAGGTGTGGTATGAGGGATGTGCACAGAGACACTTGGATTTGTGTTATTCTCATGTGCTGATGACACCTATAGCAAGCAATGCATGTGTCCAACCAGAAAATATAGGGAAAACACCTTGGCTTCCCCTCTTCTGTAGTTTGTTTTGACTTTTTAAAATTTATTGCAGGCAGTAAATGCAATGTGTAAGGCAGCTGGTTGGCCCTGGGTACCTGGAGCTGCTGCAGCAAGCACGTGCGATGCTCTTACAGGAATCACAGCACAGTATTTAACAAGATAAACTTCTGTCATCTAACAACTGATTAGAACTGTGCTTTCTAGAAAATATTCACGGGTAACTTCAGCTTTTTCTTCCAAAACACCAGGTGTTTTTGGAGCTGGAAAGAGCTACCTGCTGTCTGTTGTGGTCTTGTTCCTGGTAGAGCTCTTTGGAAGCAGCGAAGCTACGGAGAATCCAAGGCCAGCTCCGTGGAAACTTCTGATCGCTTCTTCCACCAACGTTGCTGTTGACAGGATACTGCTGGGGTGGGTTACTGACATTTCTCCCAGGCTGTTGTTCCATAAACAATAAGGTGCTTAGGTAAAGACAATTGTGCTGGTATTTCCAGTGCAGTGCTTCAGAAAGATGGCATTCATTCCGTAGAACGTGTTGCACACGAGCTGTAACTCTGCCCTTGCTGCTTTGCACTGCCTGCACAGGTTACAAGGCTAGCCCAGGCTCACATCGGTGTCTGCTCTCATCAGAGTTACTGTTAAAATCCATCAGGACAGAGAATAGGATTGCCTGGGAACCCTTAGGAAGCAGCAACAGAGGCAAGGGGAAGGAGGGATGAGAGAGGGAGAGGCAGGGAGTCAGGTTTAGGAAGCTTCCGACTGAAGCAAATGGGAAAGTTTGGAAGGATGAAGGGAGGAAGGGAAAGTACAAATGCAGAGCTATTTCTGAGAGGAGAATCAGAGGCATTAAGCATTTTTGAGACAGATCAGGATGAGGTGATTCACTGATTTACTCAAACTGTGCCCCAAGTTACTTCACCTGGTTAATCTCACAAGTCTGTGTTATTCCCTGTTCTGATGTGTCCATTAGCCCTTCTAGACCCACTTTTAAATTCTTCAAAATCTGTCATTTCTCTAACATGTATCATCTCTTTTTCTTTCAAGTCTGCTTGATCTGGGATTTGAGGATTTTATCAGAGTGGGAAGCATTAGGAAAATCACCAAAGCAATCCTTCCCTATAGGTAAGAATCTTAAACCTTTGAGGGATTGAGGCTATTCTAAGATCCATGGTAATACACACGCTGTAAAATTCCTATTTTGAAGTCACTGCTTACCCCAGTTATCTCTGCTGTAGTGCCCTGTTTGTCCTGTAGCTGCTTAGAAGCATGCAGCCTACCTACTGCTCCCCACACAATTTGGGAGAACAAAGTAAAGTCCAAGATGAATAAAGATTAACTTTCCATCCCTCGGTGCCAGTAGTGTACCAGTGGTGTAAAACGGTGTAAGAATTAAAACCTTCCCTGTCCTACTCCACTCTGAGGCCAGCGGTGGGCACGGAGAAGATGTTTCCTATGTGTGCCTCTGGTTGGGGTGGTAGGGTCTGAGCTGGTGGGATACAGACCTGGTTTAAAGCAGGTATCACACCAGTCCATCCCAGCTGGACTGTGGGTAGGGCAGAGCTTTGTTGGAAAGCCCCGCTGTGCATAAAGGATGATGATTTTTCCTGACTGCATGCAAGCACTGTTGTTTTCAGTCATTCTAATGTGTGTTATAACATCTTTCTGAAGCTTACACGCTGGCTCAGGAGGTGAAACTGAGCAGTTAAAAGAGCTGCTTGCTCTCCTGAAGGAGGATTTAACTCCAGCTGAAAAGAAGTACGTAAAGAAGAGCATTGAGCAACACAAACTGGGGGCCAACAAAACTATACTGCAGCAGGTATGGTCAGAGCAACTCACTGTGTCTTATCCAGCCAACAGAAACCAGGAATCCTGCCAAGCTCCTTGTGAAATGAAGGGCAGGACCAGGACAGGCCTGATGCCACAGTCATTGCCTTCCTTGGTGCGGCTTGTCTGGCAGTGACCCTTCAGTTATGAGGCAGGAACCCTTTTTGAACTGTGCTGTGGTTGGATTTAATTTTACCGATCGAGTTTACATGGTGGAGAGAAAGATTCCTGAGCACAGCTAGTCTGTACCATCACCTTGAAATTAAATGTATATAGGCACAAGGGTAAAAGGACTGAGCTGAACCTATCCTCGAGCTGTGCATTGAGATGATTCCAAATACATTTAAAGTAACTTTTCATCAAAGTATTACCATGTAAAATTACTACTTCCTATAGGGAAACCTCCTTGGTTTCCAGTCTTTCCAGCTGTTTGCCTTTCCTCCTCAGTCCTGACTCCAAAAACCCCAGAACAATTCTAACAGAGCACATGTGAGTGATTTGCTCCTCGTGCTTATTCTCGCCGCTCACTGCTGCCATGTGTGCTGCTGGGGCTCAGCTGGGTTTTGCAGAATTGTGTCAACTGGACCAGACCTGCTCTTAAAATCCATCAGTCTGTGAATGGTTCTAACATACGAACACCCCAGGCATAAGAAACTGTAGCCCTGGATGTGTCTCCGTGTACACACAGTGCCATTTACTGGAAGACAGTATAGCCTTTTTTTTTGAGACCCAGTGAGTACCAGGCAGCGTGCAGAACCGCTGCAGGTTAAAGGAGGTATATCCTACTATGTGTCATGGGGTTGCCCCAGCTGGGAGCCAGGCACCACGCAGCTGCTTGTTGTTTAAGAAGCAGGGGGGGTGGAAATGAGGGAGGGAGAAAGGCAGGGAGAAGAAAACCCAAGGAACCAAACTCGGGGGCTGGAATAAGGAGAATTTACTGGGATAGCAGAGAGAGATAATACCAGTAACAGGACTTTACAGCAAAATGTGTGAAACTGGTGACACACAGTGCAGTGTCTCACTGACCCACACAGCTCACGGACAGCTCAGAGCCATCCCCAAACCAGACTGTCCCCAAACCCACAGGTCCTGGAGCTGCCAGCTCCCCACCCCCCCAGCCCCCTTTATGCTGAGCATGAGGTACCTGGCATGGGATACCCCCTCTGGCCAGTTCGGGTCACCTGTCCTGGCTGGGTCCCCTCCCTTCTCATTAGCAGGGAAACAGGAACACCTGAAAAGCCCTTGATTGCTTGGGAACAACTGGAAACATCCCTGTGTTACCAGCACTGCCTCATCCTGACTCCCAAACAGGGCATCCACCACTGCTAGAGAGAGATTCACTCTGTCCTGGCTGAACCCAGGACATACATACTGCACGTAAATCAACTATTAAATGATCTTACTTTTTGTCTGCCTGTTTTCCCCTCGCTAACAACCAAGGTGAAAGTGGTGGGAGCGACCTGTGCCGCCTGCCCGTTCCCCTGTCTGAACGCTCTGCAGTTTCCAGTAGTGATGCTGGACGAGTGCAGCCAGATGACCGAACCTGCGTCCCTCCTGCCCATCGCCAGGTGCGGCCTTCCTTTCCTCTTCCAGTGGGGAAGCAACTCAGCTGCCAGTGACACCAGGGAGGGGGCTGAGTCCCCACACTGAGTGTGTTTAACAGACAGGTAGATGAGGTGCTCAGGGATCTGGGTCAGCGCAGGACAGGGATGGTTGGACCCCATGGGCTTAAAGGGCTTCTGCAACCTTGTCACTATGACACAACTTCCGAGGCTGGCCAGGCTTCTTTTGGCAGGGCTTGGCCAAGCATCTTCTCAAGAATGCCAAGGTCTGAGGTCCCAGCTTCGAAAGCAAGAAGCACCATTTTAAACCAAGGCGTGCTCTTGGGTTGCCTTCCTGGAGCTACAGTGTTATTTTAGCCATGGAAAGAGGGTGATGGAGATGGGAGCCTGATGGAAAGCAATTAGTAATACATAACTGCGACACAGGCTTTTGTTATGAACAGTTCAACATCCTTTGGAGATCTCCCCTTATTATTTAACCTTCTTGTTTAGGTTTCAGTGTGAAAAGCTAGTCCTTGTGGGAGACCCTAAGCAGTTACCACCAACTATTCAGGGGTCTGAGAGTGTCCATGACAAGGGCCTGGAGCAGACTCTCTTTGACCGGCTGTGCTTAATGGTACGTACTACCAACCACCTCTTCTGAGGAGACAGAGGGTGAAACTGTAGGTCTGCTGAGGTTGTTAATTAAGGTTTTAAACCAGCTGGCATTGCCAAAGAGTTAGTAACTCTTTCCTGGACACACTTTCTATGCCATAATTCTTCAGGGACATAAACCAGTACTCCTTCGGACACAGTACCGCTGCCACCCTGCTATTAGCGCCATAGCCAACGAGCTGTTCTATGAAGGAAAGCTGATTGACGGTGTTTCCGAGGAAGACAGAAGTCCTTTACTGGATTGGCTTCCAACACTATGTTTCTATAGTGTTAACGGGGTAGAGCAAGTAAGTTTTTAAACATTTCTTACATAAAAGGTCCATTCTGTAGGGGGAGTTCTCCCCATTCTGTTCCTTTTAGCATTCTGTTTGAGGGAGCTAAACTGGAAATATTCTTCCCTGTTCCCAGACTGAGAGAGACAACAGCTTTTACAACATGGCAGAAGCTCATTTCACAGTCAAGCTCATCCAGTCACTGATTGCAAGTGGAATAGAAGGGTCTGTAATTGGTGTGATCACTCTTTACAAAGCACAGATGTGGAAGGTTTGTAGAATGCAGCAACAGCAAGCCTACTTTCTCCTGGGTATCTGTTTAGAGCAAACACTCTGTTTCAACTAGGAAGAGCCAACTAGAAGTGTGAAACAAATGCTGGATAGGTAGAGTTTAGCATCATTTCTTTTACTAAAATTTCTTATTTTAAAAAATAAACCTATACCTCCCCTCTAAATTGAATCAAAATACTTAGTTTAAACTTACCCTGAAAGCAAATAAAACCTCTTTGTTTTTCCTTCTGCACATGCACTTGGAACTGCTGAGTTAAATGGTACTTCATTTCCCATGGTTGAATTAGGGGCTGCTGAGCAAGGCTGGAGTTGTACCTCACCCCACTATCCAAGGCCTGCTGTGGGCTGTGTTATTTGTAAACGGCTGCACCAAAGAACGTGCCCATGCTTGGTCAAAACCAGGTTCACCACGTAGCCTTGTCCCACGACCCGCTGCTTTACTGTCACCACACTCTGTGGTGTCTCACTGGGGGTCTTGGTTCAGACACACTGAGCACATTTGCCCGAGAGAAGTGATCACCTGTGAGCAGCACAGCTCCTCACCACCCGCACCCCTTACCCACAGGTCCAGAGCCTGCTGAGCAGCGTGCATGCCGAGGCTTTTGCTGTTAAAGCTGTCCAGGTCTCCACTGTAGACGCGTTCCAGGGAGCTGAGAAGGAGATCATTGTTTTGTCCTGCGTGAGAACAAGACAAATGGGGTTCATCGACTCGGAGAAGAGGATGAACGTCGCGCTAACGAGAGCCAAGAGGCATTTGTTGATTGTTGGAAACCTGGCCTGTCTGAGTAAGAACAGACTGTGGGGAAGAGTAATCCATCACTGCAAAGGTAACACCTGCTTTTCCTGTACTGTTGAAACCATGCAGCTCATCTTGAATCACACTGCCTATACTACACATTATGCTCTATACTGTGTATATATTGTGCATGTTATATATAGAAAGCATATAGTATGCATGCCTGTGGTGGTTCAGCCCCAGACAGTGGCTGAGCACCACACACCACTCGCTCAGTCCCACAGGAGACAGACAGACAGAGCCTGCATGAGGTGGGGTAAGGACAGATACTGACAAAAATCACTGTGACTGTAGAACAGCAACAGCCAGTTACACTCACACCCAGTGCTCACACAGAGAGCCTTACTGACCTGATGATGACAGATTACTGCCCGACAGCAAGGACTGGGTGACCAACTGACCTGACATCCCAGCCACACTCAGACTGTCCTGGAGGCAACAAGCCCCTACCCCTCCCCAACCAGCTGCTTTTATGGGGCAGTGGTGTCAGGGGGTGTGGAAACAGCCCAGGGTAACTCAGCTCACCTGGGCTGGCTGCTTGGGGAGAGGTTACCTCTGGCCTGGCCAGAACCAGGACAGTGCCATATAAAACAGTATATTTATTACCCATAAAACACAGGATTTCACAGGGAAATGTTTTCCTAGTTTTCCTTCTTCTGATGCCACCAGGCAGCTACATGCCAAGCCTGCGAGCACACCGAAACCCGCTGCTGCATCTGCAAGTCCCCTTCTGCTTTGCTTTACGTGGTAGACCCAGGCAGAAACATGTTACAACCAAATTCTTCCTGATTTCTGAATAAAATGCTTAAATAAGGGAGAGGAAAAAGGAAAACACAGGGTGGTTTTCTGCAACTAGGGGCTTGCTGGCTTTGGAAGGTAAATTTTGAGCTGCTAGGAAAAAAACTAGAGATCAGCTAACGCTACCGAGTCATTCCCAGCTGCTTTGCTGGCAGGTCATTCACCATCTTGTGAATACACGTGGGGTTTATTTTATCAGACTGCAGAGGGAAATAAGAGTTTTGGAAAGGGTTTGGTGTTCCTCTTCCAGAGGAAGCGTCTCGATAACAGTTGAACCCTGAAGAACAATTTTCAAGCATAGAAACAGTGCAGCTGCTTGCCAGGCGTGGGGAAACCGATGCTCGAGTCCCCGCAGACTGATCGCACGATGGGTGCTGTGAAGGGAGATGTAACGATCCTGTTCATTGCTGCTTTCAGGGTGTGAAGATGGATTACAACATGCAAGCCAGTGTGAGCAGCAGCTAAATGACATCCTGAAGTGTTACTTGGAGAAATGGAAGGAAAAGGAGCAGAGCAAGAAAAAGGAAAAATAGAGTGTGCCCCTGTTTTAGGAAGAACCCTCGAGCTGTGTGTCTGTGGAAATGAATGATTGCAGATCCACTACCTGTATTTAATGTGGGACATTCCCAGTTGTATCTCCCTGCACTGACGTGTCTGTTCTGACCTCTTGTTTGTATGACTAAAATGAATAAAGTAACTTTATCTGCTTGATAACTGAAATCCTTGTATACTTACGGGGTACTGAATTGTATTCCTGTTAGACAGAGTTGGAACATCACATCTGAGACTAGTTCTACACTGCCTATTTACAGGGCGGTGACATCTATGAAGGACCATGGCTAAAACAAGTGAAAGGATTAAAAAGCCCACACTTTGTACATCAACAGAGGGGAGCAGAGTGACCTGTATTGGGCTCATTTTATTACAGGGTTTAGGGTAAGATCACTTGGCTTTTTTGTAGTTTGGAAACAAAGCTGAAGGATTTTTTGGTTTGGGACAGAGTCCTGTTGTGTAAGAAACCCTCCAGCAAGAAAAAACAACCCAAACAAGTTAACTCACCTTTACCACTGCAGAAGTTTGTGCGTGGGCTGTTGCTGGAGGAGCACAGGATGCCTCTAGATGCTGTTAAAGCTCCTTCGGGCAGAGTGTGAGGCAGTCAGGAGAGGCTGCGGCAGAGGTGGGAACTGCTGTTGATGAGACCTGTTAGCTCAGGGCAGCGTAAGGAGGCAAAAGGAAAAGCTTGAGGGGGGGTGTTGATTGGTGTAAAACTCATCATGAGCCAGCAACCCGGCCTGCAGCCCCGAAAGCCCCCTGTGTCCCGGGCTGCATCCCCAGCACGGGCACAGGCAGGGCTGGGAAAGGGGGATTCTGCCCTTTGGCTCTGGGACACAGACCCCCCGGCAGCGCTGCCTCCAGCTTGGGGGGTCCCCAGGACAAGGGGGACACGGAGCTGTGGGAGCCAGTCCCCAGGAGCCCCAGAGATGATGGGAGGGCTGGATGGAGCCCCTCTGCTCTGGAGCCAGGCTGGGAGAGCTGGGCTGGCTCAGCCCGGAGAAGAGAAGCTGCTTCAGAGGAGAGCTCCCAGCCCCTTCCCGTCCCTCGAGGGGCTCCAGGAGAGCTGGAGAGGGGCTGGTGCCCAGGGCAGGGAGGGCCAGGCCCAGGGGAACGGCCTCCAGCTGCAGGAGGGGGATGGAGAGGGGCTGGGGGGCAGGAACCCTTCCTGGGGAGGGGGGAGGCCCTGGCACAGGGTGCCCAGAGGAGCTGGGGCTGCCCCGGGACCCCTGGCAGGGCTCAAGGCCGGGTTGGATGGAGCTTGGGGCACCCTGGGCTGGGGCTGGGGGGCTGGGGGTGTCCCTGCCCGCGGCGGGTAACACACACAGCGGGAGCCGGCGGCGGGGCTGCTGACAGGGGACTCCGACCCGCCCGGGCTGCACGGCCCCTGCGCCCGCCGCCGCCAGGTGGCGCCCCAGGCCCGGCGGAGCCCGCGGGGTCCCCGGCGCCGGGAGAGACCGGGAGCCGGGATGGGACCGGGAGCCGGGATGGGACCGGGAGCCGGGAGAGACCGGGAACCGGGATGGGACCGGGAGCCGGGATGGGACCGGAAACCGGCAGGGACCGGGAGCCGGGAGAGACCGGGAGCCGGGATGGGACCGGGAGCCGGCAGGGACCGGGAGCCGGCAGGGACCGGGAGCCGGGAGGGACCGGGAACCGGGATGGGACCGGGAGCCGGGATGGGACCGGGAGCCGGGAGAGACCGGGAGCCGGGATGGGACCGGGAACCGGGAGGGACCGGGAACCGGGAGGGACCGGGAGCCGGGAGGGACCGGGAGCCGGGATGGGACCGGGAACCGGGAGGGACCGGGAGCCGGGAGGGACCGGGAGCCGGGATGGGACCGGGAACCGGCAGGGACCGGGAACCGGGAGGGACCGGGAGCCGGGATGGGACCGGGAGCCGGGAGGGGCCGGGAGCCGGGAGGGACCGGGAGCCGGGAGACTGGAGGGACCGGGCACCGACATGGAACCCGGCACGGGGATGGACCCCGAGCACCGGGAAGGACCAGGCGCAGGGATGGGCAGGGCACCGGGATGGGAACCGGGCAGCGGAAAGGAACGGGCACCGGGAGGGACCGGTCGCCGGGCGGGACCAGCCCCGGGCGGCAGCATCCCGCACCGCCCCTCGCCCCGCAGCGCGACGGTCGCTCGGGCGCGGAAAGTGGCGAGAGGCAGAAGCGAAGCGGGGAAAAAGAAGGAGCAGCGGAGGGTTGAATAGCGCCTTTAAATTACTGCTGACACCTCTGTTACAGCTCCCTAAAATCTCAATCAACAACCCATTAGAACTCAACGGGAGTAAAACTAAATCCTCGTTTAAGTGTATTTATCCGCTCTCTTTTCTCTCTTTCAAATGCTAAATCCATTTCAGCATATGCCCCTTCTTTCTCTCCCCTTTCTCTAAAGACTGGCAGCCCCTACTACTCTTGTAAATATGAAAGATGCTAATCATATGACATATCACGTCTCAGTCGGAGCCTGGAATAAAGCCTTGAGATTTGGGATCATTGCCTCCAGACAACAGCTTCATCAGCCGGAAAGTTGGTTTTTTTCTCCTTTCCTTCAACTCTCAATCCCTTCTTTGTCTGGGGGAAAATGCGGCCAACTCGAGCCACCCCGGCCATATGGTTCACTCTGTGTTTTCTTAGTTGAATCCTGAATTGTTTGTGACTTGCGAAGGGGTTTTTTGGGGTTTTTTTCTTCTTTCTTTCTCTTTTTCTTCTTTTTTTTTTTTTTATTTTTTTTATTTCGAGCTGCTATAAAGACATAGCCGAGGCTGCCCGCAGAGGCTGCCCGCAGAGGCTGCCCGCAGAGGCTGCCCGCCGAGGCTGCCCGCAGGGGCTGCCCGCAGGGGCTGCCCGCCGAGGCTGCCCGCCGAGGCTGCCCGCAGAGGCTGCCCGCAGGGGCTGCCCGCAGAGGCTGCCCGCAGAGGCTGCCCGCAGGGGCTGCCCGCCGAGGCTGCCCGCACCGGCGGCGCTGCAGGGGCACTGCACGTTCTTCACTCCTCCCGCAGCCACTTCACCGCTACCCCCCTGCCCCACGGCCGAAAGTTCCCGCAGCCCCTTTAACGATGACGCGACCCACTGATTGCAGGGACCTCGGGCTGGGTTGCGGGGTGGGTTTTTCTTTCCGTTCGGTGGACAAAAGCATCTTCCCAAAGGCCAGTTTGTCTGTCCATCCACACCGCGGTTCGAATTTGCGGCACGCGTGGTAACTGTACCTGCAGATGCGCTATGGCATCTGCCCCAGGAGTACCTGCAGTACCCTACGAGTATCTACGCCGCTAGCAAAATCTCTTGGAGAAATGCCTTGGCCAACGAGAAGCCCCGAAGCACTTTAGGTAAAGGAAGGGTGGCTTTTAAGCCCTGTCTAAATTAGGAGCTGAATGAGTTCGGTGCGCCCGAGTTTGGATAGCCCCCTGTTCGATAGCAGCCTGCCAAATTTCCTTTCTCTTTCCTTACACAAACGCCCCTCCCGGTCCAACTCCCCCCACCCCCACCCCCCCACCCCCCCCAAAAAAAAGGCCTTTTCACCAAATCATTAAATTCTACAGAGGTGGTCAAGCTAGTCCCGCTTTTCAGGCGATGGAGAAAGAAAAGGGTCCTTGAAGTTTAGAAGATGCCCAAGGAAAACTCATTGAATGACATCAAAAGAATGAGTTTCCATAGCTGTTGAAGCACGAGAGCCGTGTAGCCGCACAAAGGCGGGTTGGGGCAGTGGGACTGTCCCACTGCTCTATCCCAGCACAATTGGGTCACTGAAATAGGGAATTAATTACCATTGGAGAGTGGGCAGCCCATTCACCGCTGGCTGAGTTTTATTAAACGCCAATATAAATAACAAAACAACTCTTGTGGCTGCGCTATTCCTACACGCCAAAGGAAGGATTATGCCGGGGATTAACATCTTAAAGTCTATGAGACTTTCTGACTCAAGGCTCGGAGCTGGTAATCGTATTTGTCTCCTGGTTCAGCGATTAGTGCTCTCCCTCGCGCACCTTCGCCGGGCCGGCCCAGTGTCCCTTTTGCAGGCACCGGGGCTGCCACACAATCGGCTGTTCTTTTCCCCACGCCTATAGAAAAGAATAAGAAGACTGAAGCGTGTTCACGCCATCCTCAAGCTTCTTCTCTTCTTCATGGGAAAGGAAGGCACCGGCGGCCTTTTTTTTTCTCACATGGGGAGGGGGGAGGCAAACCCTCTTGGGGGGGCGGATGGGGGGGGCAGGATGGTAAAATCGCTCCGCAGGCCTGCACCTGCCATGCAAATCTGATGGGAACAATCAGCTCCCAATGAGGGGCTCGTCCACCCGGGATGGGGTGGGGGGGTGGGGAGTGGTGCTGGAGCGGGGCTCGGAGGGGAGGACCCCTCCCTGCCTCGATTCCAAACAGACCCCAAACTTGTCAGTGTGGCTTGGGAGTCGGGGGCAGAGGGGGCTACTCCTCATCCCGCGCCTCCCTGGGGCAAGCATGGGGAAGGGGGCTCGGGCAGGACCTGGCTGGGGAAGGGGGGGTGACACACTGCAGCAGCCTCTGATTCTTCCCGCACGGAGCATCCTGCTACCCTGCTGGGTGGGGACACATTCTGAGCCCCCAGTTTAAAGGCAGAACCGTACCAGTCGTGGGATTTGTGGGTGCTACCACAAACCTGGGCACCCCAAAACCACCGCTGAAGCCTCACCGTATCAACACCCTGGTCCCCCAAACCCTCAGAAGACCCATGGTGGCGAGGCCTTGGGGGCCAGCCGGCATGATGGAGGCAGAGGAGGGAGGGGTCAGGCCATCCTACCCTGCAGCTTTGTCCCCCCTTGCCCCGGGGCGGTGGCGGGGGGCAGGGAGGAGGGACCCCCCTTTCACCTGGAGCAGGCAAGCCATTAATGCTGGCTCACAACTTGTGAGGTCGAAGTGTGGATGGGCTGTATCCAAAGGTCTCTCAGCAACACAGACCCTAAACTTTTAGGGCTATCGGGTCGCCTCAGAGTTCAATCTTCTTACAGCAAACAAAGCCTCTCTGAAGGCCCCCCCTCCCGCACACCAGCTCAGCGGCCTTTCTTCCTGGGCTGTGTGATAAGCTTAAATCATTGTGCTCCCCCCTTTCTTGATCGTCGCCTACTTCGGGCTTTTGTTCCCGCAAAGTAGGATTGAGCCTGGCAAAGGGGCTGAAGTTGAACAGTTTGACCCTGGGAGGACAGTTCAGGCGGTGGGCAGCGCTCCCTCGCCACCCCCCAGAGCCGCCTCTCCCTGCGGCTCTCGGCGGAGCGGCCCAGCCCCTCTCTTCACCCCGGACACTGGCCGCAGACCACACAAGCGCCTCTGGGACCCGCCGTGCCGGGCGGGTGCTGAGGCGTCGGTACCCGACTCGTCCTCGGTCCCCTTGCCCTGGGGGAAACCTCTGCGAGGGGAGGAGGGGGGACTGGTGGCAGGGTATGAGCTGAACCCCGAAAAGCCACCCTGTTGGGTTACACACCCTTCTGGAGAAGGCTGGGCTTGTGCCCTCCTGCTGCCTCTCCCCACTGTTACACCGCCTCACCCCTCCATCGCCCTCGATGAGAGGACAGGAACCTCCATGGGGGCAGGAGGGACAGTCTGGACCTGTCACAGGTGACCCTGCTCTGCATTTTGAGGTCCCTTCGCATCACTCTCCTGGGATGCCAAGGGGAACCTACGGGTTTCCCATTTTTCAAATGGGAGAAGCATCAAAACCTCTTGGTAGGAGTCAAGAGATTTCCTAACGGGATCAGTGGAGTCACCATGAATGGGCTGTCATGGATCTTGGAGGCCACAACTGGACACAACGGCTGTTGGGCTGGCAACAGCAGCACAGGAGGACACGGAACAGGACCACAAGCCAGCTCAAGTACCACAAATGCCACTGGAGGCAGCTGCCCGGCTGCGTCTGTGCTCCCAAGGAGCGGAGCAGGCAGCAAGGCGAAGGGGCCCAAACACCACTGGCACAGCCGCGGTGTGCCCCACGAGCTGTCCACTGGAGGTTTTCACCCTTTTGATCTATCCCAGGCTTTTTTCCCCCGTTGGTTGCAAATAAAACTGTTCCAAAGCCCATTTCCCTCCCTACCCCCAGCATGAATCGACTCAGTGACAATGTTTCCAGGCAGGGAGGACGTCCAACGCCAGGCCGACAACACGGCGCTACGGGGCCTGGCGCTGGACGTCCTCCCGCGCCCTCCCTTCCTCCCCGGCCAGGCAGAGCGAGCCTGCTGACCCCGGGGGCATGTCGCCAGGCCCAGCTATTCACTGGGGCTCTCTGCCCCAGAGGGTGGTCTGGAAGGGAAGTGGGGAGGGGGGACTGACAAGCTGGGGGAGACGTGCGTGTGTCAAGGCTTCTTTGAGGCTGTGCTGCCTCCAGGAGCTGCGTGTGACAGCACCGAGCCAGGCTGCAACCTGTCTGTGGGGCCAGCAGTGTTCCTCAGGGCCCAAACCTGTGTGTCAGAGGCACAGAGGGCTTCTCCCTATGTGGGGGGCTTCTCCCTGCACAGGGGGCTTCCTCCACTCTCCGCAAAACCTCCGGAAAACAGACAGAAAAAGGCAAAGGCCTTGGGGGGCAGAGGTGTCTGGGGATGGGGGTGGGAACACGGGTGGGGGGGAAGACACAAGGCTGCCTCCAGGCAAGCCGGGTATGGCAAAAGCTGCCATTCCCCTCCGGAGCTGGGTGTTAAGTGGGGGGTGAGGGTGGGTGTGTGTTCTCTGGTGCAGGTGCGGGGATTGCCCCCTGTCCCGGGGATCCCCTCAGCACCCTCCTCGGCCTCCCCCCACAAGCCTGTTCCCAGCTGAACGCTGGGAATCTGTGTGTGTCCCCCCCCCCCCGGGGATGGGGCAGCGCAGGGGATGCCCCCCCGGTCCCTGGATATGGACGGAGGCGGGGGGGTGGGGTGAGGTGTGTGGGGCGCGCGTAGTGTCTGGGGGTGTCTGTGAGGGGGTGCGTGGGTGGGGGGTGGCGATGTGCGGGGGGGGGGTGCGCGCGGGGCTGCGGCGGCCGCCGGCGGCCGTTGGCGAAGGGCTGAGCGGGCACGGGCTGCGGCGCGCGTGGCGCCCCGATTGGCCAGCTGCGCCCAGCGACCCCCCTCCCCCCACTCATTAATAAATTAGCGGCACGCTCCAGCCGAGCGCGAGGCGCCAATGGCGGCGGCCCCGGGGGGGCGGCCGAGCCCTGAAAAGAAAAGCGGGAGGCGCGGGAGGGGCGGCGGGGGCCCCGGGGGTAGGTTTGATTGTTCCCCGCGGGGTATATAAGGGGTGTTAAGGAGGGTCGTGTGCCAGACACGCAGCCGCCGGGCCCCGGGCAGCTCCGCCGCCGCCGCCCCGGGGCGCGTGCCAGCGCCGCGCCCCCGCCCCCCCCCCGCGCTCGCCCCCGTCCCTCCCCTCCTCCCTCCCCCCCCCCCTTTCCTTTTCTCCAAACCCCCCTTCGCCCGCCCCGTCGAACCGTCGGACCGTTAAGCCGCCCGCGGTCCCTCCCGGTGCCGCCCCGCAGGATGCTGGTGAAGGCGGAGGGCCTGGCGCCGCCGGCCGAGGACGAGCTGCTGCTGCTGGGCTTGGTCTCGCCCGCCCCTTCGCCCTCGCTGCCGTCCAGCGCCGAGGAGGAGGAGGAAGAGGAGGAGGAAGAGGAGGAGGAGGAGGAGCTGCGCGCCGCCTCGCCGCAACGACCCGTCGAGGCGCCGGGCGCCCGGGGCTTGAGGCGTCCGGAGGGGAAGCGGAGGCCGGGACGGAGCCGCGGAGCCCCGCGGGCGGCTCGGACGGCGGAGACGGCGCAGAGAATCAAGCGGAGCCGGCGGCTGAAGGCCAACAACCGGGAGCGCAACCGCATGCACAACCTGAACGCGGCGCTGGACGCCCTCCGCGACGTGCTGCCCACCTTCCCCGAGGACGCCAAGCTCACCAAGATCGAGACGCTCCGCTTCGCCCACAACTACATCTGGGCTCTCACCGAGACCCTGCGCCTGGCCGGGGCGGCGCGGCTCGGCCCCGAGGCGGCCGTGGGGGCGGCTGCCGGGGGGAGCGCGGCCGCCGAGGGCAGCCCCTCGCCCGCCTCCTCCTGGAGCGGCGGCTCCGCCAGCCCCGCGCCCTCCGCCTCCCCCTACGCCTGCACTTTATCCCCCGCCAGCCCCGCCGGCTCCGCCTCGGACGCCGAGCACTGGCCGGCCCCGCCGGGCCGGTTCGTCCCGCCGCCGTTACCCCGCCGCTGCCTCTAACCCGCGCCGGGGGGGGTCCCCGGGGCTCTGTGCGTGCGTGTCCGTGTGTCCGTCCCATCCTCCATCCCTCCCCGGCATCTGCCCGCTTCCCAGGGGCGGGCTGTGGGAACGTCACCTGCCAAACCAAACTTCATCCGTGCCCCCCTCGCTGTCCCTCCCTCTCCCCCCGATGTGCACTTTGTCCGGGTTCCCAGATCTGTCACCGGGGCTTTTGTGTGTGTGCGTGTGTGTCCCCGCTCCCCCTTTTGCCATCTGTCCCTTATGATTTATTGGGGGGAGGGAGGGGGGGGGGGGGGGGGGAAGAGAAAGGGAGAAAAAAAGAAAAAAAGGAAAGAAAACAACAAAAAAAAAGGAGTAAATGGTATTGTTAGGGGTGCAGGTTAGAAGTCATTGTATAATTTGTAGGCTTTGTGAGGGCTGAATGCAAGCGTGGAAATTTAGGCTGAACTCTCTATCAAAAGGGAAAAATGTAGAGGGAAAAGGGGGGGATTGGGGGGGAGTGGGGAGGGAGGACCTCCTCATGCATTATTTATTTCGACCTTTAGGGGACGAGGAACTCCCCCCTTCTTTCAGGAGATTAAAAATAAATCAACAGACTGAAAACCTAAACAGACACGGGACATTACAGCGATCAGCCACACACGTGTTCACGGTTATTTATTATAAAGAAAGATTTCATGGCAAAGATGTATTTTTTTTGTATAATTTACAGAGTTTATTCTAGTATCTATTTACAGCTGGAGAGCAAAGGGATTGTTCTTGTGAGAAAAATATAAATAAACTAAATCTCTAATTTTGGTAACTCCGGGGTCGCTGCTGCTTCTGGTTTCCACAGCATCATGCCCAGGGGAACAGGGCTGGGGGGAGTGGGACGGTGCCTGTCCTCGCCTCCGGTGAAAGACACAGGCTCTTGGGGTGAAAAGACGTTTGGGGAGAGGTGGATCCAAAAGGAGACAAATCTTCCTCCCAGCCAAGCAAAGCTCGGGGTGGTGGGAGACACGCAGGGCTCAACCTCTGCTGCCCATCGTGGTGTGTCCTTTCTGTTCCTGGGCTCCTCATGCGGCTGGGAACGTCGCGGAGGAAAGTGGTGGGTGGGTGAGTGGGTGGATGGATGGATGGATGGATGGACAGGTAGCTGGGTGGATGGATGGATGGATGGATGGATGGATGGATGGATGGATGGATGGATGGATGGAGATATGAATAGATAGATTATCAGATAGATGGATGGATAGATGAACAGATGGTTAGATAGATGGATAGCTAGTTAACTTGCTAGTTAGCTAGCTAGATAACAGATAGAAGATACTAGAAAGTTTGGTGGGAGTTTAATAACCCTTTACACTTTCCTCTCGGTACAGAGGATGTGTGGCAAACGTGCTGGATGCTGCTTCAGGCTGTCAGCTCGCCTGGATTGCACAGGGAGGGAAAGCCATGGGGAATAAATGTTACTGAGAAAGAAACACCGAGTGTGGGGTTAAAAACGAAGAGTTTCCTTCCTCTGTCTGAGGGATGGATGAAACCCAAGTCACAGGCAAGGCCAGGGGGGAGTCGGGTCAATGGCTCGGAGCGCCCCTCGGCTGTCCCAGGGGACCGACAGCACACAGCCAGGGATGTCACCAGGGAGGGGGGATGCTGGAGGCCACCACGGCCCTTCAATCATCATCATCCACCCCCCCTCCCAGGAGCACTTTGTGACTTCTGGGTACAAACACCTGGAAACCACTAAAAAGCAGCGGAGGCGCCTGGATGTGTTAATTAAATAAACGGGCGGCACATGAATCTCCCCTGCTGCCCTCTCCACCCCCCCCAAATCCTGGGAGCGTGAAACCCGGCCCTTGGAGCCATATCCCAGAAAGGGCAGGTGGGGGAGGGGGAAGGAGAGATGAGAAAAAACCCAAACCCCACCAAAATGTGTGAAAAGAGAATTAGTGAAATTAGGTTAGGCCAATAAACCGTGCGGGGTTCACACCCCCGGCCGCAGCCTGGGGCGAGCAGCGCGCTCCAGCCTGAGCTATTGTTCCCCCCCCCGGCAGGGGGGTTATTGTGTGATAAATAATTCCTTAAAAAAAATAGCGGGCGCATTTGCATAATCACTGCTTTGATGTGGCCAGCGAGATGAAGCTGTGTCGTGTCCCTGTTCCCCGCCGTCCTCCCCCCACCCCTCCCCAAATCTGCCACGGGCCAGAGGGGACAAAACAAGAGGGAGCCTTTCAGTCGGCTGGCAGCGTGTGGGGCAGCCCGTCGGGAGCGGGTTTTCCACTCTCGCTCTCCTCTAACGACCCCTCTTTAATGATGCAAACTCCAGGAATGCCAGAGAAGGCGGCTGGCCGCTGGCTCGGCCCCTGCGCCTTTTCGAGGGGCTCTCATCGTCCCTCCGGGTTCCTCTCCCGCTCTCTAAGGAGCCCTGGGTGCAGTAGGTGGCTTTTGGCTCTTCAGAAGGCCGGGTCGATGGGCTGTGCTACCCTCAGCCACACAGCAGCGGCAGGGACGCGTCTCCCCGTTCCCTCTGCGCAGGTGCTGGCAGCAGGAGCGTCCCCGTCCCGCGACCCGAAACCAGGGCGGGGAAAGGCACACGTAGCGTAGGGAAGGGGGGAGGTTGGGAGAGGGGGTTTTCTGCAGGGTTCTGGAGAGGGAGCCACGCAAACCTCAACCTTCTCTGGGCCCTGGGAAGGGCTGCTGGGCTCGGCTGCAGGTGCCCTTGAGGGAGCGGGGGAAGGCGTGGAGAGGGAGGCAGAGGATGGGCCAGAGGGGCTGGTTCCTTACCTCTCCCACTCGCTGCGTCCTGATTTTTCCTTCAAATGCACCTGAAAGAGTTTATCTCCCTCTTTCTTCCCTCACTGCTTGGAAGGGTTCAGTTTCCTCTTCCATTCTTTCCTTTCCCCTCTCTCAGAAGACTGGTTTCTGAGAAGTGATGGGAGGTCCCAGCCCCAACCAGAGCCGTGGGAAACCAGCCTGCAGCCCCAGAACCAGTTACAGCGAACCGGCAAACGCGGGTCTGGGGGTGTGGGGTGGAAATCTGGGTTGGGGGCTGCGGGGTGGAAATGCACCTCTTTGGATGAAGAGGAAACCCTGGGGTGGGGGTGGTTTCCATGGCAGCACCTTCCCATTAAAAAGTGTGTTTATGATCCTTCTGTGTATTGTATTTTGGCATAAAAGCTTCTCCACGCCGTCAGAGCTGGAGGGGCAAGCTCTACGGCCCCCGAGGGGTTTTACAGCCCTCCTTGGCATAAGAATAGCTACAAGAAGCCAAACCAGTGCGGGTGTGACAGCAGCAGCAGCACCCCGAGGGCTTGTGTGCACTTGCTTTCATGTCCCACATAAATCTTTCAACGTGGGGCCATAATTAAAAGGAGCGTTCCCCACCCAGCCTTCATCTGGGGGTGGGTTTTAAGCGCAGCTTTCCCCTCCTTCCTAGGTGAACAGCTCCGAGCCAAGGCCAAGAGCTGGAGGTCTGGACTCCAGCACCTTGCTGCTGAGCCCTTGGATGCTCACCGAGATTCACAACGAAGGTGGAAGACCTGGGAGGACGGAAGATGCGACTTGGGTGGGTTCCCAGGTAAAGCTGAAGATGTTTAGGCTCAGCACAAAGGGTTTGGCTAAAAAGAGAAGAGGAGCAAATTCTCTAAAGCCTTCTCCAGGTGCCCGAGGTTTGGCTGCTCCCCTGGCTTCATGAAGGAAACCAGTTCACTGCCCCAGCGATGCTTGGGATTCGTGGTGATGAAATGAGCAACGCTCTTACGCTGGGAAACAAGCAGGGGTGAGGGGTTGTCTGGGGCTGGGGGTCCTGTGGTGCAGCCCAGTGGCTCTGGCAGTGGGATGGGTACAGCGTTAAGTCATTAAGCACGTGCTGGCTGCTTCTGCTAACACCGGCTTTGTTAGTCATCCCATGGTGTCATTTTAATTGGAAGGACCGGTCACCTGGGGTATGAAAACAGAACCGCAGGGTTGGAACAGACCTGGAGTCCAACCGTCCCTGTCCTGTGCTAATCCATATCCCTGAGCACCTCATCTCCCCATCTCACCAACAGCCACATGATGTCTGACTTGCCCAAGGACGCAGGTGTGAGCTGGAAGAGACGCCGTGAGAACCCACCCCAGAGTGCTGGGAAACACCACGGGTGCGTGGAAAGGGCGTCACTGCATCCTGCTCTGCAGCTGGGAACCAAGATCCCACGCAAGCTCAGGCTGCTTGGGACAGACTGGTCCCCTCTGGGTCCCTGAACTCCCTCCCACATCTCACATTTCCATCACCGGCAGGGCAAGTTTTGTCTTTTACCATTCTGGGCCCAGGACGGTCCGTGGGGGGGACACATTCCTCAACCAAGGCTCAGCAT
The DNA here is from genome assembly GCF_964237585.1 of Gallinula chloropus. Taxonomy (NCBI): domain Eukaryota; kingdom Metazoa; phylum Chordata; class Aves; order Gruiformes; family Rallidae; genus Gallinula; species Gallinula chloropus. Next base: position 91,798,526 of record NC_140088.1, on the reverse strand, counting down.
GCCCCACCAGCTGGGTTCTGGGGTTGGTTGGGCTTTTTTTGTGGCGTTTCACAACTTTCTCCTCAGGGACCCTGCCTTCCCCTGATTGTATCTCCTTGCTTTTCACTTCAGGCTCACCCTCCTCCCATCAGAACATCATAGTCTCTTCTCACTGAATTAATGCCATTAAGAGACATCAGAGCTTTTCACAGAGCGTTAGGGGTTGGAAGGGACCTGGAGAGATCATCTAGTCCAACCCTCTGCCAAAGGAGGATCACCCAGAGTGAATCCCGCAGGAGCACATCCAGGCAGAGTCTGCAGGTTTTTAAGCTGCTCTCACCAGAAAAAAAAACCATAAAATAAAATCACCTTCTTGATGTTCATGATGCTCGAGAAGTGTTTCAGAGCAGCTCCTGGAGAAAAGACCGTTACCACCTCAGCCTCCATCACCACCGAGCTCCTCTGGTCCCCAAGGGTCCTCTCACTTGTCCTCTCTGGTTTGTTGCAGGTCCCAGGTCTGCAGCGACCTCACAGAGCCCCGGCTGCTGGAGAGGAAACAAAAAGGAGAAGGGGATTTATCTGGGTGCCTGGGGGCTCGGGGAGTTGGCAGTGGGGCTACATGTCAGGGAGGGGGAACCAATGGCCCGGGGACACGAGCCACAGACAGCAGCTGCGGGTCTGGCCGTGGGGTGAGGGGGAGTCCTGGGGGTCTGGGAACCCTCCAGGGAGGGGGATGCCTGCTGTCCTGCCCGGGGTGGGGGGGAGAAGGGAGGCTGCAGGTGTCTGGGGGATGTCTGGTTTTGTGCCCAGCTTAATCCTGCTGGGATGGTCTCACAGGATGTGGCATGGCACATGGGTGTCAGGAGACTCCATGTGAGTGGGCGGGTGGCACAGAGGGGCACGGCCATAGTTGGTGTACACAGGGGGCCAGGAAGGACCCTGAGGAGTGGGAGCGAGCCTGGCTAGGAATGCTGATGCTCCTGGCATTGCTGGCAGGAACACATCAGTCCCAGTCTCAGCCCTGAGGAACTTGGGGGCCATGGGAGCCTAGCAACCAGTTGGATTTAGGGCAAGGACCAGGACCAGACCCCAGGTCCCGGCTCTCCTGGACAATACAAGTCCTTAGACCCACCCCCAGGTCCCTGGACCCCCAGCTTTACAGGAGAAATTGGGGCACTGCTTTGCCTGGCAGCAGTAAAGCCCCTGTGACTTGCTGCCCACCCCCCTGGCATCCCGCCCCGGGGCTTGTCCCGCAAGCTGCTCCCTGCCCGGGGAGGACACGCGGAGCATTCACGGGGATGTCGACAGGCCGGCTGTTTCCCTCGGCCAAATAATCAGCTAAACTCAGCGTGAAGGAATAAAAAGTGAGCCAGGAGCCAGGTTTAAGGGTGACACGGAGCTAAGCTGGTGTTCTCCCAGGCAGGCTGGAGAGCTGAGTGGGAAAACCCGCCTCCAGCAAGCAGCTCCGGCAGCTGCGCCCAGCGGCACATCCCGGCTGGGCCAGGGGAAAGGGGCTCATCGCATCCACCTCGGCAGGGAAACCAAAAAACCCACGAGGTGCCCAAGCTGTGAGCACAGGGTTTGGTCCTGGAGCCAGTGTTTGGGATAAGGCAGGCATCCCAGGGAATTTCAACTGGTGGTTTGTGGGTTTTGGGAGCCCCTGGGGTGCACCAAGGGTGAAGAGCCACCATAGAGCCCCTCTGCGGGGCTTGCAGAGGAGTCGGGGGGGACCATACACACCAAAATTGGGCTTCCCAATGCTTTGCCTCGATAATGAGTGGATTTGGCCCAGGCAGCTGTAATATTTGGGCAAAAGAATTCCCAAGCCCCCATCCCTCCCGTAGCCGTCGCGGTGCTGCAGCCTGGGTGCGGGAAGAGAAACCCTGGTGGGATTTTACTGTCTTTCTCGTGGCAGGTGTGAGCTGCTGCCTTTACTACAGGGCCAAATCCTGCATCCTGTCCTTCCTGTGGAAGAGACAGCCCTCTTCCACTCTGACAAGCTCACCGGTACCGGCAGCCTCAGGGTGCCTCCTGCCTCCAGCCTCGGCCGCGGCGACATGGGTGCGGGGCCAGCGAACTGCTGTCAGGCTGCTCCTCCCTGCGGGTTTTAGTACCAAGGGAGACTGCTGGTTAAAGAGAGGCAGCGCTCCCACTGCGCTAAGATTTAAAGTAAAACCTCGGAGAGATAATAGAGCACCCCAAAACCCCAAGGCTGGCAGCCTGCTGCCTGTGACACAGGGTGCCCCAGCACTTCGCAGCAGCCAGCAGTATGCACAGAGGGAATAGGGATGGTGCTGGGGTAGCTGTGACACGCAGCAGCCCCCCTTTCCTTTGCCTCCCTTCCCCCCTCCTTTGATTAAAAAGAAGAGAGACTGGACCAAAGCTGATGGCATATTTACCTTCATGAGTTTTAAAAAAAGTTAATTACCGCTCGGAGCAAGTTGGTATGGCTGTCCTGAGCTGTCTTTTATTAGGAGTCGCCTTCATTAATTTCCCTCGCTGGATTTGCTGCTAATAGCTGCTCGGGCCTGGGCAGCACAAAGCAGCATCTGTGCCATTGAGCAGAGAAGCGGGAGTCAGGCAAGGGGAGGGGGGGGGGAACTGGGGAGGGGGGCGACGCCGTTTGCAAATCAAGCCCTATTAACGTGATGGCTCGCAGGGGACGGCAGCCCCAGAGCTGAGACGGCAGTTTGGGCTTCGCTTGGCCGTTAGGGAGGAAAGGGAGGGAAGGCACCCACCCGCTGCGTGCCGGGGTTCTCCTGCCCCTCCTCAGCCCGGCACCCCCGGCTGCCGGCTGTGCCGTCCTTGCACCCCTTGGACGAGGCAGGGGGGTGGGATGCCGGCTCTTGGTGCTGCTGCCGGTGCTGCGGCACCCGCTGCTTCGGGCGGAGGGGGGATCTAGTGGTAACCAAATCACCAGTAACTCAGCCTCTTCCCATGAAAGAGTGACTCTGGCTTAAAAATGGCTTGGCAGACATGCGTTCTGGATAAAAAAGGGATTGGATTCCCTTTAGAGGGTCACTGTGGGCAGGCTGGCGGGGGTTGAAGGCACCCCGGGCTCAGGCGAGCCGGGGCAGCGAGTGGCTGCGGAGGCTCCATCTGCTCCCGCTCTGCTGAGGACACAGGAGAGGATGTCACCCAGGTGGGGGGTGGAATAAAGGGGGTGGCGTGTGCCATTCCCCGGAGAGGGATGAGAGCTGCCCCAGGGCTGTCCCCAGGCTGCTGGGAAGGGAAGCCAGCGTGGGGACTTTCCTCCACAGCAGTAGGTGACAGCAGCAGTTCCAGGTCTGTGCTTTGTTGCAAACATCCCGCTTTCCTGCTCTTTCCAGGACAACAGGACCACCTGTAAGCAGCGTGTGTTCCTCAACACACGTGTGATTCCTGGAGGTAACAGCTGGCTCTGCTTGGCTTCCCTTCCCCTGGAGACTCCCCCCCAGCATCGGCAGGAGCCCCCCACAGCTCTGATGACCGTGGGGGGTGGAATAGGTTGGGAAAACTCCTATGCTGGGTGTCAGCCCTGTTCCTGGAAGAGCAATCCCTGCTCTCGAGCAACACAGTGGGAATGAGACGGCTGAGGAGGCTGGTGCTGCTGAGTTGTACCAGGACAGGCTGCCTCTCCGAGCTCGATGGTGGGAAGCTTTCCCCTCTGCATCCACAAACAGCGCTTCCTGGTAGGAAAAGGATGCCTGAATCCAGCAGCTGGGCTCTGGGGGCAGCTGACGCTGAGTTTACAGCAGCAGGGACACGGTGCCTCACGTGCAGGGGCTGCCTCACAGCTGGAGGGGTCACCCTGGCCCGCTCTTCGTTGCCCTTAATGACTCAGGATGCTGCCAGCTCGGAGGGAGAGGGCCAGAGGGGCTGCCTTTCCTGCTGCATTTTGTGTGAGGGAAGCTCTCCAGGGCACTGTGCAGCGACGTCAGGAAATCACTCTGCCTGGGGTTAACAGACTTGGGCTCTACCAGCCTGTTCCCTCGATGTCAAATTTGATATCCCCTCGATACCAAGTTTACTAACTCTCATGCACAAGTATGTGATATGCAGCAAACAAGACCCCTGCCTTTCACCTGGATTCCTGCAGAAAGGTCAGTGGGAAAGACTTCTTTGACCAAATTCCTGGAAAGCACATCATCACCTTCTCAAGACTGGAATAGTTTTGTGCCCAGCTTACTGCTGTGCTTAACAGCGGGCATAGGCTCCCGTCCGTGAGCTGGCTGCCTGAGCTGAGAGGGGGATATGTTTCTTCAGCCCTTTGTGTCCCCACAGTCAGCGATGCTATTTCACTGTACTGGCAACACACAGTTTCACTCGTTTTGTAGAGGCCACAGGGTGACTGGTTCTTCGTGGTCATACCCAGCTCTTACGTGGTAATTAATCGGGCCAAAGAAACAGCCTTTGGTAGCAAGTTAATGAACACAAACCACTGAAATTCTGTAAGAAAGAGAAACAAAGCATTCCCTAAGTCATGGTTGGCTCAAGTAACTTTCTCCTGGAACCAGAGGGAGCTGCAGAACTGCAATTTCTGTGGTCTCAAAGATGAAACTTCCAGCCAAAACACTGAAATGCGCCATCATCAGAGTCAATTACTTATTTTCCCCAGTAATCACCTATTTATACCATAACTAGGAACCAATAACCCGAGTTCTGTGTGTTTCGGGCCACCTGTGGGCCCACGTTCTTCAGGCAGCGAGGTTACAGAGCGCATTAATCCCGGCTTTCCAAGCCCTGGACGACGACAAGAGCGGCTGCGTTTGTCGAGGCCCAACAAAAGAAATCAGCTGCTAAATCCAAATATTGGGAAGAAATCCAAATATTACCATTTCCCACAGCTCGGTGTATTCAGGAGGGCATCTCAATGCCTCCTTTGGCGCCACGCTGGAGAAGGCGATGCTTTCCAGGGGTCCCAGCGCCGTTCCGGCAGGCGTGGCGGGGCGGCTGCTGGCAGCGCATTAGGACACTTTGTTCTGCAGAGATTGTCTGGGAGGTTTTGTTTTGCTGTTAATTGTCTCTGTGGAGAATGGCGAGGCGCCGCTGCAGCCAGGCTTTAACACAGCACCTCGGCTGCCTATTAATTCCCCAGCTCTTGGTAACTAGCTTTGTTTCCTGCGCAGAGCCCCGCGCTCCCTCGTGCCGGCGCGCAGAGCGGTGCGTGCGCAGCGCTCGCCACTTGGTTAAAGCCGGCGTTCCCCCACCGCTGCACACAAGGGCGGCCTTTATTGGCTGTGGAACAAGATAAGGGGCTTAATCTTCCCAGTAACACGTGAGTTTTCATGTATCACTTTAATCTGGGAAACACTGGGGCCGAGTGTACCGTCACACGCCGATTTCACTGTTCTATGAGCGAGTGACTCCCAGGCTCAATGATGGATTGTTTGCTGGCTTTTAACAACAGTCAAGATGGTGAATGCCCCGGGGGGGACAGACACTGTGCAATGGGGAACGGCAGCAAATCTGAGGGCCCGGTTCAAGTTCACCTGACAAAGCTGAAGCAGTCTGCAAGCAGCATTTCAGAAAGGATTATTCACACCAGCATTATAGTTTTTGAATGCATTTCTCTCCCTGTGCAGCTGCCCAGCTCCCCAGCACTGAAGGTTTATGCACCATAATAAAGAGATTTAATTTTTTTTCTCTTCTCGTGCTTCTCCCTTTTTGCACCCAGTTCTAATGGGCCAGTGCAGCGACAGGGCATCTTTCCAAACAACTCTGCACAAACATCACCTAGAAAACAATGGCATTGCTAAAGCCAGTGGGAACAAAAGCCTAAAGCCTCCGCTGGCTGCGGAAACAGAAGCGGATGGTGTTGTTAAAGCTGACACTCTGTTGGGGACCCATCTTTTCTGTGGGACTTTGACACCACATTCCCTCTCTCATCAGGAAAATCTCCCCCAAAGAAACAAGCCCAGCGGCAGTGGGACGTCAGGGCTTTGGAGGAGAGGAGGAGGATTTGAAATGAAGGCAGCTTCTCCCTGCTAATGGAGCTGGAGTGCTGCCCCCCCACTTTTCAAGAAACCCATAAGATACAGAAGCACATGTCTGAAGGAGTTGGTGTGACCCCAGATCTTGGTCTCATCCTAATTTCTTTCAGCTGGAGAGGCAGCAGGAAATATTAGCTCAGGTCCTGGTTGCTGTACCAGTCGTACAAGCACTGTTAAGGGGAATACATATACCTGTTGCTTGAACTTCCCCAGAAGCAGCTTTCAGGCTCTCAGCACCAGGAAAGACAGTGCTGGAAGGAAATAAAGTCACTTTCCTTCTCCTGTGGAACAGAAAAATCGGCTGTGGCCTGTAGATGCAAAGCTACAGCCTCTGCTCTAAAGGAAAAGCTGTGATGCCTCCCCCACCAGAGGCTGGAACCAGCATCCTCCTGCAAGCCCAAGCGGGTTAATCACCCCCTGGAAATGAAGGCTGAAGCTCACACACCCTGGCTGGGCAGCTCACTAAAAGCCTGTCTGCAGGGGATGCAAGAGAGATGGTTGATTTTTTTAGGATGAACCTCATCCGTTGGGATATCCGATTGGAAAACACTTCTGTCACTGCAGTCTGGGTAACAGTGCCAGGGTTTTGGTTTGGTTTTTATTCTAACCAGGTGGACTAATTCAGCATTGAAGGGGTGATGCAGTTTGGGGGAGGAGCTCCCATCCTTTCTTTTTTAACCCTGTTTTTTCTCTGTAGGGTATAGATACAGTATCTGATCGTACCTGCAGGTTTGAGTCCCTTTAGGTAACAGGACTACATAGGAAAGGGAGTAACTGTTCAGCTGGAATTGCCAGCGTTGGGAAGGTGCCGCTTTCGTCTCCGTGCTCGTGAAACTCCCTGGGACAGAGCAGCTCCAGGCGCTGGGTCGGTGAGCGGGATGTGAACCGGCGTCAGCGTGGAAGGAGGTCACAGGGATGCTTCCAAGCTTTAGTTTAGGGAAAACAACAACCCCCAAACCCACAGAAGATTGCTTTGTGGTAAGTAAAAGGCTGCAGCTGCCTCTAACCCAGGCAGGCGCTGCCCAAGCACGAGGCCAGCAAACTTGCCCCAGGCTGTTCAGGCCTGGCATTAAAAATCAGCAGCAGAGGAGGGGTACGGGGTGGGTCCCTGCAGCAGAGGAGGGGTACAGGGTGAGCCCCTGCAGCAGAGGAGGGGTACGGGGTGAGTCCCTGCAGCAGAGGAGGGGTACAGGGTGAGCCCCTGCAGCAGAGGAGGGGTACGGGGTGAGTCCCTGCAGCAGAGGAGGGGTACAGGGTGGGTCCCTGCAGCAGAGGAGGGGTATGGGGTGGGTCTCTGGCTGCAGGAGCGGGGTGGGAGGATCATGGTCTTGGGACTGGCTGCAGTAGGGGCAGGGTATATCACAGATATTATTTGACATCCATTTTACTTTCATAAATGCATCTTCTGGAATGTGCTGGAGAAGCAGCTGGCTGGAAGCCTTACAGGCTCCCTTATTCTGCACTTAGAGGTGCTGGACCCCACAGAACCACTCCTTTGTACAAGCAGCTACACTCACACCCAGAGCTGTTATTTGTGGGAGTTAGATAGAGAATCAGTCATCAATTGTGTGGTGCTCTCAGCTTTGTTACAGCCAGAAGAGAGGTGCTGTCCTCGAGTGAGGAGTGTTCTTCTCTTGGGAAAGTCTGCTGAGAGTTGGTTAATCATAGCAGTCCTACATTAGCCATTTAAAGGAACTTTTGGTTGAAGAGTATATTTTTTTCCTTGTAGAGCAGCGGAGTTTTCTTGGCTGTTACAGGTCAGACCCTCTTTCCAGCTGGTTCAGTGCTGCGTGGCCACACATGCACACATACACACACATCTCAAAGAAGCTTAGCTCTTTTTCAGTGACCAAACCAGTCCTATTTCATTCCCCAGAGCATTTCTACAATCCTTTTTTTTTTTTTTTAATTTTACAGATGGCTGAAACACAACTCTGCTTCTGCCTCACTCCATCTCCTATCCTGTTTCCACAGAGCAGATGGTGCCCGTGCCCCTCACTGGGTCTGAGCAGATTGAAGTTTTACAGAGTCCTGCAGCACACCTACCTCTAAGCTGAAGTTGGGAGGCTGTTTTCTTACTCTCCTTATGTTCTTCTGTTAGTTCTTACAGGTGGCTCTAACAACAGGAGCTTCTGATGGTACACATGATAGTCACATCATATCACCTGGATGCAGAGACCTGATCTCGCCAAACTCGTTGCGTTAACAACTGACCCGACTCACACAGGTACCGTCTCGGTGTCTCTGGTCTCCCAACAAGATGCTCCCTCCCTAAAGTCGTGTAGGATGGAACACTGTTCAGCTTACAGGCCGTTCCTGGTGTGACTGCCTGGTGTGAGTCTACACCAGCAGCTCTGCCGAGGGCCTCGTGAGAGACAGGCGGCGACAGATGTCATTGCACTCCATGTGCTGGTTGTTAAAGAAGTAATAAATCCCCTTCTTCCCAAAGTTGGAGCGTGAAACATCTCTGCTGTTGAGAGAATGAATCTGGGGGTCTGTGAGGTAGATGAGGCCTTTCCCGTTACCTGTCACCCAACCTGTGGAGAAAGGATGGACCATGGTACCAAACGTCCCTACCGTGCCCTGGCCTGTCTGCTAGCACAGCCCACACTGCTCGTGTCCCTTGGCCAATTCCCAGTCTGCACCTGTGTCAGCAAAACCTGAGCCCAAAGATCTACATAATGAGTATCTAATGAAATTAATATCCCAAAGATACCTGTGGGCTAAAGGTTGAATCTGACAGGTTTTATCCTGGCTCTTAACCCAAGAGCTCGAATCTCTGTAGCTCAGTAGGAGACCTCTTTCCAGGCTTGTCAATTTTAGGAAGACACATGAAAAAAAACCTGCTGCCTCTTTTAGTGGGTCACCTTTAGAAGGCTCCACACAAAACACATCCTTGCAGAGTGGCTTTAGTCACATCGGATGCTCATCATTCGCAGCATGAAGCTCTGGCAGACTTGGGAGCACGTGGCTTACGCGCCGTTGCCGTGACACAGCGGAGAACAAGAGCACTGCTCAAGGCACAAACACCCCTGCACACACCACCCTTGCTTTACGCCATTCAGAGAGAGCACACCCTCTGTATAGCGTATTCAGCAGCAGGGGAGGACAGGGAAGGGGTGAGGGTCATGGTACTACAAACCTTGCAGGTCAACGACGACGTCTGTGCCTCTGGAGAACTCGTAGGAGAAATGGCCGTAGGCCAGACCGTACTCTGTGGCTTTGTACTCATTCTTTACTACCTTCGTGTTGTTGGACAGCTTCACAAACTCCCCAAGGATGTAGGGCTCCACACTCACACACCCTTTTATAGTTCTGTCCTCCAGTATCTGGAAAAGAGTGTTAGTGAGAGTCAGGGAAGCAGAGACATGAAAACAAGGATGCTCAAGCTCCTCTAAGTGAAGTCTTGTTTTGATCTCCTAGAAATTCAGGATTGTCCTGCCCCTGGGTTGGCACAACCCCCGTTATCCATACAGGTCAGGAGATGATGTGCTGGGAAGCAGCCCTGAGGAGAAGGACTTGGGGGGACTCGTGGATGAGAAGCTGGACAGGAGCCACCAATGTACATCTGGAGCCCAAAAGGCCAACCCCATCCTGGGCTGCATCCCCAGGGGTGTGGGCACCAGGTCGAGAGAGGAGATTCTGCTGCTCTGCTGAGGCTTCACATGTAATACCGTGTCCATCTTTGGAGCCCTGAGAACAAGAAGGTCATGGACCTGTTGGGACACGTCCAGAGGCAGCCACAAAAATGATCCGAGGGCTGGAGCAGCTCTCCTGTGAAGCCAGGCTGGGAGAGCTGGGCTGGTTCAGCCTGGAGAGGAGAAGCTCCAGGGGAACCTTACAGCCCCTTCCAGTCCCTGAAAGGTGCCTGTAGGAAGCTGGGGAAGAACTGTTCCCCAGGGCATGGAGCGACAGGATGAGGGGTGATGGTTTAAGCTGGAACAGGGGAGATTTAGGTTGGGTGTCAGGAAAATGTTCTTCACTCTGAGGGTGGTGGGTCACTGGCCCCGGGTGCCCAGAGAGGTGGTGGAGGCCCCATCCCTGGAGACATCCAAGGTCAGGCTTGCTGGGGCTCTGAGCGCCCTGCTCTAGTGAAGATGTCCCTGCTCACTGCAGGGTGTTAACCCACTGCTGACTCACATGACAGGCTGTTAGATGAGGAGGTCTCATCTAGCGCAAACAAAGGGCAGTAAAAGACCCAACACAAAGTCAGCCTGACAGGGCAAACTCTGTGAGCAATGAAGTCTAGAAATTTCTAGTTTGGCTAGCTGGTCAGCAGAATATGGTAAAGAATAAGCTAGAAAGCTGAAAAGATTTGGGTAAACCTGCACCTGGTCCCTCTTCAGCATGAAAATAACCAGTGGGAGGTTTTTGGGGATGTTTTTAGTCATTTCTACATTCAGAGACTTGGAAGTACTGATGCCAGAATCTCATTAGACCTTATTAGTGAGTGGCAGAGTGCCAGAGCAGCTCACAACCTACAGCAATACACAGTGTGCCATCACACACCTCTGCACAAGAGGACAGCACTGTGTGCTGCGTGGGGCAGCTCTCTGCACTCCAAACACAAGCTAAAGGGGCAGTTAACACACAGAAGATCCAACACTTTCCTGCTGGTGACTGAATTGTGAGGTTTAACCTCTGTGCCAGGTCACCCAGATGCGGATCCGGCCTCTAACAGCTGGGCTGGGTGCTGGCACAACAGGGCTTTGCACGGTGTCCTCACCACCATCGTGTAGAAGGGCAGAAGCCTCTGATCTAGGGGTGGCTTAACTGCCCTCTTGTTTAAATCCAAGCTGACTTTGAGACACTCTTCCCACCAACTCCTTGGAAGACAGCCCTTACCAAGAGCACTGCAGAGGGGATGTAGAAGATCTGCGTAGGAACCTTTTGCTCATACAGCCTCTTGTTGAACTCCGTCACGTAGTACTGGGCAGTCATCTGCCGCTCCACGTCACTGAAGTGGTCAAGGAGCCCTTTTTCTTCTTTATATTCTTTCCCAACGTACCTAGACAAGGAGAGAAGTGTGTGGCAGAGGGGGATTCACCAGACTGCACTTGGAAAGCCCCACTCGTGATACAGAGACCTCAGGACAAGGCAGGGCTTGGCTGCTCGGAGGCAAAGCCAGCTCTTGGTGCTGCATTTAAAGTGACCAACTACCAGTGTCTGTTCCTTTTCCTTTACAGCTCTACAGGCATGAAACACTGCACCTATCCATCAGATCCTGGGGGGGTTTGTAACACTGGGATGTTTCCAGTCAACTCTTTGTGACTCTGTGGGGAGCCTCCACTCAGAGGTACCTAAAATACTGTTCTTGACCATAATAATCACAGAATCACCAGGTTGGAAAAGCCCTTTAAGCCAATGGAGTCCAACCATCCCTGTCCTGTGCTGACCCAGATCCCTGAGCACCTCATCTCCCCTCTGTTAAACACCCCCAGGGCTGGGGACTCAGCCCCTCCCTGGGCAGCCTGTGCCACAGCCCCACAACTCCGCCAGGGAAGAGCTTTTCCCTCCCAGCTGAGCTGACCCTGCCCTGGGGCAGCTTGAGCCCATTGCCCCTTGTCCCATCTCCTGTCCCCTGGCTGCAGAGACCATCGCCCACCTCTCTGCACCCTCCTGGCAGGGCAGGGGAGGTGGGGAGAAGGTCTCCCCTCAGCCTCCTCTTCTCCAGGCTCAACACCCCCAGCTCCCTCAGCTGCTCCTCAGAGGATTTGCCCTCCAGCCCCTTCCCCAGCCTGGCTGCCCTTCTCTGGACATGCTCGAAGCTACTTCCAGTCACGACCATTAAAGCTACTGCCTAGCAAGGCACCAGACCAGCTGAATCACAGGTGTGAGACTAATCTTACTGTAGAAGCATCAATAAAAATTTAATTTCAGAAATCAGTTTGCTCCATACCTTCCCAGGCTTTCTTCTTGGTGCAGGAAGTGTATCCAAAAGGCACTTCTCTGTTTGCCTTCCTTTGCCACGTTCAGGTAGTCCCCAATGAATACAGCTGTTTCCTGGGCTGTCCAGAGCCCCGATTTCTTTGAGTATTTTAAAAGAAGAGCAGCTACAAAAACAAAACACCACAAGTAAGACAAGGCAGTTCCATAGGATTGCTGAGTCCGTGCTGAGGGATGAAATAACCAGCACTCAGGAGACAAAATACCCAGGCTCCTCTGAAAGCACAGTACCAGGCTCTAAAATGCACCCCAAGATGTACCTAGGTGCAGAGTTGGGTATTTTGTTATATTAAGGACAAAAAAAAGTGATCAAGAGGCTTGAGACGTGCAAGATGAGATAAGCACTAATTGGGTTTTACTTAATGAGCTCAACGAGGCAACCTACAGCAGTGCTGCTTCTGGCTTCCCTATTCCTTAGTATATTGATCCTCTATCTCTTGGCACAGTGATCAGTGACTGCATATTAAGGTACAGTTGTCATTTACTATTAACTTAATAATCATTATCTTAAATACACAGTTCACAGGGATGAAATGTGGAATCTGAAGAGATGACAAAAACCAGAGCCTCAAGTAATGGGGTAGAAAGGGCTGGATGAACTGGCACAGGGAGTTCAAAAAGCCCAAGTTGCCTCCTGAGTGAATGGATTGAAGCAGGAGGGACTGAGCAGGCCTGGAGATGGAACCTGCTTCCACAAAGCTGTGACTGATGTGCAAAATGGTTAAGAAGGAACAGGAGAAAATGGTTCAAGGGAGTCTTCTTACATTGTTAAAATTGACAAAAGCTCATAAACAAAATGTCCTAGTAAATGATGACCAAAGCCAGAGCCAAGCCTGCTCCCTGCAGGAGTACCTGTAGCTGCCTCAAGATGCCTGTCGCTACACAAACTTACAGTATGCTTTATGAAGCTGTTTAGACTTAAAAACTCCAGTAGGCATCAGTCTCTGGACAAGCCAATTATGTTCCACTCCTGCTAGAAGCTGTGTGTAGTCGTCATCACTCAGAAGCCGAGCCTCTAGGATTTCCTCCCTTGTTCTTCCAGGCACAAAGACAAAGCCACCTTCCCTTGGGTTCAGCAAGGAAACTTCAGGGGAGCTCCTGGGCGTCTGTGCTGGTTTGTACCACGAACTCAGCGATGAACTGGATTGTTTCTTGCTGCTCACCCCATCCTGAGATTTCTCTTCATCTTCTTCTGTAGTGGCACAGCTGAAGTGCTCCGTTGCGGTTAACTTCCCGCCCGAGGGCGAAGCTGTCGGCACACCAGGAGTCCACTGATGCTTTGGAACAGAAGCTGCAGGATGATTCTTTACTGAGTCTCCAATACTGATGAGCTCAAATTCAGTGTCGTCTACTGTTTCAGCTTGGGCATCGACTGCCGGCCCTTGGAGAGGCCCGTTCCCCACCGTGGCACAACTCCTCAGCCAGGCACGCACGGAGGAGTCGCTTCTCAGCTCCGCGCTCAGTGGCAGCACAGGAGCAGCCTCATTTGTGGGGGGACGTGTCTCCAAGAAGGGATCCTCGGTGCTCTCTGCAGCTTCTCTTTCTGCCCGGACCCACACAGACCGGCTCCGGGGCCAGGACCCGCCGCTGCCCGACCCGCCGCTGTCCTTGGTCCTGCAGCCCAGCTCCTCCCAGGAGGAGGACTTCTCCTCCTCTTCTGGCCTTTTAGGAACAGAGGAAGGAGTTGAGAGGGAAGAAACTGTGTTGTTCACCTCCCCTGCTTTCTTTTCTGAAGGGCTATTTCCTTCCTGTGGCTCTTCTCCACAAAGAGACGTGTTGTCCCCCAGCCTCCGAGCTCGGTGTGTATCTCCCTCTAAGGAGGGCTGAGGAGATGCCCAGCGGTTAGGCTGAGGCTCTTGAGGAGATGAAGAGTGAGCTCTGGGAGGCAATGAGCACAAGAATGCAGCTGGACTGTTTTCATCAGACTCTGTCGTGCAGCACTGCATCTCTGCTGAGTCCCTGTCCTGCTGCTGCCCTTCCCTGGGAGAGTCTTGGCTGCTATTGGGGTTTAGTTCCTCCCAGCTGGAAGAGTAACTTGACTTTGACAGCTTGCACCACGAGCTCTCTGAAGTGGTGGTTTGACTCCTGTTCCCCCACCTGCTGAAAGCACTGCTTGCACCGCTTACTTCTAATGGCTCAATCTCTTCATCAAGGGAGCTTTTCATCGCATCAGACCTGCTGTATTTATTTCTCTGGCCACGGAGTCTCTCTGAGCTACCTCCTGCTGTTGGGGGATTCAGCATTTTCCCAACGCCTTTCTTCTGGCAGGCTGTTTCTTCAGTGGTACACACAGTGTCTACAGCCTTGGTTTCTGTTCTTAAGGTTGTGATACAAGCTCCCACTTGGGTTTCTCCTGAGGTGGTCTGGTGAACCCGGCAAGTGTTTTCAAACACTTCACACACAGACAGGTGGTGCTGAGAATGCATGGCAAGAATCTCCTCAAAGCTGGCCTCCCCTCTCAGGACAGGGTGTTCCACCATGCCTTTGTAACTGTCTGGAACATAAGACCTGGCATCAGAATTAGGGAAGCTGCCCACTCGCAGGCGCCCCTTCACGAGGGCGATCAGAGACATGATCTCTCTGGCGAGCGTTCCTTTCTCCTCCTCTTCTGCAGAGGGAGTGCTGTACAAATGCAGCTTCCCCATGGCTTCTCTACACAGCCCGTTCACCTCACTGAGCTCCTCACTCTCCCCGTAGAGCCATCGATGCACGGTTGCGAGGCAGAAGGCAGCTTTAATAAAGCTGTGGAGCTCCTGCTTGCTGGTGATGGGGCTACTGTCGTCCTTGGTGAGGAGGCCGATCTCGAAGGATTCTTTGGCTTCAGACAAGTAGAAGTTTCTCTTTTCTGGTGGGCAGTCCTTGGAGTGGCTGTAGGACAGTAAACACACCCCGCGGATGTTCTGTGAGGGAAGCAAAGGGGGATGAAGGAGTTAAAAATCCAGACCTCTGTCAGAGTTAAATAAGGGGAGCGAAAAACCTTTCTTCCCCTTACCCAATTTAAAGCACCCATCAGTTCTAACAACTTGCTGCTGCATTTCCTGGAGGAAATAACCTTGCTCTTTTTCCTCTGAAACGCAGCTGTAGTTGCAGGAGAAGCAGCGTTCCCAGGTGGGCTTTGAAAGACCCCCCTCAACTGCTTTCCATCCATCACACCACAGCGCGCCCGCAGCAGGGCCACAGCGCCCTGTTTGAAAGCAGGATTAGTCAGAGATGTGGTAACCCAGACTCCTCTTTCACACAAACACCTCAGTGAGAACGAAGGCCACTACTTACCACAGCTGTGAGGACGAACAGTGGTGTGTACTGGCTGTAGGCTGCCGCCAGTTTGCAGGCCTCAGCGGCTGACAACAAGCGATGGCTGAACTCTCGGAGAAGGCTCTAGGGAAAGGAAAACACACACAACAAACCCAAGAGGGAAAACCTCAATTCAAAGGCTTTCTTCTCCAAGAGATGGGTCTACCTGTAAGTAACCCTGTTAGACTGGAGCAAGGCAGCTTGGGGTTTGTTCCTTGGTGTCCCTGAGCTCTCTGAGAACTTCAAGTCCTGACAGAGTGGGACATTGCACCTTAACCAACAAGCCAGGCTCTTTGCTCAGGTCTCCCATCAATGTGTCACTTTGTGAACCCCTAAGACTCTATAAACTGCAGAGAGTGCCACGCTCTGTAAAGAGTCTCAGTGTTTTCTTTCTCCAGAAGCAAGGCACGCTCCCAGCCAGGGGCAGATGAACTTCTTCACCAGGAGCAATGGAAGTTTCTCCAGGTCTCTCAGCACAGGGGAGGACAGGAGGCAGAACAAAGTGTGGGTGAGTTGGTGACAATGCCACACAGTCCATCTGGATATACACACACACACAAGTACCAAGCCAGGCCTTACCAAGTCAATCTGAGCACTGGCTTTAAAGCGCTCATAGTCCTTATCGTCCATGGAAGCAAAGATGTCTGCCAGAATGCCCAAGGAAGTAGCGATTCCCTGAAAGATGGGAAATGATCAGTGGTTTTGCCCTTTGTGCTTTGGATTTTACTGCTCCCAATAAAGTAGGCTCTGCATTGAACATACCAGAAAAAAACAAACCAACCAAACAAGGTCCAAAGAGAAGCACTGCTAAATAACTCAGAGAGCTCTTGGTAGACCTGTATTCATTTCCACTTGCAGAGAGTGTAGCCTGGGGGATATGTATGAGTTTCTATGAGTAGCAGTGACCTTATTACCACTAGCTCTAGGTTCCAACTTAAATAGCATTGCATTTTCCCCAGGCTCTGCTTTTTTGTGACAACAAAAGCAAAGCTTCCTGGTATCAGCAGAAGCTGCATGATTGCCCTCAGATAATCATATCACCAAAAAAAGGCTCAAGCTGCTTTACCACTGCTTTTCAGAAACAACCACAGAAAGCCAAAAATTATATTTAATAACTGAGCAGTTAATCCCAGTCTTCCTAAAAACCAAGGGTGAAGGTGTCCAGAGAGCTGATAGAAGGAATAAGCATTGATCACACACAGCCTAACAAAACAAGTATCTTTTGTAACACTCTTCCCTAGCTTATTGCACTGTTTAAAAAATGGAGTTGGACAAAAGAGAGGAGGTCTCAGTGCTGGTATCATTGGTGTTTGTTGGGTTTTTTTTTTAATTTGTAATTGTTTCTGTAGAACCAATTAAAGAATCAGACATGAACACGGAGCATACAAATCTATGACATTGCTTATTCTCTCTCTCTGGAAGAGTTGATCTACTAGCTAAGGGTCTGCCTAGCTAAACAGTTAAGAACTCCAGGAATGCCTGTATGCTTACCACAAAACTCACTACCCATCTTTGCTCCCATAGACACATTCTGCTATTGACATCAGGTGTTAAGGTACGGCAGAGGCTGGATTAGGGGGGATTTGCGGGACATCCTATGCCGGGGTACAATTACAAAACTTCTTACAGCATCACCCTAGGACTTGCAGCTCTCAGGTTCACATTCCTGTTTAGCTACGGACCCATGGCATGACTCCTGCTTCATCTACCGGGGGAGATTAGCAAGGCTGAGCCACAGTAACTGTTAAAGGCAGCCACAGTAACTGTCGCCAGGCGTTCCGGCTATCGCGGCACTGGGGAATACCCACAGATATCCAAGAGACAGCGTGGCACAGCCTGTGGGTGCCCCAGAACATAGACCTGCTTGGTTACTAGGGAAAAAAACAGTAATTCAGCCTTAGTCCTAAATAAACAGGTAAATAACTAACACAAGTGGCTGTGCCCTGCCACTCTCAGAGCCACTTGTGACACCCTCGGTGACGCTCCCCTCAGCCGACCCCACTTAATGAAAACAATTAGTTTCTCAGCCTTGGGGGAAAAGGTGTCCCTAAGTCTGGGCAGGCATGTGGAAGGGATGCCCAGCACAGGCCTGGGCCCCACACGTGTCCCCGTCCGTGTCCCCTGTTCCCCCGTTCCCCTGTCCCGTCCCCATCGTGTGTGTCCCCCCTCCCCCGTTAACCTCGTCCGAGGGGCGGGATCGAAGCGTTACTGCTGCAAGGCTTTTTCTGCAGCAAACAAAAGCTGATCTGGAGTGATTGCTACCCTGAAAAGGATGTCCAGAGCAAAAAGGAAACACTACCTTTTTATCTGGTTGGGGAAGCTGGAAGTAGCCCACAACTGAAGCCCAAATCAACTCTGCTGCCTCATACCACATCCCTGAAATAAATCAGAAGGAGTCACTAAGCAGATTACAGATGGTTTCAGAAGTTGGTTTTACACCTCCTCAAGTCAGGAGCCCTCAAAACATTATAAAAGCATATCATGGCATTTTGGTGACACTGAACGTTCCCTGTAGCTCTTGGAAGCACACAAACACATGCTTTATGCTCACAGAAGACTTCAGCTCAGCAGCCATGGAAGATGAAAGGTGACATCAAACACATAAAATTAAGGCTGCTGGCCTCAACTACTCAGCCCTGAACACAGGAGCCCATCACGCTGGAAATGAGGGATGTTCTTCTCTTGAGAGGGGAAATGGCTGTGGTGTGCCTGTGAGATGTACCTGTGAGATGTACCTGCCTTCAGGAGCAGCGAACCTGGGAAAAACATTAGCAAACAGGGAGCAGCACAGAAGGGCAGAACACTTCAGAATGCTGGTGGCAAGATGAAAAATAAAATGCTGATTTCTAAAATGCATTGGCTCAGCCCATGGCTCTAGGTCCCTGCTGCAACAAGATGGGTACACAGCTCCTCCTCTGTGGTTGCACTATGGGCAGGCGGCAGGTGCTCTACGCCAGCTAAAACTCTGACATGCACCAAACGTATAATTTTTAAGCTTGACTGCAAAGAAAGCCAAAAAATAATAGGGGAAAACCTTGAGGAGAGGTTTATAGAAGAGAAGCCTTACCAAGCTTTTGCAGAATCTGTCCCCTGATTTGCAGGCAGACTGACTGAACGAGAATCCTATCGCTTTCCTGCGCATATCGCCAGGTACCTGCAGAAGGGAGAGCAGAGAATGAAAGCTCCTGCTGTCCTTTTAACCCTCTGAGGGTAAGCTAAATCCCAGTAAACTGCCAGAATGCTCCTCACAGAATTCAGATGGTTTGAGTCAGATAGATGGCGAAGTGACAGGGTGTTAAGGAGCAGGCACAGGCACTTATAGGGGCATATGCGGCTCGAGCAGCAGCAACACAGAGCATAAAAACCACATGAAAAGTGGAAGGTGACAAGTCACTGTATATAAACACTGTACAGATTTCCAAGAAAAATCACTCCAAAAGGTTAATATGGGATATCCTGGTCGCCATCTGTACCTACAGCAGCACAAAACACTTGTTACAACTGGCAAAACGTGTTTTCTTTTCAGATATTGGCGTCTCACAAAGATCAAACCAAAGGTGTTCATGTTAACACAGTACAACTGGTTACACCAGTCTTTTGTAATCAAATTATACTGGATTTCAGAACAGAATATGAAGTAAGATCGTTAAGCCTTCCTAAGCCTTATGAACATTCTGCTGTAACCTCAGCGCGAAGTATCCGCTCAGCCACACGTGTCAGTGTTAAACAAACAAGTATTATCATTGAATATTATGAAAACAACATTCATAATATGATTTGCCCTCCAGCCCCCTCCCCAGCCTACAAGCATCGTTGTGCATTAAGGAATGGTCCCATTTTTACTGTTTTGCACCTTTCTCCCCAGCAAGTGAGGACAGTGCTGTAAGATCTGGGATTCTCTTTCTTCTTAGCCCCAAAAGGAGCTTAAAGAATTGCACAGCAATCTGCTACAGGTCTAGAATAAAGTATCCTTTTAAACCCTAGGATCAGCATGAATTGGGAGGGTAAGCATTCCCCTAACAAGCTGGATTTTGGGAGGGTGGGGGACTTGTCTTTGTTTTCTACAACAGCCAATTTCTTGAAGCTGGTCCACATTTTAAAATTCTCTGCGTGGAGGAGTTAGGAGGAAGGTTCTGTCAGTCCAGAACATTTCACACCCAGGTGAAATTAGTAGGAAGGTTCTGTCAGTCCAGAACATTTCACACCCAGGTGAAGACACATGATGACGAACGATGCGAGTTCCAAACCAAACTTGCAGTTTACAGGTTTCAGCAAGGAATGGTGAGAAGAAGAGAGAGATGAGATGTCAGGAGTCATTGCTGGGGTCAAACCGGCTGTATTTGGAACTTGTGCAACTTAAAATCAGTATTGAAAGTCCCACCAACAGAACAACTATGGAACTGGAAAAGGAATATATAAGCACATACGTACCGGTTGCTCCGTTGTCATTAATAAGGCTGCTTAGGATATATTCAGCTTTTAGAAGTTTACCTGATTAAATAAAAACATTAAATAAATATAAAAGGGTATGATGTGGCAGAATGGAAACATTCATCAGTGAAAGCCCCAGCAAATCACGTTCTTCCCAGTGCTGTTGGTGTGCCCAGACTTAGAATAAACTCTCTGATTAAGCCTGCACCACGGGTGCTACCTCCTGCTCAGAAATCACTCTGACATGGGCTATTTCACACCTACAGCAAATACTGCAAAAAAAAGCTGATGAGGGAACTGCTTCTAGACAGCCACTCGCTTCAGAATACGGAGGAAACAGCTGCTACCTCTCCTGTGCAGGGGAGGCGAAGGCTGCGCTGGTTTCACAGCACACCCAAGCCCCATGGTGTAGGCTCCAGGCACTTGTTTCTCCCTCCGCTCCTTCCCATGCCTTGGGCTGCTGCAAGGTTCAGAGCAGGAGAGGTGGCAATAAAATTGGGGCAGGCACTGAGCTTCTGGCCACCCCACCGGTTGGGATTCCCCACTCTTATTGCTCGTCTAGAAGAAAGTAGTCTAAGCCTGATTCCTTCAGCAGCTCTCTGTCCAAAGGAAACACGGGGTTTGTAAACACATTTTGGTCCCACCAGGGAGCTCACCAGGAGGGAAAGCTCCACGGATGCACCTCAAAGCCAAGTGACTTGACATCCCACCACAGAAAACATAACTATAGACTACTGTACCCAGTTCTGGGCTCCCCAGGACAAAACAGACAGGGATCTCCTGGAGAGAGCCCAGCAGAGGGTACGGAGGGGATGAAGGGCCTGGAGCATCTTCCCTGGGAGGAAAGGCTGAGTGAGCTGGGGCTGTTCAGCCTGAAGAGAAGCAGCCTGAGAGGGGATCTGATCAGTGGGGATCAATAGCTGAAGGCTGGGACACAGGGGCCATGGGCAGCCTCTGCTCAGTGTCTGTGGGGACAGGACAAGGGGCGATGGGCTCAAGTTGGAGCACAGGGAGTTCCCCCCCAATGTGGGGAAGAACTTCTTCCCAGTGAGGGTGAGGGAGCCCTGGGACAGGCTGCCCAGGGGGTGTGGAGTCTCCTTCTCTGGAGAGATTCCAGCCCCGTCTGGACACCGACCTGTGTGCCCTGTCCTAGGGACCCTGCTTGAGCAGGGGGTTGGACCCCATGGGCTCTGGAGGTCCCTTCCAACCCCTGTGACTCCGTGACTCTATGCTGCCTCCCTATTAGTCTCTACCTAAACATCTGATACCTACCCCAAAACCACACAGGAATGGATGCAGCGCGCACCGCAAGGTGGGGATTCTGCCTGTCAGCCCCTATCACATGGCTCGGAAGTTTTGTCGCACGGCCAGGGTCACTCGTGCTGGGGTTGATGGGCTGCAGGAGATGCCTGAAGGTCTAATTTGATCAGCCTGATTTGTGATGAACCTTGATTTTTGCCTCTATCCTCCAGCTGCAGTCAAGAACACCGCTCCAGCCGGCGAAGCAGAGTAACCCTTGGCTCAACCAGCCCATCAAGCACCCAGACCCCAGAGCAACTGCAGCATGAGTCCCCAGCCACAAATGAAAACAGCCACGCAGGGAACTCAACCTTCTCTTTTCTGCAAATAACAGTTCCCTCAGTTGGGTTTTTCGGAGCAGTTTGGCTTTGTTTTCTCCTCCCCCGTGGGAAGATCCATTACAAACCCTTCAGGTGTTGCCCACATTACAGGGACGACGGAATGTTTTATACTCTTGGTTTTAAATCAATTTACCCTGGAGGGGCTGCAAGCTGCATTGTTTGCATAGTCAAGTGGTCCCACTGGAAAAAAATAAAATAAGAAAAAAAAAAAGCAGCTGGGATGGTGCAGAGAATATGCTGGTTTCTAATTTACTTCTTAAAGGCCCTTGGTCAGAAGTACAGCGATTCAGATATCCCTGTTTGAAACCAGCAGGGAAGATTTGTTAAGGAACAAAGGCTCCAATTAGTATTTTCCACACCCTTTCACAATTTTCTCTCCTGCTTTTGGCTCTGAAACCCTTTATACCAGCCCCTTTGTGCTAGTGAGAGGAGCTGGGAGGGCTCAAGGGGGCTGGGAGTGGGCTGCACGCTTGAAAAGATGGCACCCGGGTCCGTAAGCATGTCATCCCCAGCAAGGGACAAAGTATCTTCTTCAGAGTCAAGTAGCTCCTAACTGGGCTGGAGTTTAGGTAGCAGAGCGGTACCTGAGTTGACAGAGAGGCGAGCCTGGCGGATGAGCACCTGGGGGCCGATGGGAGTGGTGGGCTGCAGCCTGTGCAGACCCTTGGCAATCTGAAGGAGTTTGCTGGAGGCATCGATCCAGTAGAGGAACCGGTCGATCAGGAACACGATGGCAGCTGCGGTGACGCAGTCCTTCATCATGATGGAGGCTTTCAAATATGCCTGGAAAGAACACCAGTGCCACGGGGCAGCCTTGGAGAAACTCACCTCACAAGGGCTCAGTGGACAGAAAACAGAGCAACCCTCAGCCTATGCACCACGTCAGAGCAGTGGGATGTCCTCAGGCAGTCACTGTCAGGTGGCAGAGCAGCTTTACAGCGAGGGAGGTCCCCAAACAATACAAGAAGCAAACATCCACAAGAAACTAAAAGGCCAGCTCAAAATTTCTCCAAACCATATAACCCATGTTTCTAGGCGTTTACGTAAGTCTGTGTGGCCATCATCAGACCAGATTCATTGGAAGCTCTCGTTGTGACTGTTCCTCATCCTAGGATGTGGTTTTTAAGTCAGGAAGGTTCCAGCTGTTTATTTGTTTGAGCTGTAGGTATCACTCTTGATTTTTTGTCTGTGTGCCTTTCTACCTGTTACTGATACTATTTGGAACTGTGTGATGTAGTGGTCTATTAATGAATTTAAATCACACCCAGCAGATTACTAGCACTAGTAATAGTTTAAGAGGGTGACATGAGTCCAAAGACTGGAAATGGTCACTAGAGCCATTGTCCCAGACAGCTCGAGCCATCCACCACAAACAAATAGGCCAGGAGACTTTAACCTGCCAGTCATCTTTACATCTGTATGAACTCTCTTGGATTCCCACAGTGGCAGAGCCACTGCACCAACACCAGGAATCAGCCAGAGCTCCTGAGACAGCAGGGTGTTAAGAGGACAGAGGCCAGCAGAGACAGCCATGAGGAAGCACACAGCCTCTTCGCAGCTGCAGAAGCTCACGAGGACTGAAGGGCATCTACTGAAAACCGACCCCTGCCCAGTAGAGCAAGGAGGTGCTCTGCACACTGACATCAAGGTGGTTCCCTTGTTACAGGTTTGTTGGGCAGGATGGGGAGGATGGCACCTAGCTGTCGTTTCACTGGAACACCTGCCTGAAATCCAGCCATTGGCTATATGGAAGGACCCATCTCTGCAGCTACGGAGCTTCATGGGTGCCCTGGCCTGTCTCAGTCTTCAAGGCCACGAGCTGCTCCACAGCCCCTCACTGCCTGTGGAGGGCCCGGCTTCTTGGTACCCAGCCTGGCTTGAACATCTCAGAGCTGGCAATGGGCAAGCATGGTCAATCACAAGAGGAAAGAAAACACCTTGAACCATGTAAAGCCTCCTCAGAAAAAGGATGCCTTTCATCTCA
This sequence comes from Gallinula chloropus, assembly GCF_964237585.1. Classification (NCBI taxonomy): domain Eukaryota; kingdom Metazoa; phylum Chordata; class Aves; order Gruiformes; family Rallidae; genus Gallinula; species Gallinula chloropus. The sequence goes on along the minus strand of NC_140088.1, from coordinate 91,775,280 downwards.
TCCATGTCAGCAAGCAGCAGCTCTACTTGTGACAAAGGAACACAGGAGAGGGAGGATCAGGCCCCACAGCACTATCAGATGACGAGACTGCCAAGACAGCTTTGTCCAAAGCCACACCACAGCATCAACTTTGACAACCAGCTCCCATTCTTCTCTTCACATTGATCTCCTGCCCTTGTGTGAACACACCGGTGGAGCGAGAGAGACAGGAATGTCCACAAACAGCTTTAAGACACCACTTGGGCTTCTCGGATTCCTCCCCAGACCCATTTCTCTCTGCTTTCAGCCCAGAGCCCGCAACCGGGCAGTGAGCCCCACTCTTAATTTCTGGGGAGTACACCCACCCCGTCACACACAGAGCACACAGCCCGCAGGCAGGCCTGCAGCACCCCGCCGCTGCGAGGACCTGCTGGCGTGTGTGCACTTGAGCAAGGCGGATTTGCACAGATTTCCTCCTTTCCACCCCCCTCTCTCAGCTTGAGTTGGATTTTCTAAGAGGATGGCACTTGAAAAGGATTCCTGGAGCCCTGCACGCACAACCCCGCTTGTGCCAGCCAACAATGGAGGAATCCCCCTCTCCAAGCACCTGTAAACTGACACTGCAAACCAGCCATTCGAAATGCTCATCAACAGGCCATATATTTAAGCACAGAGCATCGCCTAATCTATTTTTTTTCCTCCCCTTCTTCCTTTAATAGATCGGAGCACAAAAGCCTGAGAGAGGGTGACCTACCGAACAAAAGGGCCTTTGAGTTCCTAGGAAAAGTAGACTTGGAGGAGGATGGAAGGAATCCAAGTGGCCCTATTATTTCCACTTGCACTAATTAGACATTTTTCTGTCAGCTATTGAGCACTGCTGAGAGGCCAAACTCACTGAATTCATTTCTAAAGTGTTTACAGAAGTTTGCATCTGTTTGTGTCTCTTCAGGAGGAAAATAAGCACTTCAATAGCATTGTGGAAAACCTAAACGAAGCATCCTATTCTGAAGGGCTTGGCAGTCTTGCAGCTGCATAATTTAACTCCCTGCTCAATGCCCAAGCCTCTTGTGTCCCTCTCCAAACCCAAATGGACACGAAACGTAGAAAAGTCAAGCCAGGGAAAGAAACTCAGCTCTTTTTTTAGGGTTTGGGGTTTTTTTCTCAAGGCAGGGCCGCATGCTGTGTGGCACACAGAAACACGGCCCCGTGTCAGTCTTGGCAATGACGCTGCCCCTGTCGCGAGCAGCGCGCCGAGAAACTCACACCCACGGGCCCCTTTCATCCCCTGCCAGCTCGTGCGGCTGGGAAATTCCTCAGCACCTACAGCAAGCGCACCAGCGTGCCGGGCACGCACCCAAACCCTGCCCAGAGACCCTCCCCGAAATGGAAGGGGGGAAGCGGCTCCCTGTCACCCAGCCCAGAGCCAGGGAAAAGCCCTATCGGCTTCCACCATGTCCCAGCCTACCCAAGCACAAGTGGGGCTGCTCACTGGAGGACCCTCTATTCCTCATTTCCCCAAACAGCTTTGCTCCCCTTCCTCTGTGGCTTTGGAGCTGGTGTGGGCGCAGAGCGGGCACGGTGGGCACGGGCTCTGCCTTCCCATCTGCGCCCGTGACGTGGAATGCGTATGTCTAATTGAGTTTAGGACACAAAAGGAACCTCGCGGGCTGGGAAGTGGAATCAGGTGGTGAGAGAATTAAATTTGCACCAGATTTCTACACACAGAGCATCGGGGGGAAATGCAAAGCAGCCTTCAGCGAAGGGCCGGGGCTGGGGGGTTGGTTTTGGCCTTAATGGGGATGAGTGGGAGGGTGTGCTGTTCGCATGGTTCCCTGCATTAGTGGGTTAGCTCCCCCTCACACCGGGCCCGAAGTTTGGGTCCCAGCTTTGGGTTCAAAGCCACGACGCCTCCTTTGCATTGACAATGGGGGCCACTCCCAAGAGAGGGGAGCAGCTCAGAACCGGGGCCATCTGGCACTAGGAATGGCAGGAAAGCGTCAAAGGGAAATTATTGGTGCATAGTAAATGAGGATGAGGAGGAGGGGAAGAAAACAGGGGAAAATCTTTATGTGGCAGCTGATGGAAGAGGAATTACAAGCCCAAATAAATGAAATATTGATTTAATCCACTCTCTCTGTGCTCTTTATAAAGAGGAGATCCTGGAGGCACCCCCTCCCCGCCCCAGCCCGTGGATCAGGACGGTCCTCCTTGGATAAACGCCTCTGCAAGCGGCAAGGTTAGAAAGCAGGGGCAGGATTCATTTCATTTCCAGAGCATCCCTGCAGTTTTTTGCAGACACTCTGGGTACCCTTATTTGCTTATACACATTCTTTTCAGAAGGTTTCAGTCTTTACTTCGTTTGGAACTGCAGCTGAGGTTTAAAATCTTAACAGCAAAACCCAAAGCAGTTAAAGGATTTCTAATTCACAAGGCAGGGGTTTCAGTGGCACATACTTCCAGGTGCTTTAGCTCTCTCCCAAGAGCTGCTCTCTAGTTAGCACTTCACTGAACCCTAACAAATTGCCCAGTTTTCTTTCCCCTGCGCCCATCCCCTGTCAGATTAAACACAGAGTCACAACACGGATGGATTTGGCTGGAGTCTTTCAGCCCTTACCCCACGCGCTGTTAGCAAAGCCTGTCTTTCCCAGAGACCAAAGCCCCTGTCACCGCACGGGACTTCTCTATCAATCTCCGCCTTTCAGCTGGCAGTCAGAGCCCACTCTGCAAACAACTCGGCATTAAGCCTCCTACCACCTCCGTGATGGACAGGAGAATGCGTGTCTGTGAGGTGAGGAAACACAACACAGTCCAGACACACAGTAAATAGCTGCAGACTGAGGGGTAGGGAGTTCCTGGACACCCTCCTCTCTTCTCAGAGCAGTGAGGAACCTCATTTAGCGGCTCGAGCTCCTGAAGCTGTTAATTAGCTCAGGTTATTCATCCCGAAGGCAAAGGGGAGTTGGGTGGTGATTCAATGGGAGCAGCGTTAGGTCCATTATTAACAGCTCAAAACACCACAGAACGGGTCAGGCTCTTTTTACCACCGAGCACATCTCGCTACGCCCACCGAGACACCATCCCTGCCCGAGCTGCTGCTGGCAGGTAGCTCCCTGAGACACCATCCCTGCCCGAGCTGCTGCTGGCAGGTAGCTCCCTGAGACACCATCCCTGCCCGAGCTGCTGCTGGCACGTAGCTCTCCACACTGGGTAGCAATGGGACTGCACCTACCCTGGGGAAGTGGGAAAACCATCCACATGATGAACTGGAGTACTCTCAGGAAGGAGTTAAACAGCAGACAGCTGCTGAACAGCAGCGTTTTGGGGAGAGGACAGGAGCAGAACCCTTTAATGTGCTGAGGAAGGTCCCTGAGGAGGAGCTCCTGGGGGCCTGCTGGGGTCTGGGGGACCACAGGAGTACCTGTTAATTATTACCAAGGCTGGGTGCCATGCTCATTTTCTGGCCCCAAATTGTCCTGTTGTGCTCAAGCTCGAGGTTATTTATAAACAACTGTGGCAATCCCCCGTGGGACATTACCATGTGGGAGGGTGTATTTGACTACTTTAAAATTCCTAAGTGCCAGTGACAGAGGGCACCACAGAGACCATAAATCCAAGAGTCATTTTTCCTAAACCTGAGTCCTCAAAACATCAATCCGTTTGAGCAGCTTCCTTTGGAGGGAAAACAACATCAGAATCTTGCTATTATGACATTTAAAGTCTTTTCCAGGGAGAAGATAGGCTGCAAAGCTGCATCAGAGAGGAGGAAATCCCTGCCATGAGTAAAGCGAACTGACAACCCAGCAGGTACCCAGGGTCAGACTTCCTATTTTTCACTTGGTGCTCCACATAAACTCTGCTGTAGTTTTCCCACATTGGCAGCAGGAGACCGAGTTGGACTCTGGCAGCATCAGGTCTGTCCCCCTGGCCATCTGAAGCTCTCCTGCCTGCACCGGGATCTCTGGTACTTCTCACTGACAAAGCATAAAAGGAGGCTGGGGTGCCACAGATTCCTCTCTGGCTGAATTCAGCCCGCAGCTCTCCCTTATGTCGCTCTCCGTTTCACTGGGATCACCCAAGAAGAGCTCTTATGAGGCAGGTAGCAAAAGGTCAGCCTGAACAACCAAGGTCCCAGGGCTACTCTTTAGGGCTCTAATTCTCCTGTTACCACACCAACAGTTAGAAGGAGGAGAAAACTAAATCCTCAGCCTTCTCTTTGGTTCTTTTTCAAAGGCTCCCAGCTCTGAAGTGCCACACACACACCTAAGGGTAGTTAGGGCACGTCCTTCAGAATGGTTCCCTAATGGCAATCCATCAGCACTAATTAGCCAAAGCCAGGCAAGGGCTGCAGGCCTGATTTTCTACTCTCTTCAATATTCCCATTAACTGCCATGAGGTGCTGCACCAGGATCCCCGCTCCCCCATCCACAGCTGGTGCAGAGGGACCTGCAGAACCCCCGCTTTTGGGGCTTCTCCCTTTGTGTCCCTACAGCACCGATCCCAGCAGATCGGTGCTTAAGCTGGATGCAGGAGTGCTTAAGCTGGATGCAGGACCTATCAATTGGTATGATAACAAAGCAAAGGCCCACATCAAAACAACGACGAACGTGGGGTGAAGGAGAACTACCTGTGTGCAGAGACTTGTCCTTCGGGAAAGCCATCAAAGCCCATGTATACATGGGCATGTTGCCCTCTATTGGCTGGCCAGCGAGCACAAGGCTCTTTCCATCCCTTGGGATGCTGAAGAGCTGCAGGAAGGGTAACCCCTGGCAGCCTCCTTTTTGGATCTGCAGCCCCAGGCTGAGCCCCACAGCGCATCCGGTGTACTGAGAGAGAAAGAGTCATCCTTCCTTATGTGTTCTTGTCAGCAAGGATGCTGTTCCAGACCTGATTTTGATTTAAGATACAGAAAAGGCCAGTACTTCCCATTTTTCACTTTGGATACAGATGTTGGTTATAACCCCTCTCAAGCCTTCAGGCAGATTCCTCAGGCTGAGCTGGGGGCTGCAGGAGGGTCTCGTTTTGCTGGCTGTCAGCAGCCCACAGGGAAGGTCCCTTCAAACCTGCTAGGAACACGTAGAACACAGCATGGAGCTTGACGGAGCGGGGGGGGGGGGGGGGGTGGGCTTTGCCTTGGAGGTCTTTTCCAACCTTAAGGATTCCATGGGTTGGGGAACCCCTAGCAGGGGAAAAAACCCCAATCAACCACACACAAAGCCACCCCCACCACCTTCTATAAACTGCGAAGGGTTTGTAACCCCAGAAGTGCTGGTTTGCCCCAGGGGTTACGGTAAATCCGGTGCCTTAGAAGCGCCAGGGATGTCGGTAATTCCACATGATGGGGACGGGGGGGCGGGGGAAGAAACAAGAAGTTTGTGTAGACTGACAAGACGTGCGCTGAGCCCTGCTCCAAGAGCAGCACGGCTCCCACAGAGCTGAGAGGCGCCGAGGAACGCCGGGCTCGCTGCTGCCCGTGTGCTCCCAGCTGGTTTTGCCACGCTACGCAGCGCCAGCCAGCGCCCCCCCAGCGCCGGGACAGGCGCAGGTGGCTCTGCCGGCTCCATCGCCCAGCCGCCACCGACGGGCATCCCGCGTCTCGGAGCGCAACGCCAGGGCAACCCCTTGAAGCCTCAGCCTAATCGGCTTACTCCCTGTGCCGGTCTCAGGGAGCTTTTCAGCCTCCCGGCAGCCTACAGCCTCCTCCCGGTGAGCCCTGGTAGCCACCCTGCCTCCTCCCAGCACCGCCAGTGTGTTATGGAAATGAAGCGCCTTCCATTCAGGGATCTCAAAGCACTTCTTAAATGTAATGAATTACGGTTTATGAGCTTATTCTAAGCATGGCAAATTAAAATAAACAGAGATGAAAAAAAATTAAAGGTTTTTCTGAACAATAAATGGACAAAGACATTTTTTCCCTTCAGGGAATTATATTATCCTTCTGTCCCTCATGCCAAAAAAAAAAGAGAGAAGAAAAAAGTTTCTTGGACTTTTATCTTTCCTCATCACACTGTAATCACTTCTCTTCAGCCTCATTTCCCCCCAGCTTTTTATTCAAAGAACTGAAGCAGCCTTTGCTCTGCCTTGAAATTTTATTTAAAAAAAAAAAAAAAAGGGAGTGGGGGGTGGGGAGGAATGGATGAAAAAAATCCCTTTTCCTGACTAATACTAATAATACAGGTCAAAATGTCAGTCTATCTACAATTAAATGGAAAACAAAAAAGGTTTTCCCTTTTTCCCATGGTACAATGGCACTGGAATATAAATTACCGATGAAGATGAAATAATACTTCAAAGCCCAGGGGAAAAGCAGCACAACGTTCACAAAGTATTTTCAACCGCAGGACGAAGCGCTGGAGACAACGGTAACCAATGGACTTCAGGGGGGTGGGTGAATAGCCTAAAACTAGCATGCGGCAGGATTTGAGGTCCCTATAGTCTCTGACCCCATGATATGCTTTGTTTAACAAGGGCAGCTGCAGTTATCAACAGATGTTTCAGCAATAAATAATTGGTATCATCTCAGAAGAGATCCATCTACCTGGGGAGAGAGCATAATGCTGCAAACACTGCTCCACTATTACAGCCACATTAATCTCGCATCTAGCCAGGTCTCTCAGGGAGTTTACTGCAGGTGTTTATCCTGGGAGCGGGCAGACAAACGCTGCAGAGTTAGAGAGCTGCGTGGGGATTGTAAAGGAGGTCAGCCTCTGCCATAAATTTCTGTCTGAGGCCACACACACCAAAGAGAAAAAGAAAATAAATACCCGAGAGGCTGCTGCTCCCTGCCACCCCCACCCTCCCCAGGGGGAATTCAGGGTCCCTGCAGCGCGGGGTGCTGGGGCTGGCATCTCCCAGCCCTGCAGTTGGCTCCCGTTGAGCTTCTCTTCGCTCAGTGCTGCTCAGAGCGGTCTTCACCCTCAAAATAAACTCCCTGGCAGCACCCAGGTAGGGCACGCTGCAGCACGTGGAACCTCCTGGCTGCCTCCTTAGAGCTAACAGCAGTTCTCAGGCTGGCATTTCAGCAGGGCCAGACCTCCCTGCCCCAAGCCCCAGATTTCCAGCCTAGGCTGCCCCTTCCCACAAGGAATGGGACTGTGTCGGCTTCAGATGTGCACCACAGCAAGCCACACTCCCCCAAAACAATCTCACAAACCTCATCTTTATGTCCACCCTGCCAAAGGGACGCTCATTACCCTAAATACTGCATTTCCATTGAAAAGGGAGCCGCCTGCTTGCTGGAAGCCATGCCTGACTTGCTTCTGAGACAATCAGAAGAGCAAGAAGCAATCCTGATCTGTAAGCACAGACTCACCACTGCACAGGATGGGATCACCAAGCACCATTCGAGTCCTGCCACCCCTGCCACAGCCACACATCCCTTACTCAAAGGAGAAGCCACGTTAAATTCTTGCCTTTCTAGCTTTGGACTTCAACGGGACCTCCTCAAGTAATTTTCCTCTAAAAAAGACAAAGCAGGCGATGAGCTGTGCCAGCCCTACTAAAGGGAGTAACCCTCACGCTGCCTCCTGGCAGCACTGACCTGAAGAACACAGAGCAGCTTCTCAAAATCATGATTTTTTTTTTAAAAAAGCTTTACATAAACAGTGTTATAGTCCTACTAGAACTCCAGTTCTTCAGGAAAGAGGTAAAGATTACCTTAGTCAAAACAGGACTGCCTGATGAAACCAGAGGAACAGACAAAAGTGCCCAGACTAGCAGGGACCAAGCATGAAACGGAGCACAAAAAGCATAATGCAGTCAAAGGCATGTTCCAGCGACTGAGGTGGTGGTTCTGCGGGGTGCTGAACGCACGGACAATCCCTACATACCTCTGGGATCACTTCTTGACAAGGCAGAGCCTGTGCCTTCTGTTCTGTGATGTCTTTGTCCCTCTCTTGTCTGAGGACAGAGACCAATAAACCCCACAGCTCTGGCCCCTCAGCCTTTGTGAGCAGCCCCATCCGAACCCAGTCACACTCTCCTCCCTTTGCCAAGCGGGTCCTCGCTTGGCTGCTACCACAGAGCAGAAAAAACAAGCCCCTGAACTCACAGTAGGTGATACTACCTACCAGGGCTCTATGTACCCTCAAGCACCTCAGGAAGACAATTCATGCAACAGGTGTTGAAGTTCATACCAGCAAATCACAGAGCCTCACGCTGATCATATCTTGCAGGTTTGTTTTGTCTTCCGGGCCCAGGTCTTGTTTGTATTGCCACTTCTCCGGCACAAAGGGCCACTTCATTTCCTTTGCCTCCTCCAGAAGGGTCTTCAGGTCCTCAGGAAGCAAAGCTGAAAAGGTCGAAGAGCAGGTGAGGATATTGGAGAGAGCTCAGGGGCACGGCCCGCAAAAAGCATACCCCCTCCTTCTGGACATTCCCCCGGGGGATACCAGCTCTTAGCCCTTGCCACCAGCCCCCTCAGGAGTCATCCGTTACCCCTGGCTGCTCTGCCCTCCAGGGAGATGGGAGCCATGGCCATTAGAAAGGCTTTTAGCTGGAAGATGCACTGGCTGGTGGCTGCCTGGGTGTGGAGAGCCAGTCTAGCAAGACAGGAGGAAGGAAACCTGTTCCCAGTGTCAGAGCAAGAGGGGCCAGCCACGCAGAAGACCTCTTCCCCTTGCGCAGGGCTTGCTGGTGACAGTGGCAGGGCAAGCTTGACAAGCCACATCCGAACTGGGGAATAAGCCCAGAGCATTTAAAGCAATCAGATACGGGTGAGAGGGATAGGATCAGTTACAAGCATATGCTCTTGAGAAGAATCATTTTCCTGATAATTTAGTACAAAAATCTGTTGGCCTGAGGGACTCGACCTCTTTTAAAGCAGCAGCCTGGACTGCAGGACACAGCTTCCCTCAGCATAGGAGGCCCCACTGCTACAGCAAGACAAAAGAGTTCCAGCCACGTGCCTGTGAGCAGCTATTAACAGGGCAGAGCCCCTGGATGCAGGGCAGGTACCAGCTGAAGCCTTGCCATGTCTGAAGCTGACACATCCTCTTTACAGGCAGCTGAAGTAGCTCACACTAGCCCAGGAGCTGGCCTGAGCAGCTGCGTTTCTCTTGCAGTTTGCAGCAGAAGCTATAGGAGAAGTTAAGAGAAGGTGCCCTTAGTGCAGGCATGCTCTGACCCGGGGCCAGCAGAGCTGCACAGAAACCCCTTTCACCCGAGGGCTTCCAAGCCCTACCCAAAGCACAGCTTCCCTTCTGACTGGAAAGGCCAAAAACAAGGACAAAGGAGTCAAAAGATGGGGGGCTATTTTTGCTTGGTTTTGGATGAGGGAAACGTACTCCCAACTCCCACTTCTGGTCCTCACTGATCCTCAAGCAATGTGCCAGAGCTCACAAGGAAAGAGCACAGTTCAGTCCATGTTTTGCTCCCTCCCCAAGTTGGCCCCTTCACCTCCCATATAACCAGCCATCGGCTTTGCTTGGATCTCCAACCTGATCTAAGGATGCACCTGCCAGTTGGAGCACAGAGCCAGAGATCTGTGCCTGGGTTTGTCCTTTCCCTTCTGCTGCAGCCCACGCATTAATTTTCCTTGAAGCAGAGGTGAAGCTGCCACCCAAGTGTGCTGTGCTAACCACTTGGCCAGGCAGGCTCTCTGGGCAATAAACACGGATTAACAAGGATTATTGACCAGATGGGGTTAATGGTGATCATCAGCTGCACCTTCTGGCCATTAATCCTTCAGAAAAAAAACCTGCTCACAGACCATCATTGCTGTAACAGGGCAATGCAATCAATGTATTGCTACATAGTGTTTCCATCCCTCCTTTGGATGACAAAAGGGCTGTTTCACAGCGCACTCACCCGTACATTTCCCTAGGAAAAGGTAGGAAGTCAGGCCCTGAGGGTGCCTCTTCCAACACCTCACCTTTAAGAAGATAACACTTTTTCCAACCCATGTTTCCTCAAGTGCTGCTGCAGCTCTGGACACGCTTCCCATGACACATCCCAGCTTCACTGTGCAGCCACGTTTCCCCTCCCAAACCAGCATCTTTGGGGGTTGGACTCAATGATCTCTTGAGGTCCCTTCCAACCCCTATAGAACTCTAAGGGCTCAGCCCTCCACACCGAGGGGCCAAGCAGCAGGGCTGGAAGGGAGTTGTGCTTCCATCCTCACACCTCCCACAGCAAAAGTCAGTGTGGGAGCAGGGATACCCATCTCCTTACCATCAGGAGATGTGGAGAGGTTTATCTCCCTGTGTAGAAGGGGGAAAACCAAACTTCCCAAAGGCTTTTTGAAAGGAAGATGGGAGCATGAAAAGGCAGTCCCTGCAAGCACACATCAGCCCACAGGATCCCACGGCACTGACATTTTGGGAAGGAATCTATAGAAACAGGGTGTTTAAACAGACAGCCTTTCTCTCTACCCTCTTTTATCTTTCACACACTCACACATACTTAAGTAATGCTAAACCAGGAAAAATAAGAGCAACTCTGGAAACAATCAGCAGGATAACATCTGAAGCATAAGACTATTCCCACTGTCCTCCTGCTCCTGTTTTCCATGCCATCCCTTAATTAAACTCTAATCCCCCTCCTACTTGATGCACCAAAGAACAAGAAACTATGGCCAAATTCCTTAACACTGAACTTGGATTTTCCAGGAGGCATCCTCAGCAGCCACTCCTGAAGAGCTGGTTAGCAGAGGAAACCAGGGTACCAGCAGAGGAAAGATCTGGTGATCTAGGAGCCCCCAGTCATCTCCGGGGCTGGCCACCCGTGCAAGCCCAGCAGGACACTGCTTCAAGCCTTGCTATCACAGCTAGTCGTCACCACATGGAAAGAGACACAGTCAGCATGCTGGTGACAACAAAATGATGTCATATTGCAAGAACCTCTGCTAGAACCACACCAACCAGCTGGGGAGCTGGTGCAGCTCTCAGCTAAAATCCAACTCCTGGGACAAGAGTTTACTTTCATAAACAGCTGTTCTCACCACAGGCAGTTCAAATTCATTAATTAACACGGGTTACACCGGCACAGAAGTTATCTGGAATGATTTCTAGGCTAGAAAGAAATAAAAAGGCAATCTGAACGCATCTAACACCCACTCTACCACCTCAACTAGCGGGAGGTACGTTCGCACTCCTCCTCTCCCCCGTTTACATGTGTTTGGCTCTCAGTCCCTCCTGCACGGGTCTGAGAGCCGGGGTGAGCAAAGGCAACCCCAGGAAGGGAGGGTGGAGAAGAAAACCCCTCTGCCTCTGTGCTAGGAGGGTCCCCCCAGCGCAGAGAGCCCCTGACCTGCACGGTTCTGCCCTCCCCAGGGTGCAGAGCCCCAGCAGTTGTTAATGCTGTCACCGGCCGCTGCTGGGTATTTTTCTTTCAGCTGATGGGAACGCAGCCTCCGAGAAGCCCAAGCATCACTTCAGGCTCTGATCGCCCATTTCCTGAAGCAGTTTACCTGAAGGACCATGTCTAATCGAGTGATTATAAGGGCACTGATTTACCTTATCTGGAACTAAACTGATTATTTCTCATACTCTGTGGTATTTAATAGGAGAAAAGGAGGGAGGAGGATGAGGGGGGTGGGGAAAGCGCTACCTGATTAGGAGTTCAAGAGCCTATTCTAAGCAGCCATAATAAAGCTTAAAAGAATTTGTGATGAGGAAACAAAGTACCCTTTGTGGCAAACAAAAAAAGAAGAGAAAAAATCTTCCAGTATCCATAACAGAAACCTATACGCCACTCTCCACCGCAAACAGACTTAGGTGCTTCTGAAAGAGGCAGCTGACCTCCCAGCAAGAACAAGGATGGTCAGAAAAACATCTTCTCAACGGCTCCGAGCCAAACAAAGGATTTTAAAGATCAAATTAACGTTGCGGCCGAGCCATTCATGCAAAGCAAAACTAAACACTATTAACACTAAACTGGAGCAGGGACAGCACTGCAGATGTGTCACACAACGGAAAACCTGCGGCTAAATAAGGGGGGTGGAGGGTGCTGTGGGGTTTTGCTAGTGGCTTTATTCCCTCCACCCCCTAAATTTCACCTTCCTACTTTGCTACGTTCTTCAGCACCTGCTTAAGCTATTTTCCTGTGTGGCACAAAGGAGTAAATAACCTCTCTAGTCTGTACCAAGAAGGTGTAAGTCAAACAAGTTCAGCAATTCTAATGTGCCCTTTATTTAACTGATAATAATAAAAAAGCTCTGCTAACGAAGTGACACAGCCCTCAAAGTTCTGAGCCCAGAGAAAACTGAACGGAGTGTATCACATCCTTTCCTGTTTCACATGAACCAGTTTGTCACTGGAATGGAGAATTAATACGTGTATTTCATTGATTTATTTTTACAAACCACTCCAAAAGGACCATGACAATACCAAAATAAACGCTGTTTTCCAGCACGGAATGGCAGCATGAAGACAAAGACAGAACCCTCCTCTTACAGCTCTGGGTAACGCTGCTTCCTTCCCCGGTTATTTATTCCGGCCATTAGCTGGCATGGATTTTCCTTTCAAGAAGGATATTGCAGGTTTTTTTTTCCCTTTGGACACCACTTCTGGAGGTCACACACGTTTTACAAGATAAAGATTCAGGCAATGAGCTCTTTAATATATTAGGAGAAGCTGACAAACAGAAAAGGCCCTCCCCCAGCTCCTGTGAAAGGAGAGGAAATTTGTGCCCTTATTCAGAAGTTGCATCCTTTTTTTTTTCCCCCCTTTTCTTCTTCTTTTTTTTTTAATAACTGAAATTTATGTGCATCAGCAAACTTTCGGGCATTGTTCTTCCCAAACTAAACTGTTCCTTACAGCCTCATGTTTACTGAAGCCTAAAATTAGAACTGACAGCAATTCACTGCAACAAAGTGGGCTGCTTTCCCTGCCTGCCTGCAGCCCGCATCCCATTCATGGCCTCGAAATCCAGGCATCTCTTGACACTCATCTGCTAGGAGAAGAAAAATAGGGCAGGGCTGCGGAGCGGCGGGTGCTGCGGCGGCCCCGGCCGCCCCTCACCTCGGCAGCGCCAGTACTCCCGCTCGTCGCCCTGGCCCGCGCCGGCCCGTGCGGAGAGCAGCGTGTCCAGGGCTCGCTTGCACTCCTGCAGCAGCGCGGCCACGGCGTGCTGGTTAGTCATGAAGCCTGATCCCACTCGGCTGTGAACTGGGTGTCCCCGGGTGCACGGTGATCAATTACTTGAGAGAAGACACGGGTTCTCAATGAAAAGGATCCCTTCAAGGCTGAGGTACCTGGCAAACAAAGGGGGGGAAGATGATTAACTAAAGTATCATCAATTATCTGAAAGGCTCAAGCAGGGAGAAAGAATAGGGGAAACACATGAAAATACATGACAGCCTCGGAGGACTTTATTAGGGGAGGGTGTGAAATTACTGCAGGGTGACAGGGCGCGGGGCGAAGCTCTCCAGAGACAGGACAGACCCCTCGGCGAGCGGGGAGGCGCCGGGCAGGGAAGGGACTCGCCAGCCCGTGCCGAAGGTGCTCGGGCTGCCGCACACCCTTAGCTGGGGTTGAGCGGCAGCACCATGAGCGCTCTGAATTTAGGAAGGACGCTGCCTGCAACAACAGAGCACGGGGCCGCCTCGGGACCCAGGAGCAGGCTCTGGACACGCTGCAGAACGACTCACGCGCGATGCGCGGGGTGCCAAGGCCAACCCCTTCCCACGTACTGCTGTGATTTTGGGGGAAGTCCCCGGTAGCAGAGGCCTGCCAGCATCTGCTGGGACTGCTTCTGCCCGAAGCCAGCTCTCTCTACATTCCCCAGGTGGCCTGGCCTGGCCCAGCTTTTCCATGGCAAGCCCTTCAGGTGCTTCTCACGTTGCCCTGCAGAAGGACGCCCCGGCATTGCCAGCCCAGGCATCTGGCTGGGCACCTGCCAAAACAGCTAAGCAGCCTTCAAAAAAGCCGCACAAAATAGATATTTCAGGGTTGGGTTTTTTGGTTTCCCCCTCCCCATTCTCACTTCAAAAACTATTCCCACAGCTCAGAGCAACGCACAGCCAGAATGAAAGCATTTCTAAGTGGGGAAGCACCACGGAGGAGGAAGAGGAGCGCTGAGGAACCACGCACAGTCACAGCTTGCTCTGCTGACGTGAAACCATACGCATCTCAGCAGCTGAATTTCCAGAACGATTTGGTTTGGTTTGGTTTGGTTTTGGGTTGGGTTTTTTCCCCCCCTTTCTGCTGTAGTGCTGGGATCACTGGATCCCGGAGCTGGTGGCAGACAGGCTGTGTTCTCAACGGCACCGCGTAAGAGCAAGCTGCCAGACTGAAAAGCAGAGGGCGAAAGAGATGCACTCATGCGAAAGCAGAGAGGATCAGAGAGCCTGCCGTGGAAGGGCAGGTGGAGCAGGGCGAAAGACGGGGATTCATCAGCAAAGAGCCTGGAGCCAAGAGCCAGTCAGCAAGGCTGTGACTGATTCTGCAGACAAACGGCAGGGAAAGAAGAAATTTAAAAAGGAGACCTAGGGCAGGAGCACATGCACCTGGACAAGCAAAAACTCAGCTAGATGATGAGTTTATCTACATCTCAGATGTAGATAAAAACTTAGGCAAGAGAAACACTGTGAAACACACAAGGTTTCCTAGCATCCCAGGCTTGGCTTTGCCATAGCAGTGCTGTTTTGCTGGTGTCTATTCTTTCTGTATAACCCACACCACGGAGCACCTTGGCAGGGCTTCCTTCTACTGCAGCCACGCTCCGGAGCGTGGCATGAGAAGATCCTGGCATGCTACTCAACAGGCTGCAGTCTTCAATTTTGGAGGGTACAAAATACCCTCTAGTAAGAACAGGAATTGCAGAACAGAATGGTAAAACACCCCAGGCTGGAAGGGATCCCTGAGGATCGAGTCCAACTCTATGTACCCAGGGAGCCTCAAAAGTACAGTGTTGGCCTGAGCTAAGAGGAGCTACCTGCAGTTCTCTGTCCTGCTGCTGTCCTGCTGCCATCAAGACACACACGCTGGGCCTTGTTTCTCCACGTCACAAATGACAAGGAAACAGAGGTGTCATGCAAGATGTTTGCTCTCAAGGGACACCTACAAGCCTGGGGTGCCATGAAGTCAGGTTTGCCAAGGTCTGCAGGATGCCCACCACATGAAGGAATGAAAAGCCTGTTCAGTGGAAGAGTGCTCCAGGGAACAGCACAGGGATCGTTGCTGTGGTTGTGACTCTCAGCCAGCCAACTCTGTGCTCGTTATTCCATTAAAAATAATAACAAATCAACCCACCAGGAAATGCAATCAAATAAAATACACAATACAGGTCGGAGCTCTTACAGTGAGCACAGCCAGGTTGAGTCCCCATCCCTCCAACAAAACACCCAGGCAGGGTTTCTGCTGTTTTCCCTTCATAGTTCTGCCTAAGTTATTTCTATTCTCCTTTTCCCCCATACTTCCTGTGAGAGAATTCAGAGGCGTTTTCAGAGAGCGGGTACAGCTGCAGCTATTGCCACAGTCCAGGAACACAACTCCTGCACATGGTAAAGTGAAAAGAAAGCCACAGATGCAGAATTTGTAGCTGGAGGCCTCTCTTAGTGCTTCTCTCCCCATCCTGGCACAGGACATAAAGAAACAAAGCAAAAGGAAAATCCAGAAAGGGCTCATCCATCTTTTTAAGCTCTGCTCCACATTGGCCACTGTCCTACAGGATCTGAGCCAGGTGAGCATAGCTGGGTGCTGGTAATGGGGTTCTGGGATCACCCCTCGCATGGCCAAAGGACAGACCAGGCACAGGACCTATTTAGGGCCCCCTGTCAGGACCAAAAGGAGATGGGGCTGGAGACACAGCTATAGTGTGGCCCAAAGTCCACCCATGAGACTGGCTGACCTATCTGTCACCGAGCAAAGACCGCTCTAAAAAGAGGCCACTGCACTTGTGGGATCTGCTCACAGCACCAGGTCCTAGCCCACATCCCAGTCCAAAGCTGATCCAGTCGCTGGTTATCCACGGGGCGGAAGGAAAGCAGCCCCCTTCACTATAATCCCCCGGTGACACACCTATGCTGGCGCCGCTTGCTCTGCTGCCTGCGCTGACATCTGCTAATTGATTTATCTGCTTGCCCTGCCCTGCGGGAGCCAGCACGCGGCTGTCCCGCCAGTGCCTCCCAGGTCGGGATGAAGCATCCCTGCCATCTGGCCCTCACTCCCGTCCTTTGTGTAATTGATTTCTCAAAAACCTGGTTTTCTAGGGAGTCCCCTCTAGCAACAGCCCAGCACACACACACACACACACACACACACACACACACGCTCAGAGTGCTGGGAACACCAGTCCGAGCGGGAGAGAAGCACACAGAAGCACGCTGGAGACTGCCACCTCACAGCCCATAAACACCATTTTCCATGGAGATGCACCGAAGCAGACAAGGGCTGGGGTACCTGCATTTAAACCCCGAATAACACAGCACTAAGCACATCCAAGGGAGCTTACAGACATGCTCCAGCTCCTCTACGTTGCAACCCAGAGCCCAAAATAAAGTCTTTCGGAGCCAGCTCGTGGAGGGCTGCAGCCTGAGATTGGGTCTTTACTGTAAGCAGGAGGGCCCCGTGGCTTTGTGAGCCACACAGACTACAAGCCTCACAAAGAGCTGACAGGGCTTAGCGGGGAAGTTTAAATCAGAGTACAGCACTCTGCTTCCTAGGGTGGCAAAGGTTTAACTCCCCAGGACACCAGCGGGTCTGTAACGGTGATGCAGCAAAGTCACAACCTGAGAAATTCTTCTCCAATTACATGTTTCCAAAGAGCTGAATAAACGGCAAGGAGGCTTCTGAGTAAATAAACCATGATTTACACCAGCAGCAACAACAAAGTGCTGGAACCCCAGCGAAACGTGCAATAAACTGTACCTCAGCACTCAGAGGGGAGACAGCCTTTAGAGACCCATCACTAGGGGCAATGACTCGCATCGTAAAATCAGCTTAAAACGCACCAAAGAGCTTTCAACTCCAGCAGCATCCTTTACACAGATGCCACTTTGTAAGTGGTGGCTTGTGACAGCTGTGGCATTGAGTGACAGCTGGGACATGAAAATAACCAAGCACGCAGCTTATGGACCTGGTGCTAATGCAGGATCCGAGACTAAAGCCAAACAGAGAACCAGCACAAACTTCTACAGGCCTTTAGAATTCTTTCAGTGCTTCCTAATTATCTTAATTAACTTTCTTAAAGTGCTGCTAAATCCTAACTAGCAGTGCTTTAAGGAGACTACAGCTCTTAAGTGACAAAAATTGCAGCTTGATATGCCGCAGAACTGTCTAGAAAAAAGTGCTATCTGAGGACAGGTTAATAAATGCTGGAGCTCCCACTTTCAAGGCACGTAATAAACCAATTTTGCATCAGCTTGAGGACTTCAGCATTTTCCAGTGACAGCTTTGGGCACAGAGTGTTTTTAAATGCTTGATGTAATTGTTACACTTAGAAACAGTGAAAAAAAGAATTTTAGAAACAGTGAAAAAAATCTGTGCTGTTTCTGGTTAGAGCCTGGATTAAAATAACTCCCTGCACCAAATGTGATTTTAACAAGTGTTAGAAGTCTCAGGGGATGAGAAAAATATATTTCTGCAGTTGCTTTCTAATGGGACCTGGGGCTCAGAACAAGAGGGAGGAAGGGAGGAACTGGGTGGGCAATGAACTCTTTAGGAAGCAGGCCACACTGCAGCATCGCGGAGCCCTTCGGCTAGAAGGCCGAAGGATCTTGTCAAGAGAAAGGAATCTGAAGTTCTGCTGTGGACAGAAGCCAGCCTGGGAGTCAACCTACCTAGTCTGAGAGCACAATTAGCTTTGGAGGCTTTAAGAACAGAGATGTAATTGCCACATTCAAACACGGCAGGCATAACAAGCCTTGGTTTCTCAGGCAACATCATCTGGGAATTTTTCCACAGCATCACTGTCCTGAAACACAAATTAGAGATTGCCAGACCTTTTCACTCTGGAAATATATTATCCTAATTTTCAGCTTATTCAGGCTACCCTCCAGTTCCAGGGAGGCTAATGAAGAGGAAGCAAAGACCTGATGAGTTCCATGTGGAGCCTACATTTATGGATTAATCCCAACAGGGAGCACATAAACCTTATTCCCAGGGCTCTCAGTCAGGACTCGACGCAATCAATAGAGGAATGGATAGTTATTTATGACTGAGGCTTTTTTGACTTTCAAATAAACATTTTAATTATTTTAAGTGCTACAGCAGAACTTAGATTCTGAGCCCTGTTTCCATTGTGATGCCTCACCCCCCTCCCTCCTAACCCCAAATCACTCCAGCATTATGATACCATACAAACGATACTGATTTTCATGCCTGAAACATCTGAAAGTGTTTGCCAAAGCAAAAATACACTGGCCAACAAACTAGGGAAAGAGGAGGAGGAAAAGGGAGGAGGATCCCTCTGAGTGAAGCTGGTATGAATGAGAGGAGCCCCCCTCTAACTACACTGGGCCTACAGAAGCCGAGCTGCCCCAGACCCCCCTCACCACCCTGCTGACACACCCTGACCCATCTTTTTGCGTGGCTTTTCTCTGCCGACTCTTACAAGCAGTTTTAATGACTGTAGGACTCACGAGTGGCTCTTTAACAGCTATTTTTCAATTCAAGCACCTGCATCTCTTGCAATTGCAGCTTCCCCCTCAGGCCAGGGCCTCCTCGCCCAGCGCCAGCCGCGCCAACACCCCCCGGCGTTCTTTGGGCGCTGGGGTAGGCACCCTTGCCTCCCACTCTGTGAAATACAGTTTCCTTGTTTTAATCAAGCAATTAACTACCCAAAGACTGCACACAGCAGCTCGTGGTGGCCTGTGGCCTATCCATACGCGGCTTTGCTAAGCTTCCAGTGGCCTGTGGCCTATCCACACATGGCTTCGCTAAGGTCAGGGGGATGATGCTGATTTTTGAGGGAGCTTTCTAAGGCCAGTACAGTCTCTTGCTAAGGCAGGCAGGGGCAAAACCATGGCATGGAGGCAGCACTGAATCTATTCCAGCTGCACCTGCAGCTGATGGAGTTACGGCCTCACCTTCACTCCATGTGATGCATTTTACCTCCCCTGGCTCTCCCAGGGAGACCGAGGGGGAAGAGTTGCAGCAGATCGTCCCTAGAAAAGCCACTGAACATTGGGGCCGATGTTGTTGCCCTTCAGGAGGTAACAGAGAGCACACACACCACACAGCACCACGAGCTGCACACAAGCCTTCTTCTGGAGTCCTTCCCCATGACATGTGTCAAAACCAGCAGGCTCAACTTGATTTTTTGATTTGGCAGCTTGAGGAGAAGGAAAAAAAAATCACAAAAAAAAGCCAAAAGAAAAAGAAAACAAGCTTACAATAACTTAGCAAAGGTTTCAGTGATTAACATCGCCTTCCACAGAAAGCAAATTCAGTTTCCTGACTATTTCCACACACACACTTGAGTATTCCTAGAGAATTTCCCTTTCTTTTCAGCACATGGAAGCTTTAGCACATGAAAGAGAAAAGTTGGGTTAAAAAAATTAAAATAATCGATTTGCTAAGGACTTTATTTATTTTGTTTACTTCTCCGGCTTAAAGATTAGATGTTTTCTTTTGGTAAAGCTGGATATACCAAATGGCATTGGCTGTATTAAAATAAGGAAGAACCTCAATCAAAAAGCCTCTCCTAAGGCAAGCTTTCTTGTTAATATGCACCAACATGAAAGGCTTTCTTTTCATCCTATACAACTACAGTGTGTGTAAATTGCAGGGGGCTCATTGGCATAAATCTTGGCTGTGACCTCTGAGGTAAACTGGATTTACATTACTTTCTGACAAGAATTAAATGAAGGCCTTGTGGATATATGAACAGCCTTCTAGACTGCAACAGATGGGCATGAATGTGCTCCCTAGGCAAACTATCAGTGACATCTGTGTCCTCCAAATTCTGGTGGTCTCAGCCAATTAGCAGGCAAAAAAAGGAGGAGGGGGGAGCAGCCTCTGCACAGCTACCCCAGGCAGAGCTGAAGCAGAAGTGCTTCTGTTTAGAAATGGGATCAAGAACAGCCTCCAGCAGCAAGGAGGTGGCTAGCCGGCTGGGTATGACACAGAGGTAACACTACAGAGAGAGATGAAGTAATTAGATAGAGCAGATATTAATATTAATTCAGGACTAACTCCCTAAGCCTGTAATGGGCCACCACGGTGGATTTATAGTGCTATAGCAAAGAACGGTTTTGTGTCAGTCCTGAAAGCAGGGGAGGGCACAGAGCGAAGCCCCAGGACTGACACAGGGAAGGCAGGCGCTTCAAAAGCCCGGCTCTTCGTCTGGATCCCTCCCTTGTCCCTGCAGGGGTGCAAACCAAGTACCAAAGGAACACTCTCCCCAGGCAGACCTGCCCTTCAGCAGCACAGAATACCCTGAGTTGGGAGGGACCCATAAGGATCACCCAGCTCCACTCCAGCAGGCTTTCCTGGCTGGATGGGGTCGGGGAAGCAACACACTCCCCAGCCACTGCACTGCCTGCTCCAAAGCTCAGCTTGGTGCTTTGTGGAAGAGCATTTCAGTTGCAGAAAGAGCTTTTCTGGTTTTGGTTGTTGGAATGGGGTTTGGGATTACTTACTGCAGCACAGACACAGAACAGAGCTTCAGTAAGTGTGATATTAAAATAAAAATAAAGGGAGCTCCAGAGCTTGACTTCAAAGCCACCTTTAACCAGAGAAGATTGTTTGCCAGCCCTCCGTACGAGCAGCCAGGGTGCAGGGCCTGGGGGAACCAGCAATCACCCACAGAACGCTGTGCAAGCCAGAACCACACGGCCACAGCCCAGCACACAGAGCTGGCAGAAGGGGATGCCGGGGGGGAGTCCAAACGCGTCCCCAAACTACAGGCTCCCAGCTCACTGCCCCAGCTCCAGACTTTTAAGCCTGTCAGTTAAACCAGACACAAACCGTGCAGTGAGCCATCCCATAGGAAGCATATTCCCCATCTCCAGTTCGGATCAGAGCCCCATACCCAGCCACACGTCCCTCCCAGGGCAGCAGCGGGCAGGACCCCTGGCCAAACCCAGATCCGCAGCAGAGCTGGGTGCCAAACAAAAGCACCTGTTGTTTTCCCCTGGTCGTGACTTTTCAGAGAGGCCATTGGGGTGCCTCCTCCTCACCACTGCTATCCCACTTACTCCTAGTGGAGACAAAAAAAGGGAATAATTGAGGGGCAAGATCAATAAATTAAAAACTTCTAAAAAAAAAAAAGAGAAGAAAAAAGACATAATGAATTTGGTACAGCACATATTTTTAGATCAAAGATGCCTTTGAAGTGACAAACCCTTAATCCATAAACTACTGAAGCACTTCCTTTCTCCCCCAAACTACTTGTTGTCAAATAAAATGGAAGTTAAGGAAATTATCTTTATCTGAAAATGGCCAAAAGAAGCCATCACCTAATGACAGCCTTGTCAAAATGACAATTGGGGAAATTGTTAGGAGAGGGAGGCCTGATGACTGGAGGAATAAGCTTGCTGTTTGCTCTAATCTGGTCGGGCAGGCCCCACACAATTCCAGTCAGCTTGCTGTGTGAAACAGCTAAGTCTTTGTCAATGCGAGCAGGGCCTGGAAAGACTTCTCTTTCATGAATATGTATCACCACCCTCCACGTCTAAGAAAAAAAACCCCTCCAAACAGTAAAATTAAAAAAACCCAACCCCACAACAAAAACCCCAACCCACTAACCTATCCATCACCCTAAAAAATAAATCCCAGAACAACAAAATCCTGAGGTATGGAGCTGTGAGGAGAGAAAGAGCTAATGAGTAAGGAAAGCACATGTTTTGGAAACGGAGGCAGAAGGATCTTCCTCCCAGAAGCTTTCTTTGGACTTTTACTCCCCAGCAGACTGGGATGAGGCACTTCAAGTGATAACTCAGCAGCAGACAAAAAGCACAGCGGCCCGTGGGGGTGTGTCGTGTCTATGGCTGTATTTCATACCTGGCATTTGTCTCCATGTGCTGCGTGGGCATCACACCCCAGGCTGGGAATACACAGCGCTGGGCTGCTCAGCCTGGGCCTCACATGAATGCCCACTGACTGTGCAAGGAGGAGAGCACCCAGAGCAGGTCTAACGCCTTCCTGGGCAAAGGTTCCCAAGTCAGCTCCGTACCAGGGTAACGAGTTTCCCATGAAAATACACAACATTTAAAAATAAAGAGGATTCTATGTTTAATGAACTACCTACAGCACACTAAGAATTGGGTCCTTTACGTGCAACCACACAACTGAGGCTTTCAAAGTGGCTGCTGATTTCCAGGGCTCCCACTAAAACGGTGTCCTGAGACACGTTCATGACCTTCCCTAAACAAAATCCTCCACACCTCATGCCAGGCAGCTTGAATCACCAGTGCCTATGAAGCTTGGAGGGCTTTCTGGTGGGGTTTGGGGTTTTTTTTAAAGGTATATACAATATTAATGTTCAAGCATTTGAAAGACTGGCATGAAACTGGAAGAGAAAGGCCGAAGGAAGCCCACTGGGCTGCCAGTCGAAGCTGGCTTAAGGCAGAAAGTGCCTCTAAGAGGTGAAACGGCTCAGAAACACACATCAGAAATACCGTGTCTCTACAGGACTGATGCTGAAACTCCCTTAAGGCCAAATACAGTGTTTAAAGCAACAAGGAGAGAATGCAGGATCAAAGCAAGCCTGTGACTGCTGCAGAAAACCCAAATGAAGGTATTTTAACATGTGGTGGACTTTTCTCCTTTGGGAGAGCTGGGACATCATTCAAGCACCGATCAGTGTTTGAAAAGTTACCTTCAGGTGCTTGTTAACTCTTCAAAACTTGGCATGTAAAAGCTGCAAGCCAGCCTGGGATTTAGCACAGAGAGCCTGTGGTGCTCCTCCAAGCTCCAGTTTTTCTCCAAGTAACAACCAGAATAGGAAGGCTTGACTTCCAGCAGAGATACCAAGGCACAAAGCTCAGTTTTGAGGTTTACAGTATTATGCAATGTTTGCTGTAGACATTTCCATCTCATTAGCATGTTCTGCTTTACACGGCATCTAGCGATGAATGCTGTCCCTGATCTAAGGCTAATCCTCTCTAAAGAGCTACAGGCTATATTACATGTGGCCACAGCCACGGTTATGCCAGGGCTGGATCACTTTGAAGCCTATTGAACAGTGTTCCCTTGTGAGGCTACACAGAGCCGTCAGGCAGCGCTCCTTGTGCTGTGAAATCCCACTGTTTCCATCACCAAGAGTTTCTCTGAGGGACAGACCCTCCCTAGTCCCCTGCGAGGGGCTGCACAAGAGGGAGGAGGGATGCAGGGCTGCCCTCCCCACCTCTCCATGCCAATTCACAACCAGAGCCTACAGGAGTACAAACGCCTTGTTTCTAAACATCAGGCTCCCAGGGAGTGTTTACCAGGGCAAGAAAAGGTGAAGATGAGCCAGGCACCTGCTTCCTCAGTAAATCCTCCCTCAGCCCAGCAAGGCTTCTGAAATGCAGTAGGATGCTGCAGCTCAAGCTGAAAGGGAGATGGCCCATAGAATTCAGACTGAGACCCAAGGCACCAAAGGGAGAGTATTTCCTGAAACACAGCCCTTCCTGCCTTCTCTTTCTGCCTCTGGTCCACCTCAGGTCCCTTTCTGCAGAAAGGTTTGCATCTATTTCAGCAAGGTTCACGCTTGTTTCAGGTCACTTGGCCTTAGGATGCCAACTAGAAAGCAAAAGCCATACCAAAGATCCACTAGAAACTACAGTTAAAGCCTACAACGTTCCCTGCTTTCCTCAGATGTGTTGTGCCAGTCAGCTCCACGACATCACCACACCACAGGTAGAACAGTTTGGGACACAATCGGATATATTCTAAAGGAAAACCCCCCTGTAACCCAAAAGGGTCATGTACCTCCAAGGCAGGCTGCATCTCTCCCAGCTGGGTGCCCTTAAACACTATGAACTGAGATAATAGAGGCTTTTATTGCCACACAGCACAGAAAGTAGAATCTCTAACACCTCAACAACGACACAAATCGAAAGGAAAAAGAAAGAAAACATTAGATTTGCTGGTCCCACTAGGTACCAACAGAAGAGAGTTTATTATAGTTGTGTAACTCTGAAATAATTTCTTTGTCTGATCCCTGCTTCTGAGGGGAGCTGGAAAGGTTGCTTCTGCTCAGTCTGCACTGCACACACCAGATTATCCCCACGCCAAACGGTGTCTCCATCCAGACAGAGCAGATTCACTCCCTGGGGCAAAACCTTGGTCCTGGTGAAGGCAGGTTAAGGTCCCTGACAGTCAAAACAGCATCTTACCCAAAAGAGCTGGGAAGTGAACACGTTTAGGATTGCTGCTATTAGGAGAGAAGAGTGCAGTGTCCCTCGTGTGGCAGCTGGGAAGCAGCACACGGATGGTGCTTTGGAGGCTGTTCCCAAGCGTGCTGCAGCCGTGAAGCTTCTGCTTCCAGCCAGACCACTTCACTGGCATCTACAGCAGCCCTCAGACTTTACACTCCAACGGATTTGCTTCAGACCGAGAGGAAGCTGGGTTTTTTAAAGGCAGGTAATACGATTTTATCACCCTTAGAACCTTATCAATTCCCAACACAGCCTTTAAACCACTCCCTGCTAGTCAAACCCTATCACGATGCCTTCAGTTACAGCCAGTGCTTGGCTACTCAGCGAGCAGCAATCTGAAGCGTGAGGGTGATGGCCTAGGGAGAGGACACCTACCTCTCCTGTAGCCTTTGTAGCACATCTGGACTGCTGCAGGTGTTGCAAAGAACGCTGCAGGGTCAGCAAACAGTGACAGTGGATCAGTGGGATTATAAAGGCTGATAAACCCTCACCTGATGGTTTAACACACCAGCTCAAGCCTCCCCTTGTGCTGATCTTCAACACGAGATTTGATGTGAAGCAAAGATGGGGCTTCCACTGCCTGGCATGCCCTCTGTCACACAGGACTCAAGGTGTCAGGCTGCCTGCAGACCTCTCTCCAGCAAGCCTCAATCAGGTCTGGTCTCACACAGCTTGGGAATCTGAGAGGCTCAAACACTGGGATACCAGCAGGATATCATGGGTCTCACGTAGGAAGCTCACAGGCTATCTGTAGGGGGTGAGGGAAATAATCACAGGGATTGCATACTTCTTGGATGCAATTACAGGAAGAAAGCCTTGTCTGTATGCCAAGCATCTTTTCCCCTTCTAGTCTGAGAGAAAGCCCACAAAATAACAAACAGAGAGAGATGTATGTGCCAGCTAGAAACACAGGTATGTACAACTAGGGGAGCAAAGCTTCAGCTGGCAAGTCACCACCAGCACATACACACACAGGGGAAGACTACCAATAACTGGACTCACAGTTATTGGTGCTGCCCAATGTGTTTAAATTGCACAAGTTCTTTTCTGCTCTACTCTTCTGAGTAACAAGATGCTCTGAGGTGCTTAAGACTCTGGGCTTTGTTCCAACCTAAAGAACCCAACACAAACATCCCACCAAAAAACAACAGGGAAGAGCTGACAATTTTCCTTCTGTATCAGGGCTTAAAGATGATTTAACTTTGAGCAAGAAGGAAGCACCTGCTCTGTGGCACTGAACCCCCTAATTCTTTGGTTTCCACTTCTTGTTCCAACGAGAGCTGGAATCGCAGGAGCTTCCCTGCCATCAAGCTGCACAAAACCTCCTCCAAACACAGAGCTGTCAATAAGAAGGGGCTCCAAGCCACAAGGAGCCCTTCCCACAGTGCCCCTGCTGAGCTTTTTCCTAGCCCCACTTCTCTGTCAGTCATTTACAGGGATCGCAGCCATCCTTGAAAACAAGTAAGGAGGGAAATGCTGATGACCCACCACTGGGCCTGCTCCACCTCCCAGTGTTTATTTCCTTGCTGCCCCATGACTCTGGTTTCACTTGTCCTGTAAATCACTCCCCAGGTGTCTGGTCAAACTGGGGAGAAAGGGGAAATAGGGGCAGTGGGATGGATGAAAGGGAGAGAATCCAGACAGAGGGAGAAAGGCCCCAGAGAAAAAACAAACAACGGGTGGAGGAAACGACAGAGGGGGTAGGAAAAACAATCAGGAGGATGGCAAGAGGGAAGGACAACAGGCAGCAAGAAGGCAGGAACACAGAAGAGAAACTCGGGATAACAGAGAGGCAAGAACGAAGCGAGAGGAGGCAGCCAGAGGGATTCAGGAGGAGGACCAGGGGTAGGCTGTGATGTTGAAACCAAGTGGCATAAACTTGGAGAGAGGCATAAACAAAGGTCCATCTCATAAGGAACAGTTCTCATCAGTAGATAAGGTCAGCTTCCTCACCAGTTCATTCCGGTCCGATGAGATGGGAAACGGTGGAGTTATTTTTCCCCAGGTGAACAAGGAGCACAGCAGAAACAGAGGGAACTGTGCTCTCTCCCCTCCCTTCAAGAGGCCTCCCCTCTGCTTCCTGGAGCAGAGCTGTTCCTGGCACTGGGGTCCAAGTGTTCAGTGAACGCACCTCCTTCCCACGCATCTCCCCTCCCTCTCACACTGAGGTCCAGCTGGATATCCCTCTTTATCCTCAGCATACACGTGTCTCTGAGCAGGATCTAGTTCTTTTCTGCTAGAGAATGAGGCACTTGACTGCTGTACAGTAATAACACCTCTCTGCAGAGCCCAGCTACAGTGGCTGCCACTGCCATTGTTACTGCGAACATGCAGGTGCTTCAACAGCTCTTGCAACATCAGAATGAACTTTCTGACTTCAAACAAACAAACAAACGAAAACCCAACACAAGAAAAAGCCACAAAAGACGGAAATCCCCAAAACAAACAGCGGCTCCCCATGTCTGGTCACACATTGCCACCTACCGGCTCCCACCCCCAAACCCTCAGCAGCACTAAGGTGGTTTGGATCAAGAAACAGGTTGTGAAGCAGAGAGGTGGAGCAGCAGGAGGGCAGAGGTTGGTATTCCAAGCAAGGACGTGTGCTTCAGGGGTAAGCAGTGAATGTTGCTCTACCCTAGCATCATCTTCACGTTTGCCAACACATCCCACAGCCCAGATCTTATGGCTCTAAAGCTGCAATCGGCTCTCATCAGCCTCCCGTTCTGTGTCTGTACACCCCTGAATGAGTGAAGGACAATTTCAGGTGGCCCCAGGAGAGCACAGCCTGGGACAGTGTCATGGGTTTGCCCCAGCCAGGCACCACACAGCCACTTGTTCTTTAAAGGGAGGACTGGGAGGGTGGAATTGAGGGAGGGGAAAGAAACCCCACAAAACCAAAACCTCACAGGCTGGGATATGGAGAGTTGACTGGGATAGCAGAGAGAGATAATAACAGTAACAGGACTTTATAACAAAATGTATGAAACTGGTGATGCACAGTGCAGTGTCTCACCACACAGCTCAGGCCATACAGCTCAGAGCTGTCCCAAAACCAGACTGTCTCCAAACACTGTGTGTCCTGGAGCTGCCTCCTCCTCCCCCCCCCAGCCCCCCCTTTATGCTGAACATGAGGTACCTGGCATGGGATACCCCCTCTGGCCAGTTCGGGTCACCTGTCCTGGCTGGGTCCCCTCCCTTCTCATTAGCAGGAAATATGAACACCTGAAAAGCCCTTGATTGCTTGGGAACAACTGGAAACATCCCTGTGTTACCAGCACTGCCTCATCCTGACTCCCAAACAGGGCATCCACCACTGCTAGAGATTAACACTGTCCTGGCTGAACCAGGACAGACAGACAGACAGACAAGGTACAAGGGCAGCGTGCCCCCTGCCACCCAGCAGGCCAGGCCAGGAGCCAGGTGGCTGCCACAGTAAGAGCAGAGCAAGCACAGGGACAGTGGGCAGGCAGAGTGCCCGTTCCTCAGAGGCCGTGCCCACAGCGCTGCGCAGACCGGGGGAACACAGGGAGGGCTGTGGGGTGACTGGCTCGCCCGTCAGGCGCTGTGCAGGCTGTCTGCTAACCCCAGGACAGAGGCTGTGCTCCACGCCTTCCCCACGCCTGACACGGGACCTCCTGTGGCGAGGGGCCAGCCCTGCAGAAGAGGGGCATCTCCACACACACTCCCCTCCAAGCCCAGTCCTGGTGTACCCAAACCCCAGCGCGAGTTGTTCCGAGCGCTGAGCTTGCCCTAAGAGGGCTCGCTGGGTCTCAGTGCCTGCTTCACCACTGACAAGCTGTGCAAGGGAAAGCCAGGAACAACAACAACAACAACAACAAAGGGCCACCAGAAGAAAGCACAGAAATGATACTTACCCAACATTTACACCCTACCCACCTAAGCGCAACGTCAGCAGTGTAAAACCTGGCCTTAGGAGGGAGGGACCCAAGCGTGAGGAAACCTCAGCACCACTGAAATCAGGCCAGACTCCCTGTCCATCCAACAGGATACGGACACTTTACCATGTTAATTTAAATAGCAGAGGGAAATAGAAGGGTTTCAGATTGGTCCAGCATGTCTGCTGGTCTCTTCTCTCACCTCGAGCAGCTGCAGAGCAGCTTGTACACAGTAAGATAGACAGGATTATAATGGATGTGACTCCTGAGCGGCTGAGAAATGTTATCGCAGCACTCCCAGCTTGCCAGGCAGGACATTAACCACCACGCCAACTGCACCATGTGCCAGAGCACTCCAAACTCCCCCAAAACACCCACAGGGATGTTCTGGCAAGGCTTCTAACAGTGTGTTAAAGCAGAGAGAAGCAGCTTTCACATCACATCACATCACATCACATCATTCAGAAAGAATTCTCTGGAAGGCAGATATTAAAAAGCAGTCCTTCCCCTCACTGACCACAGGACATGCTTCCTGGAATTCTTCAGACCTACCAGGAACTTCCAAGAAAACCCATATTTGCCCTCATGGATCCTCAGGTTTTCCAAGCCAGTCACGGCTCAAAGCAGCATAAGGGTTCCTGGACGTAGGGTCTGGAGTTACCCAGAGCCTTAGGAATCTGTTGTTAAAAAGACAATAGGCCTCTGCAGCCAAGCCACAGCCACCTCAGTCTTTCAGCCCACATGTTACAAACATTTAATTAGCCCAAGCGACCAGCATCAATAATGCGGCACCAGTAATTACACAGGGAAGCCAGGCCAGGAACAGGTGAGCAGGAAACACCCATTTCCAGCCACGAACAGGGCTTTTCCTAAGCCTTCCTCCTGCCTAGGGAATGGCAGGGCAGCGAATGCAGGTGTCTGAAAGGAGAGTGTGGCTTCACTCCGCCTGTAGACACCGCTGCGTGCTCATTGATCCAGGGGAATGCCGTATGCCACCCGCTCCGCAGCCTGGCACGGGCAGGCTCGAGTGTCCATTACCTCAATTATCCGCTGGACAACTCCAGGAACACCAGAGTAGATGTCACGGTCTGGAAAGGAAAACATGTCTGAGGACAATCACCAGGGGAGGAAGGGGTTGGGAAGCCAACACAGAAGAGGACAGCAGCAAGAGCAGCGAGGTTAATGCTGAGATCATCTCTGCTGGCCCCAGTCCCAGTGGTTTGCTCACCACACAGGGCAGCTCAGCCCTGCAGACTGATTTGCAGTTTCACTTTGGATGAAGGAGATTCCAATTTAAAAAGAAAAAAAAGAGAGAGAAGTTACCAGAATACAGAAATGAGCTCTGGTAAGCCATGAAACCCTTTTAGCAAGAAGATGCCTCATAAGACCCACAAGCATGGAGTGCCTGAATGTTTTCCTTCTCATCGCAGGGAGCAAACCTGGAACTGCTTTCCGGACACCAGCTAGAAACACAGGGAAAAGAGGAGTGGCA
This sequence comes from Gallinula chloropus, assembly GCF_964237585.1. Lineage (NCBI taxonomy): Eukaryota > Metazoa > Chordata > Aves > Gruiformes > Rallidae > Gallinula > Gallinula chloropus. The sequence continues at coordinate 91,745,672 of NC_140088.1, read as the reverse complement.
AATCCGGTTCTTGTTCTCTCCTGCACCAAATCACGCAGAGCTCCACTTAAATCACCAGCTAATAACAAATATAGAGCTAATATGAGGTTATGTAACGCTAGGGAGATAAAATGAAGGGTTCTTACGTACCTCAGTAGGTGCAAGTCTGAGAGCAGCACTCTGGCTGTGGGGAAGCAGCCTGCTTCCGGAACCAAAGGGCTGGCAGGAACTACAGCCACCGCATGCAATAAATACCAGGGTTGCACAACTCCAGCTTCTCCAGGAGGCACCGAAGTGCTTTTGTGTGAGCATGCACACCCAGCCCTGCCTGCTCCAGGAAAGGCAAAGGATAATCTTGGGCAGGAAAGAATTTTAAAAATAAAATAATCTGTTTTTCCTCTCTGCTTTTCAAGGTAACTTCTTACAAAACACAGCCCAAGCCTTCTCCTCTTCCTCACTGAAGGGAAGCAGGGCACACGAGCCTGGGTACAGATAAAAACTTCTGTGAGAACCATGAAAAGAGCTTATCAAGCCACAAGTAACTCAGCTGTTTGTCCAATAAATAAAAGGGACCCACCAATGAAAAAGTGAGTTTACATAAGCCAAGGCTATCGAACCCGCGGTGCGTACCCAGGACCGGCGCTCTGCCAAGCACAGCAGAGCCCGGGAAAAGGAGGGCACCAAGTGTCTGGGATTCGGACCAAGATAAACCGGGGCTGGTATTTTTTCCCACAGTCTCCTCCTCCAGGCCCGGGAGTCAGTGGCTTCGCAGGGAAGGTGAGGCAGCTGCCTCAGGGAGAACTGCTCAGGTTCCTCCTGGGCAGGCAGGCACACTGGAGCTGCCCCTCTTGCTCACCGCTGGCCAAGGACTCTCGCCCCACGCAGGGTGCGGACGGCACCAGCCAGCTCCTGGCGCACCGAGGCGCTTCACCCTTCGGACTGTGCGTTTGGGGCTGGAGGGCAAGACAGCTCGTTTCGCCCAACACCCCAGCGCGCCCGCCTGGGGTCCCGTCCCCAGCACCAGGCACCGCGGCCGCCCCACGGCCCCGCCGCTGCCGGTCTGAGCGAGCGACTCGCGGGAGCAGCGTTTGGACGCCCCGGAGCTGGGGGGAGAAAGAGACAAGGTATTTCGGGATTAATCCCGACAGGAAGAGAGGGTCTCGGTCTACGGGTGGTGGTTGTTCTTCGAAAGGCACCCGAAGGCCAACCCTCCGGCCTCAAGGCACCTCCCCCCCCGCAGCTCCCGCCCCGCCGGCCGCTCCCCGCCCGGCCGCGCCGGTGGCTGAGCAGGCTCGGGCGGCGGGAGCGGCTCGGCGAGGACCCTCCGGCAGGGACCCGAGGCCCATGACCCGCCACGGGCGGGACGGAAGGCAGGCGGAGGGCGTTCCCCCCGCTGACAGGTGAGGGGGAAGGGGGGGGGGGGGCGGCCCGAGGTGCGGGGGAGGAGGCGGGCCGGGCCCCGGGACGGGCAGAGCGGGCTGAGAGCTGGCGGGGGTGGCGCAGCGACGGGACGGGGAGAGAAGGGCCGCCAGTGACCAGCCGCAGGCTGTAGCGGGGCCGGGCACGGCGCCCTGCCCGGAGCACAGCGCGGGAACAGCCCGAGGGAGCCCCAGCCAAGCCCGGGCTCTCCTCCGAGCCTGGAGCAGAAGGGCCCCGCGGCTGAGCCCCGGCCGGCGGCTCGGCCCCGCCTCGCTCCCTCCCCCCGCGGCGGGACGGGAGAGGCACAGGGAGGGAAGGGGAGAGACCCTTTAGGTCATCAGTCCAACCACAGGCTGACCCTGCCCAGCCCACCCCTAGACCCTGTCCTTCAGCACTGCATCCACACGGCTTTGGAACCCCTCCAGGGATGGTGACTGCACCACCTCCCTGGGCAGCCTGTGCCAGGGCCTGACAGCCCTTTCAGGGCAGAAATTCTTCCTGAGATCCCACCCAAATCTCCCCTGGGGCAATTTGCAGCCATTCCCTCTCCTCCTTTTGTCACCCAAGAGAAGAGACCAACCCCGACATCTCTGCAGCCGCCTTGCAGGTAGTTGCAGAGTGATGAGGTCTCCCCTCAGACTCTCTTTTCTCAAGGCTAAAGAGCCCCAGCTCCCTCAGCCACTCCTCATGGCACAGCAGGTTGAGATAGACCAAGTTTAACAGGGAAAGGAAAAGCCACACATGCAAGCCAAGCAAGACGAGGGGCTCCCTTTCCCTCTCCCATTGCAGGCAGGTGTTCTGGGTCCCCAGGAACGCAGGGCTCCATCCCCAGGAACTCGTACCTGGGAAGACAGATGCCATCACTCCAAACCACCCCTCACTCCCCCCTTCCCCCCGCTCCTTGTATGCTGAGCATGATGCCATACCATACGGAATATCCCCTGGGTCACAGGGGGCACGTACCCTGGCTGTGTCCCCTCCCTTGTGCACCCCCAGCCTCCTCACTGGAGGAGCAGAAAAGGCCTTGGCTCTGTGTAAGCACTGCTCTGCGATAACAGAAACATCTCTTGGCTGCAAACACCAATCCAACACACAGCCCTGCACCAGCTACCACGGGAAGTTCTCAGCCAAAACCAGCACAGAGGGTCTGTGGGAGGCTCCAGGTTCCATGGGTGCTGCTCCTTGCCCTTCCTTAGCGAGCGCAGCCCCTTCTTGACTTCACAAACAGGCGAATAAAGCCAACATCATACCTTGATTTGATGCAGTTGTATGCACTTCTGATTTCTCAGAGTGTACTTCCTGCCTAGCCCTGATGTGCTTCAGAAAGCAATTAGGGACCATACTGACAGAAGCAGAACAAGGCTTGTCAAATTGGTATCAAACTCAGCCAGAAACACAAACTTTCTCTGTCAGCTGACCCGAAATGAAGCCACATGCCTTGGTTTTCCCCTTTAGCCAAAGCTGACCTCATACACTGTCTCACATGCTCCTAGTGGTGCAAGACAGCAAGGGGGGCGAGCTGCTTCCAGCTCTGCGAGTTGAGGTGGAGCAGGGATGGATACAGATGCCACTGCAGCTTGCCTTAAAGACAGCAAAGGAATAACCTGCCATCAGGGCCTCTCCCTGTGCTGCTGGTAGAAACAGAGATGGTAGTTCCCAAGTAAGTTCTTCAGTAAGAGCTACATGCAACTTTCCATCTCTCTCGTCAGCTAAGCCTGGGAGAAGCACTGCTGCAGGCCACTTCAGTAAGCAAGCTGAGGCTGCTGTACTGCTCGTGCAGAACTGCTGCTGTTACTATGTTAAAGGTGTAAAAAGGAGCCGATTTTGAGGTTTCACACAGGAGGGACACACTGACACACCACAGGTTCACTGTGCTTGGAGGTTACATCCAGTGGTGTAATGTAGCCTTAAAAGCCAACCCACGCTGGACTGCAGCGATGATTCACCCCCCCATAAAAACATGACATTGTAAGCAGCTTTTCAGCATCATCCACTGATTAGAGCTGATGAGAAAGCTCATGATCAGTGTGGCATATGCCTGGAACTTACTGCGTCTCCAGGAGGAACATCATAAACATCTGCAGGGTACAATTCCAGCTGAATGGCTGTATGGCTGGTACAATTCCAGCTCCTGTGTTCCTCTGGTGAGTTATAGAGCTCTCTCTGGTTCCTACTATACATACCTTGCTTTTTCTCTCTTTAGAGCAAGGTTCCATGCAGGAAAACAGTGGCCTCACATACAGAGGACCAGATGACAGTGTTTCCTAAGGTGTCCCAGGTTTTGTTTTGATGCACTGCAGTCACTCAGACTTTGGGATGGAATTTAGTCCCTAAGCAAGCATCTCTTTAAGCTGCTCACAAAGCAAAACCTAAGCACTGAAAACAACTTCTTTAAGTACTTCTGCAGCAGACAGCTGGGACTTCCCGACAGGCAGCAGGGAAATACCTGGAGCCATTGACAAGTCCTCCTTTCAGGTCTCACTGATATTCTAGATTTTGCTTTCATTTTACAGGAGTTGCTTCTAAACTGCATTATGTTACATACAGGAGGGAAGTTCCAGGAGCCAAACGAGAGGGTTTTACAGGCATTTGAAGTGTTACTGCCTACAGTCAGACTGGATTTGCCACAGTCATTTGTCCGATAGCTTCTAGCCAAAGAACTACACTGTAAAACAGCACACAAGCCCAGTCAGTAGCACTTCATGCTCCATTTTAAATCCATAAGGTAAAGCTTACTGTCACTCTTCAGTAACATATTTCTTCCCAGGATAGATCTACCTGCAGATACCCTGTGTGCCCTGTCCCAGGGACCCTGCTTTGGCAGAGGGTTGGACTCGATGGGCTCTGGAGGGCCCTTCCAAGCCCTAAAATTCTGTGAATCCCCATGAAGAACTAGTCAGCAGCAAGTTACAACCACAAGTATTTTTGGGAGTTCCAGGCAGCCCCTGTGAGAGGTGGAGGGCTGGGAAGGGCTGAGCGCAGAGCGAGCCGTCTCTGCGCCGTGGCGAGGCGCTGGGGAGCGGTGGCCATCACGGCCCAGGAAGGCTCATCCCCATCTCTGTTCCAGGGGTTTCACTGCGTTTGCTCTCAGCTGGTTTGCTGTGAATCACACACAGTCACTGTACAAAGATACATGGAGTGTTTTAATGGCACCCTGCAGCCAGTGTATTCCAGTCCCACCGCGACTCCACACTGTGATTTTACCCCTTGCAGCTCCCGGGTCTGTGTCCGTCATGACTTCTTTTGAAGAGGCTGAAACTGAGGAAACAGTAACGTGTCTCCACATGACCTTTTACCACCCCTGCCAAGCAGACAAGATGATGTTTCGCTGCCTGAACTTCTGCAAGCGGGAGCAGGTCAGGGCAGAGGAGACGCCCAAGTTCGGCCGCGACTCCAGCGCCTGTCGCTACAGCCTGATGGACGCTCGTGTGTCGCGGGTCCAGTTCTCACTGCAGTTCTACAGGAAGCTGAACAGCTCAGAGTTTGGCTTTGAGATAAAGAACATGAGCAAGAGGACGAAGCTGATGGTGGACCAGACAGAACTGGGCTACTTAAACAAAATCGACCTGCCGTGGAAGTGCATCATCTGCTTTGGGGACTACCAGATTCTGGCAGAGATTCAGGAGGGGGAGTCTGTGGATTACTTTGAGACTCATTTACGCCTGGCTGAAGTGCCCATTTTACAAGAAAGGTACCTGCCATCACTGCAGCCCATACCAGAGAACGGCATTTCTCCTTCCTCCTTCCCTTCCCAAGGCAAAAGCCCCATTGAGATTGATGAAAATGAGTCATGCTAGTGGGAGAAAGGAGGCTGGGTCATACTTTGATCTTCATCAACCTGCACAGCTTCCAAAATCGAAGGCTGTCACCACAGTCTGCCCTTCTCCATGGCTCCTGCTGCTGCACACAGGTGTCCTGTTCAGCACAGACATTCCAGAACAAGCCTCGTTCAGTGCAGACAGATCGCTGCTGCTGTCTTCACCAGGGTGCTCTCTGACCACCACCCTTTGCCACATAAAGGTGTGTGAGACACCGAGGGCCACTGGGATCTGTTGCACCAGCTTCACCTACAGCCACACGCCTGGGAGGTCTCTAACAGGCGCTGACACAGAGCAGTGCTTTAGCTGGGGCACTGATGTGCTAAGCAGGGACACGACGTCCTGCTGCACCCATTGTACTTGTGCTTTGCTTTGCCACGACATCCCAAACAGTATTTTCAAGCCTCGACTGTAACTACCCAGATTTTGCAGCTCAGAAACACTCTATCAGCACAGTCCTTCATGTTTTTATTAGTTTTGAAGTGAGTTCTCTCCTGTTTTTAAAGTTAATTATTTTTTTGAGTTAACTTTTGTTTGTGGATGGAATTAAATACGCGGTGTCGCTGGTCACAGTGTGTAAACATCCAGAAGCCTTTTGTAATAAAAGCATTTCCTTGCCTAGTAAGGACCTGCTGCCTCCTCCAACTCCAATCTAAAAGCACTTACAGTGAATAAAATCATTTCCAGGACAATCCAGATGAGAAGTTTTCACTGGCACTGTTCCGGGCTTAGAAAAAGCAGCATCACTGCAACAGAAGAGTTGATAAATTCTTTCAGCAAGTTTTCTACTTCTACCCCCACCCCAAGCTTTCTTAGATCCCCCCCCCCAGGTATTTCTCAGAAGTTGTTTAAGTTCAGCTTTCTCTGCTTGGGACTCTGGTCTTTCAGCTTGCTTGAAAGACACACCAGAAAGAGCCAGAGCAGAGCCTACTGAAGAGTTACCCAACTTTTAATTTCTGGAGGTTGGGCTGCATTTCAGTGTTAATCATTACAGGGAAGCCAGCACTATACCCAGGGGAGGATCGCTGAGTTACACAATGTAACTAACCCAAGATCAAGGCAAACAACCACAAGCAAGAGGTGAGGAGGCAACAAAGCTCTTGCTACAGCCTTACAGAGGATTTTATTTCTCTGTCTTGTGCTTGCCAACAATACCTCCTTCCCAGCTGCTGTGGGTTTGCCCCAGCTGAGAGCCAGGCACCAGGCAGCTGTTTGCTCTTTAAGGGGGAGTGTGAAGGGGAGAAAGTGAGGGAGGGGGAAAGGGAGGGAGAAGAAAATCCAGGAAACTAAAACCTCACGGGTTGGGATAAGGAGAGTTTATACTGGGATAGCAGAGAGAGATAATAACAGTAACAGGACTTTATAGCAAAATGTGTGAAACTGGTGACACACAGTGCAGTGTCTCACTGACCCACACAGCTCAGGGACAGCTCAGAGCCGTCCCCAAACACTGTGTGTCCTGATGCTGCCTGCTCCTCACCCCCAGTCCCCTTTATGCTGAGCATGAGGTACCTGGCATGGGATACCCTCTCTGGCCAGTTCGGGTCACCTGTCCTGGCTGGGTCCTCTCCCTTCTCGTTAGCAGGGAAATAGGAACAACTGAAAAGCCCTTGATTGCTTGGGAACAACTGGAAACACCCCTGTGTTACCAGCACTGCCTCATCCTGACTCCCAAACAGGGCATCCACCACTGCTAGAGAGAGATTCACTCTGTCCTGGCCAAACTCAGGACACCAGCTTCCCTGCTCTTTGGAGCAGGCTCTTGCTCTCCCTTCACTGTTACAATACACATACATGTGAGCTGTCTAGAAAGAGAGAGCAAGATGCAGATGTCACCTGAAACAAGCTCTTACACACCGATGCTTTTGAACAAAACCAGCCCCTCACATAAAACACGTGGGGATTTCTTACATTCACCAGTCTGGCTCGTGTGAGAGGGAGGGAGAGTTAGCTTTGCATTCCCCAGAAACACCTCTGTTCCTATCAACACTCAAACCTTTACAGAAAAGTTCTTGTTTGAGACTGATTTGGCCTTAAAAACCAAGTAGCCAATACCACCAGTATCCTTACCCCCTTTCTGTTCACTGCCCTGTCCACAGAACACTCACAGCACTGACTGTATTGCTTACACTTTCAGGGATGCTATCTAAAGGAACAGTAACAACCCCCACCTCAAGTTTCCAGCCTGATACATAAACAGGAGCACGTGCCAACAGTGTGTACAGACAGTGCTTACCTATCAAAATCTGCCATCGGACCTGCAGAACCTCTCAGCATTTGTACCCACTCTGTGCAGAGGGAACCGAGGTATCCCCAGATCTGGAGCACAGCATTCCTTAGGCACAGGAGCCAGGAGAAAGCCTTGGGAATGGAAAATAAACCCCCAGCAATGTAATGGTTTCCAAACACTAACAATGTCTGCAGCTCAGTTCACCTGGCAGGTGAAGAGTCAACTGCAAAGCAGGTGTTAAGAAAAGGATCCTGTCCCCCTGCCAAGCTGACCAGCAGTCAGTCTGACTGCACAGCAAGTGTTACTTCAGTACAGGTGTACCAGAACACACTACCCCCCCACCAGAAGGAGGTTCCACTTTCCCCAGCCCCAAGGCTGCTGAGACACACTGCTAACTGACCTGTGAGAAACGCTGTGTGTGCCAGGACAACGAGCGTTTGTTGCCAGCCTGGGCTCAGCCCTGCTGTCCTGCTGTTCACAGCCACAGAACACTATGGGGAAACACCAGAACACCGACTTCATGCTTAACCCAGTGACCCCAAACAGGCTGCCATGAGAAATGATGTTGTATTCGACAGCTCAACTTCACAGAAACATACTACAAATAACAGGTTCCTATTAGAACAACTGTGTTCCCTGTCCACAGGCACAAGCTGTTAAGCCAAGCTCAGACAGACAAGACGACATCGTTACACGAGGGGGGTTAATCTTACCTTGAAGTAAGAGTGTGCAGCTGCTCATTTCAGAGAAGGGCTCTGCACTGAGGTTCCTCAAAGCCTCCGTGGGAGCTTCCCTTCCAAAGCAACATGCCTCCATAAGGAACACCTGGAATTCAGTGCAGACCAGCTCATTCCCCGTCCCTCACCAGCTGACAGGGGTGGCTCTGGTGTCACCTTTTAACAGCCCGTGCTTTCGCTGCGCAGGACGTGGCAGCTGCAGAACCAGCACCAGATTAAACTCCACCACACACTGAGACTGGCTGAAGGTTTTAATGGCTTTGTACAGATAGGCATTTTGCAGTACCAGAGTTGTTCCACAGCAGCTGCTTATACAAATCTTTACACTTCTTAAAACTCCCACAAGCATTGACTGTACTGATCTTGAGTCACTGGGGTGCAGCGAGCTCTGAGGAGCAGCGTGTGTATTCTGACCATGGCTACAGGACATGCCCATCATGGATGGTAAAAGCTTTCAGCTGAAGTCAGCTTCCTTCTTCCTGCCCTACCAGCAGGACTGTCAGCTAATTTCCTTCCTCAAAGCACAGTCAGGACAAGTTAACAGCCCCACATCAGCCAGCCAGGAAGAGCAGCAGCCGCTGCAGGGCACGGTACCACTTCAGCAGGTAAAAAACACTGTTATTTACATGTTGAGAGAGTTGCTGCAGGAATATATTACACAAATCAACGCTCAGAAGTTACACAGCAGCAGCTTATGCCCAACCAAAAATATACATTTGATGTATACAAATTTTTAAAGCTTGTGACAGGCATTGCAAGCGTCCATAGCGACATTAAAGTATCCTCCATGACATGGCTACAACAAACTGGGACATGGAATGCTGTCAGACACCACTTCTGCTCCTCTGTGTTTACTTCTGTAGGTATTTTATTCAAGTTACCACAGAAAGGACCAGGCTGTGGTGACCCTGCTATCACATACAGGCTCGAAGGATCTAGAAGAGCAACACAACTTTCAGCCACCAGTTCAGTTCTTCCAGTGACACAGATTTACTACTTTAATTCCACAAAGGTGAGGTAACACCCTGTCCCCCTCACTCAGGTAAAAACCAGACAGCTACACAATGGAACAACAGAGTAGAAATGCTTTACTGAAACTCTGAGGAGAGCTGGAGATCTACAAGTGCTTTGCACATCCTTTAATTGGTTTTAAAAGGCAGAACTTAGATTAGATACCAGGGCAGACCTCACCATGCATCACACCAGATGTGCATCAACTCCACTCCTTAAATTTCAGTCCCTATCAGCAGTATTAACCATCCAGGTTAGAGGCACAGGAAAGCTAAAGCACTTAAAAATGATGTGTTTAACCTCAAGGTTATTTCCCCCCCCATTTTAAAACACAGATCTAGGAATTCAGTCTTCTCAGGTTCCCTTCCCACCCCAGCAGCAGAGCAACCAGCCCTCCCCCAGTTTGCTCTCCCAGTCTAGCAGATTGGTAAGTTTTCCACAACTGCAGGATTTTAAGGGCCACACAGTAACAGAGGTTGGTCTGTGGGGAGGGAGCAAGGGAAAATCCACACTCTGCTCCTCCCAGTCATTCACTAGATACTGATTAAAACCTCCCATTTGACACAAGGAATTTTTACGAGTTGTTTGTCTATCTAGCACACACTGTCTGGCATATTACACAGGACAATAACCTGATAGTTTGCACTATGTTTGAGGTTAACTCTGCTTACCATAAAGCAATAAAAAATGGGAAGAGCTAGGAAGACTAGAAGCTAGACAGGGGAGAACTGCACTTTGTGTGTGGAATTCCTTTTGCAGCTGGCTAAGTACACTCTCTAAACTAATGAAGTCAAAAAGCACAGTCTGGAAATAAATTTGTTTAAAATTACTTTCCTATATTCAAGTATCAGATAAATTATGTAAGACTGTTTCTGAGATAAATGTCAGGCCCACGATGGATTTTAAAAACAAAATCAGTAGAAACATCATCTGGAAGAAAAGGCTGGTTAAAATACAGGCATGTCAAGCTGTGACGCTTAAATTAGTGCAGGTAATTTCATAGTAAATCCGGATATCCAGAGATATGCACAATAAAACCACCCCAGTTCTCAGAGGAGTTCAGAAGGTAGAGGATAAAATTGCACTTGGTTCAGAACTCGTTCCACGGCGAGTCCCTCCCGCCGGGTCGGGGGCGGGGGGAGGGACCCCGCGCTCAGCGAGCCCCCGGGGCCGGTCCTCCCACGCCCCGTCCCCGCGCCCGGCGGCGAGGCAGCGCCACGGGGTCACTACCTGTCCTGGCGCTCGCAGCCGGGCGCCCGGCCGCCGGGCGCGGGGGTCTCCAGCACCGGGTTGACAAACCCCGCGTACTCCGAGTTGCCGTTATCGTCCATCTCCGCGCTGACAAAGTCGTTCTCCCACTCCAGCCCGTTGGAGTCGTCGGAGGCCGAAGCGGGGTGACTGCCCGTCCTCCCGCTGTGCAGTTTCAGCGCTGCCCGCAGGATGTCCTCCTCTGTCCGGGAGCGCTCCCTCATGGGGATCATCCTGGTCATGCCTGCGATGGAACAGACGCTCGTGAGAGGGGCATCCTTTTGGGGAGAGAACCTCACCATTTGTTTAAAAGCCATGAAAAGAATCACAGAGTCACAGGGGTTGGAAGGGACCCCCAGAGCCCATGGGGTCCAACCCCCTGCCCAAGCAGGGTCCCTGGGACAGGGCACACAGGTCGGTGTCCAGACGGGGCTGGAATCTCTCCAGAGAAGGAGACTCCACACCCCCTGGGCAGCCTGTCCCAGGGTTCCCTCACCCTCACTGGGAAGAAGTTCTTCCCCAGATTGGTGGGGAACTCCCTGGGCTCCAACTTGAGCCCATCACCCCTTGTCCTGTCCCCACAGACACTGAGCAGAGGCTGCCTGTGGCCCCCTGGGTCCCACCCTTCAGCTATTGATCCCCATTGATCAGATCCCCTCTCAGGCTGCTTCTCTGCAGGCTGAACAGCCCCAGCTCACTCAGCAGGGGAGATGCTCCAGGCCCTTAATCACCTCCAGAAACCTTCAGACACCCAGCCTCTGGTAATCTCACACCTCACCATCACCATTTCTTTCCTGGTGGTGGTGGTGTTCACAGGCAAATCCAGTTTGCAGTGGGCTTTGGCCCAAGTGAACACAACAGCCAGCTGTGTTACCCTGCAGAGGTCAGAGGAAGACAGACACCACAGTGAAGCAGGTCACTAGCAGGGTTTATTTCTCCTGCACACACAGCCTGCTGATCCTATGCTACAGGCACTTAAGTGTTAGAAGATTTTTGGTACTGTGCTATCTCCAGGAGAGGTAAATGTCCTGTAACACTCCTGTAACTTACAGACAAACAGATGAAACTGCATCATGTGAAACACGAAGAGAGCAGCTAGACTGCAGATAGACAATCAGGCATGTCTGTCTAGAAAAGGGCTCCAGTCTGTCTGAAAAGGTCTGATGCATTTGACACAAAATAAGGAGCAGGAAACTGCACAAAGTCATCAGAAGATGCTGTTTCTTTTGTCAGTAATTATATTCTCTCATGGTTTATCCAAACCCTCCCACACCACTGGAAAGAGGAGAGGGGAGGATTTAAGATGCTCTTGTTATTCACTGGATGACTTCTACATCCTTAAACAAACTTGGAGTGACTAGCTAACTGACTGCAACAAGAAGTTACACGCTGCACGTAGCACACAGGGCTGTGCAGGGAGCCACAGGAGGAGTCACCAACGAGTTAAACTTGTTCCCTCAGACTCAAGTGACAGATTTTGGTGTTAACCTCTCACAGGTCTTACAGAGCTGTTTTCAACCTGATCCTTCCTTCCACACCAGGGGCTGATTGAAGCTGCTGTCCACCTCAACACACACTGCCTGCCACAAGTACCAATCCAACACTGGTACTACAGGTTCTTTGCCTGTCCCCTGTACGTGACACCAAAGGACAGAATCACTGTATGGAAACACTCCTGTGTTAAACCCAGGACACTCACCCTGCCCATCTTCTCCTGGCACCCTCTGTCTTTCTGTACACTTGTTATAACAGTGCAGGGCACAACCCACACACCTGCTGTGCTCACAGAGCTCCAATGCACAATCCCATTTCAGTACTACCAATACCTAACAGCATGTACTACCTGTAGTAACACATACACCTAGTTCAGAATCTAGGCATTCCCTCTGAAGAGCCTCCTAACTTAGTGACTTATATAGGGAGGAGCTTTGTCACTGTGAGGGTGAGGGAGCCCTGGGCCAGGCTGCCCAGGGAGGCTGGGGAGTCTCCTTCTCTGGAGAGATTCCAACGCACCTGGATGTGTTCCGGTGGGATTCAGTCTGGGTGACCCTGCTTTGGAAGGGGTTGGACTAGAGGATCTTTTGAGGTCCCTTCCAACTCCCAACATCCTGTGATTCAGCCAAGCAATACCATCTTTTGTTACTATTCCAAGACTGGTTCTTCAGCCCCCATACAACTCTGCCTACCAGCAGTAGAAAAGTGTGACTGGACCCTAACTGAACAGGACAGGTAACAATCCACACCCAGGGTGAACTCTTCTTTTTGGAGCCCTTCAGTCTCCACAGTGGATTCATAGAATCCCAGCCTGGTCTGGGTTAGAAGGGACCCCAGGGATCACAGAGCTCCAACCCCCTGCCACAGGCAGGGACACCAACCTCCAGGCCTGGAGCTACACAAGGCTGCCCAGGGCCCCAGCCAACCTGGCCTTGAACACCCCCAGGGATGGGGCATCCACCCCCTCTCTGGGCAGCCCCTTCCAGCCCCTCCCCACTCTCTCTGCACAGAACTTCCCCCCAGTCTCTCCTCTCCCCCTTCCCTCCTCCAGCTTCACTCCAGCCCCTTGTCCTGCCAGTCTCTGCCCTTTAACAAGCCCATTCCCCTCCTGTTTGTATTCATGACAGCACACACAGTAACCAAACCTCTTCTCTACCAGGGAGAAGAGATGCAAGCATCACAACAGCCAACCCTTGCAGATTACTCCCCTTTGTAGGGCACAGGTCAGTAGTGGTCAGAATGGAATGAATCCTCCTCTCATGTGGTTGCCAGTAGTTATTTAGAAAGATCTCACATTAACAGAAGAGTGGGAGGGCTACTCAATGTGTAGAAAAGGCAGAGAAAGGTATTTCCCATATCTTAGTCACTGTGTAGAACTCAAGAGTTCCCAGAACACTGTTCCACACTGGTGCTAATTACTCCCCACATCAGTGTACTCCAACTACATGATCCAGCCCCAGCTCCTCTGGAAGGCTGACAGCTCTTGTGCACACAAGCTATAAGAGATGCTGGGTGGTTTTAGGGAAATCTGTGGAAGTTAAGTCTTTAAAAAACATCTGAGTGCTCTCAACAGTGCCATGTTTAAGCTACACACAGATTGTAAAAAGAGTACATTAAAAGATTAAGAAGTCCACTATGTCATGGCTAAGAGATATCCTAGCTTGGTTTTGAGCTTAACACACACACAAAAGCTTTTACAGTTGGATTAAAGAACAGAGAAGATGCCTAACAAGCAGCTGCAGCTAGGAGGATAGCTGGGACACTCACTCAGAATGCAGACCTAATGCTCCAGTAGAAGCTAACATACAAGTAATTAGGGGTCAGAGAAACTGTGCTCCCCAAAATACTTCAGAGTCCTGCCTGACCATAGAACGAGCTGCTCCCTCTGACACTGCCTCACAAGAGGGCAGCATTTCCTCACCAGCAGTTTTGTTGCCAGTGTACAAGCCAGTTACACAGTTTTATTAGGCAGATAACCAGTTATCAAATAAATCTAGGTAAAAATAATTTGCAGTTTAATCATCACACAGTTAAATTCCATCAGGATCAAGTTTTAAGTCACCTGCCCTTTGGAAAGCAGCATTTACAGCCAATGTAGTTCAGACTGTCAGCGTTTCGAGCTCAGAATGGAGCAGGATCAATACCTTCCTCATCTTCCCACTCTAAGTCCAGGGAGGTGCTGTCGTCATTGCCACTGGTCGACTTGGTTTTGGTCATTAGGTCACAGCTGCTCTCTGTGTTGGGTGTCAGCACTGTAGCATCAGATGAAAGTCCTACATAAAAGAGTAATTTTAATCCATAAACACACTTGAATTATGTTCAATGCACACAACTAAACTTTCAAAGAAAGGATTTAATGGGCTTTGTGGCCTTCAAGCCTCAGGAACATCTGAAAAAGCAACACTTCATCCATCACTTCAAAGATTACATGGTAGCTTTTTAATAGCATCACTAAGAGATTACAAGGGGAGATATTTAGCAACACTGACTAGAACTACAGAGAAAGTTAGTGATCTGTACACCAGACCTACAGACTTGCAAAACAAACCCAAAAAATCAACTCTCCCACAAAAAACCCAACCACAGGTTGTGCTTCTCAAGAATCACCATCAGTCCCCCAACTTCTAAGTCGCTATCACATATGTACTGTCATCACAGCTCATGGATCTCCTCTGAGCTGTTAGTGGATTTTTTACTACATCAGTCAAACCCTCTCCTGCACTTCATTAGAAAAAAAATAACCACTAGTATGACTACTTTGCTAAGAAATGATTTAAAAAGCTATGCACACATTTGCATCTTTAACATGCAGTTGAAGTTCACCGCACTGATGCTGCCTCCACGAAGCTGAGTGGAAAGCCTGAGCAAAATAGAACCTGACACTGGACTTGTTTTACAGACCTTGATTTTGGGAACTGGAGTGACTGTAGCACGAGTGGTGTATGCTGTGGGTTGGGGTTTTTTTGGCTTTGAATGCTAGAAGCATCAGGTATTGGAGAGGAAAAGAAACTTCTCCCATGTTTTTATAAAAAAGTGTATACACATCCTTAGTGTGCAAACACAGCTGAATAGTCACCTGGAAAAAGAAATCCCACACTGTGCTCCTCAGAGTCACTTACAGACACAGGTAAGGAAAGGAAGACTTACTGCTACTTCGAAAGGCTTCATACTGGAATTTTGTGTTTCTTAAGAAGGAATCAAGATCTTCCTCTGCCACAGAGCTGTAAGAACAATGCACGTGTTGGGTTTAGCTTTAGACACCTCAGAGGATGCCAGAAAAGATGTGTTAATGCAGATACTCCCCCATGCTACAGATTGCTCACACCTTGTACTAAAATCTTTATAATATGATCTACAAAGTGCCTTTTCATTCCTACTCATCACAGCCTCTCCCAGTCTGTTTCTGCTCCATTTTCAGTTGAAAATGAATGAACTTCCATCACAAGACAACTCTTCCCCTCTCATCCTGTATCACTTTAGATAACGCCCCCTAAATTTTCAATTACCTTTTTAACTAACACATCCCATCCTGCTTACTGCAGTCCTGCTCATAGAACCTGGCTGGTTCCCACTCATGCCACAAAGATCTCAGTTTTCACAGCTCCTTTCCTAACTGCACTTCGCTAACTGAAAATCCCTCCTGGCCTTCTGCCACTTCTCCTAAACTCAGCTTCCTTTCACAGCCAGTTTCTCTGGGGTTCTCCCCCTTCTCCCACTGACTACAGAAGGTGGGAGCAAAGAGGATTAAATGAATGAAGAAACAGGCAGACTATATAAACCACTCAATTACCCATCTGATTCACATGTCTTTCTACCCAGCATTTCAAGCCACATTTTTATTAGCCAATATTTTACATATAAAAACCTTTTTAATATAAACCACTAGATTATGTGCACACATATACAGAGCCACAGAGTGCTTTGGGTTGGATGGGACCTCAAAGCCCATCTAATCCACCCCTGCCATGGGCAGGGACACCCTCACCAGCCCAGGGTGCCCAAAGCCCCATCCAACCCGGCCTTGAGCCCTGCCAGGGATCCAGGGGCTGGGAATAGGTTCAGTTTTGTATCAGTCTAATAACTACAGTGAAAAACAGAATCAATGCAATCAATTTATCATCTGATTTCAGATGAATGGCAGTAACTGGCTTGCAGTCAGCAGCTATGCAGTGTGAAGGGAACCACAACAAACGGAACCCACTGGCTCAGAAACCCTGCCTGTGTTCAACAAACGTGGAATTGCTCTTCTTGGGAGGGAAAGGTGAGCAACAGAAGTAGAACAGTCATGGTTCTGGATTATCATTAATAAAGCGTTCTCTCTTACCTCTGGTACTCTCCATTATTAACAGCATGTGCTCTCTGTGTTATCCTTTGCTGTCTACGTTGCTGTTGGGAGAAGTGAACAGTTGAAAAGCTGAATGCAGCCACCCAGAGTAACACACTCGATGCACTAACTGCTCCCTTAACCACGACAGCAGGAGCAGCATTGTCCTGGCCCCTGGAGCAGCCTAAGTACAGCCCAGGAACTTTCAGTCAAACAAAGACCATGCTTTATGACACTGAAGGGATACATGGAAGTGGCAGTGGGTGCAGTCTCAGACATCTCTGCATTTAGAAGGCAGTGTTGTGAACAGAGCTCTCAACATTTTAACTTCTCACACACACAGAGTCCCACAAACATCAGTTTGTCTAGAAACAGGTGAAGATCACCTCACTTGTGATGGCATCGATCATCCTCTCTTCTCAAGCAGGTACTGTGCACACACAACACACACTCAGGTCCTGCTCCATTTGTTCTGCTCTGTGGACAATGTCAGCCTAGTACTTTAAAAGAAATACTTCCTGCAGGTGCTTTTATCCCTGCACAGAGCAATACTGCTGTCTCCTCAAGTTGTTTGTATCAGCACTAAGTACTTCATTTATATTAATAAAAGCTTTGTTGCCTTGCTGGACCAAAGATCTGAATACCTTTGTGCTCCTAAGGTAAGCTCTTAAGCTTGCATGGCATCACTAGGCAAAGCCAGAATGAAAAATGCAAGACAAGCCGTAAGTGCATTTCTTCTGCAGCTGCAAGAAGAACAGCATGTCATGGAACTGAGGTTCTGCTTCAGTTTTGGGGTTAGGGTAACCTAAGTTGTCTCAAGTCTCTTTTCCCCCCACCTTGAAAGAAAGAAGTGGAGCATAAAACCTGAGCCCATCACCTAGGTGATTGAAGGTCAGTTACAAAGCAGTAGCTGTTCACCAATTATGGCAAAAACTGAGCTATAAATGAGCTAGTTTTATAGACAAGCCTGATGTATCTAGCTACCATGTGTTTAGAATTCTCTTCTCAGCCTTGATGGATCTGTCCCCACAAAAGAAGAGTGGGGCTAAATAAACTAGAGGTTGTGATGCCAGCTTGGACTTCATGTAAGAACTGCTCTTCACCAGCAGGTCTTCTGAACTCACTGCAGAGAGTATTGTGCCATCCCAACAATGGCTTTGGTGCTTGGCACACACTCTCCATCTCAGGTATCTGAATGAGAGCCAGAATAAGCAGGCTGAAACCAGTAAGGGAATGGGAAGCACAGAAGTAGCAGTACTGCATAATCGTGCTATAGGTGCAGAGACTTTAGTACATGGGGAGAAAGAGAAGGGGATTTGGCACCAAAATAGTTAACAACTCTGCAAATACCTATTGCTGACACACATAATTTTAAGCTTCATATACCTGCATCACATCCAATTTAAATTATCAGGCTGTTTTGCCACATCACACTGTGCTAGACACTTGCAAGCTCCAGGACACACGTGTACTCAGATTCCTGCTGTTACAAACCCTGGCATTCAGTGAGGGAACATCAGCAAGCAGAGTAAGTTTCAGGGATGCCATACTTTCAAGGAGAAAGCCACTTTCTCATGGAGAAGTGCCCACAAGCAGGAGAGAGATCACTTAGGTATTCGGAAATGGCTTCTGATTAATTTAGAAAGGTTAAACCCTTGTTGTGTATCAGGACAAGAAATCCCTGTGAGGCTGGGAGGAGGTTGTTTGCAAAGGAGATAAGTGGCACTAATTTTAGGAGAAGAGGAAATTAAGTCTCTACAATACATTCTGTCTCAGGTCCCAGCTTAGATGCATTTTAAAAATAGAAGGCAACAAGAAAAATAGCATTTCTTACACAGAACTTCCACAAAACCCCATTAAAGCCATAGAACAACTTACTTTTGCTGACTTTACATAGCCCAGAAGTGTTTAAAAAACCCAAGCAAGCAAGCAAGCAGGCAGGCAAAAAAGGTCAGAAGGAATTAGGCTTCCCAAATTGACCAAATGGCAAGAGGAGAGAAAGCAGGACGTGAAATGAGACCTGTACTTAGCAGCATAAATAACAGATGAAAACACAGTCATCACTGTCAATCTGGGAACAACTTACAACTCACCCTTCTGAATATAGGCAACAGACCAGGTTAAAGATCTCCCCATTCCCATTGGAGATTTTAGGCTTTTTCCAGTTCATCCAAACCTGAACTCTAAGAAGTGTTCTAATGAAGGCATATCACACAGTTTCCTTGAACACACTGCACCTGCAGCCACACACATTACAGGCTGACAGAGAAACATGAATGTGCTCTTTTCAACACACACACACGCTTCAGGCAATCTGAAAACTGGGGCAGACCACATACTTGAACAGCTTATTAAAGTGGCATTAAACACACTGATAACGTTTAAACTGCAACAGAAGAAACATCAGTAATAAACGCTATAGGGATAGAGAACAGCATCTGCCTTCAAAAAACCCAGGAAAAGATAAAGTGGCTTTTGTTTTGCTTGATCAAGCTCCAAAACCACAGGCATCAGCCATCTGAGAGCAGGCACAGGTATGTCAAATCAAGGCTGCTGGAAGATATCACTGCGCTCAGGCTGCAACACACACAAACCACAGAGCGCTGAACACTCCAGGCTGGGTGGGATTTCAGGAGGTCATCAGGTCCAACCTCCCACTCCAAGCAGGCCCACAGGAAATTCAGAGGACTCAAACATACCTTCCAGTTAACACAAACAGGTCCCCAACACGAGAAGTACAGTTTGCAAGTTTAAGTGATGCTTGCATGCTTAGTTTCAGGGGGTGGGGTGTGCTATACAGCCACCTCAGAGCACTTCACCCATCAGTAGCTTGCACAGATTGTAAGAAGTCTGTTAGGCTCATTAGAGATTGAAATCACACATCTCATTAGTAATCTATACCCAGTGAGGCAAGTCATTTCAAACAGGCATGCTTGTTTTCAGCTGTACTCCCACATCAGGTAGGATTTCTCTGCTGGAATTCACAAGCCAAAGCCATTTCCCCATTGCATTTCCTGAGATGTAAAGGATATTAGGAAGGTCTGCATACATAGAAACAGAACAGAAGCTCTGATATATATTGGGGTCTTCTTCCCCTCACCTCCAAGAGCTTTTTCTGCTTTGCTGCCCTGGCTGCTTCACGTTGTGCAGCATATAAAGCCTCCTCTTCTATTCTTAACTTCTCCTCTTGTAAGGCTAACTGTATATGAACAAAACAATAATGGTTAACAAAAGCAGAACCTATCTATCTTCCTATGAATAAAGCCATAAGTTCAATAAAACAAAAGAGCTACTAGAAAATAAAAATTAAAATAAAATTGGCTATAGCTAAAACATTTTTCTTCATTAACTGGATCTAACAGCTTCCCCCTCCCAAACATCCCAACAAAATGAGACAACTAAACATCACCCTATGGAATAAACATCATTTCTAGGGAGTAGCTGTAAAATCTGTTCAGTCTTTTCAGCTGCATATTTCATTGGTACTTTATTAAAAGTCATCCCCAATTTCTATGCTGCATTCTTCATCATACTGCACTGACTGCTGCAGCACACCAAAGCAAGGAAAAGCACCCATAACTTGTCCTCCTTCTACAGGCAGCTCTGTAAAAAGCTGACCACAAGAAAAGCTACGTTTTGCCTTTCACAGAGACTAAAACACGCTCAAACCTAACAGATCTGTCACAGCACCAGCCCAACCACTCAACCTCTCAGCTCAGCAGCAGTCTCTGATGCAGGCTTTGCTGTGCACCCATCTGCCTATCCTGCAGCCTAAAAAATACTGACTGATTGCTGAACAACACCCAACCGGTGTGTTCACCAGAATGGGATCTCCCTGTGTCCGTGGCTGATCTTAACTACTTCACAAGAAAAATCTACCTGCACCTTACTAGCTGTTGTAACCACTTACCTCCGACTGGAGCTTCATATCAACCACTCTCTGCTTTTCAGCAATGGAGTCATAATGCCTCTCTTTCAAATCAGCAATTTCTTCCTCAGTCAGAGGTCTAAAAGCACAGGGAAAACACAAAAAGGCTCGATTATTTGTGCATGACAAGCCCAAGGCACTCAACCACATCCCCCCAGTCTCTGTTGTCTCTCCTTATTCCCAGAGCCTTTCTCTGGATCTGTACAGCGAGCATGTTTTCCAAACACCTTCTCCTTGCCAGCAGAACTACTGGAACAGAATGGTTAGCATCACTGTGGGGCAGAGCTCACTCCTCATTGCTTGTTTTGGTCCCCCCATTGTGAATTGCTCCCCTTCAATCTGTGGCCTATTTTAATCCTACTTTTACTCATTGAACAAACAAGACCACAAAGAGATCATCATGGTTATACTGCCCTGCTTCTCTGGGACCACTGACAGGGAGTGATCTCTTTGGGAACTATCACATTTCACACCAGATGCCTAACACTCCACCACCAAAGCATCCTGGTGCCTTCACACACCCCCTCTGAGCAGGGCATTAAGTTTCCAGTGATACATGAGTTTTACCACGCTCACATGGGTGTCAGTTCAACCCCAGTGAGTGTTTTGTAGCTTTAAATGCGATCTCTGGGAACAGGAATACAGATAAGGATTCTCTTCCCGCATGGTTCTGCACGCTGCACTATCATCCACGCTGCTGTGACACCATTAAGTGTTAAGGTTAGTCTGACATGCATTGTTTTCACATGTCTGACAGCTAAAAAGACAAAGGTTTTGATGGGAACTCTGGAGAAATGCAATAGCCACAGTGGGATAGCAGAGGGAATCATGAAGGGTGGAAAAGACCTCCAAGCTCATCTAGTCCAACTGTCTGCCAACAACCTACACGGCTCTCTAAACCACATCCCTAAAGAAAGAGTCCAAGTCTTACCTGTGACTGCTTCCTGGGCTTTCCCCCTGTTAAACAACAAGAAATTGACTGAGTATTTGATCATCTCAATCAATTTTAGGGTGGGAAAAGCTCCAGTACAAAATCAGTTTCTCCCATATGTTGGTTTTAGAGCTGGATGCAGGGAGGGAAATCCCATTTTAATTTGGAGCTTAAATCAAATCTTGTTAATCAATCAACTGAAGTGGCTAGCTAAGTAAAACAAGTACTCCCAAGTGAAAATAAATACACCCATGATTTATTTCAGAAGCCAAACCACTAGTCCTCAATTTTTTAAACACAAGGTACTGAGAAGTACAGAGTGCATTCCACCCACTACCAAGTGGTATCAGATTTACATGAGCGCAGTTTTAAGGCCATCTTCTGTTTTACTGAAGTGCTGTTCAGCCAGTCTACCCATCACTGCAAAGACAGCGCTCCCAGGAGTGGCTGCAAAAGCAACCAGGTCCTTTAACAGAGCATTTAGTGAGTCTCACAAATGAGTTACACCAGGAGTAAACTATCCTTCAAGTCTTGACACTGCCCCGGCCCACCCCTTCACCTTCCTAATGTCCATAGCACTCTCTTCCCAAAAGGGTCACTTCCCATACTCCCCCCAGCAAGTTCTCTCTTAGGTCATCTTCATCTCCCCCAAAGTGCCAAATACTCATTGCTGGAGCAAGCAAAACTCCAAGTAAAAAAACCCAGCCCTGCAATTGAAGCCTACAATGTAGCACAGAGCCACTGTTAAGGGTTGTAGTAGCAGGTTTCACATTATGGCATCAGTACTTACCTCATCACTTTCCACTAGGTTCTCAAACTGCAGAGAAAAAGAAGTAAATAGTCTTTACAATTCAGTATAACAAGCTGCTAAAAACATTCAGCAAATATACCAGACAGATTAAATGTGTCAGACACTGCTCCAACAGTAACAGGGGGTCTGCAACAGAATTTAGTAAAGCCCCTACTTTCAGAGAGCAGTACTTTTAGAGTAGGACCTGTCTTCTTACCAGAGCTTCTTTTCTTAAACACAGCATTCTCCCAAAGGGAGAAGAGTCAAAATTGAGACATTCATGTACTTCAGTGAGTGCCCTGATTAAAAAACACAAATCTCATGATCTTATAAAACTGTTACTAATTTGGTGTATCTCCAGCATTATAACACAAGCAGTGGGAAGAGTGGCACAGCTGACATCACAGAACCGTAGGGGCTGGAAGGGACCTCCAGAGATCGAGCACAACCCCCAAAAACCTGGTGCTTCCACCCAAAGCTCTCAATTTGAAAAAAACAGAGGATATTAAGGAGTATAGCACATGTAACCACTGCCTCACATGGCACCCACAACACATCTCCAAACACTTTTGGATAAGCAATTCCTTTACTGAGGATGGGTTACCTTCTATCCCCAACCCTAAAACCAAAGCAGCAACAGCCACCACCCCCTCCCAGCCTTGCAGGTAGGGACTAAAGGCAATGCAGTGCTTAATGCTGGAAGCCAAACCAGCCCAGACCAGGCAAGAACACACCAAGCTGCCCAAACACATCCAGCAGAAGTTCAGACTGAAGCTCTCCACGTGCAGTCAGTACAGCACACACAGAGGTCAGTCCCTACAGGAGGGCTCCTCCTTGACCTGTACACTAATTGCTGTAATAACTGTAATAACTGCTGTAATAATTGTAATATGAGTAACAGTTTGTGAGGAGGACAGAACCTTCTTTTCCCTGTCCTGTCTCTGCTGCAGGAACACTCCCTCACAAGGAGCAGCTGTGTGCTAAAACCCATTTCCCCCACCACAGAAGCCTGATGCTCTCCTGAAAGGCAAAGCAGTGATTACAGTTATCAAGGTGGCTCTCAGGAACGGGGGCAGTCTGGACAGTCTGGGATTTTTAACCTTAAGAACCACTTTGAGAAGGCAAACCAGGTTATTCTGAGCAGCTTAATTTACACAAAATAACCTCGTGCTACCCTGAGCCAGAGGGGGGTACCTGATGGCTGAGAAAGGGCCTCTGCAGTGAGCCAAGTGGAACACAAACACAACTAACTATAAAGTAACCAACCCCATCAGATGCTAGCTTGCTGTAGGATCAGACTCATGATCCCACACTGAGACAAGAATCATGGAATGGCATGGATTGGAAGGGACCCCAAGGGTCCCAGAGCTCCAGCCCCCTGCCACAGGCAGGGACACCAACTTCCAGGCCTGGAGCTACACAAGGCTGCCCAGGGCCCCAGCCAACCTGGCCCTGAACACCCCCAGGGACGGGGCACCCACCCCCTCTCTGGGCAGCCCCTTCCAGCCCCTCACCACTCTCTCTGCAAAGAACTTCCCCCCAGTCTCTCCTCTCCCTGTTCCCTCCTCCAGCTTCACTCCAGCCCCTTGTCCTGCCATTGTCAAGTCACTCCCAACACAGCAGGGATGAAAGCTGCAGCAGGCAGACTTCAGAATGCTCTGGTGCCAGGGATGAGATCACAGCAGTTACTTCTCTTCTTCCCAAGGGACAGATTCAACTGAGATGGCACATTAATGTTCTGAGGTGCTCCATGAACTGCCACCCAGCACAGCATTAATTTGGTCTGGAATAACCCAGAATATTTATATCTACACAAATGGTAAAAAGTGTTAAAGGCATTACTAGAACTCAGCTTTTTTCACTTTTATGTGTTCTTGGGGGTATTTTTGAAGTCACTAAAAATGTAAGCACTCACCTCTATAGTGAAGTGTTCTCCGGTTGAGCATGTTCTGAAATACTTTGACCTGGAAAAATAAGGCTACAGTTACACTCCAGAACAGCCTTCAGTTCACAGCAGAAGGAAAACAAGCCTGGGCATTTCAAAGAACTTCTTAAATCAAACAAAGTCTTCAGGTATTAAGCACCTTTACTTGTTAACCTGTGCTCTGCATCTCTACTAGAGCAGAGATGCAAAAGCATGTAAACATCTTCTACAGACCTGCAAAAAGGAACACCCTCCTCACCTGAGGAGGCCAGGCTTGATGCTTACAGACACCCCACACGTTCTGCAACACCTTTAATCCATTTTTCTCAGAAACCCAGTATTTCTGAAAGAACTGTTGCTCACCATGGTGCTCAGGTTGTACAACACCAGCATTAAACCCCCCACATTTTATTTTGGCAGCTGGGCACAGATGGAAGGCTGATCCTCAGGTAAAGACAGCTGCAAAGAGGTCAGGATAATACTCTCCCATAGAAATCATTATTAACAGCCTGTAGCTTTATATAGGGAATTAGTTGAGAATCGAGGAGGAGACTATCTTAACACCATAAAAAAGCAATACAGTAGGAAGTTACCCAAGCAGCTTTATACCTACTGAAAGAGGTTTGGCTACCATCCCAAAGAACATCCAGACATCCCCTTCACCATCCCAAAGAACATCCAGACATCCCCTTCACCCAGCTGTTTTAAAAACCAGAGTCTCCAGTTGCAAGTGATGACTGCTACCAGGAATAAACCCAGGCATTTCCATACTGGCACAGGAGACCACTCTGTACTTGCAGCCAACACCTGCCTCCCCTACACCAAAAGCAAGGCACCAGCCAAAGCCTGAGTGATTTGCATCATGTTTCATGGGCATCAGGTTTTTCTTGATGAGCCTGTTTGGGTACACCTCTCCTGGGAACTCACTGCACAGCCTCTCCTTCTCTACAGCAGCACAGAACTGCCTTCCAGTCGATCCCCAGCTGTGAAGCCAGAGACAGAAGGCCACTTGATTTCCTGCACTGCATCCCAAGAGTAAGTGGGACACGTGGCATGCACGTGTCATTTCACTGCTCCCCCTCAGAGCAGCATTTCAGCACACAGGCACCAACACCATTAAGAAACCGATGTACACAGCAGGTACAGCTTACATCACCAGGCTGTAACTCATGCTCAGCTTCACAAACATCAACAGGGAACCTATAGAAAGAGACATGGCAGCAGAAGCTTACTAAATGCAACCACAGGTAGCCAAAGAGCAACGACACTTCCAGGAAGAGGTAGACATTCTGCTACCTGCTGATCTAACTCTGCACCAGAGTTTGAGCCCTTAAATCCCAGAGCAAGGATGGCAGAGTGGGGTCATCAGGAAGAGAAATCGCAGAATCTGTAAGGTTGGTATCCCATCCCCCAGCACATTAACCTCAGCACTCAGCTTGGTGCCATCAGCAGATGTGCTGAGGATGCAGTCAGTCCCACTGCCAGTATCATTAATAAAGACATTAACCAGCACCGGCCCAGCACAGACCCTTGAGGAACCCCACTTGTCACCATCTTCCACCTGGACTTGGAGCCCCTGACCAGCACCTCCTCACCCCCACGCACGGCTTCAACTTCCCAGTGAAATGCTGACAGCTGTTACTATTCACCTTTAAACTGTTACACTATTTCCTGAGACTTGAGAAGTATTTAGGTTTGGTAAGATACCAGAGAAAACAGTTCAGCTAACAGACCACAGGCCCTACAGAGACGTCAGAGCACCGAGGACCTCAAGCTGTTTAAAAGCCTAACTTTCCAGCACTCAGACACATCTATCAGAGTCCCAGAGTGCCAGGGCTTGGTGCTCCATTCTGCTTTCATGCAAAGCAATGTTATCTTTTATTTAACCCAAAACCAGTTCATACAGGTCACACAGGGGTGTGGGGCCACTGAAAACAAACACTGAAGTCTCTTAAAACCAGGGCACAAGTTGAAATTACTTTTTCCACAATAAACCCTAAAATAATGGTTTCCATCTTGCCACATGAGAAACCCTCCCAAGCTAACCACATCCTAGAGATAACCACAGCCTAGAGATAAGCCATATTTCTTCTTCACACTCTTTCCTCTCTTCCCCCCACCCCTCAAAACACTCCTCTAGGAATAGAAAAAAACTTATGGTCAAATATAGTGGCAAATTAGCTATGACCTACTTACTAACTACAGCTGCAGTACTTAGAGCAAAACTATTTCAGCTGAAGCATGAAGAGACTCCCTAATAAAAGAATTACCACCTGAAAGTTTGTGGTTTCACAGAAAAAGTTAAACTTGCACCACACTAATGAAGGTTTTTGGCATTTCTGTTCTCTCTACACAGGCTCAACATAACTCTAAGAAATCACTGCAGCTATTCATAATTCAGTCTCTGAGATTTTCAGCATAAATCCAAGCAAAGGCGACTTGTAATCTTGCAGGATACTGAAACACTTGTTAAAAACAGTATACTTAATTGTAAGAAATAAACTCTGAGTTAAATAACTAAGTCTTGGAGGATCCAAGAACAGTGAAGCACTAATTGAGGGGGGTGTGGTAGATAGGTGATGAAAATAAACATCATTAACTTGATGAATTACATCACCCTGTTGTAGAAGTAGCCAAGCCTGCAGCATTTGGTAGCAATCTAACTTGCAAACTTCCCATACCTGTAAGACACATTTTACAGCTTTGTTTTTTAACACAGTTCCCTGCCCCTCCTGCCAGGGTGGAAGGAAAATACCCAAATTGCTCAACTCTTCACCAAACAAAGATAACACCAGACACGCATGAACCAGCTGCCACAGGCAGCACTGATGATCTTGGGGTTTCTGTGAGCCCATCCCTGCACACAGCACTCCAGGCTCAGGCTCCAAAAGGCATCCCAAGGTGTTCTCTGTACCATTTCATCTTCTTAAGACTTTCACTACAGTCTAAGCAACACCCAAACAAGTGTACATCAGGGTGTAGTTTCTCAACAGCAGACAGGCAGCAAGATTCATTTCTGATATTGGAACTAAGAGAAGCAACACACACGTGCAGAAGTAGCTGAGCCATCACAGCAAACAAACTTCTCCTTTCAGAGTATGCTTATTAAAATGTCCTCTTTAATTCCCCATCACTTCAGAGAACGGCCTCTCTCATCAACTGGTGCGTCGGCACTCATGTGCCACTCCAATGCCCACCCAGGCAGCAGGGCACTACTCACAGGGAAGGCTCTGCAATGCACTAAGCCTGGCAATTAGGCAAGTAACTCTGGCAACCATCTGCTGAAAAGGAACGGGAGACTGAGGCAGCGTGGCAGAGAGCTAACGAGCGATGCTTCATCAAACACACCTACCGAAGCCAAGTGCTAGACCAGATGACTCTGCTAAGACCAACGAACACACGAAGGGGTAACAGAGCATTACAACATACAAGAAAAAAAGACTACAGGAGGAAGAAAAAATAAACTAAAAATTCATTTGGTGGTTAACAGTCACTTTAGATGAGATGGAACGATAAGAGGTTACCCTGCATCTGGAATTTGCTGTTAGAGCCAAGATAGTCTTGTGCCTTTTTGGACTTTGCCTCCCATCCAGTGTTCATAAGTCAGCTCAGTAGTCAAAGGGTGTGGAGGAATGAAAGACCAGAGACCCACAATCAAAGCAGTAATGTAAAGGGCAAACACATACTGACAGACCTATTGTAACTACTCCTGGCTGCTAAACAACCAGTATTAGCCTGTAAGCTGAGACTCTGCAATGAGACACACGAAGCAAGAGCCTTTCAAGTACTACCTGTTTTTCTCAGGACACAGCACAAGTAATGGATGTGGAGGCTTTTAGATATCCTCATATCCTCTGCTAGAAAGCATTAAGCAGCAGCTATCCTCCACACACACTGCCCTGGTCTTTCACCCACGTCTCTTGGGAAGTATTCCTAAAAGGCCTTTGGGACCAGCAGAACACCAGACTTGCCTGCTAGAGCTGATGTGGCTGCAGGCTGGCAAGGTGTAAAACACCCAGCCGACCCGCCCAGAACAGCTTCGCTCCTACTGCACCAGTCAAAAATAAGTATAAAATACTGATAGGTATGTGGAAGGAAGCCAAGTTCTTGTGCAGGTAAGGAATCCTCCCCTTCCCCACTGCTTTTCCATGCGCTGCTTGTTGCAGCAGACAAAAGAAACCCCCAAACAAACAGGTGACTCGCTCACAGGGTGTATAAAAGTTCACTCTGACCTCCTGTAACCATCACCCTGTACCCCCCAGCCCCAGTGCCTGGCACAAAGAGCACAAGACCGGATTCCCGACAACGCTGGGTCTCCCCTCCCTCTGCACAAACACAGCATCCCGCCGGGATACGGGCGGCTGGGCTGGAAGAGAAGCCCAAGCTGCCGCCTCTCCTTGCTGCGCAGCCTGGAAGGGGGCTCGGGACCCACACCGTCCCCACAGACGCTCCCCAGGAGCCGTATTACCCTGCCCGCAAGCTGCGCAAGGACGGGCAACCTCTCGACAGCATTTCATCAGCTCCCGCTGCCAGAGCGGGCACTCCACAGGCGGTCTACGGCTCTCTGCTCCCTCCCCCGCCGCTGCGGGGAGCGGGCGGCCTGCCGCCCGGGCGCGCCCGAGCCCCCGCACCTCACCTCCTGACCCCCCGCCCCGCCCGGCCCACAGCGGCTCCCCGGCCTCGTCAACCCCCGTCCCGCTACCAAACCCCCCGAGAACGGGAGGGGAGCGGCGAGCAGCAGCCCCGAGGAGCTGCCGCCCAGGGCCCGCCAGCCCGGCCGCGTCCCCTCGCCTCACCTCCCGCCGCGGGCGGGAAAGGCGGAGCCGGGCGGGCCCGGCACCTCCCCGCCCCGGGGAGGGGAAAGGAGCAGCCGGGCTGACCGCTTACCCTCCGCCCCGCTGGATCCGGCCGGCTTCCCTCCGGAAGAAGAGCCCGCAGCACCACTGCGCCCAGCAGTTCCCCATCGCATCCTGGGCGGCGGCAACAGCTCCTCCTCCTCCCTTCAGGCGGGCTCAAGCCGCCCCTTCCCCCAGGGGCCGCGGAGCAGCGCGGAACGCGGAGAGGAAGGGCAGCCGCTGGCCCTACAACACAAAGGGCCGGGCGACGGGCGGAGGCTCCGCGCCGACAGCCTCATGGCCGCGGCCGCTGCGCAGAGGCGGATGCCGCATGCCCCGAGCGCTGGCACCGCCCCGGCGGCTCCGGCCCGCCCCTTCCCGGGCGCTGGCGGGAGGGCGGCGGGGCCGGCGGGCTCGGCGGGCTCGTCCGTCTGACTGAACACAAGAGAACACCCAAAACCCCCTCCTCCCCCCAGAATCCCGTCAGCGCTGGAAATGCCGGAGGTCGTTCCCCTTAAAGTCTGTCGCCAAAGGTATTTTATTTCCCTTCCAGGTGCGGTTCGGGGGATAAGGGTGAGGTGGGTGATGCCCTCGGGAGGCCCCAGCTGGAGTCCTGTGTCCAGAGCTGGGGCCCAACACAAGGGAGATGCGGGGCTGTTGGAGAGGGGTCAGAGGAGCCCCGGGGATGCTCAGAGGGCTGGAGCAGCTCCCCTAGCTCCAGGCCTGGAGGTTGGTGTCCCTGCCGGTGGCAGGGGGTTGGGCTCTGGGACCCTTGGGGTCCCTCCCAGCCCAGCCCAGGCTGGGATTCTCTGGAGTCGCCTCGGGTGGGGCATCAGGGCCTGTGAGAAACCCGCATGGGAACTGCGGGGCTGTGTCCTGAGGGGAAACGCGATGGGGCAGTGGGGGGAAGGCAAGCTTACCACAGAGCTGCCCTGGAAAGCAGCAGGGAAAACACCTCACGGGGTTTAATAAAAGCTGAGCGTAGAGCCTCGTGCCTGGGAAGGAATAGCCGCTTGTATTGGTACAGGCTGGGGTGAGCTGCTGGAGAGGGGCTCTGTGGGGAAGGACCTGGGGGTCCTGGTGGGTGACAGGGTGCCCATGAGCCAGCAGTGTGCCCCGGGGGACGAGACGGCCGGTGGGATCCTGGGGGCATCAAAAGGGTCATGGCCAGCAGGTCAAAGGAGAGGAACCTCCCTCCCCCTCTGCTCTGCCCTGCTCAGGCCCCACCTGGAGTGTTGTGTCCAGTGCTGGGCTCCCTGGGACAAAACAGACAGGGATCTCCTGGAGAGAGCCCAGCAGAGGGTACGGAGGGGATGAAGGGCCTGGAGCATCTCCCCTGCGAGGAAAGGCTGAGTGACCTGGGGCTGTTCAGCCTGGAGAGAAGAAGCCTGAGAGGGGATCTGATCAATGGGGATCAATAGCTGAAGGGTGGCACACAGGGGACATGGGCAGCCTCTGCTCAGTGTCTGTGGGGACAGGACAAGGGGCGATGGGCTCAAGCTGGAGCACAGGGTGTTCCCACATTCAAAGGATCCCGAATCCACCCTGATGGAAATTGTTATCAGTTGCACTCAGCTCAGAACACCGCAAATGTCTAACTTACACTGTGGATACTTGAAAAATTAAACTATCTGGTTCTTCATTAGTTTAGATGCAGGGCTGGGTTCACTGGAAGGCTACCAATTTAGTTTTCGGGGGGAAAAAGCTCTTCTAGCTATCAGCTTTAAAATTGTCTTGCCCCTTTGTCATTAACCTGGGGGATTTCCTTTCCCATGGTCGTGGAACATCAGAAGAGCTTGATGGAAGAAAAATATTCCAGGGTTCCATAGGCCAATGTGAAAAAGCTTCACCAGTAATTAATACTTTTGAGGAAAAGAATCCATTTCAAGGCCCCTGATGGCTTTTGGCATCACATGAGAAGAGATGAAAGGGTTTCTCTCAAATTATCAACACTGAACTCGGACAGCATCATCAGACTGAGCATGGGCACGACGTGGCTTAGCAAGATCTCTCATTCTTTTAAAGTCTCTGGCTTTAAATCATAGCACTGTACTGATGCACATCATCACAAGCTGACAGTGACGTTATGAAGGCTGCTCAGAAAACAACCTGTAGCCAAAGGAAATCATTGTTAGCTTTAAGTTAGTTGCTGATGGTAAAAAACAGCATTACACGACAGTGAGGTGGTTGGAATCTCATGAATTGGCATCGGTCACAGTCCAGAAAGTGGGAAAGGCTGATTGCTCGTGTTGTTTGCTATGATTAAAAATAAAATACAAGAGCTGTCTGTGCCCACAAAGTGAGATTTTGAAGTCTGCTGTGCATGTGTGCTTGTGCTTCTCATTTAGTGATGCCAAAATCTGTACCTCAGAAGTCAAAGTATTCACTGGTTGCCAAGTTTAACAATCCATCAGCCGTGCAGAACGGATGCTGGGACCCAGAGAAGGCTCTTGCTGCAATACCGATGAGCAGTTGAAGGTGGGAGGAATATAATAAATTAATGCCAACTGAGTTCCAGATTTGTAAGAGTTTTGGGTTTTTTTCCTGGAAACATGAGGTCAGCCTTGAGAGGTGCATCATGGTGATTGCACACAGGATGTGAGAATGAGGATGGTCCTGGTCGTGGCCAGGACAGAGTTAACTTATCCAAGCAGCCAGCACAGGGGAGCTGAGTTACCCCGGGGCTGTTTTCCACAGGGTGGCATCACTCCCCCATAAAAGGGGGTTGAGGAGGGGGTGCTGCCCTGTGGCTCTGGGGTAGTTTGAGAGTGGCTGGGTGTTGGCTTGGTCTTTGAGTTGGTGAAGTGTTATCATTGGGTGAATTCTGCCATGGGGCTTGACTATTGTTCCCCTTTTGTGGTGTTGTCAGTAGACTGTCCTTATCCCAACCCATGGGTGCTCTGTCTGTTTTCCCCTCGGGTGCTCAGCTGCTGCCTGGGGCTGAACCATCACAAGGGTGAAGAGCAACCAGGAATGAATTGCAGAAGGTGATGCATATCACCATGACTCAAGAGAAACAGGATGAGGGTTTCAGACAGGTTATTGGAATACGTGGTGCCTCACAATGCCGTTCTTCCAGGGAATTGGTATTTTGGCAGAGCACAGTACCCCTCTCCCAACACTCCTCCTGGTGTTAAGTTGTGCCTAATGTGTGCAGAAATTACATTTTTAAAACAAAACGTGCAGCAAGGGCACATTTCATAGCAGATTACTCTGCTTTTCTCACTGCCCCATTCTTAGCAACACAACCCACCTCGCAGCAGCGCGGAACAGTCACGATGGTAATTCACACGGGGTGGGCTTTCACCCCGGCACCCTGCCCACCGCACGCTTTCACGCCAGGACCACTCAGTCATTTGTTCTGTAGGTGTCTCAATGCCTTTAAAATAAGAACCTCGCGGGGAAACGCTTTATCTGAGTTATAGATGGGTCTGGGCTGGGAGGGACCCCAAGGGTCCCAGAGCTCCAGCCCCCTGCCACAGGCAGGGACACCAACCTCCAGGCCTGGAGCTACACAAGGGTGCCCAGGGCCCCAGCCAACCTGGCCTGGAACACCCCCAGGGACGGGGCACCCACCCCTCTCTGGGCAGCCCCTTCCAGCCCCTCACCACTCTCTCTGCAAAGAACTTCCCCCCAGTCTCTCCTCTCCCCCTTCCCTCCTCCAGCTTCACTCCAGCCCCTTGTCCTGCCAGTCTCTGCCCTTTAACAAGCCCATTCCCCTCCTGTTCCTGGGGTCCCTTCAGGGACGGGGAGGCTGCAGTGAGGTCCCCCCACAGCCTTCTCTTCTCCAGGCTGACCCAGCCCAGCTCCCCCAGCCTCCCTCCCCAGGGGAGCTGCTCCAGCCCGCTGATCCCCTCCGTCTCCCCGTTGCGGCCCCGCTCGCAGCGCGTCCCGCCGCTGGCGCCCGCGCTCGGCCGAGCAGCGTCACCGCGCTCCGCCGCCGCCGCCTGCCGCGCGGAGACGCGCCCGCCGCCGGGCCAGGGAAAGGCGGCACCTCGGCAGCCGCGTCCCCGGCACCACCCTCGGCCCTGCCCGCCTCTCACGCCGGCCCGGCCCGCCCCGCTCCTTCCGCTGCGGTGGCCGTTTACCCGGCGGCTGCAGCAGCCCGTCCCTCGGCGGCGACGGTTTAGGCCCGGAGCCGCCGCCGTGCAGGAAGGTCCCGCTTCGTCCAGCCGTGCGGCGCTTCCCTGCGGCCGCCCGCGGGGCCGGAGAGCCGCGGCCATGGACAAGTACCAGGTGCTGGGCCTGGTCGGGGAGGGCAGCTACGGCGTGGTGACCCGCTGCAGGAACAAGGAGACCGGCCAGATCGTCGCCGTCAAGAAGTTCCTGGAGGGCGAGGACGACGCGGCGGTGAGGAAGATCGCCCTGCGGGAGATCAAGCTGCTGAAGGTGAGGGGCGGGTGGTCTGTGCCGCCGCTCCCAGCGCGGGCAGCCCCCTCACCCCTGGGCGGTTACACCCGTTGGGCAGCGCTGCGCCGGGCACTCTGGCTTGGGTAGACCCCAAGGGCGAGGCCCAGGTTGGTTTGGAGCTCCTGAGGTGACTCTGGCAGCGAGCCGGGCTGCTGCAGGCAAGGGGGGATGTTCCCTGAGGAGGGAGAGCAGCCCCGAGGGCAGCCACCTCCTGCGAGCCGAGCAGGGGCCTTGGCCGCTCTGGCCAGAGCCTGGAGCAGGGGCCTTGGCAGCTCTGGCCAGAGCCTCCCTCGCTGTAAAGGCGCCAGCTGTTTGGGAGCGATGGATCCACCTGTGAGGGAGGTGATTGGCTCTGGGGAGGGAGCTGCCCCTTTGGACTCCTTTAAGGAGCGATGCTCGGCCACTGAAGTTATAGGATGGGCGTCAATTTAAGCTGCTGGGTCGGCTTTAAAAGGCAGACACGGTTGTTTATGACCACGATTTACAGAGCAGAACTAACAAAGTCCAGACCAAGAAATAGTGTGGCCAGCAGGTCTGGGGAGGGGATTGTGCCCCTGGACTGGGCACTGGGGAGGCTGCACCTCAAGTGCTGGGTCCAGTTCTGGGCCCCTCACTCCAAGAAGGACATGGAGGTCCTGGAGCGAGTGCAGAGAAGGGCAGCCAGGCTGGGGAAGGGGCTGGAGGGCAAATCCTCTGAGGAGCAGCTGAGGGAGCTGGGAGTGTTGAGCCTGGAGAAGAGGAGGCTGAGGGGAGACCTCCCCACCCACACTGCCCTGCCAGGAGGGTGCAGAGAGGTGGGCGATGGTCTCTGCAGCCAGGGGACAGGAGATGGGACAAGGGGCAATGGGCTCAAGCTGCCCCAGGGCAGGGTCAGCTCAGCTGGGAGGGAAAAGCTCTTCCCTGGCAGAGTTGTGGGGCTGTGGCACAGGCTGCCCAGGGAGGGGGCTGAGTCCCCACCCCTGGGGGTGTTTAACAGAGGGGAGATGAGGTGCTCAGGGATCTGGGTCAGCACAGGACAGGGACGGTTGGACTCGATGGTCTTACAGGTCTCTTCCAACTGTGTGATTCTGTGAAAAAAGGCTTTGGGCCCGGTTTGTATTTCCATGGACAGTTAAGCCATGGTAGATGACATTTAGCCTCTGAGTTGTAGTAGAGCTGCTTTTCTGTCTGGCTGGGTGCTGTGCCGGATTGGCCCGGCCAAACCTGACTTGATGAGAATCCAGCCTGTGCCCCCTGCGTTCAGCGGGGAAAGAAAGGTAAGAGAGGAGCCACCTCAAGGTTTCTGTTGCTTCCTGGCTGTAATTGTGCCCCTTCCCAGTGTTGTGTACCAAATTCAAGTACCTTGCTGCTGTGAATTTGCTGAAAATGAAAGAAATGCTGGACTTCTAAAACTTGCAGGTGAGTGGTGATCTGGATGCATAACAGTGTGCCTAACCAGACTGGTTACCAGCATTCCTTGGTACAGATATCTGCTCCTAGGAATGTTGTACGTTGTTTTATTGGTGGCACTTTCCTGTCAGGCTTGTACTGAGGCTGGAGAAGGGCAGGTATCCATTTCCCTGAGCCTTATCAGTCAGCAGCATGCCCCTAGGCTGAAGCCAGCTGGCATCACCTCCTTTGCTGTTTGAGAGCGTGGTTTGCCTGGTACCAACTGTGGATGCTTTATTGGTTCATACTAGATGTCCAGTTGTTCTTCAGCCTGTTGGCTTCTTACTGGCGGTGTTTTGAGGTGTGCCCTCATTGTGTGGGATGGTTTATTAGAGGTCCTTCTCTTCGTGGGCTGCAGATAGCCTGTCTGACACAATACCCAGGAGTTCTAGATTTAAAGAGGGTTTTGTGTGTGTGTTCTTCAGTGTTTTGTCCTGCAGTCTTCCTGCTTCTCCTCTTGGCCTTGTTCTTTCTTCAGGAGCTTTTGTAGGTTCTTAACCTGTTTCCCTGCTGCGTTCCTTAGTGCGTGGGATGCCAAGGATGCAGGGTGGCATTCAGTGCTAGGGCACACGTCCCTTGTTCTGCGTGCTCCTTTGACCACCTGCAGCCTCTGTTTATAACCTCAGGCAGCAGTTGCAGCGTTTTTTCCCCTTCCCCCTGTGCACAGGCACACGAGGTAGTTTTAAGTCTCGGGACATGGGTGATCTGCCTGGTCAAGAAGTGAAGGGAAGTCTTACTACAGGTGGAGTGTGTCTCGGCTTTTCCTCCAGCACAGGGTGTTCCAGAGGTGAGAACACGTGCAAGCCCATCTCTTTCCTTGGCTGCTGTGTCTTCACAGGACTGCCAGACTCTAGTCCCTGTGCTACAGGGGACACAAAAAGTGATCCCTGCTGTCACCACAAGATGGACAGACACTTAGAATGAAGAGAAATGTAGATGCTGGAGCTTGAGACGCAGGCAGCAGGAGTTCCAGGCCTTGTCCCCTCCAACTCTTTGAGCCGCAGACCTGTGTGAGTCTGGATTGTACCTGATCCTCGGCCAGGCTCGCTCAGTTACGGAGTCAGAGCACGAACTGCCTCCCAGGCATGCTGGGAATTAACTTGTTTTCCTGGCTGAATGGCAGCTTAGCAAGGGGAAGGTTCCCACAGGTACCTCAATAAATGTGGCCTCCCACAGTGAAAATTAATACCCAGGGATTTAATCTTTTCCTAGTTTCTTCACTTGTCTGTTCCCTGTGAACCTTATTTATTTATTCTTTTTTTTTCTCCTGTTCCAGAGTGTGGACAGAAATTTAATCTTCACAAAACTCCTTCAGGTCTCCTGGTCTGGGAGGAGATTATTCTCAAGGGGAGGTGGATTTTTTCCTAATCACCTTGTTTTTAAATCTTCATGTTTCAGACCTGAGAAGTCATTTCTCATACGAGTCTCAGTGCTCTGCAGCCCTGTGTCTTTCTTGGCTGTGATCCCTGGGCTGTGGTGCTGCCTTCAGGCAGCCTCCCATGGTATTTCCCTCCTGGGCTCCGAGCTAATAAATACCTGCTCCTTGTAGCAAGGTCTGTTTTGTTTAGGGGTGTGTGATAAACCAGCGTTCCAAACGTTAACGAATGGGAGGTGGGTTCTGGGCTGGTTAGAATGGGATGACAAAAGAATTAGAAAATGCAACTTTTTTCTTTTTTTCTTCTTTTCTTTTTCTTCCCCATTCATGTTGTGGGTTTTTTCATAGACTCAAAGACTGGTCTGGGTTGGAAGGGACCCCAAGGGTCCCAGAGCTCCAACCCCCTGCCACAGGCAGGGACACCAACCTCCAGGCCTGGAGCTACACAAGGTTGCCCAGGGCCCCAGCCAACCTGGCCTTGAACACCCCCAGGGACGGGGCACCCACCCCCTCTCTGGGCAGCCCCTTCCAGCCCCTCACCACTCTCTCTGCACAGAACTTCCCCCCAGTCTCTCCTCTCCTCCTTCCCTCCTCCAGCTTCACTCCATCCCCTTGTCCTGCCAGTCTCTGCCCTTTAACAAGACCATTCCCCTCCTGTTCCTGGGGTCCCTTCAGGGACTGGAAGGCTGCAGTGAGGTCCCCCCACAGCCTTCTCTTCTCCAGGCTGACCCAGCCCAGCTCCCTCAGCCTCTCTCCGTAGGGGAGCTGCTACAGCCCTCTGATCACCTTCGTGGCTCCTCTGACCCCTCTCCACCAGCCCCACATCTTCCTTGTGTTGGGCCCCAGCTCTGGACACAGGACTCCAGCTGGGGAGGGCAGAGCAGAGAGGGACAATCCCCTCCCTGTCCCTGCTGCCACCCCTCTGCTGATGGAGCCCAGGATCCCATCGCCCTTCCCAGCTGCAAGAGCTCTAACCTATCTTCATCTTTCCTCTCTGCATAATATAAACTAAACAAAAATCAAAGCCCTCTTCAAAGCCCTGGCCTGTGACTTTTCACTCTGAACCCACTAGCTCAATAAAAGCCACTTTAATTGTTAACGCTGTTTTAGGTAAGAACGCTGAACTTTGCTGTTTGTTCAGTGTGCTGGTGTCCTGGCACACATTACTGTGGATGTGTGTCAGCTGCCAGTGCTGAGAGAAATGCTCTGGGGCACAGTAGGAGCTTAAAAGATCCATCTTCTATGAGGTGTATGAGGAAAAAATAAGATACAGACACCGAGTAGCTGGTGATGAACTGGCAGACTGGTGGAACAAACTGCTTTTGTTTTCCTTTTAAGTGGGGAGGTAAGAGGCTTTTTAAAAGATGAGCTGGAGAAAGGTATGGCAGAGAACAGTAAAGCTTCCTGGGAGCATGGGAGAAAAGGTGTATCAGCTTTGGGCTGTCGGGAGAGGAGAGAAAAGCTTTTCCTTAAAGCAGCACATTGGGAGCTGCCTCCTTGCGCCTTGCCCTGAGGGAGCAGGCAGGGGAGCAGGGGCACCTTGAGGAGAATATCTCCTAAAGGGGTTTGGCTCACGGATACAGCCCAGCGTTGGGGTACAGCAGCGTTGGCTGCTGCTCGAGCTGTCTGTAATGCACACAGGCAGCGAGCCAGGGGTCTCTGCAGCTCTTCACCGTGGCTCAGAGTGCTGCTGTTCTCTGAGGCCAGAGCCGTCCTCCGCAGCGCGCCGAGCTTCCCGCTACAGGCTGTCCTGCCCTGCCTTCCCTGGCAGCTCGGGGTTCTCCTTTGCTCTCCACAGTCCCTGTGGGTAGACGCTGTTAGGTGCCTGAGAGCCGTGTGCTCCTCTGGAATTCTTTCTGACTTCCTCACCCATCTCCCTCACTGGAACACAGGCTTGCTCTAAAGCTTGTCAAGATCAGGGCACGAGTTAGTGTTGCCTCTCAGGAGAGCACTGGGAGGAGCAGAGCGCTTGACATCTCCCAGCAACAGAATGGTCTATTTTGAGCATCCTCATAAAGATGAAGTGTCCTTACTCAGTGTTTGATTTATTTTTGCGTTACAAAACCAGGTGCCTGTATATATGAGGTGGTGGGAATCCTCCAGGTAATGTTAAAATAAAATGACACTGGTAAAATCCAACCTATTCTGAAATACCAGTGAGCTGATTTTGAGAATGAATGAGTGAGTGTGCCGTGACAAGAGCAGCATCCCAGGGCAGTTAAAAGTATTACCCATTGATACGCTGTCAAACTCTTACCAAATATTTCCTGTTCTATAACAGCAACTCAGGCATGAGAACCTGGTGAACCTGCTGGAGGTGTATAAAAAGAAGAAGCGGTGGTACCTGGTGTTTGAATTTGTGGATCACACGGTGCTTGATGACCTTGAGGCCTTTCCAAACGGACTAGACTTCAGCAGGGCTCAGAAATACTTGTTTCAGATTATAAGAGGAATAGCGTTCTGTCACAGCCATAATGTAAGTATCCCTGGGGAGGAAGCTCTGCAGTTAACAGGGAATGAGCAGATACAGAAGCATTTCTTTATTTTAATGTTTTCCCCTGTGTATTAAACCTTAGAGGCATAAAGCTTTGGCTGTAAAGGAAGAGGCAGGGCAGAAGAGCTGGACTGTGAATTTCATATTAAAATGTCAGAGCTTGATGTCAGCTCACCCAGTAGTTTGTCTCTGATTTGCTTTCTGAGAGAGTTTCACAGGAAGGGCCTGGATGTCCATGGGGATCTGAGACTCAGTGGCACCTCACCATGGGCTGGCTTGTCTTGCAGAGGGAGGTAGTCACTTTCCCCAAACCTTTTCCATGCCTGTAAACAGGCAGCCTTGCTTTTCCTCTTCACCGTTTCCAGGGGCTTGTGCTCAGCTGATTGCTGACAGGTTTGCCAGTTTAACCATAGCTGTGTAACTACCTGTGTAAGCACATGTGCATTTATTTATTTGTTTTGATGGCAGGGAAACGGTGTCTCTTCTGAATCCCTAAAACACTGTTAGCATTTAACTGCAGGACATGCCTGTGGCCCTTGCAGTACTTAACACCTTCTAAACTTGTGGTCATGGCCGGGTTTGTCAAGCATAATGAATTGTGCCTGTTCAAAACACCTTTCGGTTCCCCCTGCCTGCAAAAATGCCACTCCCTACCTGGGTCTCAGAAAGCCAGTAGTTTTGGTGAGCCAGCCAATTTGCTGTGAAGAATTGGGGAATTCGTTTCTCTTGACTTGCTTTTCTCTGTGCAGATAATACACCGGGATATTAAGCCAGAGAACATTCTGGTTTCCCAGTCGGGAGTGGTGAAGCTGTGTGACTTCGGATTTGCCCGTACCTTAGCAGCTTCTGGGGAGCCTTACACTGACTACGTGGCAACCCGGTGGTACAGAGCTCCAGAGCTGCTGGTGGGAGATATCAAGTATGGCAAGTAAGACTGGCACGTGAGGCTGCAGCAGGGTTGTGGGCTCGGGGGCAGTATCGAGGGGGGGCTCTGTTTCTCTGGGGGAGGCAGGGGACTATCGCTTGGCAAACGGGTCGAAGGGATGCTGTTCAGTGGTCCGTGGTTATTCGCTTGTAGAGGGTTAAGCCTTGCTCTTCTCTCTCCCACTCTGCAGCTAACTTCTGCCAGGGGTAGGCTTTCCTGGCCCAGCAGGTGAGGAGAGCCCTCACAATTCCTGGTCTGTTGTCTGTAGGAGCTGTGCAGTTGTTGATGGTAGCACGTGGGGAGGCTACAGTAGACCTCCCTGCTGTGCAGCTGGAGTTGTGGGGGGAAGGCAGAAAGGTCTTTCAAACAACTCTAGAGGCGTACAGTGAAGGGAGCAGGTAGGGTGAATGAGATGCTCCTTACTGCCACCCAGGTTGGAGTGTCACCTGTTACCACAGGGCTGTTAGTTGTGCAGGTCTCTGTGTATCCCTGCATGGCTTAATTCCCAGTAACTGTGCCTGAGGAGTGGATACCTGCAGAAGGAGTTGCTGCTCTCTGAAGCACGGGGTTGCACTGCATGCAGTGTGCTATGTTGTATGTGTATTTTGGAAGCACTGATTTGTACCTGTCAGGCTTCTGCCAGCGTTTCCCTGCTTCAGGAGGGGAACCCGTTCACCAGCACACTGGCCAGCTTGGGAAACAGCTGTCCTGCTGTTCAGGGGCACAACTGCCCTTGGGGGCTTGTAACCTGCGGTGTGCCAGCCTGGCCTTGGGATCAAAGTGATGAATAAAGCCACGCTGAGCTGGGGTGGCGTTTGTTGTCTCCTTTCTCCAGGGCTGTGGATGTGTGGGCCATCGGCTCTCTGGTAACAGAAGTGCTCACGGGAGAGCCCCTCTTCCCTGGAGATTCGGACATAGACCAGCTCTACCACATCACCAAGTGCCTGGGTGAGAACAGCCGGTTGGGCTCTCGGGGCCTGCTCAGTAATCAAGGGGGTCAGATATGTTTTGGGAGGGGAGGAGGGTGTGAAGAGAAAGGCTGTGGTGTGTGCTGAGCTGTTTTGTGTGTGCTCTTAGGGCCCTTTTCACCGGGGCAGCTAGGAGCTTGTAAGTACAGCATCAGTTCATGGCGTACAGGCGGACAGAGAAAGACCCTGACTGTAGCCCTTGCAGTAGTGCTGACCCAGTATTTCAGCCCCTCAAATGTTTTATGGGACTGTTCTGTATTTCTTCCATATGGTTGCTTTGTTGATGTGATTCCAGGTAACTTAATTCCAAGACACCAAGAGTTATTCTACAAAAATCCCCTCTTTGCTGGCATGAGGTTGCCTGAAGTGAAGGAGGCCGAATCTCTGGACAAACGCTATCCCAAGCTCCCTGCTGCAGTACTACACTTAGCCAAGGTAATTAACCCATCATTTACTGGGAAGGGTCTCCCAACAAGCTTTGCCCCTCACCTGCTGCCGAAGTGGATGCTTTGTAGGTAATACACAGCAGCTTACTTTGTATTTAGTAGCAGAGCTGTGGGCATGTTTTCTGCCAGCCCTTCCTCTACCTGCTGGTGGAGGCACTGCAAGCACGTAGGCTTGGGTGGGGTGGCATCCGTTGCTCTTAGAGCTATGTGTCTGCTACGTGGGAGACAGGAAGCTTACAACTCTGGAATAAATCCCACAGAATCCTTCCAGGGAGAGTTTTTGTGCTTCCATGCAGCAATCTGGAGCACTGATATGTTGGGTAACTAAACCTCAAACCAGCATGGTTGTATTTGAAATGCCTAATGATCCGCTCGGATTCTACAGTTACTGAAAACAGGGGAGGTTTGCTGAGGACAGGGTGATCTGTTTGTGTGCCAGGTATTCCCTTGCAGCGAGCCCCTGTGGGTGTTAGTGATTGGGATGGAAGCAGCCAGCAGACATTAAACTTCTCTGGTAGTTGTGTCTCTTGGGCTCATCTCAGGCCCTGGAAAGGGGAGTTCTGCGGCTTTCCACTCGGACATGGTAAAGCTTTGGCTCTGTTTCTGATGTATTTGCCTTCTAATGTTCTCCTTGGTTTGACAGATGTGCTTGCAGATTGATCCAGACAAAAGACCGTCCTGTGCTGAGCTCTTGCAGAGCGATTTCTTTAACGAGGATGGATTTGCTGAAAGGTGAGGAGTTAATGTCTTCTCCAAGCAGGCAGATATTAGGAGGTTCAGCAGCTGCGCTCAGAGATTGCTTGCTGAGTCTGCAGAGCTGGCAGCCACTGAATGTCTGGGGTTCTTTTTGGGTTTAGCCTTCCTAGAAATAGCACAGTTGAAGGAGTTGAAACGCTGCAGTGGTGTGTTTGCCTCATCACCTTGTCACGGCACGAGCTTGTCCGTGTGAGCACCCAGTGTCCCACCAGATCGGGTAGCACAGCCTCACGCTGCACTGGGCTGGGATACAGCCACCTTTACTGCTCTGAAGTGAAGAGCCTGGGCTTCCAGGGGTTTATTTATTGTAATGGGCATGTTGTATTTGGCTGGCTCCTCCTGAGTTAAAAGCACGACTTGTTTGGTTGCTGTGAAGGCTACAGGAGCCTGTGCGGAACACCAGCT
The DNA here is from genome assembly GCF_964237585.1 of Gallinula chloropus. Taxonomy (NCBI): domain Eukaryota; kingdom Metazoa; phylum Chordata; class Aves; order Gruiformes; family Rallidae; genus Gallinula; species Gallinula chloropus. The sequence goes on along the minus strand of NC_140088.1, from coordinate 91,703,797 downwards.
TGTGATGATATTAATAGAAGCCTTTTTTCTTCTTCTTCTTCTGGAATGTAGATTTGCTCAGGAGCTGAAAGTAAAGATTCAGAAAGACGCCAGAGACCGTCAGTTACAAAAGAAATCAAAACTCAGCAAAAGGGACAAAGATGATCTTTTAGAAGAAAGAAAAATGCTTGGTGTTCAGGTTGGTCCATCTTTGTTTTCCAGACCTGTATTTATTTTGTGTGAATGCTTTAAAATCTCTGTGTAAGAATGTGCAGCAGTTCTTCTTAGCAAAAATGTACACATAATTGTGCATTTCTCTGGGTAAGCGCGGTGTGCCGGAGCAGCTCACCTTCAGAGACTGCTGTGAGCCCAGGTGGTGCCAAAGACCTTGTCACCCAAATCAGGGCAGTCCCCCTGCCTCACCACAGCTCTGACACTCTGTGCCCTTGCCTCGAGCTTGTTGGGCTGCTACAGGTACTTGGCTTGGCAGTCTGAGAGCCCCTAGGAGGTAAGCTCTGTTGTGATGCCGTTACTGGCAAGTACAGAGCTGAAGGAAGAATCAGTTGGGAAGCCTTCAGTCATGTGGAATAACGAAAATGTGCTTCTGTGCTGCCTGTGGTAAAGCCCTGGCCCCAGAATGATGTTTTGCTTTCAGTGACATACTAAGCAGAAGCTTCAGGGTAGCTCTGAGGTGAAATCAGGCTCAATTCTTACTTCACTTCTTTGGAGTGACACAGGATGTGTCTGTTCTTCCTCCTTCATTCCAATGCCATTCTAAGGTAACTTATTTACAGAGAGTGCTGGAACCCTGACAAGTCTCCTCCTGTTTGATGGAAAACACAGAGGGTTTTGACTCAAAATGTTTCCATCTCCATCAAATTGTGCATAATCGTGCAGGTTTAGGCTTTTGACTTCTTTTCCCCTGCCTGTGCTGCTCTAAGCTGCTTTTTAACACCACTTTAAGAGAAGGATGCTGCTTATCTCTCCCAAGCAGGATTTCAGCATTGACTCCAAGAACAGGGATACAAAGCTACTAAAGACAAAGCCCTCCAAAGCTGATGCAGAGAAAGCAGGCCGATCCTCCAATCTGAACTCTTTCTACGACAGCGCGATCAACCCATTTAAAATAAGCTCTCAAACCAGCCTAAAAGATTCCAGCAGCAGCTTGGACTATGCCAAGAACACCAGCATAGTTATCCCTCCCATCAACCAGAACTTTTCTCCCACTGCGGTTGGGATGGGTCCTGTGCCCAGAAAACTTAATTACAGGTACGGGAGCAGAGCTAGAAGAATCATAGAGTCACAGAGGGGTTGGAAGGGACCCCCAGAGCCCATGGGGTCCAACCCCCTGCCCAAGCAGGGTCCCTAGGACAGGACACACAGGTCGGCGTCCAGATGGGGCTGGAATCTCTCCAGAGAAGGAGACTCCACACCCCCTGGGCAGCCTGTCCCAGGGCTCCCTCACCCTCACTGGGGAAAAGTTCTTCCCCACATTGGTGGGGAACTCCCTGTGCTCCAACTTGAGCCCATCGCCCCTTGTCCTGTCTCCAAGGACCTGTAACATCCTGAGAGGGGTGTGGGGTGATGATGTGGGTTTTGGATAGGACTAGAAACAGCTCTTGTTGGGGGTGGGACTGTAAGTGGGTGAGAGAGCCTGGCACAGGGTCTCTGGTTTCCAGGTCTGGCACAGCGCTGCTGGACAGCAGGGGTTTGCCAGCTGCTGTGGCACTGGCCTTTCTTTGACTTGCAGCTTGTCCTCTGGACCAAACTTCTCCCATAACTGAGCTCATGAAGGATATTCTCCCCGTGAGCTGTTAGAAGAGTTTGCTGATGGTGTTTCAGGGGGTCATGCATGTGTGTTTATTCGCTGTGTTAGCTAGTTCATTAAAAGTTTGGGGCATTTTTGATTACAGAGTTGATGACAAGAGCAAAAAATACTTGGACCCGTTTCTAAAGCAACGGAAGCACTCTCCAGCGGGCCGTTACAGCGTCAGCTTGACATCAGTAAGTCATCCCTCTCCCCTTTCCCCAGAAATAAATTCTGAGCTCCAGTTTGTCACTGATTGTCAAGAATCCCATCTGTTGAAGCCTTCACCACAACTCCCAGCTAGAAATGCTCTTCTCTTTAGCCTTTTTTTTCCTGCGGGTGTGTTGTCTGTTTTCCTTTGCTAATAGTTATCCTATACGAAATGTATAGCAGAGGGGGAGGATCCTCTCCTTTGACCTGCTGGCCATGCTCCTTTTGATGCCCCCCAGGATCCCATCAGCCTTCTCAGCCCCTGGGGCACACTGCTGGCTCATGACCTCCAGCCTGGCCAGGAAAGCAGGCCTTACGTGCTGCTCTACTGAAGTGGAATTTAGGATTTGGGCTTAACACAGTCGGGGCCTCATTTAGTCTTGTCATAAAGGCATTAAAAATTCATGATGAAAACAAATGGAATGAAAGGCTTTCCACTGCACTTGCTACCAAGGCCAGCAGGAACATTTCCCTCTTTACAGAGCCACTCTCCAAGTGTCGTGCTCTGTCTCTCTGAAAGCAGTCTCCCATAGGTGATGGGGGTTTGCTGCCCTGAGGGTTTAATGGATAAATGATGCTGGAGCAGAACAGATCCCTGCATGTGCATTTCCAGACTTTTCCTTCATGTGAGTTCCAGCTACAGTGGAAGCCTGATGGGATCTGAAACCTGAAAATTGCTGTGCTTTTTCTGTATTGGCATGACCTCGTAATTATGCTCTTGATTGTAGGTTACTAATGAAAAAAACATCCTTCAGGCAAACAGGAAAAAGTGGGAGTTCTGCAAGACAGATGTGCGCTTGCCAGAACTCAATCATCTCCCTGAACTGAGAGGAGTGGAAGGTACGAGCTTTGTTGTCCTCTAAATAAAACCCACATCCTAAATAAGTGGCAGGAAGCAGTGTGGATTAGAGCAGTCAGCTCTTGCTTCTGTAACGTGGTTGTGCTGGCTGTGTTTTGCAGCGTGGCACCCCAGGTTTCTGAAAAAGGAAAACAAAACCATTTCGGAGTCCCGTGTCCCCTCCCTTGCTGCTATTGACCTCCACAACCCCAGCCTGGCCTCACAGCAGGTAACGAAGCAATAAAAGGGTTTGCACTGCTCTGGGTTTGTTTGGTTTGGGTCTTTCTTAACGGCATGGCCCCTAACACAAGCAGAACTTGCCTTGGTTTCTGAACTATCGAAGTGAGAGGACCTGAGGGAGTCCTTGTGCTGGGGAAAGAGGGAAGGGCCGTGGATGAAACACGGGGCTCCGTTTGTGTCTCAGCACCTACCTAAATACTAGACTCTCACTGCTAAGGCAATGTTGCTTTAGGTAATCCTGCTCTAGCAGGGGGATTGGACTAGATGATCTCCAGAGGTCCCTTCCTGAATCTGAAGTGCCACTGTTTCATTTGGCTGATCAAGGTGGAAGTAACTGAGTTGAGGGGAGGCCAGGAGGGACGTGTGTGCTGGGGCTGTGTTGGGCGTTTGAGGGGGCTGAGTGCAGTGAGGGGGGGAAAGCACAGGAGCCAGGCATAGGGAGAACGTGCAGCTCTCAAAGATGAGTTCCTGCTAACACAGATGATGTTGGAGAGGTAAGCAATTCTGTCAGCAGTTGCTTTGGCCACCTTGCTTCCAGTTGGGATTTGTCAGGCTGTACTGAAGTCTGATTTGATCAGAGTGCATTTGTTTCCACTTCCATGTTGGCACTGCATACGTCCCTAGAAGCGGTTTGTGATTATTCTCTCTATGCTATGACTTTCTCTCCTTCCTGCCTTTCTCTCCTTTCCCTCCTTCCTGATTCATAGCTGTCTGGGACCTTTGTGCCCGATGCACCAGAATCCAGCTTCCCCAGAGTCGACCACTAGCCCTACAGAGAAGACTACACCTGCCTGTGAAAGGTAGGCCATCACTTCTGCTATGCAGCCTTCTGGTGGCTTTCCCTTTGCTGTGCAGTCTTTGGGCTCTCTCAGGTGGAGAGTTCCATCAGTGCTTACCTGGTTGGGAGGTGCAGCAGGAACAATCTCACTTCACACCCTTGGTTAGGACACGGAGCTACAACAGGCTCCTTGCTGAGGGCAGCGCGCAGCTTTCTTGAGGGATACTGGAAGTTTGCTGTGGTAGGTAGATAATTTTTCTGAGCTGAGGTGCTGGGCACTGGGGTTGGAAATTAAGGAGCTCGTGAAGTTGAGGGTTGAGCAAAGTGATAGACTGACAAAAAGGGGGAACTGGCTGCTTTTCATTGGGATGGGGAAGAACACGGGTTGTGTGTACAGCCCCATCAGGTGCATCGCAGAAAATGGGCTTTGGTGAAGAGGATCCCTTCTTGCATTTGGGGAGGGGGCTTGTCAAGTTTAATATTAGGGAATTTATTTAGTTACAGTGTCATGTGATCAAATGTATTTAATGTAGGTGTTGATACCTCAGTGCTCTCGGCATGAAACGGGAGTCTGGGAGAGAAGGAGGCTTCGGAAGAGTCCTGCCTGTGTGGTTGACTTGTGCCCTTGAGATCAGAGTACCCTGTTTGCACTTGTGCATTGCATCTTCTCATTCCAGGTTGTTTGAAGCTGAGCCTTTGAAATGTGGTTTCACTGGTTTCTTGCCTTGCCCAGTGAAAGCCATGCAGTTCTGGTCTGAAACAGAACTCAGAGGCAAAGCTGTGGCGTGGATTTGTACACTGTTTGGCTTTTTTCCCTCTTGGGTATTGTTACCCCTTGTTGTACATCGTTCTGCTTTTCTCCTCTTGATGCAGGTGGTGGGAATGATGGGAACAATCCACCTGAGTTTCCAGGTGCTGAGGCTGCAAGGTCTCTGCAGGGCAAAGGAGGATCCCTTGCTATCTTAGTGCAGCCGGCTGCCGTGGGACGGGGCTGGGGGCCAGTCAGAGCACAGGGCTCGCAGTGCCGTTGCTGCTGGATTTCCTGCATGCAAAACTGCTCCTGAAACGTCTGACTTCCTGACCCGGGTCTCACCTGAGATCCCTCGAAAAGTGGTTGTGGCAAGGGCAGAAACTGATGTGGAGGATTTTGAGGGAAGCTGGGCTCCCTGTTGGTCCAGTGGCCGCCCTCTCGAGGGCTGTCTCTGTGAGTGAGCAGTGCGGGTGTCTGCTCGCGGGGCGGTGTTTTGGGGGCTGCCCCGTCCGTACTGGCACGTACGGATCACGTCACCTTTGCCTTGACTGAAATGTCAGCGACGAAAGCGTTTGTGCAAGGAATACAACGTTTGAGTGTGTGAGCGTCCCCAGCTGCTGCTTTGAAACCCTTGCTAATGCTCGACAGCACGTGTGACGTGTGCCAGGTTCCTTTTCCCTGCGAGCTTTCGTCCCCCTGGGCTCTGGGCCGCTGTCACTTGGGTGTGGGGCTGTTGTCCGGCCGCGCTGGGTCAGTATCTGGCTGCTGTTAGTGGCAGAGGAAGAGTGTGGGTGTAAAACACTGAGCTGTGACACAGGTGGCATGTGAAATGGCTTCTGTGAGCCATTCCTTGGGGGAATGGGACACATCAGTGTCAAGACTCGACGCTGGCTTTTATCTTGTGCCTGTCACGATACATTTGTTGCTCAGCTTCCCGCAGGTTGGCTGTAGCCAGCTCTAACATACCCCAACATTGCTCACTACTCTGTTTTCCAGGAGCTTGAGGTTGCTGTCACAGCTCACGCCCCTGTACGGTGTCATTTGGGGACTTGTCTTTCCTCAAAACATGGCCTTTCCCAGCTGTGTGTCATGGCAGAACACAGCACAAGTGTGGTGGTGTTCAGAGCTCTCTGGCTATGCCGTGTTTTGTAAATAAAAGGGTATTTAAATCCCAAACGTCTTGGTACTGGTGCGTGCTTACAACCATGAGATGTGCTCACTCAGCCTTCCCAGGACGTGGTGTTTTACCTGCTTATTTGTATTGTATCTGTCTCCAGGAAGCTCGCAGGCTCTATAGTACTGGTACCCTCCATCCCCCTTCTGCCTTCTGCTGCTCACAAGAGTTATCGTGAGACCCCACCTGACGTGCTGGGTCCAGCTCTGGAGTCCCCAGGACAGGAAAGGCACGGAGCTGTTGGAGAGGGGCCCGAGGAGTCTACAACAATGCTCAGAGGGCTGGAGCAGCTCCCCTACGCAGAGAGGCTGAGGGAGCTGGGCTGGGTCCAGCCTGGAGAAGAGAAGGCTGTGGGGGGACCTCACTGCAGCCTCCCCGTCCCTGAAGGGACCCCAGGAACAGGAGGGGAATGGGCTTGTTAAAGGGCAGAGACTGGCAGGACAAGGGGCTGGGGTGAAGCTGGAGGAGGGAAGGGGGAGAGGAGAGACTGGGGGGAAGTTCTTTGCAGAGAGAGTGGTGAGGGGCTGGAAGGGGCTGCCCAGAGAGGGGGTGGGTGCCCCGTCCCTGGGGGTGTTCAAGGCCAGGTTGGCTGGGGCCCTGGGCAACCTTGTGTAGCTCCAGGCCTGGAGGTTGGTGTCCCTGCCTGTGGCAGGGGGCTGGAGCTCTGTGACCCTTGGGGTCCCTCCCAGCCCAGGCCAGGCTGGGGTTCTGTGATTCTATGAAGGCTCCGGGGGGACCTTACAGCAGCCGGACAGTCCCTGAGGGGGCAAGTGCCGAGATGCCCGGCATCGCGCTGTGGGGCGGGAGGATTTTAGGGAGGGGTGGGGAAGAGTTTAGGAGGGGAAGGGTTGAGGGGAGAGGGGAGGAAGAAAGAAAAGCTGACGCTGGGGCGGAGGTGGGGCGGGAAGCCGGAGCTGCGGCACCCGGCCCGCTCCGGGCACAGGAGGCGGAAGCGGCCGGGCGGAAGCGGCGGAGCCAGCGCGCCGGGCGAGCGCGGCGGCCATGGCGGCGGGCGGGGAGGAGGGCTGCGAGCACTACCGGCGCGGCTGCCGGCTGCGGGTGAGGACCCGGCGCGGCGGGGAGGGGAGGGGAGGGGAGGGGAGGGGAGGGGAGGGGAGGGGGGGGCTGGGCGGCGGCGCGGGTGGCGCCGAGCCGAGCCGGGCCGTGCCGAGCCGAGCCGTGCCGAGCCGAGCCGTGCCGTGCCGAGCCGAGCCGTGCCGAGCCGAGCCGTGCCGTGCCGTGCCGAGCCGAGCCGTGCCGAGCCGAGCCGTGCCGTGCCGAGCCGAGCCGTGCCGAGCCGAGCCGTGCCGTGCCGTGCCGAGCCGAGCCGTGCCGAGCCGTGCCGTGCCGTGCCGAGCCGAGCCGGGCCGAGCCGTGCCGAGCCGAGCCGTGCCGTGCCGTGCCGAGCCGAGCCGTGCCGAGCCGAGCCGTGCCGTGCCGAGCCGAGCCGAGCCGAGCCGTTCCGTGCCGTGCCGAGCCGAGCCGAGCCGAGCCGAGCCGAGCCGAGCCGTGCCGTTGGCAGGCGCCGTGCTGCGGGAAGCTCTACGCCTGCCGGCTGTGCCACGACGCCGCCGAGGGGCACCGTCTGGACCGCTTCCGCGTGGCCGAGGTGCAGTGCGCGCGCTGCCGCCTGCTGCAGAAGGTGAGCCCGGGGAGGGGGGTGCCGCCGGCGCGGGGGGCGGGGCGCGGGGCGCGGGGGCGGCGCCGTGTTGCGTGCGGCGCCGGCCCGCGCACCTCAGCGGCCGCCTCCCCGCCCTCTCGCTCGCCGCGGCACGGCGATAGGCCCAGCAGAGCTGCGAGGGCTGCCACAGCCTCTTCGGCGAGTACTACTGCGGCATCTGCCACCTCTTCGACCGCGACAAGAAGCAGTATCACTGCTCCGAGTGCGGCATCTGCAGGTGCGTGAGGGGCGGCCGGGCTCCGGCCTCTCCGCGGGGCCCTTGGCCCTGGCCCTGTCCCTGTCCCGCTCAGGTGGGGCCGGGGCTGGGGACGGGACCGGCCTCTGCCTCACGCTTTTCTCCTCAGGATCGGCCCGAAGGAGGATTTCTTCCACTGCTCAAAGTGCAATTTATGCTTAAGCTTGAGTCTCCGAGGAAAGCACAAGGTAAGAAGGCAGCAGATGACTCCCTACCTTAAAAAACCACCCCAACCCAAACAGCACACCTCGGCAGTGCCTCCTCTCCATCACAGCCTGGCCTGGGCTGGGAGGGACCCCAAGGAGCACAGAGCTCCAGCCCCCTGCCACAGGCAGGGACACCAACCTCCAGGCCTGGAGCTACACAAGGCTGCCCAGGGCCCCAGCCAACCTGGCCTTGAACACCCCCAGGGACGGGGCACCCACCCCCTCTCTGGGCAGCCCCTTCCAGCCCCTCACCACTCTCTCTGCAAAGAACTTCCCCCCAGTCTCTCCTCTCCCCCTTCCCTCCTCCAGCTTCACTCCAGCCCAGGATTCAGAACGCAGCTATCCACACAGCACAGTAACTGTTGGATTTAGTAATTATTTTTGGTTTTCCCTTTGCACAGTGTATTGAGAATGTCTCCAGGCAGGACTGCCCCATATGTCTGGAGGTGAGCTGCTGCTTTTCCTCTCTGATGACTTTGCCTGCAGCTGTGTTGTTTTGACTGCACTTGAATTCATTCTCCTGTCTCTCTGTCTGCTAACTCCCCTTGAACAGGACATCCACACCTCTCGTGTTGGAGCTCACGTTCTGCCCTGTGGTCACCTTCTTCACAGGTAAAACTCAATTTTCCCACGCTGAGTTTCCTGCTGGTACTATTTAAGTTTTAAAGAGCCCTTGAAGACCCTCCCTGGTGCAGAAAGCAATGGCACGATGGTGTTGAGAGGTCAGAGGCAGGTGGTCAGTTAGGGTTTAGATTCTTTCCTTGATGCAGCCCCTCGTGCCAGCAGCGTGCCTCGTTGTGTGCAGAGCCTGCCAGCTGTGCTGGGGCGTCAGAGCCATGCCATAGGTGGCATTGGGTGCCTTTGGAGGAACAGTTGCCACGTGCTCCCCTTCCATTCTCCCTTCCTGTGCCTGTCTCATGTTGCAGGTGCAGCGTTTGGTTACTGGGTTGACTCTCTTGTTTCCCCCCACACCTGGTTGTTGCTGTGCACTGAGTCACCTCTGTGTTTGACTTGGGTCTCTCCAGACTGAATTCCTGATTGAATTCCTCCAGGCTGAATGCCAGGCTTCAGTTCCTCTCCATCTTAAACTTACCTGGTGACAGATCCTACCTGAACCACACGAGCTGTCACAGCCTTGTCCCTGTTCCCTTGTGATGGGTTAGAAGACTTTAGAATGGGATTAAGTGTGCTTTCTTTCTGGAATTTTGGCCACAGTACCCAGTGATTTTGCTGGAGAGCTTTTTTATCACCTGGACTTAGGATAGTTTTTACCTTCTGATCCGGGGAGAGCTGTGTGCCTTTTCCCGTGGTTCAGTCCAGATGCATTTCCAGTCAGGAACTGTCTTGTTCTTTGCTGACCTTCTCCCTGCATTTTCTTTTCAGAACATGCTATGAGGACATGCTGAAGGAGTAAGTATTTCCAAGCTTCTCTTAATGCTCTTGGAAAGTCCCAGCAGATTACTTCAGGAGAGAAAGGTCACAATGCTGATCCTGTAGCAAGTAACTTAAAGCCAGCTCCTGAAGGGATGAGGGGCTTTTGATTCCCAGTTCTGCTTGGGAGAACGTCTTGACTCATGGTGTTTGGCTTCGGTACGATGTGCAGGTTTCTCCTCTTGGTGTGCTTGTGTCACAGCCCCACTCCGTTTTCTGATGCAGACCTTTTCCCCCTCCCCTTTCTGCCAGAGGCTACCGGTGTCCTTTGTGCATGCACTCGGCCCTGGACATGACGCGGTACTGGCGCCAGCTGGATGACGAAGTGGCGCGGACTCCCATGCCCGCCGAGTACCAGAACATGAGGGTGGAGGTAAGAGCCGGGGCCCGGGGCAGTCCCTCTGCCTTGCCGGCAGTAGAGGGCGCCAGGAACTTGTCCTGCAGCTGATGGCTAGGGAATGATGAACTGATGTTGTGTGTAGGCTTACAGTGCTCATCACTGACTGGAGCTTTTTACAAATACACATAAAAAGCACCCCCTACCTGCACTCCAACACTAAACAAACCACCAACCACACAACCTGTGGTCCTCAGAGCCTTCTCTTCTCCAGGCTGGGCCAGCCCAGCCCTCCCAGCCTGCCCTCACAGCAGAGCTGCTCCAGCCCTCTGACAATTTTTGTGGCCACCTCTGGATGCTCTCCGACAGCTCCATGTCCTCCTTGTGCTGAGGGCTCCAGAGCTGGACCCAGCACTCCAGGTGGGGTCTCCCCAGAGCAGAGCACTGGGGCAGAATCCCCTCTCTGGATCTGCTGGCCACACTCCTTGGGATGCAGCCAGGATGGGGTTGGCCCTCTGGGCTGCAGATGCACATTGGTGGCTCCTGTTCAGCTTCTCCCCCAGGAGTCTCCCCAAGTCTTTTCCTTGGGGCTGCTTCCCAGCACATCATCTGCTGACCTGTGCAGATAACGGGGGTTGTGCCAGCTCGGGGGCAGGACCCTGCACTTGGCTTTGTTGTTACATACTCGTGCCCCATGGGTGCTAAAGCCTGTCCACCTCTCCTTGGTGTGCAGATCCTGTGCAATGACTGCAGTGCCCGGTCGACAGTGCAGTTCCACTTCCTGGGCATGAAGTGCAGCAGCTGCCAGTCGTACAACACAGCCCAAGACGGGACGTGCCGGCTGCCTGCGGAGGAGCACTGAGCGAGGGGAGCTGCACCAGCAGGGCTCCTGGAGGAGACTTAAAAAAACCCAAACACAAAGAACATGCTTGTCAGTAAGAAAATACCATTCAGAGTTGTCGTGGCACCAGTGAAATGGTTCCAAGACTTAATTAGTGCTGGTGCGACAGAGTTTCGCTGCTTGTGCCCCCTCTGGGAAATTCCCTGTGGAGCAACATGATCCTGATGAAGACTTTCAGGGAGACCGATGCCCTCAAAAAGAGCTGTTGACTGTCAGAGCCAGCCTAGAAGAGTAACTTAACGAGCCAGGATGAGGAGCCAGCAGCAGCTGCCGCAGCAGCAGACATTTTGGGGCAGCTGCAGGTTGCGAGGGGCACAGGAGGTGGAGGTGTAGCTGTTCTGTGTGCAGCTGCTGGGGAAGCTCCCACAGCGCCCTTTGTACATCAAGCTGACATCTGCAGGGCTCTGCATGAGCACATTTGGGCCTCCTAAATGAGGGGTTTGTTCGGGGGCTTCAGAGCTGCTGCACAGCTGGCTGGAGGGGGCACAGCTGGCTGGAAGGGGCACAGCGAGCGCAGAGGTAGCATCCCCTTGGCTCAGTTTGAGCAGTTTCCACCTGTTTCTCCCTTGTTTTGTTTTACTCCCTTGGGCCAGGGTGCCGTGGGGCTGTAGGTGGGTACACAGATGGTGTTCTGAGTGGCCTTGTCCTGCCAGGATTGAGGTCCAGCCGTCTGATGGGGCTGAGCCTGAGATGTTGGCTAAAGCTCTCATTTCACAGGGACACTCGGGTAGTGCAGGGACCAATTTTCTGTGGTTTGGGGTGGTTGGGGGGTTTTTTAATGGTATCTGATGGCACTGGGTGGAGAAAAAGGATGGAGGAGTGCTTTAAGAGAACTACAACCCAGCCTTGATGTAACACCCTGCCTAAGGTGTTCTGCAGTCTAAACATTGCAGGAGGTTCTTAGGTTGTGAGAATTGTAGAACAAATAACTGCTCAGTACACGTTTAGAGGCCCAGTTCTTCTTCACTGTAAGAACTGCTCAGTGTAAAGCAGCTCTGTGGTGAAGCAGCAGCTTTTCTTCATCTGACCAAGTCCCTCTGTACGAAATTCCCAGGCTCGGAGGACAGCGTTGCTGTAGCTGCCTGTGCTGGAGTATCTTTCTCTGCAGCATTTTCCTCAGTACTCTAAATAATTGTACAAGAACATCTCTATTAAAGCAGTTTACCTGTGCTGTGCTCTCCTGTTGCACCTGTGCTCCAGAAAGTCCCACCCAAGGACACAAAGAGAGTTGAGTGTCTGGATGTGTCATTTCTGGGTCTTCATTGTGAAAACAGCTGTCTCAGCAACCCCTGTATTTCTGTGGTACGAGGGGAGGGGGTGGTGGGACTGGTGCCAGTCCAGGCTCCCCAGGAAGGGGGAAGGTTTAGATTGGATATTGGGGGGAAGTTCTTTGCAGAGAGAGTGGTGAGGGGCTGGAAGGGGCTGCCCAGAGAGGGGGTGAGTGCCCTACCCCTGTGGGTGTTCAAGGCCAGGTTGGCTGGGGCCCTGGGCAATCTTGTGTAACTCCAGGCCTGGAGGTTGGTGTCCCTGCCTGTGGCAGGGGGTTGGAGCTCTGTGATCCCTGGGGTCCCTCCCAACCCAGACCAGGCTGTGAGTCTATGAAATGAGCAGTAAATAGGATGAAAAAGTGATGCCAAATGATGTCTTTGAGATGAATCTGAGAAATGCTGGTTTTCTGTGTTACTAAAGCAGCATTAGTTCTCCTGCTGAAGAGGAGGGAGAAAATCTTCACCATACTCGGCTGAGGCTCCAGAAGCCTGTCAGTGGTGTTAGACACCATCTCCACAGGCAGTGCCTGTAGCAAGGACGGGGTTTGGGTCGTAGCTGAGGAGCAGAGACAGCGTGGGGATGTGCTGAGGGCATGCAGCATAGCTAGGGAAAGGAGCTGACAGTGAAAGTCCTCTGTTAAAGACTGGTGAATGGATGCTTAGGAGGCTGAGGAGCTGTGTCTAGTCCTCCTGGGCTCCAAAACTGGGACAGGCTGTCGCTGCAGATGAGTGTCGTGGTGTCTCTGGATGGGGCGGGGGGGAGGTCCCTTCCAACCCAAACTGCTGTAGGGTTTGTGATTTTACACCTGAAGTGCTGCTGGAGGTGGAGGAACTTGCCTTTTAGTGTCTCTATAGGGGGTTGTGCTGGCAGTAGAGAAACGGAGACTGAGACCCCCACCACCTCCTCGGGAAGGGCTGGGCTTGCCCCCTCTGACTGGGGGCTGCTTCCCCACCCCAGTGCCTGTGCTGGCGAGCCTTTGGGCACGGGGGCTGCCAGCCCCCCTTGTCTCTGGCAGCCCTTCCCTCTCCAAGAGCAGCACTGTGGTCACGAGAGCAGGAAAGCCGGCGGTGATGGATGCTGGGCTGTGAGGACACAAACCTCCTCAGCCAGCAGATGCTGTTGGGGACAGCCAGAAGCAGCAATCCAGCCTTAATTAAAATAAACCAGAGCAGGCAAATTCTCCCTGCCAGCAGCTGTGAGGAAGAAACAGATGCAGAGATTTGTTGGTTAACTGGGTGCAATGGATGTTTAAAGAGAGAGGCTCTCCTGGAGCTGAAGGACATGGGGACGGTGCAGGTCTGTGGCTTACCAAGGCTGAATGTCTGTCTGTCTGTCTGTCTTGGCAGCTATTGTTCCCACAGTGCTCCGCTTGTTGCCACCAAAGCGGTTCTTGTTTGTGGTGCGGGGGTTGGTTTTGTTCGGGGGTGTTGTGGGGTGGTTTTACAGTTCCTTATAGCCGGTAATCACCACCCTGGAGCACTCAGCAGTGGAGCAGCCTGGGGCTGTGTGGCCAGCGGTAAAACCACGCTGGGCAAGTCCACAACCCAGCAGACGTGATGCTAACCGGTAAGCTGCTTCCATCCCAGCTGGAAACGCTCCTGCTGCGGCTCCCGCCACCAGAGGAGGCTGAAAGAACATCCTCAGCGGGACGGAGCTGTGGGAGAGCAGCTCCCTCCCCAGCTGGGCTCTCTGCGTTGGGTCGGGGAGGGAAATGCTCTTGGGGGGTGGGATCCAGCTGCCTCTGCCCTTTTGCTCTCCTGCCTTTGGCGTTTGTCTCTGCAGAGTGGGGGTGGGGGGCAGCTGGGCAACCCGATGCCACCAGCTGAAGCTCTTTATCAGGCGTGTGGCTTGGCACCCAGCCCTCACCAACCCTTGCCAGGGAAATAAATGGCATTGCACAGCAGGGAAACAAGTGGCTGGCTGAGGTGATAGGGAGCAGTGTCGGGGTAAAGGCAGACAGGGAGCTGCTGCACGGGATGGAAGGGGCTGCCCTGTCCCGCAGGGATGCTGGATGCAGTCTCCTTTTTGGGACTGTGGGGAGGAGAGGCCTCTGTAGTGCTGCTGTTGTGCCAAGTGGGCTTTGATCCTGTGTCCTGGGGTTCAGCCCTGTCCCCGGGGCATCGGGGGAGGCTGGTCCCCTGCTTCCTGGCCCCTCAGGATGGAGCAGCCGGGCCTGCTCAGCTTCTGCAGGGCAGGTTGCGGGGCTGTAAGGGTGGGCTGGTGCTGCTGCCCCTCCTTGCTGTGGGCTGGCATCAAGGGGAGACATGTGGTCTTGCCCTTGGGTGTGCGGGGTGCCCCCATCTCCATCCTGCTGTGTGTCAACCCAGCCAAGCAGCTGAGCACCACCGAGAGCAGGAGGGATGCTCGGAGCAGAGCGCTGTGGGGGCCCTGGGCTGAAGGGGGAGTGGTGGCTTGGCCAGGCCTTGCTGTCCGCAGCACTGCAGGGCACAGCACTGAGCCCCCCGCTGCCTGCCCCCAACCTCAGCTCGGCAGCAGTGGGGAGCAGCCGGGGTTAGAGCGGGCTGGTGGGGAGGAGCGCGGTGTTCCAGCAGGCACAGGCAAGGCCAGTGCAGCTATTAATAGCGCCAGGGCCTGCTGTAGCCCCCAGGACTGGGGACAGGGAACTGTTACGCTGACCAGGGGGGTGATGCAGGATCAGGGGGCTCGGCTGAGCCCTCCCCTCCTGCAGGACGGTGCAGGGCCGTGGCTTGGGAGCAGCAGTGGGTGAGGGGAGCCCTGATTTGGGGCTGGAAGGATGGGGTTAATGAGTCTGTGTGGTTCTGAACTTGCTGGCAGAAAGCAGGTACGTGTGGTCTGATGGCCTGGGGTCCAATAACAGCACTGGGGGAGGGGGTATTGCCTATTAAACCTCCTGTACAGCTTCTCCCTCCCACGGGCTCGGGCTGGCTGTATGCCCAGGGAGGGGGGTGTGGGTGCAGGGCTGGAGCCAGAGGGGTGCTGCAGTGGTACCCGGAGCTGGTGGCTGTGAAACTCAACCCAAAGCTCTAATGAAGGAGCAGCACTCTGTGTGTGGGTGTTCAACCTGCATCCCTGGGGGGCTTAGGGAAAGGCAAGGGAGCATTTTGCCACTGTCTCCTCCCTGCCTTGGGTGGGAGAAGACCCTTCCCTGAAGCTGTGCAGGTTCCTGCTTGTTTAACAGCCCCTGTCCTGCAGCAGAAGAGCCTTGGCTGCCCAGGGCTGAAGCTGTTGTCTTTCCCCTGCCTGGCTGCAGAGAAACCATTTGTTTTCCCTTTCCAACTGGAAGGAACACAATTAGGGAAAGGCTCCTCCTGTCGTGTCCTGCTATTTATAACTCAGGGCTAGCAGAGCATCTGTTTCTCCAGCTCTGAGCAGGGCTGGTTTAGCCCAGGGGCGTGCCAGGACCTCTGTGCTGGAAATGGGGCCGCTCCCCTGCTCTTCCTCCCTGAGGGTCTGGGTTGGAGTGGCTGGGGGGCAGTTTCCAGCTGGGACTTCACGCTGCCATCTGGACCTGTTTCTTTTCCAAGGACTTGGCTCTGGTCTGGCTGGTGGAGGCTGGAGGAGAACCTTGGGGTGCTTCCCCCTGACCCCCATCCCCGTCTTGCTCCCCTCCTACAGCTCTTAAGGACAGGGGGCTGATGGAGTTGGGGTGCCAGGTCCCTGTCAGCTCCCTTGCTGAGCAGGTGGGGTGGGTGGAAGGAATCTGGGTGCTCTACAGGAGAAGAGAAACTCCTTCTAAACCCTATAAATACTTGCACAACGTGGGATCATCCGAAGGCTTGTGAGAAATGGTTGCTCCAACACTTGGCTTTCTGGTTGTGCCTGCAAGTACCTTTGCTGGCCAAACAGAGTAAGAAATGAAACACCCGGCGCTCCTGGCTGCTTGTAGCTGCTGGCAGGGGGTGGGTGGGCTCCAGGGTGCCCTGGGGAGGCTGCTGACCCAAGGGACGAGTCCCACCAGAGGCTGATGGCTCCTGGGTGCACCCCTCACCCGTGCAGAGCTGAGGGTGGCTTGCCAAAGCTCAGACCTTCCTGTCCCCTGGCAGTGCTGAGGCAGAGGGGAGCAGAAGACCTTCCCCGTGGGCTCTGGGCTTGTGCTGGGTCTTGACTTGTGCTGGGTCCCTGGGGCTGCTCTTGGCTGGTAAATAAAACAAAAGGCTGAAAATATACATGCACATACCTTTCTGTAGCAGCCAGGAGGAGCTGGATGGGGCTTTGAGAAGGCTTCCCAGGCTGCTTCCCAGGCTGCTTTGAGAAGTGGCCTTTGGACAGGAGTGGCACTTGAAGGCAGCAGCAGGCTGGTGGGGTGTGTTCCACAGCGACCAGACTCAGCAGCCTGTGGTCCCCGGGTCACAAACTTTGGAGCAGGTTTTAGGTGGAAAGGTGCTTGTGGGAGGCTGGAGCTATAGGAATGCACGGGACAAGGACAAGGCGGTGCCTTTGGCTCTGGTCTGTGTGCTTAATGGGCCCTGCTATCACCTTGGGGGTCATTAATTAATCTAATGAGCATTACAGCTGCAACCAGGACGATGCAGGGCCCAAACCTGGAGAGGGGTCACATCCTCGGCAGCGCTGCTGCCCGGCAGGCTGGGGAATGAGCTGTTCCACACAGAGCTATGCCAGCTATTTTTAATGTATAAATAAAATACCTCTGAGGTGAATCGGAGCTGGGGGGTCAGGGGGGAGGTGGGGAGGCTTGGAGGAGAATGGGATTTTGCTGGTTCTCTAAATAAGCTGGTGGCAGAGAGTTCCCCTCATCTCTCTTAAAGAGAGGGGTGGGGGAAGCAGTTTTCCTTCTGGAGCATGTCCTGGCTGGTTTATTTATCCTTCCCCCCTGTTCTGTGCCACAGCAGTGAGGGAGCACAGAAATCCCTGGGTGAGCTGAAGGGTCTGAGCTGGGAAGATGAGAAAGGGTGTTTGCAGCCTCCTCCCTGCCCGAGGCTGCTCCTTCGGGGGGGCACCAGCCCCCATCAGCAGGTGCTTTTTCTCTTGTCAGGCACATCTGTGATCCTCCCTTGGGCTGTGCTGTGCCTGGGTGCTTGCTGGCACAGAGCTGGAGGCACAACCACATCAGCTGTGTCACAGGGTGGATGTGGTATGAATAAATGGGAGCTGAAGGCTCGTGTGGCTGTGCTGTGGTCGCCCCAGAGAGCCCTTTGGCGCTGCCCTGGATCGAGCTCCCTGCACAGCATCGTTCCTCCAGCAGTCCCCTCTCCTGCTCCCCCTCCAGTGCCCCAAATCCAGCAGCCAGCTGAGTTTGGCTGCCTGTCCCAGGCCCACAGGCAGGTGCTGGGCTGGGTGGAGTTGCTGGTGTGCCTGGCAGAGGTTGGGGCAGGCTCTGGGCTTTACCTGGGGTTAGCTGGAGTAACTCCCTGCCCTTCATCCTGTCTGAAGCCCCGTGCAGAGGGCAGGCTTGCACCATCCTCCTCAGGGCATCTCCACCCGGGCAGCGTCCCGCTGAGGCTGGTGCTGCCGGGTCCCTGCGATGCCTGGGAGCTTTACAGGGTGTCTCCTTGCCAGCCCATCCCCAGCCCATCTGGCCCCAAGCTGGGAGCCTGGCCCAGCTTCACTTGCCCCTTCCATTTTAAGGAGGATGGTTTCTGCTCCCAGGCTCTTGTGGCAAGTGAGGAATCTACTTTTCATCCCAGGATCTCCCCAGAAACATGTACCACCTCCTCCTGGCGCTGCAGGCAAGAGAGATTCCTTCCTTTGAAGCACCCAAGCAGAGTTGAAGAGGAAAGCAGCCCCCAGGCCAGCCTTGTGGGCCCTCCCTGCCATGGCTGGGGGTGAGACTGGTCTCTGGGCTTTGCCACCCACGCAGAGATGCAGCATGAATTTGCATGTGAAATAGCCCTTGCTGATGAGGTCTGGTTTGATCCCTCAGCCAAGCCTTCCTCCTAGAAACTCTGTGTTCTAAAGAAGATGACACCCAGTTTCTTCCTCCTTGGTGGAAGAGGAATCCCTTCCTCTGGGGACTGTACATCTCTTCAGGTGCAGCTCTTTCCTCTCCCTGTAGTGTTCTCTTTCTTTAGCAGCAGCAAGTGATGCTTTTAAATAGCTTCGGGGGGGGGGTAGATTTTTGACAGTACCACTCCATCCAATGCAAGCTAAGAAAGGAGATGGGGGGTGGGAGCTTTTTTCCACTTAGTTTGGGATTTTCCTTCCTGTCTTGGCTGCCAGAAAGGTGAGAGGGAGTTCTGCTCATCCCAAGCCTGTCCTTGCTGCTGTGGCTCCTGCCTCAGTGTCCCATTCTGCACCCTGCTTCCCCAAGCACATCCCACCTCTCCAGAGCCTTTTGGGAACAGCTGGCCCCTGGCAGGATGCTGTCCCAGGGAAAGAGGGTGAGTGGGACCCAGAGCAGTCCTACCATAAGCCTCAGCCCCCCGGTTTCCCCAGTTGGCTGCGGTCTGAGGGTGCAGCGAGTGTTTGCTGCAGACTGGTGTGGAACTCCCTGCGCCCCAACCTGAAGCCAAGTGGGAACCTACACCTCTCCCTGAACCTCTCCCCATCCCTCCCCTCGGAGGTTCCCTTGCTACAAACCAAGCAGCTGACGTGCCCAGGGACCCAGAGTTTCCCACACAAAGGCCAAACCTCAGTTTTATTGTGGGTGCTGCACACCCGCCCTCGGTCGTCTCTCGCCCACCGGACCAGCCCTGCTCCTGCCCGGAGCGGTGCCCCGGCACTGGGCATCTCCCTGGATGCAGATGCTCTGCAGCAGAAGCGCTTATAAATTATGGATTTGGGGGGTTTTGTGCCTCATCCCTGCTAGGAGTCGTCATAAAGAGGGTTGTTGTAGTTGCCCCAGGAGCCGTAGTCGTGGTCGTCCAGAAGCCGGCCGTAGGAGGAGTGCCTGGGGGGGAGAAGCAAACCGCCCGTGTCACCGGCTGGGTATTCTGCCACAACATTCCTAACAATGCAGAGAACACAGGCAGGTGCCAGGGTGATTTAGCAGGAGCACCAGGACACGAGGTGAACCTGGGTGGGATTTGGCTCCTGATGAACCGAACTGGGACATGCCCAGGGCACAAACGAGGCGCTTCCTTCAGCTCGGTTGCCAGCCAAGCGTCCTTAGGGATGCTCAGGGCTGGGCTGGGCTGCTGCTTGTTGGCTGAGGCACGGCAGGAGCTGTGGCAGCAGCTTACCCTGGGGATAACTGCTGGTTCTGCCGGTGCTGAGCGGCGTCCCTGGCACCTGAGAGCGGCTGCTGCGCAGCGAGAAGAGCAGCTCTGCTTCTCCATGTAGGTGCGGTGGGAAACGCAGCTCTCCTGGGACTAGGGGCTGTGTGTCACCCCACCGGGCTTGGGGACAGCCCTGGGAATTGCCCCTGTGATGGGGAGAGGGGGTGCAGGCTCAGGGAGGGGGGTGCCAAAGCTCGAGCACCCCAGTAACAGCCTTACCTGATCTTGAGGTACGCCGCTGCCGCGAAGACCAGCACCACCACCACGATGACCGTCACCGTTATGGCCACGATGCTCCCTGCAGAGGGTCCATCAGAAAGGGCAGCACTCATCCCCCCTCCCCGCCCTCCCACCCCCCAAGTCCTCGCCCCATCGCACCCACCACACCCCCCATCTGCTCCCCATACACCAGCCATCTCCAGTGGCGGGGGGGCTGCATGTCCTCCCTGCTTCCCAAAGCTCCAGTGAAGGATGCTGGACACCCCAGTATTTTCACCGTGACCCCCTTCCCATAAAGGCAGGGCAGGTGGATTTGGGATGAACCTCAGCTGAGCTTTGCTTGAGGATTATGAACTTGCTCCCTGATCCCCCAGGCAGCAAACCCTCCAGCTCCCTCCCTTTGCTCCCCTCCTGAAGCACTTTTAAGCTGGCTGAGCTTGCAGAAGAGGACGGGTGAAGGGTAGTGTCAGCTTAGGGAGGCTTCCAGCAGGGAGGAGAACAGTCCTACACCTTCCTAACTCAGGCCAGACCCACCATGCAGGCACGTTTCCTCTCATCCTTCAGTGTTTCGAGCCACATTTGCAGCCGAGTGGTTTATTCACATCCCTGGGCCACTGAGGTCTGGTACCTGCGACTCCCTGTCTCCACCAGTGGAGCAGGAGCTGTAGTGACCTCCAGAAAAGCCCAGCTGTTGCTGCAGGGTGCCCTCAGAAAGCAGCCCCTCCCAACTCGGTGTGGGGCAGGACGTCTGCCCCCTTATCCAAGCCCCTGGAAGCTGCCGCCACCTCTCCAGGTGCTCACCTGCGCTCAGGGCTCGCGGCACCTCTGCCACGGTGACCCCGCTGGGCAGGGTGGTCTTGCCGGTGTCCGGGGCCCCGGCGGGGCTGGTGGCTGCGGCAGACGTGGGCTCCGCGGCCGGGCTCGGTGCCGTGGCAAGAGCTCCCGGGGAGGGGACATCCTGGGTCGGGGCCGGGGGCCGGGTGGTGCCGGGGCGCGTGGGGACGGCTGCGGGGGACGGGGCCGCCCGTGGGGACGAGTACAGGTCGCTGGTGGGGAGGGAGGGGGGGGAGGAAGGTGTCCCGGCGGGGCCGGGTGCCGTCCCCGCGGCCGTCGTGCCGCTCGCCGAGCTGGCGGCTGTCCGAAGGGCCGAGGCTGTCCCCGAGGCGGGCGGCTCGGCGCTGGAGGCTGCGGGCGGGCTCCCCGCGGCCGGGCCGGGGCTCACGGGGGCTGCGGGGGAGGCATCGCGGCCGCCGCCCTCTGCGCGCCCCGGGGCAGCCCCGGCTCCGGCCGGCGCGCTGGGCGCGGGCAGCGGGCGGGCAGCCGGCGTGGGGGCAGCCCCGGCCCCGGCCCCGGCCCCGGCCCCGGCGCCCGGCGCGGCTGAGAGCCCCTCTGCAGGGAGCGGGGGGCTGGCAGGGCCGAGGGCGGGTGCTGCGCTGCCATCGCCCAGTCCTAGGAGGGAGACAGAGAGGTAATCACAGGGCAATCCTCGGGGTGAGCCCGGGTTTGGGAGTCGCGCTGGGGAGTGTTTCTAAATGCTGAGCGCCGCCCACAACAAGGACACGTGAAGTGTCCCTGGGTAGCTACAGGGGAGCTGAAACCAGGGCAGCTGCCCCAGCATGGGTCAGCCCCGAGATTCCACCCCAGACACCCCTCCATCCTCCCAGCATCTCCCCATCCCCAAACACCCCTCCATCCTCCCAGCATCTCCCCATCCCCAGACACCCCTCCACCCTCCCAGCATCTCCCCATCCCCAGACACCCCTCCACCCTCCCAGCATCTCCCCATCCCCAGACACCCCTCCACCCTCCCAGCATCTCCCCCATCCCCAAACACCCCTCCATCCTCCCAGCATCTCCCCATCCCCAAACACCCCTCCACCCTCCCAGCATCTCCCCCATCCCCAGATACCCCTCCATCCTCCCAGCATCTCCCCATCCCCAAACACCCCTCCATCCTCCCAGCAGCCAGCGCAGCCGCAGGGGAACCAGCTCCTCCTCAGCAGCAAGCGCCAGGCAGCTGGGAAGGGCAGCACAAGATGCCCCTTTCTCCTCTCCCAGCTCCTTGTGCATTCATTCATTTGTCCCCACAGCTTTCCATGAGGATGAGTCATTTTCCCCTCCGTCCCCACCAGCAGGCTGCTGGGGCTCTTCCCCACCCCCACTCCTGCTCCCCAGAGTTAAACTCAGCACCAGCCTGGGCTCCCTCAGCAGGGTTGGGGTGAGGGCAGAGTGTGCCAACGCCCAGGGACATGGGGAGGAACTTCTAGCACTGTGTGTTCATTTATTTACACCCCCAGAGCACCCCAAGCCCAGCCAGAGCTTGCACATGAGCCACAGGGAGCTAACTGCAGGAGAGCAGAGGACAAAAGCCTCAGCCAAACGCTGGTTCCCTGGGAATCCTGAAGCCCAACTGGTTGACTTAGGCGCAGTCGCCCCTCCCTTGCCCTCTCTTGACTGGGTTGGAGCATCCCCATATAACCTTCCCAGCCCTCTCAGGTGGGGGGACAGGCAGCAGAGCACAAAGGGAGGCTGCTGAACCCCCACCTTCAAGAGAAAGGGAGTCCAAGTGCCATGTCCAGCAGGTGCTGTCAGTCCACAACCTCCCAGCGTCACACGAGCTGAAGGTGCCATCAGCCACCACCCCAGGAGAGCCTTTCACAGCCAAGGGTGGGCTGTGGAACCCCTGGCTGGATTCAGGAGGAGCGCCGAGCAAGGTCCTTCCAGGATGTAACCCCGTGCAGCCATCCTGGGCCCTGCACAGGAGGCAGCCTGGGCAGAAAGGCCTGTGAGCCACACAGGGTGATCCCAGGGCACGAGTGACGAGCCTGAGTGCTTCAGCCCAGCACACGCAGCCCCACCAGCACCTCTGGTCTCTGATTCTGGAGACAGGGCGATCTGCTCACAGGCAGGCTGCCCTGGGCACCCACACAAGGTGCCAGGGCTGTGGCGACAGCGAAACCCCCCAGCCTGTGGCACAGCAGCAGCTCACAGCCCACACGGGCCCTGGGCAGAGCAGCCGCCGGTGCTCACAAACCCAGAGCCCTTCACCCCCACACCCTGCCGTTTCAGGCTGGTGACAGTGACAGCCCACAGGCAGCCTCTGCAGCCCAGAGCACACCCCCCCAGGGCTGGGAGCCTCCTGCAAGCTTGCTGCCCCGCTGGGAATGTAGATGCTTCCAGTTTCCTGGACACAAGGCAGCGTCCCACCCCGCTGCCCCACGCTGCTCCCTTGTGCTTCAGGTCTGCAAAGGCCTCGTGTCCTGCTTCAGCTGGGGAGGCAGCAAACCCTCAGGGACCTCACAGAGCTGGCAGCACGGCTGGCCAGGATGAGTCAGGACAGTTCTCATGCTATCCAAGGGGCATAAACTGGGACAGCGAGCCAGAACTGGATGTGGGAGCAATCCTTGGCCACCGGCTGAACAGCACCAGCCAAGCAGGTCACAAGTCACAGGGACAGTCCCCAGGAGAGCAGCACAAAGGCAGCAGCTCAGCCCAGCCCTGGATGTCCCCCTGCTCCACCACTGCCAGGCAAGTGGCTTCAGGATCAATAGTGCTGAATCCATCGGTCTCACTACCAAACCCTTCACCAGCCCTCTGCTGTCCTCCTCCCAGCAGCCATCACCCCCATCAGATTGTCTGCCCCAGGAGAAGAAGGGCCTCTTGGCTGATAGCTCCATGTGTCTTCGTGCCACTGCACCCAGCTCATGGACCCCCTGCCCCTCAGGTGGGTCCTGCCTGGTCCCACTGAGATCAGTGCTCTCCTGGGCACCCAGCTCATCTGCATCCAAAAAAGCCAAGGTGGGGTTTCCTCATTTCCCCAGCACCTAGTCCACAGGAGCTGCAGCTGCCCCCGGGAGCCAGAGCAGTGCCATGAAATAAGGGGCCAAAAAAACCCACTAGAAGCCTTATTTTAGGGCCATGTGAGTTCAGAGACAGCCTCAAACAAGGGTCCTGAGAGGGACTGAAGGATGTTAGCTATCAGAGGATGCCAAGCACAGTTCAGCCCTGAGGAACGTGCCCGTCTAATTCACTTGGGACAGCTGAGCACCCTGCTGGAATCCAGCTCAGAGCAGGGGACAGGGGAAGCACCCAGGCAGGCAGCAGTGTTATCTCCGCCCCACAGGAGCTCTGGCAGGTCCCTTTCCTCAGATGCCCTCCCTGGGAGGATGGGAACCAGCCAAGAGAAACAGCACCCCAAATCCCTGCAGCTTGAATTCCTCACCCTTATGGATTATCAATCCTCAACCCCCAGCAAGCCAGGGGCTGAGCCACCCACCCGAAGGATCGTCCCCTCTCCTGCTCACACACTGTTCTCCCCTGGCAGAACACATCCCATACGGCGTGGGAGACAGCCCAGCCCACGCCAGCAGCCTCTCCAGCCAACAGCACGTTCTTCAGGCACTCCAGAAGCCAGGGCAGCAAAGCTTTTCAACTGCTCTGCCAGCTGAAGCACAGCATTAACCCCCCAGAGAACATCTCCAGCAGGAGGGAATGACATCAGACAGAGCAGCCATGCCACAGCAAACAAGCATCCACTGATAAGGCTGGATGGGGCTTTTAACGAGCTTCACTTGATGACTCATCACATCTGGTATAACTACCAGAAGGTCCACATGACCTCACACCACGTGCAGCGGTGCCCCCAGGCTGAGCTGAGGCACAGATACCCAGGCAGTAGCAGGTGATGCTTCTCTAACAGCCAAGGACAAGCCCATTTTTAAGTGTTAATATTACTTTTATTCCCCTCTTCCTTCTCCCTCCCAGCAGCTTGTCCTGACTGTGCTTGGACATGGAACCCAGACACCCTTTTTGAAGGGCAACAGTATCAACTAATGGAGAATCCCAGACTGGGCTGGGCTGGGAGGGACCCCAAGGGTCACAGAGCCCCAACCCCCTGCCACAGGCAGGGACACCAACCTCCAGGCCTGGAGCTACACAAGGTTGCCCAGGGCCCCAGCCAACCTGGCCTTGAACACCCCCAGGGACGGGGCACCCACCCCCTCTCTGGGCAGCCTGTTCCAGCCCCTCACCACTCTCTCTGCAAAGAACTTCCCCCCAGTCTCTCCTCTCCCCCTTCCCTCCTCCAGCTTCACTCCAGCCCCTTGTCCTGCCAGTCTCTGCCCTTTAACAAGCCCATTCCCCTCCTGTTCCTGGGGTCCCTCCAGGGCTGGAAATAAACCACCACAACGGGGGTCTCTGGTGGGCACCCACAACACACCTTCCTCAGGCAGCTGCACCTGGGACAGGCAGTGACAGAAGCACCTGAGCAGAGCTCTGCTAAACCAACACCTCCAACTTATGGGTCTACTTTCTTCAAGAAGAGTCAGGAGGAACCTCCCTGCAAACCCAGGAGCTGCACCCTCAGAAATAAAGACAAGGGGCTGGCCCAGCCCCACTCTCTGCTCAAGGCACAGAGATACAGCAAGTGTCAGCACAACAGTCAGAGCAGAGCTAGAAGCCAAGTCAGAACAGCAGCCTAAAAACATCCTTACACCAGCCTATTAATAACAGCCACCCAAATTAAACAAAAACCCCCAAATTACACCCCAACCACAGACCTGTACTGCAAATCTGGCACGAAAAGCACAACCACCCCTGAGCCCCAGCTTAAACAGAGGTCCCAGCCCGATGGATGGGGGCTGGCTGGGTGGAGGTCCCTTGTGAGGCTCCTCTGGGTCATTAGGGGCTGTCAGCACAGCTGGGGCTCTGACATGTGGCTGGGCTGGGGGAAGGAAGGAGGGGTCTTTTCTGCATGAGGTTGCTGGGGCTGTGGGGAAAGTTCTGTGGCTGGTGGGTCAGCAGTGGGGTGTCAGGGAGGGGAAAGCCTGCACGCAGGGGAGAGTCCTCCCAGGGCTGTGATGACTTGTTTGGAGGGTCAGGCTGGGTGTCAGGAAGAGGTTCTGTGCTGAGAGGGGGGTTGGGTGCTGGCACAGGCTCCCCAGGGAAGGGGTCCCAGCCCCGAGCTGGGCTGAGGGCAAGAAGCGCCTGGACGATGCCCTCAGTGCAGCTCTGACTGGGCTGGGCTGTGTGGAGCCAGGAGTTGGGCTCCATGGCCTGGTGGGGCCCTGCCAGCTCAGGGGGGTCTGGGATTACCTGGACCCTGGAAGCCACTCTAAGCTGGTGTGGCTTGTTCTGGCCGGTGTGTGACTTTCTGTTTGTGATGGTCCTTCTCCATCCCCTGCTGTGCTGGTGCTGCCCCAGCAGCCATGGCAGAGCTGCTCTGACCCTCACGGCCCCTCCTGGCTGATGGGGAAGGGGTGCAAAGCACCTTGTGCTCACACACAGGGTGAGGGTTTCCTGTTCATGACCTTGTAGCTTGGTTTTAGTTTCTGTAGCTGTGGGTTTCTCTACCTGACACTTCCCTCCCCCCTCGCTCACGTCCAGGTGTAACTTATATTGTGCTGTTGCTGCCTCGCCATAAAACCAGTCACATCCAGCTGTGGGTGGCTAAAGGTCTTCCTGGGATGGCTATAACAAAATAAAACTGGTTCCTTGCTTTGGGTTCGACTTGTTTTTCAGGCTGCTCTGCACCAGGCTGCCTCATCTCCTCCATCGCCCTGTAATTTGGGCTTTGGGGCTGCTCCTCTGGCCCTGTGGTGAGCAAGGACCTGACTAAGTTCTGCATGTGAGAAATGAGGATGATGGAGGGGTTGGCCTCGGTGCTGAGCTTGTGTCTCTCCTGCTCTAGGGCAGGGCCCTGCCTCGTCATCCCCGGGAGATGCGGGTGATGGAGGATCCAGAACTGCTCAGCTTTCCAACCTCAGCAGGAGCACCCAGCCACATCCATATGGGCAACAGCGACTCCCGGGACACCTTTGGGTGCTGCTGAGCTGGGAATAAATCCGAGCTCACACACTGGCTCTCCAGGTCGGCAGCAAAGCCTGCTGGGGACCTGTGATACCGGCAGCAGCAGCAGCCCTGGGAGATGCTGCTCGCTGAGCTCCTGCTGGATCGCCTTGGGGATGGCATCAAACTGGCTGGGAGAGGAGGAAAAGAAACCAAGGGAGAGAACTGGGAGCTGGAAACCTCAGTGAGCACAAGGCAGAGCTCTCTGATACGTCAAGGCTGTCGGATCACATAAGCCCTGCCGTGGCTCTGATTTACTGGAGAGCTGAGCTGGCTGCCTGCACAATTAGCTGGCTGCTGCTGTGTGGTCATTAAATGCTTTGGGTCTGATTGCTCAAAGCCCAAAGGTTTCTGTCGCTAAGAGAAGCAGGGGTGCCACGGAGACCCATGTCCCCCATCACCCAGAGGACCCATCCCTGGGGGACAGGCTGTCCCAGACGTGCTTTTGAGATGCTCACTGGGTGTTGCACCACACGTATTCCCTGGGAAGTTACTCCAGGGGAAGGACAAACCCCTTGTCAGCTCTTGGGGCTACGGGGGGGGGGGGGGGTGTGGGGGGTGTGTGTCCTGGCAGCTGGACATGCCCCTCTGCATAGCTGGGCTCAGGCCCCCTCACCACACGTTTTTCCCCAGCTGGATATCTTGGATGTCACACCAGCAGCTCCATTGCTGCTAATTGCTGGTTTTAGACCCACAGAGCAGCCTCATCCCAGCCTTCCCTGCGAGGGGCAGCAAGGGGGCTCAGCAGAGGAGGTCCTGAGCATCCCCTGGTATTGGAGGCCAAAGCTTGTTTGGGCTGGGAGAGGGGATAGTTAATTACCTAGCTCCCAGAGCAGGGAGCTGGGTGTGCTTCAAGCTTTGTTTTCCCTGTCGCAGCGTAAAGTGGCCCTAAAAAAGCAACTTGCCCTCCTGGGAGCTCCTCATAAGGGGCACCTGATGTATTTCATGGCCAAAGGTGCCTCTTGCAGGTACCCTGAAGCATCTCGGCTGCTGCCTGGGGAGTGGGGAGGGGAGCAAAGAGCTGGGGGGGAAGTGAGCTCAGGGGAAGGAAGAGCAGGCACTGATTTACATCCAGAGTAAGAGGTAATAACAGGATGAAAACTTCCTCGTGAGGGATGCTATTATTTCATTACGTGGCCAGGCAAAGCCCAGCCTGGCTTTATCCCTGCCCAGTGACGTCCTCCCTGTCACCCAGTCCCAAAGAATGAGCTCGCAGCACAGTTAACTCATGCTGCTTGCTTTCTCAAGGGTGATAAATATATGTGTATATAGAAAAATATATACAAAGTATCCGGGGAGGGAAGGTCACAGGAAAGCATCTGAAAGATTCGGGGCTTTGGGGGTGTCTGGGGGCAGCCAGCAAGCGGCACCCCAGGGAAATCTCTGCCGGCTCTTCTGCCAAGCCCCGCCGGTGCCGGGGCTGCGGGGGGGGCGGCCGTGGGAACAGCGCTGGGTTTGGCCCGGGTGCTGGGAAAAACCCGCCCCCAGCCGCGGAGGGGCCGAGGGCCGAGTCCCGGCTGCTCTCGGGTGACTCGGCGGGCAGCAGCCTGCGAAGGGAGCGAGGGGCTTCCCCAGCACCCCCGCGGGAAAACATGGAGATCCAGCCCCATCCCTCCCCAAACGCTCTTCCCGGGAGAGCACAGATCCAGAGCCCCTTGGCAACTCCTTTGAGAGGAGAAGGATTGAGCCGCCCCCCCCCGCTCTAGGGTGCTTCTCGAGGGGCAAAGTGTCCCCGAGCGGATGCGGCCCGGGGCGATGCTGGGATGTCCCTGCGGACGCAGCCCCCCCCCCCCCCCCCCCCCCCGAGGGCGGCCGCGGGGGGACCAAAGCCGCGTCCCTCCCGCTGCCGCACGCCGGGAGCGACCTGGACGAGCGGCCGCAGCTTCGCCCGGCGCGTTTCTCCTTGTACAGGCGCCCCCGCCGCGCGGTTACGCAAGTGTGGGGGTGCTGGGGGGTCCCGGCCGTGTGCCGGAGCCAGCATCGCGCCGCCGTGCCCAGCCCGGACCGAGGGACACCCCGCGCCCGCTGCCTCGCCAGCCGGGACTGCGACTCTGAGGGTCGGAGGGGGGGCGAGATGGCAAAGGGGGTGTTTGTAGGGGATGGGGATGTTGGTATTGCCGGGGCGGGGGGGGGGCAGGAGGGGGGAGATGCCTTTAGCCGCTCGGGCAAAGCGCCGGCTGTGCGGCAGCCTCTGCTCAAGGCCGGCCCGAGCGATCACAGCTCCTTGGTGCTGGGTGAGGGGGGTGCAAGGCTGGGGGGGATGAGCTCCGGTCTGGGCAGGGGGGCTGCCCGTAAGATGTTGGGGGCGTGAGGCTGGGGACCCTTCTTCGCGCCAGGGGTGAAGGGAAAGGGGGGGTGGGGAGAAATGCCTCTCGCCCGGATCCACTGGTGTCGGTGCGGCCGTGGGGACGAGGGGGGTGTGATGGGGGAAGTGGGGGGGCTGCCCTGCGGGTCCCTTCTCCGGGCATCCCACCTCTGCCAGGATGGGGGGGAGGGGGGGCGCCTTGCCCCCACTGCACTGCTCCCAACCCGACGCCGGGGATCCCGGGTACCACCCCCCAAAAAGCACACGGACACAGACACACACACCTCCCCCGTACCCCCTTTCCCCGGCGCGGCGGCGAGCGCTTACCTGCCGGGAGGAGGAGGAGGAGGAGGGGAAGGAGGAGGAGGCGGCAGCAGCAGCCCATGGTGCCGGCGGCGCTGGCAGCCGCGGCGGGAGGGACGGACCGACCGCCCGGCCCCGCCGCCCGGCCCGGCCCCCGCCCCCGCCCCCAGCTCCCCCCTGCCCCTCCTCCGGCTCCCTCCAGCACCGGGGCCGCAGCGGCACCTGCCGGCACCGGGGGCGGCGGCGGGGCTCGGGACGGCGCCGCGGGCATCGCAGCGTCTCAGGGACGGGCCGTGCCGGGGAGGGGGCCCTGCCCCGGGGTGAGGAGGGGGGCGCTGGGCGCCTGGTACTGCGCGCTGAGCCGGTGCCGGGCATGGGATGCTCTCGCCCCAGTCGGTGGGGTCGTTTGGGGTGCCCCGTGTCGCTGCCCCCCGCCCCTTTCCTCCCTCGGGGCTCAGGCCGGCTCCTGCCGGGCTGTAACTCCTGTTCCCTTGCCGGGACACCCCTCTTCCTTCCTTCAGACGCACGTGGGGCTGAGCCCCCCACCTGCCGCGGCTGGATGGGGTCGCCCCAGCCACGCTCGCTGCTGAGCATCGCTTGCCACATCCAGGAGGTCCCTGGCCCCGCCGGGGGACACACCCCGGGTATGTGCATCACGGGCAGCCGGGACCCTGCCTTTTCAGGGGGTGAAGAGCTCCCAAAATGCAGCACCCCGTGCCCGAAGGACCCGGCCAGGAGACGCGGGCAGCTCAGCAAGAGGTACAGGTGCCATTTGGCCCTTCCCTCCTGGAAAGCGCTTTGCTGCAGGTGAAGGGTTGTGAGGCCGGGCTCATCTTCTCCAGGCTCCTGCTCTTCTCCTGGAAAGGATGTCGCTGAACCCAGGCCGTGGCCGAGCTCTTTAACCAGCAGCCATCGCCCCTGTCCCGTTGTGCCGCGTTCCCTCGGGACAGACCCTGGCCCCAGGCCTAAGACAGCAGGGCACAAACCCAAGACAGCTCCTGGAGCAGGCAGCGTGCCGGCTGCCTTG
Organism: Gallinula chloropus; assembly: GCF_964237585.1. NCBI lineage: Eukaryota > Metazoa > Chordata > Aves > Gruiformes > Rallidae > Gallinula > Gallinula chloropus. The sequence goes on along the minus strand of NC_140088.1, from coordinate 91,674,103 downwards.
CCATGCCCTGAGTGGCATCAGCATCGCCACTCCCCTGGAAACCTTTCCTCTGCTTCTGAGGGGGAAAAGCGGTGCTGCTGTCGCTGCAGGACCCTGGGCCCACGGGAAGAGCTGCGTGGCAATTCCCCTGCCCACCGTCTGCTTTTATTTTACTTTTTAAAAATTTTATTTTGTTTTATTATTTTATTTTACTAAGGGGCTGGCTGTTTCCTCGGTCAGGAGAAGGTTTCTGGGGACAGGGCAGGGCTGGGTGCAGCCGCCACTCCCCACCATGGCATTGGGTGCAAAAGCGGCACCGGAGCCCGGCGCTGGTGTGCACAAGGGCTGGGCGGTGGGAGACACACACACACACACACCCCCCCCCCACTCCAGAGCCTCTGCCAGGAACCCGTCCTCGGGCTCCAGATGCCATCTCCTGGTCACCTCTGGCTGGTGTCACCAGCATGGCCACTGCTTAGTCTCATGAGCATGGCCACCTCTGCCTGGTGTCATGACGCGGATGCCTCTGCTTGGTCTCAGCATCGTGGCCACCTCTGCCTGGGCCCATGGCACGGTCACCTCAGCAGGGTCACCTCTGCCTGGGCTCACTGGGAGGGCCATACCTCTGCCTGGCCACGTCCGGGGGTGACATCTGCCTGGCTACAGAGGTCCCTAGGCCTCCCTCAGGTGTGTTGGGTTCACATGGCAAGGTTTTGGTAGCAGGGGTGGCCCCTCTTTCCCCCGTGCCTGGTGGAACTGATGCAGCTGTCTCCAAGGCAGAGCCGAGGCTGAGCCCGGCGGTGGCGGCACCTCGGGGGTGACAGAGTTGGGGAAGGGGAAGGGGAAGAACCCAGCTGCCAAGAGCAGCCAGAGGGGAGCGAGGTGTGGGAGGGACAGTTCTGCAGGCACCACAGGAGATGCTCCAGGTGCCAGAGCAGGGATTCCCCCACAGCCCCCAGAGAAGCCCGTGGTGGAGCGGGTGCCCCCCCGCAGCCCAGGGAAGGGGACGGGGAGCAGAGACCCCTCCTGCAGCCCGTGGGGAGAGAGGCCCCTGCCTGAGCAGGTTTGCTGGCAGGGTGGCTACTGTTGCCCCTGGTGACATCTGCCTTGGGGCTCCAGCTCTTTTACAATCTCCCTAAAACCTGCTTTTCCTCCCAGTTTTATCCAGCTACAGAGGATGCTGAAGAGAGACCGGGGGTGGGGGGGGGGGGCAGGTTGGAGGGCACAAAGACTTCTGCTGCCCACCCCCTGCCTCTGCCCACCCCACCGGGGTGAAGCCGCCTTCTCCCTGGCCACATCCAGGTGCCAGCTGCTGGTTTCCCTGGTCTTGCCCAAGCCCTCACTGTCCCCACCAGAGCTTCGCAACGTTCCTCTGGTGGTGTAGCGTGTCCTGCCTGCTTTGGGTTGGGGGGAACCGGGTCTGGGCTCTCCCGCTCCACCGTCCAGGAGCCGGGGTAGCTGTGAGCTGAGGGGCTGGTGACACGGGTGTGCTGGAGCTTGGGGCTGGGTTTTTTTGGCTGGCTGAGGGCCACGGGACCTCACTCACCCACTGGCTGGTGGCCAAATGGCACGGCTGGGTGGCCGCCAGCACTTGCATTAATAGCTGCCAGCTTGCCGTTTGAGGTCACCCGTTCTTTCCAGTCTTTCATTTCCTGCCCCCCCCTCTCTTCACCCCCCCACCCCCTTATTTCATGCCCACGCAAGCAGCAGCCCTGCCACCCCTCCCTGCCTGCACTCCTCTGTCCCGGGCAGAACCCTTGTGCTTTTCTTGGGGCCAGGACAGCATCACCTCATGGCACCACATCCCTGCAGAACAGCCCCGGATACCAGGAGGGGACGTGCCAGCATCCTGGGGGGCACCTTCATCCCCGTGGGGCTCTCCTCCTCCTCGGGAAGTTGCTCGAGGGATGAGAAACAACCTCCAGCCACCAAAAAAAACCCCATCCCACGCCGAGGCCGGCATGCAGAAGGCTGGTGCCAAGGCACAGCCCCTCCAAAATAATTCCTAGCTGCCGTCATCCCCTGCCAAGGGCTCCGGGAGGGTGTTTTATTAGCAGCTCGCTATGAATAAATCTCCTGGCCGGCAGGGACAAGCAGCGGTGGGGAGGTGAGGCTGGGCTCCGGCCGCACGCCCTCCGTCCCTCCGGGGAGGGGAACGCCCGGAGCCCCCACGGGAGTCCGGGATGGTGGGGTGGGGTAGGGTAGGGGGTCGCTCTCGCTCCCCGAATCCCCAGGGATGCCGGGGTGAGGTATCCGCTCGACGCCTCCTGAGCTCGCTGCGCTGGGCAGGGCGGGCGGGCGGGGCCGATGCGGGGCGGGGGGACACACAGGGGCGGGGGGACCCCCGGGCCGCCGAGGGATGGCTCCGGCGGGGTAGGAGCCCCGCAGCTGGATGAGGAGGAGGCGGAGGCGGAGGAGGTGGAGGAGGAGGAGGAGGAGGAGGAGGAGGAGGAGGGCGGCGGTGCCGGCAGCGGCCGCCCCCGTCCCGCCCCGCCGCAGCCGTCGGGCACCGGGCAGGCGGCGGCGGCGCACATGGAGGCGGCGGCGGCCCCGGCCCCGGGCAGCGGCCCCGGTACCCTGCTGCTCTGCCTGGCCCTCGCCTCCGGTAAGCACGGGGCAACTCGAGGCGGCGGGGCTCGGCGCGGGGCTGGGGATCCCCCGCTGCGCCACACGGGCCGGTCCCGGGCTGTCCCTGCCGGGCTGGATGCTCCCCCCGCACGGCCCGGCGACACCGCCGCGTCCCGGCCCCGGCCTCAGTCCGTCCCAGCCCGGGCTGGTCCCGATCCCGTCCCTGTCCCGTCCCGCTGCTTCCCGGTCCCACGCTGGTGGTCCTGCACCTGCCTCCCGTCCCGTCCCGTCCCGTCCCGCCCCGTGCCGGTGCTTCCCCCGCGGCTGTCCCGGGGCTCCCCCGTCCCACCCCACTGCTCCCCCGCTCCGATCACACCCTGCTGACTCCCTGTCTCCCGTCCCTGGTGTTTCCCCAGCCCCGTCCCAGTGACCCCCCGTGTCCTCTGCACAATCCCATCCCGCTCCTCCCCCCAAGCCCAGTCAGGCGTCCCGGTGCTCTCCCCTCGCTTCCCTGCGCCCATCCCAGTGCCCTCCCATGTGCACCCCAGGTTCCTGGGGTACTCCCCACCACCCAACCCCGGTGCTCCCCCGTGCCACCCTGGCATGGATGGTTTGGCCATCCTGGATCCCTGAATCCTGTGGGATCAGCACAGGGTGGGGTGTCCTGGCTTGACCCGGGAGTGGAGCTGGGATGTTCTACCACCTCTTGAAGGGGCACAGCTCATGGTTGCCCAAATACCTGCCATCCCTGACAGCACTGGGGATGTGGGATGCGGGGGGCTGGGGGCTGGGAGGGGGGTGGTGCTGGGGGGGAGCCGGTACCTATTCAAGAAGTGTGTGAGTGCCCCTGTGTTAGTTCCTAAGCCTGTGGTAAAGGGGCAAAGCAGGGAGCTGCCTGCGCAGGGTTGGCAGGAGATAACCTCAGGTAGGGCTGGGGCTTGGTGATACACACATGCCAGCCCCCCTCTGCCCCCCAGCAGAGAGTGCCAGCCCCGGGGTTTCGGGGGAGCCTTCCCCTCTGCCGGGAGCAGTTTGGGTTTGGCCCTTTGGCAGGGCTCTGCTAAACCTGCCAAACCTGCGCTGGCAGGAGGAAATCAAGGGTGGCTGATGCGTTTTGGGGCTGGGGTGCCCCTCAGAGCAAGGTGATATCCCGGAGGGGGGGGGGGGGGGTGCTTCTCTTGCAATTCAGGCTGTCTCAGGAGAACATGGGGGGTGTTATGGCAAAATAATCCGGTGTTTGGGATGCTTTCCTGGGTTATCTCTGGCTGCTCAGGAAAGGGTGCAACCTTAGATAGCAGAGCCAGGCTCTCTGTGCATCAAAGAGATGAGGCTGTTTGCACTCACAGCTCCTGGGTGCTGAGATCTGGGTGTCAGGGGCACCCCCACAGCCCCCCCCCGAGCTGGCAGTGCCGCTGGGACGGTCCTTGCCAAGAGGCTGCGGGCCCAGAGGATGCCAAAGCTCCGCATCTGGTTGCAATAAGGGTGGGGACCTCATCTTGGTGGGGACCTTTCCGTGCTGAGCTGCGAACTCGGTCGCTGGGGGTGAAGTCACCCTCCCTCCCTGCACCACCACGTGCCTGTGCCGCCTGCAGCTGGGCCCCGGGGGAGCAGCCGCCCCATGGCTCATCCCTTGGCTCCCGCCGGGATAGTTTCCACCCTGCTGCCTGGGCCAGGAGCGGGCGCTGGGATCCGCTCCCTCCCCGCCAGGCTCTTTCGGCCGGGGAGGGGATGCTCGCTGAGGGAAGCCCCAGCAGAGGCTCAGCCCTCACTGTCCCGCAGCTCTGTTACCCAGAGCACGTCGGCAGGATGGATGGTGGCTATATATAGCCAGGAGGAAAGCGTGTGCTGGGAACATCTCTGCCGTGGGATGGGGGGAAGCTGGAGGCTGGTCAAACAGCCCCCCTCATGCCCCCCACAACTGCTGCCAAGGTGCATAAGGGACAGATGAGGTAACGGGTACTGGGGAAAAGGCTGCCCAGGCTCGGCTGCCTGAATTCCCTCCCCTTGACGAGGCCTCACGCAGCCAGGCAGCACCCAACTGGATGGAAACACACCCACCCACCCCCACACCCCCCTTGGTGTGCCACCCCCGCGGGAGCCACCCAGCACCCTGCCCCATCAGGCAGGACCTGTCCCCGCGCCCCTGGGTGCCACTGCAGAGGGGTGAATCCCTCGGGAGGGCCGGGCTGGGCGCAGGGCCCTGCTGAGTCAGTGCTGGTATGCCAGCGATCCGGTTACTGCTGCCGTGACGTGCCAGGGCTGAGCCAGCCCTCCGCTTCAGCCCATGGCTACGGCCAGCACGGTCGCCCCTCTTGCAGCTCACTTCGTGCCGGGCACCTATGGCCCCGTGCAGTGGGGGTTTAACACCCAGGGCTGGGCTTTGGTGGGTGCTGGATCCCAGCGCTGCCCCATCACCTCGCGCCCACGGCCGCTGTGTTCTTCCCACGGCTGCTGGAACCCAGACTCTTCCAAAAGGGCAGTGAGGCGAGTCAGACCTCCCTGGGGATCCTTCCCTGGGAAAAGGGGCTGCTGGCTGCCTGCAGGCAGGTCTGTGCCCCCCAAAACCTGTCCCACTGGCTCCCAGAGCACTGTGCTGGGGCATTGGGTGGGTGAAGGAGGAAGACAGGGACCGGCTGTCCTTTCTCCTTGCCCCCGGGGAAAAGGTGATGCTGTCAAGGAAGTGGGGGGTAAGGGGCATGGGTGCAGCTGCAGGACTCTGCTGGGCCCTTCCCTGCAGAAGGGGCTGGGAGAGCAGCTGTGGTGGGGGGGTGATGCTGGGGTTCTGGCTGGGCCTCCCCACTGAGCCGCCTCCGTTGTGTTTCAGGCTTGGTGGTGTTCAGCTGTGCGGGTGCCGACGCCAACGTCACCGCCGGCCATGGCACGGAGGGGCTGGCCTGTAGCACGGCCCAGAGCTGCGCGGGTAAGGCGGTAAGGGCGGCGTGGGGATGCTCGGGGGAGCCGGTGGCTCTGGCCAGCAGCTGGGCGGTGCGGAGGAGAGGACAGCGGGGTGTTTTGTCTAGCTGAGCTGCACAGCATCCACCGAGCTGGGAGGCAGCCAGGGCCAGCACATCACAGCCAAGGACACGCATGCCGATGCTCTTTGCAGCTGGCCGGGCTCGGACCTGCCGTGGGGACGGACCAGCTCTGGGATGCTGCGATGTCTGGGCAGAACCGTAACCCCCGGGGTGGGGGGTGGGATTTCTTTGTCCTTGTCACCCCCAGGGAACAGGACGCAGCTGAGGCGGCACGGTCACTTCTCCAGGTGCCCAGAGGAGTACAAGCACTACTGCGTCAAAGGGAGATGCCGCTTCCTCGTGGCCGAGCAGACACCCGCTTGCGTGTAAGGGGGTGTGGTGGCAAGGGGGGTTGTGGGGGGGAGCCGTGCCCATCCTCCCCAGGGAAGCGTGAGGAGAGGGGCAGGGGGGGCGTGGCGGTTTTTCGGACCACTCTGCCTCTCCCTGTGCCGCGGGGCAGGTGTGAGCGGGGCTACACAGGGGCTCGCTGCGAGAGAGTGGACATCTTCTACCTGCGAGGCGACCGGGGCCAGATCGTGGTCATCTCCTTGATTGCCTGCATCATTACCCTCATCATCCTCATCATCTGCGCCTGCCTCTGCAGCCAGTATGTGGTGGGGGGATTCGGGGTGAGGGGTGGGAATGGGCATCCCTGTACTGTGAGTGAATCCTGCACACCTCTGCCAGCTGGGGCACCTTGAATTTGGGCTGCCTGGTTCAGGAGGGTGCTGGGAGGGGCGCGAGGCATCATTTAGGGCCCAGAAACCACGTGCAATCCCATCCAGAACTTCTGCAAGGTGAAGGGAGGGGTAGGGAGGGGGGACGGGGAGCAGCATCACTGGGACATCTTGTTCTGTTCCGTTGCCATGGGTTTAATGACTTTCCCTCCCCTCAAGCCACTGTCGGAAGCAGCGCAGGAAGAGAAAGGCAGAAGAGATGGAGACCTTGAACAAGAATCTGCCTTCCAAAAGCGAGGACGTGCTGGAGACAGGCATCGCGTGAGGGTGTGTGGGCTGGGCTGGGCGCCAGGCACGGGGTGACAGGAGACCCCCTTTGTCCGGGGGTGCCCGCTGAGGCCAAACCCCCTCCGCTGTCCCGGCAGGAGCTCCAGGTACCTGCAGGCGGGTCCCGGACGGCGGCACCGGCTGGCAAAAGGCTCAAACCTTACAACAGCTTGAATAAAGGGGTGACGGAAAGACGGCCGCGTGTCCCCACGGTCCTTACGGCCCCCTCTCGCCACCAGCCGCCACCGGCGGGGGTCCCTCGCTCCCCAAGTCCCCACCCGCCGCCCATCCCGCACCAGCGTCCTTTCCCCGCCATGCCGCGTGCCCCGGCACCGGGCTCTTGGGGCACGGAAAGCTCTCACAGGGACCGCCCCGGGACCGCCCGGCTGCGCTACCGCTCCGGGGACACCCGGGCGCGGAGCTGCGCCCCCCGGGAGCGGGGATGCGGGTCCGCGGGGGCTCTGCGGGGCTCGGGGACCGTTCCCGGGGCGGAGCGGACACCGGTGTTTTCGGGCACGGGCCGGGGGTGCCGCCGTGTCCCGTCTCACCGGGATAGTGCCGGGGCGGGCGCAGCCGACGGGTGGGAACCGGGACCGACGCCGGCTGCCCCCGGGGCTCTGGGCCGGACGAGAGAAACGGGGAAACCGGGAGAAAACGGGGCAGAACTGCAGCCGATCCCTCTCCTCTCCCTACGTCGGCGGGATGCGGTGCGGGAGCGGGGGCGGTGGTGGTGCGGGCTCCTGCCGGGGCCGGACCCCCAGGGTCTCGGCCCGGGGCTCTCGCCGGGGTACGGGAGAGACCCTGGGCGGGCACCGGCTTGCTGCGGCCCGGCGGGTTTCCCAGCGGTAGGAGCTGCCGCTCCCTTCTAACCCCCGGTGCGGAGCGGGACGCCCCCGCGGGGGCCGGGCCGGGCTCCGGCACCCACCCGTGGGGTCCCCTCTCCGGGTCAGCGGCTGCAGCTCGGAGATGGGCACCCGGCAGGGCCCGGGGGTGCTCCCGGAGCCCCTTCGTCCCGCTGCCGCCGGGCTCCTTCCTCCCGGCGCGGGCACCGCCGGCTCCTCCTCCCCAGCCCTTGTCGGGAGCGGCCAGCGGCAGGACAGAGCCCTCCGGACCGGTGAGTGCGGGGCCTGCTCTGGGGGAACCGGTTTGCGCTGGGGGTCGGCCCCGCCCGGCATCGCCCGCGGGCACACGCCCGGGAGCGGAGCGGAGCGGAGCGGGCGGCGGGGCGCTCCCGGGCGGGGCTGCCGGCAGCTGCGGTCGTGCGGCGCCTCCCGGGCACGGGCGGGCGGAGGGAGGAGCCCCGGGAAGGTGCCGGAGCCAGCGCTGCCGCCCGCCCGGAGGCACCGCGCGGCCCCGGGTCGGTGCTTCGGGTCCCCGCCGGGCTTTGGGGCTGTGCCGGCTGCCGGGTCGGGCCGCGGGGTGCTTCCAGCCCGGCGGCCGGACAGCTCCAGCGGGCCGGGCCGGGCCAGCCCCGGGCGCCTCCCGCGCAGCTCCGGCTCCCGTGTGGTGCTGCACCGGGTTGGTCCTGCCCTGGCTCCAGCCCCGGCTCCCGTGTGGCTCCTGCCGAGGTCCAGCTGGGAGTCCCGGCTGGTTCCAGCACATCCCCGGGGCCACCGTCACACCGTTCACGAGCGGTGGCGTTATAGCCGGGCGGGGGGAGGGAGGGGAGATGTGTGCGCGCCCCGAATAACGAGCTGGGCGGGGAACACGGGGGGGAAAGGGCCTTTCCCCGGGCGGTTAATTCGGCCGGCTGCACGCCAGGCCCCCGGCACGATGGGGACCAACGCGACCGGAACCCGGGCTCCGTTCTCGGCACCGGGAGATGCCCGGGTCGGGCTGTGCCCCCGGGACGTTGGGCTCCGTGCCCCGAACCCACCCCCTGTGATGTCAGGACGCGGCCCGGAGGTGTCGGGCGGCGCCGGGACACGGGACGGGGGTACCCGCCGGGTGCAGCCGGGACCGGCCGCCCAAGGCCCCAGGCCTGTCCCTGTGCTGCCTGCGGCTCTACCGGTGCCGCCGTCGCCGAGCGGGTCCCGCGGCTGGGCGCGGGCACCGAGCAAGGGCCGTGACGAGCCGCGCGGGCGGCCCGGGCGCTGCCTGACCGGCTCCGAACCCGCCGGCCCCGCCCCGCGGGGCAGCCCGGGGCGCCGCGGTCCCGCCAGGCTGGGCTCTGCCCGCCCCGGTAACGGCTGGGGGGCGCCGGGGATGCCCTGCCAGGCTCCAGAGCAGTGCCGGGGCCGGTTCCTAAGCCCCAGAATGGGCCAAACGAGCCCTGAGCCCACCGGGACCGGGACCGGGACACCGCGACCCAGCAGCTCGGACGCTGCAGCGGAAGCGGAAGATGCGCCTCCGCGCATGCGCCCCCGTGTCGCCGCGCCCTCAGTGGGGCGGGGCTCCTTCGGCCGCAGGGTCCTGCCGCCCGCCCGCTCTGCGCGCACCGGGGGGCTGCGGGCAAACCCCGCCTGCCTTTGCCTGGCGCCGCGGCGGGGGGAGCGGGGGCCGGGGGCAGCCCCACGGCAGAGCGCGAGGCCGGGGCGCCGGGCCCCACGCCCTTCGCCCGCTCCGCGCAGGCGCCGCGGCCGGTAGCGCCGTCATGGCGGAGAAGATGCAGAAGAGGTGAGTGCCGGACCCCCGCGGCCCCGCGCCCCCCGCGTCCCCCCGCGCCCCCCGCGCCCCCCGCCCCCCCGTCCCCCGCGCCCCGCCCCACGCGCCGGGGTGCGCGGGCACCTCCTTCCCCCCGCCCCCGACAGACCCCCACCCGTTCCCGCAGCGTGAAGATCGCCCCGGGGGCCGTGGTGTGCGTGGAGAGCGAGATCCGCGGGGACGTGACCATCGGTAAGGCCCCCGCCACCCCCGGCCCCGCCCCGCGGCTGCCGGTGCCGGCCCCGGGCTGACGCCGGGCTGTCCCTCGGCAGGGCCCAGGACCGTCATCCACCCCAAGGCCCGCATCATCGCCGAGGCGGGACCCATCGTCATCGGGGAGGGGAACCTGATCGAGGAGCAGGCCCTCATCATCAACGGGTCAGTGAGAAGCGGGACGGGGGCACTCGGGGCTCTCCCGGGGGGTGTTCCCCAGCCCAGCATCTCTGAGCGGGATGGGATGGGGTGGGACGGGGTGGGGGACGCCGCTGCTGTCCCTCCCGACGCAGCCGTGCTGCCCTTCGCCCTCCCCCGGAGCGGGGACCCAGCCTGCCGTGGTGTTCCCGGGGGGGTTGGCAGAGGGTTGTTGTGTTCCCGTCTCTCTATCACCACCGACCCCGTATCGGCCTCGTGAGCTTGTGCTCACAGCTCGTGTGGGAGAGGGGCCTTAGCTTACAAACAACCCCCACCACGTAGAACTGAACCCCCCCTCCCTGCCCCCTGGCAAAGAACCACCCCAAAACCCACACTTGTGTGCCTGTGACACGAAGGGAGTTCTCCTCCTCTCCTCCTCCCTCCCTGAATGCTTCTCCAGCTGGCTGAGGAGCAGGATCCTCATCCCAGGAAGGATCCCATGTGAGAGTGAGCTGTCTGGCGGCCCTGACAGCCTGTCTGGATCGGGTTGGACGTACAGCTGCCCGTCACTGAGCTGCTGAGCTGGGGTGGGGGGCACAGTGACCTCCAAACCTGAACCCCGTCCTCCCATCCTGCAGGTATCCAGAGAACATCACACCAGAGGCCGAGGAGGTGGAGCCCAAGCCGATGGTCATCGGCACCAACAACGTGTTCGAAGTCGGGTGTTGTATCCTGGGGGTGTGGTGTGACGGGCGCCAGGCACGGGGGAGCGTGCGGGGACCCCGCGGGGGTGGGCAGCCCCGCTGCCTGGGATGTGTTGTGGGGTTTGAAGGTGCCATTGGGATTTCAACTCTCTGAAGGGAGAGCAAACCAGGTCTTGGTTTTCCTTACCGCGGGCGCGCAGACTCGCAGGCGATGAAGGTGGGGGACAACAACGTCATCGAGTCCAAAGGTGGGTGAGGTTTTGCTCCGGGGAGGGTGATGTGGTGATGGGGCTGAGGCCGAACCGCAGCTCCTCCTGGAGCTGTGACGTGCCCCCAGAACCAGCGTGTGTCTGCACCGTGGGGCGGGGGGGCTGCGGTGCTGCCGGGGGCTGGCCCCGGGGGCTGGCCCCGCCGCGGGAGGGCTGTGACTCTGGCGGGGGTCCCTCCCTCTCCCCGGCAGCGTTCGTGGGCAGGAACGTGATCCTGACGAGCGGCTGCATCATCGGCGCCTGCTGTAACATCAGCACCTGCGAGGTGATCCCCGAGAACACCGTCATCTACGGGGCCGACTGCCTGCGCCGTGTCCAGACCGAGCGGCCGCAGGTGGGTGCGGTGGGTGGGTGACACCCATCACCCCCCCCCCGCCGTGCCCTCACCTGCCCCCTGCCTCTGTTCCCAGCCCCAGACGCTGCAGCTGGACTTCCTGATGAAGATCCTGCCCAACTACCATCACCTGAAGAAGACCCTGAAGGCCACGTCCACCCCCGTCAAGAGCTGAGCCTGGGCTTAGCCAAGCCAGCAGCTCCTGCTCACTTGCCTTGTCCTGTGTGGCCCCTGGGCGCCCCAGGCCGGGCTGCCTGGGACCCGTCCTCCTTGGCGCTGTGACTGGGTTGTACGTGCTGCCTCGTGGGAATAAAGGGTGACAGCCACTCTTCTGTCCCGGGGTGCTGGGCTCCTACACAAGCACTCACGCCCCCTCACACCCCCCCACAGCCCCCCAGGTCGGCCCCCACCACCAGGGAGAGCCTGTCTCCTTGGAGGGAAGGGGTGTCCTGGCCTCGGACCCCAAATCCATGCTGGGGGGTGGGGGAAACGCTCCAGGGCCTCTCTCTGTGACCCCCCACCCCAGGCTGCCTCCTGCTCTGTTCCCCTCCCAGAGGGTCCGGAGCAGAGCTGAATCTCCTCTGTTCATCAGCCATTCTTCTGGGGGGCTTTGGGACGTGTCTGTGCTTCCCAGCCAGCGTCCCCCACCCCCAAGGATCCTTAGGGATGTTCCCAACTTCCCCAACTACCCTTGTACAACACAACCTGTTATTTTTTTCCCCCCTTGTCATGGGAGGAAACCAACTCCTGTAGGAAATTCCTGTGGGAAAGAGAGGGGAGAGCATCACCAGCTCCTGCAGAAACCCCGGGTACCAGCTGTGCTGCAGGATGTAGGTGTCAGCTGGGGACAGGCCAAGGCACCAAGCGATGCTGTGCCTGCCACAGCTGATGGGAATTTTCCCCCACCCCATTCACCTGTGGGGATACCAAAACCCCACCGTTGGTTTTGGCTTTACCATTCCAATCCAGAGTCCAGCACTCCCCCAAAGCTGAGCCCAAACAAAGGCTGGGACTATCATCCCAGCTGCTGCTGCCTCCCCAGCACGCCCCAGCCGAAGCTTTCCATGGAGATGCCCACGGAAAGGGGGGAAACAATAGATGAAACACGTCTCTTCTCTCTCCAACTTCTCCCCCTGCTGAAAGATAAGGCATCTTCTTTTTTCCTGAATTTACCCCAGACTCAGGTAACCTGATCAGCCCCCCCCCCCAATGCTCTTTATTTCCTCTTGGGACCACCTGGACTCCTGGCTGGACGCTTCCTGCTGCTCCAAATCCAGCTGGCACAGCTTGTTTCTATCTCCCTCCCAGCACGAGAGGTTCTGCTCTGAAAATCACCCCTGTGGGGAGGCTGGAAACCCTCTGCCTGGCATCATCAGCGGGGCTGAGTCCATCTGGGCAGCGGGCAGGATGTGTGGGCAGCTGCCCGCGGGTCTGGTTTGGCCATCGAGTCGTGGAGAAGCGAGTCATGACCTTCAGTGCCTGTTTGGTACGAGCCCTCTGCCATGGGTGGGATGTCCTTGGTGTCACCTGAGGGTCTCCATCGCGCCGCTCTGGAGCCGCGGGGACACGGTGGGGGCTGGGGGCAACCCAGAAAGAAGAGAGGAGGTCAAGTGAGCCGAGTGTCAGAGCCAGCTCAGGCTCACCTAAAGCCCAGCCGAGGCAGGGTGAGAGCCAAAATGCAGGGGGAACCTGGGCCGGGGGGCTGCATTTAGACTCCCCCCCCCCCCAGGTGGGGCTCAGCCCGGTCCCTCCGGGGGACGCTTGGCAGGGAGGGTGGGCAGCGGTGGGTCAGACCCTCCCCCGCACGCCAGGCCCCCCGCGCCCCTCTCCCTGTCCCGCCTCCGTCCCCAGCGCCGTCGCCGCCCCGCCGCCGCCGCAGCTGCCATGTCCCGCGTTCCCTGGGACCGGCCCCCGCCTCTCCCAGCCCGGGACCCGCGGCCCCGCGTCACGCTCCCGCCCTCCCGCGCCGTGTCCCGCGTCCCCAGCCATGCCCCTTCTCCCCACCCCACCCTCCCCGCATCACCCCCGCGACCCCCATCCCTGCCCCCTCCTTCCTTCCCCGCCCGCATCACCCCCCGCGTCCCGCGTCCCCCATCCCCGCCCCGTCCCTCCCCCGCCCCGCCGGCCTCCGCCGCCCCGCCCCGGGCCGGCTGCCCCTCCCCGGCCCGGCCAGCCTTCAGCACCGCCCGCGGCTGCCGCCGGCGGGACGAGGAGCCTGGCCGGACGCACCATGAGCAGCGGCCCCGCCGATCGGGAGGGCGGCCCCGCCGACACCGGCCTGCCCGAGGAGGAGGTAGCGGGGGGGTAGCCCCGCCGCGGGGATGGGGGGCTGTGCGGGTGGGGGGGTGTCCGGCGTCCGGCATCCCCCTCCGGACCCGCGGACCCCACGCCGGGTCGGCGCCGGGGGGATGAGGGTGGGGGGGTCCCGTCTGTTCCCCCGGCCTCAGGTACCCGGGGCTGCTGGGGCGGGGGGGGAGAAGGCTCCGAGCGGCGGGCATCGCATCCTCCGCTCCCGGGGACACCTTCCACCCCCACCCCGGCTGGGCCACAGCGCATCCCCCCGGGTCTTTCCCCCCCAACACCCGGGGCAGGACCCACGGGTGCGGGAGAGCCCCGCTCGAGATATGGGAGTGCAGGGAGTGGTGGGGGGTAAACAGGCTCACCCCCAGCCCCGGGAGTGGCGCCCGGGCGGAGGGGTGCGGGGGTGCCGGTGGGTACCCCGCTTGGGGCCGGCTTCGCGCCTCCCCCGAGGATGGGGTAGGAGCTGTCCGGTCCCCACGGGAGACAGACCCGCGGCGCCGGGGGACGGGGACAGGCTCTCTCCGTCCCAGCCGCCAAGTTCCTGGTTCTGCCCGTGACCTTGAGATGGGAATTTGGACTTTGGGGAGGCGAGAGTAGGCAGACAGGATCTCCTCCCGGCCTTTCACCCGCCGAAGCGCTCGGGCACGTCCCCGCCGGCTTTCGGTGGGGGGTCTTCGGCCGATGGGCTGTGCCGGGCGCCGCCGCGCCGCTCCCTGCTGGCGTCTCCTCCCGTGACCGCTCTGTCCCAGAGCTGACTCTGGCCTGAAGCTTCCCCAAGTTTCCCAGAGCGCTCCGGTAACCGGGAATTGTCCCACCGGTGGCCCCGCCGGGCGATGGGGCGATGTGGCCGCGCCGGGCACGGCAGCGGGAGGCGGCCACGGTGCCTTTCCCGCGGGCGCGCTGAGGGAAGGGCAGCCCTCGTCCTGCTCCTGCCTGGATCCGGCGGGGCTGGGGGGCTGCGGCTGGGTGGCCTTGGCGCCGCTGGCCCTTGGGGACCCCCCGATCTGCTGACACAGCTCTGCCTGGGCGGGGGGTAGAAGTGGGAGAAGCGGCTGCCGTCCTGGGGAGGTCAAGTGGGGTGCAGCGAGGCGGGACGAGCCCCCGCTTCGGCCCCGCTCCTCCTGCCTCCTTCCTCCCTGGGCTGGCCGGAGCCCCGCTGCCTGCTCCCGGGACCACGGGGTGACCACCCCATCCCTCTTGCCCCCTCCCCCAACCCCTGAGAGACCCCCCCGTGCGGCGGAGCTGTGGGCCATGCTGATGGGGGAGTGTTTCCCCACGGAGGAGCCTGGAGCGGGGGAGCAGAGCGATTTGTAAGGAGGTCACGTCACCCCGTCCGGGCGAGAACGGCATGTAAAAGGCTCGACGGAGGCCTTATTTGGTAGCGGAGCAGCTCCAGAGAGCCCAGCTCACAGCCCTCATCCCCATCCCATGCCAGATCCCTCATCCCGGGGGACCGCGGCGTGGGGAGGGGACCCCAAGGATGGTTTCTGGGGAGGGGGGGAAGGTGCCCAGGGGATGGATAAGTCTTGCCCCCCATGGTCACTGCGTCACATCCCCACCCCACACTCCTGCTTCGTTTTCCTCCTTGCAGCGCCCAGCCCGGCCGGTTTGGGATGAAGCCCCCCCTCCTACCCCCCACCCCCCGGGTGGGACACAGCCGTGCGTGACCCCCGCCCATCCCCGCCGCTCCTGCGCTCTGTTGCAATCCCCCCATCCGCTCCCGTGGCTTGGCGCTGATTTTCCCTCCGCCGCTTCCTCGTTCCAGCTCCCGGGCGCTTCCCCGAGGGTTCTTCGTCCCCCGCCCCGTCCTCCGCCGGACCTTTGGCTGCCGGTGGGGTGAGGCGGCTCCGGGCGGCTTGGCCGGCGGCTGGACGGGCCCTGCCCCGCACCCCGGGGCGGGCGGAACCCGCACCCCTCGCCCCTCTCAGCCTTGTTTACGCCGGGGAGTTTTGCGGGCTGATGGCGTGCGTGTGCCCGGCCCCGGCATCTAAACCCAGCCGAGGAGGACGCCCCGTGAGCAGAGGGAGTATTTACCCGGGACTCACCCCCGCGGGGCTGGAACGCGGGGCAGCGGCACCCGCTTTGCCGGGGAAGGGGGGCAGGGCTGGGGGCAGGCGGGGGGCAGCTCTGCTTGCCCCGTTTCGTGGCTCGGTTGGGGTCACCTTCCTGCTCCCCCCTCCCAGCCCGGGGTCCGGGTGCCCCCTGCCCGGCGCAGAGCGGCCAAGCGTCTCTGCGGCCGGTGGAGATCAAAGCGAGGAGCCCCCGCCGAGGGGTGGCGGAGGGACGGGAGCTGGGGGGTTGTGTGTGTGTGTGTGTGTGAAGGAGGCGATTAAATGCCTCGTGAATGAATCACCCGGACGGACGCCATCCGTCCGTCCGTCCGTCCCCGCTCCCCGCCGGCCCCCGCCTGTTAACGTTTAGCGGAGCAGGGGGGCGAGGGGTGGAGGGGGGCGGAGGTGGGGAGGGGTGAGTGAGGGCAGGGGTGGGCACCTGATGTCTGACGGGGGTCTGAGGCGGGGAAATGGCTCCTCGGTGCCTCCTTGCTCTCGGGAGGGGAACCTGGCTTGTAGCTCCGCGGGAGGAAGAGGAGGAAGGCTGCCGGCGCTCTGCTATGGGTCTCTCTGTGCTGCAGCCATCTTAGCGTGGTCTGGAGAACCCCCTCCCCAGCCACCCCTTGTCCCAGGTCCCCAACCTCTTCTTGTGTGCCCCCAGTCCTGATGGACATGCGTCCGGTCCCCTCTCCAGTGTCCCTTGAGCTGGTCCCACCTGGTGCTTCACGGGCAGCAGAAGGTGATGGTGGGCTGCAGGGTGGGATGGGGGTGGCTTGCTAGGGAAAGGGAACTGGGAGAGGCTAGGAAAAGTCTTTCCATGGGGGGGATAACAAAAGCTCGGCGTGGACAGATGAGGAGTGAGGTGGTGGAGGTGGGATCCAGAGTGCTGTGGGGTGCAGCGATGGGAGCAGGGGGCTGTGGAACGGGGACCTCGCGTGCTCCTCGTGCTGTCCCATAGCAGTCATCCCTGCTGAAGGAAATGGAGCTGGTGGGGTCCTGCACCCGTAGCCAGCACCGTCCCAGGGCAAACATCAAACATCCGTGCTTCCAGCCTGGAAGAGCCCTTTGGTTTCACCCAAACCTGTGGCAAGGAGAGATGGGAAACTCTGCGCTGGGAAGAGCTGGGAAGTGCCTGGTCAGCAGAACTGCAGTGAAACATTTGGGGAGAGGGGTGTGTGTGTGTGTCCTGGGGGGGTTGGGCTGCAGGGAGCCCACCACCGTGCTCGAATGCCCTTGGCCAAACCTGGCAGGGGGCTGTGGGTCAGGCCCTGTCCCACGAGGCGCTCGGGAACGTGCATCTCACCCCATCCTCTGCTGAGAAGGGTCATTTTCCCCACGGAACAGGGCATTCCTGCCTATCAGCCAGGGATTTCTCTGATCAACCTTTGTCCCCCCCACCATCAATCCTTCCCCGAGGGCAGGATTTGCACCCCCCCACCCCGGCGGGAGGACGTTGGGTAGAGGATGGAGCCGCGCGGCTGGGATCCGTGCGCAGGGAAGCCTGGAGCAGCTCCCCGCCAGCCGCAGCTCCTCTTCCATTTAAGGGCAGGAGTAGTATTTCCGCCTCAAATCTTCCCCTCTGGCAGAAAGGATATCCGTCCAGCCCGCTGGGAACCATCCCCGGGGACGCTCCCTTTCCCTGCCCCTCTCACCTCCTTCCACCCTGCCCCAGAACATCCCACCTGCTCCTTACCCAGCCCGGCCAAAGGGACGCTGTTTATGTAGGACCTACCCAAACACCGCCTCGGGCTGGGTACCCTTCAGCAGGGTACGGACCAGGAGCACCCATAACCTCGTAGTTCCTCCTCCCCTCACCCCCCCCGAGCATCCCTTAGGAGCTGGCAGCCAGCTCGGGGGATCCGTCGGACCCTTCTCTGCCCCTCTCCCTCCCTCCGTCCCTCCCTCCTGCCGCCGCCGTATAATTTGACGGTTTAGGACTTGGCCGACCCCCGTTTGAACTCTTAAAGAAAACAAGTCCCTGCCGAGGAGCAGCGCTTCCTTTGCGCCGCCGAATTTTCGGGGGGGTGGGGGGACGGGGGGTGGTTTTCCAGGGTTCCCTTTATCTCTCCCATCTCTCCGCCTGTGCCGCTGCCGGGGGAGCGAGGGGTCTGGCGGAGACAGGACCTGGCGGAGTCAGGACCTGGAGAGGGGTTTGGGTTTCAGGGACCAGGCAAATTGGTGGCGGGTTCTCACCAGGAACCGCCCCCGGTGCCTCTGGTTTCAAGCAGCTCCCTGGGGAGAGGGAGAGGGAGAGGGAGAGGGAGAGGGAGAGGGAGAGGGAGAGGGAGAGGGAAAGAGAGAGGGAGAGGGAGATGAGGAAAGAGAGAGGGAGATGGGGAGGAGAGGAGCCAGCGAGCTCGAGGGGTGATGGAGACAAGAGGGGACCGTGCTGGGATGCTCAGCCTCTTTGGGAGGCAAACCCAGCCGGGATGGATATATCCACTGAGGTGCTCAGCTGGACCCGTTTGCAGCAGAGTCTTTCTTTCTCCACCTTGGAAAGGACAAATTTGCCTTATTTACACTGAATTTCATGGATGCAAAGGCAGCTCCTCTGGATGAATCCCTCCCCAGCCCCTTCTGGGAGAAATTCCAGCAGGGATAGTGCAGCATTAAAACACCTTGGGATGCTGTGTCACCCTCTGCTCACCAGAGACAGGCAAAAAGCTTCCCCCAAGGCATCTTTTGAGGGGGGTGTGGGTGGGATTTCCAGCCCACCTTGGATGGTCCCAGGCAGGCTTACCGGGCTGTACCCACCTGCAGACCTGGCTCAGGAAGGGATGAGGACAAGCCCCTCCTGATCCCACCTGGCCCCGAGCTCTCAGCATCCCCCAGGATAAGGCTCTGAGCTCGTTTCCCCAGCTTCCTTTCACGGGCTGCTTGCTTTCTGGCAGCCCCCTTGCCCCCACCCCCAGCGATGAGTACGGGCAAAGGGGAATAGGCAAGTGGCCCTTTTGTTATGGAATAGACACTGGTGAGCCAGAGGGTTTGTTATCCAGAGCAGAAGGGGAGTGGGAGCAGATCCAGCTGCCAGTCCCTTGTCCCAGCATTGCTCCCCCAGTTACGAGCTGGTTGTGAAGCAAAACGGGGCCAGCACGGGTCTCACCCATCCCAGAGGAGCCCCACATCCCCCCCTGTTGGGGTCGGTAGAAGCAGGGTTCCCTCAAGCCACCCCAGCTTTGAGGGAGCCCAAAGAGCGTTACAAACCCCTTAGAAGGTGACTTTGGTCAACCAGGAGCACACTGCTTCGAGCCAGCCCCTCGCCAAAACAGGGACCTTCCTCCCCAAAGAAGCCTCTGGAGGGCTTTGCTTCTCCCATTCCCTAATGACTCTCCTTGCAATTAAACTGAGACAATAGGCATTGTTGCAGGGGATGCCTGGGGAGATCCTGTTTGCCAGGCTGGGGTGGGAAGGCGCTGGGATGCTGGCAGTGTTGTCAACCCAAAGAGTCCCCCCAGAACGGCAGCCCCGAGTCAGGCAGCCCCTGGAACATCCTTTCTTCTCTCCTAGGTGAGGACGCTCTTTGTCAGCGGGTTGCCTCTGGACATCAAGCCCCGGGAGCTTTACCTGCTCTTCAGGCCCTTTAAGGTACCAGACTGGGGAGGGGAAAAGGGAGTGGGGGGCTGGAAGTGTGGGGCTGGCTCCCTGCCCCATCCCTGTGGCCCCACTGGTCATGGTGGGATCTGGCAGCCTGCTTGTTCCCCCCAAGAAGTCCTGATTTAGCCATTTCAGTCACAGAAACACGTTTCTGGGCCTTTCTCCCCCCAGTAAACCACAGGAGAGTAGCAAAGGGAGCTCTGACTGGGGGGGTTTAATTGCCCCTCCCATCTCGCAGCGGCAGGGCGGACCCCGGCTCTATTTGAACAGGAGAGCATCCGAGCATCCCAAAGGAAGATCCATGGGTGACAAGTCCCTGTGCCAGTGCTGAGCCCTGGAAACAGCCTCCCCCCCCCCGCCCCGTGCCCCCCCTTCCCTGTGCCCACCTGATGCCCCTTTTCTGTTCTTCCCTTGCAGGGGTACGAAGGGTCCCTCATCAAACTCACCTCCAAGCAGGTAGGAGCTGCTCAAAGCGGGGCGAGCGACCCTCTCCCAGCACCACCAGTCCCTGGGGCTGTGTTTGGGGAGGGGGGTTCCTCCCCCTGCTCCCTGGCAGCCTGGCTGATGGTGCCCCCTCTCCTCCTTCCCCTGCAGCCCGTGGGCTTCGTCAGCTTCGACAGCCGCTCCGAGGCGGAGGCGGCCAAGAACGCGTTGAACGTGAGTGCGCTCGGCCTCTCTGGGTTCATTTTGGGGGAGGGGGCATTTCCCACACCCCTCTTCCTGGTTTCCCCATCCCCAGTTATTTCCCAGGTCCCTCTGTCCCGGGGATGTGCATCTCCCACATCAGCTGGCCCCATCGTGGCCCCATCCATCCTTCCAGCTCACCCCTGGGGCTCCTGGGGGTGGTCGGGATGGTTTGGGGAGGGGGTGGGCTGCATCCCTCCCACCTTTCCCAGAGGATGGGAGCCTGAGGCATGAGTTGGGGAGAGATGCCTCTCCCAGCATCTCCTGGGCAAAGCTGCCAAAGGAAAATGGGGAGAACCATGTGGAGCTGGTTCTCTGGTTCCTCCCCAGGATTTAGGGTTGTTGGTGTTTATTTATCTATTTTTTTCCCTCCTGGCCTTTGTTTTTGATGTAAAGTGGGTTTTTTTGGGGGGGTTGTTTTTTTATTTAATGATTTTTGTTGCTGTTGGCTCCACTAATCCCTCTGGATAAGAGCTGGGGATGCCAACTGCCAAATATGGTGTGGATGCTAAAGATGCCGGAGGAATGCGAGCCGCCTCGGGGGCTGGCGAGTTAGCTCCTTTTCCAGGCTGGAAGTTGGGAAGAAGAGTCAATCAATCCATCAGTTAATTAATGAAATATCCCGGGAGTTCCTGTGTGCTGAGGGGCTGTCCCCCGGGTGCTCGCCCACCCGCCGTGCCTCCTTCCCTCCCGCAGGGCATCCGCTTTGACCCCGAGATCCCCCAGACGCTGCGGCTGGAGTTCGCCAAGGCCAACACCAAGATGGCCAAGAACAAGCTGGTGGGGACCCCCAACCCCAGCACCCCTCTCCCCACCGCCGTACCTCAGTTCATCGCCCGGGAGCCCTGTAAGTACTGGCCCTGGCTCTCCCCAGCGTCCCCACCAAGCTACCACCGCGGCGGTGCCAGCGGATTTTGGGCTGGCAGGTGCCAGGCGTGCCCCCTACCCCTCTCCCTGCCCCGTTCCTCGCTCGCCCTGGGAAAACTTCCCTCATTTGGGCGATTTGATGTCGTGCTAAGGTCACGGGCGGACGCGGCGATGCCGGATCCCTGGCGCAGGATGCGGGAGGGAGCGGGGATGCCGCAGGGGGTGGTGATGAGGAACGCCAGGTCTGTTTGGGAGCAGCGGTGCCTGCGTGCTGCAAGTGTGGTGGCACGTGCCAGGGGTCCCCAAAAGCAGCTGCCGGTGCTGGAGCGGACCCAGGGGCAAGCGATGGCTGGCGCGGTGCAGACCGTGGCGTTGGGAGTCTGAGTAGTGGCTGAGGGGGTCTCAGCAGAGCCCTCGGCGAGGTCTGGCCCTGAGCACACTGTACCTCTCCCCGCTGCTGGAAGACCTTCTCTTGTGTGGAGGCTGGTCCCTCCCCTCCGTCTGGTTCCACGTGGGTGTGAGGCACGTGGTGGGCTTCGTGCCCGCCAGCTCTGGATCCCCAGGGCCATTCAGCCCCTTGGAGACGGCGCACGCAGCCCCACGGCACCGCTTGTCACCGGCCGAGCCCTGTGTGTCTCCCAGTGGGTGACCTTGGCGTCAGCTTTGCGGGTCAGCTCTTGGCACGCCGCACTTCTCCGGGGCAAGGGGGGATGGAGAAGCTCCTCCTCCTGCCTGCTTTGGGGTGGGGGGAAGAAGGCAGGACCGGCCTGGCAGCGCTGCTGGCTGGCGCGTGGCACGGCGGGGGCTGCGTCGGTTGCTGTTAACTCTCCTTCTCCTTTTCTTGCAGATGAGCTCACAGTGCCTGCACTTTACCCCAGTAGCCCTGAAGTGTGGGGGCCGTACCCTCTGTACCCAGCGGAGTTAGCACCTGCTCTACCTCCTCCTGCTTTCACCTATCCCGCTTCGCTGCACGCCCAGGTAATCCAGACCCATCCGCCATCACTGCGCTCACACTCCCGCCCGCCCCGGAACCCCCCTCCCCAACCCACTCCACCCCTCCCTTCTCTGGTGCCCGCTGCACCACTAACCTCTGCCCAGCTAACAAGGCACCCACTACCCCCACCCTGAGATTTAGGGAGGGCACCCAAACCGAGCTGAGCGCTGGTGGGGGACGCGCGGGCAGCACCGGCCGCCTCTTCCCCAACACCTCTCTGCCTTCCTGCCTTCGCTCTCGCCCGTGCCAGGGGCAGGCGGGGAGGGAGGGACTGGGGATGCTCGCTGGGGCTGGACCATCCCCGCTGCTCCCCGTGCAGAACATGAGACAGGCTGGGGACGACTCCCAGGCCCCCCCGTGTGCCACTCCAGCATCCCTGGGATGCGGCTTGCGGGATGCAGGGAGTGAAGCGAAGCGTCTCTGGACAGGGAGAAGAGGACACGCGAAGCGCAAGCGGCGGCCCCATCCTTTATTGACGAGCTCCAAGCTCGTCACAAGCACTTTGCCACTGCTGGCGGCCCCGGTGGCACCGCGCGGCCGTTAAAAATTAACCACCTTCCCCCCGGGAGAGGAGCAGGGGGAGGGAAAGGAGAGGAGAAGTGGAGACGGGGGCAGCGGAGCGCTTCTTCCCGTGCCAGCCTGCGGGATGCTGCCCAGGACGGGGCGTGGGGCGGGGCGGGGGCGCCAGCGAAGAGAGTCCCGCTGCGGGGAGGGGGAGAGGCAGCCGCCGCCCCCGGAGCTGCCGCCCCTCGCTGCCGGCTCCGGCCCGGCGGTGGAGCGGGAGGAAATGAGCAGCACGGAAACCAGATCTGCCGGATAAGCCGCATCCGAAAGGCTTTTGGCCCCGGCCCACCGAGCCTGAGCCGGGAGAGCTGGTTATCTGGAGCTGCCATCGCCGGAGGCAGCCGGGGGGCTGACTGGAGCGGGGGGAGTGGGAGGACTGGGCGTACGAAGCAGCCTCAGGCTTTGGACTGAACCCCGGGTTTCTGGGCCCTGCTGTTTATAGAAGGGCGGCGGTAAATATTATTGCAGCTCCGTCCTGGCCTTGTCAAATAACAAGGAACAGGCGGCACCTGCACGGCTGGGGAGCCGGGAAGCGGCCGGCGCAAGGGGGCTCCCAGGGTCCGTCGCCAGCCCCCTCCCCAGGAACACCCAGGCTGAGACGCGGGGGGAGATGCCGTCACCAGAAATAATCCCTGGCGGCTCCCGAGCCGGGGTGGTGGGGAGGGTGGCGGTGGCAGCCTGGGGAACGGCGGGATGGCGGGGCCGGGGTGGTGCTACCTTGGAGGAGCAGAGAGCACCCACGGGCACGGGGAGAGAGCTGCCAGGTTGTGGTGCCCGATGTTCCTGGCTCAAGAGGGGATGAGCCCATCTCCTCCTCGGGAGATGGTGGTGCTGCCGGCCCGGCTCGGTGCTGCCAGCCCGGCTCGGCGCTGCCGGCCCGGCTCGGTGCTGCCAGCCCGGCTCGGCGCTGGAGGGGCCATGCCTGGCCCCAGCTGGTGTTTCGCAGCTGCACGGGAGCAGAGACGTGGCTGTACTGCTCGTGTTTGGAGCTCCCCGGACTCGGGGAGGGCTGGGAAAGGGGAGCGCGGAGTCAGGCGGCTCTCGGCTGGGTGGGCGGCCGGCGCTCCGCTCACCCTGTGCCCCTCTTGTCTTTGCAGATGCGCTGGCTCCCTCCGTCCGAGGCTGGTTCTCAGGGCTGGAAGTCCCGTCAGTTCTGCTGAATGCCGGGTGAGTGCCGCCCCTCCGCTCCCCGCCGGCAGGGTGGGATGTCTCCATCCTTGCCCTCAGCCCCCCCACCACTCCTGGGGGCTCCAGCAGCTTGGGGAGGGTGGTGGGACCCTCCATCCGTGCTGGTGAGGCTTCCTGCTGGCAGGAAGCCTGTCTTTGTCCTCAGGAAGGGGGATGTGTTAGCCACCATCCATCCCAGAGCTTTCCAGAACACCCCAAGGCAGATCCATGGCTCGCTGACCCCATCCCGTGCCCTGGGGGAGGTTGTAGGGGCAGCACGGTCCTGCCAAATGCAGGTGGTGGCAAAGGTGCCCTCCACCTCCTGGCTCTGCTGGCACCCCAGGCTGGTGGGGATGCCGAAACGAGAAGCGGGGTGTTCACAGCAGGAGGGAGGGTGGGCTGGATCCATTGCACCTGGGACCCCTGCGGATGGGTAAAGCCCTGCAAGGGAGGCTGGGAAGGTAACGCTCAGCCCCTCTGGTGGGTGACTAAACAGAGGGGATTCAAATGGGAGAGGAGGACAGGGCTGACAGGATTCCAAGCATCGCTTGCCCGGTGATCCTAGCCCGCTGCCACCACCCCACGCTGCCTCCCAGGAAACCCCGAGTCACATCCACACCCACCTGTGGAGAAACCCCAGTGCATCCAGGGATGTGGAGGGGCTCTGGCATCAGCTGCCTGCGCTCCTGTGCCACCGCTGCGCCCTGGCCACAAGGCGCATTCACCCAGGGAGGGCAGGAGGACCGGCCCTGGCTGCAGCTGATCTGAGACTCCTTGGATCTGCCAAGCATTTGCTGGCTATTTTGGGCCCAGCAGATAAAAATAGGGAGTGGAGAGGCTTTTGGGAGCGGGTGGTTCTTCCAAAACATGGACCGTGCCAGCGCTCCCAGCCAGGATGCAAACAGAGCCCTGCTTGGGAAGGGGAGATGAGCAACCCCTTGGGAAGGGGTCCACCTGCCCGCAGCAAGCCTGGTAGTTAGCACCAGGAGCGAGGATGGAGTTGGGGACCTCCCTGCTCCCCCGCAAGGACTGTGCCAGAACCCAAGCTCTCCCACCTCCATCTTCCCTGTGTTCCCCTCACGGAGCCCAGGAACTGTCCCCTTAGGCAAAACAACCGCTCCCGGCCCCCCTGCCTGTGTGCCTGACCCTCGGCCGTGTCCTCTCGCAGGTCTCAGGTGTGTGATGGTGGCCTACAGTCAGTCTTGTGGGTATTAACGGACTCTTCCAAGGCGGCTACTGGGTTGGCGTGCTCCCCGCAAAACCACAGTGTGCTGGTAAGGCTGCGGCACGGCGCCGGGGCCACGCTGCTTTGGGGAGGGGGTTGGAGGAGGAAGGCCACACGAGCTCCCCGAGGCGATGGCCACGCGAGGCAGTGCGTCCCTGGGGTCGACCCCTGCATGGTGGCACGGCCGCTCCCGCTGCGGCACGGCCCCGAACCAGGGCTCTGCCGCCGTCCCCGCAGTATCGGTCTTATCAGGGGCGAGAGTTGGGACAGGCCAGGAATGCCTCTCAGCCCTGAATTACTCCCTGGAATGGGTAAGGTAATCGCATCTCGCTGCGTCCTCGCTTCCTGCCTTGGATCAACAGAGAGCGAATTCCTCCCGAGCACAAAACTCAACTCAGACTGAACTCTCAGCGTCCCATCTGCTGCCTCCCCAGTTAAACTCCCGGGACCGCAGCCACGCGGAGAAACAAACTGGAAGGGCGGGGTTTGGCTCGGTGATCTCTTGAGGTCCCTTCCAACCCCTACAACTCTGCCATCCTGCCCTTCAGCCCAGCCCCAGGGTGCCAGCAGCCCCACATCTCCCCACAGGCATCTCCCACCTTTGCCCCTTCCCTGTCTCCCCACCTCAGGATCTGGCACGGGACCGTCCCCATGAAGGAAGAGGGATTAGATGACCACAGCCCCTCATCCACGGTGCCTCAGCCCGTTTTTTAACACCTCTCTCTGTTGTTACAGGCTTGAAAAAAAAAAACCAAAACAAGGAAAAAAAGAAAACAGCAACAAAAAAAAACCCAAAAAAAGAAGAAAACCAACCAAAAACCTCACACAAGTTTGGATTCCTCCAAGACTTTCCCACAGCCTCTATCACACATCTGCTCTCCTAGAAGAAAACTGAGAAGTGTAGCTAGTAATAATATTTTCCCTCTTTTTACACTGTATATTTGTGAGAAGGAGCGTGTTCCCTTGGGGGACGCTCCCTCTGCCAGGCGCTGCCACCGGCGCCTGGAAAAGTCTCTTCAAACGGACCCCAGGACAGCGAGACTCCCCAGCCCCAACCCGCACCGGGAGCCAGGGCTGCCGGGCCCGCCTCGGAGACAGGACAGTCCGACGCCGGGGTTGGAGCGCCAGTTCCGTGCTTGGCTTGGGAATGAGCATGGCTGGGAGTCTCGCTATCCCTCCCACCCCCGGGGCGCCCATGCGCCTCTGGGTGCCGAGACGGGTGACGCGGGTTTGCCAGGGACCACGTTGTTGCCAAGGCGTCTGTAGGTGCTTCCGGTGTTCCTGCTGTCCTCTTGCCGCTCCCACCGGAGCGACAGCCAGGCGGGACAGTCGGAAGCTTCCTCGCAGCGGTTGGTTGGGGTTCGGTTGTTGCTGGTGTAGTTCTTCACTGCAGGGCTCCGTACGTAGCTTGCGGCGCGGTGCTCGGATCAGGGATGGGCACACAGTCCCGGCTCATGTAGCCAGGTGATGACTTGCCTCCTCTTCCTCCTCCTCCTGCTCAAAGTTCTTACAGGCAACGTAAAGTGCTGCAGGAGACAAAACCCAACCCTACACCCCAAGCACGCACCGAAGCCCAGGGGTTCCCCAGGATTGAGCCCCGAGGGCCCGAGGCACCGCCGGGCCCAAGCGCTGGGCCGATGCGGGGCTTTAGCATGGAGGTTTGGGTTCCTGCCTTCCCTCGGGCAGAGGGCAGGGATGCTGCCTGCAGGGCAGTACCTGCCACTGGCAAAGAGGCTTCCTGGTCTCTCCTCCTTGCTCCAGGAGGAATTTGGGGAAAAAACTCCCCCCCCCAACCCAAAGAGCAAAGCAAACCCTGGAGCAGACTTCAGTTTGTGGCTAGAGGAGGTGTGGAACGTCTCCTTTCGTTGCCTTTCCCGCTCCCACCCGGCCCACCGGCCCAGGCTTCGCCGGCTTTCCAGCCGCACGGAAGACACGGGGTGACCGCTGCCTTGTTCAACACCCTGACTTCTTCCTTCCTCCTCCTTTTCCTTCAGTGGGAAGGGCCAAAATAAGACAAGATGGCTGAGATTTTGGAGCCCTGGGGGGGGGTCAGGGGAGGAGGAAGGGGGAGGTAGGGAGATGGTGTGATGGGAAACTCTTCCGCTGGGGTCTGCTGTAAGAAGCGGGCTTGAGAAGAAACGGATTGGGAGGCAAAGCTGCGAGCTCTGCTCCGGAGGGAGCCATGCCAGCGTTCCCAAGCAACGGACTCACTCCTTTAGCCAACCACTTCCCGTACTTTTTATCTTGTGGAGAGGAGAGGGAAGCTCCCATGTTGTCTACTCGGCTTTTGGAAATAACGTTTCAAGGTACTTTTCTATTGTAATTTTTTAAGAAATAAACCCAGTGATTATTGTAAGTTACCAGCAGAGCATCACCGTGTGCTGCGTGCCCGGGTGGGAGCGGGGAGGAGGAGCCCAGCACGCACCCTGGCGCCCTTTGTGGGGGCACAGGATGGCAGCCTCCTTCCTCCCTCGGGAATTTAAACAGGTGACGGTGCTGCGGGACACAGCGAGTTCCCAGGGTAGATATTTGGGGTGGATACCATCCCTCTTCGGCTTGCTGGGATCTCTAGGAAAGCTCTGAAATGCAGGCTGGAAGGATCAGCAGGTTTGGAAGAAACGCCTCCCATGTTCAGGAAGATGTTATCAGTGTAGCTTTTTAAACCCACTAATCTTGGCACAGGAGCTCAGCTCCGATTTTCCATGAGCTCAGCCACAGCAGAGGCAAACGTAGCCTAGAGACCAAGGGCCACGGGGGGGTGTTATTTATTTATTAGTATTTTTTATGAAAACACGCTGAGGTTTTTGGAAAAAAAACACCCTCAACCTAGAAATTCCTCCTCCCTTCCTCTGCTCCTCCTGGGTAAACGCGACCAGCGTCCCCTGGGAGCCTCAGCCAACAGCCTGGGCTCTGGCTTGGCGAACCGTCTCGGAGACGGGTGTGCAGAGGATGTTGTAGGCCGCAGGCAGGAGGGAAAGGCACGGTGTTGGTGTTACTCGAACCCCTTGGCTGGCAGGGACGGGGTCCAGGAGCTAAGCCCTTAAGAGCTGGATGCTAATCCTCCCACAGCTTTATATCCCAGAGCTCGGTAGGAAGGGACGGCAGCGGCGAGCTGTGAGCAGGCCACAACCTATATCGCTAGGCCCAACGGCAGTACCAGGCCGCCATCGGCATGGCGGGCGCTGTGGTGGGCGCTGTGGCAGGCCCTGCTCCAGGGAGGCACACTGGCACCTTCGGCAGTGGATTCAAACACACACACACCTCCCCCTGGGCGCTGCCCCAGCACAGTGGCGTCCCCCAGGCCTGCCCTGCGAAGGGAAGCAGGGCCTTGCCCAACATGCTTAACCTCTGGGCCGCTGGTTGGTTTTATTTCATTCTCCCCTTCAAGTGGCTCAGACGCTCCTTCCCCTCGCTCAAGGGGGCAACTCCGATCAGCATGGAAATGGCTCCGTGCTGAGCGGCGCTGCCCCTTTGAGCGAGGGGAAGGAGTGGCGGAGCCACTCGCCAGGCCCCGGCGTCCCCTTTGCCCGCCATGACCTTTCCCCACACGGCTGGGAGAACATTCCTTCTCCGTGACCGTCGGGGCGCTTACAGGAAGGCCTGAGCTGCTGGCTGACAGCGGGAGATTGCGACACGGGACTGGGGACTCCTGGGTCAGTGCTGGCACTCGACACCAGGGATGGGTCCCCGGGGTGGTGGGGTACGAGCAGGCAGTGCTGGGAAAACCAAAAAGCACAGATTTCATGCTCTGTTCCTGCTTTGCCAAGTCTTTCTCTCCACATCCCTCCAGTGCCAAGGCCAAGCTCAGGGAAGGGAAGGGGCGGGATGTGAGCAGCTCCTTCCTATAGATCACTGTGCAGAGGATTGTGGCTCCGAGACGGGGGGGCAGGCTGGGAAGAGGTCGGAAAGGCCTGCACAGCAAAAGCCAGCACTAACTCCCTGCACCTTACGGACACAACCTGAGCAGAGGACAAACAGGAACAAGGCAGGAGAGAGGAGGAGGAGAGCTTCGTCTCTCAGAGGACTCCACTGCTGCAGCAGGGACCAGGGTATGGTGCTGCGGGAATGGCGACAGGCCAGCCAGGGCTGGGAGAGCAAAGGGCAGACAGAGCCGGAGTCAAGGCCCGGGCAGGGAGGAGGAGCGAGCCCGGCGCCTGGGCCTCCTCCTCTGGGGAGGGGAGAAGGACTAACGGCTGGGAGAGGAAAGAGGAGATTGCGCTGGGGTTTGGCCAGGAAGCTGAGACATGGGCTGGGAGGGACACTGGCGGCTCAGAGCAGAGAGGTGGCTTTGTGAAGCGAGGGCACAGCGCTCACCAGGGATTTGCTCCCCAATTCTCCACGCTCAGGGACATGGAGTGGCATCGGCTGGCATGAGGCACTGTGCTGATGGCAGGGCTGCCCTGCACTCCCCACGGGCACGCAAACGCTCTGTGTGCCTGGGAAAGCACAGTTAGAGCATCAGCTGCCCCAGTGCTGCAGGGTAACAGCGGGACACAAGGCCTGAAGTTTGCCCTGGGGCTGTGCCGGCAGCCATGGAGCCAGAGAAGCTGTCCCCAGGCCGGGTACCGGCCTCGGGGAGACACTTCAACCCAGGGAGATGAGCAGAGCAGGGCGCTGTGGATGTGTGCCCTGCAACTGCGGGCTGCCCAGAGAGCCAACATGGACACAGCCAACATGGACACAGCCAACATGGACCCGCTGCTCGCTGCCATGCTCGGGCTGGAAAGCAAGGCAACAGCGGAGCTCCCAGAGCCCAGCTAAGAAACATTAACTGAGCTCTGAAATGTTCCTTCTGAAACCCGGGGAAGTCAACCGTTAGCTGAGCCTGGGCTTCATCCTGCAGTCTCCATAATTAATAACCGGCTCAATGGGAACAGCGAACACTATGCAGCTGATGGAGGCAGGAGGAAGCCGCACGAGTACCTCGTGTTGGATGTAAGCCCAGAAGTGTGGGTAGAGTCAAAAAAGCAGCTTAATAGAAGGACAACCTCCTGCCTTGGCCATCCTTCTCCCCTGCTGCGCTCACACTCTGCACAGTGTCCAACCTGTGAGGCTGGCAGAGTCCTGCACGTGGGTCCCAGCCATGGAAGTGCTGATGGGCTTTCAGAGGAATGGCTGGGGTTTCCTTCCAGGCCAGGCAGCACGGAGGCCAGCACATGCACTCGCAAAGCAAAGCAGCAGAGAGCAAGCCAGCAAGAAACAAGGGGGTCTGCTCATACGGAAAGCTGGGCGGCACTGAAGGAGCCAGAGCTCGGGCCCACAGGAGGTCTCTGAGCCAACCTCCATCTGCATCAGACCATTGCCAATGAGATCTGGGTGATGCTTGAAACCTCCATGGATGGAGACACCTCTTCACCAGGCGTCCATCCTGCCCCCCAACCCTGATATCCAAGCCAAACCTCCCACATTCCCCTATTGCATCACCTGCCACGACTGCCAAAAAGAGTTTGACCCCATCATCTTCCTAACTGCCTGTCATGTCACTGCAGCCGTGATGAGACGTGTCCCCAGACGTCTCTTCACCACTCCAGGCTGTCCCAGCTCCCTGCTCTCCTCCCGAGATGCTCTGACCCCAGCCCAGGCATGCCGGGGAAGCTGCGCACCTGCCGAGGGCCCTGCTGTGTCCAGACAAGCCCTTTCTTCTGGGGAACTGCCACCCTTCCTTACCTGCTTCTACACAACAACAAAACGCTGCCCCAGGGCTCCTGGGGACCTTGTGCCAACACCCTGAGAGCCAAGGCTGGGCAGGGCTACAGCAGCACCAGCTACGCGAGGTGTTGATCGACCCCTCTCTTGGTGACACCTCAGTGGGGAACCTCGGCGATCCAGCCATGTCGCTGACCTGGGCCGCAGTACGAAGCCAGTGCCAGCAGATCAGGGTCTAAACACTCCTCTCCCTGGTGGCTGTTTGCCGTCAGCCTTGCCGAATTTTACCCAGCCAACAGTAAGCACTCGTACTGGGCATCTCCCCCCAGGCAGTGACACACAGGGGAACGTGGGGCTGGTACATTAGCAGCGACCGGAAAGCGAGCAAGAGAGGTGGAAATAATGAGATGTCAGTGCCATGGCTGCTTCTAGTCATCTGCAAACGCAGCCCCCTGCTCCTCAGCAGGTACCAGGAGCCCGGCTCTCCCGGGCGGCCCTGCGCTGCTGCCCGTGCTCATGTGAAGTGACAGCCCTCGCTGGCTCCATCCACGTGCAGGTCTGTACGCCAGTTGTCAGGGCTCTCCTGCCCCCCGCTCTCCTCCGCTCCCTAAAAGCCTCGAACGATCACCATGAATTATAGATCAGCTCTGGTACACACTGCCTCACGGCAGTTTTCTCATTCAACCATACAAAATCCTGCTGCTTTCCATCCCCTTCCAGAACGATCACTCTAACGGGCAGGTGGAGGGACTCTTCAGTTACAGCAACTTTTAGGAGAGCTGTGACACCCCTGGGCTATGCGACTTGTACCTTAAAAAGCCCAACCCAACAGTGTGCTCATTCTGGGGGTCTGATTTGTGTACAGAGATACAACAAAGTCCTAACAAGCTCCTCCTGAAGGGCCAGGGCAGCCCCTGTTGCCCACGGGTAGGTATGCTGCCATGAAAAGATCCCTTTTCGGAAGCAAACCCTAGACCAGCACGGCCTGGCTGGAGAGGAAAAGCCACGAGCCATGTGAGCCAGGTTACCCCACTCACTTCCTCCTCCTCCTCCTCCTCCAGTTTCATCACAGGGGAAATGGCACAGGTCCCTCCCAGCAAGATGAACTAGCGAAGGGGAAACTGAGGACTGAGTGCACATCTCTGGCTGCTTGCAGACCTCAAAAGAGTCCTGTTCCCTTGGGAGGAGCTCCAGTGACTGCTGTGGATTCTGTCCTCACAGCCACAGGCTCAAGATGTAATTGTGCAAGTGAAAGGATGATGTAGACAGCAAAGATCTATCTCAGAGAGCTCACATCACTGAGAAAAAGCGTCCTCCTTTTCCCCAGGGCCTTGTCCCTACATTCTTCAGCATCACCAGGGTGGGAGCTGAACGCCTCTCTGCTCCTGGCTGACAGGGACAGAGAAGAAGAGAAGGATGGTGCCATCAGCAGAACCAAACCCCTCATGAGCACCTGCATTCCTTGGTTGCCCTGGGGGGTCAGAAAGGCTCAAATGACAGCCCAGCCAGGATCAAGGCAGGGAAATCCTGGAGCAGAGGGAACAGTGTCCTTGCTGGACAGGACACGCATGACCTCAGGAGAGCGGAAGAGGCAAGTCCTCGCCTGGCAGGGACAGGCAAAGACCGCGCCGAGAGGGGTTTGGCGAGGAGCCTTCCCGAAATGCATGAGAAATGCCTGCTGTGTGCTAGGAGATCACTGTAGGCCCTTCCAAGTGACATATGTTGTTCTATGTTCTCTCTTGGCCAAGGGCAGCCCGAGTCCCTTTATCTTCCTGGTCAGCAGAAGATGCTTCCAAGGAAGAGAAGAACGGAGCAAGAGGCCCACGGCCCCCAGGAGAGAGCACGGTGCCTCTCGCTGACCCTCCGCACTGCCAGGCTGAGGGAAGGGGAGTTCTGCCAAAGAAAGCAAGCTGAAGGCATCGTGGTTTTGGCTGGTGGGAGAACCACCCTGGCAGACAGGGAATACATGGGAGCACCCCAGAGGAGGAGGAATCCGGTTGAAGGTTTTAACAGCCCTGAACTCGGAAGCTGAACTTGAGCAAAGAGCCTGGTCTGGGCATTACGCTGCCAAGAGACTGGAGTAGCCTGGAGGGGTGTTAAATGCCTTCAGCAAACAGACTCACATTGACACAGTCTGAGCCCTTTCCAAGGTAACTTTGATTTTTAAGAGGTGTGCTGGGAGTGTCTTCGATAAGAGAAACAGAACCCATTTTGTCTGAGCAAGCCCAGCACAACAAACCCCAAACACCATCACTGCTCAGCAATGCAGCAGATGGAAGGGAACCTTTTATTTCATCCTCTGGGTATTTTTTTGAGTGGAGATGATGGAAGAGAGATGAAGGGTTGTGCAAGCATGCTGCAGGTGCTCTAAAGCAGAGCAGGAACAGAAGACAAAAAAGCTCCAAGAGGAATTGTTTGTGCTGACCTGGAAAATAGAGGAAAGAGAAGCAGTTTCAAAACCAGCCAGAGCAGCATGGTCTTTTATACGTGTGTACAGATATATATGTATATTTTAAAAGCATAAAATCTATCTATCTATCTATCTATCTATCTATCTATCTAAAATATAAAAATAATAGAAGAAACCTCCTACTGGCCTTTAGCAACTCTACACGCCAACACAGGCAATGCTGGAAGCATTGTCTGCTTCCCAAAGAGCAGCAGTGTTTAAAATCAGGAGGATAAATGCCACACTTCACAGAAGCATGTTCCTCCTCCTGTGCTCCCCCCAGCAGACACAGCTTGTTCACAGGCACAAAGCCTCACTCGTCACCTGTCCGTGTGTCCTGACCCACGGCCTCTGCGTCAGGCCCAGGTCCATCAAGCAAGGCAGCAGCTCACGTGCAGGCAGCAGCAATCTGCTGTCAGCAGGACACCACCAGCACCTCTTTGATCACCAATCCTAACTCCAGAAGAGCTGAGGCACCGCTGCTCTCCCGCAGCGCCAGGGAAACACCATCAGCATTGATCGACTGGTGCTGTGCATAAAAATAAGTCAGCAAGAGGACAGAGTCTGGCCACATTCCACGTCAGCCTGTGCCACACGAACACCAGGCAGCGAGGGAGCTTTGCTCAAGGTGGTTCCTCCCCCTTCCCACGCGGGGAACGGTGAAAGGATGACAGCATCAGCACAGAACATGAAGTCATTGGGAAGATGTGGATTCCAGCATTCTTTAAGGAGGCAAACCAGTGCTGTAAGTTTATTGCATTACAAAAAAACCCCAACACCACAACTAACATCACTGCCACTTTATTTGTCCCTCCTGTCCACAGAGCACAACTGTGCAACACACACATGCACCCAGTACGGTGAGCAGAACGCGCTGAGGGTCGTTTCTGATGAGCCCTGGGAAGCCAGAGCTGCTCTGCCACCCTGCAGCCTGCCAGACTCTGGGAGAGAGCTGAGTCTGAGCCTCAGCTATCACATACGTGTGCAGTGAAGCTCAGTCCCAAGGCACGAAGACGCCTACAAACCATGGGTATCATCCAACCATGGAAGCAACTTGCCTGCAGTGATGTTAGGAAGAGGGTTTCCTGAAAGAGGTACAACTAAACCTGGATTCAACTCTACTGGGAAGCCCCTTGTACTTAATTCCAGGCAGGCGCCTGGCAAGCAGTGTCGAAGCAGAGTGAAGTGCTGACCAGGACCTCCTGCGTTACACGCTGAGCACCACTTACCACTCCAGGCCAAGAGGCGGCTAGCGAGACCCTCTTAATGAAAGACACAATTCCCCATTAGCTAATTAAATTAAACTCTAAATTTAATAGTTCATACTTGCTCTTAAACTGACCTGTTTCATCTGGGCAGCTGCTGGGATGGGGCAAACTCGTTACTATGTACAGTGAGTCTCTCTGGGAGCAGCCACCGGGTGGGAGCGGGTGAAACGCCTGTCTGCTCCGAGCTGGCTGTCACTGCTTGCCAGGGACCACGTCCGAGTAATCCTTCAGTACTCCAGCCAGGTGGTCATTGTGGGTCTTGAACCGGCGTTTCTTCTGAGAGGCGGGTTTCTTCCTCCTCTGAATGGGAGCCTACAGACAAAACAGAGGGGAGGGTGAAAGGACCTGCCCTCCAGCTGCGACCCGCGCTAGTCATCGACCTCTGCGTGGCAGACCCTGCTCGCACCAGGGGCGGGCAGCCAGGGAAGGTGCTCGCTGGTTTTTGCAAGAAGCAACAGCACTGGATTCAAATTCCAGGCAGGGAGAGGACCCTGGGGACAGAGAGGTGCCTTCACATCCTGCCCTGCACAACAGTGAACCTGGCCTTTAGAAGGGAAGTTTCCAAACAAGCCCACACAGCTACAGCAGCAGGTACCTGCCCCAGAGTGCCAGCCACGATGACGTGCTCAAAGATGAATTGAGCATATAAAGAATCCATGAGGAGATCCCACGTGGGGACAGGCATTACAGAATCTAGTGTAGGGACTGGTAAAAGCCAGGAACAAGTCCTGCGTGGAAGGTCTCTTGTGAAAGGGCAGTTTGAAGCCAAGCGTGGAAGAGACATGTTGTGTCACGTACAAATCAGTGTTGAAAGAAGCCATTTGAAGCCAGGAAGGAAGCAGCTTTGGTGAGCCTGCAGCTACTCTGGCCTCACAGTGAAACACCAGCGTGTTGTACCCGGTCTGGAGAATGTGTGTGAGGTGGGAGGCACGTCACACTGCTCCCTGTCACACCCCCTCCCCCATTTCAAAGCTATTTAGCAGAAAAGTAAAAAGAAAAAAACCATCCTTCTCCCAAAAAATAACTGTTCTTCTTCCCCTACTGCACTTCTGCTTGAGGCAGAAGCTTCCACTTTGGAGCTCCCAGGGATTCCTGGCATCAGCCCTCTCCTCGAGGCTGCCTGGACTGCACTGGCTCAAACAAGTCACAGAACACTGACTGCTGGCTACAGCATTGTTTTTTTGCAACTCCTTAAAATCAGTCACACGTCCCTGAGCTACACAGAGCAGCTGTGCACGGGCTCACCAACGTGCTCTGGAATGACCACTGCAGGGTGAGGAAGGGGGAATCTCCCAGGAAGATCTGGGATTTGCAGCTCTTACTATTTTCTTTGGTCCTGTTTCTTGCATGGAAGAAATACCCTGTCGTTTCAGATACTCTTCGATTTTCTCCTCATCCATAGAATCCACGGGAATGCTCCTCCACAGCTTCTGGAACTCTGGAACACCAAAGGAACCCTCAGTTTATATCCCAATGAACAAACTCCAGGCAAAGCCCCCTCCCTGCATGAAAGGCAAGGAACAGACTTGATTTCAAATGCTGAACTATTCTGGCACGTCAAGTGTGTGACTGTAGAGATAGAGCAGTCAGTGACAGCAAGCACACCATTACCACAGCCCCTGCCCACTCCAAACAACAGATCCACTTCCAAAGAAACCCCACCAAAAAGCCCCAAACCCCCAAATCCCAATAAACAAAACAGGGAACACCCTTAATGGAGAAGGGCTGAGCTGGTTCTCATCTGTGCTAACGGCACTCTGGCAGCAGGAGCAGCCCCAGGCAATCTGATTTTAATATTAATTTGCTGCAGAGTCTTTTCACCTAGCATCTCTGGGGCTGTGCAGGCTGTCAAGGTGGTTTATAAGCCTCAAAAGGGCTCGGTGAAGGGTTGTAACCAACCATAAATGGCAGCTTCATTTACACGTCTTCAGCTGACGTTGTCTCAGGAGACTTGTCATCTCGGTCCAATTTACTGAGGGTTTGAGACGTGGACCTGGGTGGGTTTATATCGCTGTAATTTAATACACACCACGCTGTATGGATAATAAATGACTCAAATTCCTCCGGTGTTAAAAAAGAAGAGAGATACCTTAAAAGCTATGGCAGCAGGAAGAAAGACAAGAGACAGTAAGTCTTAATTAGAGCAGCTGCCATCCGCCCGCACGCCTCGTGCCTCCCGTGAAGCTCCGCAGAGCCTCTGGAATGCCT
Organism: Gallinula chloropus; assembly: GCF_964237585.1. Classification (NCBI taxonomy): domain Eukaryota; kingdom Metazoa; phylum Chordata; class Aves; order Gruiformes; family Rallidae; genus Gallinula; species Gallinula chloropus. The sequence continues at coordinate 91,638,219 of NC_140088.1, read as the reverse complement.
TCTCCAGGCGGCGGCTGGTACAGCCCTACCTCCCTTCATTCCCCAGGCACTGGGAGATGTGTCCTGTCAGTGAGGTTTGCCTAACAAGCTATAAATAAACCAGGAGGCACGCACAGCAACGCAAGGCTGCATTTCCCCCTTTATTTCCAGATGAATTTAGTGTAGTGTCGTCAAAACAACCCCAGATGAAACGCTCCAGCGATGGTCCCGCCGCAGAAACACAGGCTCCAGGACACGCTGCAGTCAAGCAGCACTTGGATGGGTTCCCTCCCTACCACATCTCGTTTCACTATGAAAGTACAGGCTTTTAAGTCTTGGGTCTTTCTTTCCTTCCGTTGCTGACTGTAAGGGGCTGTTCGAGCTTTCCAGGAAACAAGAGAAAGGAATCAGGCCAGGGAGGAACCACGACGTTCATCTTTGGTAAGGCAGCTTTGTTGGAGAGAACTAAAACCCTGTGAGGACCCTGCTTTTGGTGCTGTGTGTTCCTCACACAGGCTACTGCAGCCCAGCAGCACCGCGGCGAGGCTGCGGTGTTGCGGTAGCTTCTTGTGAGGACTGACACTGTAGGCAGACTCTGTCTGCCCAGTCCTGAGCGCGGCTGTGGGCTTCCGGCACGGCTCATGGCTGCTGCCGCCACGGATCAGCTCCCACCTCATCCTGCTGCGGCGGGTGGGGAGACGCTGTGCTGGGATCAAAGCGAACGCGTAAGAGAGGAATTTCTCAGCGATGAGCACCCAGATTAAGCCTTCACCGCAGAAGGGTCCCGTAGCATCCTCCAGACAGAGCAGAACACGCTCTTTCCAGCTGCTTTCTTTCTGTTCACAGCCCTTCCCTGGCCTGGACACCCAAGCTGGGCTCGGGTAGGCACCGAAACTCCACGGTGCTCGGAAGGTTAATCAGATGATGGGTGTGCAAAGGCAGCATGGCACTTCCCCTGTGCTTCAACAGCACGTTTCTGCAGCTCACACACAAAGGGACGAGGCTGCATCAGTACCAGACAGATCCCTGTTAGAAAGACTCTGACATCGCACCACACTACACTGCCTTGGGCTCTGCACAGGCAGTTCCCTGGGAGCTGAGGAGATGGAGGTCAGTCCTCTGAGATGCACGACAGGCACGTGTACAAGAGGCAACTGCAGATGAGAGACTTGGTAACTCCCAATTCTTAGGTGGAGCATCCTAGTGCAATGCTCTGCTACAAACAGCGACGATGCGCCTCCTCGTTAGAGCTCAGGATATAAGGACAAATGGGCCCAGTGCCAAACAAAGCTGAGGAGAGGTGCTTAAGGTTAAACTGGTCTGCATTCTTCTGGGGAACAGAAGTGAAAAATTAAACACTAGAACATCACCAGTCAGCTTTTCAGGGATCAGCATGCACCGGAGTGCGGGTGGCAGTTAATACCTAACCACGGCGCTCTGCGCCTCTTGTCATGCAGCTGTTACACCAGCCTCACAGCTTCACAGTCGCCTTTCAGACTCAGCCAAGAGGTATCAATGTAGCAGTCACCAAGAACCAGAACAGCAAAGCTAAAATGGACTTTACATACAGCTAATTTAATCCACTAATTGGCCCGGTCAGAGTCACTATACAGCACTCCACAAGCGGGTTTACAAACCCCTTCACAAATCAGGCTGCTTTCAGCACTCTTGCTTTGATTGTGGGAACTGCAGAACTCCCTTCCTGTGTACCACGGACCCTGTCCCCCCCTCCTGCATGGAAATACTCCCTGTTAAGGGCTTGGTTCGGAACTGGGAGTGTAGAAGGAAAGGTGCAGAGAGCAGCTGGCTGGCTGGCAGCGAACCATTTCCGCATTACCTGTCAGAAGTCTCCGAGGACTATGCCCCTATCAGCTAGTGAAAGTTTAGAGCTTGGGAACAGGCTATCTGAGTTACTGTGACACCCTCCCTGGAACAGGGGCACCTGTGGGAAAGGCAGGTGATAACTGCAGCTCTCTAGAAACAACCACCCGTGCCAGTAGCTGCAGTTCGTTCTGCGCCTCACAACTCACGCCCTCCAGTCCAGATAGGAACAGATTTCTCCAATTTCTTTGAGGGGAATGTGAAATACCATCCCCCTCCATGGCCTTTGCTGTGGCTCCATGCAACAAAAGAGGCCACCACCTGTAGAAAGCAGCTCATGAGGGGCCAGGGAGGAGGAAATGGCACGTGCAGCGACCAGATTGCTGCTTGCCACCACCTCTGGAGCAGCACCCATGCTAAGGCCAGGCAGGAGGATGGGCAGGGCAGCTGTCTCTGGGGAGGGGGGGAAATCACTGAATGACAAGGTTGGAAAAGCCCTTTAAGCCCCTGGAGTCCAACCGTCCCTGTCCTGTGCTGACCCAGATCCCTGAGCACCTCATCTCCCCTCTGTTAAACACCCCCAGGGCTGGGGACTCAGCCCCTCCCTGGGCAGCCTGTGCCACAGCCCCACAACTCTGCCAGGGAAGAACTTTGCCCTCCCAGCTGAGCTGACCCTGCCCTGGGGCAGCTTGAGCCCATTGCCCCTTGTCCTGTCACCTGGGAAGACAGGAAGAAAAACGCTGTGAAGAACAGAGGTGTCTGAGGAGCAGACAGTGGTGGCAGACAGCTGTTCCTACCACAGCTTCAATATACCAAATCCTTCTCTTCTTTAAAAATTACTTGCTTTTCTGCAAGGAGAGGGCGCAGGGAGCTCAGTACCGGTGTGAGGAGCAGGAAGGGGATTGCTGGAGCAGAAAGCTCGCCACACACCTCTCTGCTTCAGCCAGGCGCAGAGCACGGATCAGCTGCACGCATTGCTGCGGCGCACGCAACCGTTACAACCCCGCAGCACACCCAATTTCCCTCCTCCGAGTCCTGTCCACAGCTAGGTGATCTTTACACCATCAGAGCACAGCAAAGGTGAGAGGCTTCCATCAGCACCACTGACAGATTAGCCAGAGCAAGCATATAATGCTGTGGGGAGGAAAGAGAGGAATAAAATCCAGCAACCAAGACAATAAGGCTTCACCTGAGGGCAGCAGGCTGCATTCAGACAAGCCAGCAGTTTCTCTTACTGCTTAGGCTGCTGGGACAAGATGAAACCCAGAAACAAATCCCCTGGGGAGAAGTTTCCACAGAGTTTCTGGCTGAAACAGTGCAGGTGCTGTGAACCCACACGGAGACACGCGTGTTTCAGCAGAGCTGCGAAGCCCCAGTGCCAATGCCGTGGGTTTTCCCCTGAAGAGGGGACGCTGTGATCCCAGTTCCCAAGGCAGGTGCTTGGTGTCCTGGCCAGGCTATGGATGAATCCTGTATGTGGTATCTTGCACTCTGATCATTAAAATCTTTTAACTCAGAGGCCTGATAGAATTGGCGCTACTCACGAGCTCCTCCAAACAGCTAAATCATGGTCTTTCAAGTAACGAGAGGAGGAAATGAGACCATGAGCTGACTAAAAGGCCAGCTGAGACGTCTGCAAACATCTCCAGCATCATGATGCCTGCATGCCCAGACTTAAAACAGTGAGCTCTGACCAACACACAGCAAAGCAGAGGGCAGCTTAACAAAGATTCTACAAACACCTTCTCTCTCTGGATTCCCCAAGGGGTAAGGATGCACAGTGACCTCAACCTTGCTTCATCACAGGGTCCCTCATAGACAAAACCAGGTTGTGCTGACATTCCCCAACATGCTCCCTTTCTACACAGGCTTACATGTGGAGAACAAAGTAATGAGTAACTGGCTGCACAGGGACTCTGGTGCAGCTTACCCCACACTTCTGCCTGCCTCACCTGCTCTTGTAGAACGGCTGAGATGGCTTCTGCAGATACACTGCTCTATCGTGCCTGTAATAAGATCTGCCAGAGATTAAAAACAGCTTAAAAATCTTCACAGAGCAGAGCCAAAAATCTGAGCACAGGGCAAGAACAGGCAACAACAAGGCAATAAATGACTGAGTAGTGGGGAATCACAGACTTGTAGGGATTGGAAGAGACCTCAAGAGATCATCGAGTCCAACCCCCTGCAGAAAACGGGGGGAAGATGGGGTTCTGCTTTGTAGCAGTCCCAGGGAGCACAGTACTAGATCGATACCAGAAGGAGGAGGTGCTTGGCAGTAAGGCAGTGCTGCCCCCAGACCTTCTTGGAATTTAAAAGCAAAGCTGTATGTCACCACTGGTCCCAAGCAATGTTCATATCCATAAATTCAAGAGGCTTTGGCTGTTCTTTAAATATCTTCAGGGGTGCTGAGGAAGAGGATCATAACCCCAGATAATTACGTATCCAAGTTTTCAGGCATGAAAACACTTCCTAGCTTAGATCCAGCTGTGAGAGACAGTGTCTCCAGCAGCCCAGCAATGGAACCGGCCTCGCGCACAGGGGTGAAAGCCCAGGTCACACGCAGAGTGCTTCGCCCCAGCACAAAGAGGCAGCGCTTTCCTTGGCTGCAGCACCTGAAATCTGGCCTGGCTTTTAGAAACGCTTTCAGCTACACTCCTGACAGGAGATTAATTAGTCAGGAAGCCGAGCAGGAACACATGCAATCTGAACCCTGCCCGGCTGATCACGCAGGAGGAAGAACAAAAGCTGCTCCTTATTGCACAGAGCTTCTCGGGTGGCCCCTGAGATCAGGATATATAGGCACTGTGCTGCTCCAGGAGCTCCCTGGGATTCCATTGCAAGAGCTTGTTCAGATATCAGAGTGACTGCAGTGAGGGCAGGGACAGGCACTACCAGAAAGCAGTTCCTCCCACCGCTTTAGACAGCAACCTCCCAATTTCCCCAGCAGCTCCTCCTTCTCCCCTGGTGGAGCTCAGGCAGCTTTGGGAGAGGACATCCAACTTTCACAGGGTTCTAATCCCAGCTAGCACTTATTTGGAGCTGGGGAGTGCCGACTGAATGGCAGAACCCCACACTGAGGAGCACAGAGCTTTCATTTCAGGATAAACATGAAACTAGGAGCAGATTTTGAACTGTCATCAGCTGCTAGATCAAAGCGTCTGACAGCACTTCAAGGCTCACTCTGCAGCCTCCTCAAAGCTTGGTTCTAGCCCTGCTGCAGATAATGAGCTGCAATAGCAGCGCTAACGCGTGTCATAACTCATCCTGTGCACAGGGAACGGAGCCAGTGACTCCCTGAGAGACGTGCTTCTGGAGCTCTGCAAAGAATCGTAAAGCAGAACTGCTTGGGAAGGATGGGTTTGGGTTTGCTTCATCACAGGATGGAAAAAGGACTCATCCCAGCTGTGATGGTAAGTGAACCCACACAGCGATGCCCTAAGAGCTGTGGCATATGCAGGCAGACCGACAAATGCCCAGAGGAGAAAGCATCCCTGTGCCCTCTCAGAGCAAAGCATCACCGGGAAGAGAAAAACCAAAACAGCAGGAAGGGAACAAAAATAAAGTGACTTCTGATCAGATGGAAAGGTGCTGCCACCTGCGGATGAAAGAAAGCAAAGCCACCCTGAACGACAGAGGCACCACACACCATCCATCCCTTCCTTCAGGCTTGAACACCTGCCTTCATCCGGAGATGGAGCCAAAAAGCCTAAACATTTGGTTTCAAGGGGTTTAAAAGTTATTTGTTTTAAACCTTTTGCCCACGTTCACAGTGTTATCCTACATCACTCACACCTAAATACTGATCAGCACTGGGTGTGTGAAAATATAACACACTGCCTATCACAGGGTCAGAGAATCACCAGGTTGGAGAAGCCCTTTAAGCCCCTGGAGTCCAACTGTCCCTGTCCTGTGCTGACCCAGATCCCTGAGCACCTCATCTCCCCTCTGTTAAACACCCCCAGGGGTGGGGACTCAGCCCCTCCCTGGGCAGCCTGTGCCACAGCCCCACAACTCTGCCAGGGAAGAACTTTTCCCTCCCAGCTGAGCTGACCCTGCCCTGGGGCAGCTTGAGCCCATTGCCCCTTGTCCCATCTCCTGTCCCCTGGCTGGAGAGACCATCGCCCACCTCTCTGCACCCTCCTGGCAGGGCAGGGGAGGTGGGGAGAAGGTCTCCCCTCAGCCTCCTCTTCTCCAGGCTCAGCACCCCCAGCTCCCTCAGCTGCTCCTCAGAGGATTTGCCCCCCAGCCCCTTCCCCAGCCTGGGTGCCCTTCTCTGGACTCGCTCCAGGACCTCCACGTCCTTCTTGACCAGGATGACAGCATTAATGGTAAACTCACAGGATTTGGGAGGTTAGAAATTCAGCCTAAAGGCTTATAATTCTGCATTTCACACCAAGCTCCACCTGCCACCATCAAGGAGTGACAGAAGGCATGGGTTAAAAGCAGATTCAGCTCAATACTGAGAAAGAACTTTTACATTTTTAAATGCTGCAGGTGTCTCATCTACTTAGCTACCCTTGTGGAAGAAAGCTATTACTACTGTGAGTACCAGTGTGGTGCACAGCAAATAAGCTACTTCCCATTTACCACTGGGAATACCGAGTCTCTGTGAGCTGGTCACAGAAACAAAGAGCTTTATGCTTTGTCCTGTGTAGAGCAGTTCATGTTTCTCCCCAAACTGTTCCCTGTTTCTCCCCGTAGTGTGACACACACACATCGATGCTTAAGATGAATTCAGATGCACTCCCATGGATACACTCCCATGGACACATCCCTAAGCAAACACCAACCTTCATCTACAGAAAACTGACAGCTCTTGTCATTGTAGAAGAGAATCTTCTTCTTATCGGGGCGGTTAACGAAGATGATCTGGTCCCCTAGAGCCTCAAAAACAAACAGAAAAGAACAATTCAAAATTACTTTGTTTGCAAGAATAAGGATTCCAACGTGAACAACAGACCCAGATCTCCTGCTACAAAAAGCACAACAAACTAGGGCAGCAGCAAAGTAGCTGGCAATGAAAAGCATCCAAAGCAGAGCCTTCCAGTAAGCACACCAGTACATCAAAGATGAGAAACATCTGCCTGAGATCAAGCTACAAGAGCAGAACTAAATGCCTACAGTTGGAAAGCAGGAGATCGAGAGGCTGCTGTGAGCAAGGGCTGTGACAGCTGTGCCAGGACAGCAGGGCAAACCTGCGAGTGAAGGGTCAAACACAGAGAAAGCTACAACATGAGCTCTTCAGAAACAGCTTCTGAGTTAACAAAAGAATGGGGACAACTCAGGAGAAAATTCTTTCTTAGCCTCTGCCTCCCCTGTGAGAAGCTGAGAGGAATGGGTCTGCTGAATCGTGGCCACGTGTTACTCACCTTTATAGCCTTCTGTGCGTTGGGCAGCCCTTCCTCAATATCTTCTAAAAGGATTCCTCCCAGCCCTCGCTGGTCATGCTTGTCCAAGAGCCTGAGCAGAGCCTTTTTGTCTTTCAAGTTGTACTTGGGTTTGAAAGCATACTTCCCATCTACAACTTCTATTTTGGGATTATTGACTAGAGCCTGTAAGAGAGAGACACATCTTAAACCCTGAAAAAGAGCACACACTCATGCTTTCTTCCTGGGGTGCTTTTGAGCAGCTACAGCACGTTACAGCTGCCAGGCTGGAGATCTGAGTTTGAAAGAGATCTGAAATGCCTGGATCCTAGATCCACTGGCCTAGACACGACTTGCCACAACGTAAAGCGCAAAGCACCAAAGGATGCTCAACGCCTCTGAGCTCGGAGCTCCACGAAGCCTCTCAGGGCAGAAAGCTTCCATCGCCACCAGCACTGCCAGACTGGAGGCTCTGGCAGCCCAGCATCCCTGCACCGGGAGCAAATGAACACTATGGGCTTCCTAAGGTAAAAACATCCCAGCTTTACCAGGCAAAGAGTCTTTTTCCCCATGTCTCAACAGACTTTACTACTCTATTGTGAGGACTGAGAATAAACAGGAAGACCAATCAAGTATAGATACCAAATATGGTACTTTGCAGGTTTATTAATCTCTAGATTAATAAATGTTGAGATGAATGTCTACGAAGACATTCCTTTTATGAAGACATGTCTCCTATGAAGGCATTCAGATCAATGGAGTGTGAAGCTGAGTATGGTGGCAAGTTACAGTGAGTCTCTAAGAATGAAACCTCGTGTCTAGAGTGAGACTGAGGAACTCCAGGGGTGGAATCAGTGGAAGCTGCAGATCTGCTGCCCCAGAAGTTCAGACATAAATTTCACATTGGAATCCTTTGGTTTGCTATGCAATGAAGAGCCCTAAGCCTGTGAATTCTGTGCCACATCCCTTCGGTTCAGGAACTTCAACGCCCTCGACATTGGAACAGCTTCCTGACTGGATTTATTTTTAATGACACACCTTAAGAAAACCAGCTTGTTTAGATAAAATTAGGAATCAATTGATCCACTTGAGATAAAACATCCGCTCTGTGTAACAACTCTAAGAGTGAGAGCAGCTTTCACTTCAGTCACCTCAAGAGCAGGAGGCGTGGGACAGACATGGGAATCGCTGCGCTTTCTGAAAGGAGGCGTAAGGCACTTGCAGGTATAATTCATCGTCATCCTAATTAAAATCTAAGCACGTGCTCTCCTTACCTCGCTCATTAACCATTGCTTCTGTTTGAGTCCAATGTCTAGGTGCTGCGTTTCATCCAGAATCTCTTCCAGGGTTAAGGGATGAGTATCACCACGCTGGTGCCGAGTCTGGGAGAGTAAACAGGATCTCTTAAAAGTTCAGTACGTGCTTTACTCAGCCAGTTAACTACCACCAAGTAACTACAACTGGCGTGAGGCGATGACAGAAGAACTTTTGCAAAGCCAAGACAGGCACAGCATGTGCAGCACATGAATTCTAGTTTGGGTTTTTTGGAATGAAAAAGTAATAGAAACCAGTACCAGCTGAAAGCAATGAGAAAGTGACGTGTCAAGCACCAAAGCACCTGGGATTTTGATAAATGGCTCACAGATCCTAAAAGCTGAGAGCATCTTGCAGCTCCTCTTTCTACTGCAAATAAAAAACCCCATTCTCCTGGTTTTAAAGCGACCTGGAACGATGAGGATTTCAGCAACGGAACGATGTGCCGACTGTTTGGCTCACTGACAGCATTTTGAGCTTAGCAAGCAGTTCTTTGAAATTCTCACTCCTGCAGTACAGGAATGTGAGAGTTTGAAATGCTCAGCACCTTCCCCAGGAGAAGAAACAACCCAAGTGTTTCCAAACCTTCTAGCTTTACATCACAACCACCGTACCTTCATATAGTTCACGATTTTAGCGAGGACCCCGAACTTGTAGCCAGAGCCTCCCGAGAGAGCTTTCAAGTTAAAGGATCCATTGCTGTGATCTAGGAAAGGAGAGAGCAGACAGTTAACCGACACTTTCCACAGCACCCTGCTGGCCCTGCACTCCAGCTCCTTCTCACTCTGCTTCCATCAGCGTTCAGGACTAGGGCTGGGAACAGAAAGGTGTGCCGTGGGAGTGGGAAGCCTTGGGGCACCCACGGGGTACCTGTGGATGGGCTCTGGGACACTCCTGGGCAGAGCTCTGTGGGTGTAACACTACTGAGGACTCGACCTTTAGGAAAGCAGGAGCAAGTGCAGCGTGGCTGCTGTGAGAGCAGCAGTGTGGCTGCTGTGAGGGCAGCGGTGTGGCTGCTGTGAGAGCAGCGGTGTGGCTGCTGTGAGGGCAGCGGTGTGGCTGCTGAGAGAGCAGCAGTGTGGCTGCTGTGAGAGCAGCGGTGTGGCTGCTGAGAGCAGCGGTGTGGCTGCTGTGAGAGCCAAATTCAACACAATTCAACTCTGCATTGAGCCACTGGAACCATTCAGAATCCCGTCTGGTGGCACGTTGGGCTCTTGTCTTAAGGCATCGTGAGGTTTGCTGCTGTGTAAAGCTTGCTTCAAACATTTCTGCAAGGTTGCTAATGACTCTCTTCATTAACTTGAGCTATCAGCACAGCAGATTAAAGAGAAACATCCACAAACCACCGTGCAAAGCCACAGGCCCATCACCAGGGAAACACTGCTCAAACTTCATGGCAACAACTTTCCTCAATTTCAGCTACTGCAGAAAAACCTCATTTCTTCTTCCTTTTAACCCACTGGTGATTTGCAATCCTGTTTGACAGGACAGCAGGTATCTCTGAGACCCTCAGCTCCTACTATTTCTGTGGGAAAAAATCAGTTGTGAGAGAGAAAAGAAGTAAAGTTAGTTTATTAAGTGAGGGTGAGGTTGCAGTGGGTGCTGCAGCAGAGGTGCCAGGCAAAGCCTTCCTCTGCTGGGCAGCTGGAGGATATAGATGGGAGTGGTGATAAAGGAGGGGAGGGAGGGAGGGAGGGAGGGGGAGTGGAAGGGAGGGTGGAAGGAAGGAAGGAAGGGCAGAACGGAGGGTGAAAGGGAGAGAGGGTTAAAGGGAGGCCAGGAAGGGAGGAGGGCAGGAGAGTGGGAAGGTAGGAAGGAGGGAAAATAAATAAAATAAAATTAATAAAATAAAATATAATATAAGCATCTTACTCCAGAAAATGCACCCAAGGTGTCTGAGAAAGGCCTCCACTGAGCAAGCTGGGAGGAAGCCTGCTACATTCACCACGTTACACTGAGATGCCTGTGCCAAGCTCTCCTCCCTGGAGGGAGCTCTGCAGCAGGTCTCCCAAGCCCCTTCTTCAGGAGTGTTTCTCGTGCCTGTCCTGCTGCACCTCAACCTCTTCCTGAGCCTCCTGTGAGCTGCTAGGAAAGGCAACCACACTCTGGGGTCTCTGGGTGGATTTCAAACAAATCCCTGTCTGGATGATTGCTGGGAAGCTGTCACATGGCTTCGGGTTACAGGCTTCACATAGCAGGAGAATTCCAAAACTACAGTAGAAGAAGGAGGGTAACTCCAGCTAGAGAGGAAGGTTTTGTTCTGGTTACTAAATTAGGCTGGAAAAGGGAGGGAGACAAAGGTCAGCTTTCCCCCTGGAAACACAGCCGACAGGCATTCCCCCTCAGGGTCCCCTCTTACCACTCAGAACGAATGCTCACCCAGGACCTCTCATAATCAATAATCACCGTAACGAGGGGTCTGAAGCGACGAGCGATAAACCCAGAGCTACAGCAGTAACTAGTTCAGGCGACTTATCCTGTATTTGTTCTGTCAAGCGAATCCAGGGGGTTATCCTGTTCAATCTCCCTGGCTGCAGCCCACGCCGAGCGGATCCAAGCCCACGCAAGGCTGGGGCTCTGCAGACACTCGGGCTTCAGACGTCACGCTCCGCGCGGCCGCTTCCCGGCGCGAAGCGAAGCGAAGCGCAGCCACGGCCGCCCTGGCGCTGCTCCACTAACGCGGCTCGTGCAGCACAAAGAGCACCCCAAAAGAGAGGGCAGGAAGGGGGGTTGCTTCTCAGTCGAGACAGAAAGAGTCAAATCTGTGAATGATTTGAGTCCCGGGGTTGAGGGTTCGATGCAAATGAGCACAAAGGAAGTTGTCAGCAGCACGGCGCTCTGGCCAATGGTTGGGAAGCTCCATCTTAGCTGTGCGTGGGCTGCACTAAAACCAGGGAGCAGAGCAGCGCTCTTCCAGCATCCTCTCACACAAGAGGTAGGTGCGCACCATTTTCTAACATTGCCTTGGGTTTGTCTTGTAACCTGCCAGCCTGTTCAAAGCTGCCTTTGGAGGGCGGCTCTTCTCCAGCTGCAGCGGGGGTAACGCCGCCCGGCGCCGAGCAGCCTGCCCGGCACCCCCAGGCAGCACTTCCACGGCACACTGACGCCCGCTCCATCTTACAGCCGGGGCTCGGCGCACAAGATGGGTTTCAGGCTTTACTGGGGAGGGAGCCTGTTTCCAGCAGCCTCAGCAACTGGAACGGCAGCAGAAAGGCTTTTCCTCACAACAAAGGCAGCTAAACCTGCAATTTCAAGAAAGGTGCCTCCCCAGAGGTGCCCTGCAAACCCTGCCATGGGGCTGCCTGCGGTGCCGGGTATCCCAGGGACCTGCCTGGGGAGCGCGGTAGGTGCGGGCAGGGAGACGCTCCTGCTGTACGGTGTTATCCCTGTAAATACCGATCAATACCACACAGACAGGTCAGAAGCCACCTGGGATGTGTAAAATGCTTTTAGCCCCAGATGCCTGTTCGGGGTTCCTCAAGCAGGACTTCCCTTCCTGAGCGCTGCGCTGCGGGGTTTGTGTTTTTGCCAGTCATTTCCCTCTGCTCCGCGAATACCATTGCAAATGAAGCTGCCCCTCTGCAGCACCCAAAGACAGGTTTTCCTTTCAAAGCACCGCTAACACAGGCAGTCCAGCAGCCAGCACATTAAATATTTAGCTCCCTGCACCCTGGCTTTGCCTACCAGACAGAGCGCTGCCGTGCTGTAGGCATGCACACCCGCCATAGCCAAGCCACACGCTGGCTGGCAGGGCTGTAAGCCTCAGCAGGGCTGTGGTAAGCCCCGAGGCTCAGCAACCGCTGCCTCGGGCTTGGGTTTGAATAGGTACACCAACGAGGAGCTGGTATTTATCTGCCTCGCCTCATTCAAATCTAAGGCCATCATCCTCATCCTCCTGGAGAAGCAGGGACCGCCTCCAGCAGCAGCATTAAATTCCCCCTCCCTGCGTAAAGCTGAGCTGCTCCACACCACACAAACCCCTGCCCCAGTGGAGAGGGACGGGGATGGCTGTGGGGCAGCCCAGGGGCAGGGAATCCTGCCTGGGGAGCTGAGCAGAGGGGAGGGAATCCTGCTTGGGGAGCTGAGCCCCAGGACAGGGAATCTTGCCTGGGGAGCTGAGCCCAGGGGCAGGGATCCTGCCTGGGGAGCTGAGCCCAGGGGCAGGGAATCCTGCCTGGGGAGCTGAGCCCAGGGGCAGGGAATCCTGCCTGGGGAGCTGAGCCCCAGGACAGGGAATCCTGCCTGGGGAGCTGAGCCCCGGGGCAGGGAATCCTGCCTGGGGAGCTGAGCCCAGGGGCAGGGAATCCTGCCTGGGGAGCTGAGCCCCAGGACAGGGAATCCTGCCTGGGGAGCTGAGCCCAGGGGCAGGGAATCCTGCCTGGGGAGCTGAGCCCAGGGGCAGGGATCCTGCCTGGGGAGCTGAGCCCAGGGGCAGGGAATCCTGCCTGGGGAGCTGAGCCCAGGGGCAGGGAATCCTGCCTGGGGAGCTGAGCCCAGGGGCAGGGATCCTGCCTGGGGAGCTGAGCTGAGCACGCTCCCCTCCTCTCTGGCACCAAGGGTCCTGGCTCTCCAGGGACCCTGAGTCTTGATCTCTCTGGACTGGGACCACAATGCTGACTGAAATGGTACATCCTCTCAGCCAAAGCACTGCTTGTTTGGTGCCTGGTGTTTACAGAGCAGGCAAACTGAGGTGTAACCAACTCCAACAAATCCTCAGTCCTGGAAAACTCTGTAAGAAGTTAAAACAAGCCTCCTCTCCTTTCCCAAGGATATTCTCTTGCCAGTTAAGGCACGCATTTCAATCCTGCTTGTTTTAATTACCCCTCACAGGGGTAAATCCTTTTCTTCAGCCCTCCCTCCTCATGACACAGATTTTCAAGCCACTGGTTCAAAACCCTTCCTGACTGTGAGCCCCATAAAACACACTGGCTGAGTTTTCTCCTTAGACCGTGGCCAAACCAGGCCAGGCTCTCAAAGCCAGGACCCCAGCTCATCTCAGGAGTATTTTTAGCTTGGATTTGCTCTGTAAACACCAAGACTACCAACCCCAAACAAACCAGTTTGGTTAATTCCATCCATCTCAGTCATGTTTTGTGCATTCAATCACAGATCTGTGTGTTCAGTCAAGGAGTCAAAGGAAAGGCAACAGTAAGTGCTCCAAAAAGGGTCTGTGGCAAATACCAGTGCCAGGCACCTTCCCAACACCACAGTCATTCTGTTCCAGTTTCATTCCGCTAAAGGCAGAAGGATAAAGAACAAAGCGTAATATCTGAGCAACAAGAATAAGATGCAAATTGCCTGGCTGCACCATCCTGGTTTTCAGGGTAACCTTCTTGAAAGAATGATGACACACAAGTGATGACAGGCGCTCAGAGGGCTTTATTAGTCTCTGTCAGCAGACATCAGCACACGTTGCTGCTTCCTTCTTACTCAGGCATTTCGGGGTGTTCCACCATCTGAACGGGTCGAGTGTGGAGTTATTTCTGGGGTACTCAAAGCTCAGTGAGGCCTCATCCCTGAGCACAGTTTAAATCGACAAACCCACCCACCTTCCCCCCTCTGTGCTGTGGTTTGGATCACTGACTGGAACTCAACGCCGACAGCCAGGACCCTTCTGTAAGGGGCAGAGCTGGGGGTTTGCTTTGATGAAGCAAACAAATTCTTCCACTGAAGCATGGAAATAAGACCCCAGGGTTCTACACAGTTACCATCCTGTCTCTCTCCTCCCCTTCCACAATCCCACATTTTCTGGGGCACCACAGAATATAGATATATATATAATGCAGTTAAAATATAGATATTTTGATATATTTATATATATAAAAATATATTTTAATATTTATTTTCTATATATTTTCTCTCTCTATATATATTTTAACTACATGAGACCCTAGAGCGAAAGCACCATAGGTTCCCTCAGTTCTGAGGGGGAAAGAAGGAAACCTCCAAACACCTCAGCTGCCTGCCTACCTGTAATTCCCAGAGAGACATTCAGGGACAGACAGAACCCCATTTCGTACTAGAACAACCAAAAGTTCAGGTCCCTTCTTGGGAAACATCCCTGAATAGTCAGGACTTAAGAGTGATTTCTTTCCTTCTCCCAAAGAGGAGGAGAAACCCACAGGGGCAAACAAAGCCCAGGGAGACGTGAAGGTTCCTCTCATCACTCAGGTGCGGGAGGGTGGCCCACGGAGCCCCCGTTCTAAGAATGCCAAAGGAGCACCGAGGGCTTCTACACCCTGCAAGTACTGTGCAAGGTGGGGTGGCCTCTTCTCCCAGGGGACAAGCAGCACAAGAGAAAACGGCCTCCAGTGCTGGAGAGGTTTAGATTGGATATCTGGCACCAACTCTTCACCAAAAGGGCTCACCCAGGGCAGCGGCTGAGCTGCCAAACCCAGAGGTATTTGCGACACACAGACGTGGCACTTCAGGACATGGTTTAGAGGTTGACTTGGCAGGGCTGGGTCAGTGGTTGGACTGGATGATCTTAAAGGCCTTTTCCAACCTACATGATCCTACGAGTCTGTGACTTTACCAACCTGGAGACTGATGACTGACAGGTCACAAACCATCGTGTACCTTGGAAACTACCTTTGTAACCTGTCTGTCTTTGCATGCAGCTGAACTAAAGACACAAAGCTCTCTCCTTCCAGGACAGCTGCAACTACAGGGTGCACACATGGAATAAACATTCCAGAGAAGCCTCAAAGGCACATCTGGGGTTTGGTGCTTCAGTGAGCTAATGTGTCAGTGGGAGGTGCAAGCACTTACAGGCTGGGATAAAGAAATCACAGTATGTCCTCAATCCAGAGTCCTCAACACCTCTGTTCTTCTGTTTCAGCCCCTGAATCCGTGACAGGAAACAGGCCAAGACAGCTCTTCAAGAATGGCAACCCTCAACACCACTCACTGGAACGAGACTACATCCATTTCCCAGTATCTGGGCTTCCAAGTGCAAAAGATTTACCCTTTCCATGACAACTGGAACACCGCCTGCTTCATTATTCTCATCATATTCATCTTTACTGTCGTTTCCCTGGTGGTGTTGGCTTTCCTCTACGAGCTGTTAGACTGTTGCTGCTGTGTGAAGAATAAAACTGTGAAAGACTTGGAGAACGAACCCAACCCTGTCAGAGCCATGCTGAACAGCTTCAGAAAGCGCGAGACAGAGGTGGTGTAGGAAGGACTTGTCATGGGCGCCTGGAGAACCCCAGCGAGGCCTCTTGTACCTTACAAATGAGCAAGTCACATACTCTGTTTTGGTCTTTTGGACATAAAGATACTAGCAACAGTTACCATTTTATCTCTGGAAGTGAACTTGAATGACTGGAAAAGGCTTTCCGAGTGCAGAAGGATGACTGGTAGCAATGTTACGGGCATAGGAAAGACTTTTGGGTTTAAATTAGCTTTTGTTTTGTGACTAGCATAGATCTTTGTCTACCTGAACAAGCAAGTGTTGCCTAATGTGTAAAACAGTGTTGCTTAACCAGAGAAAGCACTTATAAAATGCTCCCCAATCCCATGGTACATAGCACAAAGACGCATCAGTGTCCTCCCCGAGGCCAACCACACAGCCAGGAAAGACACAGGGGTGAGGAAAAGGTATGGGAGCAGGGTGGAATGGCAGGAGATCCCCTGGGCAGCAGAGGCTTGAGGGAATCCTTGCCTTCCCTTACGGGTCCTCGCTTTTAGAAGAGAGGGTGGTGGGATGAAAAGCAAGCCAACATCAAATGTATCTCAAAAAGGTCTTTTTTAACCTCCTGTGGTACGATGTGACCCTTTCTCCCTCCCCTTCTCCAGTTCCAGAGAACTGCTCTCCCTGTTTCACAGCTCCTGGTGTTGAGACGTCACTAGAGCCCTACCTGAAGGACACCTATGCCCGTGGAAGCACACCGTGGCGGTGCCACAGCCCAGAAGAAACAGGGGCATTCTTCCAGCCCAAGGCTGCTGCCTCTGTGGCATCCACAGCACTACAGGGAGTCGGACACTCTGGATTTATCATCCCCATCTGAACTTTCCAAAGCTGAACTGGACCCAAGCTGAAAGGACCCTCAGCTTGTTCACCCTCCTGCTGACACACCCCAGGGAGCTCACAGCTCTCCCTGGAAGGGCCTGGGTTACACTCAGACCTCCAGCTCCCCACATCCCTTTCACTCTGCAGCTGCACTGTGCCTGTAGTTCTCAAACCCACAGGAGTGTCAGGGGTACACGTTACCCGGCGGCACCAGCGTTCAGCAGTGCACCATCCATCAGCGACGCCCACCAGTCTTTCACGCGCCTGAAGCCAGAGAGGAGCAGGCCCAGGGCAGCAAGCAACACCCCACCCCAAAGCTACAGGCAGGACACAATATCGAGCCACAAACTCCAGACAACATTCCTGCCCTTAGAGACACAGAACCCAACAGCACGGATCTCCAGCCCATCCACATCAGAAGTTGTTTCGTGCTGGGGCAGTACCTGTAATTGTTACTGTCTGTGAATACACAAACACCCTCCATCAGGCTCAGGATGCCGACGCTCCAGAAGACCTGGACATCATGAAAGACTTGTGAACCAGCTCAGGGTCTGTGGGGACAGGACAAGGGGCGATGGGCTCAAGCTGGAGCACAGGGAGTTCCCCCCCAATGTGGGGAAGAACTTCTTCCCAGTGAGGGTGAGGGAGCCCTGGGACAGGCTGCCCAGGGGGTGTGGAGTCTCCTTCTCTGGAGAGATTCCAGCCCCGTCTGGACACCAACCTGTGTGTCCTGTCCCAGGGACCCTGCTCGGGCAGGGGGTTGGACCCCATGGGCTCTGGGGGTCCCTTCCAACCCCACAGCTCTGTGACTCTGTGAATTTGACTCATTCTCTTCCTGCCTGGTGAGATGATAGTCACAAGATGCCCGAGCCACCACTGACCAGCCCAGTGGTGGATATGAAGAAGCAACCTCCCTTCTGCAGGCACGGAACGCCACAGCTCATCTCAGATACATCCCCTCTGCTGAAACTCCCCCATACCCACCCCACGAGCAGGGAACCCTTTGAGCTACAAAGCCCAAACTATAAGCACAAGGAGGGAAGCTGATGCCTCAGGTCCGAGACAATTCAGGATTCACACTGAGCTACAGGATGGAGATCGTGTTAGTGGTGATAACGCCTTCCCCTGGCAGGGTGCTGAGCAGATGCCTCCTGATCTCGTGCCCTGACAGGCCAGTGTCCTGCTCAAGAGAGGCAGGAGTGCCCATTGGGATGCCTTTGAATTAACTGAGGCAGTAAATTAACGGGTCTCTTTCCCTAGAGCAAACACTCTGGAGGGGAGTAGGACTGCTTCCCACTCACAGCACACGAGAAGGGTGCGCAGGAAGGAGCAGGGCTAAGCCTGCAAGACAAGGATCTCCCCTTGCACAGCCCTACAGCCTCAAGACAATTCTTTCCCACTTGTAGACCAGAGAAACAGCTCCTGGAGATTTCATCTCTTGATTACTGTTGGCTAAGACTATCAGGACAAAGGTCTGAGGCTAAGGCCTCAGCCACAGCTCCTTAATAAAAAGAAATAAATAGAAGTGATTGGTTTAATTTCTTTTTCCCATTCTCAACCATGCAAGTAAGGCAGCTGTGAATTCTTCCAAATAACCTGTCTGAATAATAACTCCAAGCAACTATAGAAATAACTAGTGTCACTGGAAAGCTTACAACTCCTCCTCACAGGCAGGGAGATTGAGTTACACAGTCCTCTGAGGATCAGCATGATCTCAGTGCCTCTCCTCTGAAAAAAAAAGCAACCAGGGCAGGTCCTCTGAGTCACAGCAGGAGGGAGAACCCACAGGCACTACTCACCCAGTGCCAACACCTACCCACTGCCCGTGCAGCCACTACACAGCAGAACTAGGGCAGATCAGCGTAGCTTTTGTTTCGTGGGGTGGGACAGGGATTCTTCAAACCCCAGTTCTGAGCCCAGCTCCTGCCAGGCGCCCAACAGCCTGGTGAATGGAATGGAGAGCAGATTTTGAGGCGAATGATTTGGACTCTGCAGCATCATCACAGGGCAGCACGGTGGGGGGTTGGACTCGAGGATCTCTGGAGTCCCTTCCAAGCCCTACAACTCTGTGAGGCTGTGCTGTGCTGCTGGTGCTGCTTAACCCACCCAGCCACTTGCCTGAGCACTTGTTCTGAGCTGCTTCCAGGAACAAGGGGGTGAAGGTTGGTCCACTCACTCTCTGGCTCTTTCCTTTCTTCCCTGCAGCTTTTGCAGCTGTTAGTAAATGCTCACCAGGAGCAAAGGGAAGGAGAGGAAACTCATTCTGCACCAACACGTTATAGGAACCACAAAACCTCTCTGACACTGCCTGGAACAAAGCCAGCAGTGCAACAGAGAGCGCCCATTCCTTCACTCCTATTTCTGTAAGCTAATCAGATGGCAGGCACAGAAGTGCTCACAGACACAGCCAGCCCACAAAGCCACAGGAAGACATGTCACTGTCTGCCCTGGCACTTGGCCACATCGCTGCTCAGATCCTCCAGACTCAGGTCTGAGCTGCCCAGGAAACCGCTCTCACTCAGGGTCCTCAGCTTAGGACACCCCACGTGGGATCTGATTTTATTTAGAGGAGAGAGTGTGCCAAGGGGGCCCATGGAAACCCGGCCTCCCTTGACTAACAACGCTACTTGGCACCCTGGGAAGCTGGCAGTACCAAGGCTCTTCCCCTCGGATGGAAGATGCTCTGCTCCTCCCATCTCCCTTGACTGTTCTCACCCTTCTGCTGGCTTCAGTTCTATTGCTCCTTCTGGAGAGGACCCCACACGGTATCTGAATCACAAGTGTGCCAGGAGTTTGCACAACAGGCTACTTTGTGCTTTAGCAACCCCTGATGTTTGATTTGACCTGAACAGCACGTGGGAGGATGGCAAATGCTCTCAGAGAAGTGAAAAGGCCCTGTGGGTTGTGTGTCTTGCACAGCACAAGGGAACGTGGGGCATGCTGCTGTGTGTGCACAAACCCTCTCCCTGCTGCTCCTGGGCTTGCAGGTCTCCTCTGTTCACACTGTTTTAGTGCTGCTTTCTTAGCTGCTGAGTTGACACCAAGAAATGCATTATCAGTGCTGCCAACCCAGGGAAACAAGGGAACTCCTGTCCAAGAGAGATGGAAACCTACAGAAGCCCTGGTGTGCACAAACAAGGGTCAGCTGCCAGGTAAGACAACGGGTGCTGATCACAATAAGCTAACCAGGCAAGATGCAGGCTGTGAAATCCATCTCATGGACAGATATCCAACGACTTTAAGTCAGGGCAATGGGTAGGACCTGGAGCAGAGGAGGTTCCATGGAACCATAGGGAAAAACCTTGTCACTGTGAGGGTGAGGGAGCCCTGGGCCAGGCTGCCCAGAGAGGCTGTGGAGTCTCCTTCTCTGGAGAGATTCCAACCCACCTGGATGTGTTCCTGTGGGATTCAGTCTGGGTGACCCTGCCTGGCAGGGCAGTTGGACTAGAGGGAGGATCCTTTGAGGTCCCTTCCAACCCCTAACACTCTGTGACCCTGTAACAGGTTTAAGTTTTAGGCACCTCCTGGCCAGAAAGCCAAATGAGAGAACACGAATGAAGCCACTGTTAGGACTTGTTCCAGGTGGCCAACAAGCACAGAGGCTCACAGATCAAAGCCCAGCTTCGTATGAAATAACATCCTGGCACTGGCAATTCCTGTGACTGAGCAACAGCAAACACATCACAGGATGGGGCCTGGTGAGGACGGGAGGCACTGAGCCTGGTTACTGACCAACAGTGGCAGTTTCAGAGAAAGAACGACAGGAGCCACGACCAAAGCTCAGACAGCCCGAGCCGAACACCCAGAGACAGGCAGCAGGCAAGGCAGGACAGGCCAGGCCAGCTGCTGCACGGGCCGCTCCCACTGACCTGGGTTTTGCTTGGCGCTGGAGGAGGCACCTTGCTCTACCTTGGCTTTCTTCTTTTTTGCAGAGGAGTCAGAAGGCGGCGCTGGGCGTTTCTCTACTGCGGGTGTGGACAGGGCACGCTTCTTGAACAGCTCCCGCTCCCTCAGCAGGCTGGGGTCCATAGTGCTGCCGAGAGCCACAACGAACCGAGTCTGAGACGGGTCTCTGAGCCAGCGCGGTGTTCGGGAGCAGAAACACCGGCTCGCGGAGCTGCGAGCGCCGGGCCTGCGCCCCTCTCTCCCCCCGGGCGTCCCGGCACTGGCACCCCCGAGGATGCCAAGCGCCAGAACGGGACCCCCGCCCCAAAGCGACCCCGGGGGGCGGGCGGGGCTCGCGAGCGGCCCTCCAGCCCCCGGCAGCGGGGAGCGCAGCCCGCTGCCCAGCGCCGGCCCGCCGGCCCCCGCCGCCAAGCGCGCCCCTTCGCACCGGCCACGCCGGGGGAAACTCCGGCAGCCAAGGGAGCGCCCGCCCGGCCCGCGGCGGGCAGGAGCCCGGCGGAGCCGCCCCCGCGCCCGGGCCGGAGCCTCCCCGCCCAGCACGGCCCGGCGGGCGGGCAGCTGCGCCGCGGGGACACAGGCAGGGCCGCCGCTCCCCTGCCCCGGGACGGGCCGCCCGCCGCCTCTGCCCCCCCGCCCCGCTCCCCCCCGGGGCGCCAGGCCGGACCGCGGCCGCTCCCCCCTTCCCGTCAGGGCGCCGGGACGGGCCGCCGCCGCTCCCCACCCCCCGCACCCCTTCCCCTCAGGGCGCCGGGCCGGCGCTGCCCCCCCCGCCCCCCGGGCCGCCCCCCCGCCGCCGCTCACCCGCCCGCCGGAGCTCGAGGCACAGGCCAAGCGCCACCTCGCCCCCTTATTGGCCCGCACCGCCTTCCCGGCAGCCCCCGCGCCACGCCCCACCCCGGAAGTGGGCAGGCCGTCGCCATGGCGACCGCCCGGCCCGCTGCCGTGGCGGGGCCGCCGCCGGCTCCCGGCGCTGGGTCCGGTGTCTTTCCGGGTGTTTTAATAACAACGAGTTTCACACAGTGAAAACGCGTCACGCAGCGGAGAGAGCGGGAGGAGCCGGCCGCAGGGAGCAGGCGCGAGGGGCAGGGGCCCGCGGGCGGAGCGGGGAGGCGGCGCGGGGCCGCGCTCAGCCGAAGATCCCGCGGCTGGGCCCGGCTTTGGGTTTCTTCGCCTGGGGCGGGGGCTGAACGGGCACCGCGGCGCTGCCGAACCACTCCGGCACCTTCCGCTTCGAAGGGGGGTGGGAGGCCTGGGGAGAGAAAAGCAAGATCAGGACCAAGGCCCAACACACACGGCTGCTGCCCCTGTAGCACACGCCTGAGGGGACAGCGCCCTGCCCCAGAGAGGCGAGGGGGGAGCTGCTGCTGCCTTCCCCCAGTGCTAGTGAGACAGAGGAAACCATCCCCACAAACACAGCAGGGGGTGCCCCCAAGGCACCTTTCCTGCAGTCCTTCCCTCTCCTCACACCTGTCACAAGCTGTGCAGGACTCAGGGCTGATGGCATCAGCCCCTGCCCCACCCGAGGAGAACCTGACTGCTCCCAGCACAGAGCTGGAGGTAGTCTCACCTCGGGCTGAGAGTCAGCAAACAGCTCCTCCTCCTGAGGAGGGGGGCAGGCTGAGTGCAGGAAGCCAGCTCTATGAGTTTCCACGTGAGGAAAGGCAGGTGTTGGATGTGCCACAGCATGAAACCTCAGCCACACACACCACAGTCAGTGCAAAGGCTGCATTTTGAAGGGTTGGGGTGGTTTTTTGGAACTAAATGAGTCTGTTTATAACTAGAGTTCCAACCCCTCTGCTGAATGAGATCTCTAGCTGTTTCTTACCATAAAATCGGAGCAAGTCAAGTGTGTCCATTCTGAACACAAGGGAACTGGAACTTGTACCTTGGGCTTTTTTGTAGCAGAGAAAGAGACTCCCTCCAGCCCTCCCACAACTGCCAAGCTTGCAACTGTGTGTGTGTGTGTGTTCCTGTCTTGTTCTCTTTGTTTGGGTTTTGTGTTTTGTCTTTACAGTTAGCAATGGCACAGTGGGTACAGAGGTACTAACTCCTGATTTGTGTGTCCTGCCTGCTGGCTGTACGTTGGGACACCCAGAGCTGAGCTTGTTTGGAATCAGCTGCCCCCCTGTGCTGCCCAGAGCAGCGAGTCTGGAGCCTGCTCTGTTACAGGAAGAAGTCTGTTTACCGAAGGCACTACCTGCAGCCCGGGGCGCTCTGCTCCTTCCTTCCAGGTGGGAGGTGTGGAGTTACCCTGTGAAAGCAGCAGAACGTCAGGCTGTTAGAATCCAAGCACCTTCATCAGCAGAGCTAAAAGCTCTTTGCTACAGGGCATTCCTAGAACCAGGGTATCTTTCCGAAGGACTGCTGGGATTAGCTTGTGCAGTTCCCTCATTTGTGGAATATCACTTTGATTTCTAATCACATTACAGCTGTTAATAGCTCCAGCAGCTAGCAGGAGCAGGAGAGCAGCATCATTAGAGCTCATGCAATTAAAGGTGGCTCAGATCCAGACACTGCTGAAACAAAACAGCACTCAGGGACACAAGGAACAAGCGACTGGGTAACAAGGCAAGGCTTGAGAAATGGTTTGAGCCACAGTTCAGGAAGCCAGCCCCAAAGCCTGTAAGGTTTGAAATCCTAGTGCATGCAGTTAAGATTTAGAAGGATTGGGAGTCTGGGATTTCTTGTACCATCCCAGCTGGAACCACACAGTGCCAGGTGGCTTTTTACTGTGAGGTGCTGCTCTGGGACTTGGGAGACACCAGGAGGCCAGCGGAGGGCTCAGAACACTGGCCTGGCCTCTCCCCAACAGCCCCTTGTTTCCAGAGAAGTCTCCCCAGTGAGTCAGGCTCATGGCACTCCTCTCAGGCTACACCCAGCAGTTTCAAGCAGCAGACAGATGTTTCTGGCAGGCATTGCCTCTGGCTGTTGTATGCTCTCAGCATCTCTGCTATCACAGTAAGAACATCCCTTTTCCCACATCAGGTACCAACACAGTGAATCAGGGCAAGAGCACAACATGGGCTCAGTGCCTGGAAAGGATCCAGCTTCCCAGACCTCATACCAGGCAGGATTTGGAATTTCAGCTTCTTCCTCCACTGCCCTGGTTACTGGAAATGCAGGACTTTACAGAGGGCCTTTTGCATCCCTATCCCGAAGGGCTGGGCAACAGCAGACACCCTTCATCCCTCCTGAGGTCAGGATCACACCACAGTTTGATTGTCCACAGTGGTGCACCTGACCTTCCTGGGCTCCCTGACCAGGGCTTCCTGGAATCACAGAGTGCTTTGGGTTGGAAGGGACCTCAAAGCCCATCTAGTTCCACCCCTGCCATGGGCAGGGACACCCTCACCAGCCCAGGGTGCCCAAAGCCCCATCCAACCCGGCCCTGAGCCCTGCCAGGGACCCAGGGGCTCCCCCAGCCTCTCTGCGTGCTATGGCAGAGATAAGCAGACAGTCCAACATGGAGCAGGTGACTCAGGTGACACATAACAGGTCACAGGTAGAGGCTGCACAGGGCAGCCCTTCCCTGGGTCAGTACCTCCTGAGGGGAGCCCTCTGGTTCTGCTCCAAGCATCGGTCTCAGAGGAGGGGGCAGCAGTTCTGCTCCAAGCAGAGGGAAAGATGGATTGTGGAGATGGGACACTAAGCACTGCTTGGAACAGCAATGACCTGAAAGGGCTTTTAGTCTGCTCCTAGAAAAAGGAAACATTCTTTTCCACAGAAACACAGTTTTGTAGCTTCTTTTACTAACCTTTTCTTTACTCCACAAGGCATTTTCCCTGCTTGCTTGATCTGCTCCTGCTTTTTCCTGCTGCCCTTCTGGCCACACCAACATCCTCCTGACAGAGCCATCCTGTGGCTTCTCCCTAGCCTCCTTCTCCAGTAACACAATAGTCATCCTGATGAGATATGTTTCAATATCTGCAGGAACAAGTTGCCTGATGGCTTGAATTTTGGTGGTATCTTGGAAAAAAAAAGAGCAGCACAATATTAACAGGGTTTTTTAATCCTCTTGCCCCTTGTTTAGGTTTCTCTTGTTGCAAAGCATGGCAGTTCTCCCTCATTAAAGCACAGGATTAAGCCATGGAAAAACAAACCTGTGATAAAACATACACACATGCTGTATAAGAAGAGAGGTCATGAGCTCCTGGGGTGAATCCCTGCCTCGTGAGCACTCACACAGACTGTCCATGAATTTAGTCTAGAACATCAGGATTGCCTGCAACTTGCATGCCCTTTGAACTGCCTTCCCTTGAGAGGAAGGCTGTTTAGTCCTGGCCAAAAGGCCTCTCTGCTTTCTTCAATGCAGTGCCACGCCAGTTCTCCCTTCCAGCATGCCACTGAGTTCAAGAAAGCAATCCAAGAGTGTGGCTGAGCCCAACTGCTGCTGAAAAGGCTCATTAATCCATGAGAGGACAAGAGAAACTAAGCTGGCAAGTCAGCCAGCTCTGCCAGCGTAAGCAATTAAGCTGCTAGGACAAGACTGGACTTCAGGTCACTCTGTCTCAGAGCCACAAGTCAGCACACTTGTCTTCAGCTTCTGAAGCTTCTTCAGCTTCACCTGGGCACCAGCTGACAGCAGTAAGAAGGAGAACTGCTTCTCCTGCCTTTCTCAGCCTCCTCAAACCAACCTCTCACAGAAGTCACACAGGGGCAATCTGCAGCTGCTAGTCAGCATGTTCCCAGTTGATACCAGTGCTTACTGGAAGGCTCTGTCAGGCTCACTGTTCCCAAAAGCATTTGGGGAAATGCAGGTTTAAGATGCCTGAACCTTTCCACCAGGCATACAGTTGAGAGAAAAGGCTTGCCAAGGGCTCCTCTCTCTTGCTCTATCAGGACCCACGACAGCCTCACTTCACATGACCTCGGGAGGAAAGCAGTGCCCCCGGCGCGGCCACGCTCTGCTGTGCCACAGCAGCACACCACCCAGAAACAGCAGGTTGTCCCCAGAAGCAGCAGCTGAGCTGCCAGCCTGCACACACTCCCAGGGCTGTGGGGCTCACCCGAGTCGATGGGGGGGTTCCGGATGACACGGGCGATGAGCTGTCGGACCGCGGGGGTTAAGCCCGCCCGCTCCAGGCTGAGAGGGTAACCAGCCTGCATCGCCTGCAGCACGTGAGCACCAACCTCCGACAGCGGCAGAGACCTGCTCTGGCTGATGGACCTCTAGGGAGACAGGCAGAAGGAGTTCAGATGGCAAGAGGGCCTGAAACACAGCCCAAAGCTCAAACCTCACACCCAGTCAGGGGATAGCGGCACGCAGTGCGGCAAAGTGCTCCGAGACACGGGGCTGCTGCTCCTAACATTCAACTCATTCCTTTCCCAGCTTGGAAAGAGCTTTCTTCTCTTGAGGCTACCACTCCTCAGCTTGAGTGCAACATCTCTGCTTCAGCTTGCTGCAGATGAAGAGAGGTTCCACACCAGAAGGGTGCTGTGCTGGCAGCTCACACCCCTTGTGTCACACTCACTGCCATCCCCTCACCATCCTGTGCCAGCTGAGAGGAGATGGGACAAGGGGCAATGGGCTCAAGCTGCCCCAGGGCAGGGTCAGCTCAGCTGGGAGGGCAAAGTTCTTCCCTGGCAGAGCTGTGGGGCTGTGGCACAGGCTGCCCAGGGAGGGGGCTGAGTCATTCTCACATCTGTTAGACAGATGTTTTAAGAGAAGAATTCATCTCAGACAGACATCTCCCTTCCCCCACCTAAACCTGTACTTTTCAAGGGGAGGCTTCCAACTGATTGTCTTCCTTGAAAGAACAGGTTTCTCCCAAGAAACTCCTCCAGTTCCTCCCCAGACAATACACACACTGTGTGTATGTATCATCGTCAGGATTAATGGATACAGAGCATCCAGCAACCCGCTAATAATGGCACAACTGTTCCAGCTGTTAATCAGTCCCCAGGTACACTTCTACCTCAGGGGCTGCCTGGCACAGTTACCTACAGAAATACTCCAAGCAGATCTCCTATCACAGAATTAAAAAGCAATAGAGACAAGGATAGCAAAGCAGCTCCCAAGGCTCATCTTCACAGGGCACGGTGCCTGTGTAGCCACTTGCTCTGGGCACCCTGTGCCAGGGCCTCCCCCCCTCAGAGGGAAGAATTCCTTCCTAATGTCTAACCCAACCCTGCCCTCTGCCAGCTTGAAGCCATTGCCCCTGTCCTGCCCCTGCACTCCCTGGTGAAAGCCCCTCTCCCACTCTCCTCTAGGACCCCTTGAAGTACTGGTGGGCCAACATTAAGTCCCCCCAGACCCTTCTCCAGGCTGAACCAGCCCACCTCTCTGAGCCTGTCTTCACAGCAGAGGACCACTCCAGCACTGGGCAGAGGATTTAAGAGACTTTGCAAGTTCCCCTCCTCTAGACAGAGTATTGTAGTTCTCAAAGAGAAAGGGATGACCCCAGGGAAGAGCTTACCACAGAGAGGTTCTTCTCTTGTAACAGGATATACGTGACATGCTCTGAGGGAGAGAGGGCTCTAGCAGGCTTCCAGGGAGATGCTTCTTTCCAGACTTGAGATCCAGAGGTGGGGAACACATCCATCTAAGTGAGACAACGAGGATTTATCGTAGTCATAGAACGGGCAGGGCTGGAAGGCACCTTAAAGAGCATCCAGTCCCACCCCTGCCATGGGCAGGGACACCTCTCACCAGCCCAGGCTGCTCAAGGCCCCATCCAACCCGGCCTGGGACACCTCCAGGGAGGGGGCAGCCAGCACCCCCCTGGGCACCCTGTGCCAGGGCCTCACCCCCCTCACAGTGAAGAATTTCTTCCTAAGATCCAATCTAAATCTACCCCTTCCAATTTAAAACCATCCCCCTCATCCTGTCCCTCCAGGCCCTTCTAAGAAGTCCCTCCCCAGCTTTCCTGCAGCCCCTTCAGGGACTGAAAGGTGCTGTAAGATCTCCCCTCAGCCTTCTCCTCTCCAGGCTGAACCACCCCAGCAATCTCAGTCTGGCTTCACAGCAGAGCTGCTCCAGCCCTCTGATCATCTTAATGGCCTCCTCTGGCCCCACTCTAACAGCTCCATGTGCTTCTTATGTCCTTCCATACCCCAAAGCTGGACCCAGCACCCCAGTTAGGGTCTCAGGGCAGAGCAGAGGGGCAGAATCCCCTCCCCAGACCTGCTGCCACACTCCTTTGGATGCAGCCCAGGACACATTTGGCCTTCAGGGCTGTGAGCTCATTGTTGGCTCATGTGGAGCTTCTCCTCCACCAGCACCCCAAGTCCTCCTCTGCAGGGCTGCTCTCCAGCACCTCCTCTCCCAGCCTGTGCTGGCCCTGACCCAGGTTCAGGACCTTGCAGTTTAGAAGCATTACATCCTGGTGACAACCAACACATCTCCTTCCCCTTAACTAAGGTTACCTGAAATACTGGGGTAACTGGAGTCATTTGTCTCCATGGAGCTGAGTGTTGACCCCAAGTCCATATCCCACCTTCTGCCATCATGATGATCCCAAGCTGGGCTTGGGACTTGCCAAAAGACCCCAAACCACCACAGAAAACAACCCCAACAGTGCCCAGGTCACCACTCCTTAGATGCTGCTTGTGACAAGACTATCCCATCAGGTCTGCCTGTGGCACTGGGGCTCAGCACAGCTAATGCCACACCAGCCTTTTTCACCAGAGGGCTTCCAGCCAAACCCCAGAACGCTTTTGGTCCCCACTGCTGAATTCCAACAGCTTTCTGTGAAGCAGGGAGATGCTCTGCAGAACCCTCTCAAGCACTGCAGAGAAGTAGTACTGCTGCTGCACCTGCTCTCTAGACCAGATAAATCCCTCTAATGACTATGTAAATCTCCAGTTAAGATCCTTAAAGCACAACTGCTTCATACTTCCCCTAATCCACTTGCTCCACAACCTCTCCACAGCAGACACCAGATACTCTGCCTGGCCAGAAGCTTGACCTTTATAAAGACATCCTGGGCTTTCCCAGTGACACCACCAGTCTGGAAGGGCAGCCTGGTCCCAAAGCTGTCCCCAAGTAGCACAGCCAGACTTGGCAGACCCATTCATACACAGGCTGGCAAGTTACACTGCCATCCTGGGATGGAATAGCTGTGAGGACAGTCAGCTCTGCAGGACAAATCCAACAGGCACTGACCAAACCATGTCTTTGAGGCTCTTGTAAATCAGCAGCCACATGCAGCCATACCTGCAGGTCATTCACTTGGCAGAAGTCCTTAATTTCAGCCAGAAGAGGAGCCAACATTACAGACTTTGCTTGTGATACACCATCAATTCTCTTCACGTTCTCCACAGTCGTGGGCCTGGTTCAGGATGAAGAATAACACACCATGGAAGTGTCCTGTGCCAGTGCTCTGAAACATCGTCAGTCTGACTGACAGGCACTTAGACTCCAGGGCTATCAGGCAGGACTTCAAACTCTCATTACTCTACCTTCATCACCTCTGCAACTAATTAAAATCACTGTGCACTTCTCTACCATGAAGCTTGGCCACAGCAAAACCTTGGCTGCCTCGTGCCACAGAAGATCACCTAACCACGTCTGTCTGGCTTGCTGTTAAGTCCTGGTATCATCCACAGGACAACACAATGCACATTCCAAACACCACATCTACTGTCTTTTAGTAGCTGGGAAAGGCACTCCAGATGGATTACCCAACTGAGCTGCCCACACCACCTTCTCTTGTGAGGAAGAACAACCCCAATGCCAAGGTTCTGCCATCCTTCCATAGGATGCAACAGCAATGCTAAATTGTGCTTATTGTTTGACACTCCAGAGCCACCCATGCAAGGTCAGGGACAGCTCCTGATCCTTACCAGGAGACAGGCACACTGAAATGATTAACACACACTGGGGAAGCAGCTGGAAACGTAAGGATTAGTAACACCACCACACAGCTTCACCCTCTGACTGGTCGATCTGACAGGAGCTTTGGCTACCAAGACAGGCCATGTAGGCATAGGGGGGGCTTTGAACAGAAACTGGGATGAAGCAGCCAATCTGATGTCAATAACTGACACCAGGAGGAGAGCTGCTCCTCTGCAGGGAGGTGTGATCTCCCAGCAGCAGCAGAAAGGGGATTTACAGCCCGGCTGGCAGCCGCCCCGCTCCGTGCTACGTGTGTGTGTGCTGGCTTCACCTTGCCCGGGCCATCTCCACCAGGATCTTGTTGGTTGCCAAGACAGCTGGAGGAACTTCCTTCTCATTAGCCACCTTCTGTCGAGCAGTCAGCAGCCTGCTGTACAGAGCAGCCTGGGAAGAAAGAGCCAGATTCTCATCAAGCAGCTCTAGATCCTTTACGCAGGTCAAATTAACAAGAGGAGATGATGTAGCCTGACCTATTAATCCATCTTAGCACACTCAAACCCTCTTCTAGGCCTTTTATTCATGCTATCTCTGCAATACGAAGAGCCTCCCTTTCCCAAAAGCTTACCTCTAGTTCCTTCTCTCGGGATGGAACCGCAGGTTCTGAGGGCTTTGAAGGAGATGTCATCACAGGTGAGCGCTTGGCAACACTAAAAAAATAATGAAGAAGGGTCACACAGGCCCTGTGTTAAATCTGTTTATTCAGGAGCTCTGCACAAGGCTGTGGGAAAGCAGCAGCTCAGCTGCTTCTGCACAGCCAGGCTGTGGTCTGGGCCCCTGTGCTGGCACTGCACTCGTACAGTGCATGAGCTGCTTGGGGCAGAATCAGCAGTATCCCACATGCAATAGATATTCCTCTGTGCCTGGTCCTGTACCTTAAAAACAGCCTCTGACCGTCCAAAGCTCAAGCAGATGTGCTGTTCTGTGGCACAAACCCACTGACATGCCTGCCAAGAGCCAGATTCCCAGCTCGTCACGACACCGCGTTCTTACGAGCGCCTCTGCATCCCGGCTGTTCTGACAGCATCCCACAAGACCACACCTCCTGCTTTCCCTCCACAGCTAACATTAACACAGGCCAGGGAGAGGACTGACTAGTAACTTCACAGGCAGCAGTGACAGGGACACAGCTGCTGTGCTGCCAGCAGAAAAGGCTGATGTTACCACTCAGCACACCTGCCCTGCCAGCAGCCCCACAGCCACCGGTCCTGGGGCACATGTATCCAGGGACACTGACCCCTGACTACACTGCAACAGCTGTTAGCAGACAAGCTGGAGTAAAAGCCTCCTCTCCTAAGGGAACTGTGAAGTAACTGTAGGAGTGTAGCTGTCCCTACAATCACTTTCCCTCACACAGCCCAGTGGTGATTAGTCAGCTCAGGTGACACAGCCTGTCCTGGTGTCCAGCAGCGCCAGGCTGCTCAGCTGAAGGAGAAGTGGAACTGCTTTCATTCGAGGTGCCACTCAAGCCAGGAACACACATTCCTTATGTCTGCTTTCTGGAGAGAGCTCCTTTTATTTCTTTTGACCTCAGGGAGCCTCACACTTCATCTCTGTCTTCTCCAGACTAGTACAGAAAGGCAGAAGCCGTGCTGGCTGCCAGTGCCTGCACAAGGCATGCCACCACTCCCCCCAGCTTTCAGAGGAGTCACAACACCCCCACTCGTCTGCCTGGCCCAAACCCCACCAGTATCAGCCATCACACAGGAGACAGCAAGCACCAGAGACCTGAAGCAGCCACTCTGACCCTGCTATTGCTTCGTTTTATCAGCACCAGCTAGTTTTTTTTCTTGCTATTGAGTTTGAATTAAATCACAGAATCACAGGGGTTGGAAGGGACCTCAAGAGATCCCTGAGTCCAACCCCCTGCCAAAATACTAGTGAGAAAGTCCACACTTCACCAACCAGTACAACTTGCCCACAACACACTACGAGTACAATGAAACTTCAACACACCTTGCCTCTAACACCACCAAGCCTGTGCAGGGTTGTGCTACTCCAGTGTTTTGGTACATAACACAGCCTACCACAAGGTCAGTGCCTGGTTTTCCAAGAGGTATTTTCATCTCACATTTTCATGGTCGATTCACCAAGGAGAAGGCTGATTTTAAGGATGGTTCTACAGCCAACAGCCCTATTCAGAAATGAGGTAATTCCACTCTGATTTCAAAAGCCATACCTCTTGAGTGTGTTACTGCTTCTTGGAGGAGTCGTGACTTTCCTCTCACATGAGAACATCTCGTACAACGACATCTGGACAGGAAAAGAAACAAGCTCTGATTTACCAGTCTTCCCACTGAAGTTGCCATTGCAGCAAACCCTTCATTTGGGACACTAAATAGGCCAGAAAGGTGTTTTTTTTTTCCCCCAAACAGAGCACAGAATGGATGACAGACACAAGAGGAGCTGTGCTTCTACAGACCTGCTTGACCGGTGACTGCGCTGGTCCTCTGGCGTCTCGGGGATGCTGAGTTGAGATCACAGGAGAGGTTCTACTGCTGTGATAAAACCAGGAGCTCAGTCACACCAAGTCATTTCAAAGCCGTTTGCTAAGCAAACTGGTCTTGGGCAACTCAGAAATTCTCATCAATTTTAACTATAATTGCCACTCTCAGGAAAATCCACCGAGAGCTTCAGAACGTCTGACAACCTCAGCCTGAGCAGACAGCCACCCTGTCTTACTGAAGGGGAGTAAGGTTTTGCCTGACAAGAATGGGATTTGTGGCAACACTTGCTAAAGGTTCAGTTTGAAAGCTGTGATCACTGGACAAAGCCTGAGTGCCAACTTCCCCCTGCACACTCAGCGTGCAGACCTGCTGCTGCTGCTTTCCATTTCATAAGTACCTTTCTTCCTTCTCAGACCTGCAGCCAGCAGCTGAAAGAGCCACAACAGCAGGATATTACAAGACAAAAGAGAATTGCTACTTAATCATTACTCAATTTACTGGGTTTTCTTTCAACATTAAGGCAATCTAGACACCAGCAGAGGCTCCCAAGGCCAGCACTGAAGAGCTTTCAAACAGAATTTCTTGTCATAACAAACCTCTGCAACCTCTGGTTCAGCATCTTTGACTTGCAAAGGGTCAGAGAGAGTCTTTGTCAAGACCAACATAGCACTTGTCATTAAATATAACCAGAAGATTACAAGCAGAGCTTCCCATGCTTTTTTCCCTTAGAGCTACATGCTCTGACAGCAAATACCTGAGCAGGTCTGAAAAAGCACCCCAGACAAATTCACTGAGACTTTAAATCATTGACATTCCCACCAAGAAACACAGCAGCTCCTACCCAGCACTGCCCAATCGATTCTTGTTTGAAAAGAGCCTCTTCTGTTTCATTCTCAGCTTCGAATTTATGAGAGAGCAGCTCCAGTGTGTAACTGGGCAAGGAAGTTCTCAGCTGCTCTATCAAACCTCAGGGTTTAGCTCATCAGTATGAGGAGCAACAGAAGCCTTGAGAGACCTGGCACTATGGCTTGCCTTTGGCTGACGACTTTCTCCTGGAGGACGCATCACCACCACGTGCTTGCAGGCGACCCGCAATCAGTCGAGATGCTCTTCTGACTGGCTGTGGTAGTCAGAACCACATTTCTACTGCACTTCTCCACTACATACCCCAGTTAAACAACCATCCCCTGAGCTCCACTGTAACAAGGCACTGTCAGACTGAAGCTGAGAGTCACATGCTCTCTGGGGAGCCAGACAACACATCGCCTTTCACACCAGCAGCGGACAGAGGTGTCCAGCCAGGCACCCACTTGGGGGTTTTGTTACCATCCTGCCTAAGGGAAAGCTTTGGCTGGAAAACCAAGCCCAGGCAGTCTCCTGTGCAACCCCACCATCTCCAGAAGCAGGCTACAGAAAGGCACCACGCCTCAGGAGAACGTGTGCACTATCATTACCTCCTAGGAGTTTTCTGCAGATTAAGGTCTTCACTGGACTGTAAGAGGAGACTTGGATTTGAGGCAGATCCAGCCTTTTGCAGCCAATTCCTACCCTGTAAGAAATAAGTCCCATGGCTTAGCCAGGACTCAGAGAAGCTCTGTTTGATGGGTGGTTGCACATCAAAGAGTACCTTCTGGGTAAGCACACACGTGGTCACAAACTTGTTATGGCCAGAGACTTCTCTGAGGAATCCTTCCAACACCAACTGGTGGCAGAGCGACTTCCACCAGTTCTCTGGCCAGTCCTTCCCACTGCCAAAGAGAGGGTGTTTGCGGTACCTGTCTGGCAGGCGCTGGGAATACTGAAATGATTGAAACAATCTGTCAGATTTCCCCAGTCCTTGTGAAAGACAGTTCCAAACACAACCAGTGAGCCAACACCCGAGATGCACAGAGCATGTCCTCCAGAACACTGCTCCACACAAGAGCTTGGATCACAGAATGACAAGGTTGGAAGAGGAAACGAAAGCTCCAGCCTCAGCCAGAAGAGCTTTAGAATCTCCCCTGAATACCTGGGTTGGCATTCAGAGCTTTAACAGACACCTACCACAAACCTACTCAAAACCACCCCCAAAACACAGGGCAGCTCCACAGGAGGCAAACAACAGAAACTACTTCTAAGCTGGGTTCTGGGGCTACAGAGAGCAGAACATGGTGCTGTGCAGGAACACAGAACCACGATGGCAAACAGCTGGGAGACAGGAACTGTCCCCTAGCTGTGTGCACTTAAAATAAAATACAAGGTGCTCAGGAGGGTCAGTGTTTTATGGCTGTGGCCTGCTTGCTGCACAGGAAGTGCTGATGAGCAGCTTCAGGTTTAGACCAACTCTCTACACACCCCCACGCACCCCCATTTCCCCGCTGTACGGTGTGGCCATGCAGAGGGACCCTGCCACTGCCCCTCCGCTCTCAGCACTCACACAGGAGTGTTGAGTGTCACTTACAGACCCTCGGAGAAACAGGATGGGCATTTTAGTTCCAAACTTCTCTTCCAAGGCACTGACTGCAGAGAGCAGCTGATGGGATTGCTTCCCAAAATCCTGTAAGTCACCCTCTGTTTCGCTGGAGGCAGGAAAGCAACAGGCTCTGCAACACAGAACAGCAAGTTCAATGCACACACAAACCACAGCCCATCCCCTGCCTTCAAATGTGTCCTGTCAAGTGATAACTAAATAATACACACTGAGTTACCTGAATGTGAACAGCTGAGTATGTTAACATTACAAACTAGGCCTGCAAACACGACACCAAGTGAAGGACCAAATCACAACTCCCCAGTCCAACAATAAGCAGCTCCTCACGGTGCCTGCTGTGGCAGAACATTGCCTCAGCAGTCTCTTAAATTCAGGGATCGTGGCAGGGTTTTTTTTGGGGTGGGGGGCTGTGGCAGAGGAGGGAGCTACAAGGAGCAGTGAGAAGCTTCCCCCAGCCCCACAGAGCCAACCCCAGCCGGGCTCAGGGCCAAGGCTGAGCCCAGCAGCGCCGGTCACAGGCCCTGGGAATCACCCTGAGCAGAAACAGCCTATTGCCTCCCCTGCCCAGCTGAGCAGGGCAGGGACAGAGTAGTTTTGGTGGGTGTCTGGCCTCCAGCCAGGGCCAAACCACCACAACTGCTTTAGGCATAGGTGACACTTCTTTAATTGCACCTATCAGCAAAGAGACTGCCACCTGTTTTGCTGGGAAAACCCAGAAGGAAAAAGCAATCCCATTAAAAGACTTTTTAGGGTTTGTTAATGCTTTTGTTACATCAGGCAAAGAAAGAGTTACTGGCAGAGATCACCATGAAGGAGGAGGAAAAGGACAATGATCTGTTTGGAATGCCTGCAGCTCTGCACCACTGATTACACAGCTCTTCACTGGCGCAGCAACAAAGCCTGCAATGAGCTCTCCAAGTCTCCTCCTGTGTTTCAGCAGAGCCCAGGCAAAGACCTATTAATTCCTGAGTATATGCAAGGCCAACACACTTCCAGAAAGCCAGGCAGCATGAGCATATTGTCTCCAATCAGGAAGCATCACGCTGCCAGCAGGAGGGAATCCTTCATCATAACCTCAGGGGAAGCACATACATGTGCACAGGGAAGACCAAGGAAGGTGTTTCCCCTCATCCTCATCACTACAGAGCCACTGGCTGCCCTTCAGCCCATCTGTGCTACTACTAGCAAGGCTGAATCAACTTATGCTCCAATGGGAGAACAGCTGCCTTAATGCTCAGACCACTTACCCTCCAAATGTTTTCTTGTGGGAAAGTCCTACCAGGATGTGAACTGATGAACAAAAGCTTATTTCCCAGCTTAAGACCACTGATTTCCTCACAGGCCTTCCCATAGCCTGACTTGGAAATCAGAAGCTGCCTCATGGCTTGCTGAGCTCTTTAGGAGAGGCAGTTGTGCCAAGCTAAACCTCAGGACGAACATCTGCAGAGTAGGTCAATTCTAGGCCACTTGTCTCAGAAGTCAGCCAGTGAGAACATAACCTCTTGTATCAGGGAAGAAAGCTTACCTGGACCTGCAATTATCACAGCATTCTTCTGTGCCCATGATGCCAGAGGAAACCTTCCGGAGCTGTTTGTCTTCAAAATGAGACAGGATGATTCTACTCAAGGGAATGTAGGGAATTAAATCAGACACCAAGACCTCACACACTGAATCTGCTGCAGAAAGGGGATCTGAAATCAGCATGGCTAATTAATTCATCAGGGAGCCAATTATTTGCCCATGACTCCTCTACAGAAAAAGGGGTTTTTTAAAAAAAGTAACCAGAGATACTTGAAGTCTCTGTATAAACACACTGAAGGGTGTGCCTGATACCCCTCTGCAGCCCCACACAGGCTGGCAGAACACGCTGCAGTTACAAGACGTGTTGGGCCCGTGGCCTGGAGCTGTGACCGAATCACGTTGCTCAAAGCCAGCTGAAAGACAAAGGGGAGCTCAGCTCCCAGTACTCACTTCCTCCTGCAGCTGCTGGACACCAGGTACTTCTCCATCTTTGCCAGCATGGTCAGCTTGTACAGCCGGAACCTTTCGGACTTGATCTCCATCAGAAGATGCCTGTCAGCCGAGAGGCAGAGGGGAGACCTGAAGTGCTGTCTGCTATTCCCCGGTCCCAGTCAACAGGCACCCAGCTCAGAATAGTCAGAGACCCAGACAAAACACCCTCCTAAAGCCAGATCCAAACTGCTCACCTCTTCCTCCACAATCTGGATCCTCACAGCACAGGGCAGACGTAGAAAAGCACCTTCCTAACACGTTCCTCACACTGACTGCTGTGCTAAGCAGGGCAGGAGAGGCAGAAAGCTTCCAACCTCACTGGCTACTAAGCCTCAGGAATCCACACCAAAAGGCACCCGGGCACACTCCTGGCTTGTGTTCTGTCTCAGTCACCCAACACCCCCAGGTCCTTCTCCCCAGCAGCTCTGCCCCAGCCTGTAGCGCTGCCCAGGGTAACAACACAGTGTCCCATGGGCAGGACTCTGCCCTTGGCCTTGCTGCACCTCATCCCATTGGTCTCAGCCCATAGATCCAGCCTGTCCAGATCCCTCTGAAGAGCCTCCCTACCCTCAGGCAGATTGACACTTCATGATCCCAGCTTAATGTCATCCACAAACTTACTGAGGGAACATTAGATCCCTCCATCCAGGTCATTGATAAAGACACTGAACAAGAGCGGCTCAGCACGGAGCCCTGAGGATCACCACTGGTGACTGGTCTCCAGCTGGGCTCAGCTCCATTCACCACTACTCTCTGGGCCCAGCCACCTCAACGCATCTTCAGAAAGCACCACTGGAAACAGAACGCTAGTGCAGGTACAGAGCATCTTCTCAGGAAGCATGGCACGCTGAGTTCTGCACCTGTGCAGGGAGGACTCTGCAGCACCCTGAGAAAACTTAGTTACCTCAGACCAAACCCACCCTCTCTTTTGGTACGCTCTGGCTACCCAAGGCAGTCATCTGCACAGCCTCTTACCTGTTAAAAGCCAAGTCTGTCGCAGTCCACAAGACATGGCAGGCAGCAGGGAGCCCATCACGACCAGCTCTCCCAATCTCCTGGTAATAGGATTCCATGTCCTTGGGGGCACCGTAGTGAATCACCAGCCGGATATCTGCCTTATTGATGCCCATGCCGAACGCCACTGTAGCCACAACACACTGGAAAACAGACACCAGGAGCTGACCCTTCCCAAGCAGCAGGGACACGCTGGATCAATGCTCACACACTTTATGGTACAGACTCCAAAATCGGCCTAAACCACAACTGCGCCGAGCTCAGGCTCAGCTTGCACACAGCCTGTTAAGCCTGGCTTTGGCCAGAGGATGAGCACAGGATGTTAAATATGGGAGGAACGATGCTTTGTGCTAGAGTGTTTCCAAGCAGTTCTGCTCCACAGGCACAAAAATCAATAGTGAAGAGGAGCACAAGAAGTCCTGGGATAACTCTCTGCCTGCTCAGCTGCAGGAGGAAGAAAGCAGCTCACAGAACTTGTGACAATGGTGTTTCCCCCCAGCCAGCCCCTCTGCTTTCCTCAGGTGCTGTGCACTTCTCAAAGACTTGAAGGAACTGGGAGCACAAGCCAGGAATCCTATCGGTGTCAGCACAGACCAACAATTTCCTGGCCCAGAACTGAAGACAGGTAGTAAACACACAGTGACGTTCCCAAACCCCTCTCCCCCCAGAAACTCCTACAAATAGGACCAGGTGGATGTAGTTTCCTCCCTACCTGGATTTCATCCCTCATGAACTGGTGGTGGACTCGCCTCCTCCGCTCGATCCCCATCCCGGCGTGGTACGCACCGCAGGCCACCCGCAGCTTCCCCAGCTCAGACACCACCTGATCCGTGGCCCTTCTTGAAGGGCAGTAGATGATAGTGGGGCCTTCAAACTCATACACAGAACTGCTGTAAATAGCAACATGTCAAGACACAGACCAGAAGCCGCCTTCCCGCAGTAAGTCTGACCCAAACCAGCTGAAGAGGCAAGGCAGCTTTCCAGCAACGCTTCTTGATGACTTAAACTCAAACCGATACCAGCTCGTCCACTGCCAAGCCTGTTCTTCCAGGAGGGATGTTTGCTGCTCTGGAGGTTATTTTGCAAAGTGCAGGAGGTTTTGGTTTCTGTAGAAGGGATAAGGTCTCCCAATTCCCTTACAGTCACCAGGAAATATGCTTTGACAGCTGCCACTTGGAAAGGCCAACATTTCCAGTGTGGTGCAGGTGAGTCATGAGAAATGCATGGATATTAGTACTGTTAATACACACTACCAAAACACCCAAGCACAGCTGAGGGAGCAGTAAGGCTAGGGGTAAACCCTTACCTTCCTTTCCTGGTCAGGAACTGCTTCAAATCCCTGAGGATATCTCCGCTTTGTCGCCCCACTTCCAAGTACAGGTTAGGCCTGTCAAAGCTCGTGCACGTGACCTGGGGGCTCCTCAGGCCCAGGCAGTTTGCTATGTCCTCTCTGATGG
The DNA here is from genome assembly GCF_964237585.1 of Gallinula chloropus. Lineage (NCBI taxonomy): Eukaryota > Metazoa > Chordata > Aves > Gruiformes > Rallidae > Gallinula > Gallinula chloropus. Next base: position 91,599,585 of record NC_140088.1, on the reverse strand, counting down.
ATGGACTTGCAGTTGCTGTTAAAGCAACGATGGGAACCTGCCACAAGAGAGGGGAAGGAAAAAGTCTCAGGGTTTGGTTTTCTTGACTAAAAAAAGTAAGCTCAAATGGCACACAAACAGGCACGTTAATCTGGTCAGGATCACTGATCTGCTCAGCTTTGAAGACTACCTGGCTTCCAGAGCTTTGGTCTATGCTGTTCAGGAAAGCAGAGAGGGGCAAAACAGTGGGGTTTATCCTGAATGGGTCCTTTCTTTCAGTACATCTTCAGTGAGTCTACAGTAATTGTCTCATGTGGTTGCCTAAGTTCAGGGAGCACAGTATGAGACTCCCAAGAGCAGCATGTAAACTTCAGGCCTAAATTTTCAAGCTTACCTGATAAATGCTTGTGGAATCTCTAGAGACCACAGTGGTTTGCTCTCACAAGCCAGTTTAAACAAATAAATCCCTCAATACTGAACCAGGAACCCAGAGCCATCATCTCCTACAGCATTAGGATCCAGAAGCTTCTAGCAGTCCAGGTTTTAGAACACCCTTTGAGCATGTGGAAAGCTCAGTCACTGACAGGGACTAACTCCAAACCAGCACAGTCAGTACACCCAGAGAGCAACACCAGGAGAGGGATACCTCAAACTACCCCCCAGAAGGAGACAGCACCCCTCTCCTGTGCTGGCAGGGAAAGGCATCAGCCCTCACCCAAGGCAGGGCTCTCTTCAGGCAGCCCAGGCGCCTGAAGGAATCCCTGAAGTCGTGGCCCCACTCGGACACACAGTGAGCTTCATCCACAGCGACGAGCGTGATACCTGTGGGCACAGACAGGGGACAGGCACCTCAGCAACACAACCGAATGGGAAAGCAACAGCCACTCCATTCCAAGCTTGCTGAGAGGGCACCAGCAGTCCTGCTTCACTTCTTTCCTTTCGGGAATATCTCCTGCTGTACTGACCCCCCAGCTGGACTTTTATAGTGAACTCTTCTGTAAGGAGGCACAAGAGAGTTCAGAGGCTCCCTTCACCACCATCTCTGGCTGGACTCAAAGATCCTAAAGGTCTTTTCCAACCTGGAGATTCTGTGGTCCCCCCAGGTGGTCCTCTGCCTACAGCACTAGAAATACAGATGCTGCATAAAGACATCTTGCAGAATTCCCCCTATTACAAGGGGCTCATTGGCTGTGGATGTTCAATGAGAAGAGTATTTAAGCTGCACCCGTGTTCCAAGACACAATTTCATTGTCAGATTCCAGAAAGATCAGATCAGAACACCTAAAAGGCTGACACAGTCTTTGGTAACACGTTTCACTTCCCAGGATTTAAAGACCAGTGCTTTAGCACCTCTGTTCCCAGTAACTTGCCCAGCCTTCCCACCTCACATCCACTCTAAGGACACTCCTCATGTATGACAGGACCTTCTGACACCACTGCCTGGCAGGCACTGCACGAGCCCCTGAGCTCACCAGTGGCAAGAAACCCATGAAAAACATTACAAGAAGTTAAAACCCAGTTATGAGTTCCAGCTCCTAACAACTCATGCAGAGCCTTATCCCCAACTTACCAACAGTCTGGTCAAGATCCTGAAGCAGCTGTAAGTTCCCTGAACAGAACTCTGGAGTCATGTATATGACTCTGTAGTGACCCCTGAAACATGGGGAAAACACAGTCAGAGGGACAGACCCCAGAGGACTCGACTGAACGAAACGAGATCGTGACTGTCTAGAGGATGAGAGTGAGAACAAGTACAGCCTTCTGGAGAAGGGCAAGAGAAGGGAAGATGACCACAGAACACATCTTGAACAGTGGGAAAGCAGGGCAGGACACAGCATTACAGAAGGAAACAGTGGAGAGTTCTGCTAGCCTTTAGAACAAGGAGGGACTGCTGGGATGCCTGGGTGATAAATGCAGGTCTGGGGCTTGGTAAGATCACCTATAAACCACAAAGATGAGTCAAGAAGCCCCAGCTCGAAGGGACAAGGGGGTGGGCTCCTCCTGGGTGAATGCCAGCAGTGTCACTGACTGCCTCGTTCCACATCAGAGCCAAAGAAAGCAGCCAAGGCTTTCCCCTGTGCCAGACAGGGAGACAGCCCAGCCCAGCCCCCCGTGCCGGAGCAGCAGGCCCAGGGGGCTCGGGACTTACGCTTTGACGCCTTCAGTGATGTTTCTGGATGACTGAGCCGAACCCAGCAGGCAGGCTGGGATCTCTGACATGCTGTGGGGATAAAAGGTCACAAACAGGTTTGCCCTCAGAGCTTTGTGCCTCAGCTTGCAGCTTATGCCAGCACTTTGTGAAGGAAGTTCAAGCTACCAGGTGAGAGGCTCTCCATGGGAAGAACCTCTTCAAAACAAGCGGTCAGCAGCTCTTCCAAAAGCTCTTCCACTCCCCTCAAGCTGTCCCCCACACATCCCCCAACTAGAGCGGCACGGGATCAGAGAGATAATGACTATTTACCACAGCCCACATGTGTTGCTTGAGAAACACAGGCTCTGCAGCTGGCACACGAACAGCTCCTGTACGAAGCTGTGACCTCAAACACCGAGAGATGCCCCAGGCAGAACCCCTGGGTCTCCACAGAAACACAGCCACAGCTTCCCACCACCGTGCTACTCACGTCAGCTGCAGCACCTGGTCCTCCATCAAGGAGATCAGAGGAGAGATGACAATTCCTGTATGTCCAGTGTAAACAGGAGGAAACTGGTAGCACAAGCTTTTCCCATAACCTTAAAGAAAAGGGGCATGAGTGAAGCACCATGCTTTCTGTGTGGCCCTGACATGCAGCCACAAAACTGTTCAAACACCTTGTTGAGCCCTAAAAACAAAAATCAAGGCTTTTTCTGCTAGAGAAGAAACAAACACACAAGATCAACACAGTCAGCATGTACTGGATACCCTTCCCTCCACCAAGGTCAGTGACAAAGGCCAGGGCAGAAACAGGAGCAGCCAGCATAGCTGGCTCAGACATACAGAGTCTCCATCAGGGCACCCTGCTCTCCAGAGCCCCACACACACTCTCCAAGGTGGGAGTCCCACTCTCCCCAGAAAGGAAAAAGGGGTTTTGCAGCTTCTCTGGCTGTAATGGTAACTTACCAGTTGCCATGACAACAAGATTATCTCTTCTGTCTTCTAACACAGAATTGATCACTTTCCACTGGACCCTTTGGATTAAAGGGAGCATTTTAGTTTTGGCACCACACATCACAGGTAAATCCTGTGGAACTGCACATGCAGTTGAACTTCAGGACACAGAAACCCTCCTGGCTGCCTTGGAGCACTGTCCTCACATGTTGACACCACTCAGGCACCCCAAATGCTGCAGGCAGCCCCACCAGCACTGCAGGGGGATCTCTGACAGGACTCAGATGAGCACCAGCTGATGGGGCCACTCTCAGAACATCACAAAACAAGCTGTCCCCCCCACACATTAACAACCCACCCAGGAGCACCGTGACACCTACAGCTACCTTCAAACCCAGAGATACCCAGCAGGACCTGGATTTGACAAACAGATTTCATCCTTCTGTCATCCTGGGGTGGCAGGACCATGGTTATGTGTACTTGCAAGACCACAAAAGCATGAAAGCCTCCCACCCCCATTCCTAGAAGTTCCCTATTTTGAGCTCTTCAGCAGCACCTTGCACAGCAAGCTTTCCACCACCACTCATCCAGGAAGATTTCATCCCATTTCCACCAAACTTAAGCTTAACAGCAAGAACACCTGAGTACATAAACACACACTGCATGGAGATTATGCCCCACCAGACAGAAGCCCGTCCCTCCCGAGAGCCACACCAAAGCTACCCAGACTTAGCAAGTCCATCAAGCAGAGAAAGCCATCCATGTGGTTTGCTGCTCACTGTTCAAGACACACGAACCAGACCCAGCCCAACAAAGCTTTGATGGCAGGAGGGATGCCACCAGCAGAGCCAAGAAACTCATCCTCTACTGTCAGAGTACTGCACTTACTGCCCTCCAAGATTCACTTTGCCATCTTGTTGTGGCAAGGCTGCTCTGCTTTCCCTGGGGATTCTGCACAGCTCCCAGTTTGTTAGCTGCTTTTACTGTTAAGTAGGACTAAGGCCCCATCCAGCTGAAAGCAGGGAAGGAAGTGAGCCCTGGAGTGTACAGGAACACAGAACACTTACGGTTTGAAAGAAGAATGCCCAAAACAGGTCTTGAGACAGGAGATGTGGGTTTCCTTAGGCACTGGCAGCAATGGGTCTTTGGCAGGAGAGAGGGGGGAAAAAAACCCACAAACAAGCAAATCACAACTCTTCCTTTCCTTCTGTTGCATCAACCACACCACCCAGCTTAGCAGCCCACGTTCTGCTTGAGAGAAGCAAGCAGCTCCATGCCTGGCTGATGGCAGTACCCTTGGTGACAAGGTCCACAGCCAGAGGACACTGACACACCGTGAAGGCCTGAACAAACCAGTGTGTCTTCCACCTCACACCTCAGCTCCTCTTCCCCACTTGGTTTGTCTCCATGGGCCCAGCTCCAAAACATCAGGTCACGATCAGCCCTGAGACAGGATGTCCTGACAGCTGTACCGCAGAGCAGAGGTACCAGCTCCCCCTCTGCTGTGTCCTCAATGACAACCTCCACATCCCCAGAGCATTTTTACTCCCCTGAAGCACATGTAACATCTACTGATCGTGGCAGAGGTCAGCTCTGTTTGCCAAGGACACCCTCCAGCTTTCACCTCTACACACAGACGAGTATTCCCTTCAAAACCCAGGGCAGCTCTGACTGTGTGCTTCAGGGAACCACGCACAAACCACCACTGAGCTTCCACATCTGCTTCTGTTACCAGAGAAGTGTCATTGAATCCTGCACTGTAAATTTACAGCATACCCCAAGATTCCTCCTCCTCTTCTTCCTCAACACCTTCATCCTCGTGGCCATCCGGGGCCAGGTTCGGTTCTGTGCCAGGAGCTTTCCTGTCTTCACCCGACCCTCCATCAGTTCCAGCTCCTTTGGGATCATCCACGCCTTCTAGAGACTGGCAAGTCAGGAGAGAAGGTTACTTCTGAGGATGAAAGGGTGGATATGATCCACGTCTGACATAATATATGATAAAGGGACACTTTGAATTTCAGTCTATGTGGGGCACAGCTTAGATCTACACCCAGCATGGAGGAAAGCACAGTGGTCAAACTGCTCTGAGTAGCACTCCAGTTCCAAGAGCCCTTTGCTGGGTACTGTAACACCAGCTTTGGGGCTGTCTTTGCAAAAAGGCTTTTGAAGTTCTGAAGACATTAAAATCTGTTCCTTTAGAACACCAATTGTTGAGCTTTGTCCCTTTCAGACTTGCAGCTAGATGAAGCCACAGGTTTCACTGGGAGGAGACTTTGGAGGCCAGTCACAAAAGCCCAGAAGCAGCAGGACTGAAATCCCAACATCACATTATGCTCCTTGGTGCCAAACATGGTACCAACTAAACCTCTCCTACTCAAAGTGGGGGTTTTTGACCAAAATTTCATCTATAGATGATTGACAAGCAGCACTTAGAACCATCCAAAGGAGACCCGCTCCTTCCCTAGAAGGAAAGGCCACTTTTTCTTGCCCCCCTTCCCAGACCTTTGAGTCTTGATTCCTGCTTAGCTAGAGGCTGAACCTTCACCTGCAGAGCACAGGAACGCCTGGCACTGCTCTGGTCAGTCAGTTAGCTCCAGACATTAATGGTCTCAAGCTGCCCCAGGGCAGGGTCAGCTCAGCTGGGAGGGCAAAGTTCTTCCCTGGCAGAGTTGTGGGGCTGTGGCACAGGCTGCCCAGGGAGGGGGCTGAGTCCCCAGCCCTGGGGGTGTTTAACAGAGGGGAGATGAGGTGCTCGGGGATCTGGGTCAGCACAGGACAGGGACAGTTGGACTCCAGGGGCTTAAAGGGCTTTTCCAACCCTGTGACTCTGTGAAATCCTGGGTCAGGTTGGGTCTGGGAAGGAGGGAGGGCTGGGGGAAGGTGCTTTAAGGGCTGGTGGCACCTCTCATTCCCTGGCTCTGGTGTCACTGGGGGTGCAGTGCCACCAGTCAGAGTTCCTGTCCTCTGCCCCGTGCTGAGTCTGTCCTGCCCGTGACGCTGACTGTGGGATGGTCTCTCCTGCCCTGATCTCCACTCCTGAGCCTCTCAGCATCTCTTGCCTCCCCTGCCCAGCTGAGCAGGGCAGTGAGAGCAGCTTTGGGGGGTGTCTGCCCTCCAGCCCAGGTCAAACCACCACAGTAAGCAGCACTGGTTCGCTTCAGACTCCCTCCACTCAACTCCACTGCCGCCCTCTGACCCCAGAGCATGGTCAGGGCACCAAGCCCACAGCAGAACCCTCAGGCACTCACTTTCAGCATCTCCTTCTCCAGCTCCTCGTCGCTTTCGATGACGCAGGACACGTTTTGCTCGTTGTCTGTGCAGCACACCTCCTGAGGACAGGGACACCTCTCATGGGGCTGTGCTCCACACACCCCTTGTCGCCCTTGCGCACACGCTACGCGCAGCGCCTGCTTTCACCTCTTAACCACGGTACCTGAGGTCACACACAGCTCAGAAGCCTGCCCCTTAAAGACATCTTCAGAAACATTACAACATAACACAGCCCTGAATGAGAGACAAGACCAGCAGCATCACCCCACGCCCAGAACACACTGGGAAGTTATAATGTGACTCAGAGGCATCGGCCCGCATTCAGCACTCACTAGCTCTGCTCTTTAGGTCCCTTAATGAGAGAGTAATCTGCTTAACTGAAAGAGGAAGACTAATTAGATCACATAGAGCTTCTGTATTCAGCCTGAATCCTCCAAAGCACAGAGCTGAAGAGCAGCTCCACGCTCAGCTCCCTCCACAACTGTTTTCCAGCCCGAGCCAGCCCTTCCAGCCCAGCTTAATGTTCTCTCATGACTGTAACTTCTCTAAATCTTGGGAAAAAATGAAGGATGAGGTTGCTTCCTCTGCTGAATGGCCACAGTTAACCAGAGCTTTACCTCAGGCACAGCTTCGTCGTCCAGCTCTTTTGCAGCCTGCCACTCCAGGATCTGTAGCTCTTGCTCAGTAATGTCTGGTGACATGAAGTCATCTCTGTCTCTGGCCCGAGGGCTGGCTGCTGCAGCCCCATCTTCTACAGCAGCACTGCCTCTCTCTGCCTCTTCATCAGCTTCCCCGTCCCAGAGGCCAGCCAGCGTAGCATCAGAGCAGATGTTGAAGTCGCCTTTGAGCTGTTTCACCAGTTCAGGCATTTCCCCCTCCTGTGCTTCTCCATTTGCTGACTCTGCCTCCAGACCCCTTGGAGCTGCCCCACAGCTCCTCTGCGCCGGCGCGGAGCCCGAGCCCAGCAGCGTGCTCCTCAGAGCACAGACCTTCTCCGACAGGTCAGCTAGTATTGCTGCAGCCCTGGGAGGCAGAACAAGGAAGGTCTTGTTCTTTATCAGGTGATAAAGCAGTTACACCCCTGCCACAAGCAGAGCTGAGCAGGCTGAAGCACTCTGGCTCTCCAGAGAGCGCCTGTCGAGCACGCACACAAGGGCTCATCGCTCACACTGCTGGCACTGTGCTCCTGGGGGAGGTCACATTTCTCCAGGAAAACCAAGAGACTCTGCAGGAAGCAGCCTTTGTGCTGTCACCCCTGATCACATCACATCTCCAGGCTCCTGGCAGTTAGCCATGTGAGAGCCCTGATTATTTATAGAAGGTCTTGCTGGGCATTTCAGCAAGAAAAAAGCCAGATTCAGCAAAGTTCAACGTCAAACCCACTGCAGTGAAAGCAGGGTAAGCCTGTGTACAGGGACAGTGCCTCCCCATGGAGCATGCTGTGCTTTCTGTCCTTGGGAGGAGGACACACCTAACAGGTGGGTGTTACTGCTCCTCTCTTGTCAGGAGAGACCTTCAGGGATCAGGACAAAGTGCTGATCTCACAGGTGGAGACAGGCTGGTGAGAGTCTGACCTCTGCCACAAAAATCCAACCTCTGCCACAAAAATCCAACCTCTGCCACAAAAATCCAACCTCTGCCACAAAAATCCAACCTCTGCCACAAAAATCCAACCTCTGCCACAAAAATCCAACCTCTGCCAGTCGTTCTGCTGCCCAGAAGACTCCGGGGTGCACCGAGCCAGGGCCGTGATGTCTGCAGCTAGCGAAGTCAAGCGCTCCTTCACTCCTCCTGGCGACACGTCACCTGCAGGAGGTGCCAGCAGAGTTATTTCACATTAACTGAGGTCTCACATCTGTATGTAAATACGCTGCATTCAAGTAACTGTGTTCCTACAAGCCCCACAGCTCTTTCCAGCACTTAGAAGCCATGTCCAGGGAACCAGGCTGAGCCCTCCTGGCCTACAGGATCCTCTCTCCTCGGTGGCCTGTTACACGTGCTCAGGGAAAAAGGATCCAGAACTGACCATCATCACAAAGCCATCCCTCCCCAGTACATCCTCCAGCTTCCAGGGAAGAGCTGCCAACACAGACATGCTGACTAACCCAGAAACCTGCACCTCTTGGCTACATTCAGCCAGCTCAAGAAGCAAACAAACTCCCTCCACCTCTTTTCAACCAATAAGCCAACACTTCCTCTCCTCTAGGAAGCACAGAGCTGAACCACATCTACGACTTCAGAATCACTTCCCTAATCAAGTGTTTAGTGCTGAGCTGCTCTAAAATATTTGAGTCCTATTTATACTCCTTGGGAAAGAGGTTACCTCACAACATGTACTTCTTTGTGGTCTTATTTCTTTTTAAGCTGGATTTTGGTCCCTGCATCAGCAGAATTGATATGAACTCAGTGAAGTGTTTCCCTAAGCTAACTGGAATGACAGCAGGGATTCACCCTATCTCTGCACACAGTGGAAACAAACAACTTACAACATGACTGTGTTCCTACATCACTGTGGAAATCAGTTACACAGGGCAGTATAACCCCAGCCATCCAAAGAACCTGCTCACTGGGAGCCATCTCTAATTGCCAGGACAATCCTGACACAAACCCCCCCATTGGGCAAGAAAACATTCAATTGTGTATTGAATCAGTTCCTTAGGCTTGAATACCTAATTCACCTCCTCTTCCACAGAACCACTTCTGGTCACTGCTGTTCATGTTATTCAGCTTTTGATAAATGATGAAGCCAGCCTGCAAAATAAAGGGAAAAAATGGTACTCTGGAGAGCAGCAGCATCTTAGACTAAACACCCCCCAAATTAACTAACTCAACCCATGGTGCACATCAAACCCTGAGCCCGTGGCCCATACAACAGGCAAAGGTCTGCTCGTGGCACTCAGCACCACAAACCCCTTACATGTCACAGAACGCTTCAGAGAGAGCAAAGCCCTGACTCCAGGGTTTCACATGGTAGTAGATACTCTTCTGTAGCCACCAGCACTGTTATAAAGCCAGTGGCAAACAGAGCTCTGAGTACTCTGCTCCCAGTCTCACCATCTGCTCCACCTCAGTCGGATTTTACGTGCTGCTTCACTACAAACCAACTAGGATGCTGTGTGCTTAACGTGCCCCTTGGCACGAACAGTAAGTTCTAACAGGAAAATGCAGCCTAAAGCCAGGAATATGCTAATCAGGCTACACACTGATGAAGCATCTTAAAGAGCAAGGAGAAAGAAAGGAGATACTCCCTGGTATCCTCCTGTGGGGCTCTAAAAGGCAGGCTGGGGGAACAGAGCAGAGCAAGGAGGCAATGCTGCATGGAAAGAGCTGGCTATAGCAGCTGCACCAGCAGGAAAAACAGAGCTCCTTTCCTTACTGGTTTGGGTCTTCAGGTGATAAACTCTCCACAGTATTAGTTTAACTAAACCAGAACACACAACATTTCCCAAGTCAAAGAAAATGCCCAAAACCAGAGGGCTGTCCCACCTCCCTTCCTCTGCCTAGTGTTATCACAGAAATGAGAGCCTAAGAAGGGGATTTGTTTTGTTGCCATGAAGAACAATTCCCTCCTGTGAGGCAGGCAGCACCCAACAGCATATTGGTAAATCCCTTCAGGGAACTGTGGGACAACTACACTCTCTTCAGAACAGTGAAGCAGCTGAGGTTTGTACAGAGCCACAAAGAATCGCTCCTCCTGGCAACCCAGGACTGGTCCAGCTCTATTTGCTACTGGAGATTTTATTTCTTCACAGCTGCTAATTAAGTTTCTCTCTCTCACATCACATTTAGCAGGATGTTGGTTCACAAGCAGCCCAACAAAGTGGGTTAAAAATCTCAGCAGAAGACACACCCAAGAGTGCCAACAAGCTGCAGTGAGCATCTGCAGACAGGGGAGCAGGAAGAGCTGTCCACTCTGCACTTCCATCACTGGTCACTGCACTCAAACACACACCAGGCACGTTACACCACGGTGGGGTCATCCTGCTGTGAGAGTTCAGGCTTCCTCCAAGCAGACAGGCACAAACCCACCCAACTGCCCCAGGGAATCTCTCTCACTTCCCTGCACGTCCAAACAGACTGGCACTCCCCAAGCATGCTGCTGGTGCCTGGGGTGCTGGGCACAGCAGAGCTTCCAGCAGCTCAGCTCTCTGAAGAGACTTCCCTAAGCAGGCAAGGCTTGCAGCACTGAGAAGCATTGAGAGGCAAGGACCTCAGGAGAGGCTCAGCCTGCTGTGGAACAGGGTTTCTCTCTTCATCTGTCCCATTTTCTATACAACACACTCACCACGAGAGATCTCAGCAAGAAGACAGGTTACTGAGTCAGGCAGAAGCAGCACCACCTTCAGCCAGGATGGTATCACCAAGCTCTGGGTGAAAACGGAGCTTTAAACACTTTGAGACAGAACTGAACAGCAACCCACGTGGGGGTATTTCCACTGTTAAGTAACCCATGCCCACAGCAGACCTCACTGCCTTCCTGCATTCAAACCAGCAGCCAACAGCACATTAGTGAAGGTACCAGTTAACTATGGGTGTAGTGACCTCCTCTTGTACTCACATAGGCATCTGTGGCTGCATACAGCTTCTGCTCCTCGTTGAGGGGAAACTCTTCCCAGTTACTGCAGCGCACAGACTTGTCCTTCAAAAGCTGCTTGCCAAAAAGGTGCTTTACCAGACCATTGAGACTCCACATCTCCTTGCACTTCAGCTGGGAAAAGCAGGACACGAAACCACAGGCAAACAGAGGACTTGTTTAACAAGGGGAAAGCAACTGGACCCCACAGAACATCTTCCTGCAAGTGGCAAAGTGTGCTTAACGCCTCAGTAGAGCTCTGGGTTACCAGGAACAAAGCAGTTGCTCAAAGCAGTAAGTCTTCCCCAGGCCTAGCTGTGCTCTCATCACATTCAAAGACAGTCTGACCATTCAAAAGCCACGTTTCCCTGCCCTGAAACCCTCTCCTTGGAGGACACACCTACACTGCCACTCTGGAAAGATGCCAGAGGAGTCCATGCAGTGTGAGGTGGTACTGTCAGACCACCAAAGAACAGGAATTATCTGCATAATGTGGTCCCCAGATGGATAAAAATCAAAGCCACAGGCTCAGACAGCAACCCCTCTCCTATGGGATCTTCCTTGTTGGCTTTTGCCTGCCTGATTAGACAAACTGGGTACCAGGCACCAGGAATTCATCTAATGGGAACACTGGAGTCTGCCTGTAACATCTGTCACCTTCAGCAGGTTCCACACCAAGCACAAGCAGGAGAGCCCAGTGACAGACCCCACTGACACTGCTCAGCGTGCTGGGAAGTGGCTCAGCAGCAGTCCCTACAAGCCACCCCCAGAGAACAGCCCCTTCCCCCTCTGCTTCCCACTGCTTTTGTTGTCCTACCTGCTATTGTCTGACAGCCAGTTTGGGGAACACAGGATCCAGGACTGCTGAACCCACCAGCTGTGGTGCAGCATTACCAGCTTATCCCCTTAAATTTGGTATCAAAACCCCACCTGGGCCTCATTTGGCATTTCCCCAGCCACCTGCCTGTGTAACACCATTATGTGTAACTCCATTCTTTGTTCTCTCAAGTTCTGCTTTCAAGTCTATTTTTGGCCTGTTTTCTCTTTAGCAGAAGACTTTAAAGCTGCTACAGGAGCTCACACTGCTCATCTCCGTAACAGAACTGTTCTGGAGGCAGATGCTGGGGTTAAAACAAAAGCAGGGTTAAGTGGGGAGACTGAGTCTCCAAAGAAACAGCTCCTGTTTCCCCAACACAACTGTGTGAGTTGTACAGCTCCCAACCCACTGGGACTGAAACCTGGAGGTGCAGGGCGCTGCCCCAGACACTGGTGATACAGGGAGGGAGAGGAGAAGGTGATGTGATTTAATTACACAGGGTGGGACACAGGGGGACATGGGCAGCCTCTGCTCAGTGTCTGTGGGGACAGGACCAGGGGTGATGGGCTCAAGTTGGAGCACAGGGAGTTCCCCACCAATGTGGGGAAGAACTTCTTCCCAGTGAGGGTGAGGGAGCCCTGGGACAGGCTGCCCAGGGGGTGTGGAGTCTCCTTCTCTGGAGAGATTCCAGCCCCGTCTGAACACTGACCTGTGTGCCCTGTCCCAGGGACCCTGCTCTGGCAGGGGGTTGGACCCCATGGGCTCTGGGGGGCCCTTCCAACCCCACAGCTCTGTGACTCAAATGCATCCCAGCTGAATTAAAGCACCACACCTTGCAAATGCAAGAGGTGAACAGGCCTGAAGAGGGACAAGTGCTCATGAAGAAGCTGCTCACTGAAAGCCAGTGCTTAAACCTGGAGATTTTGAGTTCTTTTAACAGGTTACAAAACATCTCTGCTTCATTCTACAGAACACATTTGCTGTTGGAATTGGAGACAAGGAGACCTCCTTAGTTACAGCACAAACCCAAGATTCCCTCCCACAGCAAGAAGAAGGTTTTAAATTTTACTTTCTCGTTAGCAACGTCAGCCAGCTCCACAAAGCTCTTCAGCTGGATTTCAAAGTCACTCAGCAGCTTCCATTGATCTCCCTCAATTCCTACGCCAACCTTCTTAATTGTTTCATCTTCGAGCAGCCTTTTGAGTCCCTTGGGGAAACCTAAAATAGATTAAGCCCAAACATGAGAAACTGAATACTGCAAGATGCCAGGAAGTCTGGCTGAAGTGACAGAACCCTCCAGCAAAGGCCATCTGCAGAACCCTGGGCTTTTGGGGGGGGAGTGATCCCCAACGTTCCCCTGGTTACGTGGCCCTTTGCACTCTGCAATGACTGGAACCCCCAGCTGGCTGTGAGCGATCACCTGCAGGCAAGCAGCAATGAAACACCTGAGATAGCAACCTCATTCTGCCTCTGAAATCAAACCAAGGGAAAAGATTAAACAGCACTGTCCTACCTGTCCTTAAATCACATAAAAAAGGGGCAACAGCTCCAACTGGAACAGACTTCTCAGTTCCCAGAGCTGGATGCTCATGGAGCCAAACGCAGTGTTCCTTGAGTGTCTTCCACAGGATTCCTGCCCAGCTCTTGCTGTTGCCCGTGCTGGGGGCACAGCTGAGGCACTGAGCAGGAGGGAGCACCAGGAGAGCAGTTGTGTGCAGGCCTGGGCAGTGCTCACACTGGGCCCCTCCACCCAGCACCCAGGCCGGTCAGTCCCACATACATCACAAGGACACGTGCAGACATGGAGCACACACTGGCATCTAGAGAACCCCAGCCTGGGCTGGGCTGGAAGGGCCCCCAAGGGTCACAGAGCTCATTAGAGGTGGGAAAGGGGGCTGAAGGGTGGGGTGTCACTATCCAGCCCAGCAGGACGTATCAGCTGCTGCCCAAGGCTCCAGCTTGCACCTGAGCCCATGAAGCAGAGTCACACCCCAGCCCCGAGGGGAGGTACCGTACCTGCCATTGAGGACACGTGGAACAAGTAGCACTTCTCCTGGGTCACACACAGCTGGATGACAGCCACCTTGGCCATCTTCCCTTTGGTATAGGATGGTGGCCACTCAATATCAAACCCAACAGCAGCCCCATCCCATAAACTCTGCCTGGAAAGACACAGATATTACTCCCGTTTAACTCCTCTGCCACAGTTTTAAGTCACCTCACACAAAGGCTACTCCAGGAGTCTCAGCCACAGCAGCTTTCCTTTCATACACACAGGACACAGAAACTGTTTGAAAATCCAGACCTTAAGGAGGAGAAATCCCTGCTGGTCCCCAAAGAAACCCTTGACACGGATTGAATTGACTCTTCCCCCTGACCCTGGGGCTCAGGCCTTTCCCAGCAGAAGGGGCAGCCCTAAGAGTGCCCAATGGAATTTTCTGGTTCTACCAGCTTCCACCTTCGAGTTTTCACAGGTGCAAGCTGGAGCAGAGGAAGCTCTGTGTGAGCATTAGGAGGAACCTTGTCACTGTGAGGGAGCCCTGGGCCAGGCTGCCCAGGGGGTGTGGAGTCTCCTTCTCTGGAGACATTCAAACCCACCTGGATGTGCTCCTGTGGGATCCAGTCTGGGTGACCCTGCTCTGCCAGGGGTTGGACTAGATGAGCTTTGTGGTTCTGTGAAAGCTCAGCAGATCTTACTGCAGACAAATAACTGCATCACAAGCCTCAGGAAACAGCTGGATACCAAAGGGTTTGTGTTCCCCTGAGAGCTTGTTCCTTCTCTACCCCACTGTGCTGACAGTTTAGTGTGGATCTTTCCCCCCCAGTCATGAGATGTGCTCAGCCAAAAGAGGGGTGTGGAGGTTCTGCATGGGGGGCTCTGGTGGAGAAGGTGGGGGCTGCAGGGGCAGGGAGAAGCTTCCCCCAGCCCCACAGAGCCAGCCCTGAGCCCATCAGCGCCGGGCACAGGCCCTGGGAATCACCCTGAGCAGAAACAACCAACAGCGGCCGCTTTGTGCCCCAGAGAAGGGGGTGAGAAGGTGGGAGAAGCTCTGCAGGCACCAAGGCCAGGGGAGAAGCAGAGAGAGAAGGATGCCCCTGCACTGTGTGCAGTGCCACCAGCCAGAGTTCCTGTCCTCTGCCCCGTGCTGAGTCTGTCCTGCCCGTGATGCTGACTGTGGGATGGTCTCTCCTGCCCTGATCTCCACTCCTGAGCCTCTCAGCATCTCTTGCCTCCCCTGCCCAGCTGAGCAGGGCAGGGACAGAGCAGCTTTGGGGGGTGTCTGCCCTCCAGCCAGGGTCAAACCACCGCAGGGGGAAACAGTAACAGCAGTAATTAACAACAGCCTCCTTGCACAAATAGCTTTCTACCTTTTCTTCAAGCAGACAGTCCCCAGTTAAGCATTAACAGACACCCTGGAATCCCCACAGCCCCTCCTTCCCTGTGGAGTCAGGGGAGCTCTACTGCAAAAGGCAGTGAGCTTGGTAGAGCCTTAACTGCTCCTGCTCAATGGGACTGGACGTTTCAGCACCGGCACCTCCTGAGGGCCAACTGGTGAGCTATTAACCACAGGGTGCAGTGGGAAGAGGCACTTCCAAACCAGTGGCCACTGCAGGGAGACTGGGGATCTATTTGCCATCATGAGATACAGGCTCAGCCTGTGCTTGGAACCAGAGAGCAGCATCTGCCACACAGGACAAGACACTCAACATAACCAGATGTTTTCTCCAGCTGAGCTGCTGGCCTCCGGACACACCGGCTGCACCACCACACACACAGCCAGCCAGGAGACACAGAGAAGAGCCAAGTCCTTGTCAGCAAGGACAAGGCCCTCCAAAAACACCCTGAGAGCTAGTACCTGATATCTTCAGAGAGCAGGGAGCAGTCTTTGGCCTCGTAGCTGTAGACGATGGAGCCGCGGAACTCCAGGAAGGGCAGCCCATCTTCCAAGAGGCTCCTCTGAGCAGCAGCAGGCTTCTGCAGCAGCGTGGGGAACAGCTGGTCACCAGGCACACCCAGCCCTGCCAGGGACCTGCCAGCCACAGGAGCCCAGCCAGGCATCACTGAAACCTCCCCTCACTGAAACACACCCATTCCCCTGCTGAGCTGGAATCCCCCCACTCAGGATTCCCCCTCGGTTTAGTTGGATTCCTCCCCACTGAAGAGGTTCCCAAAAACAAGGCAGGGAGGGGGGGAAACAATCTGTTCTGGACAGAATCAAACCCAGCTCTCACTAGCTCAAACACTGCAGCATTCCACACCCCAAACTGAGGAAGAATATATGAAAATGGACAATACTTCAGTAACAACATCAACTGTTGCTCCATTTCCACCACGAGATGTTTCTACCCTGCCTGATACAGCATGTGAGGAGCCTCCAAGCTCTGCATGGACCCCCATGGACCTCAAACACAGGCAGTATTTGAAGGGACAGACCTCCTCCATCAAGTGATGGACACTGCTTTACAAACAGCACATGAGTTCAGGTGTAGTTGGCACTGCTCCCTCCCTTCACACACGTGTTTAACTCAAGTTATTGCCCAATAAGCTCACCTGAGCTGCAGAACTCCTGCTCACATTCACCTGACCCAAAGCCTTCAGGCTGATCTAACACACACAAGCCATAGCAAATGCACTGCAGCATCCCACCAGACACTCAGCTCACCCAAGGTACTCAGCTGAAGTACCACACAGCACACCTGAGAACACATGCTGTCAATTCAAAGAGGCCACACCACACAAAGCCAGGCTTCAACCCAGTTCAAATGCAAACTGTCTTGGTTTAAGCTGGTTTTTAATGCCCACACTACTAATCCTTTCCTTCCCACCTTATAGGGGGCAAGGTGCTGAACTGAGTGGTCACTCTGCTGCTTCTGTCATTACAAACACAGAGTCACAGGGTTGGAAAGGACCTGGAGTCCAACCATCCCTGTCCTGTGCTGACCCAGATCCTTGAGCACCTCATCTCCCCTCTGTTAAACACCCCCAGGGGTGGGGACTCAGCCCCTCCCTGGGCAGCCTGTGCCACAGCCCCACAGCTCTGCCAGGGAAGAGCTTTCCCCTGCCACCTGCCCATCAGCAGTGTCAGATGCTGCAGGGCAACAGCCCTTCTGCTGGAGCTTCACACCCAGCAGCCTGTGTGGCTTCGGCACTGAGACACGAGCTGCTCAGGGAGAGGTGTCCAGAGAGCTGAGAGCTGAGGCACAGTGGGTTTTTAACAAATATGGGCTTGAACAAGCCAGTTCCATGGGAAAGAACACAGAAGTACCTGCATTTAATTGGAGGCACAGGGACAAGAGAGTTATAAGCACTCCCAGCCAGAGGCACAGGTCTAACTAACAGCACAAGGTGCCCAAAATCCTTTGATTACAGAACCTGTGACCAGCTGAGCCTCCCCCACGTCGTGACATACCTTGGAATCAGCCAAAGCTCCCTCCTGGTTCTGTGTCAGCATCCACTGTGGGTATTTATCCTGCAGAGCAGTCGTTGGCAAATCCATCTTTGGTGTTTTTTCCACATTTCTGTGACTTTTCCAGGACAGAGAGAGAACAGGGAGGAAGAACAGGCAGCAGTTCAGACAGAGACAAGCTGCCAGCACCACGGGGTCACTGGAGACAGCTACCCTGACCTCAGAGCACCCTGTGTACAGGAACTGCCACTTACAGGCCTGCCCACATCCAGCAGCAGAGGAGCTTTGGGCATCAAGTTCCCACTGACACATAAGGGAAAAAAGAAGAAAACCTCCTCAAGTCCTGCTGGGGAGGAAAGTTCAGACCACTTGTATGGAGACCTATCACTGCTCTGCTGAACACACCCACAGTTCAGCAGAGACACTTCCCTGGTGTTTCAGGTGGCAGGAGCCAGGCACCTGGCTGCAGAGCTGGCAGCTGCAGTCACTAACAAACCCAATAAAGAAAGAAACCAATCCAAAGTCACCCCAAGAGCTATCAGCCTCACACAAATAGGGCCCCAAAGCCCACACACCCTGTGCAGGGACTCAGGGCTGCGAGCACAAAGCCAAGAGCAAAAAACAAACAACCCCAGGCAAAGTTTCTAGGGCCACCTTCAGCCACGCAAGGCACAGGCTGCCAAGCTCTCCAGTGCAGGCTTCTTGTGGTTCTGCCCAGGCAGGAGCTGGGCACCAGGCAGCTGCTCACTCTGGGGGTGCAAAAAGGGGAAGGGGAAAGGCAAACCCAAGGCAAACCTCCCGGGCTGGGCTAAGGACAGGTCACTGGGCTGGCAGAGAAATGACAGGAATTTATAGCAAAACGTGTGAAACTGGTGATGCACAGGGAGTGTCTCACTGACCCACACAGCTCAGAGCTGCCCCAAAAACTCTGTGTGTGTGTCCCCCCACCAGCCCCCTTTATGCTGAGCATGAGGTAACTGGCATGGGATACCCCCTCTGGCCAGTCTGGGTCACCTGTCCTGGCTGGGTCCCCTCCCAGCTCCCTGGCTGCCCCCCACCTTCTCATTAGCAGGGCAGGATGAGCAGCTGAAAAGCCCTTGGCTGCTGGGCAGCAACTGACCCATCCCTGTGTTACCAGCACAGCTCCCATCCCAGCTCCCAGCCACGGCACCCACCTGCTGTGAGAGTGGAATTAACTCTGTCCTGGCCAAACCCAGGACAAGGCTGGGTGGTGGCTGAGGCTACTGAGACACTTGCCCGCCCAGGTTCCAAGCAAAGCACTCACCAAGCAGAGGCAGCCTGCTCACAGGGCATCAGGGCGCAGGGCACATCCCCTGGAAGGGGAAGGTGCTACTCAGAGAAGCGAAGTTTAAATTAGGGAGACGCCCTGCTCCAAACAGGGGATGTTCATCCCTGACAGCTGCTGGGGATTCCCTGGCCGTGAGCAAGCGATGACTGGACCAGAGCCCTTCCAGCTTCTTGCCTGACTGAGGAATCCTGCTGGAGACAGAGTCAAACAACTCACAAAGGAGAAACTTCTCATGCTGCTTCTTCCCACTCAGCCCCAGGAGCCTAATGCACTTCAACAACAGAGAGGGGCCACCGCTGCCTGGGAAGGAGCTTCCCCGCTGCCCCTGCCCCCGAGGCAGGGCAGCTCCCAGCCCAGCCCCCGGGTCAGCCCCTCGGTTCCCAACGCCGCTCCGATTCTAACTCATCATCAGGGGAGAATTCCACCCGCTCCTGCGGCGCCAAAATCAGCTGCTGCCCCAAGAGCCGCTCCCGGGAGCACCGCCCCGGGAAACGGCCCGAGCGGCAGCCGGCGAGACCCCGAGCAGCGACCCCCGAGCAGCGGCCCCCGAGCAGCGTCACCCCGAGCGGCGTCACCCCGAGCAGCGACCCCCGAGCAGCGTCACCCCGAGCAGCGACCCCCCGAGCAGCGACCCCCGAGCGGCGTCACCCCGAGCAGCGTCACCCCGAGCAGCGTCACCCCGAGCAGCGTCACCCCGAGCAGCGTCACCCCGAGCAGCGGCCCCCGAGCGGCGTCACCCCGAGCGGCGTCACCCCGAGCGGCGTCACCCCGAGCGGAGTCGCCCCGAGCGGAGTCACCCCGAGCCCAGCCGCACAGCGCCCACCGCGGCGCCCCCGCCCGCCCAGCCCGACAGCGGGAGCCAAACCGTGCCCGAGGCCGCGGCGTGTGGGGGTGTGTGTGGGGTGTGTGTGGGGTGTCTGTGTGTGGGGGTGTCCGTACCCCCTCCCGCCGCCCCGCGGGGCTCTGTGTGTGTGGGGGGTGTGTAGGGGGGTGTCTGTGTGGTGTATGTGGGGGGGTGTCTGTGTGGGGTGTCTCTGTGTGTCCGTCCCCGTCCCCCGTCCCCCCTCCCGCCGCCCCGCGGCCTCGCGCGGCCCCACGGGCCCGGCCCCGAACCTACCCCCGCCGCGCGGTGCCGCAAGGCGCTGAGGGCCCGCGGCGGCGTCCCGAGGGCCCGGCGGGGCCGAGAAGCTGCGCAGCGGCCGGGGAGGCGGCGGCAGCCCCGGGGCCGCCCGCACGGCCGCCGCTCACCGAGCGCCACAGCCGCCCCGCTCCTCCAGCGCCGCAGCGCGTCGCGCCCTTAACACGTCATCGAGGCAGACGGCTCCGCCTCCCGCCCGCCGCCGTCCTGTGTCCCCCCCGCGGGCCGACCGTCTCCCCGAGCAGCGGCGGCGAGAGGTTACCCGAGGTGATGCGCATGCGCGATGGGGCGGTGGCCCGGCGGGCCGCGGGGTGTTGTGGGTAGTGTAGTCCCGGCGCCGGGCGGGCCGCGCACCCTCTGGCGAGCCGGCGGCGCCCACCGCGCTACCGCCGCCGCCGCCGCCGCCGTCCTAAGCCGGGCGGGGCCGGGCCGGGCCGGGCCGGCGGGGCGGGGCGGGGCGGGGCGGGGCGGAGCGGGCGGCGGGGGGGCGCCAGCCCGTGGCTCTGCGCGGCGGGGGGCGGCGGGGCCGCCGGCTGCGGGCGGTGGCGGCGGCTGAAGGGCAGCGGCGGCGATGGGCGCTGCGGGGTGAGTGACCGGGCGGGGCGGGAGCGGGGGAGCGGCGGGGGAGCGGCGACGGGGCCGGGGATGCGAGGCGGGGGGGCAGCGGGGCAGTAACTGGGGGCACTGGAGGGTGGTGTGGGGGCACCGGGGGCAGGGCCGCGGCGCGGGGGGCAGCGGGGCAGGGGACGCGGCGATGGGGGCCGGGGCCGGGAGGGCAGCGCTGGGGGGAAGGAGTCGGGGCCCCGGGGGCACTCGGGCGGGCGGCGCAGCGCGGGGTGGCGCTGGGAGGGCGGTATTGGGGGCTGGGGGGGGGGCAGTAGTGGGGAGCACTTCTGGGAAGGAAGGGCAGAGGAGGGTGATGGGGGGGTGCAGCCGTGGGGAGCGGGCTCCCCGAGTGGGGGGGGGCAGGTTGGGGTGCAAGGGAGCGAACGCTGGGGCAGCTGGAGGGGTCTGGATGGGGCTGTGTTGTTGGGGGGGAACAGGCTGCCAGGTTTGGGCTGGGGGGGAGGGCACTGTGAGGGCTGCAGGGCTGGGGGGGCTGCTGTGGCCGGGGGGGAGGCAGCCGAGGAGGGTGCTGGGGCCCACACGCTGCTGGAAGGGGGGGCTCCGTTCTCCGGGGGCAGAGCAGGGGCGGGGGAGGAAGGGAAGGGCGCCCGGGATCCGGTGGCTGCGGTGCTGCGTGCCGTGGCAGCCGGGAGGGATGCGGGCGGCTTTGTAGGGAGAGCAGCGCCGAGCGGAGACGCCGCGAGCAGCCGAGCAGGCCCCTGGTGCTGGTGTTGTCATCTGTGCCTCTGTTCTGTGTTATTTCCAGCTGATTGGTAAAGATGGAAAGAGGGAGAGGAGGAGGAGGAAGGAACCTGGGAGGCTCTGGCCTACACAGGAGCATTTATTCCCAGTCCCAGCAGCAGTACCACTACCCGGGCTCCTCCCAGGGGGGCTGCATGGAGATCCAGGAGCTGGCCTCCAAGAGGGTGGACATCCAGAAGAAGCGCTTTTACCTGGACGTGAAGCAGAGCTCCCGCGGGCGCTTCCTGAAGATCGCCGAGGTCTGGATAGGGAGAGGCAGGCAGGACAACATCAGGAAGAGCAAGCTGACCCTCTCCCTGTCCGTGGCCGCCGAGCTGAAGGACTGCCTGGGCGACTTCATCGAGCACTACGCCCACCTGGGCCTGAAGGGCGGCCACGGCCACCGGCACGAGCACAGCAATGGCAAAGAGCAGCATCCCCGCAGGCGGCAGCAGCTCCCGCCGCCGTCGCCTCCGGCGTCCCTGGGCTCTGAAGAGCCCCCTCACAGCGTCCTCAAGACGGAGTACATCGAGAGGGACAACAGGAAGTACTACCTGGACCTGAAGGAGAACCAGCGAGGGCGCTTCTTGCGCATCAGGCAGACGATGAGCCGGGGACCTGGCGTGATGGGCTATTTCGGCCACGGCTTGGGACAGGAGCAGACGATCGTCCTGCCGGCGCAGGGGATGATCGAGTTCAGGGATGCTTTGGTCCAGCTGATCGAAGAGTACGGCGAAGGGGACATGGAGGATCGCCGGGGCGCAGGCGACGAGCCCCCGGAGCTCCCCGAGGGCACCTCCTTCCGAGTGGACAACAAGCGCTTCTACTTCGACGTGGGGTCCAACAGGTACGGCATTTTCCTGAAGGTAAGTGAGGTGAGGCCGCCCTACCGAAACACCATCACGGTGCCCTACAAGGCCTGGACACGGTTCGGGGAGAACTTTATCAAGTACGAAGAAGAGATGAGGAGGATTTACAACAGCCATAAAGAAAAAAGAATGGATGCCCGAGGGGACAGTGGTGAAGAGCAGGAGGGTCTGGAATAGAGTGCGTTGGACTGGCTGTCTGGCAAAATAAACCACCGCAAACCGAGCAGGAATTGGTGAGAGGGACTGACCTATAGTCATTTCAAGCTGCCCCCCTTTTTTTTTAACCTTTCTTTTATGTTTTTTTCCTTTTCTTTTGTTGTTGTTGTTGTTGTAAAGTCCTCTTCGGGTTGTTCTTGCTAACTCCAGTCCGTAGTGTCACAGGAGTCTGGTTATCACGTTACATTGTGCCCCACACGTGTATGTCTCATGAAAGCACCGACCTCCCAGGGCCCTAAGAGTCGCTGCTTCAAGTGTGGGAGGCTCTGGAAGTACCTGTATCAGCACCCCCCAAAAATACCACTCCAGCACTCTGACCTTGAAATAGTCCAGATAAGGCTTGTCTTGCACTTTGAGGTGATAAAAAAACCCAGACAAGCCCAAACCTTATGCTGACATGTATCATTTTCTGCTTGTGATGGGCTTTCTGGGACTGAAGTCAGCCTGTGCTTGGTGCAGAGGCTGAGCAGTCCGCCTGTGCTCAGTGCAGAGGCTGAGGGGTCCGCCTGTGCTCAGTGCAGAGGCTGAGCAGTACCTGTGCACCTGTGCTCGGTGCAGAGGCTGAGCAGTCCGCCTGTGCTCGGTGCAGAGGCTGAGCAATACCTGTACTCGCTGAGCAGCGTAGCCACAAGGCATTTCCCATGAAAACAAGGTCATGTGAATGGCTGGTACGTGTTTGAGGAGAGGGAGAGGTTTAAAGTTGGTATCTGCTGGTTGCTGAGTCTGGAACGCTGCTCCATGGGGTGGGTAGAACCGCTCAGTGGCTGGTCAGACCCTCACCCCGTGCCGGGGAAGAGCGGAAGAGCCACTCCTCGTCCTGTAGCTGAACAACCCCAGGACAGCGAAGCTCTCAAGTGCTGAGCCTCCTGCACTCGTGGTGGTGAATAATAACCCACTCCTCCTCGGTGTGTCCTGCCCACGAGAGGCTGATGGGTTTGGTTTTACTGTTTTTAATGCATTTGTCCAGAATTTCAGTGGGGGTTTTCGTGTCAGGGGCGTTCTGGGTCCCAGCAGCCAGCTGCAGAGCGGGTGTGCGAGGTGGAGGGATCACTGGAAGGCTCCTGGCTTCTCTCCTGAACGTGCAGTTAGCGTGGTCACGATGTTACCCACGTGAGAGAGACCTTTGGGCGGGGTTGGTGCACCATTAGGTTTCCTTACACCTCGTAGTAAGTACGAGGGCATCTCTGGTCCTTACTCAGGGTGTGCTTTGGGAGCCGTGGTTAACGCTGTGTCGGGTTTCCCTGCCGTGCTGAGCTCACAGGGGTTGTTGCTGGCGGTAGGAGGGGGTATCCATGCCCTGCCATCCCCCCTCCCACCCGGCTCAGAGCTGGCACCGTCCTCAGGCAGCTCCATCCCCGATCGCTCGCTGCTGGGTTCAGCCTCGCCCTGCTACAGTCTCTGTAACACCAGTTTTCGGTGTCAGGATGCAGACTCTTTGCCTGGAGAGCAGCTGCTACGATGACAAGTTTGGGAGGTTGAGGGGAGATCTTGGGAAGCCTCTTGGCGTGACCTAAAACACAACCCCCTGTAACAGGAGGGGCTGTTCCAGCTGCTGGGCGACCTGGCTCTTTTCCCCCTGAAACCAGAGGGAGTGTGATTGAGCTCCACGTACTTCCAAGAGCGCATTCTCCACCCTGCTGATGTTATTTAGGTGGGCATTATTGTGTCTAATCAGTTATTTATAATCACTTCAATATCTTTACCCAAGTGGCCTCGTGTGCACGTGGACCGGCTGTTGTTCCACACAACCACTCCACGTTGGGGGTTTGTGGTTTGGGGTTTTTTTTGTTGGTTTTTGGTGGGGTTTATTTTTAATCTGTTGAGAAAGGTATTTATCTACGTCCATCTGTTGGTTGGTTTTAGTCTGGCCCCACCTGCACACTCTGCACGGCCACGCTCCATCTGAATGCTGTCACCTGCCATAACAACGAGAACCACTGGGGAGGCAGGGGTGGGAACCAAGAGGATAACCTGGAACTTTAGTTTGGATACTAAAACTAGTCGATCTGTCTTAACTTTGGAAAAAAAATTTAAAAAAAGCTAAAAAAAATTAATAATAATAATAATAATTCTAAAGCTCACACCAAAGTCACCAAAGAACCTTGAGGAAAAATGTGTTAGGGTTGTGACAAGAGGTAAGAAAGGTAATTTCACTGTTTTAGGTGATTCCCCACGTAGCAGTTACAGCAACCCTGGCTTCAGGGTCCAGAAGCCCCATTGGTGTCTGTGCAGATGGCTCTTTCAGGTGCTTTGTCAGCTCTTGGAGAGGTGTTCTTGCTCCACCGCTTGAACATCTGTCAGACCACGATGGATCAGCCAGGGGGTGAAAGGGGGGTACCGGTTCGTCACTGCTCTTAGGGCTTTGGTCCCAAAGGTTTTAACAGGTCAATTGAAAACCCAACACCAAGAAAACCAATATTTAAATAACTCTAGGTCCTCTTATCAATGTGAAACCAGAGTTTAACGAAGGAGTCCTTGCTGCGTGCGTGCGTTAGCGCATCGCCGACTGCTGCTGCCCGTCACAGTGCCTGGAGTTAGGAACTAACTCCTGTTCCAACCACCTGGAGCTATGAATGTAAAAACTTTATACTCTCTCCTTCCCTTTCCCCTTTCCCTACCTGGCATTCTCCCCAGGGAGCCTGGCGTCTCCCCGTCCCAGCCTGCCTTTGCCTCGAGGGATCCTCAGAGCTCCTGCGCTGGGACGAGCCCGAGTGACCGCGTGTGGGGTGAGTGCCCACGCCTCCCCTGTGCTTCCTGCTGAGGAAGCTGCTGGGGACGGGCAAAGCGACTGGAAAAGGGATGTTTCCTGCTCCCTTTGGAAAGAGAAAGGGCGATGGGAAGTGGCTTTCCCTTATTGCTGCCCCTTCTTTTTAAACACACGCCCCCTCCCCTTATCTTTTGGTGATGAATTGGCCTTCCCATGGCAGTGGTTTGTTGTAAATACTGCCCAGGGATTCAGCCTCTGCTGGCTACCAGCTCGGTCTGGGTTCTGGCACACAGGTATCCCATAGGACCCACTCATGTATTTATTCCCCCGGCACCGGCTGCACCTTAGTGTCCAAAACCTGGCTCGGGATGCTGACGCTGCCGATGGCCCGCGGGTGACCCGCTAGCCGCGGCGCCCGTGTCGCCGGCAGGGAGCCTGGGCTCACCCGTGGCCGCGCCGGCCTCGAGCAGTGAGATTTGGTCGTGTCTGAACAGCGTGTCTTCAGGTCCCGAGCGTGGCCGTAGCGCGGGCTGCTGGCACACAGAAGGGCCCATGGAGGTGTTTGGGAACACAGAATCCCTAAATGCCTGTTAAATACTCATTCCCTAAGCCCTGAAACTGCCTGTCCCTTAACCTTGAGAAAACACAAGCTTATTTGCACTAGAAAGAACGGCCAAAAACAATCCTTAGGAGGACAGGGTGAAGAGCACCGGTCTGAACCTCCTTTTTCTCCTGAGAGAGTTCCCTGTGCGAGCCCTCACCTCTGTTGGAAACGCGTGTGGTCCCGGCAGAAAGTCTGTCAGTCCAGTAATGAAGTCGTGATGCACTTTATATTATGTAAATGCCACTAGGAGCCCGTTTCTGCTCCCGCTCTGGTCAGGGGGTGCTTGGCTGGTGTAGTCCTAGTGCTGAAAGAAGCCGTCTCCTGCACGCACGTGTCTGCTGGAGAGACCTGTTGTACTTGTCTGGTCTGGCTGCGCTCATACGTGAAGGGGGTGGGTGCTGTATTGAGGATCCTCTCAGACCGCCAAGAGTGGGATGAATTTGGGGGGTTTGAGTTGTGGTTTGCAGAGGTGCCGGGTGTCCCCGAGCTCCGCCGGCACCGCGGCTCCTCGTTCCTGCAAATCAGGTCCCTGATGCTGCTGCCCAGGCTCAAACAGCTTCTCCCATACAGTCTCCTCAAAACCCGAGCCCAGCAGCTCCCCTGTACTTGTCTTTCCCTGCTGTTGGCTGGGACGGTCCCTGAAACCCTGATCCCGGGTGGAGGGGGCTGCGGGGGCTTCCCTGGCCGGGCGGGTTGGTGTTGAGTCCAGCCCGTGGAGCCAGCTTGCTGGGTCCAGTCTGGGGGCAGAGCCGTGCTGGCGAAGGCTCGGCCAGCTCTGAAGGGGGTGGCAACAGCCGCCCTCGGTGGTGGGATTGGCGTGTCACAGTCTGGGTGACAGACTGCACCCAGCGAGGGCGGTTAGTGGGTAACCTGCTCCTCCTGGTGGGCCCTCTCTGTGTGGATATCTACAAGCCCATGCTCACACACAGGCAGGGCTGTATTTATGTCAGTGTGTTGTACCTGTAGTAGCTGGTAGGGAAATCATCTTACTTATCTGAAGCATGGAGTCGAAGGAGGGGGAGGTTTCTCTCCTGCTGGGGTCTGGAGAAGCGCCTCGTTGTTGCTGAGAGCTGGTTGTGAGCTGGTTTGTCGTGGCCCTTTGTAAGGTGTTGCTTTTCAGTGCTCTCATGCCCTAGGTTGTTGGTGAGGCTGCGAGGGGAAAGGTGGCTGGGCGAAGGCAGAACGCTTCCTCAGGTACCGGTGAGGTGAGAGCTGTGAGGGAGAGGGGTGCAGGTGCTGCTGGCCACGGCGTGTCTCAGCGCCGATTTACAGCCCCTGGCTCTGTACATCTCTACTACCCTGTTTGTGAAATCCCAAGGGGAAGCATTAAAACCCCATCCTGTAGTAAAAAACAAAACTAAACCCAAGTGACTCCCCAAACCAACGTTGGGATGCTTCTTTTTCCTGCTAAAGAAGTGGTAATCCAATGATAGCATCTTCCCCCCCCAACCCCAACACACCCCAGGACCTATGGAAGTGCCCCAACCTCACAGGGGAGGGAGCTGGTAGTGGCTAGGAAGCCTACTGCTCCCTTGAATTGCAGCCCTTTGCTCCAAACCTGGTCATTTTTATAGTGGAAAAAGGGTTACTCCTGTGTATTTTTATTGGGCAGATTTTGCACCAGGTCAGAGATGAATTAAGAGGTGGGTTAAGTTCCTTGGCATTCCTACTTTTGCTGTAAATACAGTATATATATATATACACACATGATTTATAGAGTAATTCTTAAAGAAAAGTCTACCTTCTTTTTAATTTTCTATGCTGCTTCCTCCAAAATGAAAATGCCCTTTATTTTTAATTACTCAATGTGGTGTGATGTCTGAACCTCACCTTTCCCATCCTACTCCTCCATTCCTTTCGAGGTTGCACCCAAACTAATGAGTTTATGCAAGTCAGAGTGGGAACAAAGGCTGCACTTGGTGTGTCATCACCCACTGCCATAAACCTGAGCGGAGCTGTCGCCCCGCAGCCTCTGCCGAGACAGAACAGCCCTCTGGTGTTGGGCACATCCTCCTTGAACCCGAGGAGGGTGACACGTAGGCAAGTGGCCCCTGGCTGCAAGACAGACCCCGAGGGCCTGGAGTGTGTCCAGAGAAGGGCAACCAGGCTGGGGAAGGGTCTGGGACACAAGAGAGATAAGGAGAGACTGAGGGAGCTGGGACTGCTCAGTCTGGAGGAGGGGAGGCTCAGGGGAGACCTCCTTGCTCTCTCCAGCTCCCTGAGAGGAGGCTGTGGGGAGCTGGGGCTCAGCCCCTTCTCTGATATACCCAGTGACAGGACAGAGGGAATGGCTGTGAGCTGTGCCAGGGGAGGGTCAGGTCAGGAATGAGGAGACATTTCTTCTCCCAAAGAGCGGTTGGGCATTGGAAGGGGTTGCCCAGGGAGGTGGGGGAGTCACCGTCCCTCGGGGTGTTCAAGGAGAGGTTGGATGAGGCACTTGGGGATGTGGTTTAGTGGGTGGCAGGGGATGGTTGGACGAGATGAGCTGCTCCACCCTCCCCGATCCTGAGTTGTTTCCCAGCTGTAGGTGCTGCTCTGCTGGGCAGTGGGTACCTTGTCTTTACGTTACTAACACCAGTGTGGTGGTGTCTCGTGTTGACCCCCCGTCCTCTGACTGTCATCTGGAGCCGTTAAGATTTCCTGTTGCCCAGGTGCACAAAGAAGCCAGTCTGAGCGTCTGGAGACCCTGGGCTCCCCTCATCTCTGTGGCAGCGACGCCTGTGCAGGGCTGTTGGTGGCACAAAGGGTCTGGGTCCCCCTCTGCATCCCATCTGCTCACAGCTCATTATGGCTTTGCCCAGTACCACGGCTGTGGATGTTTAGGGATGATCCAGTTTTGCCTCAATTTGGCTGGATTCTGTCATGACCAGAGGAAAAAAGCCCCGGCCAGGGGACAAGGTGCTTCTGGACTGGGGTGTTTTGGAAAAAGCTAAAGCCAGATTTTCCCCACTGCTTTGTTTCTCCAAGACCTGCAGCAGCGTTCATGGGCTGATGCTGTTTTGCTTCCTAATGTTGTTGTTCAGTTCCCTGCCTGTGCCTCATAAAGGTAAAAGAAAAGACCAGGAACTCCTGGAGGATGATTAAAGCTGGTGTTGGAGAAATTCCGAAGCAGGAATGGAGGTTCTGAGACGGCAAAACGTCGTTGTGGTGTTTCAGTGATGGGTGTCATTAGATTGCTCCTCCTGCATCCCGAGGACCCATGTCCTTGGGGCGCTCTCCTGTACCTTGACTCTGGAAAGGTGTAGGCTGGAGGTACCCTGGGGCCTCTCCATGCTTGTGGGACATGTTTTGCCTTCCTGCTCTATCCAGAGGTACCAGCCTGGCCTTGAGGTGCTTTGCAGCCACCGGAATTAACGATTTGCTGATTGATCTTCCCAAGTGCTAGACCACCCTGAAGCCCTGAGTGGCGTGAGGAAGGTGCTGGCTCTGGATGGAGGAGCCACTGTAGATGGAATACAAGAGACATACTCGTGTCTCTTGGGTGTTTCAGACCCTCGCTGTGTGCTGGTATTCAGCAGGGAAGGAGAAGGCTCCTGCTGTGGGATGGGTTTGTACCTGTGCTGGGGGAATCCCTCCCGCAGCGTTTGCCATGCGGAGATTAGCCAGAGGAGAAGATCGCCCTTTGTAGTGGCTGCAGCTGAAGCTGTGGCTCTCTGCCCAGCCCCACTAAGCACAGGGCTGCTGGAACACCCCTGAATTTCTAGGTCTGACGTGCAAATTCCCATCCAGAGGAGGGAGAGGGGAACATCACCCGTGTCTGTATCCGTACACACGTCATGCTTCCCGGTTTCAATCGGTCCTTCCCTTGTGAGACGCTGAAGTGTCAGCTGTCCTGTCTCCTGCTCCCATCTCTGAGGCGTTCAGAGCAGGGAGGGAGATTTCACTGCCAATATCCAGGTACTCTCTGCTCGGAGTGGTACATCCTCACGCTACACATCGCCTGCAGCAGGGTCCGCATTGCAAAGCAGCAGAGTGAGGGGGTAACAGGCAGGGGCTAGCCCCAGGCTCCCACCAGCACTCCATCTGCTCCCTGCTCCCAGCACATGGAGAGGGGGAGTGAGCAGCTTCCCACCCAGGCTGTGAGGAGCAGGAAGGCAGGAGGGGGCGGAGGGAAGCGGGGACAAGAATCCTGCTCCAGGGATTTGCAGAGCAGGAGGATGGTTGTGTCTGTGGTGGGAGGAAGAGGTGGCACTGTCAGCGCTGGGGTCCCACCGAGCTGGGAAGGAGGCAGAGAGGCTGGATCTTAATGTGGCTCTTGGGGACCAGGGTGGCTGGCTTTGGCTGGCTCTCCTTCCTCTTCAGGCCATGTCTGTCTGGCAGTAACATGCTCTGCAAGCAGAGTCTTGCTGACAAACCCATTGGGGCTGAGCAGGTCTGAAGGATGGAGTTAATGCTTTTACAGCTTGCTCTGGAAGGCTCGAGCAGCTCAGCTCTTCCTGTGCTGGGAAGCTTGCCTGGGAATACCTACAGAAGCTTTGAGGAGCATCCAGGTGTTGGTGGCCTGTCAGGTTTGCTCATGCCATCCCAATTTATGGATACTCAGGCCGGCTTTTCGCTGGAGCCTGGCTACACACGCTGCTCTGCCTGCCTCCTGCTCCAGAAACTAGCTGGGAGCTGTGTGATGGAGGGTCATGTTGGGTGGGCGCGTTAACCGCGACGGGGGCAGTGATGGGGCAGCTGCTCCGCTCCATCGTGGAAGAAGGGAGTTGGTGAGGGGGTCAGAGGGAAAGCAAGCAGCTTTCAAGGAACAAACTCCACGCCTGTCCATGCAAAGGAGCCCGTGCCATTTCTAGCAAGACTCTCTGCAGTTGGTGGCTGCCTGTATTCCCTGTGTTGCCCTGGGCATCCGCAGTGGCACTCCGAGGTCTGGTGTAGGGGGGTGACCTGTGCTAGCGGCTGCTGAAAGCCTTTATCACAGTTACCCCAACTGGGCCTCCTGCCACGGGGAAAGAGCGTCTGTGTCTCCTCTGGGAAGCTGGCAGGGGGACCGGAGGGCAGAGGCAGCAGCGGGGCTCACGTGGAGGGGAGGTGAAGGAGCAGGACTCTGGATGAAACGAAGCTCAGTTTGTTTGGGTTCTTTTTTGGGTGAGGAGATGTGCTGGGGTTCGGGATGCTCTCACGGCAGCCGCTCTTTCCCTCCAGAATCAGAACGCTCTCCAGCTCTTTGTAGCACTGATCAGAGCAGGGATCTGTGAGGGACCCAGGCTGCCTCTGAGGCTGGTCTCTTTGCTGAGCCACCGCAGAACTCTGATCTGAAAAACTGCAGCATTGTGCTGGGGCCACTTGCAAAGCGTTTCCCCCAGCTTGGCATCGCAGTGGGGATGAGCAGAGACCATTGCTGGCCACAGGCAGAGGCCAGGCTCTGATTCAGCTCTTGGGGCAGCAGTTAGCTGGGACCCTGCAACTCCTGATGCATCTCAGAGGCTTTTCTTCTCTCTTTGCCCTTTGCAGCAGGGGCAGGATCATACTGGTGTGCTCCTCCAGTCTGGGAGGGATTTGGGGGAACACCACTGCAATCCAGGAGGGATTTGGGGACACCCTGCTGCAATCCAGGAGGGATTTGGGGGCACACCGCTACAATCCAGGAGGGATTTGGGAGCACTGCTGCAAGCCAGGAGGGATTTGGGGGCACTGCTGCAGTCCAGGAGGGATTTGGGGGCACACTGCTGTGTCTCTCGGGGCTCTGATGCTCTTGCAAATTCACAACAGTAAATACCAGGGGAAGAGCTAAACCCGAGGGCTCAGCCCTAAAACTCAGCTTGGCTAAACCATTCCTGTGTTTCTAATGTCGGATTGATCTCTGGTGAGGGGTGTTTGTCAACCTGTGTTACTTTAACACCTCCACCTCCCGTTCCCCCCCAAGCATCACAAGGTACTTTACTTTCCAGCCCTTTAGAGCTGCAGCACGTCTCCTTCCTCTCTGCAAGATAAAAGGGTTTTGTTGGTGTGCACATCACTGTGGTGTGGTGAAGTTTCTTCATTCAAGCATTTTTAATTAATGGTAAAATTAGGAAAAGAGGGGTCTTTTTGGCTCCAACTTTTACTTGTAAAACTGAGAACAGGACCCGTGTTTCATGGGGTGAGCCGAACCTCAGGCCTCTTACCTCAGAGCATCCCCCTTAAACTGGCATTTTATTTCTGGCTCCGACTCAAAACACATCAGTGTCACACAGTGGGCAGCAACCCCTGTAGATGTTCCTATGGCTCGAGGTGTGGTTCCTCTCACTGTGCTCATGAGGACCTGGTCCTGGTTGGGCTGTTCCTCTTCCCAGTTTGGTCACTGGATTAGCAGTCTGGCCCCAGAGCCCTAAATCAGGTCTTTCCTCAGAAGGTCACCACCTCTTTTTTTTAAGCCTTTGCTTCTGACCCTCTGTGGGAACGTTGTGCAGAGCCCCAAAAGTGCCTCTGTTCCCTCATCCCCCGTGTTTGCAAACTGCCGTGGTTGGTGTAGGACAGAAGGATGCGTCGCTGGGTCTGGTTTTCCCAGGTGGGTGTTTCCCTCTCTGTCTATTTTGGGACATTTTGGCCTAAAACCATTCCAGGGGCCAAAGGCACCGTGTTCTGCAGCCCCCACCTGCTTCTGCAGCCATTGTGTGGGTGCTGGGGCTTTGGGAGATGCAGACTCTAGGTTGAGGCAGGTTCTTGTGGGGCTCGGGGTGATGCTGCAGCAAAGGGGTGGCTATCTAACCATGCATCTGGTCCTCAGCGTGTGACAGCTTCCCTGGGGCTGAGCTTTACTGCTCCTGCTGCAGGTGTCACTCTGAGCTGAGGCTCTTCCTCCTTCTCTGCAACGCCCCGATGCTGCGCCGGGATCCTTTGCTACCTGGAGCCTTAATTTCACTCCTTTGCAGGCAGGCTGCAGCCTGGAAGTAGTGCCTGTCCTTAAGCTAGACATTGCCAGGATTACATCCTCCCTGGGACATCTAAATTAGCTGTGGAACATCATTAGAGTGGCTTTTCTCTGTGTGTGTAACGGTGAGGCGCTTCCCCGTCCCTTTGGGAATCAGCCCAGGGGCTTGAGGTGTGTTAGTAAATTCGGGTACGTGGGATGAGCGTAGCCACAGGTGTGGGGGAACTGAGATGAGAGCTGTGCCTCTGCCAAGCATCCCCTCTGCTCTCTTACACCCGGCTCCAGGTGATGATGCAGGGAGTGAGCAGGACCAGGGGCTGCCGCACGGGTTGCGCATCGTAGTGTAACTGCAGAGGGAAGGCATGGACAGCTTTGTCCGGGGTGCTGCAGGAGCCCATCCATTTCAGCCTTCCTTTGCTGCCCCGGGGCACTTCAGACTGACCCAGCGCTCAAGTGAGGCTGTGGAGTGGTGCGAGCGTTTCTGTCCTGGCACTGGCAGGTGCCAGCAGGCAGCCTGTGTGCAGCATGGCTGCAGCCTGGCCCCTGCTCTGTAGCAGCATGTCCTGCCCATGAGGGAGCAGAGCCACCCGCTGCAGCCACCCGGTAACCGGCACCAGGGGTGCTGCCAGCTTCTCCCTGTGGGTTATCCCAGTGAAGGTGGATTACAGACGTTTAGAACTGCTGCATTTCCTTGCCAGGGCCCGCTTGGTGCTGGTGTGTGGGTGCATCCCTGAGAGAACCCCAGTCCAGAGCACTATGTGGGGGTGGTGCCTGCTCACTCCTCCCTGCAGCACCAAACCGCGGGTTGACCTGTTGCCTTTCTCCTCTCAGGGGAAAGAGGGTGTCTCTCCTTGAGAGGGACAGACAACTTTTTTAGACCCTTTTTGGACAACCCGTGGCCTCACAAGGCTTCAGCAGCAGCCTGCAGTTCCTGAAAGCTTCTTCCCATTTCTGAGATGATCCGAGAAGGGGGAGGGAACACAACTCCACACCTGGCATTTGCAGCCTGGCCTGTGAAGGAGAAGGTGTCGCCTCCAAGGGATTTCTGCACCACCCCCCATCCCAAAGAGGAACAGAAAGTTAGAGGAGCAAGCTCTTGAGACCTGAGCCAAGGGGTAAGAGTCAAGACTGGGCTTGGAGAGCGTGGTGGCTCTCTGCAGTGGACTGGTCCCCCATCCACGTTGACTGTCTCCGAACCTCCTCCTGGGATAGGCTGTGACGTGCCCTCCCACAGAGACATGTGGCCTCCTTGGCACCCCTGTGCCACAGGAGGAGAAAGAGCCAACTGGGAGATCCTTTTAGCTTCCTCAGGCTCTCCACAAAGTGAAGTTCATCCTCCTCCTCCTCAACACTGCCCTCGGGAACAGTTCTTCCCCAGCTTCCTACAGGCACCTTTCAGGGACTGGAAGGGGCTGTAAGGTTCCCCTGGATCCTTCTCCTCCCCAGGCTGAACCAGCCCAGCTCTCCCAGCCTGGCTTCACAGCAGAGCTGCTCCAGCCCTCGGATCATGTTTGTGGCCTCCTCTGGATGCTCTCCAACAGCTCCATGTCCTCCTGTGCCAATCTCTTCCTCTTGATGAAGCTGAAGATGCTGTGCAGAAAAGAGCAAGCAAGAGGCTAAGACAGGGGTATTTTTTACATGCCTCAGCCAAAACACCAGCCTCCTCCAGGCTTTCAGTCTTCCAAGAGCTTCCCACCAGTCTTGCCAAGCAGTTTGCTTTCTACAAGGAAGAGAAATGGGTAGGGTAGCTCTGTGCTAGCGAGAGCTGGAGCCCTCCTTTGCTGTGAAGGTGCTTTCTCCCTCTCCTCTGAATTGGAATGCAGAAACTGCTGTGAAGTGAGAGCTGCAATATCAGGAAAGGGGAGATCAGGCCAGACTGCTCTCTGGGTAGGGTTTGATGCAATTTACAGTCACTTGAAGGAGATTGGCTGAAAGGTAAACTGATTTGGGCTAAAGAGCTGGTGCTGTTAAACTCTGTTAGTGATTCTTCAGCAGAGGGTCCAAAATAGCTTTTCTGGGACCTCTAGGAAGGATAACGGTGGTTTTGGTCTTAGATTAGGGGTGCAATTCGTGCTGGGAGAATCTAATGTACTTCAGGAACCACCTCAGGAAGGCATCAGCTCTCCAGAGCATCGCACAGAAATGTGAACAAACCCAGAATCACAGATCTGGATCTGGACAGGGCAGCAAATGTGGAGTGTCATCAGGAGCCAGCCAGCCACACTGAGCCTGGCTTCACACAGGATCACAGAGTCACAGGGTTGGAAAAGCCCTTTAAGCCCCTGGAGTCCAACCCTCCCTGTCCTGTGCTGACCCAGATCCCTGAGCACCTCATCTCCCCTCTGTTAAACACCCCCAGGGCTGGGGACTCAGCCCCTCCCTGGGCAGCCTGTGCCACAGCCCCACAACTCTGCCAGGGAAGATCTTTTCAGAGACAATTGCATTTCCCCATCACACACCTGCAGAATTCACAAGCCCTCCTTGCTGCAGGGCACCTTCTCCAGCTCCCACATCTCCAGGCTCCTGTCTCTCCAGCTTTACATCTGGAAAGGTGCATCTGCATCTGCATCCAGCTCCTTGGCTGCGTGCTCCTGCTTCATCGCTGCTTTGAGTGCAGGTCTCTGTGGCAGCCATGGAAATGAGCGACCTGGGTTAAGCCCTTTTCCTTTCCCTGGGGTATTAGTGCTGCCTAGTGAGAAAACACTCCGATTTTTCATGAGCACTGAGCTCCTGAGGTAAGGGGCTGGAGGACACTGCCGGAGCATGTCCCAGCTTGCAAGGACCATCCAGCCCAGCGTGAGGACTGGGACCAGCGTGGACCTTGATGGGGAGAATTCCTGCCCCGTTTCCAGTGAGTATAAAGGCAGGGTTGGGCTTGTGGCTCCGCACAAGGGAGCAGAGAAGCAGATGTCGGCAGTGGGAATTGGTTATGGGGCAGCCAGCGGGTTTAGAGAGAGAAAGGGAAAGTGCCTGGAATCCATCGGGATGGATCCTGCTTTCCCAGCCTCTTTCCAGGAGCGTGCTGATCCAGAGTCCTTCTGCGGAGCGTTTTCCTTCCTGACAATGAAGATGGGATGTGAGGAACAAGGGTGCTTACCAGAGCGCCTTCCTTGCCTTGTCCTTGCGCTAATTGTCCCTTGGTAGGGTGGTTAAGGGAAGAAGAGACCCAGCTTGGTGCCCAGTCAGAAAGCCAAACACACAAGCAAACAGACCAAGCCACGTGCAGAGAAATGGGTGAACAGGCTGTTTGTAGGGTAGCTTGTGAAAGGCGGCGCCGCGGCACGCTGCCCCTGCACGGCGCACGCCGGGTACCGGCGGAGCCTGTCGCACGGGCTCTCCAGGGCGGCTTCTGCTGGAAAGACTCGTCAGTGTTCCCAGAGACTCTTGGTTTTGGGGTGCTTGGGGTTTGTCTGGGGGGTGGTTTGGGGGTTGTGTTTTCCGTGAGCTGTGACCACTGTGCTTTCTGAATGGGGTTGTGGTGATGGAGTTAATGGAGCTGTTCGTTATCGTGCCCTAACCGGTGTCGTTTGCTCGTGTGTGTTCCCCAGCTGAGCCCTG
Source organism: Gallinula chloropus (assembly GCF_964237585.1). NCBI lineage: Eukaryota > Metazoa > Chordata > Aves > Gruiformes > Rallidae > Gallinula > Gallinula chloropus. The sequence continues at coordinate 91,563,855 of NC_140088.1, read as the reverse complement.
GCTGTGGTTTGAAGCACTTTTGGTGTGGCATGTGCAGTTGCAGTGCTGTCTGGTTTTGATTTCAGCCCCTAGCTGTCCCCCCGCCTCCTACCCGTGTTTCGGACACCCAACCAAACCGACTGGGAAACTAGCACTTTAAGTACTAGTAGTCACTTTGCTTCTGACTGTATTGAGCACTGCACTTTTGTAAGTACTATTAGCACTGAGGTTTGAACTGTTTATTTCCCCCCTCCCCAATCTATTTAGCCCCTTAGGCGTGGTGTTAATTACTTAGGGCCCATCAGAGATAATTCTGAGGTGTCTGTGAACCGCTGTCTGGTGCCTGACGTCCATTCCCCATCCATTAGCAATTTTATAAACTGGGGTACCAACCCCCCAAGCTTATCTAACCCCACAGAACGAGCGTGTCCCACCGCCGGCGTCCAGGCAGACGTGGCTGTTGTGAACTTTGAGGTCAGCTGGAGACCCAACGCAGGTGGCTTTTACATACACCAAAGTTGCAGAAGCCCCAGAAGGGACTGGGGTGGTGCAGGGTGGAACTGAGGAGAGCGCAGGACACGAAGCAGACCCAGAGCGAGGAGGTGTTGGGTGTATGCCCTTGGTTTCGGTGTGAGGCCCCTGGTGTGCGTTAGCCCCGCGAGCCCATGGGGCAGGGGAGTTGAACCAGTCAGAGCTGCTGGTGTGAGTCAAGGCTGCGCTCGAGCATTGCAATAAAAGCCATCACTGTGCCTGTACTGGAGTGCTGTGGAGGTCAGTTGTGGGCTTAAGCTACAAAAAGGGGGTTTTAAGGAAAAAAAAAAAGACTTAGAGACGATTTAGGAGATGCAGCATAATGACCACGGGGTTTGCTGTTGAGTTTGACAGGCAGAGGGAGGAGCTGGTCAGGTCTCATGTTGGGAGGCAGTTCAGCCGTGGGTCACTATCCCTGTTAGACTCCCGGGTGTTCCCGTACGGATGCTGGGTACCAAAGCTCCCTTGCCAGGGATAATTCAGTAGGGGAGAGTTTGTAGTAAACATAGGTGTCAGTCTCTAGGATTTGAAAAGGGGATGATGATCCCTGGTGTGCAGAATAATCTGGGGTTTGATGTCCCACACCACCCACTCTCACCCAACCGATGGTGTTTCTCTGCCCTAAAAGCCCTCGTGGGTTTTCTGTAGCAGTGAATAAACCAGGGTTGGCTGTGAGAGCGCTGCGTTTCCTCACCTGGGACTCCTCATCCTCGCTGAGGAGCTGATACTCAACCCAAATCCTTCCCTGGCAACGCTCCTTGCTGGGAGTTTCTGGTGATACCTGCTGGATAAACCCCGCTGTTAACAGCGTGAATGGAGAGGGGTGAATTAGGTCTTCCCTTTCCCTGCCAGCAAGCAGACGTGATGGAAATAACCTTCAGTGACCAAAAAAGATTGGTGCATTGGGTTTGCTTGTCGCAGGAGGTGAAGTATTGTTCCTGACCCCACGCCAGCTTCGGGGGCTGGTTGTGCTTGGGTTCAGTTCAAGCTTCCTTCTCCAATAGCCCTTCATGGGTTTGGGTGTTCGGTGGGAACTGAAGGTGGTTAAAACCCACAGGCTTGAGCAGCCTGAAGTATTACGCTCTTATCATTGGGATCAGAAGTGTAAATAGGATCCAGATCTTTCTTTCTGGGTTTGTTTTGGGGTGGGGTTTGGGGTGTTTTTTCCCCTTTCTCCCCCCCAGCCAAACTGGACCCTGCAAATCTAGCTTTAAAGAAATAGCGCCTGGCCATGTTGCTGCTGTGTCTGAGCCCCCTCCCCAAAAACAATAGTGGCTGAGGGGACAGCCTCTTCAGAAGGCACCTCGGTGCCTTGGGGCCTGCATCCCACTTGCCCTTACGAGGATTTAGACGAACCCTTTGGAAAACTCACCCCCACAGCCAGATCACCAGTCTCCTGGAGACCTTGGGAATCAAGCTCGTGAGAAGGGGCCATGTGAAACAGGTCCTTCCTTTGTCTTTTGGGTTGTTTTTTTTTGGGGTTAGTTTTTTGCCCTTTGGAATTGGTATCTTATGCTTTGGGCAGGTAGAAGGAAGCATTTTGTCCTGCCCGGCACGCGTGAGCCTGGGAGTGAATCCCAGCGCAGCACCCTGGCTTTGGAAGGACCTTGTAGGTCTTGTGGGGAGTTCTGGTCGTTTGGGTTTGAAGACAGCTCATGGGATGTGCATTGTAACAACACACAGGGCATGTTTTATCGGCCTTTCCTTTCTCTCCAGGAGAGGGTTTATGAATTTGCTTCGATAGCTTAGAGTCTGTTCCCTCAAAAGCCTTTTCAGCCCCTGGAAGTGAGTGGAGCCCATCCCTGTGTGCAGGGAGCGCTCTCCAGACGGGCACACACCCATCCGCCTGGACGTGCCTGTGTGTCTACAGAGATCAAGAGATGATTTCCCCAGCTGCTCCTTCTCTTTCGTGGGGAGTGTGGGGTGTATTGGGTTGGCTATTTTGGGTGTGTTTGTCCCCCCTCCATCCCCCAGGGTATTAACCAAAAGGTGTTTAAAAGTCATGGCATGAACGCTCCTAACTGTGAACCTGAGTACCTTGTGATGCTGAGTAACAGGTTTGGGGGTTGGTTTGGGGTTTTTTTCTTTCAATTTTCAGAAACTTCCCTGTGATGCTTACTATTTTCCTGGGGAAGTTTCGGTCCATGTTAGATCATTGTTCTGGAGGATGTTGGTCCTACTGGCATTAAACTAATGGAAATAAAAATGCATGTGTTACAAGTGTAGAAACGGTGAAGAATTAAGTGTGAGCTTACTGTACGATACTGATTCTGTTTTCAAACAATCTGTTTTGCTGTTCAATAGTTGACATATGGAAATGCCAATGTACTGTAATTTAGCACTTTTCCAATGGACCCTGTTCTCACTACACCCGAGGGGAGAAGTGGGTTTGGCTTTGGGGCTGTCGGGACTCCACCTCGGGACCCCTTTCCATGTGTTTTGGCTCCGAAATCGGCCAGGGAAGAATTCAAATAGTCTGAGCTGGGGTTTTCTCATCGGTTCAGGGGCAGGAGAGCGGTGGCTCTCCAGTCCCTGTCCAAACAAGGACCTTGCTGCGGGCGGATGGACTGGCAGCATCCTGGTCTGCTGTGCTCGCAGGAGGATGCGGCAGGAGCGCATCCGCCCCTGAGCCAGGCTGGGGATGAGGACAGACTGTCTGAGCTGGGGTGGGACAAACATGCACCCGAAAAGCAGCCCAAGCGATCCACAGCCCCCCTGAGATTAACAAGCCGAAGGGTTAAACTTCCAGCCCCCTCTCTCCAGCCCAAAGCCTCCTTTCCTAGTGTTAACAGGGTGCAAAGTGTTACTTGTCATGTACTGTACTGAAAGGGTTAATTGATCAGTGGCTGTATTGTACTGTATGAAAACTCATGAACTGCCTTGTATTGTTTCTAAGGACTGTACCATGTCCCCCCTGCCCATTCCCAGCCCCTCCCGGGTTTTTCCAGGCATGTTATCGGTTAGATCCTCCAAACTCTGGTGCTAACCCTCCGGGATCCTGATGGTGCTTCTGGGGATGCTAACTGATGACATGCCGATCCAGAGCTTGAAGTTCACGGCGTCTTTGTCTGTTTGTACCAAGTCCATGCACACACGTGTGCTCACAGGAAAAAATGAGGAGGAAAAAACAAAGGGAAAAAAACAAAGATAAACTTGAATTTGTTTCAAAGCATCATTGACAATCCAATGTTTTCTATGTCTGCTTTTATTTGGGATGGCTTTTCTAGAAAGCAGCACGCTGGCACCTTCTTCACCTGGGAGGGGATTTCGTCCTGTTCACGCCACGGCAGCTCCCCTGGCATTTGAGGTGAGCTGCTTCCTCGCTGGCTTTTCAGGCTCAGCCCTGGGCGGTCAATCCATTGAAGCCAGTGAGGAAGAGGAGGTGCAGGTGCCTTCAAAGCTGCCTGACATCCCCAGGACCGCCCCATCTGTGCGCAGGTGGGCACCGAGGGTCTCGGAGGGGATGAGCCTGCCCCTGGCTTTCTGGCAAGAATTGGCTTTTCATGAGAACAGAGGCAGAAAATCAAGGGGGGGGGGGCTGGGGCTCCCAAAGGCACCTCCATCTCCTCACAGCATCGCTCATCTCCGGAGGCACGGGAGCTGCCTCCCAAGCCTGAGGTTTTGCGGGTGACACGCACCTGAAGCGGCACGAACAGCCCCATCCCCTCCCAGCCCACCCACCCCTCTCCCTGGACGCGAGCTGCTTTTTGGACAAAATGAAACCTGACTATATTTTATATCGATTTGAAAACAAAGTCTGATGTTTACCCCTGTTCTCAACCGAATTTGCATATTGTTGTTTGCCACGATATTTGTTCTGTCTTAAAATAAATTTGCTTACTCGTGTAGCCTGACCTGTCTGCTGGGATTCTGTAAGCGGGTTCATCGCCGCGGCACGGAGCCCCTGTGCTGCCTGTCCACAGCATCACAGGATCACAGAGTGACCAGGTTGGGAAAGCCCTTTAAGCCCCTGGAGTCCAACCGTCCCTGTCCTGTGCTGACCCAGATCCCTGAGCACCTCATCTCCCCTCTGTTAAACACCCCCAGGGGTGGGGACTCAGCCCCTCCCTGGGCAGCCTGTGCCACAGCCCCACAACTCTGCCAGGGAAGAGCTTTTCCCTCCCAGCTGAGCTGGCCCTGCCCTGGGGCAGATTGAGCCCATTGCCCCTGTCCCATCTCCTGTCCTCTGGCTGCAGAGACCATCGCCCACCTCTCTGCACCCTCCTGGCAGGGCAGGGGAGGTGGGGAGAAGGGCTCCCCTCAGCCTCCTCTTCTCCAGGCTGAACACCCCCAGCTCCCTCAGCTGCTCCTCAGAGGATTTGCCCTCCAGCCCCTTCCCCAGCCTGGGTGCCCTTCTCTGGACTCACTCCAGCACCTCCATGTCCTTCTTGGAGTGAGGGGCCCAGAACTGGACCCAGCACTCGAGGTGCAGCCTCACCAGTGCCCAGTCCAGGGGCACAATCCCCTCCCTGGGCCTGCTGGCCATGCTGGGTCTGACACAGGCCAGGATGCCGTTGGCCTTCCTGGCCACCCAGGCACACTGCTGGCTCGTGTTCAGCAGGCACTCGCCCAACACCCCAGCACCCTTTGGGTGCTTCCCATGAAGACAGGAAGGAAATCTCCCTGCCAGGGAGGGGAAAACATTTCAGCCGAGACTCAGGCTATAGACATCCCTCTCCCAGTTACCTCACATTCAGCTCCCCGAGGCTTTTCAATCTGATGTCCCTTTTTCCCCTGTCGTGCACCATCAGACCCTTGTACCCAGTGAGCCTGTGACAGGAACAGCCGTGCTCAGCCCGCTTCAGTGAAAGATTAAACTGCCAGCGTGGTGAGTGATTTCCGACAGCGGTGCTCTCCAGCTGGGAACACCGACTTATGGCTCCCAGCTCGCTGAAAGCGAGGAGCACCCGAAAGGGTGGGCAGTCAGCTCCTGGGGCTGCTGCTCTGGCCTTAGCTGGGCAGTCAGCGTCCAGTCAGCACGGCGTGAAGGCAGCGCCCTCGGAGGGCTGGGAAACCCATGTGTGCATCGCTGTCCCGGGACGTAACCCATCACCCGGCAGGTTCAGTGAGAGGAATGAGCAAACACCCCAGATCTGTGTGTGTCTGCCAACAAATCCTCCTGCCAGCCTCTCCTGGTTTGAGGTGGGTGTCGTGTCTGCCCCCTCTCCCCCCCCGAAAAGCTGTTTTTGGGTTAAAGATGTTGCCGGCTGCTGCAGGAAGGCTTTTTATACCCCCTAAAGACACACCTGTCTTTAAAGGGACAGATCTCAAGGGAGTGTGACTGTGGCTGTCACCCTCCTTCCCACCGGGAGGTGTCCCTGCCATGGGCACGGAGCGTGTTCTCCGTGGTTTGTCTCCCTCCGCAGGGCACTGGGCAATGAGAGGTGCCACCAGCCCTTAAAGCACCTTCCCCCAGCCCTCCCTCCTTCCCAGACCCAACCTGACCCAGCATTTCTCTCCCTTCTCCCCCAGTGTGGCACAGGGAGGGGCAGGGACTGGGGAACGGGAGTTTGGGTCAGTCCCTCACCAGTTGGTTTCCCTCTTAGGCAGGGTGGGGGCCATTCCTCACCCCTTCCCCTGCTGCACCACAGCAGACAGCCCTCCACCGGCTGCTCCCGGGGCGGTCGGAGCAGGGTGCCCGCGGTGTCACAGCTTCGCTGTGGCTGTGAGGCCTTCGGCGGGGGCTGCCCCGGCAGCGGCCTCGCCCGCGCCCCGCGCCCCGCGGGGGAGGCCCGTCCCCGGCCGGGTACCGCCGCCGGGAGCCACGGGCGAGGCCCGAGCCGGGCCGGCTGCAGCCCCGACCTCCTCACGCGCGGTGACCGGGGCGGCCCAGCCGAGCCGGCAGCCGCCGCCCGCCGCCCGCGGACGGGCCGCCGCCTCCTCCGCCCGGCCTCCCGCGGGTCCCGCTCCCCCCGGCCCGCCGGGCGGGCGCTGCCGGGGCCGGGCGCGGGAGGCGGGTCCGCCCGCGCGGCGCGGGGGCTGCCCGCCCAGCGGGTGTGTCCGGATGTGCGCAGGGCCGGGGCGGGAAGGGGAGGAGGGCGCCGCCATTACGCGGAGCGGGCCAGGCCTGGCCTCCCGGTTGTCGCGCCGCCGCCCTTAGGCGGGCCCGGGCCTCGCGGGTCCCGATCGCGGCGGGGCCCTGCCCTGCCCTGCCCGGCCCTGCCCGGCCCTGCCCTCCCGGCCCGGCCCGGCCCGGCCCCGCGCGGCGGACGGCGCCGCCATGGAGGAGAAGGGTTTCGCCAAGGAGCTGGACCAGTGGATCGAGCAGCTGAACGAGTGCCGGCAGCTGAGCGAGAGCCAGGTCCGCAGCCTCTGCGAGAAGGTGAGTGCGGGGCCCGGGCCGCCCCCGCGCCGTCCCCTGGCGCCCGCGGCCGTGCGGGGCCGTGCGGGGGGCCTGGCTGGGCCGTGCGGGGGGCCGGGCCGGGCCGGGCCGGCTGCTCCCCGCTCAGCCAGGCGCGGCTGGGGCCGGCAGCCCGCCCGTGTGCGGCCGGTCCCGCGGGTACCGGCTGTGACGCGCAGCCGCCGGGGGCTCCCCTCGCCCGGCGCCGGGCCCGGCTGAGCTGGGCAGGGGGCTGAGCGCGGCGCGCGGGGCGGGGGCGGCCTTGCGCGTCTCCCCGGCCTGCGGCAGCCGCACGCCCCGAGCCCGGGTCCCCGAGGGAGCCCGGTGGCGGCTGCCGTGTGATCTGGGAAAGCCGGGCGGGGGGAGAAGCTGCGGCGCCAGCCCGAGCTGAGGCGCACGGGGGGCTGCAATAGGGACCTGGGTCAAGGGCACGGCTGGCTGGTTTGGACAGCCCCTTGGCAGAGCCCCGCTCGGGCTCGCTCACTGCGGGCTGCCAGGAGCTGTCTCCTTCCCCCAGCCCGGTAGCAGCCCCATCCGATCCCTAGAGTGATGCTGGATTCTGCCTGACCAGGTAAATCCCTGGTGTGAGCGTTCCCTCCGGGCCTGGGGAAGGTGGGGCTCTCTTTGGGCCTCCGAGAGGGGACAGTTAAAGACCTGAGACGGTGACAAACGTGACTGCAGAAATTCTTCTCCCTGTTTGCTGCTTCCCTGGGTGACCGGTGGGGACGTTGCCGCGTGTCAGGCAGCTCGGAGGAGCCCTCGGCTTCCTGCCCTGGGGGGACCGGTGGTTTCTGAGGTGCAGGTGGTTGTTCGGGGTTCCTCTCAGCATCGTGTTGCTGAAGGGGAACGTGGTGGGGTGTGTGTCACACCCGGTGCTCCCAGAGGTGACCCACGTTTTGGGGCGCCTGTTCGTGTAACACGTGTTGGCCAGTGACTGAGCATCTCGGTGACTAAACACCTTCACGAGGTGCAGCTCCTTCCTTCGGCTGGATGCTTGGTAGACTGCTGCAGTGAGACCTGAGCAGTAGAGAGGGTCAGTGCTGTGACCTCAGGACGTGCCTGGGGTGCTCATCAGAGAGGTGGGAGCTGTTTGTTTGGGTGCCACGGGCAGAGACAGTGCTGGACTCCAGGTTCTGGCTTCCTGGGAGATGTTTTCACCTAGCCTAGCCCTTCACAGCCTCTGTTTCCTTTCCCTGTTTTTATTCTGTGCTGGGGCTGGTGTATGACTCCTTCACCAGAGCTTGATCAGTTTCTGAGGGAGTGCTGAGAAGGGCTGGCACAGGAGTAGCCACAGCTTGAAGAGTACGAGTCCCTTGTGGGTGTGCAGCCCAGGCTGAAGCCCAGCTCATCAGCCTGGGGGAACTTATTCATGTGACCCGTTCCCTGCCCCGGGTGCTGCTGGTTGGGAGCTGCTGTTCTGCAGCAGGCTGGGGCACAGCACCATTCCCCTTCTTCCCCGGTTGTGTCGTTAGCAGTTAAGGAGCGGTGGTTGCTGCCTTTTGGGAAGCTGGAGGACACCACCAGCAGAGTGTGGCTGTACGTCAGGGCTCACCCGCTGAACAGGGTGAGTGGCAGCTGGAGGCAGAGAGGGTGTTTGTCATGCAGATGACAGGCAGGAACCCTGAACCTGTGGAGCAGGGCGTGAGATGAGCGTCATCTCTCGCAGCACCTTGTCCTTCAAGCGTGCCAGCCAGTGACTGAAACGACCTGGGTGTGAAGAAGCTGCTCTGCGATGCTCTCACCTGCCTTATTTTTAGGTGTTTGGGGAGTGGTTGTATCACCCAGCTGTAGGAAGGAGCTTGCAGAAGCTTTGGGGTGAGCAGGCTGGCTTTTGGCGTGAGGCAGCTGAAGGCTGGGTTAGTGTGTTTCCTTGAGGTAATGTTTGGAGAAACCTTTATGGGCCTTGGTTCACTTAACACTCCTGTGACCTCATTTCTTAGAGGCCAGGCACGATAGTACCCCTTGCCTCAGGCTTGTGTTTGTGGAAGAATAATTAAAAACATTAAAATAAGAATGGGGGGGAGGCAAAACCCCAAGAAACGAACTTCAGACTGGGCTGTGTGGGTCACTCTTGCGTTAATTACTGGCATAACGGGCAGTACTGAGGGGAGGGTTGGACGTAGGTTGGTGAGGGTCTGCCAGATTACTCTGCCTCTTGAAAGTTCTTGAAGTTTGTGTCTGTGGAGCTCAGGTTGTGTCCTCACCTGCCCTGTATCGACATGGCTTTGGCAGCTGATCAGCCCTGTGCTCTTCATGCGGTTAATCGAGGTACCGCCTCGCAACAACCTGAGAGCGCCTGTCCCCTGTTCTGCTGGTCTTCAGAATGGAATCCAGCTGGAGTCATGCAGGTGTTTGAGGGAGAACAGAAGGACAAACGATTGCCATCGCTGCTGGAGGCTGTGGACACGAGGGGGGTTCCAGCACGGTGGGGAAATGCACGTCCTGTGTCTCACATCTCACATCTCGACATCGTGGCCTTGGACTGGCAGGACGTTGTTAGTGCCTTTTTCTGTGCTGGTGGGAGGTGGAAATCGATGGAGGTCTGCCTTGGATTGTGTCCCTGCGTCATCGGGGTGCCAGGACGGCTTTCTGGGCTGGTGCTAGCGTAGGAACTGTTGGTGGGGGTAGTGCTGGCTGTGTGGAACTGCCTTGGAGCTTGGACGGCTTGTAACCTGTACCCTGGACAGCTCAAGTCAGGCTGAAGGGCCAAGAAGTTGGATTCATTTAGTAGGAAGCGCTCCCAGGTTTGGATGCAGAAATCTCTGAGCACCTGTGTGTTCAAGTCAGGTCAGGAAGTGGAGGCTGGTGTGGCTGAGGGACTTGAGAGCCGTGCTGGGAAAAGGGGCTTTCACCAGGGTAAGGGAAAAGGGGGTATGAAAGAAGGCAAGTGAAAGGCTCCTGTAAATTAATGGTAGGCAGGCAACCAGCCATAACCATCGTGGGAGCTTCTTCTTTCTATCCCTCCTCTTTGGATGTGTGGAAGGGTTGCAGGCTCCGAGCAGCTTGAGAGCTCTGTTTTGTGAAGTGGTGGGAGGAGAAGGGTGCTAACTGCTGATGAAGGCGTGTGTTTCTGGTGTGGCCATTGAATGGTGACTGTAGGCCGGTCCTTCAGCCCGAGCAGCAGGGGCCAGGCGCTGCTGCAGGGAGTCGTGCTGCTGGTGGCACCTACCTGTGACCCTTCTGTCCTCCAAGGTCGTTTCACCTGGAGTTAAATCCAGGAGCATGAGTTAGCAAGCTCTTCTCTGCTAATTGGTGAAATTAGCAGGAGTGATGGAGCCAAGTGTGGCCCTGGACAGGGTTCAAGCCACGGGATTCCCAGCGCTGCCTTGGGTCCTGGCCAGGAGCGCCCGTCTCTCGGGTGATGACGCTCTGCACGTCTGCACCCTGAGGCTCCCGGCTGTCCTCTGCTGCCAGGCTGGGCAGGGCTGGGCAGCTCTGCCCATCGCCTTCCATCTCCCTGGGGAGAACCTGCCTGAGTGAGCGGGACTGCAGCCTGGAGAGAAGACTAAGGGGGGGCTTATTAATGCTTGTGAATATCTTCAGTATAGGACACAGGGGGCCATGGGCAGCCTCTGCTCAGTGTCTGTGGGGACAGGACAAGGGGCGATGGGCTCAAGCTGGAGCACAGGGAGTTCCCCACCAATGTGGGGAAGAACTTCTTCCCAGTGAGGGAGCCCTGGGACAGGCTGCCCAGGGGGTGTGGAGTCTCCTTCTCTGGAGAGATTTAAGACCATTTGGATGCAGACCTGTGCAGTATGAGCTGGGGAGCTGCTTTAGCAGGGGGTTGGACCCGATGATCTCTCAAGGTCCCTTCCAGCCCCTGTGATTCTGTGATTCTAGCTGGTTCTTGCTCAGGACCAGCTCCTTGCTGTTTTTAACATGGTCAGCGTGCTCACTGAGGGAGCAGTTTGGTCCTTGCAGCTGATGAATGACAGTTGAGCTGAACTTTGATCAGAGACTCCATGCCTTGCTCCTGTGATTCCCAAAGGAAGAGCCTCTGCGGGTGAGCTCGTGGCATGGTAAGTGAACCTTCCCGAGGGAGTGTCTGAGGTTCTTGTTAGGTGCTTGGGGCCTTTGGCTTTCCCTGGAGAAGCCACGAGGCTGGAGAGCCTGCCTCCTGGATGGATCATCATTCCCTCACCCAAGGACTCAGCCTATGCAGTTACCACAGGCAGATCTGGGTGTGATGTCCATGTGGGTTTCATGAAGTCCCTCGCAGGGGGATGGCTCTCCTGGCCATCCCAGTCCTGGTGGTAGTCTCAAAGCCAGTGTAGCAGCTCCGGTTTTGGGGCGGTGCCTTCATGGGCTGTTCTCAAGCCCCAAGACCCCTGTCTTTCCTCTTACAAGGACAGCTCGGAACATGACTGGGACGTGTGTTCTCCAGCCTCCCTCCACGTGGGAGGACAGCAGGCAAGCTCGTGTTCCTGCTTGCCAAGGGGATCTGCAGGATCCATCCCTGGGGAAGCTCACAGCCAGCAGACAGCCTGCTCTTCAGAGTCATCCTGAGCACAGACACGGTGACTGTTGTGGTTAAGGGAGTTTATTTAATCAAACTCCCTAAAAGCTGAGCCCCGTTGCTCTGCCCTGGGTGTGCTTCACCTCCGAGCACGCTCAGGGAGCTGCTAACCTGGGGACCTCGAATCCAGCTGTTTAACAGCCTCTACGGGAACCATGCCCGTGCAGGGCAGCTTGCCTGTGTCAGAGTCTAACCCCTGGTTTGTAGGGGCTCTAGTGATTTTCAGCAGTGTGACTTGAGCGTTCCTGCACCGCAGAGTGGGCTGGTTGGCTGCCACTGGTGGGAGTGGTTTTAACAGTGCTTAAGACTGTAAAGGTCTCGTGCTGCATTAGAAGGTCACAGGAGGGCAAAGTGGTGTGCCCAGCTGAGCTCAGCTCCCAGGCCTCAGTTAAAGCAGCTCCACGGTGCTAATGCAATGGACTTATCTATTAATGTGCCTAGGAGTTTGTCTTTATAGTAAGCTCCAGCTGGCAGGCAGCTCAAGAAGCTGCTGCTCCTCCTCTCTCCTGAGGGGAAACTTCTAGATTCTCCCAGCACCACAAGGGGCTCGGGCTGCTCACTGTCCCTGGATGCACTTAGTGTGAGTGCACAGCCTGTCGCTGTGCAGAAAGGGGCTCTGCTCACCTCCTGTACCTGTGATGTGCCCTCAGGGTGGGTGCATGGGTTTGGGGGCAGGTCAGAGAGGTGCAGAGCGATGATGTGGTTGAGATAACTGGTAATTGTGTATGGGATCTGTACGGTGCCATGCATCTTCTTCCCAGGGGCTGGAGAGCAGTGTGTTTGCTGTTACCTAGCTGGGAAGGGAGCTGGGTGTGTGACAGGAAAAGAATCACAGACTCACAGAGCTGTAGGAGTTGGAAGGGACCCCCAGAGCCCATGGGGTCCAACCCCCTGCCAAAGCAGGGTCCCTAGGACAGGGCACACAGGTTGGTGTCCAGACGGGGCTGGAATCTCTCCAGAGAAGGAGACTCCACACCCCCTGGGCAGCCTGTCCCAGGGCTCCCTCACCCTCACTGGGAAGAAGTTCTTCCCCACATTGGTGGGGAACTCCCTGTGCTCCAACTTGAGCCCATCGCCCCTTGTCCTGTCCCCACAGACACTGAGCAGAGGCTGCCCATGTCCTCTGTGTCCCACCCTTCAGCTATTGATCCCCATTGATCAGATCCCCTCTCAGGCTGCTTCTCTGCAGGCTGAACAGCCCCAGGTCACTCAGCCTTTCCTCGCAGGGGAGATGCTCCAGGCCCTTCATCCCCTCCGTACCCTCTGCTGGGCTCTCTCCAGGAGATCCCAGTCTGTTTTGTCCCAGGGAGCCCAGCACTGGACACAACACTCCAGGTGGGGCCTGAGCAAGGCAGAGCAGAGGGGGAGGGAGGATCCCCTCCTGTGACCTGCTGACCACGCTCCTCATGATGCCCCCAGGATCCCACTGGCTCTCTTAGAAGGCGTCTTTTGTGGTGAAAGGAGCTCCAGCTTACAAGTAAACCCTGCAAGCAAGAACACCCTGAGCAGCTGTGTGTGGCTGTGCTCATGTTTGTCTCTTCCCAGGGGGGAGAAGCTCTCAAAGGGTGCCACAGGCACTTGTAAAGATGCTTGAGCAGAGTTTGAGCACTGCTGCTGTCACACTGGAAGGTGCGACGCGTTCGGCAGTTTCAGGTTGCTTGGGCTGCAGGGCAGAGCTCGTGCCCTTGAGCCCAGGGACTGGACACATCTTTGGGGCTGAGAGTCACATCCCTCGGGTTACAGAATTGTGAAGGTTGGAAAAGACCTCCACAGTCATCTTGTCCAGCCACCCTGCCACCCATATGCCTCACTAAACTGTGTCCCCAGGTCCCTCATCCACCCTCTCCTTGAACACCCCGAGGGACGGTGACTCCCCCACCTCCCTGGGCAACCCCTTCAATGCCCAACTGCTCCTCGGGGATCCCCAAGGCTTCCCTGCCTGCACCCCGATAGCACCCCCATAGCACCCCCATAGCACCCCCATAGCACCCCCATACAGCTCCAGGCTCTCCCAGGAGCCAGTCTGTGCCATGGTAACAGCACTGTACTGACAAAGCCAGCTCATCCTGCCAGTGCTGAGCAGAGCTGATGTTGAGAAGGGCTGTGCATGACAAAGCAGCTCGTCTGGCAGGAACCCTTCGGCACCAGATGAGCTGAGTTACTCTGCCAAACAGCAGCCAGTGCCGGGTTTGGTGGGGCTGCCCCGGCTCTCCGGAGGCACCGTGTTATGGTGAGCACAGCACGGCTAGAGCTGTCTCATGTGAGGAAGAGGAACCTCCTCTGCACCTCCAGGAATTCACAACTCCATCTGCCTTGCAGAGGGGCAGCTTTCTGCTTCTCACGTCAGCTACCAATGAAAGCAGGTCTGGCTAAGCTTGGCTTTACTAAGCTAGTGCCAAGCAGAGCTGCACAGGCAGGAGGTGCCCCTCTCCCTGGGGTACTTTTTGCCTGCCAGATTTCCAGTCCCCTTTGAAGCACAACAGCCCAACAACTTCTAAAGATGGGTCACATACAGCTGGGAAAGTGAAGTCAGAAGCAATCTGAAGACACGGAGCCACCAACGGCTTCCAGAGAGAGTGGTGCCAGTCCTGAAGTTCAGGCTGCTGGAACTATTCAGTTACCTCTTTGAACTGGTGTGCAGCTGGCAACATCTGCTCCTGGCAGTGGGCTCAAGCAGGAGCACAGGGAGTTCCCCACCAACCTGGGGAAGAACTTCTTCCCAGTGAGGGTGAGGGAGCCCTGGGACAGGCTGCCCAGGGGGTGTGGAGTCTCCTTCTCTGGAGAGATTCCAGCCCCGTCTGGACACCTGTGTGACCTGTCCCAGGGACCCTGCTTGGGCAGGGGGTTGGACCCCATGGGCTCTGGGGGTCCCTTCCAACCCCTGTGACTCTGTGATTCTGCACCTGCTTTGGGAGGAGCTTCCTGCCTTTGTGTCCCCTAACTCTGTGTTTTGTCTTGCCTAGGCTAAAGAAATTCTTACCAAGGAATCCAACGTGCAGGAGGTGCGCTGCCCCGTCACCGTCTGCGGGGATGTCCACGGCCAGTTCCACGACCTTATGGAACTCTTCAGGATCGGTGGGAAGTCGCCAGACACAAACTACCTGTTCATGGGAGACTACGTGGACAGAGGCTACTACTCAGTGGAAACGGTGACTCTCCTAGTAGCATTGAAGGTATGGTTTGAGAGCTGCTCTACCACAGCTCTCGGGGGGCTTTGAGACAGGGGCTTTTCCCATTGATCCCACCACTGGCATGAGCTAGGAGGGTGTAAATTGAAGGGCACCAGTGGAGAAGTGTTCCCTAACGCTGCTGGGTGCTTGACTGCTGTTGGAGAGGTCCTGCTGCCCTGGGTGGCTGTGCTGGTGGTGCAGCTGTTTGTTGGAGAGGTCCTGCTGCCCTGGGTGGGTGTGCTGGTGGTGCAGCTGTTTGTTGGAGAGGTCCTGCTGCCCTGGGTGGGTGTGCTGGTGGTGCAGCTGTTTGTTGGAGAGGTCCTGCTGCCCTGGGTGGGTGTGCTGGTGGTGCAGCTGTTTGTTGGAGGGGCTGTGCTGCCCTGGGTGGGTGTGCTGGTGGTGCAGCTGTTTGTTGGGGGGGCTGTGCTGCCCTGGGTGTCTGTGCTGGTGGTGCAGCTGTTTGTTGGGGGGGCTGTGCTGCCCTGGGTGTCTGTGCTGGTGGTGCAGCTGTTTGTTGGGGGGGCTGTGCTGCCCTGGGTGTCTGTGCTGGTGGTGCAGCTGTTTGTTGGGGGGGCTGTGCTGCCCTGGGTGTCTGTGCTGGTGGTGCAGCTGTTTGTTGGGGGGGCTGTGCTGCCCGGGGGGGCTGTGCTGGTGGTGCAGTTGTTTGTTGGGGGGGCTGTGCTGCCCTGGGTGGCTGTGCTGGTGGCTGTGCTGCTGGTTGGAGCAGAGCTCTCCCTCCCGACAGGTGCGGTACCCGGAACGCATCACGATCCTGAGGGGCAACCACGAGAGCCGGCAGATCACGCAGGTGTACGGCTTCTACGACGAGTGTCTGCGCAAGTACGGCAACGCCAACGTCTGGAAGTACTTCACCGACCTCTTCGACTACCTGCCGCTCACCGCGCTCGTGGACGGCCAGGTAGGCCTGGCGCAGGGCACCGGGGGGCCGGCCGTGCCGGAGGAGCAGGGTGCTTCACAAGCAGGAGGGCTGGGGCCTCTGCTGCTCCTCTCATCCCTCTGTGTGAGGTGCAGCCTTTGAGTTCAGTTTCCTTCTGTGGGCAGTTGAACTTGGTGTCTCTGCTGCAAGGCTGAGACAGCTGTAATTGGGGAAGAGTCGCAGCAGATGCAAACCCAGTGTTTGGGAGGCCTGTGCTCCCACAGCAGCACACACTGGGCACATTGCTCTAATTCCCTTTTCTCATCCTTTTTGTCTCCCCCCGGACCAGATATTCTGTCTCCATGGTGGCCTCTCCCCATCCATAGATACACTGGATCATATCAGGGCTCTGGACCGCCTGCAGGAAGTTCCTCATGAGGTAACAGGAGTGGAAACACACCGTTATTGTGGATACCTGCTGGTGGCAAATGCAGATGTAGCCTCACATAGACCCCCCAGTGAACAGCAGGACACCTGGTTGCGTGGCAGAGTGTTGCCTAAGAGCTGGAGCAGATGAATGTTTGGGCAGAGCACGTGCAGGTCACTCTGCTTTGATTACAGCTTCCTACAAAAGGAGAGCTGTGGGGTTGCCATGGCTCTTTTTCCTGCACAATCACAGGATTTTTGTGACTGTCATGCTGACTCCAGGAGTAACAGTATTTGGCAGGGGAAGGTGCTCCCACCCTCAGCCTTGTCACAGGCTTGACACAGGCCAAGCCGTGCTGTGTCACCATCCTTCCTCCCTCCCCAGCCAGTCCTGTCCTCTGTGGGGTGTGACTTTGTGCATTGCTTCCTGTGGGCCTGAGATCAGGGCTGAAGAACCCAACTTCTGAGCTCCTGGGTTAGCGTATGACTCTTTGGTGTTGGGGCTTACAGATGGGCTGGAGCGGTCCCTGGTTGAAACAAACCTCTCCAGGGTTCTCCCAGCCCTGTGCTGAGATCCAGCTGTGCTGAGGACATGTGGTTGCTCCTGTGGAGTGGGTGGGAGCCAGCGGCAGGCTTGGGTGATGTCATGGTTGTGCCCCCCAGGCAGGAGCTGGGCACCAGGCAGCTGCTCACTCTGGGTGTGCAAAAAGGGGAAAGAGAAAGGCAAACCCAAGGCAAACCTCCCGGGCTGGGCTAAGGACAGGTCACTGGGCTGGCAGAGAAATAACAATAACAGGGATTTATAGCAAAATGTGTGAAACTGGTGATGCACAGGGAGTGTCTCACTGACCCACACAGCTCAGAGCTGCCCCAAAGCTGCACCAGCCCCAAAAACTCTGTGTGTGTGTCCCCCCACCAGCCCCCTTTATGCTGAGCATGAGGTAACTGGCATGGGATACCCCCTCTGGCCAGTTGGGGTCACCTGTCCTGGCTGGGTCCCCTCCCAGCTCCCTGGCTGCTCCCCACCTTCTCATTAGCAGGGCAGGATGAGCAATTGAAAAGCCCTTGGCTGCTGGGCAGCAACTGACCCATCCCTGTGTTACCAGCACAGCTCCCATCCCAGCTCCCAGCCATGGCATCCACCTGCTGTGAGAGAGAGATTAACTCCATCCTGGCCAAACCCAGGAGAGGTGAACACTTGAGCACCTTTCCTGCCCCTTAGTAGCTTGCCAGGAAAAGCTGCTGAGCTGCACTGGTGGCTGTTGGATGTATTCTGGGGTGTCTTTGAATATGCAAAGTCCAACAACAGACTGTTTCAGAGAGGAAATTAAATGCCTAATACCCTGCCAGAAAGGCTGCTGAAGGCTTAATGTTCATCCCTGGAGTGGTTTGCAGCCTCCTGTGGGTCGTTTCCCTGGAGTTCATATCACAACTTTGCTGGCAGTGGTGAAGCTGCTGTGTGTTGTCCTTGTGTGGCCTCTTACTTCACTGTGAGAGTCAGGAGTGAGAGCACAGAGCTGCTCTGAGTGGTACCTGAGTAGTTGAAGTGAAAGGGTGACTGGTATGTGTGGGAGAGGAGGTGGGAACAGTTTCCTGGCTGTGTGGACTCCTCCTTGGCCAGCTGTGTGCATCCACTCCGTGGGGAAGGATGCTGAGTGAGTGAGTAGCCAGTACTCCCTGTGAGGAGGACGTGCTGGCATTTTGCTGTAGCTGTGTTTGCAAACTGCCTCTCTACAAGGAGCTGGCCAGTGACCTGCAATGCCCTTGTCCAGGGTCCGATGTGTGATCTGCTGTGGTCAGACCCGGACGACCGCGGCGGCTGGGGCATCTCCCCGCGCGGCGCCGGCTACACCTTCGGGCAGGACATCTCCGAAACCTTTAACCACGCCAACGGGCTCACGCTGGTCTCCCGTGCTCACCAGCTCGTCATGGAGGTAAGGCCGGCACCCTGCTAGGCGGGGTGACCAGACTCCCCCTTGCCAGTTCCTGTCTCTGCTGTGCTGGGCCTGTGGCAGCTGCCAGGCAGCTGCGATACCGGAGAGGAGCATAAAGCACGTGGGAAACCCCATCAGCGTGAACCCGCGTGCTGTGCCCTGCCGTGTGGGTACGGGGACGCTCGGCCCTTCCCCCTCTGCCAGAGGGACCCCGGCCGCCCCGGCTGTGGCAGTGACCATCTCCTCCCGCGCTGCTGCGGCGGCCGCGCTGGCCTGGCCAGCCTGGGCTGCTGGGCAGAGTCAGGCGGCACCGGGATTAAGCCCTGACTGGGATTAAGCCACGATTTTAGCCCTGATGGGCTTTTCTTGTGCTGGACAAACGCCAGGTGGGTCAGTGGAGCAGCTGTGGGTTTAACACCCGCTCGATCCCCTGGGCAGCTCCGGGTGTCAAGAGCCTCTCGCACCCGGCAGGCAGGGTCCTGTTGGCAGCTGAAGCTGAAGGCCTGTCTGTCTGAATCCTGAGGGTTCCTTGTGGCACAGCCCATCCCTCCTGCATGAAACGGGCAGAGAGCCCCTCTCTCTGTCGTGGCTGAAGCTGTCTCTGCCCCGCAGCCGCCGCTTCCTCACGCAGCAGCGAGACAAAAGTCTCTTGGGAATACAAGAACTTTTGCAAACGCCTTGGGTGGTTTCCAGCCCCAAGAGGAACCTGGGGCGGGCTGAGGTTTGAGGTTTAACTATGACTCTGGTTGGGTTTTTCTGTCCTTCCCCCCACCCACCCCCTTTCTCTTGGCAGGGTTATAATTGGTGCCACGACCGAAACGTTGTCACCATTTTCAGCGCGCCCAATTACTGCTACCGCTGCGGGAACCAGGCTGCTATCATGGAACTAGATGACACTTTAAAATATTCCTTGTGAGTAACCTCGGGGCTGCTCCCTCCTCCCAGCCCTCGGCTGATCCTTTCCAAGGGGTTCTTTTCACCTCTGCCCACTCTGCAATGAACGTTGTGAGTTCTACCTGCAGGATTTGAAGTCGTGAGTTACGCTCTTAACCCAGGAACAAAGGGCAGCTTTTTACCTGGCACAGGCTGCCCAGGGAGGGGCTGAGTCCCCACCCCTGGGGGTGTTTAACAGAGGGGAGATGAGGTGCTCAGGGAGCTGGGTCAGCACAGGACAGGGACGGTTGGACTCGATGGTCTTAAAGGGCTTTTCCAGCCTTGTCACTCTGTGATCTTCTCTTCCTGCTGTCTGGAGAGTTGGAGTGTCTGTGTTTTCTTACTCCCTCTAGTGCCCCAGTTGGGTGGGGAGCGTAAAGGCAGGTTGCTTTATACCTTTATTGTTATTTCTGGCAGCACAAGGCTGTGTCAGGGTGGGTGAGAGAGCCCGAAAGCTGGAGTGAAAGCAGCTGCTGAAGGAGCTGACTGCTGCCTGGGTGGGGGTATCCTCCACGCCTCAACTCCCACAGCTGCTTGTTTTGGGACTGGGAACACTTCATGTGGAAGCAGCCAGGCTGAGTAAAGCACTAGCAGCAGGAGAGCACGTCTAGGATTTGTTACAGCACTGGAAAATACCTTGTAGAGGAGGGAAAATGATGCCTTTTTCTTCCCTGCAGCCTCCAGTTTGACCCGGCGCCTCGTCGTGGCGAGCCTCATGTTACCCGTCGTACCCCAGACTACTTCCTATAAACCTCTCCTGACCTTTGCAGAGGGAAGTACACCTGGCATTTTAAAAAGAGCAACAATATTTCCACCTTTCTGTAAGAAATCGGGGTTCGTCTCAACTTAC
The DNA here is from genome assembly GCF_964237585.1 of Gallinula chloropus. Taxonomy (NCBI): domain Eukaryota; kingdom Metazoa; phylum Chordata; class Aves; order Gruiformes; family Rallidae; genus Gallinula; species Gallinula chloropus. The sequence goes on along the minus strand of NC_140088.1, from coordinate 91,544,299 downwards.
AGCTCCCCATCATGGACCAAAACGTGCCATACAGAGGACGAAGAGTGTTTAGCACAACTTGAGGCTGAGTTCCTAGCGACACTATATATATATATATTTATTTATATATATATATCCTGTCCCCATCAGTCCAACAGTCAGTTTGCCTGCTGTACCTGTAGTCGTTGTTTGAGTTCCCGGACTGCTGGGAGAGGAGAGGATAAAACTCCAGTACCACTCCCACCTCTTCTGGCGCTTCTTTTGTAAGAACCCTCCCTTCCGTGGTTAACTGGCATGAATCAGCGCTCTGGTCTCCAGGGAGAGGCACATTCCCTGCCTCCTGCGCGCTGCGTCCCGCGAAACACCCCCCCCCTCACTGGAGCCGGGAGGCAGGTCCCGCCCAGGGCCGTGTGGCAGGGGGCGGCAGGGGGTCCCTCCCAGGGGCTTCCCGGCCCCCGCTGCTCCTGCCCTGATTATTTTTTGGGTTTGGTTGTTGTTTCGTTTTGTTTCCTTTTGTTATTTTCCCTTCTCCCCTCTGTATATTCGTCCTGGAAGTGCTTGCCATCCTCCTCGCTGTACCTGAACCAATAAACTCGCCATTGTCAGCCCCAGCTGCTGGTGCTGTGACGGGGCGGGACCGGGATGGGGCCGTACCCCGGGCGGGAGGGGGCGGTACCCGGGCGATAACGGGGATGGGGCGGTACCGGGATGGGGCGGTACCCGGGGGGAGGGGGCGGTACCGGGGCGGGCTGAGGGCAGTACGGGGCTGGGGCGGTACCGGGGCGGTGCCGCGGCTGGGCGGAGCGGTTTCAGGCCCGAGCCATGGCGGCGGCCGCTTACGAGCTGCTGGTGCTCGGGGGGGGGTCGGGGGGGCTGGCGGGCGCTCGCCGGGCGGCGGAGCTCGGTGCCCGCGTGGCGCTGGTGGAGCCGCGACGCTTCGGCGGAACCTGCGTGAGTCCCGGGGCTGCCGCGGGCGGGGGGAGCGGGAGCGACGCGGTGCCGCTTCCCCCAGGCTTGGTCCCGGTTCTGCCGGGGCTTCCCCACTGACCCTGGGTCCTGCGGGGCGGGAAGCCGGAGGCTGGGAGGCCCCATCCCACCCACGGCCCTGCCGTGTCACGCTGAGCCCTGCGGCAGCGGCAGGGAGCTGGTTCCCCTCGTCCTTTGGAGGGTGCCGGCCAGGGAGGGTTTGGGGGGCCCTTTCAGGATGCCGAAGGGTCCCGGGGCCGGGCTCGGTTCCCACCCAAAGGCAGAACTACCGGGTACAAGCTGGGGAAGAGGAGAGAAACTTGGGGGGGGTCCACAGGCTGGGGACAGGCTCTGGCTGTGCAGCCACCCCCCCACCTCCCCCCCCGAAGGGTCACTGGGCCGGGACCAGGGGCACAGGAAAGGGGCAGCAACCCCCCTTTTCCTAGTAAACCTCTTTCAAACGAAGGAAGCAGAAGGGCTTGAGGTTGAAGACTGGGCACCTTCCGTGTTCTCTTTCAAGGAAGTGAGGGAAACGAGGCAAACTGCAAGACCTTGAGGCAGCGAAGGCGGTTACAGCCCTTGTTTGCCAAAAACCTCCAATCCTGGGTTTATTTTCCTGGGCAGAGCCCTGGGGTTTGGCCCTGGTCTGGTGTGGGGTGCTCTTTGGGTCCTGGCCTGGCGTGGGGTGCTCTCTGGAGCATCCCTGTTGGCAAACAGAGCCTCAGTGCTGAGACTTCCTCTTATTTCCCCCTAGGTCAATGTTGGGTGTGTGCCAAAAAAGGTAAGTGGGGTGTCTTTCATCAGCGCCGGAGCCGTGGGTTGGGTTGGGTTGGGTTTGGGCTCCTGCCAAACAGGGGTGAGGCGCTGGCGTGGGGCAATAGGGAGGAAGCAGCGAGAGAAAACGGGCTGAGAGGAGATTGAGCCATCGGGATGTCGTGAAACACTCAGCCCCTGCACCCCCCTCAGCCCCTGCACCCCCCCCCCCCAGCCCCTGCACCCCCCCCCCCAGCCCCTGCACCCCCCTCAGCCCCTGCACCACCTCCCTTAGCCCCTGCAACCCCCCTCAGCCCCTGCACCCCCCTCAACCCCTGCACCCCCCTCAGCCCCTGCACCCCCCTCAGCCCTGCACCCCCCTCAGCCCCTGCACCCCCCCCTCAGCCCCTGCACCCCCCCCTCAGCCCCTGCACCCCCCCTCAGCCCCTGCACCCCCCCCCAGCCCCTGCACCCCCCCCCCCCAGCCCTGCACCCCACAGGCTGCGCCGAGCAGCGGTGAAGCTGAGGCAGGGGGAGGAGGTGGGTAGGAGTGGGCTTCCCAAAAGCAAACCAGTTATCCCAGTTTCTGTGGGCAGGTGATGTGGAACACGGCGGTGCACGCAGAGTTCATCCACGATCACGCTGACTACGGCTTTGAAACACCCGGGGTCAAGTTCAACTGGAGGTGAGTGTGGGAAGAGCCAGTTGGAAACCAGCCGTATCCCGGTGTGTGTCCTGCTGGGAGCGGCTGCAGGTCAGTGCCGTGGTCCTGGGGCTCACTGTCCACCCCCAGGAGGGTCCCTGTCTGCTTCATGGCTTCCCACAGACGGATGCTGAGCTGGTTCATGTGGCCGGGGTCCCCCTGTGTTTTGGGAAGGAGGGTTGGCAAACCGGCCCCGGGAAGAGACTCTGGAAAACGCCGGATGCGGGGAAGGGAGGCACAAACCCCACGTGGTGGTGGGGACGGCAGCTGCCTGCTGAGTTGCTCAGTGGCCGCTTTATTTTTGTGGCCAAAGGGATTGAATTGTTTTCCTTTGTTGGGGACAGTAAAACTCCCCCCGTTCTCTCTGTTCCAGAACCATTAAAGAGAAGCGTGACGCTTACGTGCGGCGCCTGAACGACATCTATGAGAGCAACGTGAAGAAGGTCAGGATTGTTGAGGGAGTCGAGTGAGGCTCTGTGGGATTTCTGGCTGCTCTTCCAGCCTTAACAGGCATCCCCTTCCCTAATTCTGCGAGCCTGTGCCCCGTTAGCCGCCTCCCGTGCCTCCTCCTGCTGGTAACCACGGGCCCATCACTCCCCCAAGGCTCACATCGATGTCATTCGGGGCTACGGCAAGTTCACCGATGACCCCCAGCCTACCATCGAAGTGGATGGGAAGAAGTACACGGCTCCTCACATCCTCATAGCCACGGGCGGGCGCCCGGCCGTCCCTCCCGACAGTGAGATTCCAGGTGAAGCGGGTTCTGGGTGGTGGGGGGCGGGCAGGGGAGCTGGGGAGGGGTGTGAATGGGGCTCTGCTTTGCAGGTGCGAGCCTGGGGATCACCAGCGACGGCTTCTTCGACCTGGAGGAACTGCCCAGGTACAGGGGATCACCCACACGCCCGCCCCGTGCCCCCTCAGCCCCAGGCCACCATCGCCGGTGGCTCCGCACGCCGGCACGCGTCATCGCCGCGTCTCCGCAGGCGCAGCGTCATCGTCGGTGCCGGTTACATCGCGGTGGAAATCGTGGGGATCCTCTCCACGCTGGGCTCCAAGTCCTCCCTGCTGATCCGCCGGGACAAGGTGCTGCTTCTGCTTATCCCCAGCCGCAGCCCAGCCCACTGGGGGTTCCTGTCCACGGGCCCGTGTGAAGGGGGGTGGGGGGGTGTCTGTCTGAGTCCGTGCGGGCTCGGGAGGGCGGAAGCGGCGATGCTGAGGATGCTGGTGCTGAGCTGATGGGGGTCTGGAGGGGCTGTGTGGAGCAGGTGGGGTGAGAAGGGAAGCGCAGGCACGCTGCTGACCTTCATCTGGTGGGTCCCTGCCCAGGTCCTGAGGAACTTTGACTCCATGATCAGCTCAAACTGCACCCAGGAGCTGGAGAACACGGGTGTGGATGTCTGGAAGCATACGCAGGTACGGGCACGCGGAGCGGCTGAGGGGAAAGCCGGTATTTTGGGCACCACTCGCCCAGCCACGGCTCCGATGACATCCCCAGTCCTGCAGCGCAGATGCCATCGCCTGTTGCAAGGCAACAGCTGTCAGCACCTTCTCCTCCCACTGTTCCCATCGTTCCCCACAGGTTAAGACAGTCACCAAGTCCCCTTGTGGGCTTCTGGAGGTGACGGTGACCTCCTCAGCGCCCGGCCACAAGCCGACGGAGGGCGTGATCCGGGACGTGGATTGTCTGCTGTGGGCTGTGGGGCGGGAGCCCAACTCTGAGGAGCTGTGCCTGGACCGAGTGGTGAGATGGCAGAAAACCCACCCACGCAGGGCTGAAGATGCTGGCAGGTCTCGGGGGGGGGGGGGGGGGGGGGGTGTCCCATGGGTCTCCAGAGCCTGCCCAAAGAAGGTGTTCCCACTGTGCCCTGGCCCCAGCTGGGAACACAGCACCCACTGGTGCAGGTCACCCATGGGGGGGCTTCTTCCCCACCATGGGACACGTGCTGAGGTGGCTGCTGTTTCCTGTGACAGGGAGTACAGGTCGATGCCAAGGGCCACGTGGTGGTGGACGAGTACCAGAACACCACCAGGAAAGGGGTCTACGCCGTTGGGGACGTCTGTGGGCGAGCCCTCCTCACCCCAGGTACTGTGGCCGTGCCCCCCATCCCGTCCCCCCATCCCTCGGAGCCGCACTGTGGCTCAGGCTCCCCATCCCTCCCTGCAGTGGCCATCGCTGCCGCCCGAAAGCTGGCCCACAGGCTCTTCGAGGGCAAGCAGGACTCCCGGCTGGACTACTCCAACATCCCCACCGTCGTCTTCAGCCACCCCCCCATCGGCACTGTGGGCCTCACCGAAGGTGGGGACAAACAGGGGCTGGGGAGTGTGGCCCCTCCGAGCTGCTGGAGGAAACGATCTGGTCTCCAGCGAGCGGTCTGAGCCCCCCCAGAATGTGCTTTGGGTCCCTCTTTGTAAGCGCCTTGGGCGCACAGTGTGTCCCCCTGACCTACGTGCCGTGTCTTCTGCTGCAGAGGAAGCGGTGGCTGCGCACGGGAGGGACAACGTGAAGATCTACAGCACGTCCTTCACCCCGCTGTACCACGCCGTCACCCAGAGGAAGGTGAAATGTGTCATGAAGCTGGTGTGTGCTGGCCAGGAGGAGAAGGTGCGTGGAGGGGACTCGGGGCGGGGGGCACAGCTGGGTGCTGCAGGGACCGCGGCTGGCTGTCCTCTCTTGTCCCCACGTGGCTGGCTCGGACCTGCTCGGTCCGGGTTCCTGGGCTGGGAACCAGCTCCCCCAGCACAAGGCCCGTGTCCATCCCGGTGCTGGGTCCCATCCAGCCTCTCATTTCCTCCCCAAAGGTGGTGGGGTTGCACATGCAAGGGCTGGGCTGCGACGAGATGCTGCAGGGCTTCGCCGTGGCCGTCAAGATGGGGGCCACCAAGGCCGACCTGGACAACACCGTCGCCATTCACCCCACGTCAGCTGAAGAGCTGGTGACCCTGCGCTGAGGGAGCAGGGGAGGGCAGCCCCAGGGCCGGCAGCCACAGCTGGGGAGGGCCCTTTGCAAAACGGATGCCTTGATGGTGGGGGCTGTGGGGTCGGTGTGACCTGCTTTGGAGTGGAAAATAAACTCAGCAGCGCTGCCCAGTCTCTGCTTTCCGCATCGCGGCGCCCGTGCTGCGCCCAACCATGGAGGGAGGGAGGGAGGGTCCCACAGGGCAGCGTGGCCGAAGGCTGCTGGTGGTTGGGTGCTTGGGGTACTCATGGGTGCCAGAGCATGGTGGGTGGGCTCCATCCTCTTGGTGCAGGCTCGGGGAGGGGGACTCTGGCCCTGCTGCTGAGCTGCTGGCCAGCCCAGAGCCCCCCGTTGCTGTTGGCTCCTCACGGCCGCGGGTCTCCAGCTCTCACAAGTGAGGCAGCGGCAGATGACTGAGGCCAGGGGACCGCTGGCTTTGGCTGTGCTTGTGCTTGGGCTGGTGGGCATGACACCCAATGTCATCTCTGAGTCACAGACCCGCCCCCCCCCCCACCCCCCCCGCAAAAGCTGAGGAGGAGGAGGAGGTGAGTGGCACACTCTGCTGGGGAGGGGCTCCAAAAATTCTACCGCACCCTCCTATCCCCATCAGTGCGTGTTTAGGGGGTTTCATAGCCTCTTAGGGGCCTAAATAGCACTGGTATCCTCTGGTTGCTGGGGGAGACTCTGAAAGCAGGACGATGTGCACAGGGGGATGCTGGCTGAAGCCCTCCAGGTCTCCTCTGGACATCTTCAAGGAGCAGAATGGAGTTAATGCGGCGTGAAGTGCTCCACCTGAGGCACGGTGGCTTCACCCTCTCACTAAACGAGCTGCAGTCGCCTGTCAGCATCTTTTTTCTTCTTTTTTGCCTTTTAAACAGCAACTTTGGTCACTTCATTATTTTTTAGGTGCATTTGGGGGCGTTGGTGAGCCCCAGCCTGCACTTCAGAGCTGGAGAAGTTATCCAAGCCCTCCCAGCCACCCAGCAGGGATCTGCAGGAGGGGCCAGCCCCCCATGCCGAGCGCATCCCAAACCTCCTCGTTCCCCCTCCCCACAGCTCGGGTTCCCCAGAGGGGGAGGAAGGGAAGGGAGGAAGGGGGGGGGGGGGGGGGGGCTTCTGCCCAGCCTGCATCCCACGGGGGAATAACAGGGCTGGGGGGGGAAAAGGATGCTCGGGTCCCCGCCGGGGGCAAGCAGTGCAGCCAGGGACCACGGTGCCCCTTGTCCAGGAGCAGAGGGGAGCTATGGAGGCTGCTCCTCCTCCTCCTCCTCCTCCTCCTCCTCCCGGGGTGCAGCAACACCAGCAGCGCTGGGCTGAGCTTTTCTCCTCTGAGCATTTATTTACTTCACAATGTATAAAAAGCCTTGCCCAGCCCCACGCCCCTGCCCCCCTTAAACCTCCGTCCCGTCCTGCGGCGTGCTGTGGGCCTTGACTTCCAAGTTCACCTGCTTCCCCTTCCTGCCTGTTCCCCTGCTCTCCCCCAGCACGGTGATGTTCCTCACGGTGCAGTACCGGCCGTCCAGCGCCTGGTGGGAAGCCCTGGGCAGCTCCACCTTGGTGTTCAGAGGATGCTCCTCCGGGGTGGCTCTGGCAGCGTCTCGCTTCCTCCGCAGCTTTCGGCACTTCCTGGCCAGGAGACAGACCCCAGACAGCACCAGCAGCAGCAGCGTGACGGCGGCCAGGGCGCTGCCCAGGGCCGCGCCCGTTTGGGAGCCGGAGGCTGCGGCGGCGGCTCCCTCCCTCTCCAGGAGCAGCGACTTCATGTTGGTGCCGTTCCTCAGCTGGTCGCCCTCGTTGTCGTAGATCAGCGAGTCGTCCAGCATCGGGCTCCGGTCGCCATCGCCCACGTCCCTGCGGCCGCGCCGCCAGCGCTGCGTGAGGGAGCGCTGCACGCGCGGCCCCGACGCGCTCTCGGGGCCGATCACGTAGATGACCTGAAGGTACCACTGGTGTCCAGCCTCCACCTTTAAGAAAGGGAACACGTGGACACGGGCTGGAGGGAGTTTTGGGATGGGGAGCCAGAGCTGGTTCCATCTGCTGTCCTGTTTCCTGACGCGTGTAAACAGCGACAGGCTGAGCCTTGGTTTCACCACATCTATCGCCAGGGAGATGGTCAGGTGTCTCATCTGCCTTCAGCACCCACAGTAATTAATTCTACAGGGCTAATTGTATGTTTTGTCCTGGGTTCAGCCAGGATGGAGTTAATCTCTCTCTCACAGCAGGTGGATGCCGTGGCTGGGAGCTGGGATGGGAGCTGTGCTGGTAACACAGGGATGGGTCAGTTGCTGCCCAGCAGCCAAGGGCTTTTCAGTTGCTCATCCTGCCCTGCTAATGAGAAGGTGGGGGGCAGCCAGGGAGCTGGGAGGGGACCCAGCCAGGACAGGTGACCCAACTGGCCAGAGGGGGTATCCCATGCCAGGTACCTCATGCTCAGCATAAAGGGCTGGTGGAGGGGAGGAGCAGGCACCTCCAGGACATGTGGTGTTTGGGGCTGGTCCGGTTTTGGGACAGCTCTTGGCTGTCCCTGAGCTGTGTGGGTCAGTGAGACACTCCCTGTGCATCACCAGGTTCACACATTTTGCTATAAATCCCTGTCATTGTTATTTCTCTGCCAGCCCAGTGACCTGTCCTTAGCCCGGCCTGGGAGGTTTGCCTTGGGTTTGCCTTTCCCCTTCCCCTTTTTGCACCCCCAGAGTGAGCAGCTGCCTGGTGCCCAGCTCCTGCCTGGGGCAGACCCATGACATGCTTTTAAAGGGCGTCTTCTCTGCGTGCTCCAGAATAAACTCCTCAGCTCCTTTTTCTGTGCTGGACTTTGCTTCTTAACCAGCAGCAAGATCCCTGCCTGGCCAAGGAGCTCCTGGGGGGGGGGCAGAGGTCACTGCCCTGCAACTCCAAAGGTATTTGTGACGCCCTGGGCAAGAGCAGGTGAGTTTTGGGCTACGGCTGCTGCTCGGTACGTACCTTATAGAGAGCGTCCACCTTGAGGGTGAAGCCATCGACTCCGGGCATGCTGCTCACCGAGTGCAGCTCGGCCAGCTCGGAGGCGAAGCGCGCATCGAAAGGCACGTCGTGGAAATACTTGTCTGTCACTTCGGGTTGGTTCCGGTCCTGGGGAACAAGACAGGAGGGATTTGGACTCTGCGTTAGCACTGGTTGGGATGGCAGAGCTGAGGATGAGAAGAGGTTTAGCCAGCCTGCTCAACACATGAGTGCCTGACTGGTTCCATCTGTGTTCCCCTTGTCCTGCGAGCAGTCCTGGGGCTGCCAGTGCTGCCCAAGGCTGACCACAGAGCACAGGAGAAGTCACAGAGTCACAGAATCATTGGGGTTGGAAGAGGCCTCCAAGATCAAGTCCAACTCCCTGACAAAGCAGGGTCCCCAGGACAGGTCACACAGGTCAGTGTCCAGACCCCTGGAGCTACGGTATCACCAGGGAGCACAGGAGATGTTAAGACCCTGGTACATCACTTCTTTTTCCTCCTGATTTGTGCCCTGGGGGGTTTGGTGGTGGTTTTTTCACCCTAAGAGATGCTCGTGGTGGGAAACCTCATCTTGGCATTGTGCTCTGCCCCATGCTGCTCAACCCACCCCCGTCATCCCGTTCCCCAGCCGCAATGGCACCCGTCACAGCGGTTCGACCCACCACCCAACACTTACCAAGAGGAGAAATCGGTGCTTCAGGTGCTTGTTGGGCTGGATACAGCCGTACTGGGGCCCCTCGTTGTAGACGGTGCCGGTGGGGTCGAAGAAGGGCACGTACCCGTCCTTGCCTGTGCACAGGTAGACCTTCTCCAGCTGCAGTTTGTAAGCTGCATTCAGGTTCTGGTCGGGGTTCCAGAGCACGCGGCCGTACAGGATTTGCCCTGAGGAAGGTGGGATAAAAACCAATCAGGTTACATTCTCCAGTGTAACCAGGGAACCACCATCAGAGCTGAAAACACCCATCTACTCAGGGTTTCTCAGGGCTTTGGCTTGCAGGCGGCGAGATGCGGTGCTGGAGGAGAACACACTCGCCCTGTGTGGTCACACAGGGCTGTCACAGGCTCAAAGGGCCAAGTTTCACCCTGCTCTTTGGGGAAGGGAACTTGGGGAGACACCAGAGTTAGGTATGAGTGGAAGTGGGGAGGAAAAGGAATCCTACCCTTGGAAAAAGCCCCTTTGTAATCCATTTCTGCCAGAGACATCTCGGATTTGGTGGGGTCCATGAGGAACACCTTCTCGTTGTTGCAGAGCTGAAACTCGGTGTTCAGGGAGTAGACGACGGGCACGGGGCGGTTCGTCTGCTGGAAGGCGATGGGGATCAAGAACCTGGATTGGGACAGGGAAGGAGAGAGGAGGAGAGGTTCACTGTCTCTCTGGGGAGAAGCACAGGCTGCGTGGAGGCTTCTGCAGCCCTGAGGTAGAAAACTGCTGGGTGAGAGGGACCACAGCACGGGACAGAGCCTGTTCTGGGTATCCCTGGTCTGGCCTCTCTGCCATGGCAGAGGAGAGGCTGGCACACAGGTGAAGGCAAAGTTTGGTTAAAGGAAAGTGTCCCTTTGTCAAGAAAGAACCAAACGTGCCCCCACATCATGCTCAGGGGGCACAGCCCCTGCCATGCTACGGGTGCTCCAGCACATCCTGATCCCCAGCCCAGCAGTTTTCACCACCCTGGGGGGGGGGGGGGGGAGGTGGTCATGGTCGCAGGGGGATTCCTGAGACAAAAGGGAGGTTCCTCTGCTCCCCTTTTCCCTTCCTGCAGCCCGTCCCACGCCTGTCTGGACCCCACAAACAACCCAAGGGGCTGAAACCGTCCTGCTGCTGTGACGATGGGGTCTCCTTACCGCTCAGGAGCGTGAGCTGTGCAGGGCAGGGCCTTGTCTCCAGGCTCTATCCAGGGCTGTGTGGGCTGCACGGTGCAGGGGATCAGGAAGATGGTGTACTCTCCAGAGTAGTCCTTCCTGGGAACAGACAGCAGACCCCACTCTGAGCTGCTCCCCCCAGCCCATGTGTCTGCCTTAACGCTGCCACCGCCGTGCAAGCCCATCGCTTCAGAAGAACCCCGAGCTGTGGGCAGCTGAAGCCCCAGTCCTCACCTGTTATAGGAGCTGGTTGCTCTCCAGAGCTGGTAGGGCGAGTCGAAGGTCTGAGCGCTCCACAGTAGCTGCAGATCAAATTCAATCCCTCCCAGGTGGTCTGGGGCCATCAGAAAGGACCTGACGTCGGGCAGGCTGTGGTGCTCCATGACAAAAAGCCCTGGGGTGAGGACAAGGAGGGGAGGGGTAAGGCAGAGCACGTGGCGGCCCCACGCCTCAGCGTGTTCTCTGCACAGACCTGTGTCTGCTTCCTCCCCCCGTGGGTATAACGTGCTCACCTCGGAACTTGGCCTGAGTCTTGAACTCGATCACCAGCCGCCCGTCCTCGCGGATGTAGATGCGGATGATCTGCAGCCGGGCCGAGAGGACGCTGTCTGTCTGAATGCCTGCACGGGGCAGCAAGAGCCAGCTCACTGGGGAGGCTGCACAGCACAGTCTGTCCTTGGGCGGGTGCTGTCAGCCCTGTGTAGCTCCAGAGGCACTGGAGAGCTCCAGAAAGGCAGGGTTTAATTGGGATTGGTGTAATTGGGATCATCCTCTGACCAGTCAGCTGCACACTTCCTCTGTTAGCCACGTGTGCCACCTGAGTCATACTCGGGCACAAAGGGTGTAAATGTACTCAGGTCTCCCCTAGGATGAGCCTTCTCTGATGTAAATTCTTTTCATAGAATCACAGAATCCCAGCCTGGTCTGGGTTGGAAGGGACCCCAAGGAGCACAGAGCTCCAACCCCCTGCCACAGGCAGGGACACCAACCTCCAGGTCTGGAGCTACACAAGGTTGCCCAGGGCCCCATCCAACCTGGCCATGAACACCCCCAGGGACGGGGCACCCAGTCTCCTTCTCTGGAGAGATTCCAGCCCCGTCTGGACACCGACCTGTGTGCCCTGTCCCAGGGACCCTGCTTGGGCAGGGGGTTGGACCCCATGGGCTCTGGAGGTCCCTTCCAACCCCTGTGACTCGGTGATCCTGTGAAGCCAATTCCCCCCGTAGCCCTTCCCGTGCCTCAGACCTACCTGTCCTCCAGAGAACAGTATCGTAGAAGAAGGAGAACTCCATCTCTGTGTGATGCTCAAGAGAAGCCCAACCTCTCGGCGCCGTCACGTAGATATAGGACACGTAGAGCGGGACGTGGACCGTTAAGAAGGACTGAGCAGAGTCCCGTACCTGCCAATCAAACCCAGAGAAGGAGGTTGTGCACCTCCCAAAGGACAGGTGCTGGTCCCCACTCGTGCTGGCCCTCAACTCCAGTCCTGTGAATTAGAATGAAGCAATTCCACTTGCTTGAGGCTTGTCCCGAGGGTCTCTGGAACACCACAGCTCTCCCACTACACCCCACATCCCTCACTTATGACTGTCTGCAGAGCACAGCTGCAGCCTGTGAAGCTCAGAGACACACTCCAGTCTGCCCAGTGCCCGTCTCTGTGTATGGAATGCGGCAGCGGTTCAGCTCAAGCAGCTTCTCTGGGTTTCTGCAAGCGATGGCAGCTGCTAACGGAGAAGCTAACGAAGTGTTCCAGATAGGCAGGGGTTAAAAGAAATGATGCTGGCTGTAACATTCCCACTGGGAATTTAATACAAGCACCTCACAAAGAGGAGAGATGCATTCAAGAGGGATGGACACGTACACCCCATCCATGAGAGGCCAGTGGGACATGTCTAGTGAAAGACTTTTTTTTTAGAGAAGAACAAACACTTTTGGCTTCTGGTCTGCCAGAATTAATTAAGTTACTCAGGAACTTCCAGGTGTCCCTCCACTGCAGAGGAGGAGCTGGTGTGGCCCTGCACCGTGCTTTGCTCTTGTGCACTGGCAAAGAGTGGAGTCAGGACAGGGAGACAGCACAGCTGAAGAGGTTTTGTGTTTCCAGGGCATTCCTACGTGTGAAAAACCATCACTTAACTGGTGCTCTGAAGATGAAGAGAATCAGATCTGTGTCACCCCCATGCAAATAAGTGAACTGTGTTTCACAGAGCACAGCTGATTTCAGGTAAAAGGAAGGAGAAGCCACTGTGAAACCACTGGGACAAACAGATGTGGCGGAGCCTGAGCGCTGAAGGAACATGCTGAGCAGGTGGGAGAGCTCTGGCTGCAGCTGAAGGAACATGCTGAGCAGGTGGGAGAGCTCTGGCTGCAGCTGAAGGAACATGTTGAGCAGGTGGGAGAGCTCTGGCTGCAGCTGAAGGAACATGCTGAGCAGGCGGGAGAGCTCTGGCTGCAGCTGAAGGAACATGCTGAGCAGGTGGGAGAGCTCTGGCTGCAGCTGAAGGAACATGCTGAGCAGGTGGGAGAGCTCTGGCTGCAGCCCCTCACCTGGAAGTCGGCGGTGACGGAGCCCCCGCAGACGTCGATGAGCTCCGTCATGTCGTAGTAGGCGTCGAAGGTCCAGATGCAGCTCTTGAGGTTGAGGTGTTTGTAGAGCTGGATCGTCTTCGGCTCCCGCACCGCTGGGTCGAACTGGTACGGGCGGTCGTAGCCTGGACCCAGGGTGATGCTGTCGTAGGGCACTTCATCCAGAAAGCCCGCCTCTGGGATCAGGAGACAGAAGGACACTCAGCACTCCAGGGTGTAAAGAGCTCGAGGCTGAGTACCAAGGTGCTGTTTTCCCTCTGGCATCATGTCAGGGGGATTGGTTACTGCGGGGACTTAACAGGCTCCTCTCCCTTCCTTAGCCTGGAGGGCCCTGTAAGTGGATCTGCACAGGGGAAAGCGTTAGAGGAACGGGGTAGGACCCCTAAAACCCAAACCTGTGGATTAAAGGTTGAAGCGAAACTCTAAGAAACACAGAACACGAACTGCACAGAACGAAGCACAACAACCCTCTGCCTACCATGGACCGAGGAGGGACCACATCACCCCAAGCAGGGGCTGCATCACCCTGAGCCAGGACCACATCACCCTGAGCCGGGACCTCATCACCCTGAGTGGGAACTGCATTGCCCTGAGCCAGGACCTCATCACCCTGAGCCAGGACCTCATCACCCTGAGTGGGAACTGCATTGCCCTGAGCCAGGACCTCATCGCCCTGAGCCAGGACCTCATCACCCTGAGCCAGGACCTCATCACCCTGAGTGGGAACTGCATTGCCCTGAGCCAGGACCTCATCGCCCTGAGCCAGGACCTCATCACCCTGAGTGGGAACTGCATTGCCCTGAGCCAGGACCTCATCACCCTGAGTGGGAACTGCATCACCCCAAGCCAGGGCCGCATCACCCCAAGAACCAGCCGGCCTTTCTCCTTCTGCTCCAGCATCTCCTTGAGCAGTGAAGCAGCTCTCACCGCTCGCCGTGGCCGTGCCGAGGCCTCAGTGCCACAGACAGGGCGATGCGCTTCCCATGGATCCCCCTCTGAGGACCTGGATATCGCAAGGCAGGTTGAAAAGGAGAAAACCCCTGGCTCAGTGTGACCCCCCCTCCTCAAATGGCGCAATTCACCCTGTTATCTCTTAACCATCCCCCCCACGCCACACCTCAGCTCCGATGGGGTGACCCTCCTGGCCACTGCTAGTGCAGGAAGATTAATTACTATTTATATCGTGTCAAGAGAGCCTGGAGGAAGGCAGAGCCACCTTCTCTGTGGTTATTTTCTACTGGTTTCTCCCTCCCACCAAGTTGAGGGAGCAAAGTCTGGCTTCAGAGCTTACCCGAGACGCCTCGGAGGTCCCTGACGGCGACCAGGTTGGAGCAGACGTGCTGGTGCCTGTAGATGGACTCGGAGAGGAGGAAATGCAGGTTGTGCAGCGGCAGGGTGGAGATGAGGGGCAGCATGCCATCCTGGTGGGGGATCTGCACCGAGATGTGGATTCTGGAACAAACCAGGGCGATGAGAGTGCAGAAAAGAGCAGCCCTGGCAGGCAGGGGAGCCCCTTGCATCGCCCCACGCCCTCATGATGGGGTGAGCCTGGCTAGTGGCAGCCCCACACTTCCTTTCAGCTACATCTCCCCATCTGCTCCTGCAGCCATCACCCCAACTCCCCATTTCCCCAGGCGGCCCCTCGGCAGAGCGGGGTGTGAGGAAGAGTGGGAGTGCTGCTCTGAGCTCCCTAAGAGGCGTTGTGTGGAGGGATGTGGCTTCAGGCACACCTCCTCCTCCTGCCCCGAGCCGGCTGTCACCGCAGCAGCGGGGCTGGTGAAGGACTACACCCCTTCCCTGGGCTGATACCTGTTGGGATGCTCCTTGTGCTTGACATCCAGGTACTTCAGCGTGGCAAGGAAGGACTGTGCCTGGAACCCTCGGGCTGTCCCTGCGGCCACAGGGGTGTGGCAGATGGCAGTGTCCGTGCCGATGGTGACGGCAGCGCTGCGCAGCGGCGTGCCCACGCGGCCAGCCCTGTCCACGGCCTTGGCCACGCAGCGCACGTGGAACCGGCGGCTGAAGTAGATGCTGTCCAGCACCTGTGGGGAACCACGAGGGACAGCGTGGAGGGAGGGCATGGAGGGAGGGCACGGCCTGCGGGGCGGTCGTGGTTTTGCCCCAGCTGAGAGCCAGGCACCAGGCAGCTGTTTGCTCTTTAAGGGGGAGTGTGAAGGGGAGAAAGTGAGGGAGGGGGAAAGGGAAGGAGAAGAAAATCCAAGGAACCAAAACTCAGGGGCTGGGATAAGGAGAGTTTATACTGGGATAGCAGAGAGAGAGAATAACAGTAACAGGACTTTATAGCAAAATGTGTGAAACTGGTGACACACAGTGCAGTGTCTCACTGACCCACACAGCTCAGGGACAGCTCAGAGCCATCCCCAAACTGGACTGTCCCCAAACACTGTGTGTCCTGGAGCTGCCTGCTCCCCACCCCCAGTCCCCTTTATGCTGAGCATGAGGTACCTGGCATGGGATACCCCCTCTGGCCAGTTCAGGTCACCTGTCCTGGCTGGGTCCCCTCCCTTCTCATTAGCAGGGAAACAGGAACAACTGAAAAGCCCTTGATTGCTTGGGAACAACTGGAAACATCCCTGTGTTACCAGCACTGCCTCATCCTGACTCCCAAACAGGGCATCCACCACTGCTAGAGAGAGATTCACTCTGTCCTGGCCAAACCCAGGATAGGTCACACACATCAGCATTGCAGCACAGAATCCCAAGGTTGGAAAAGACCTTTAAGATCAGCAAGTCCATCCGAGGGCGCCAGTGAAAGCACTTTGCCCTGGTGCCCTGGGACCTCTGCCCGTGTCCCAAAGGGAGGGGAAGAGCTGAGGGGCTGAGCTCTGAGGATCTGCCAGGCTCTCTGTCCACTCACCCAGTGAAGGGTCTGACTGCTGGCAGCTCCTTCCTGTGTCAGCACATGGGGGTTTTGTCAGGCTCAGTGGGGAACAGCAGGGCTTTGTCAGGCTCAGTGGGGAACGAGGAGACATTTGTGGAAAACAGAAGGAAAAAACCTAATCCCCAGAGAAGCCCCTCAGGGCAACTGGCAGATCCCAAGAGATTTTTGGGTCTACCTCTGGAACTAAAGTGTGTGTTCCCCACTAAAGCCACCTCAGACCACGGGTGAGGAGTAGGCACGGTGTAGAAACACAGATTTGTTGGGTGTCTGGCTTCCAGCCGGGGCCAAACCACCACATCCCTGTGCAAAACGAGTGTCTGAAGGAAGAGCAGGTGCTGGTTCAAGCTCTGCTCTCCCTGCAGCTTGAGCAGGATGGAAGGTGAGCAGGCAATGCTGCAGCCAACCCCTGGTGACTCGGGTCACGTCACATGCTGAGCTCTTCTGCTGGTGCATCCATTCCTTCCGGCCCGTGGCTGGAGGGACGCCTCTGCCTCTCACAGAGCACACCAACCGCGCGGGCTGCCCCAGCCGCTCGCTGCCCCACGCCCCGCGCTGCCGCCCCAGCGCCCCAGGCCTGGCCACCTACCTTGTGGTTGACGCTGGTGAAGGGGGTGGTGTCAGTGATGGTTTCGAAAGGCGACCTGGCTCCGTTCCCGTCCGTGGGGGCTGCCACCTCCCAGCTGAACTGTAGGGCAGACTGGTTGATCCCGGCCTCGCCGCAGCGCCGCTCCGTGAGCGGGTACCCGGGGAAGCGGGGGTCGCACGGCGTGACGCAGACGAGCGGATAGCCCGGGGAAGGGGACTTCTTAGAACCATCCTTGGTCACTTCCTCCACCCGGTCGTAATCGGCCAGACTGACGACCTGGAGGGATGGAAACCAGCAGCCTTGGCTGGAGGCTGAGGGGAGGGGCAGGAGAGGCAATCCTGCCCAGTCCTGCCCTCCGAGCCAGCTCATTGCTACAGCTCTTTGTTCTGTCTCAGGAGCCCCTCTGGGGCTTCCAGCCCACACTCACAGGGCACTAAAGCGCATCCACCGCAACGGGCCACTCACCACAGGAGGTGCTGGCAGAATCAGGCTCCCTGCTGCCTCCTGATCCAAAATAGTCACTATGGCAGTGCTGGTATCTCCAAGAACAGCTTCCACCGGGTCATCTGGACCCAGCACCAGAGAAAAGGACTCATGCCACTCCCGGTCTTCATTGGACATGATCTCCACTTTAAACATGACGTGGTTCACGCCTGCCAGATGAAATGCAAGAGGAACAGTGAGAACTCAATTCATCAGCAGATCTTGCTCTGAAGATCTCATAAAACCCTGCTGGCTCTTGTTCAGGAGGGTGTCACCCAACACCCCCAGGTCCTTGTCCTCTAGGCAGCTTCCCAGTCCCCTGCCCCCAGCGCTGCCTGGGGTGGTTGTGACCAGAGTGCAGGATCCTTCTCATACGGGGTGGGCATTGTGAAGGGGTGGAATGTCCTACACAAGAGCAAACATGCAAGACTTGGGACGGCCTTCCTGTTTTGCCAAGGGACAGGAATTCCAGTGAGCATTAAGTCCCAACTGTCTTTCTGTCCACTTAGGCCTTTACAACCTGCTCAGTACAGAGCTCACCACCTCCATCCAGGCTTTGGTTCCCTCCTCCTTCCACTGCTTCCCTGCTTGGGCAGCAGCTTGGCACTTCCAAATCAAACCTAACCCCTAATCCCCAAACCCCGAGGGTATGTTACTCCTTCTCAGGGCTCAGGTGTGTGGGAAACCTCATGCCAAAAGGGGCTCTGGGCACATCTCACCGTGCCCCACACGCGCTCCTTTCTGACACACACAGAACATCTCCGGCCACGCCGCCACCTCCAGCCTCCCCTCCACAGACCCTTTACCTGGGCTGAACTTCAGCACCCGGCTCTTGGGGTAGTAATCCAGCCCGGCCTGCGCCGAGCCGTCGCGGGTGCTGCAGCGGACCTTCGAGGTCCTGTTCTGGTCCCCTCTGCGGACCACCTTGATATTTAGAGCAGCAACGCCCTCCGGGCCGGGCGGCTCCCGCACTTGGTACGCAGGCTCCTCAAACTCGATGGTGGGTGCTAAGGAAACAAGGAGGAAGACGAAGCCCCAGGTTGGCTGTTTACAGGGGAAGGGTGTTGAGCAACGGGGCTGAGCTAAGCTCAGCTCCCCTTAGGCTCTGTCTACCCATCTTCAGAGCAAGAGGCTCCTCAAAACTGCAGCCATAAGGGTTGGCTGTGAACTAGGGCAGAGGGGTGGGGGCAAAAGCCAATGCATGCATGGGGCTACCGGAGGATGGTCAATGACTCTCCCTTCCCCAGCCGCCCACTGAACCATGTGTGCTCAGATCCCACACGATGGTGCCACAGCCAGTGCTGGCAGCCACACCAAGGGGGACCTGCTGCCCCCCTCCTTCCCCACCTATCTCCCTGGGCTGTGATGCTGTAGAGGGAAGGCAGCATCTCCCAGGGGAAGCACAGCAACTCCCCGTGCAGCAGCATGGGGATGGGAAATGGGACCAGAGGTGGGTTCCAGCCCTGGTCGCTCAGTCCCCCGTTAAGATAAGCCCTGTGCCCAAAGCCTGCAGAGCTGTGACCGTGCCCCAAGGCGCTGCACGTCGACTAAATTAAACCACAAACCACTGAGGGGTCTGTGCCGACTGCCTCAGGAGCACATCCCCCACTGCAACCCCCGGCCTCCCTGGTGAGGGTCCTCACTTACCATCCTCGTCGTTGGTGATGGTTATGGTCGCTGTGTCCGTCCTCCCCAGCCTGGCGCCGCTCCAGTGGTTCCCAAGGGGGCTACCGAGGTAGAGCTGGAACTGCTCCTCTGGCTCAAAGGCAGAGTCGTCGCTGATGTGAACACTGCAGTTCTTCACCTGCAGCACAGGCAGGAGGAGAAGACAGTCAGAAACCCCCACGGGCACGTCCAGGCCACGCTGCCCATCACCAGCCAGGGTCCAGTGCCTGAGCACTGTTGGTTCTGGAAGATTCCCTGTTTTTAAGGCTGCAGCTTCAGGGCGGACAAGCCAGAGGGACATCGTGAGACACAGCCCTGAAGACATCTGCTTGCACAGAGTGACAGCTCTCTGCTTCCACAGTCCTGAGTCCTGCTAACACAGAGGGTCTGTGTTGCACCTCTGAACCCATTTTATCCCCAAAGGAGCAATGTCAAATTCCCAGGACTAGAAGGCTTTGTGACTTTAAGAAACCAGTTTGAACAGCCTCAGTCAGCTCCCCCTGCCCATGAAGAGTTGAGATCCAAACCTCTCCCACCAACGGTTCTCTGCTCTCCCTGTGAAGAGCTGGGTTCTGCTCACCTTCTCCCCTTTGAAGAAAGTGATGCGAGACTCCTCTGCGTTCCTCCTCTCCACAAAGTCCTCCAGCACCTCTGCTGTCTGGCTCTGTGTGTAGCACCTGACAGAGGACTCGTAGCTCAGGTCCCCAGTGCGGAAGATGGGGATGTGCAGAGTACCCTCTTTCTCCTTCACCCTGTATGTATCCTTGGTGAACTGCATGCTTGGGACTGTGAGAGGCAATAAAGAGAGTCAAGTGTTCAAGCTGGGCAGAGAGACAGGAGCTAACTCAGGCCATGGATGATCCAAGGCAGATCATACAGTCTGTGCTTCCCTCAGGCAAGTGAATGTGAGAGATCTTCAAACACAGGAGAAAGCAAACGTGTGGTGAGACTTCCTTGCATAGCACAGGGGACTTTGCCCCTCAGCAAAGCAAGAAACAAGGACTGAGCTCTGAGCAGAGGGGCCCAGGCATGGCTGGAAGTGAAAATTCATTCTGCACTCCCAAGATGCTAAGCTCTCGTGGACAGGGAAGCATGGAAAGAAACAGGGCAGCCAGGTGGGACAGGAGGAGCCCAGGAAGACAGGCTCAATCCAGCCTAGAACGAGCTGAGCCTGGGCTAGGCTCTGGCCGTGCGGCAGTGAGAGAGGGGGGTGAGGGCAGGATGGACCCGAGGGAGCTGCAGTGGGAAACTTACCATCCTGGAAGATGTCATTGATGGCCACGATGGCTTGGGATGGCTTTGTCAGCTCAGCGCCCTGGGGCGAGCTGAGATACACCACAAACGTCTCCAGCCCTTCGATCACCGGGTCCTGCGCGTCGTCCAGGATGGTCAGAGTGCAGAACTGGAAGGAAAGCAGAAGCCCTGCCTTCAGAGGTGCAAAGCTCTCATCCTGCCCAGCGCTCGTGTCCCGGTGTCTCACAGGAGCCGTGATGCCAGGCCTTTCCTGAGCTCATCCCTCAAGGGAAACAATGTTCTAGATGAACCCGGTGTATTGTTTCAGAGAACAGGCAGCTGTCTCTGTCCTGGGAGAGGTGGCCTGACTGCATCTTCCCTGGCCACAGTGCTCAGCAGATGGGACTCGGGTATATATACACAGTGATTTGTGTACAAATACAGGGTGTGCACGTAAGTGAGAGAGAAGGGTCACCAGGCACCACAGACTCCGGAGTCCAACTGGCTCCTCACCTCTTCCGTCTTGCCGGGCCTGAACTCTATCTTTCTGGAGCTGGGGATGTAGTCAGTTCCTGGGCTGGCAGACGGAGGGTCTGCGGGCCGGGTGGCACACCACACCGAGACGGGGGCTGAGAGATCAGGTCCCTGTCGGAGGACCGGAACCTCGATGCTTCCTGCACCACGAGACAGAACCAAGCTGAGAAAGCAGCTGCACACCGCAGACCCCTCCTCTCCCTTCCGCACGCCCTCCTCCCTGCGCTCAGCGCCAGCCACCGCCGAGAACAACCCCCAACCTTCCCCCCGGGGCAGAGCAGGGGGGACAGAAACCCTCTGCTGCCGCTCCCAGAATCGCTCCTTCGGAGTCCTGCCGGTGGAAGCACCCCCGCCCCGTGCAGAGCAGCCCTGGGCAGCCCCTGCCACCCCTCACCCGCGGCTTCGCTGACGGTAAAGGTGGCGTTGCCCAGGAACACCGTGGAGGCGTCGTTGGGTCCCGCGATGAAGATGTTGGCTGACGCCCGGCTGCCAATGCGGGCGTTATCCGAGGCATCGGCCAAAACGATCTCGAACTCCTCCTCCTCCTCGTACTCGCTGTCATCGATCAGCATGACGTCACACGTCGCCACGGTGACGCCCGGGCCGAGCACCACGCGGCTGTCGTCCGCCATGCCCCGGGACTTGAAGTCGGAGCCAGACCCCAGCGAGTACAGGCCGCTTCCCCTGGCTGACCTGGGGACGGTGTAGCAGACGGCAGACACGGTGCTGCTGGCATCCCCTAGGACACAGCACAGAGAAAACAGAACTCCAGAAACTCTTCTGGCCTGTGTGGCAGAGACACCCTTCCCCTAAATAACAGGGCAGCGTGCAGGAAAGAGAGTGAGGAGTTAGAAGAACACACTCCCTCCTCCTAAACGTCCATCCAAGCTGGCTCAGGGCTGGCTCCCAGGCTGCACTCCTGGTTGGGACCGTTGGGAAAGGGGTGCCACTTGTCTCCTAAAGAACGTACCAGACAACTGCTGGGGCCCACATGAATCATGGGATCTAGATCGTGAGGAAGCAGCAAATAAAATACAAGGGTTTGCTCCTGCTCGAGCTAGGAGGAGAAATGAACCCAAGAGCAGGGAGCTTTAGCTGTGCTGGGGGAGCTCAGAGCAGAACTGGGGAAGATTAGGAACAATTAATCAATTTGCCCCGTGTTGTTGCTTGGATTTGAGCTGTGCTGCAAAGCTACGTCAGGAAAATAAAGAAACCCCCCAAAATCGTAGGCAAGCAACCCCCAAGGGGCACCACTCGCTTTGGGGGCAGCGTTATTTGCCAGCCAAGAGCCTGTTGTTTGCCTGAGCTGGGTAAAGGTACATGCTGCAGATCCTCAGCGGCTTTGCCATGGTACAGTCATAGAATCATGGAACGCCTTGGGCTGGAAGGGACCTCAAAGATCATCCAGTTCCAACCCCCTGCCATGGGCAGGGACACCTTCCTCTAGCCCAGGGTGCCCAAAGCCCCATCCAACCAACAGATCCAGGGGCTCCCACAACCTGTAGGATCCATGCACCAAGCTCTGAAGGACAGGATCCAGAGCCGAGCTCTAGGCAGCCACGGGCACCTCGCGGTGTGCCCAGAGGTGCTTCGCGTCTCTCTGCTCCCAGCTTCCCGCTGGCCACAGCTCCCGGGCTGCCCATCCTCCCTCTGTGCTGCGAGGGTTCAGCCTCTGCACCTCGGAGCCTCAGAGCAGCCCCCCAGGAGCACGGGAAGCGGCTCTGCCCAGCCGGACCCACCTCTCCTTTCGACGGGAGCGGAGAGGAAGCCGGCGCTCTCGCTGACGTGGAACGTCTGCCGGACGAACTGCAGGGTGGGCTCGTCCTCGGCGTCACTGATGGTGACGGTGGCGCGGGTGACGTTCCCCAGCAGCGCGTAGGCTGGCATGCTGAGCTCCACAGTGAAGCTCTCCACGCTTTCAAAGACACTGTCATCGTTAATGACGATGGTGCAGGCCTTGGTGTCCTCCCGCTCCTCGAACTGCACCTGGGAGACAGCAAGTGGGATGCTCACTTTGGATCAGGGCCTGAAGCTTTCTGGCCTTACCTGTGCCCAAGCCTCCTGCCCTGTCTGCAGTGGGCACCCACACCAACCTTAACCAAGGAAAAATGGCTACTGGGGGTCAAAGACTCTCTCCCCTCTCTGCTCTGCCCCTTCCTCTCTACTCTGCCCTCGTGAGGCTCCAGCTGCAGTCCTGTGTCCAGAGTTGGGGCCCAACACAAGGAAGATGTGGGGCTGTTGGAGAGGTGTCAGAGGAGCCACAGAGATGCTCAGAGGGCTGGAGCAGCTCCCCTATGGAGAGAGGTTGCTCTTCCTGTGGCAGGGGGTTGGAGCTCTGTGACCCTTGGGGTCCCTTCCAACCCAGACCAGTCTATGAGTCTATGAAAGGCAGCAGCAAGCACAGTGCATAGGCCCTGACCCTTTCTGATCCCAGCCCCAGCTTCAGCCCTTTGCCTGGGGAGGGATGCCATGTCTACCCACGACCCCTGACATCTCTGGAATGCCAGAACGCTGCTGCAAAGTGTTATCTGCCAGCTCAGGAAAAGGATGAAGAAAGAGACCCTGGGCTGGAAGCAAACAAGCCAGGAAGGGTGGGGAAGGAGACAGAGGCTCCTTATCAGCTTTTATCAGCTCCTTCCCCAGGCTGGGTGGGATGTGTGGTCCGAGCTCCCCTCTCCCCCTGCCCCAACCCACCTGCCCCGCGTACTCCTGGTAGTCCTGCTGTCCGGGCTGCGAGCTGGGCCCGGCGGTGGCTGTGCCGGGCTGGGTGCGGCACAGCACGATCGCGTACTGGTGGAGGCTGCCAACCCGCCTCACGCCGACGCTCACCGCGCCCGCGCTCTCCTGCACCTCGTAGCTGGAACAAGGGGACAGAAATGACAAGCTGGGGTGCAAACCCTGCGCCACGGTTCCACCCAGCAAGCACTTCTCCTCACTGACATGGACAGGGGGTCTCACTCCACACCAGCTGCTGTCTGCACCCCTTCCCCTCCAGAAGACGCTGCAGACCCCGTGCCGCTTACCTGGTGTACATAAAGCTGAGGAGGGACCACTGGACACGGAAGGTGTTGCCACTGACCACATTGGGCTTGCTGTCCTTCACCAGGAACTGGAAGCTGTCCATGGTCTCCTGAACCCTCTCCTCGTGCACCACGTACCGAATGAGGCCCCGGTTCACGTCCTCTGCAGGGAGGAGACGGACACTGAGCCAACCAGGGATGCAACAGATGAGCAGCGCAGAGAGATCTGCATGGCTGCAGGGACAGGGTGCTCCACACGCCCCTGGTGCTGCAGCAGCTTTTCAGGGAATCAC
Source organism: Gallinula chloropus (assembly GCF_964237585.1). Taxonomy (NCBI): domain Eukaryota; kingdom Metazoa; phylum Chordata; class Aves; order Gruiformes; family Rallidae; genus Gallinula; species Gallinula chloropus. The sequence continues at coordinate 91,520,801 of NC_140088.1, read as the reverse complement.
AGAGTCACATTTGCCACACTTGAGCCCTGGAACAGCAGGACTGTGGGTTGTGTCTGCACAGGGCCCAGCGCAGCACAAGGTGGAAACGTTAGGGGAAAAAGGCAGAAAGGCTAAAAAAAGGACAGAAATGCTAATAAAAAGGCAGAAAGGCTAAAAATCAAGGCAGAGCTCTGACTTCAGCCTCTCCAGGAGAGCCTGGAAGGAGCAGGGAGCAGGAGCAGTGGTGACTCCCCCATCTTTCCCTGCCTAACCAAAGGCCCTCAGCCTTCCAGAAGTGAACTCTCCAAGCACTGCTGATCCGCAGTGCTGGCTGAACACCTACAGCCCTGGTGATGAGCAGATCTGTGTGCAACACCTACAGCTCTTTCCTGTCCCAAGTCAAAGCTCCAGCTCTAAGAAGCCTGGAGGACCTGGGGTGCTACTGGACATGGGTTGGTGGCTGAAGAAACTATGGGATTTCTGTAACTGGGAGCAAAACCCAGTTCTTCTTTTCCACATCCATTTGAGATCTGCCCCTTGTCTTCCCCCCTCCCACCCTTCTCCCAAGCTATCTTGACAAACTGAAGCAGGTGAAGGAAGGAAAAGCAACAGGATGCAGCCCGACTCCCATACCCTGTGTGAAAGTGGTCACCACCGTCCCTGGTTTCAGCTTGTTCTCCACATAACCATTTCTGGGACCAGTTGTTATCTCGTAGACCAGCTGCCCATCATCTGTGTCAGGATCTGTGGTCAGTAATTCCTTCTTAGTGATCACATTGGTCGCCTGGATTAAAGCCAAAACCAAGGGAATAAACCTCTGGAGCTCCAGCAGCACGAGTCTGATGGGCTGACTCTTCTGAAGCCTGGAATTTGAGCCCAGCCAGCCACCACCTTTCTTCCAGACCCATCTATCTGTGCTGTGCCAGCTGGGGCACATCATCGAGGCTCCTCTGCCATGGGCAAAGCTGAAAACATACCCCCCATGGGCAGGAGGGACAAGGGGCAGGACGTGTCTGCCCAGTGAGGCAGGCAGGGGCTGCACCATACACCTAAGAGCCAAGAAGAGCTTGGCAGTCCTGCTGCTGTGAGGGAAGGAGGTGGTCTGGGAAGTGATGTAGTGCCCTGGAGCCACACTGTCTGGGTCAGTTAATGGAGCCACAGCACAGGCACCCCCCTAAAAACACCTCTGCCTCTTCCAGGTCACTTCATGGGCACAGAGAGACACCTGCTCATCATCACAGAGCCACAACTGCTGGAGGATCAGGATGTTCTCCTGGGAAGCTCCTTCTCCTGGAGCAGAGGCCCAACCTAAGCTGAACCCAGGGAGGCAGTTACCTTGCCATCCACGTACTCCAGCCACTGCAGACCCAGGTTGGTGACCACTCTGGGTGTCCCCTTATCGACAGAGAGGATGTCCACTTTGAAGCGCTGCGGGGCTGCTGTCACCACCTGCCAGATGTGGAGAGACACAGCTGTGACTCTGAACCAGAGCCTGACCCGCCACACTGCCAGCTCTGCTGCCTCCAGCCCTGCTGCCTCCAGCTCTGCTGCCTCCAGCTCTGCTGGGACCAAGGGCCTGGCACGAGTTTGCACACACAAAGGCTGGTGATACTGATTCCATGAAACGTAGTAACACTGAGGAGATTGATGGAGATGTAGCTCAAGAGACAATTAATTGATGTAGCTTTAACATAAGGAGAATTTGTGTGGTTGGAGAACAGGCAGTGTCTGTGTGGTTTGGATTTTAGTAGGACACGGCTGAAGCCATTTGAGCTGTTTTACTGCAGCCTTGGAGACAAAGAAAGTGAAGACAGGGGGGTAATAAATAGAGAGTCCAACGACCAATTAAGAGAGAGTGTAGCTTGTTTTCATCTAGAAAGGGTCACTAACTAGTTTGTGCAGGAATGGGGTTTTGAGACTATGGAGAAAACTATAAAGAGCATGTGCTGAGAGAGAGGAAGACATTCAGCCTTCATCCCTGAAGACCCCCTGAGCGTCACTGCACATGCTGTATCTGGGAGGAGTTAATGTAAATGACTTCCTGGGAGCAATCTGCACAGCCCTGCCTTTTCCTAGAAATCATAATGAGTATGTAGAGTCAATCTGTATCAGTATGAGAGATCTGGCTTTAAACAGCACACACCAGGAGGAGCGATCCCTGTGTGCCCAGGGTAAAGAATCCCTGCTGCAGAGACACCCACCAGGCTACTGAGTTTGGATTCCAGCTTTTCAGGGCTTCAGCACCAGGGGAGAAGCAAATGGTGTTGTGTAACTGAGAACCCTCAGCCCTCACCTTCACTCTCCCCTCCTCTGAGGGCAGGCAACCTCCTGTTAGCCACTGCCGATGTGTCCCCCATCCCCTGCCCCCTCACCTTCTTGCCCCCATCCTGCATCACGAAGAAGGGGTTGGTGCCGTCGGACACGGTGAAGGTGAAGCGGTCCCGCAGCGAGCCGCCGCCGTCGTGCCTGTAGCTGATGCGGCCCTGGTAGATGTCACCCATGGTGAAGGTGCTGGCTTGCTGGTACCGCTGCCCGGAGCTGGCGCGTTCGATCAGGCCGTGCCGGGGGGGCTGCACGACGCTCAGTGTGATGGAGTCAGCCTGCAGCGAGGAGACACGCGCGGCCCAGATGAACGTGTGGCCTGGCTGCACGCAGAGGGGCTCTGTCCTAGCAGGGGGGCTCTGTCCCAGCAGAGGGGCTCTGTCCTAGCAGAGGGGTCCTGTCCTAGCAGAGGGGCTCTGTCCTAGCAGGGGGGCCCTGTCCTAGCAGAGGGGCTCTGTCTTAGCAGAGGGGTCCTGTCCTAGCAGAGGGGCCCTGCCCTAGCAGAGGGGCCCTGTCCTAGCAGAGGGGCCCTGTCCTAGCAGAGGGGCTCTGTCCTAGCAGAGGGGCCCTGTCCTAGCAGGGGGGCTCTGTCCTAGCCTGGTGCTTCAGAGCAGGGGCTGAATCGCAGCACTGCACACTGCACTGATTCACCCCAAGCCCTGTCCCATCCCTGTCCCTCTCCCAAGGAGCTATTTACAAACCAACCCCAAGCAGGGAGTCAAGCTAGGCAGAGCATGCAGGTTTGAGATGGCTTCTGCCTTCATGATGACCCTTGAACACAGGAGCGGTCCCCCATTCTGCAGCCATGCGATGCAACGTGCCCCCCCAGCATGTCTGTTGGGCAATAAGCCTTTGGGGCAGGATCTTTGGCTCAGGGAAGTGCAGGGAAACTGTGACGCAGCAAGGCAGAGCCAACGTGACCCCTCTCAGCCTCCAGCCAGATCCAGGAGGAGGAAGGGACAACATCATTTCTGTCTGTGCTAAGGGGTGAACTCAGTGTCCAGGCTGGGTGTAAGCTCAGCTCAGACTCAGAGAGAAGGTGGCATGGGGGAAGGCTCAGCTCCCATCACAGCTTCCACATGTCTGCCACACAGGTTTGTGTCCTCTGTGTCTGAGAGACATCCCAGGCAAAGCCCAGTCAGGGCTTCGCTTCGCTCACTCATTCATCTGTCTCTGTACAACCCAGGCCTGCCACAAGCTGCTTGTCTGAGGCCATCACAGGGACAGATGACACTCCCTACACTCTCTTCGAACACCAGCCTGGTTTGCTGAGAGCCCCCACGTGCAGCAGAACAGGGCAGGGAGGAGGCCAGGGGGGCCCTGACTTACCTCTGTGTCAGCATCGGTCACTTTGAGCTCCAGCTCCGTGATGGTTTTCCTCACGCCCTCCTGAACTGTCAGCCCGAGGCTCTGCACTATGGGCAAGGAGTCATCTACAGGGTTGATGGTGATGGCAAAGGTCTGGCTCACCTGGAGCAGGAGGAAAAGCCTCTTGTGAGGAATTCAGCCTACCAGGGGTGCAACTCCACCCACAGTGATGCTTTAAGGAGGCCACGGGGATCCACAGAGTGAGGGTCACTTCACTTCGGCCTCATTCAGTTGGGTAAATAAGAGCTTCTAAGCTCAGATCTTGCAAACATGAGCTCTTCTATCCCTCCCCACTGACTTAACTCTTCCTTTATCTGGGATATTTATGGAGACCCACTTTTCCCCTCCCTCCCTCCTTCCCTCTGCCTATTTGCAGCTGTGATTCTTCCCTTGCCAGCACTGGGAAGGAGACATTTCTCGAGGTCTAACTCTGCTCCTGGGTACGCTGTCAGTGCACCGGATCAGAGCTGTGCTCTGGGAACAAGGGGTAAGCAGACAACAACAGGACGCTGAAATCTCGGTAAACAGGTCTCATGAGGTTACATCTCAGGTGGTGCCTCCTTCTCTTCCCAGTGGTACATAAGACCTCTCAAAGCAGAAGCATGAGCACCCACCGTTGCCAAATGACAAGCCCACGTGTGGCTTGTTTCATTTCCTCTGCTAGGTGGAACCATCTCCTGCAAGCACCCAGGAGGGAAACTGGCTCCCACTGCATCCTGCAGGATCAACAGCCTGCTCTGGCTCACGGGGGGAACACCTCAGGACCCACCTCATGGGTTCCATCCGAAACAGAGAAGGTGAAGGTGTCCCTGTGCTTTTCAGTGTCGCTGGTGTGGACGTACCGGATGCTGCGCGCGGCCAGGTCAGCCTGGCTGAACGAGCTGATTCTTCTCCCTGGGTACAGAACAGGGGACAACGTGCAACAGCAGGAATGGGGCAGGGAAAAATAGGGAGAGCTGGCCATGTGCAGCCATAAGCCCTCAGTCTTGGCTTGCTCTGCTCCAGTTCCCATCCCCAAAACTGCACATCCTGGAGCTGCCTCCTCCTCCCCCCACCAGCCCCCTTTATGCTGAGCATGAGGTAACTGGCATGGGATACCCCCTCTGGCCAGTTTGGGTCCCCTCCCAGCTCCCTGGCTGCACCCCACCTTCTCATTAGCAGGGCAGGATGAGCAATTGAAAAGCCCTTGGCTGCTGGGCAGCAACTGACCCATCCCTGTGTTACCAGCACAGCTCCCATCCCAGCTCCCAGCCACAGCATCCACCTGCTGTGAGAGAGAGATTAACTCCATCCTGGCCAAACCCAGGACAAATAGCCAAGGTTTCCTCAGAGCTCCCCAGCTTCAGACATCTGTGCTCTCTTTTGAACACCGCAGGGCCCTCTCCTCCTATGCTGAGGTCATTTGGATGGGGAGAACACCTTGCTGCTAGGAGTACCCAGTGAGTAACGTGCTGCCCTGCTCACCTGGGGAGGCCGTGTGCTCCAGGTGCCCCAGCGTGGGCTGCCTGGTCAGCTTGTACTGCAGCTGGCTCGGCTCACTGTCCTGGTCACTGGCGGAGAGCTGGAGGGTCGTGATGGTCTTTGCAGAGTTCTCATCCAGGACCAGCCCTTCATTAGTGATGATGGAGGGAGGAAATCTGTCCTCTGCAAAGGTTAAATACAAAAGCTGAGTTAGGAGACAGTCGCTCTCCATTCTGGGGTGTTACTTCAATCAGGTAGACTTGCTCTAGGAAAAGACAACACACACGCCTTCCAGACAGGTAATTCCACAAGTACTCTGGGCCTCACATTAATCAAGGGGATGGAAACACTGTAATAAAGCCTTACAGACAATCCAGACAGTATGAAGATATTAAGAGAAATTTTCCTTCTTTTTCAGTGAGTTTGCCAGTCCTCACATCCATGAACTCTCCCCCTGCCCCAAACCTCAAAGGCCCTTGAATTAACAGCGAGCAAACACCACATCTCAAGAATGACACCTCAACTTGCAGCACAGGAGGGCTGGGAATCTCCTACCTAACACACGAACATAAAACACCTGGTCCATCAGTCTGTCGCCGTCTGCGTCGATCACGTCAAAGGTGAAGGCGAAATTTCCACCAGGATCCCCTTTGTTGTGACTGTACTGCACGTGCCCTGGGGACAGAGGGACAGGAGGGAAGAGGGGGTTTATTATCACAGAGTCACAGGGGTTGGAAGGGCCCTCCAGAGCCCATGGGCTCCAACCCCCTGCCCAAGCAGGGTCCCCAGGACAGGGCACACAGGTCGGTGTCCAGACAGGGCTGGAATCTCTCCAGAGAAGGAGACTCCACACCCCCTGGGCAGCCTGTCCCAGGGCTCCCTCACCCTCACTGGGAAGAAGTTCTTCCCCACATTGGGGGGGGAACTCCCTGTGCTCCAGCTTGAGCCCATCACCCCTTGTCCTGTCCCCACAGACACTGAGAAGAGGCTGCCCATGTCCCCCTGTGTCCCACACTTGGGATACGTGTTTCTGCTCGAACAGAACAGCCTCATCTTCCTTCTTTCCCTCTCCATCCTCCCCCTCAGGTAAAGATCTCAGAACATTTCAAATTGGAAGGGACCCATCAGAACCACAGAGCCCCACTGCCTGCCCCTCACAGGACTGCCTGCTGCTCCCTGCCCTCATCTCACCTGTATTTACATCGTCCTGGGTGAAGCTGCTGACTGGCCCTTCCACGGAGATCCGGACAGGGTTACCCACTCTGGCCAGCTGCAGGTGGCCCACGCTGGGGTCCCTCTTCATGACAAACCGAATCGCCGCGTCGTCTGAACCGCCAGCTGTGGCCTTCAGGTGCTGATCTGTGAGGTGGGCAGCAGAGCCTGGGCCAGAGGAAGAAAGTCCACAAACAGCTTCAGCCAACCCAGATCAGCAACTGGTTGAGGCTGGACCACGCAGCAATAACAAGCAATGCCCTCTACAGATATAGAACTGTTGGAGAGGGGTCAGAGGAGCCACAAAGATGCTCAGAGGGCTGGAGCAGCTCCCCTATGGAGAGAGGCTGAGGGAGCTGGGCTGGGTCAGCCTGGAGAAGAGAAGGCTGTGGGGGGACCTCACTGCAGCCTCCCAGTCCCTGAAGGGAACAGAGGAACAGGAGGGGAATCAGCTTGTTCAAAGGGCAGAGACTGGCAGGACAAGGGGCTGGAGTGAAGCTGGAGGAGGGAAGGGTGAGAGTAAAGACTGGGGGGGAAGTCCTTTGCAGAGAGAGTGGTGAGGGGCTGGAAGGGGCTGCCCAGAGAGGGGGTGGGTGCCCCGTCCCTGGGGGTGTTCAAGGCCAGGTTGACTGGGGCCCTGGGCAACCTTGTGTAGCTCCAGGCCTGGAGGTTGGTGTCCCTGCCGGTGGCAGGGGGTTGGAGCTCTGGGACCCTTGGGGTCCCTTTCAACCCAGACCAGTCTGGGATGCTATGATTCTAATGCCATTCTCCTCCCTCTCCCCGTACCAACTGGGAGCTCCAGGTCCCTGTTGACAGCTACTATGGGCAGCTGCTTCTTCGGCAGCTCCAGGAGGAGCTCCAGCCTCCCCGCCTGCCTGTGGAGACCGTCCGAGATGGAGAAGCCGAATTCGTCCGTCCGCGCGGCCGCACCGCTCCGGGTGTAAACGATCAGCTCATCCAGGATGTCCTGGTAGGAGAAGGATGAGCCCGTGGACAGCGCCTGTCCCTGCTCCAGGGGCTCCGTGGCCGTCTGCCTCTTGCGGAGGTGGCCTGACAGACAACAGAGAGGTGACAGTCAGCAGGGCTCTGGGGGTGTGAAGGCTCTGGGGGTGTGAGGGCTCCGTGGGACACAGGGATGGACAGAGACTAATGGGGAAGTGGAAGGAATTTGTCTGCTTGTTGCCAGAACTGGTGAGGTTTGGCTCCATACGTGGGATCTGAAAAGGGTGCAGAGCCCTTGCGCTGGTTCAACGTGACACTGGCCTTCACGGGCCACCCTGCCTTGCTCTGTCACTGCAGAGGGGTGCTGGCTGCTCAGCTCTTTGGAACTGAGCCCTGCCACGGGCAAGGGGGTACCAAACCCGGGAATTTCCCAGGGGGGCACATGCAGCATCCCCTTCCCCTCTGCCACAAACAGCAGAGGACAACCCCCAAAGAACAGGGCAGGCTGCTCTCTCCCGTTGCAGGGAGACACAGACACATGGATGCCCAAAGACACACACACTCTCCCTCTCTCCCCCCAGCTTGCCAGGACTCACCATGTTCAGGGCTTCTGGTGACCGTGATGATAAGCTCGCTGCTCTGGGTGTCCAGGTCCCGCAGGCTGAGGGAGGCCTCAGTGATGACCAGGCCTGAGCCCTCTCGGGCTCTGACAGGCTCCAGCACCATCCTCGGGGGCTCGTCGTTCTGCCGCTGCACGGGGCCCAAAGGCACTCAGTGAGAAGGGGGAAGTGGCCAAGGGGGAAAGACCACTGCCTGCCTGAAGGACAAACGAGCTCCCAAATGATGGCACTGGTGCTGGTATCTATCACAGGCTACACCAGTCTCCAAACCTACCCAGCACCATGGCTGCTTCTAAGAGGGAGGAGACGTCTGAGAAACAAGCTCGGGGAAGATACTGCAACACCCAACTGTCCTTCTGGCATCCCAGGGGAATTATGTGCCTGTATCACAGAGTCACAGGGTTGGAAAGGACCTGTAAGATCATCAAGTCCAACCATTCCTGTCCTGTGCTGACCCAGATCCCTGAGCACCTCATCTCCCCTCTGTTAAACACCCCCAGGGCTGGGGACTCAGCCCCTCCCTGGGCAGCCTGTGCCACAGCCCCACAACTCTGCCAGGGAAGAACTTTGCCCTCCCAGCTGAGCTGACCCTGCCCTGGCACAGCTTGAGCCCATTGCCCCTTGTCCCATCTCCTGTCCCCTGGCTGCAGAGACCATCGCCCACCTCTCTGCACCCTCCTGGCAGGGCAGGGGAGGTGGGGAGAAGGGCTCCCCTCAGCCTCCTCTTCTCCAGGCTCAACACCCCCAGCTCCCTCAGCTGCTCCTCAGAGGATTTGCCCTCCAGCCCCTTCCCCAGCCTGGTTGCCCTTCTCTGCACCTCGCTCCAGGACCTCCATGTCCTTCTTGGAGTGAGGAGCCCAGAACTGGACCCAGCACTTGAGGTGCAGCCTCACCAGTGCCCAGTGCAGGGGCATAATCACCTCCCCAGACCTGCTGGCCATGCTGGGTCTGGCACAAGCCAGGATGCCATTGGCCTTCCTGCCCACCCAGGCACACTGCTGGCTCGTGTTCTGTCTCAGTCACCCAACACCCCCCGGTCCTTCTCCCCAGCAGCTCTCCAGCCGCTCTGCCCCAGCCTGTAGCACTGCCCAGGGCTGTAATGTCCCATGTGCAGCACTCTGCCCTTGGCTGTACTAGGGGAAGGAAACAGATCAGAGAGAGTAAACTCTTTTTAATCCCCTTCCCAGACACTAAAAAGGAGTGAGCAGAGCTTGTTCTTTAATAGCCAGGTGTCTGTGTGACAGGAGAGGGCTGGGGCAGGCGGGGCGCACGGGTGTACCTGGATGGTGATGTTAATGCTCTGCACCTCGGACTGGCTGAAGCCATCGCTCACGTAGAAGCTGAAAACATCACCTGTTGGCTCAATGCTTTCATGGATACTCTGGAAGTAGTAAATGCTGTTGTCCAGAACATCTCGAAGGGAAAAGGATGCGTCTGCAGCCACAGCAGACTCGCTGCGAGGGCCAAAACTCTCCCCTGCAAAGCAGAACGCTGCCCGTGAGAGGATGCCCTGTTCCCTGATAAGCTACAAATATAAGCAGCAGGATTAGAAGCCTGGCACGTGCTGAGGGGTGCAGGAGGAGGTCAGCTCCCACAACATGGCTTGAGGCCACCTGCCCTTGTCCTGTCCCCTGCCATGCACCAGGTGACCTATGTAGAAAGCATCATCCGCTGCTGCAGCTTGGAGCGGTACACTCGTGTCCAGTCACAGCCACCCAACGCCCCCAGGTCCTTCTCTGCCCGACAGCTGCTCCGCCCCAGCCTGTAGTGCTGCTCGGGGTTGTTGTGTCCCCTGAGCAGGACTCTGCCCTTGGCCTTGCTGAACCTCACCCCGCTGGTCTCAGCAGGTGGTCTATCCCGTCACGCCGACCCCGCGAGCTCTGTATGTGCAGCTTACACCACCCAGCAGGGAGGGGCAGGTCACAACGTGCCCCAGCACGGTGATTCCCACACTCCCTTTCACCAGCCAAGGGGGAGATGAGCCGGCCAAGCAGTTTACCTGTCCTGGTGTTCTCAATGCAGCCGTACACAGGCAAAGCGATAACCCTGACCCTCAGGTCTTCCTCAGCGGCGGCATCGTCACGGGCAGCCAGGCGGCGATGGGCCAGCAGCGGGACCCTGCCCCCCTCATCCACCTGGAGAGCCAAAGCCCGTGGTGGAGCCGCTGACACACCCAGCACACAGCTGACACACCCGGCCCTACTGCTAGCGGCACCTCAGCCCCCACTGAGAGGCCTGCCCAGTCTCTGAAGTCTTTGCCCCATCCTCCCCTGGGCGCGTTAAGCACGAAGCGAGCTGGGAGGTGAGGAGGGAGGGGAAGAACAAAGCTGGGCTGGCTCCCAGGAGCAGCCTGCGTGCGTTTTATCAGGGCAGGAGGAGAGCTGGCAGGGTCACGCTGACCCCTCGGAAGGCAGGGCTGTGTGTCCTGGTGAGGAGAGGCTTCTGAAGGCAAGGGAGGGGAATGTGAAGCTGGAAAGGAGGGAGATCACTTCAAAGGGCTCTGATACAGAATCTGAAACATCAAGCCAAAGCCCCAGATGTTTTCAGACCTGCCTTCTGCTCTTCTTTTACACGAAGCTGGTGAAGTAAGGGGTGAAACACTAAAAAGGGGTGAGTCAGACTTGTTCCACTGATATCAAGGGGACACCCGAGGGAGGAACCTGCTCTGGTCTAGAACAGATGCCAGCAGAAGAGCTTTAGGGATGCAGCTCTGCCTCCTCTGGCCTCCAAGCAGTTTGCTAACCCTCTGCACCCACAGGATGGCACGTGCAACACCGTGTTTCCTCAGTGATTCCTCCCCCGCCCAGGAAAGCTGTTCCCTTCCTCACACCTGACATTCTCATCACTGTCCCCAGCACTGTGGGCAGCACTTACAGTGATATGGTCAGCAAAAGCGATGAGCGAGGGCAGGGGCTGGGCAGGCGTGATGGTGACAGTGAACATCTGCCTGTCCAGCCGGTTGTTATCGGCGTCAGAGACGGAGAAGTGGAAGATGTCAGTGACGGGCTGATTGCTGGTCTCAAATACAGTGGAGTAGCTGTGAGGGATGGAACACAACGTGGGTCAGGGCATCTCACTGACAGGCAAATACGCCTCACCCCTGTGTTCAGAGGGGAAGGTGCCTCTTCACAGAGTCACAGGGTTGGAAAAGCCCTTTAAGCCCCTGGAGTCCAACCGTCCCTGTACTGTGCTGACCCAGATCCCTGAGCACCTCATCTCCCCTCTGTTAAACACCCCCAGGGATGGGGACTCAGCCCCTCCCTGGGCAGCCTGTGCCACAGCCCCACAGCCCTTTCAGGGAAGAACTTTTTCCTAACATCTGAAAGACATCGATCTAACACTGAAAGAGGAGGGGGGACTCAGCTCCCAACCCACCTTCATGTTCATTCCCTGAGTTCTTTTAAATCATGGTGTTAGGTGTGGCTGACCTAAAGCAACACCATGACATTGCAGACACAGAAAAAAATCCCTGTCATATGAAGCTATGCCAACTACTGGTGTTTCACTTGATTCTGCACACAGGAAACACTCTCAGTTATCATCTCATGGGATACTGGAGCCAAGGAAGGAATAAACCCCAGTCTTTGACACGTTGTACTAACATAACGTAGCCTAGAGATCCCTGTGGAAAGGCCACTGGGCTTTTAGCTGGCAAGGCTTGAAGGAGGACAGCTCTTTTGCTACCTGATCCTCTGGCTGTTGATGTCTTCCATGGTGAAATTATAAACCTTGGAAAGCCCTTCGTCAGGAGAGCCAGGCGCTCGTAGGAGCGTGCCGTATGCAGGCAGAGAGATCAACTGGATCCTTATCTCTGAGTCAGCAGAATTGTTGTCCTAAGCACCAAGAAACAAACCAAATCAAGACAAGATGAGCTTTCCCTCCCTCACTGAAAAGGGAAGGGGGAATAAAATGTTTTCTAGGGAAATGTATCAAGGTAGCTGGGTCAGACCCGCAGCTGTACTGATGAGAGGAGGGTCGATGAGGCTGACGCTCTCAGAAGCTGCCACAGAATGGATTTTCATTCCCTCTCAGGGTGTGTCCCAGCATCACACCAACACTGGCTCCCCAACATGAACCTGGGATTCTGGGGTTTGAATGACTTTAAACATCTACTGGACCAGACTGTTTACGTGATATGCTGCTTCTGCCTCCAAATAAAGCCAGAGCTGGCAGAGGAAGTAGCTGGTATCACTTAGGGAACACAAGACCCTCTGGGATTACATCACATCTGTTTAGCGAGGCAGCCCACCTCTGCTTCAGTCCTACAGGGACAGCTTCAAAGCCTGGCTGGAGGAGAGAGCCCATTATCCCCAAAACTCAAGCTCTTGGCCAAGAGAGTGCAGCCAAGGGTCTGTGGGGGACAAGGAGAGGGGGCTGGTGGCGTTCCCTGGGCTCAGGACCAGCTGTGAGCTTACCGTGTAGGCGAGGTGCCGTCGGGAGAGGGTCACGGAGCCTTTGCTGGCCACTGTGGCTGTCAGCAGGCAGCCCGGGGCCAGCTGCGGGCCGCTGCTATCCAGCTGGGCCACTTCCACCCTCAGCACTGTGGTCACCGTGGTGCCACCGTCGGTGACGGAGATTTCCATGCTGTCCTCTGCTGCCCAGGAGCCATCGTGCACGTACTGCAGGGCGTTCCGAGTGACGTCCTCGTAGGTGAAGGTGTCACCTTCCCAGGAAGGAAACACACAAGTCAGAAGAACCTAACGCCCCAGTTCAGCAACAGGCTGAACCATGGACTAAACTGGCATTAAACCCATCCTCACAGGGATGGGAGTCAGGGAGACGTTTATTAAGGCAGCTGTATCTGCCAGGGGCATCTCCCTCCTCCGGGTCAGCGAAACCCCTGGGGGTTTAGACCCCCCTGTGGGGGGCAGGTGCTGACCCCTCTCCTGTGCTGAGGAAGCCTTCAGCTCAACTCACCCGCTCTCATGCGCTGCTGCACGCCCGCGCTGTCTCTGAGCACAACGCCGTGCCGGGGAGGCTCCACCAGCTCAAAGAACAGACCCTCAGGAGCCGTGTCTGCATCGCTCACGGCTAACTGGACCCCTGTGCCAGGAGGAGAGGAGCAGGGCTTCAGCACCCCCAGGCACTATGCAAGGAACGGCCCCTGCGTTTTGTGGTGTGTTCTCGGGAACGGAGTGAAGAGAAACCCACCCTGACTTAGTCACTACGTGAAAAGTCAAGTAATTCTGGAGCTGCCCTCGCCCCACAGCTTGCTGGTGGCCTGGAAACACGTAGTGCCCTGATGATGCTGAGGTGAGAGGTTGTAAAGGAGAATTTCCCACCAATAGGGCTCACAAATGGCAGCTGTGCAAACCCTCAGGCTATGAGAGTGGTTCATGGAGTTGGGGGAGAGCTACACAAACCCCAGAGAACCCCCTGACACAAGCAGAAAGTGGCTCATCCTAAACCACCCAGTGTACCAGAGCACACCAGTAACCCACGGTTCAGCAAGCACAGAGCAGCCTATGAGGGTAAAAGCAGAGGAGCAGCAGGTCCCTGGCCCTGCTCTCCACTGCCTCAGCCAACAAGAGCAGCCATACGCCAGAGGAGCCCCTCTGGATTCCCCTGCACTTTTCAGAGGCACCACAGCAGAGTCTTCCCAGTGGCTGCTGCACCTGCACAGCCACAGCTCCTGAGCTCAACCAGTAGAGGTGAGGCCAAGGCTCTCTCCTGCTCCATCAATGTGGCCTCCTGGCAATAAACCCCATGCCCCAGGCCGAGCTCCACACCCATCCCTTCCACCCTACTCACCAATGGTGGCTTTGCCCCCCTGGGTGACCTCCAGGAACGGAGCTGTGATCTGGAAGACTGGAGGCTGCTGCTCTGCAGAGAGCAAATGAATGACAAACGCCATCTCCGGGGTTGAGTGCTCTCCACCAGACACTAGACACAGAGACAAGCCACACCTGAGTGCAGGGATGTGTTTCCTGGGACTCACCTGGGAAATTCACCTGCCTGTATGACACCACCCCCCCACATCGCTGAGTTTATCCTGCCTCTATCTGTCTGCAGACATACAGCCACAATTCACAGCCACCAAGAGGACTGTTTGTCCCCAGCCCAAGCAATAACAGGCAATGTGAAGGGCACAAGGAGAAAAGCCCCTTTGGCCAGGGCAGAGAATGTGCTTCACATACCTGTGAATCGGAAGCTCACGGAGTCTGGCAGACCTGTCAGGACAAGGAGCTGCAGTCAGGACAAGGAAGCACTTACTGATGTGGATTTGAACAACTTCTGGAGAAAGCAGGTGCTGACACTCAACCTGCCTGGAGTCCACCCTCCCCAGGAGAGGAGCCTTCCTTCTTCCCTTGCCTTCACTCCCCGATGCCAGCGGAAGGCAGGGTGACACACAGACCTGCACCTGCCACGAGCTGTCCCTTCACCACACCATCCTGCACATCAACTGCTCACACATGCTTCAGGTTTGTCCTAGTTTTGCCCCTCTACCTCCTCCTCCAGAAATGTTTTCCTCTGATGGTACAAACCTTCCAGTATTCTGGCCAAATGGATTCTGTTCCTGGGCTCTAGTTGCAGCCTCACAGACTACACCACAGTGCAGCAAGGGTCTGAAGCACAGCAGGGACAACAGGTCCCAGCCAGGCAGCAGCAGATCAGCGCTTTGCCCAGCACAGCATCCAGCACTGGCCACGCTACGTGCCGCAGGCAACGCTGCCCTATCTGCTGGTGCAACCAATCCCCATCACCCACCAAGACCAAACCACGAGGGAAAACCCCTGTGGGAGTCACAAGAAGCAGGTGACCTCCTGCTATCCTCCTCCGAGCAGGTTCCTTCGGATCATTCGAGGCCCCTGCCCTCACAAGGATGGGCATAAGCATGAAGTCTCCCTTTGCTTTATATCAATAAACACATTGCTGGCTCTCTCTCCAGAGTGCAGTGTCCCTCTCACCTCCCCCCTGCAACACCCTACCCTCCCTCTGCTGCCTCTGGCTGCTCTGACAGCGGCTCCCTACCTGCGAAGGAGAAGGCCATGATCTCTCTCAGGTGAGGAGCTGCAGTCGGTGGCCGGTAAGCGATCTTGCCGTGGTTGATATCTGCCTGGGTGAAATACCTGACTGGGGAGAGAGGCCGGTCCCTGTGCTCCACGATCCCTGCAGAGGCAGAGCTGGGTATTAACAGGGGGTTAAAACAAGATACCAAAGGCTGTAGTTTCTTTGGCTCTCCCCACGTGCTTCCTTTTCACATTTTCAGGGGGTTCTGGAGGAGCCACAAGCCTGGAACTGCACTGAGAACAGGTTCTTGGGACATGAGACATGAAACACAGGTTCCTCCTCAGGCATTCCTACAAACACCTCTCCCTAGCCAGGTGGAAAGCAGAAAGCCAGGAGGTGCAACATTCAGCATACCCCAGACAAGAGTGAGAAAACAGCTCTGCAGCTCACTCCTAAACAAGAGGAAGAAATGGGGTTAGGAAACCAGGTGTCTGAAAGCCAGTGCAGGAGGGTGGAGAGATCAACAGATGCTTCTGCACAATGACACTGAGGGGAACAATCCGAGGTGCTGGGAAGCACAGCAATGAACTGAGCAGCAAGCCAGCACGTTCTGAAAGGTTCACTTGCCTTGGCCAGGAGGCAGAGGGACAGTCACGTTGAACAGGATTTTCTCACTGGGAATCTCCGGGTCTACAAAGGAGAGGTGATGGGGCTCAATCACTGTCACACGGTCCTCCAGCACCTCAATAAACACATCAGACCATGAGCATCAAGGCCAGAGACATGGGAAGGCTTCACCCAAAAAACGCATTGAATGAGAATCTGCTTTGCTGTGGTTAAACCTGAGAGAGTTGTGGAATTGAAAGGTCTAGTTCTTAATTCTAAAACTGTCTGGGCTGAAGGAAACCTCTCAGACTTGATCAGAAGGGGCCTATAAATCTAAGAAAGAGAGACAAACACCTCCTCCTTCATAAAACCACGAGCTGACCCCACTTTCAGGCTGCCCAGGAAAGCAGCAGTGTTTTCTGAGCACTCTGTCCTCCCTTGCAGATACACAACTTCCACCCTCCCAGATCGAGGAGCTTCTATTTTTGGACCTACAGCAACTAAGAAGAGATACAGGAGAATCAAATTTGATCAAAACCTCCCAGGATGAAGCTATCATTCATTGCCTGAGTGGCTCTTCTGGTACAGTCTGCTGTGGCAGGAGGAGATTTGCCGTCATTTCCACTGGCACACAGAGGAACCAGAGCTCCAAAGCTTTGATTTTTGTTTCAAATCCATCTGAAAACGTTGTGATCCCCCCCTGACAAGGTTATCATGAGCCAAAGGCTCGTTAATGAAACGACAGTGCTGCACGAGCAGACTGAAGTGCACAAAGGCTGTGACCCTGTGTGTGTTCATCAACCTGAACCCCGCGGAACCAGCAGCTCCCAGAAGCTGCTAACAGGTCACCTGAGTGAAGAGCAAACAGCACCTCTGTGTGTGCCCATGGGGTGGGTCTGCATGGGGGGCTGTGGCAGAGGGGGCTGCAGGGGCAGCTTCTGCAAGGGGCAGTGAGAAGCTTCCCCCAGCCCCACAGAGCCAACCCCGAGCCCATCAGCGCCGGGCACAGGCCCTGGGAATCACCCTGAGCAGAAACAACCAACAGCGGCCGCTTTGTGCCCCAGAGAAGGGGGTGAGAAGGTGGGAGAAGCTCTGCAGGCACCAAGGCCAGGGGAGGAGGAGGCAGGAGGAGAGAAAGATGCCCCAGCAGCCCCTGGAGAAGCCCATGGGGGAGCAGGTGTCCCCTGCAGCCCAGGGAAGAGGAAGGGGAGCAGAGGCCCCTCCTGCAGCACCTGGAGAAGCCCCCGCTGGAGCAGGGGAGACATAGGGAAGAGGCTGTGACCTGTGCTGGAACAAGCCCCTGGCAGGACCTGCAGCCCGTGGGGAGGGAGAGAAGCCCCCTCTGGAGCAGGTTTGCTGGGGGGCTGTGACCCCGAGGGGCCCTGTGACCCCGAGGGGCCCTGCGACCCCGAGGGGCCCTGTGACCCCGTGGGGCCCAGGCTGCAGCAGTCTGGGCCAGAGGGACTGAGAGACACTCTGTGGTTCTATGGCTGCCCCACAGCACTGACCCACACCGGGGCAGCTGGGGGGGCTGAAGCCCCTGGGGAAGGGACTCCCCTGGGAGCAGCCGGTGGAGGGCTGTCTGCTGTGGGTGGGACCCCACGGTGCAGCAGGGGAAGGGGTGAGGTTTAACCACCAAAGAGTCACCAAACTTCGAGTGCCCCACTGAGAAAGGTCAAAACAAGGCTAGAAGTGTGGGGAGACATCACATTTTGTGCTTGCTCTTCAGGCAAGAAGAGCCAGGCTAATTCCAAGGGAGCCTGAAGGCCGGTGAGCAGAGCTCAATCTTGCTGATCCAGGGAAGTGCAATTTCACCATGGAAAGATTTAAGGTTATGGTTGCTTCATAGTTGCCTCCAAGGCCCATTTGTCTCTCCCAGAGGCAGGACCTGCAGGTTGTGAGGTGCCCCTCAGTAAAAGGTATTTTATGGCACTGTTGAAGTTTGTGGTGTGTAATTAGCCATAAACCCAGCCCTGCCCAGCTCCAGGCATCCCTCCCATCAATTCTGTCAATAATGACAACCAGCAGTCAGGAGCAGAAAGATCCATTGCTGCTGCTGCTCCCAGTGGCAGCCTGAGCATGTTTTATTGTTGCCTGGGAAAGGTCACCACTATTTCAAGCCCTGACAAGGCTGCTGCATCACGGACACTTCACTGATCCCTCTCCCATTGCTTCCTCTGGTCTCTCCTGGTCCTACACCCAGCTGCTTCTGGCTGTGCTGGCTCAGGAGC
The DNA here is from genome assembly GCF_964237585.1 of Gallinula chloropus. Taxonomy (NCBI): domain Eukaryota; kingdom Metazoa; phylum Chordata; class Aves; order Gruiformes; family Rallidae; genus Gallinula; species Gallinula chloropus. Next base: position 91,503,109 of record NC_140088.1, on the reverse strand, counting down.
CTCCTGCCTCCCCTCAGGACACTGCCCCCCAAGGACCCATTCCCCTCAGGGCTCTGCCATATCTACTCTCACACCCCACAGTGTGCTTTTGTGTGTCAGGGAGCGCCCAAGGGCACAGGATTTCTGTTTGGCAACACCCAGCACACTGCTGGCACCTCACAGGCTCTAAAGAAATCATCAGGAAGGAGCAATGCCAAAGATGACTGCATGCCACACTCAGCTTTGTAGGCCCAGCTCTCCTGCAGGTCCTCACCTCTGCCTGCCCTGTCATGTTCAGCTCAGGACTGCTGCTCAGTGGAGGATGTGCTGGTGTCCCCCACCACAGGCCTCACAGCCCACAGCAACGCTGTGACAACAAGGTCACACTGCTCTGACTCCAGCTGGAGCAGCTGGTGGAGGGCTGTCTGCTGTGGTGCAGCAGGGGAAGGGGTGAGGAATGGCCCCCACCCTGCCTAAGAAGGAAACCAACTGGTGAGGGACTGACCCAAACCCCCGTTCCCCAGTCCCTGCCCCTCCCTGTGCCACACTGGGGGAGAAGGGAGAGAAATGCTGGGTCAAGTTGGGTCTGGGAAGGAGGGAGAGCTGGGGGAAGGTGCTTTAAGGGCTGGTGGCACCTCTCATTCCCTGGCTCTGGTGTCACTGGGGGTGCAGTGCCACCAGCCAGAGTTCCTGTCCTCTGCCCCGTGCTGAGTCTGTCCTGCCCGTGACGCTGACTGTGGGATGGTCTCTCCTGCCCTGATCTCCACTCCTGAGCCTCTCAGCATCTCTTGCCTCCCCTGCCCAGCTGAGCAGGGCAGTGAGAGCAGCTTTGGGGGGTGTCTGCCCTCCAGCCAGGGACAAAGCACCCCAGGAAACCCTTGGTGTGTGGTGTGAGTTCACACTTACAGCCATGTGCAGCGAGGAGCCGAGGGAGAGCTGAGGGGCTCTGGGTGTCTGTGGGAGGACAGCAACATTGAACACGTGGCTTTTCAGGCTGGTTTGTGGGCTGGCAGAGCTGGACACCTGGGAAGGGAAGAACAGGTACCTGTCAGAGGACACCACTGTGTTCCTAGACTGGTTGCTGTAGGAGTGATTTCGCTCTTCACTGACATTCAGAGATACCTGGGTGTCATTTCCCTCCCTGCTGATCATTCCAGCCTCCCCCAGTGACCACCACAGTTCTGCTGAATTCTACAGCTTAGTGGGACTTTTCATCACAGGCACAGAAGAAAAATAAGGGGTTTTGAAAGCTTCTCCTCCCACACTCCAAGCGACCATGGGTTGTGCTTCAAGGTGAAAATAACCAGTGCTTTAATAATGGTACTGCCTTGGCAGTGACTGCCTGCCAGCCCAACAGCTGCCATGACAGCCTGCACTTGTGTTTCACAGAGACCCCATACAAATCTTCCACTGAAAATGGACATGGAAAGCAAAACATGTTCAATTTTCAAAATGTAACCCCCCAAAACCAGCCCCTGGAGATAAGCCTGCCAGTGTTCACACCAGTGCTGGGATAAGGTGAACACCCAACCAAACACATCTGAAATACAGCTGAAGTTACAGCTTCATCTTCCAGCAGGGCTGGGAGTCTGCCCTTGAGTTCAGTGGGGAAGGACTGCAGCACAGCTTAGCTTCAGGGAAAGGCATCTGAATGCATGCAAATGCACACTGTTGGAAACTGGATGGAATTAGTTTGCTGGACCCATTCTGAGCTGCTGCCATCTGAGCGGTAACAGCCAAAGCAGGGATGGAAACAGCCCCTCTCCACGATGTCCCAGTCCAGGGCTGGAGGCCCAGACAGAGGTGTTATGCTCTGCTGGTGTGCCCCAGGCAACTGCTGCTTCCTTTCTCAGTGGGGTTCTCCCTGCAGATCCTGCCACCACTCCAAGATGCTGAACCCAAACATTTAACTCATGGAAAATGCATGCTCTGTAAGAGGAATACAGCAATTAAGCTAAAGATCAGCTTGTTCAACACAGACACTCACAAATTCCTCGTTATCACTTATGGTAATTGCTTTAGAAATTCCCTTAATTGCCTCTCTGGAGCTGTGGTGATGCTGCTGGCTGGGGAACCGGCTGGAACGCGCACGGCGCGTGCGTGTTCACCTGGCTTCGCATTACAGAGGCCTTGAACCTCCCAAGCACACAGCACAGACCTGGCTGAGGGATTTTGTGGCTGCTGAACCCGTGGGGAGCTGGGATTTCTTTTAGAGTCACATCTTTTGGGGAGTATTTGTGGCTTTTGTGTGTTTGGAAGGAATAATGTATGGCCACAATTAAATTATTAGGAGGGTTGCTGGGTTTAGGGGCTTGCAGAGTCACACAATCACAGGGTTGGAAAGGACCTGTATGATCATCGAGTCCAACCATCCCTGTCCTGTGCTGACCCAGATCCCTGAGCACCTCATCTCCCCTCTGTTAAACACACCCAGGGCTGGGGACTCAGCCCCTCCCTGGGCAGCCTGTGCCACAGCCCCACAACTCTGCCAGGGAAGAGCTTTGCCCTCCCAGCTGAGCTGACCCTGCCCTGGGGCAGCTTGAGCCCATTGCCCCTTGTCCCATCTCCTGTCCCCTGGCTGCAGAGACCATCGCCCACCTCTCTGCACCCTCCTGGCAGGGCAGGGGAGGTGGGGAGAAGGTCGACATGGTGATAAGGATACAATGAGGAGTACCTGGAACTGGAAAGAGTCGCTCTCTACTTCAGACCCAGAGTGCCTGTACCACACAACGCCCTCGTTGATGTCTTGCTGGGTAAAAGAGGTTGTGGGTGAGGCTGCTCTTCCATCAGGCAGACGCTGCCACGAGTCTGCTGGGCCATCTGCTGGCATTGGGACCAGAAGCACCACTTCACCTGCAAACAACAACGAAGAGCAGCCGGGGCTCAGCTTGTGAGGGAACAGAGAGCAAGAGGTGCCTTCTCACCAGCCCCTGGCCAAGGGCAGATCAAGGCACTCTGGGCAGAACACAGAAGAAACACGTGGTCGAGTAAGGAACAGGAGAGGCAACTTCAACCCCCCAAATGTCGTTCTGCCCACTGAGCAGCCCCCTTCAACCTCTCAAGGTGCCTGGTTGACAGACTGAGTGGGAACTGAGAGGCAAAGACCTGCCTCACTCTGTGGAGCTCCCGTGAGGAGGGACACAGTCAGGGGCCAAGAGCAGCACAGCAGACTGTCTGCCCTCCCCTCAAAGGTACAGACTCAGTGTGGGGTGCTGAAAGGCACGGGCTCTGATCCTGGTGGATCCAAGGCAGCTTTAGTAACTGAGCGAACCTTCCTGCCCTCCCATGGCCGAGGCAGCAGCCTCCAGCCAGGCTCCAGGACTTTTCATTACTACAAGAACCACAGCATTCCTCTACAAAAGGTTGTCCCACCTGGGGGACTCCTGCTGTGCAGGGTCTTTCCACCATGCCACCTCCCTCTAAAAGAGGCACAGATTTACCTCTCCACACAACCCCCTGTCCTGCTTTTCCTCTGGCTTTTGCAGCCCTTTCCCAGGACCCTCTGCCCTTTCCCACACCCCAGCATCAGAAAGCAGAAGTGTCTTCTCAGAAATGAATACCCAAGGCCCTCAGCAGGGACAGCTCGGGGATGTTCTACCCCCAGAGTCTGTGATGAACGTTGCACATGTATTTTCTGAGCAGGCAGCACCCCTGGATGGGTTACACACACTGAGGTGCAGCTTGGGCACGCTCAGGCCATTTACTGCACTCTGAGGGCCACACAGCTGCCTTCCAGAGCAGCCTGGCACATTCCAGCTCTGCTGTCCCATTGGTTTGAAGAGGAGGGGACACCTGCAGCGCTTGTCACCGGCTCCTCGACCTGGCCAAGGAGTGTGGGAGGTACTGGGGGTTCATGGGGATATAAAACCAGAGAGAAACCAGGTGGAGAAGGGAAGACATCATGTGTGGAAGGAACAGGAGCACAGACAGGAAGGTGATGCTCAGCATCACCGGTTTCCTCACCAGAACTGTGACTTAAAGAAAACAGGTATTTGTGCTTCTACACAATTACAGCTTCACTTTTAATTAGCTGAGCTGGCTGAAACGAGAGGATCCCTGGACCAACACCAGCACTGGTGTCTGCCTTTTGCCAGAAGGAGCCTGGTTTCCCTGACAGCTGCCAGCACCTGATGGAAACATAGATTATGTTCCTTTTGCAATTAAGAAGTAATTAATTTGTATCCCCCCCCTTCAGTTTTCTGCAGATGAAGGGCTGTCTTCTCCTTTTTAATAAGCATTTACATGAAAACAAGCTTTATTTTCCCCTGAGGAGCTTGTCTCCTGCTGTCTAACCCTAAACAGCATCTTTAATCCTGCGTCGCCTTAATTATCTCTCCTGTAATTAACTGCAATAACACTAATGGGTTTATAGCTGCAGGTGAGGAAGAAGCAAGAGGAATGGATGATCTTCAAAATTTTGTCTAAAATGGTGTTTCACAGAAAGGGGGGAGGGGAAAATAAGACATGGGGATGTAGAAAGCGGGTCCTGAATCAAGAGCTGGGGCCTTGTCTGCCTGTCTCAGTATCTGACTGAAGGGAAAGGTATTCACACCTGCAGAAAAGAGCTAATTTGATTTTTAGATAGGAAAGGGGGGTTGGACTCGACGATCTTCTGAGGTCCCTTCCAACCCCTATGATTCTGTGACAGCAAACCACTTCAGAACTAGCTGCTGCATCCAGGCTGACCCAGCCCAACTCCCTCAGCCTCTATCCCTAGGGGAGCTGCTCCAGCCCTCTGATCACCTTCGTGGCTCCTCTGACCCCTCTCCAACAGCCCCACAACTTCCTTGTGTTGGGCCCCAGCTCTGGACACAGGACTCCAGCTGGGGAGGGCAGAGCAGAGAGGGACAATCCCCTCCCTGTCCCTGCTGCCACCCCTCTGCTGATGGAGCCCAGGATCCCATCGCCCTTCCCAGCTGCAGGAGCCACTGCTGCTCATGGGAAGTCTCTCCCCCAGCAGAGCCCCCAGGCCCTTCTCAGCAGGGCTGCTCCCCAGGAGCTCTTCTCCCAGTCTGTACCTATGTCTGGGATGCCTCTGGCCCCAGTGCAACACCCCACACTCTGCAGTGTTGAACCTCATTAGGTTCACCCAGACCCACCTCTCCAGCCTGCCCAGGTCCCTCTGGAGGAGACACGAGCTATAAAGCGCAGCCCTAGGTGTGGGGTTGCTGGTGGAAGCCGCTACTCTGAGAGATGAGACCAGAACCTCTCAGAAGGGTTCTGGAGACACCAACTCACCATTTTCTGTCTCTGGACCCCACGTGGGGTGAAAAAGCTGCTTTTGGCCAGCCAGCCCCCAGAGATCTTTACCGTGTCTCGGCGGGTGCTGGGCGATGCTGTAGGTTATCTCGGAGTCACGGGCTCCAGGGAGCTGGGCGTGCAGGATTGTCCTGGAGAGCTGCAGCATGCCTCCCTGGGGCACCCACACCAAGGAGTTTGTCACCAGCTGAGGGCTTCTGTCACTCTGTGCAGGGGACAGCAGGACAGGGCTGAACTGATGGAGACTTACAAGTGAAGAGGATCAAGCAGAATATTATGGAGTTTCTTACACAACCTGTGGAAGAACGTCTTCCCAGTGAGGGTGAGGGAGCACCAGTGCTTCCAAGCAGTTTGGTTCTGGTGTGGTGATATTGTCTATGACATTGTTGTAGAACTTCCACCACAAGTATGGTACATATTTCACACCTTTGGCTGGGGTTTGTTTGCTAACACAGGGCAAAGCAGGGCTTTTTCCTACTGTTCCTGCTATAACCACTAGAAAATTTAACACCGAGGGTCACCTCAGGTCCAAATCACTGGCACAGGCTGCCCAGAGAGGTGGTGGAGGCCCCATCCCTGGAGACACCCAAGGTCAGGCTTGCTGGGGCTCTGAGCGCCCTGCTCTAGTGAGGATGTCCCTGCTCACTGCAGGGTGGGACTAGATGGCCTCTGAAGGTCCCTTTCCACCCAGCACACCCTATGACTCTGTGTGAGCTCTGCAGCCCGTGGCTCTGCCTGTGAGGGCTCCCGTGGGCGGGCGTGCGTACCTCGGGCGCGATCCGGACGCGGAACAGGACGTTCTGGACGTGGTGCCCATCGCTCACTTGCAGCACAGCTGCATCCTCCTGGGAGTCGGAGCCGTCGTGAGCGTAGCGCAGCGGCCTGGCAGCAAGGCCATGCAGGCGGAACACGCGGCCGGCAGCAGCTGAGTGCCCCCCCGCAGGGGTGAGCAGCCTCCCGTGGCGTGGGGGCTCCAAGACCCTCAGCACCAGGTCCTCAGGGTTGTCACTGTCTCTCACGCCAAGCAACTGCTCTGTTATAGCTCCGGTTTCCCCTCTGTGGACAAGCAGGGGCTCGTTTCGGAACACATACGGGGCCTGAAACACGAAGGCAGCTCTCAGGTGCTTGCTCAGGCTTAGAAATCTGCTCACGATTGAAGGACAGAAGGAAACATGTGGGGTTAAGGAAATCAGCTCCCTTCATCCCTGGAGATCTGGCTCTAAGCAGCAGGGAAACTCCTTCCCCCCCTCAGCAGGCAGACCTAACAATATCTATCAATTCAGAGCATTCAGTTACTGAAAGAAGAGTTGTGCCATGGCAAGCTTGGGAGAGGAGAGGAAGGAAGGTCCATGCACAACAGCTCTGCTGGATGACCCAGTGTTGATGCTGAAGAGTTATGCCTGTGGGTAACGGGTCTGGGGTGGGCTGGGGATGCAGACACACCCTGAGAATCACCTACAGCTTTGAGAACTTCAGACATATCTGAGTGCTGGTGCTTAAACCTGCTCAGAATGAGTGACAGAGAGAGGGAAAGGGAAGCAAGGCAGAGCACCAGGAGCAGGGAGAAGGGCCTACACAGGACAGCGACAGCAGCGAGCCAGACCCAGAGGCAGAACTGCCCTCAAGGCTTCCACTTGGAACTGAGTCACTCAGCTGGCACTGAAGGACCTGCTTTTGCTGCTCTCAAACCCAGGAGGGCCACCTCAGAGACAGCAAAACAGGGTGTCCTCAGCACCACCATCTGCAAAGACTCCACAGACTCATCCCCCCAGGACAAAGCTCAGCTGGAGCCCAGGTTCCTGCTCCTTTGAAAGAGTTCTTTAGCTCTTGAAATGAGTTCTTTAGCTATTTGGAGAAAGTTTAGATCTGGGTCTCTATCGATCCAAATCAACATCCTCTGCTGCAGGCAGTGCCCTGCCTCAGGGGGAAGCCATCCCACAGAGGCAAAGTCAAGGCCCAGGGAGTGCTCATCAGCACACTAACTGCTGCCACCTCACCTGTGAACAACTCCTCAGGGCTATTGAGGGCTGGCAGGCAAAATTCCTGTCATTAGACCCCACTTATGTATTCTGGGGCAGCGACTGCAGCTCTTACTTAGGCCAGTGTCCTACTGAGGTAAACAAGAGATCAGACCCAGCAGAGATCCTGGCACCAGCCAGAATCAATCCTCCCACAGTGGGATCAAAGCTGCCCAGTGTGCCTTAGAGTAGAGGACAAACTGGAGCACTTCTCCTTCCCAGGAGTCAGGGGATGACTCATATGGAATAGAGTACAGACAACCCAAGTGTGATTGCAAACCCCACAGGAACTCCTGGCTCTGCAGCCAGCCCCTCCCCAGGAGCCTGACCCTGAAATGCACAAGCAGTGACACGTCCCACGATCCTCAGAGCCACATCAGTTACGTGTCTCAGGAGGAGCTGTTTCCCCCCAGGAACACTAATGACATTCAACAGGAGCCCCCCCAGGCCCCCAGGGTGGTACCCAGTGAGCAGCCAGCAGCTCACCCCGACTGAGCTGCTGCCACATTCCCACTGCAGGCAGCACCCGACAGCACCTGCACCCTCAGGCACAGCCACCCACCCCTGCAGTGACCCACAGTCATCGAACCACTGGGCTGGAAGAGACCCTTTAGATCATCAGTCCAACCACAGGCTGACCCTGCCCAGCCCACCTCTAGACCCTGTCCTTCAGCACTGCATCCACACGGCTTTGGAACCCCTCCAGGGACGGTGACTGCACCACCTCCCTGGGCAGCCTGTGCCAGGGCCTGACAGCCCTTTCAGGGCAGAAATTCTTCCTGAGATCCCACCCAAATCTCCCCTGGGGCACTCCCCTTGTCCCATCTCCTGTCCCCTGGCTGCAGAGACCATCGCCCACCTCTCTGCACCCTCCTGGCAGGGCAGGGGAGGTGGGGGAGAAGGTCTCCCCTCAGCCTCCTCTTCTCCAGGCTCAACACCCCCAGCTCCCTCAGCTGCTCCTCAGAGGATTTGCCCTCCAGCCCCTTCCCCAGCCTGGTTGCCCTTCTCTGGACTCGCTCCAGGACCTCAATGTCCTTCCTGGAGTGAGGAGCCCAGAACTGAACCCAGCACTCGAGGTGCAGCCTCACCAGTGCCCAGCCCAGGGGCACAACCCCCTCCCCAGACCTGCTGGCCACACTATTCCTGTCAGAAAAGTAACAACAGTTATTGTTTCCACAACAGCAGCACGAGAAGCACAGACACTGGACCGTACCACCAACTCACCCAGAAGGGCTGAGCAGTTTGAGAGACGCTTTGAACAGCTCATGCTGATTTAAGTCCCAACTCTCCCAGACTGCCACAGCATCCTACACAGGGATCCACCCTGCCCGAGCGCCCCAGGTCCAGTTCTCCCCCAAGACTCTCAGCTGCCTCTCAACTAAGCGTGAGCTGAGTCTCATCTGCCCCACCTGAACTCCAGGGAGCAAGTTCTGCCTGGCTCCAGCAGAACCAGGGCTCTGAGCAGTGCAAAAGGTGTGGCTGTTTCCAAGCCTGGTCACATTACCTGGGTTGAAAATGCCTGGATGTTGATGACCTGAGGGTGGGAGAAGAGCTGCGGGTCGCTGACCTTCAAGGAGAGCTGTCCTTGCCTAAACAAGTCACCAAGAAGCCAAAACAGAGGATAACAGGAATTAATGATGCATCCTGCAGGACTCAGTAACAATTACTATATCCCATGTTAGGGAGAAAGGACCAGCTTAGGGAGAGGAGCTCCAGCTCAAGGCTCTTCAATTACTTTCTCAGAGTATCTTTTTCTTAAGATTCCCAAGAGTCAAAACACACAATAAATACCTTTAGCTAAGCAGTGACACACCCTCATTTCCCTTTCCCATGTGGGATGGTGTCTCCAAGGTAACACATCGATTCTAAACCTCAGTTATTTCACTGCTAGAGAAAAAAGTGGCTTGGGACCAGCAGCTCCCATTGCTCAGCACTTGCACTTCCCATTTGTGTCTCAGTAACACACCCACTAACCCTGGATGTGGAGCAGCTGCGTGTCTCCAGACAAGATCCCAACATTCTTCTGGGAGTTGCAGGCAGAGGGGAAGGAAAGCCTGGTACAGAACCACGTGCTTTACATCTGGTGAGCTTGAGCTAAGCCTTGGCATCAGAGGGACACTGAAAACAACACATCATAGAGTGCCCTGGTATCCACAGGCAGGAATGCAGAACAATCCCACAGAGGCCAGTGCAGTTCCCAGGCTTTATGGGGATGTCAATCAGGTGTAAAACTTGGCAGGGTGGCTTATTGCCTGGCAGCAGGAAAAACCTGCTTCCTTGCAACAGGCTGCCAGCTACTAATCACCACTAATTATCCCAGGACACTAACAGAGCTCATATTGCAGGCAGAGAAGCAATGGCTGAACACAGGTTGTGCTGCAGAGGACAGTGGTGACATCATGGAAGCATCTTCCTGACAGCATCAGCTGTTGTAAGCACAAGACCCCTGAAGAGTCCCCTAAGGATGAGACAGGCTTCTGCATCCCCAAAGCACAGCAGGTTTTGTAGCTGGATCCCAGTGGCCTCTTACACCATAAGCAGAGAAGTTTCATAGAATCAGAGTGCTTTGGGCTGGAAGGGACCTCAGAGATCACCCAGTTCCAACCCCCTGCCATGGGCAGGGACACCCTCACCAGCCCAGGGTGCCCAAAGCCCCATCCAACCCGACCCTGAACCCTGCCAGGGATCCAGGGGCTCCCACAGCCTCTCTGGGCACCCTGTGCCAGGGCCTCCCCACCCTCAGAGGGAAGAATTCCTTCCTAATGTCTAACCCAACCCTGCCCTCTGCCAGCTTGAAGCCATTGCCCCCGTCCTGTCCCTGCACTCCCTGGTGACAGCCCCTCTCCCACTCTCTTCTAGGACCCCTTGAAGTACTGGTGGGCCAACATTAGGTCTCCCTGGGGCCTTCTCTTCTCCAGGCTGAACCAGCCCATCTCTCTCATCCTGGCTTCACAGCAGAGCTGCTCCAGCCCTCTGATCATCTTCATGTCTCCTCTGGACTCGCCCCAACAGCTCTACATCTTTCCTGCACTGGAGACCCCAGAGCTGGACCCAGCACTGCAGGTGGGGTCTCCCCAGGGCAGAGCAGAGGGGCAGAATCCCCTCCCTTGACCTGCTGCCCACGCTGTCCTTGCTGCAGCCCAGGACACAGTTGGCCTTTTGAGCTGCCAGTGCAATATGCCAGCTTACACTGAGCTGGTCAGGAACCAGCACCCCCAAGTGCTTCTCCTCAGGGCTGCTCTCCATCCGTTCCCTGCCCAGCCGGGAGTTGGGCTTTTGCACCACTGTTCTGTGGCACAGTGTAAGTGTGCTGGGAACCCCTTGAGCAGCAGTGAGCTGCAGTGAGCAGCAGTGAGCTGCAGTGAGCTGCAGTGAGCAGCAGTGAGCAGCAGTGAGCTGCAGTGAGCTGCAGTGAGCTGCAGTGAGCTGCAGTGTGCAGCAGTGAGCTGCAGTGAGCAGCAGTGAGCTGCAGTGAGCAGCAGTGAGCAGCAGTGAGCAGCAGTGAGCTGCAGTGAGCAGCAGTGAGCAGCAGTGAGCAGCAGTGAGCAGCAGTGAGCTGCAGTGAGCAGCAGTGAGCTGCAGTGAGCAGCAGTGAGCAGCAGTGAGCAGCAGTGAGCTGCAGTGAGCCGCAGTGAGCAGCAGTGAGCAGCAGTGAGCAGCAGTGAGCAGCAGTGAGCTGCAGTGAGCAGCAGTGAGCAGGGAGCAGCAGTGAGCAGCAGTGAGCAGCAGTGAGCTGCAGTGAGCTGCAGTGAGCCGCAGTGAGCAGCAGTGAGCAGCAGTGAGCAGCAGTGAGAATGTTCCCAAGGAAGGAGGGGACTCCCTTATGGCCTTACCTGCTGAGGGTAAGGCCATTTCCCCACACTCACCTGGGCTCCTCCTTGCTGTGCACAAAGCGCACTCTCCTCTCCTTCACGTCCTCACAGCTGAAGTGGGTCCCTGCACCCAGCTGCACCTCCTTGCCCCCGGCCGCCAGCACCAGCCGCCCGTTGGAGGGAGCGCTGTGGACGTGGAGCAAGAGCTGCCCGGTGTCCCCAGCCAGGTCACACACACCCAGCAGGGACAGGTCCAGGGGCTCTACCCCACCAATGCCCACTGTGAGGGTGCTGTTCAGGGGCAAGCTCAAGGCAGGCTTGCTGGCTGAAAAGGAAGGAAAGCCTTACTGAATGAGTGATGGGCTGGGTTAGCATCTCACCTGGCACCACCAGCCTGGGCTAACAGAGCAGAGCCTGATAACACCCTCCATTGTCAACAGAGAATCATGAAGATTTGCAAAGGCCTCCAAGATCATCTTGTACAACCATCCCCCTGCCACCCACTAACCCACGTCCCCAGTACCTCATCCAGCCTCTCCTTGAACACCCTGGGGGACGGTGACTCCCCCACCTCCCTGGGCAACCCCTTCCAATGCCCAACCGCTCTTTGGGAGAAGAAATGTCTCCTCATTCCTGACCTGACCCTCCCCTGGCACAGCTCACAGCCATTCCCTCTGCCCTGTCACTGGGTATCTGTGAGAAGGGGCTGAGCCCCAGCTCCCCACAGCCTCCTCTCAGGGAGCTGGAGAGAGCAAGGAGGTCTCCCCTGAGCCTCCCCTCCTCCAGACTGAGCAGTCCCAGCTCCCTCAGTCTCTCCCACCACACTTGTGTGCCAGACCCTTCCCTGGCTTCCTTGCCCTTCTCTGGACACACTCTGAGAGGCCTGGGCAAGTCAGCTCCTATCCAAGTTCCCCAAAAGCCAGGAGACACTGGCCTGCCCTGCAGAGGGACTAGCAGAGCTTCATGTAGAACCTTAGAAAGTGCTGGAAGCCTGACAGCTCACTTGCTCTGTTCTGAGATGCTCACCTTCTTCACACTCTCTGGTCCCCGTATTGCCATGGAAGCCCTGGCCGCAGGCAGGAACGCAGATCCTGTTCTTCAGAAACGTGGTGCTGTCACAGAGGTGGCACAGGCTGGCACTGTCACACTCCAGGCACCCAGGAGGACAAGCTGTATGGGATGGAAAGCACAACCCCACTGAGACACTGCCAAAACAATGCACTGCTGGAGCAGAGAGCTGTCGTGGGGTCGGGACAGAGCCACCACCACAGTCTGTGCCTCACCTGCCCAACACAAGCAAGAGAAAAGAAGGGGCTGAGATAAAAAGAGTTGTCAAGAAGCTAAGTGTTACACCACTTGGACAAAAACACTCCACATACACATTCAGGTCCCATACAGTCTGTTAACCCACAAGTACAGACTCACAGAGCTGTAGGGGTTGGAAGGGACCTCCAGAGATCATCGAGTCCAACCCCCTGAAACAACTGAAACCTTTTTAAATGTGGGGTTTTAACACCTGTTTTCCTATACTGGGTGTGTACACACACACCCCCAGACCTCAGGAGCCATCTCCCCTGAACCTCATTTCTTCTGAATTAGGTATGTCTACACGAAGATACAGCCTGTTTCCAGATTCTCAGGTGAATGTATCACCTCAACAGCACGTTTAATCCAGCACTGTCCTGGTTTGGCCCCAGCTGAGAGCTGGGCACCATGCAGCTGCAGAGATGGGGGAGGAATTGAGGGAGGGGGAAAGGCAGGGAGAAGAAAACCCCAGGAACCAAACTCGGGGGCTGGGATAAGGAGAGTTTATACTGGGATAGCAGAGAGAGATAATACCAGTAACAGGACTTTATAGCAAAATGTGTGAAACTGGTGACACACAGTGCAGTGTCTCACTGACCCACACTGCTCAGGGACAGCTCAGAGCTGTCCCAAAACCAGACTGTCCCCAGAACCAAGCTACCTGCTCCTCACCCCCAGCCCCCTTTATGCTGAGCATGAGGTAACTGGCATGGGATACCCTCTCTGGCCAGTTTGGGTCACCTGTCCTGGCTGGGTCCCCTCCCAGCTCCCTGGCTGCCCCCACCTTCTCATTAGCAGGGCAGGATGAGCAGCTGAAAAGCCCTTGGCTGCTGGGCAGCAACTGACCCATCCCTGTGCTACCAGCACAGCTCCCATCCCAGCTCCCAGCCACGGCACCCACCTGCTGTGAGAGAGAGATTAACTCCATCCTGGCTGAACCCAGGACAGGCACCTAGGCACTTTTCAGCCTCGTGGGTAAAAAGGAGCACACAGAACACAGCGCGTGCCCCGGCCCCTCTCCGCCACCCGCGGCTCCCTGTGCTTACCCCTGCACTGCCGCTCCGCGTGGTGGGTGTAGTACCGCTGCCCACAGGCGTGAACACACCCCGTGCCCAGGAGGAAGAAGGGGGCCTGGCACCGGCTGCACTCCCCTGGCTGGCGACACTCAAGGCAGTGCTGGTCACACCCTGGAAGCCAGAGAAGGGGAGTGTTAGCTCAGTGCTGCTCTGGGCTGCTCCCTGTGCTGTGCTCCCCCACCACAGCAACCACAGCTCTGTCCTGGGTGTGTGTGCTGAGCGGGGCTGAGAGATCCTGAACCAGAGCCTGCTGTCAGGATGGAGGATGTGCACAGAGCTGGGAAGCTGCTGGGCAGCGGTGCTGAGTGACACTCAGGAGGAACTCACTCTGACACGTGTCTGACTCCCTGTAGAAAGCTGCAGGGCACTGCTCCACACAAGCCCCTTCGTGGAGGACGTAGCCCTCCATGCACTGCAGGCAGTCGGTCCTCCGGGGACCTTTACAGGCGTTACAGCTCCAGTCACACTCTGCAAGAAGAAACAGTCAATGCTGGGCAGCCCACCTGCCCATGGGCTGTGGGAACAGAGGCCCTGGGACCAGAGTCACAACAATAAGAAAACAAGCAGGATTTGTACCAAGTGACTTGTTATAACTCAAGATACAGGTGGGATTCCCCACCAACTGGGACTTGAAACGCCCTGCGTCAGATTTGGGCAGGCTCCGCTCGTGACCAGCACTCAGGCCTGCTAAAGCTGAGGCACTCCCACTTTTCCTTTCCTTTCCGCCCCCGAGGTGTTCCTCACCTCTGCAGGTCATGCTGGAGAAGTCCAGGTAGTACTGCTGAGCACAGCTCTCGTACTGGCACTCCCCAAAGGACAGGACCTTGGCTGGGTCCCGGCAGGACGTGCAGCCAGCCGCTGACTCGCAGCTCAGGCACTGGCTGCTGCAAGCTGGGGGGAGACAAGGAGAGCAAGTAACCATCATCACCCACCTGCCAGCCGACTGCACGAGTGGGACCACCCTGCAGCTCCGCTCTGGGACACACCTGCAGAGACTTTGGAGTTGTTTTGTCCCTTATTACATTCCTCTTCACAGCCTCCAAACCACAAAAAGCCTCCTGCCATTCAGAACAGACTGCTGTGTCTCCTCACACTGCTTCTTCCACCCCTCTGCCAGGTCAGGGTAAAACACTGACCTTGAATCCAAATTCCCAAGCAGGAGCTTTCACTGTCCCTGTTCTTCTCATTTTCCTGAAGCAACCTGAGTGTCATCTCCCTCCAGACTTAACTCATAAGCAGACACATCTGGAGACCACAGGAGCCTCCTGCAATCCAGGCAGCAAACCTTAGTGGGACTATAGTGCCACTGAATTCCACTTGGTGTTTGCACACAGAGTGAAAGTCTGGAGCTGCAGGGAGCAAATAAAGCTGCCAGGAAAGAATAAATGTGGGACTGAGCGAATCCAGGATCAAAGCCCAGAAATTAAGCCTGTTTCAACTCACCTCTTTGATGTTTGGGGCATAAACTTCTCAGGAGACTGCAGTAACAGCCAAGTGGACTCAGTGCTGATGTCAGAGCTCTGGGCTAATTCCCAGAAGATTTAGTAGAATGTGTTAGGAAAGACCAAAACCCATTCCCTAGCCCTTTGCCCCAAGGCTGAGAGTCTCACTCCAGAGAAGAGGCCACAGAGCAGCCACTCTGTGTGGGGTATTTAAATACGTTGCCAAAAAGCCCAGGAAAACCCCTAAACAAACCAAACCCCAGTTCATTGAATCACAGACTCATGAAGGGTGGAAAAGGCCTCCAAGCTCATCTAGTCCAACCATCCCCCTACCACCCACTAACCCACGTCCCCAAGTCCCTCATCCAGCCTCTCCTTGAACACCCCAAGGGACAGTGACTCCCCCACCTCCCTGGGCAACCCCTTCCAATGCCCAACCGCTCTTTGGGAGAAGAAATGTCTCCTCATTCCTGACCTGACCCTCCCCTGGCACAGCTCACAGCCATTCCCTCCCATCATAGAAGCAATATCTCAAGTCATTACTCATTAGCACAAATAAATGTGTTATTTGGTTTCATTTACCAAGTAAACTGAGTAAAATTTGCATAACAGAGGGCTCATTGACAGAGGTGTAGATGGATAAAGCAACTAAGCTGAGGTCAGCAGGGATGCAGGGCGTGCCCAAAGCATGGGGGCTCCAAGAGGCAAATCACTCCCAAGGGAATACACTCAGGGATTTCAGGCGCTCAACAGGAGACCTGCCCGAGCTGGGCAGGCATCTCCAGCAGGGCAGTGATCTCTGCTGAGGTGGATCCAGAGGCAATGGCAGACAAGGGAGGGGAGGGAGGGTCGGCTGAACCACATCTGGGACCTCCTCACACCAGGTCCCTGGTTATTCTGTGCAAACAAAGCCTCTCACAGTATCCAGCACAAAGACAGCTGGGGTGCCAAGCTGTTTAGGGAATGCTCATTTAGTGACATGCTAATTGTGGAAACCCACTTAAGGTGCTTTTAATTCAAGGCAGCGTTTCATCATCACCAACCTCAGAACACAGAAGTAAAGGTGGAAATGCCCATGTTGCTCTGCTGGAAGCAAGACCCCAGCACCCTGAGTGGTACTCAGTTTAGGTCACCTGGAAAGACCCTCTGCAGGTCTGTGTTTTGCTGAGGTACAAACGATTTCTAACAAAACATTCTCCTGAAGCTGTTTTCAGGTGCTCTGATTTCACTTAAGATTACAGCATGGAAAAATGACTAGCTGTAAGTGCCATGAAAAGCCAACTATTAAGCATTTTAAAGGTAAAATGTTCTGCATGAGGTCGAAATCTATGGGAATCAGGTCTCCCACAGAGGCATGCCAGAGCAGCAAGCAAAGATGGTGGTTGGAAGCGATCCTACCTGCTCGTTTTATCAGCACGACTCCCCATCTGCATCATTAAACCCACCTAGAGCTCAGTAAGCTCTGTGCCCTTCCTCAGCCCTGGAAGTCACCCAGTTTAAAAATATCTCTGAGGGTCCACTCAGGCACTGAGCATCCCTCTGAGCTCCACCCCGACCCCAAGTGCCTCAAACGTGCCCCACAGGCACTCAGCATCCCCCTCAGCTCCATTCCAAACCACAGTACCTCAGAAGTGCAATGTGACTGAAACAAACGTCAAGGAGAGACCAAATTTCCTCAGCCTGCCAGCCAACAACCATTTATCCAAGTTCCACTGCCTCTAAGCCCTAAGTTTTCTGGCAGCCTGGGACAGTCTGTACCCACACAGCTTTATCAGCAGCACTTCACTGGAAAAGGCACCAAGTGACACTTTGGAATGACAAAAATCCAGCAGACTTTGCCTGGAGCCTCCTTCAAAAGCCACTTGGGGTAAATGGATTAAGAGGGGGTTGAATTTGCTCACAAAAAGCCTATTTGCATTTGAGCTACTGAACCAAATTCAGGAAGGGGAAGGGTACACGTCCTCAGGGTCGCAGGTTTGGGTGGCTGGGTGCTGGTAGAGCAGGGGGGGCTGTAGGGGTGGCCGCTGTGAGAGGCAGCTAGAAGCTCTCTGCAGGCCACCCAGAGCAAACATCGGCCCATTCAAGGCCAGAGTTGCTGCTGACCAAGGCCCAGCCCATCAGTGATGGTCACAGAGCCTCTGGGAGTCACATTTAGGAGAAAAAAACGCAGGCAGCTGCATTTTGCCCCCAGAGAAGGGAGTGAGAAGGTGTGAGGAGCTGTGCGGGCACCAAGGCCAGGGAAGAAGGGGGAGGAATGAGGCACTCCAGGTGCCAGAGAGAGATTCCCCTGCAGCCTGTGGAGAAGACCCTGGTGGAGCGGGTGTCCCCTCGCAGCCCATGGACAAGGAGCTATCAAATAGGAAAAGTTTTCCTTAGAAAGAGGGTCTGTCTTCAGGAAGGGAGTTATTCTGCCGTCGTTAGCAGCAACAGAACTCCTACTGGAGGAGAGAACAGTGAGTATCTTACAAAGCCTGCAGGAACCCAGCCAGGCAATGAGAATCCCATGATTCCTCAGTTTTATTCATCTTTTTTACCTCTTTCCTTTCTTTTTTCCTGTCAGCAGCAGAACAGTACAAAGCCTCCCTCCTGTTTCCCTGCACTTGCACAGGGTGTCTCTGGTTCTGCTGACACAGCGGGAAGAACAGCTTCAGGAGAACTGTATTTCACCACAGGGCAGGCAGAGCCTGACAACCACATGGGCTTCCTCCAGTGACAACACTGGTTCTGGACAGGGTGACACAGTCACCCACGGTCAGTGCAGCACAACAGAGGCATTTTCACATCAATCAGGGTACTTCAAGTCAGGGTAACACAGGGCTTAACAGATCTAGTGTTTCAGCTCACAGCAACCGAGCTGCTTAGGGCCTCTCTCACATTTAAGGTGTGTGTGTACTACAGGGGGTCAATCCCAGCAGGTTTTGTCCATGGTTACATCTCCTGGCTGTATAGTTTTGCCCAGTGATTATGTGAGGAGTAACCTGATGTCAGGGCAGGAGTGAACACAGAACAGTAAAGGAAAAGAGGGGCCCTGTGGGATCAGGAGGGGTGGTGGGAGCAGCAGAGAACATCACTGGACAGCAGAGAGAGGTAAAAACACCACAGCATCAGTCAGGGCCGTGCCTACCAACCTTGTTTCTACCAGAGGTTTCACAGGGCAGAACACCCCATAAATGCTACAGCCTCAGCTTCCACAGCAGGTACTGGCAGGTCGTGCAGCAGGGAGGGAGGGGGCTTGCCTCCCTAAGCACCCACCAGGTCACTCCTCTGCACACCACCCAGACAGCTGCACAAGGAAGCCTATGCAAACTCTCCTCCCACAGATTTTTTACTCTAAACCAAAGCTGCAACTGTGTTTAAATTGACACCAGGCTGGAGGCTGTGTTTCTAAGGCAGTTAATCACCCCTGTCAGCTCACATCGGAGGTGCAGGCACTTGAAATCTTTCCTTTCAGGGCAAGAGGAAGGAACAAGAAAAGACATGTTGGTGAATGCACTGTGGAAAGGGGAAATGCTCTGTGGAGAGACACTCACGTCTGCAGGTCTGCCTGTCGTCCCTGTAGTATCCCTGGGAACAGACTGGCACACACATGCTGGTGTGGGAGAGAACCAGGCTGCTGTTGCAGGAGGAGCAGGCCAGGGGACCCCCACTGGTGCAGGTTTTACAGGAGGGGTGACACCCTGCAGAGACAGAGAGAACAAGTGTTGCTGTTCAAAGAAAAGCAAGATCACAGAATGACACAGTTGGAGAAGCCCTTTAAGCCCCTGGAGTCCAACCATCCCTGTCCTGTGCTGACCCAGATCCCTGAGCACCTCATCTCCCCTCTGTTAAACACCCCCAGGGCTGGGGACTCAGCCCCTCCCTGGGCAGCCTGTGCCACAGCCCCACAACTCTGCCAGGGAAGAACTTTGCCCTCCCAGCTGAGCTGACCCTGCCCTGGGGCAGCTTGAGCCCATTGCCCCTTGTCCCATCTCCTGTCCCCTGGCTGCAGAGACCATCGCCCACCTCTCTGCACCCTCCTGGCAGGGCAGGGGAGGTGGGGAGAAGGTCTCCCCTCAGCCTCCTCTTCTCCAGGCTCAACACCCCCAGCTCCCTCAGCTGCTCCTCAGAGGATTTGCCCTCCAGCCCCTTCCCCAGCCTGGTTGCCCTTCTCTGGACTCGCTCCAGCACCTCCATGTCCTTCTGATGGTGAGGAGCCCAGAACTGGACCCAGCACTCGAGGTGCAGCCTCACCAGCCCAGGGGCACTTGAGCAAGTTTCACAAGGTTCAGCAGAAGCCCTCTCAGCGAGCATGGTGACACAGAGCACCAAGGGTTGCTCCCCAGACAAAGCCCATGCTGGTGCAGGGCAGCCAGGAGCTGAGGTGCAGCCAGCCCAGCTTGTGACAGGCAGATTAAAGGCCCCAAAC
Organism: Gallinula chloropus; assembly: GCF_964237585.1. NCBI lineage: Eukaryota > Metazoa > Chordata > Aves > Gruiformes > Rallidae > Gallinula > Gallinula chloropus. Next base: position 91,483,813 of record NC_140088.1, on the reverse strand, counting down.
ACTTCACTTGCCTTTCCAATGCTGCCCAGCTGGGATGCTGTTTCACACACTGATTGATGCCATCAAGGATGCCCCATTCTGCACGTGAGGTCAGCACCAGGTACCCATGGGCATCATTTCATCTGCTATACCAAACCTCCAGCTCTTTCCTGCCTGGACACTCCATCCTACAAGACCTTGTGCAGTTCTTCACAGGCAGCCATCCCTCTGACTGCCTCCAGTGTGGAAGACAATGACTATCTTTTTCTTTCCCTGCAGATTTTATTCCAAAGGGGGCACCCACTCACAAAATCCTTAGTGTGGTTTAGTTCTTGACAGGCCTTTACCTAAAGGTTGATACCATCATCACACCTACCAGACCAAATTAACGATGAGCAGGCAAAGAAATCAGAGAAGTGACTGCATTCTGCTGTGCTGGGGACCTTCAGAGCCAGCACCAAGGGTAACATGAGCTCTGACAGAGCCTGAACATGGCAAAACCTCTTTTAAATGAAACCTTTCTACCAAAGGGGAGAAACCTTACCCCTAGGCTTCCATTTCCATGAAGGGGAAATCCCCCTCTCAGGGGTCTCTCCAATTAAATGAGATTTCCTTTGTCAAAACCAAACCCAGGTCTGTGAACACACAGCTCCTGGAGTGCTGGAGAGCTGCCTGGAAGCATTCCCCTCCAGTGGGTACACTGGAGGAGGGAATGCCATTCCCTGCAGAAGGAGCACCCACATCTGAATCCCAACGTGCAGAGTTCCTCCTCTGTTTCTTTCTCTCAAAATAAACCTCAGTGCCCTTGGCTCGGGGCTTTCACGTGTCTCTCTTGGCCACCTAACAGGGAAAGCAACCCATTTCCCTCTAGGGATCCAATAGATACAGAGCAGCTCAGACAGTGATCAGAATCCAAAACTGCATCAACAGCCAAAGCTGGAGGAGATGCAGGGCCAGGTGAAGGCACAGGAGAACAGAAGGTGCTGTCAGAGCAGCTTCCCCCATGCTGCTGGAGCAGCACATCTATCACACCAGCTGAGAAGGCTGAATGAAATGGGCTTTCTGCTTTAGCAGCAGCTGTGGATAGTCACATTCTGGACCATTACTGCAGCAAGACAAGTCTCAGTGACAGACCTTAGTTGGGATGATGTTCCATCTCTGGCTGAAAACTCCCCAAGAAGCTGCTACCAGCTAGAGCAGAGGTGGCATGGCCCTATAATGCAGCTCTCCAGACAGCATTTTCAAGTGTAAGCATCCCAGAACCGTGCTGGTACCACACAAATGGGAGACCTGGTCATGGGCACAGGGAAAGCCCCTGTCTGAAGCTGCTGCTCCTCGTGCTCGAGCCCTTCTCTTCCTCGGAGTAACCACCCTATGCAGAACAGGGTGTACTGGCACCTCTGTGCCACCACCTTTGAGGGATGGCATTTGCCAGAGAAAGCAAAACTCACTTTCCCCTCCTCCTCAGACGGTGTTACCATGGAATAGAATCTCCTGAGTTGGGAGGGACCCCAAAGGATCAGCAAGTCCAACTCCTAATCGCGCTGTGAGCGGGCCGGGTCCCAGTGCCCTGGGCGTGTGCTCAGGACAGCTCAGCACTGTCTGCCCCAAGGGACTCGGTCTGGAAGCAGACAGAGATCAGGGGAGCAGGGAGAGGGCGCTCCCAGCCAGCTGGGTGGGTTAGCAGCCAGGAAGGAGCTCTCTAGCTCCCCGTGCAGCGTCCTGCCAGCTGCACAAAGCTGCTCTGCTCAACAGGACCTCTTCACAGACTGTCTCACACGGGCCCTCAGCAGTTACTGGAGGCGTGTGTAGGGAGTACTCACTTTTGCAGGCGCCGTTCTCCACGTAGTACCCCAGGGGACAGTCAGGGACGCAGCGATCCCCCAGCAGCAAGTGACGGGCGTTCTGGCACTGCAGGCACAGGCTGCCGCTGTCCCGCAGGTTGGCCACGCAGCCCCGGCACCGCGGGTGGCAGTCTGCACACAGCAGGGACACAGCAGGAGTAAGCACACAGCAGGGACACAGCAGGGACACAGCAGGGAATAGTCAGGGCAGAGAGCAGGGAATAACAGACACTGTGGCCACAGATGGACAAAACAGAACCGTGAAGGGGAACCACACAGCTCAGGACTCAGGAAGGCATTAGGGAACGGAGCTTTTGAAGCCCCTTCCTGCTACCTGCTGCACAAGGGCTGGGATCAGGTGCTGAACCTCCACCTCCTGATGTCTGACAAGAGCCACGACCAGAAATGATGGTATAGGAGCAGCATTCCCTCCCCTCTTGCCCTCATTCCCATCTCGTGCTCCTCCTCAGCATCACGTTTTCACTTTGACCTCAGCAACCACATTCCCTGCACCTCTCCTGCCCCAGCCATCCTCTTCCCCATCCCTCACAGCCCAAAGCCCTTTGCTTTCCCCATCCCTCACAGCCCAAAGCCCTTTGCTTCCCCCATCCCTCACAGCCCAAAGCCCTTTGCTTTCCCCACACCCTTCTCTGATTCTAGGTGCTTCTACCTGCAGGTTCACTACCCTTCACAACCTAGCTGGCAGCAGCAGGCACTCCCCTCCCTCTGCTCCCAGCGCTGACAGTCGAAGAGCACCCGTACAGGTGTAGGTACAACCTCCTGGAACTCCCACTGTTCAGGTTCCCACACAAAGGAGACATCCACAGCCTGAGGAGGCCGCTGCCGAGCTCAGAGCCAAGCTGAGCAGCGTTTAATGTTGAGAATGCCTCAGAACCTTCCCCTGTTGCCATCTCCCCCTCTCAAGCCCGTGGCAGCACACAAGCTTGTGTCTCCTGACCTCTGCCTGAACTGAGGCGCTTGACAAGGTTGAACAGGGAGCCTTTTGTATGTGCAAGGCCCGGGGTAAGGCAACCTGGAAGCCAAATTAATCCTCGTTATGCTAATTCAGAGAATTACACAGGAAAGGGCAACTGTCTTGAAAGACATGTAATAAGCAGGCTGGGCCAGAGTCCCTGCTGCTGCTGGGGTTTCCAGGGAAGGTCCAAGGGAAGGTTTGCCTCTCCTGACAGCATTACTACACATCACCAGGCAACCTCACTTCACAGCTGAAGACAAGCTCAGGGGTCTGGGGGGATTCTGCACCCACAGTCACAAGAGCACAGCAGCAAGCAGAGCCCAGCCCAGGCCTGCTCCTCCTGCAGGGAAGGTGTTGGCCACACTCCTGCCAGGAGCACAGAGGCAGCTCAGAAACCACCCGGTTCTGACTGCATGAGGGATTCGGGCTGCTTAAAGCAGGAGTTCTCCTTCACCCCCTGGCCTGACAGGGTATAAAACCTACCTAGCTTCTGCCCCACGCTCTCAGCATCACAGGTGGTTGGTTAACAAGCCTCAGGGGAGGTAAGAGTGTTTGGGATCGTGGCTCTGGAGGCTCTCAGCCCGTGGTTGAGAAGGCAGGGATAGGAAAAGCAGCGTGTGAGGTCACACTCCCAAGCTCAGTGACAAGCTGTATCACCTCCTTAGAGGGCTCCCAGCTTACTGGGGTCCCAGCTTACTGGGGTTAGGACACCGCAGCTTCTGACTGCACAGGAGAGCAACTCAATACCCAAGGCATCACCCCATAAACCCCGACAGCCAAACCCTACCCCCGCACCGAGCAGGGACTGGAGAGACCTGCCATCGACCTGCAGCCTCACTGCAGTCAGGAAGGACCCCAGGCAGCTCACTGTAGAGAGCAAGGACTCAACCAGGCCCCAAGCACCATAAAGAACTTGTACCCCTGGGGTCAGAGGTGGGGTGAGGAGCTTTATGCCCTTATATGCAATAAAATTAACAGAAATCCAATTAAATTCTCACATTTCCACCTTTACCTGGCAATATGTCTACTCCCTTTATTGTTAAAAATCATACTCCTCCAGAAAAGACTCTTGCCAGAGCCACCAGACTGTAGCAGAGAGCTTTGGCTGGACATCCTCAGTGCCTGAACTCACTCTATACAGGCATAACAGTGAGACAGGAAACTCTGGGTGTCTAAACAACCTCCTGTAAATAACTAGACTCTCCCAAACTTATGTTAAAAAAGCTGAGTACCTACAAAATCGTGGGCTGCTGCACTACAGTTTTCTCTTTGCAGCCTCCTGTGTATTGGAGAGCTCTCTTTCCTCAGCTACTGTTGTAGGATACATCAGCCCTGTCACTCTCCTCTTCCTTTGCAAGCCTGGAGATCAAAGAGCACGTGGCACCAAAGGAAAAACCAGAGCTGAGCTCATGGCGAGTTTGAGGGGCTGGGGGAGTAAAGGAAGAAGCAAGTGCTTTGTTTTGGAAAAGATTATTTAAATTTCTCACAGCAGGCTCCCTTTGAAGCAAGGGCTGAGCAAAGCAGCCTGGTTTCTTTATGCTCCTCAGTAACCAACAAAATGCCAACCAAATGTACCCCACATCTGAAAGGAGAGTGGGCAGCAGGACGAGGGAGGGGATTCTGCACCCCTACTCCACTCTGAGACCCCTCTGGGGTGCTGGGTCCAGCTCTGGGGTCCCCAAAACAAGAAGGACATGGAGCTGTTGGAATGTGTCCAGAGGAGGCCATGAAGACGATCAAAGGGCTGGAGCAGCTCTGCTGTGAAGCCAGGCTGGGAGAGCTGGGGTGGTTCAGCCCGGAGAGGAGAAGGCTGTGGGGAGATCTTAGAGCGCCTTCCAGTCCCTGAAGGGGCTGCAGGAAAGCTGGGGAGGGACTTCTTAAAAGAGCATATAGTGATAAGATGAGGGGCATGGCTTTAAATTGGAAAGAGGAGATTTAGATTGGATCTTAGGAAGAAATTCTTCACTGTGAGGGGGGTGAGGCCCTGGCACAGGGTGCCAAGGGGGGTGCTGGCTCTGACCTTCCTCTAAAGCCGCTTCACCATCATGTATGATGGTCCCTACACACATTTCCATCGCTGGACTTCCTTGACATCCGTGCCCTCTCCAGCTTTCTCACAGCAAAGTGCCCTCCCTGCACCTTACAGGCTGCTGCCTTGCCTGCCGAGACACAGGGGGCCGTCTGGGGAGCCAAACGTCTCTCCCAAGTGTTGTCAATGCTGGTAAAGGAAACCAGCAGGATTTCTGCCTCTGGTTCCCACCATTTGCTAAGCAATCGACTGCCCGTGATGTGCACACACACCTCCCCTCTTAGGGGCCCTTCAGAAGGAGATTTCCTGCTGTAAGGAGTTTCGTACCGTGCTCTAAGGTGAGGTGTGAGGCTTCCCATCAGGACAGTGCACAGGTGTGCCAGCATGCAGACGTCCTCCAGCACCACCAGCCTCACCAGTGCCCAGCACAGGGGCAATCCCATTTCCTGCTGCTCAAGTTCACAGCCCAGAGCCCACCGCGCTGTGCGACCCACAGCTCCCACTTACCCACACAATACCCCACCAGGTTGAGGTACTGTTCTTCCTTGCAGCTTGTCCTGCACTTCCCACCAGCCAGAGCTGCATGGGGATGGCAGGTTAAGCACTCCCCATCAGAAGGGCCACGGCAGGTCTTGCAGGATGGATGACAGGCTGGAGAAGAAAATCCATGCTCGTTATGCTCTTGGTGTGGCCCACCTTACACTCTTCCCTCCCCAGCCCCTGTAATCATCATTTGCTTCTACAAAATGTATAAAATAATAAGTATATAAAACTATCCAATAGCATCAGTGACTGCAGAGTTGTGGTTTGGAAGGCTCTGAAATGCTCATCTGGAATAAACACATTGAGAAATGAGTTGTCAGTTTAAAATGGGATGTGTTCTCCACATGAATCAAGGTGTAGATCTACAGGAAATACAACCCAAAGAGACTGGCCCTTCTACTCCTCCCTCCAGTGTGTGCTACTGCACATCACAGAGTGGGTGATACATGAAACATTCTGGGCTTATAGGAGCATCACAGTGGCGTGAGTTTGACACTCAGGAGTGGCAAATCCAGAAGGATTTCTGCCCAAAGCCCCCCAACCTCTAAAACCTGAGAGCCATGCCAGCTCATGGGCTGCTCTGCTGCCCAAAGCTCAACAGACAGGATCCCTTTGCTACACACACCTGTATCAAGCCAGTGTCGCTGCTCAGAAGCTGCAGGAGGCCTAAGCTGGCAGCACACAGAGATGCCACTTGCCTGACTCTGAGTTGTTCTTTTTAATCCCCCAAACATCTCCATAGGCCTGGAAGGGCCTAAGGCAGCTCAGCCACAGCTCCAAGGCAGCAGCACTCGACCTCAAAATGGATGAACCTTTACAAGGGCCTGGCAAACAAATCACAGACCCACAGCATGGGCAGGGCTGGAAGGGGCCTTGAAGGTCACCAATCCCACCCCCTGCCATGGGCAGGGACACCTCTCACCAGCCCAGGCTGCTCACGGCCCCATCCAACCGGCCTGGGACACCTGCAGGGAGGGGGCAGCCAGCACCTCCCTGGGCACCCTGTGCCAGGGCCTCACCCCCCTCACAGAGAAGAATTTCTTCCTATGATCCAACCTAAACCTACCCCCTTCCAATTTAAAACCATCCCACTCGTCCTGTCCCTCCAGGCCCTTCTAAGAAGTCCCTCCCCAGCTTTCCTGCAGCCCCCTCAGGTACTGGAAGGTGCTGGAAGATCCCCCCTCAGCCTTCTCCTCTCCGGGCTGAACCACCCCAGCTCTCTCAGCCTGGCTTCCAAACCTATTTATAGAGCTGTTCCTTGAGTGGATGAATGGAATCAGCCCAGCAATGGAGCTCAGAAGAGGCATCTCTCTAAACTCAGGGCGCCCTAGGGCAGAGAGCAGCAAACTCTCCTCCTGCTGAGCAGACACACAGCGCCTGACGCGAGGAGCCCGTTCTGAGGGCACAGGCAGCTTTCCACAGCCACAGAGGGACTGACCCGCTTTCAAACGCCTGCATTCCCTCTCCTGCTGTCCCCAGCAGCTCGCAGTGCACAGCCTGCCCCAAAGGCTGCTGGTTTCTGCCTGTGGCAAACAGGATCTGATCGTCCTGACCCCCCAAGGGCAGCAGTCACTGTCATCTGCTGAGACGAGCTCAAACAAGCTGAGACAGAGCCCGCTCGCTGACGGGTGGCCAAGGCTGAGGGACAAATAAAACACACTGTCCTCACTCCCCATCAGGCCTGTTCACAGAAGGTGTGGATTTCTTGCCTGTCTGAGGAATTCCTTCTTCCTAAGCCCAGCCCTGCAGCCAGGGGTGGATTAAAAATCAAGCTAAGTCATAGGCACGATGTGCAGCCCTCGCTTCAGCGCTGCCCAGGACAGCCCTCTCCTGCCAGCAGCATCACCCAAGCCTACTGAAAGGAGAGGCCAAGTATCTTCAGGGAAACAGTCCAGAGGAGCAAAAACTGATGAGGTGTTATTTATGTGTATGTCTCTCTCCCATTAAGAGGAGATCCCATTTCCTGAAACTGGGCTCTCCTCCCCTGGAAATACTTAAACAGCCTCCTCTACATCGGACAGCATCTCCAATCCCACTGAGGAAGGCATGACAGTGACATTCAGCAGTGTAGGCTGGAGGTGCACTCACCCTGGCAGTGATCTTTGTGGCTGAACAGCCCCTCTGGGCACTCAGAGAGGCACCTGCCTTCCAGGAGGACGTGGGAAGGCGGGCAAGCCGTACAGTCCTGGGAAGTGTTCCCCACGCAGCCCGCACAGGAGGAGTGGCACTCTGCAGGGAAGGGGAGAAAAGCACAAGACAAGAGAGAGCCAAATGAGCCTGAGCTTATCTTGGTCGTTCCCATCCTGGAGCAGGGGTAGAAGGCTGTCTCCCCAGTGAGGACAGGAAGGTATTTCCTTTACAGGGCCCTCTGCCTGTGGAAGGCAGAAAGGGCAGGAGTACAAAGGCTGTGGAGCACGTTTCTTGAAGACAAGGAGCAACCAGAGATAGCTGTGTATTTAATCTTTCTTTGCAGTCCCAGAGCTCATTACAGGAATGGAAAGCTGAGATGCATCACTCCATGGAACACTGTTCTTCTCCCTGTGAGAGCTCGGCGGTTGTGCAAGCTCACCACACTGTGCAACCACCTTTTGCACTGCCACCCTACAGTCACTCTGGGGAGGATTTTCTACCCAGTGTCACTGCAGCGTTATCATCAGCCACTCTGGAGCTGTGAGAGCCACCACAGGTAGAGGTGGGCTGGCCACCTGGCTTTAGAGCTGGGGAACGCTCACTGCAAGGCTGATTCTTGTCCTGTGGCACCCAAACCTGCCCCCAGGACTGGAGGTGAGGCCGACCAAGCACAGGGCAGAGTGGGACAATCCCCTCCCTGCACTGGCCATGGGGGCTGGATGCACCCCAGGGTGCAGTTGGCCTCCTGGCTGCTGGGCACGCTGCAGCAGTTCCCTACAGTCTCATCAGGGAGATCTCAAGCATTAGAAAAATACCAAGGTATTTCTGTGGCTTGGTGAGAAATGTGTGAGCAGAGCAGTAAACCCCTGACTTTAACCAGCGTTTTAACCAGCATTTAACGTGCTCCTGTCCTGCCCAGATAACACAGGCGTGGTACACAGCCACTGTGGGTCACTGCTTCAGGAAGGTGCATCCACAAACATTCTAGGAGCATTTTACAGCAGCAGCTCTGAGTTGGAGATCCTGCACCTCCACAGCCTTCTGCAACACTTCAGACTACTATCCTACTGCCATCACTACTGCAGCAGAGCTGGGGCTGTGGGGCTGTGCCAGCATTCCTGCCCTGTGACGTGGCTCAGCACTGCTGCAGAGCTCTGCTCAGGCCTGTCTGTCACCCACCTGAGGCAGTGGTGTATGGATTCCTCACTCCATTTCTAGGGCACAACCTGAACTCAGCCAAGAAAACCCATTGCTTGCCAAGGAACGGCGGCTGTGGGGACTGGAGAGGCTCTACACTAGTGCCTTCTGGGACCAACCCAAGGCATGGGATGGATACCTTATGGTCTGTGGAGGTCATGGTTGGAGAGGGAATCATTCCACCAATGATTCTTCCTTTTTTAAGGCCCCTAAGGCAAAAAAATGAGCTTGCACAGACTCTTTCCATCAAGTTGAGATAAGAGATCAAAATCAATGATTTTCAGTAATGTCTGCTTCTAGAAACCCTTTTCTCTGTCCTGGGGACCCTGCTTTGGCAGGGGGTTGGACTCGATGAGCTCTGCAGATCCCCAACCCCAACAACAGCCATCAGTAACATTGTTGGCACTGTAATTACAAGTATTTTACTTAAGGACTGAAGTCTCTAAGACTGGTCTTTCCACCACTGCCACATGTGCAGGTAGCATTTCCCTTAGGCTCAGGTGGGCTGTGCTGGCCCATTCAGCTTAACCCCTCAGCCTGCCTCCTTCTGCTCTGGGTTCAAGGTATCGTGATGCTTCTGTCATACAGACACCCACACCAGCTGCCACAAGCCCTGTACAGACAGACTGGCCTGTTGACCCATCCTTCACTTCAAACCCACAGCTGTTTCCTCTCCAAGCACTGGGAAGCCACATTTATCCCCAAAGCACAGCACATCACCCCGTTTCCAACCCTCCCCCTTCAGGGAAACGCTCCCTATGTGGTGGCACATGTGCTGCAGGGCACGTATCAGAAGAGGCTCCTCAAAAGAAAAGGCTGCTGTGGGATGACTTGATCTGCTCCACGGGCTGATAGAAAGACAGCTTAGTCTTTTCTGAAAAGGATTTAAGGGTTGATCCTGCTTGGAAATGAGTCAGGTGGTTAAAAACCACGTTCTCAGCCTCACTGAAGAGCAAGCTCAGCCACAGGGACCCCAACACGGTCGTTTTTCAAAAAGCACCTGAATTCTTTAGTCACAAATTACATGTTTCCCTTCAAAAGCACTGGCATTTGTCAGCCTGGAAGTTGTGGAGTTGAAGCATTGCTGACTGGCAGGCAGCAAACACCCAGCACAGGCGAGACTCAACCAGAGCACAAGGTCCCCCGAAGACGCAGCGCAGCCCCGTGCCACAGGCTCTGAGGGCCCGTGCCCACCCCTACTCACGCCTGCAGACTCCTGTGCTGCTCACATAGAACCCAGCTGGGCAGTGGGAGAGGCAGAGGCCGTGTAGAGCTCCGTGGGCAGCTCCCTGGGTGGGCTGCTGAGGCTGCAGGACGTGCTCTGGCGCCCTGCACTGCAGGCAGCCGGAGGCCCCGGGGCCAGCGCAGCTGCGGCAGGACGGGTGGCAACCTGCGCAGGGGAGAAGGACAGTGAGAGGCACAGCTCTGGCCAGAGCTTTCCCAAAGAGAAGAGCAAGGCCAGTCCAACAACCTGGGAGTCTGGTTGTAAACGTGAGAAAGGAAGGGGTGGAAACACTGCCTTGGGCCCCCTTGCTCACCCATCCTTCCAGCGTCAGGTTGCTGTAGGCAGCCTGATGCTCCGAGAGCTGGCAAAGAGCAGACTCTTAGCTAAGACACCTGTCTAATAGACAGGTTTCCTATAACAGAAGAGGGATTTTAGGAAAATCCTTTGCCCTCTTTTCCCCTGCCCCCAAAACCAGCTCTTCTTCTTGGATAAAGCTGATGAACAAATAACTTTGGGGAACAAGCAGTCGATTTTCCTTTAGTTTCTGGAATGGCAGTGGTGAGCACGGTCTCACCAGGAGACAGGGAGAAACAACAGTCCTAAGGGCTCACAAGAAGCATAAATTCATCTTCTCAACTTTCAGGCCTTTCATAGCCAAAAAGAACATGACCTCAGGCTTAGCAAATCTACTTGGTGTGCACAGTGTTTCACCCGCCTCTTAAATCGGGTTGAGAAAAGCTTGGGAGCAGGGTTACCTTTATTTCAATAGCACAGGGGGGAAAGCTCCCAGAGATCACTACTCCCTGAGGAAAGTATTTGGGAAAACTGGCCTTTTTTTCAAGCAGGCAACCATGGAATTACTCACTGCCCAGTTCAGCACAGAGTAAAGCATGAGGATCATAGCTGGGTACTCAGAGCTGGCCCAAGGGAGGCCCAGATAGCTCTGCTGGTTTAGGGGAGCTGGGGAGTTTACTGGAAGCACAGAGCTTACCCTGAGCACAGAGCTTACCCTGAGCACAGAGCTTGGTTACCCTGAGCACAGAGCATACCCTGAGCACAGAGCATACCCTGAGCACAGAGCTTACCCTGAGCACAGAGCTTGGTTACCCTGAGCACAGAGCATACCCTGAGCACAGAGCTTACCCTGAGCACAGAGCATACCCTGAGCACACAGCTTACCCTGAGCACACAGCTTACCCTGAGCACACAGGTTACCCTGAGCACAGAGCTTACCCTGAGCACACAGCTTACCCTGAGCACACAGGTTACCCTGAGCACAGAGCATACCCTGAGCACAGAGCTTACCCTGAGCACAGAGCATACCCTGAGCACACAGCTTACCCTGAGCACAGAGCTTGGTTACCCTGAGCACAGAGCTTACCCTGAGCACAGAGCATACCCTGAGCACAGAGCTTACCCTGAGCACACAGCTTACCCTGAGCACACAGCTTACCCTGAGCACACAGCTCACCCTGAGCACACAGCTTACCCTGAGCACAGAGCTCACCCTGAGCACACAGGTTACCCTGAGCACACAGCTTACCCTGAGCACAGAGCTCACCCTGAGCACACAGGTTACCCTGAGCACACAGCTTACCCTGAGCACAGAGCTCACCCTGAGCACACAGGTTACCCTGAGCACAGAGCTTACCCTTGCAGACAGTGTGATCCCGGTACAGGCCCTCCCCGCAGTCCCGCAGACACTGGCCCCGGCGCAGTGCCAGGGGGGGGGAGCAGGAGGTGCAGTGAGTGGCCAGGGGTCCCTCGCAGGTGGAGCACGAAGCATGACAGGCTGGTAAAGAAACAGAGCATGAGGAACTAAAGCATCCTGGTTTGATCTCCCTGTGAGGGTGCTGCTGACCGAAGCCTCCTGCAGCCAGCAGTGAAAGCTCCAGCCAGCAGGACCCTCCGCTACGCAGAGGAGCAGGAGCAGGGGTGTGTGTGTGTGTGTGTGTGTGTGTGTTCAGAAGTGCTGAGAGCAGCAACTCTCACTCACACAGCGTTCAGACTCTGTGTCTCAGCACGTCCTAATGTGCTGCACAAGGCAAAGAGGCTTATTTAAAACAATCTGTCATGAGTGAAGCACAGAAAACAGAACCACAGAGTGACCAGGTTGGAAAAGCCCTTTAAGCCCCTGGAGTCCAACCATCCCTGCCCTGTGCTGACCCAGATCCCTGAGCACCTCATCTCCCCTCTGTTAAACACCCCCAGGGGTGGGGACTCAGCCCCTCCCTGGGCAGCCTGTGCCACAGCCCCACAACTCTGCCAGGGAAGAACTTTTCCCTCCCAGCTGAGCTGACCCTGCCCTGGGGCAGCTTGAGCCCACTGCCCCTTGTCCCATCTCCTGTCCCCTGGCTGAAGAGACCATCACCCACCTCTCTGCACCCTCCTGGCAGGGCAGGGGAGCTGGGGAGAAGGTCTCCCCTCAGCCTCCTCTTCTCCAGGCTGAACACCCCCAGCTCCCTCAGCTGCTCCTCAGAGGATTTGCCCTCCAGCCCCTTCCCCAGCCTGGTTGCCCTTCTCTGGACTCACTCCAGGACCTCCATGTCCTTCTTGGAGTGAGGGGCCCAGAACTGGACCCAGCACTCGAGGTGCAGCCTCACCAGTGCCCAGTCCAGGGGCACAATCCCTTCACCAGACCTACTGGCCACACTATTCCTGACACAGGCCAGGATGCCCTTGGCCTTCCTGCCCACCCAGGCACACTGCTGGCTCGTGTTCAGTCATCAGTCTCCCCAGCAGCTCTCCGGCCGCTCTGCCCCAGCCTGTAGCTTGTTGTGTCCCATGTGCAGGACTCTGCCCTTGTTAAACCTCAAAGCCAAAGCAGTATAACCAAATTCTCCATTCCCACCGGCACTCCTGTGCTCTTAACGTTCCGTCCCCACAGGTAAACACCTGGGGAGAAGATGACAACGTGCCAAGGGTGCCTTGAGAGCCTTCAAAAAGGTCTTGTAAACACAGCTCTTACCCCTGCACCTTCCAGTGGCAGCTGGGAAATACCCCTCTGGGCACTCCAACAGGCACTTCCCCTCGTGTAAGAGCCTCTCTGGAGAGCAGGTCACACACCCAGGCTGGTCTGGGTGACACGTCTCACAGGTGGGGTCACAGGCTGCCACAGAGAACAGCACGTGAATGAAATGCACTCATTAACAAACCAGCCCAGAGCCACCAACCTGGCCAGGCAGATGAAACAAAGTCCATCACCCCCTGTCCTGTCCTGACCCTCCCCTGGCACAGCTCACAGCCATTCCCTCTGTCCTGTCACTGGGTATCTGTGAGAAGGGGCTGAGCCCCAGCTCCCCACAGCCTCCTCTCAGGGAGCTGGAGAGAGCAAGGAGGTCTCCCCTGAGCCTCCCCTCCTCCAGACTGAGCAGTCCCAGCTCCCTCAGTCTCTCCTATCACCCTTGTGTCCCAGACCCTTCCCCAGCCTGGTTGCCCTTCTCTGGACACACTCCAGGGCCTCGGGGTCTGTCTTGCAGCCAGGGGCCCAAACTGAACCCAGTATTCGAGGTGGGGCCTCACCAGAGCTGAGCACAGGGGGATGGTCACCCCCTGGTCCTGCTGGCCACACTGTTCCTGACACAGGCCAGGATGCTGTTGGCCTTCTCGGCCACCTGGGCACCTGCTGGCTCGTGTTCAGGGGGGTGTCACCCAACACCCCCAGGTCCTTGTCCTCTGGGCAGCCTCCCAGTCCCCTGCCCCCAGCCTGCAGCGCTGCCTGGGGTCTTTCTTTTCACCAGCCAGCCTCCCCTTAAACCAGCTTACAGCTCTCCAGCTGGGCATCATGGTTTGGGTAGGAGATGAAGGGTTTGGGTAGCTGCAGGGTTGGCTGGCAGATGAAAGGCCTGGAAGCTGTGAGGAGCAGCTATGCAGCTTTGAGAAATCACTGGGAATAAAACCCCAGCACGATGGCCAAGCTGCACCCTTGATTAGATTTCCTTTTGCACTTAACTGGTTTCCAGCTGGAGGGTAAGGTTTCCAGCTGGAGGGTAAGGTTTCCAGCTGGAGGGTAAGGTTTCCAGCTGGAGGGTAAGGTTTCCAGCCTGCCCACTTCAAAACACAGAGGAGCAACACTTACTGGGACAGGCACCAACCGAACTGACCCCGGGCAAAGCACAATTCATCCCCAACTGGCCAAACCCATGGCAGTTCCACCCACACCCCTGGGGTGGTAAGGGCTCTCTAGCTAGCCACAGCTCACAGACCTGCAGCAAGATGGACAGCCCCTGCCTCACTTCTCTGACCTCCTGACAGCGCTCTGAGGCAGCTGGAGGGGGCTGCCAGCAGAGACCCAGCCCTGACCTAAACAGCTGTTCTAAATTCCTTCTTTCTTTGAGATGTATTTGTCCCCCCCACCACCTCCATGCTCTGACTGAGGTGTTTTAACTCCCTCCAGCCATCTCTTCCCCCTGGCCTCAGGAAACCATCCCGAGTCCTGCCTGTTGCTCAGGTAATTCATGACCATGATCCTCAACCCCACTCAAACTCCCAGGAACCTGCTGGCACAGGGCACTTCCCTTGCTGCAGAGAAATGGATTTGTCAGGCCCTCAGAAAGAGCTCAGTCAGGCTCTCAAGCTGCTCAGTAAGGGGGAAAAAACAACCTTAAAGCTTTCAGCATCTGATTAGCTTCAATAAATTAATAGTCTTCCAAATGACCAGCAGCTTTCCTCCTCTGGTACTGATGTTTGGGGTGCATCTGGCTTCAGAGACAGGAATAAAATCACAGGGGAGATGCTCCAGGCCCTTCATCCCCTCCGTACCCTCTGCTGGGCTCTCTCCAGGAGATCCCTGGCTGTTTGATCCCAGGGAGCCCAGCACTGGACACAACACTCCAGGTGGGGCCTGAGCAGGGCAGAGCAGAGGGGGAGGATCCCCTCCTGTGAGCTGCTGGCCACACTCCTTTTAATGCCCCCCAGAAATATCCCTTCCTTTCCTTGCAGAGCACCTCTCAACCCCTTGCCAGCAGCCAGGAAATCAGACACTTACGGCTGCAGGTTCCATCCTTTGGGTAAAACCCCTGCCCACAGCTGGCCACGCAGAGCCCAGCTTTTAGCACCCGTGATGTGTCTTTGCAGGACAAGCAGTTGTTTTCAGCAGCACCCCAGCATGTAGAACAGGACTCATGACAAGCTGCAGGAAAGAAAGGGGCAAGATTAACCAGCAGTTAACTTCAGTCATCTCTTGAAAATGAAGAGCTTGTAGAATTTGTGCTCTTTTATTGCAGTTTTGTTCCTCAAATTCACAGACATTTGCTGCTCCAGAGCAGGAGCAGGAGGGGGTGATTCAGCCCCCTCCCTGGGCAGCCTGTGCCACAGCCCCACAACTCTGACAGGGAAGAACTTTGCCCTCCCAGCTGAGCTGACCCTGCCCTGGGGCAGCTTGAGCCCATTGCCCCTTGTCCCATCTCCTGTCCCCTGGCTGCAGAGACCATCGCCCACCTCTCTGCACCCTCCTGGCAGGGCAGGGGAGGTGGGGAGAAGGTCTCCCCTCAGCCTCCTCTTCTCCAGGCTCAGCACCCCCAGCTCCCTCAGCTCCTCCTCAGAGGATTTGCCCTCCAGCCCCTTCCCCAGCCTGGTTGCCCTTCTCTGGACTTGCTCCAGGACCTCCATGTCCTTCTTGGAGTGAGAATCCTAAAGCCATTCTGAGAAAAAATACTTCTGAACAGCTTTCTGAACAGCCAGGACAATCAGATGAGAGATTTGTAAAAAAAAGAAAGAAAGAACAAATGGCAACGAGCTACAGGCCACGTCTGATGTGTGGGACTTTCTCCACAGGTTTGACTCCATGCAAGAAGGTGCAGCAAGGCAGGACTAAAGCTCATTGGTTTCATTCCCTTGAGGAACAAATTTTCCCAATGACTTTCAGCCCCAAGCACGTGTGGCTGCAAATTTGGAAGGAAGGTGCAAATGAAATGAAACATCAGCCTCTCCCAACTGCTTCAGCAGCACACGGGCAGTGCCAGCTACAGCCCCAGGAGCAGGTGGAGAGGGAATGGTAAAGTAAACCCAAATGAACCTGATTATGTGATACTGGAGTCTATAAATTCTTTTGGTTTGGGTCTTTGGGGGTGAGCTGCTGGAGAGGGGCTCTGTGGAGAAGGTCCTGGGGGTCCTGGTGGGTGACAGGGTGGCCATGAGCCAGCCGTGTGCCCTGGGGGATGAGAAGGCTGATGGGATCCTGGGGGCATCAAAAGGAGACTCCACACCCCCCTGAGCAGCCTGTACCACTTTGTTCCCCTGTTGCCTCCTTCCTTTACTCTAGGGTGAACATTAACACCTCTGTCAACAGCAGATCCCTCACCCTGATAGCCCAAGCACAGCCCTGCCTGCTGTGCCTGTCACACAGGTGGCAGGGTCTCTGTGCCTGGAGCTTACCGGGGCAGAGGAGCTGGTCCTGGAAGTGCCCCTTCCCGCAGCGCGTCAGGCACTGCCCGTCCCTCAGCAGCAGGGAGGGCTGGCAGGAGGAGCACTGCAGCCCGCTGCTGCAGCTGGAGCAGGTGCCACTGCAGGCTTCCAGGGCAGAGAGCAGAGGAGAAGCCCTGTTCAGCCCACGAGTCAGCAGGACTCGCTGCTCTGATCCACGGGGACAGGTTTGGCTCATTCGGGCAGAAGAGGCTGGGAGTTTGTGTTTCCCGGGCACCCCTCCCCCCGAGGCAGCCCCAAGCCCCCAGCTCAGGGCTCCTGCGCAGCACCCGCCCGGAGGCTTTTCCAAGCAAAGCCTGGGAATCCTCTTGGGAAGAGGCCTGGGGGCTCTCAGGAACAGAAGCACAGGGAGCCACGGGGCAGACAGAGAGGTACAACCCCTGCAGGCATTACCCAAGCAAGTCCCCGCGTCCTGGTAGAAGCCCGACCCGCAGGCGTCCAGGCAGCGGCCGTCCTGCAGCAGCATCCTGGGGTCTCGGCAGGCGCTGCAGCGATCCCAGGACCCCGAGCAGCTCAGGCAGTCTGGGTGGCACTCAGCTGGCACAGGGAGAAGACACAAAGCAGTGCTTGCAACCAGGGAGGCACAGAACAACATGTGCTCCCAAAGCCAATTCCTCCCCTGTCTCTTTGGCAGTCTGGAGCTGTGGGGAGGGGTTTTGCCCAGACTGCAAGGAAGGGGGCAGATGTTGTATCACCCTTCTGGTACCTGAGAAGTTATTGCCCAGGCTCAGAATCTCTAGGCTATTGGTAATAAGGCTGCTCATCGGCCATGTGGTTTCATCACGAGTAAGAATCCTGAAGTCATGGGGAATGAATGGTCTGGAACGGCCTGAATCAGAGCTTCCTTCAGTCAAACCCCAGGACGAGCCAAGACTGCCCATGCCAGGTTGGAGTACAGGTGGCAGACCACTTCCCCTCCAGTCCACAGCTTCATGTCACAGCACCACAGCAACCTGACAGCAGGTATTTCCTCTGCCCTCCCCATCACACTTGTGTCCCAGACCCTTCCCCAGCCTGGTTGCCCTTCTCTGGACACACTCCAGGGCCTCAGTGTCTGTCATGTAGCCAGGGACCCAAACTGAACCCAATATTCGAGGTGGGGCCTCACCAGAGCTGAGCACAGGGGGATGGTCACCCCCTGGTCCTGCTGGCCACACTGTTCCTGACACAGGCCAGGATGCTGTTGAAGAAAGCTGTATTTTAAAGCAGGGGAAATCAGTGGATGGAGCCCTAAATCTCTCCAAGAACCCTAATGAAATTATATGGAAAACAGCTAATTAGCAATCAAAGCCTGAAGACAAGTGAAACCCTTTCTGTACTGAAAGGGCTGTCAGGCCCTGGCACAGGCTGCCCAGGGAGGTGGTGCAGTCACCATCCCTGGAGGGGGTTAAAAGAAGTGTAGATGTTGTACTTGGTGACATGGTCTAGTGCTGAACCTAGTAGGGCCGGATAGACAGTTGGACTTGATGATCTGGAAGGTCATTTCCAACTGAAACCATTCTGTGATGGTAGATGAAGTCCTTAAGGACAGGATCTAGAGGTGGGCTGGGCAGGGTCAGGCTGTGGTTGGACTTGATGACCCAAAGGGTCTCTCCCAGCCCAGGTGACTCTATGATAATCCAACAGAGGTACCTGACTGGTCCTGGGGAAGTGAGAGGCTCAGGGATGCCAGAGCAACCCCCGTGCCAGAGGTGGGTGTAACCCCCAGGAGTGACGGTGAGGAAGGAGGGACCGGGGTGTGTCCCTGGCTCTGAGGAAGGAGGGACCTGGGGTGTGTCCCTGGCTCTGAGGAGGGGGGCCCGGGTGTGTCCCTGGCTCTGAGGAGGGGGGCCCGGGTGTGTCCCTGGCTCTGAGGAGGGGGGCCCGGGTGTGTCCCTGGCTCTGAGGAAGGGGGGGCCCGGGTGTGTACCTGTCTGGCAGTGTGGGCAGCAGTGCCCCTTCCTCTCCACAGCCAGGCTGCCCGGCGGGCAGGGCGGGCAGGAGGGCTGGAAGCAGATCACCTCCGCGTCCCGGCACTCACAGGCTCCGCACGGCCCCTCTTCCCACTGCTCCCCGTTCTGCAGGAGGGACAGAACAGCATCAGGGGGGAGGGAGGCAGGGAGGGAGGCAGGGAGGGAGAGAGTACAACTGCTAGTAATGAATGAACCGTTTCTGGGGCTGTTTCAGCTCTGAGGTTCTGCCAACATGGGGGCCTCTGCACCATTAACCCTCCTGCCCTCTTCGCCCTGGGAAGCACCTGCTGAGAAGGGCCCTTGGCCTGACAACACTTGAACCCTCCCCTCTTGGCACTCCCTCCAAAGCTCGGTGTTTTGGAGTCAGCCCCAAGTTCTTTCTACTTCTTCATCCCCCCCTCTGTCTTCTCTGACTCCAAAGCATTTCTCCTGTCTCCAATTTTCCTTGCCCTCTTCCACAGCCTGGTGCCAGGTGTTTGAACCTGCTCTGTGTCAGAAGAGATGGAGACCCGTAACCCATCCTCCTCCTCAACCTCTATCTTTGCATAACGACCCTTTTGTCACACTTTAAATCCCTTTCCAACCCTCACAGGGTTTTATTTCCTCCCCATCCCTCCTCTCCTGCCACGTCTTCCATGACTGAGGACAGGCATGGAGACAAAGAGGTAGCACCAGCTTTCTTGGTAACTACCCACCCAACACCCACCCACTTTACAGGTGGACAGAGGGAGGGGATCTTGCCCCCACCGTCCCCCTCCCACCATCTGCATCCCCAGGTCTGCTCACAGGGCCACCCAAATAAGGACTCGGATCGCTGGGCTACACAGGCAGAAGCTGCACATCAGGGCAGCTCAGTGGTCTCTGTGGGATTAAAGTAGGGCACCTTTAACTCCATGAGATGCACAGGAGGGAGACTGAGAAGCATGGGTGTTAAATAGGAAATATTGAGTTTTATATGTATATTTTATTTCTATGTATTAATATTAATGGTATAAAGTTGATATAAACAAGCTTAAACTCTGCACCAGGCACACACGCTCAAACCAGTGTGTTCTGTGAGCTGAGAAGCAACCTGCAGGCACTGTTAATGGGGGGTTTCACTGCCCTACCTCCAAAGGAGAGGGAGAGCCAACTCCTCCAAGCCTGCAGGAGCACAACTCCCTCTTCGGTGCTCCACAGTCGCAGGGTACTCACCGCTTTGGTATGTCCTCTGTAAACACAGGACCCGTTAGGTGAAATACACTCAGCACAGCACTTCCCATCCACGTGAACCAGCTCCTGGCCCTGTGAAGAGACAGGGTGCAGCAACACAGATGGAGCAGAGCTCAGGAGAAATCCTGTGGAATGCAGAGGCAGAGCAGCTCCTGCCCTGGAATGCAATCGCCCATATCTCATTTCACCTTATCTCCTCTCCATCCTCCTTCCTCCCTGGGGGTTCCCTTTGAAAAGGGGTTACTGCAGCTGCAGAACACACCTCAGCAAAGGCCAAGGAATTCAGTGATAAGGCCATGACTGCACCCCTAAACCCCACAGGGAAAGACACTCCCCCAACACACACACCCTGCCACCTCCTGTATAATCACCACAAGCAGAGAGAACAGAACACCACGT
This sequence comes from Gallinula chloropus, assembly GCF_964237585.1. Lineage (NCBI taxonomy): Eukaryota > Metazoa > Chordata > Aves > Gruiformes > Rallidae > Gallinula > Gallinula chloropus. The sequence continues at coordinate 91,463,904 of NC_140088.1, read as the reverse complement.
TTTTACTGGGGATCACCAGGATTTCACTGGAGTGCTGTCAGGATTCCAATGTGTGGAAGCCTACCTTCCTACCAGAGAACCCCAGACTGGGCTGGGCTGGGAGGGACCCCAAGGGTCACAGAGCTCCAACCCCCTGCCACAGGCAGGGACACCAACCTCCAGTCATGATCTAACACAGGGTGCCCAGAGAGCTGCTGGAGGCCCCATCCCTGGAGACACCCAAGGTCAGGCTTGCTGGGGCTCCGAGCGACCTGCTCTAGTGAGGATGTCCCTGCTCACTGCAGGGTGGGACTAGGTGGCCTCTGAAGGTCCCTTCCCACCCAGCACACCCTGTGATTCTGTGACTTTAGGCACAGCCAGGGCAGTAACAGCACCAGACAGTGTGAGATTCACCAAGGCAGAAGGACTAAGCCAGGCCACACGCCAGCAACACTCACACACTTCGGAGTGAGGGCAGAACCCTCATGGTGCTGAGTCACCAAGGACCACACACAGCCCAAATCCCTCTCTGCTGGCTCTTAAATCATTCCCTCAACCCCCCCTGGCAGTGGCTGGAGCATGTCACTGCTGTGCACTGTAACTCCCCATCCCCATCCCTGCCCACATCCCCACCCACACACATCACCATGTGCCAGAGGAAAGCTCAGAACACAAACCATTCAACCTGGCCAAGAAAAAATGCAGCTGTGCTGCTCAGCCAGGAGTGGGGAAAGGGAGAGGCTGTGTGACAGGACTCCTGCCTTTGTGGGGACAGCCAGGAGTAGGGAAAGGGAGAGGCTGTGTGACAGGACTCCTGCCTTTGTGGGGACAGCCAGGAGTGGGGAAAGGCAGAGCCTGTGTGACAGGACTCCTGCCTTTGTGGGGACAGCCAGGAGTGGGGAAAGGCAGAGCCTGTGTGACAGGACTCCTGCCTTTGTGGGGACAGCCAGGAGTGGGGAAAGGCAGAGCCTGTGTGACAGGACTCCTGCCTTTGTGGGGACAGCCAGGAGTGGGGAAAGGCAGAGCCTGTGTGACAGGACTCCTGCCTTTGTGGGGACAGCCAGGAGTGGGGAAAGGCAGAGCCTGTGTGACAGGACTCCTGCCTTTGTGGGGACAGCCAGGAGTGGGGAAAGGCAGAGCCTGTGTGACAGGACTCCTGCCTTTGTGGGGACAGCCAGGAGTGGGGAAAGGGAGAGGCTGTGTGACAGGACTCCTGCTTTGCTGGGCAGAGCCATCACAGCCCAGGCTGAGAACGTTAACAGTCAGCAATGGACTGGGAGGAAGCAAAGCTGCAGTTTTGGGTGGTGGGGCTCTGGTGGAGAAGGTGGGGGCTGCAGGGGCAGGGAGAAGCTTCCCCCAGCCCCACAGAGCCAACCCCAAGCCCATCAGCGCCGGGCACAGGCCCTGGGAATCACCCTGAGCAGAAACAGCCTATTGCCTCCCCTGCCCAGCTGAGCAGGGCAGGGACAGAGCAGCTTTGTGGGGTGTCTGGCCTCCAGCCAGGGCCAAACCACCACAAAAGAGCACCTCCCTGTCCTTCTTGGAGTGAGGGGCCCAGAACTGGACCCAGCACTCGAGGTGCAGCCTCACCAGTGCCCAGTGCAGGGCACAATCCCCTCCCTGTGCCTGCTCAGGTGGGCTGCAGCATCCATCCCCTGGCAGCACCCATGCCCCATCCTCTTCCTAACATCATCAGGAGTGTGTGTACTTTTGTGGGGTGCTCTAGATGCTCCAGCAGGATCACTTGGTGCTCTGAAGGTCTGAGCACACCGACACCCCCAGGTATCCCCTCCTGCCACGCAGCTCGTGTTCCCAGCCCATCAGAAACCTGCCCCAAACAGCTTCTTGAGGATGTGGTCAGAATCCCCCCACACACTTTCATCTGGCAGCCACTGGACAGGCTCATTTGAGGGGGTTTCCAAACCCAACCTCTCCCCTCCCCTCCCGTGACGCTGCCTGGGGCTTGTGGTTCCCACCTGTGGCCTCGTCAGGCTTTAAGCAGGAGGCTGTGGGCAGCAAAGGAACAGCAGCTTAACGAGGAGAGGAGGCCAGAGCTCCCAGCCTCCCTCCAGCACTGATTTATTGCTGCAGTGCCTGAACAAACCCCAGCTGCACCTACCAGAGAGGGAAGAGGAAGTGTTTTATGTGCTTTCTGAGTAAGTATTGTATTGTGGTTAATTAATGCACACCCCGTGCTACTGAGGGAAACTAAGAGTGAACGTGACTCGAGGGAGCAGGTTTAGCTTAAGGGAAGCCAGGCAGAAAATAAATCCTTGGGTAAATATCTGTCCTCAGGTGGGACCATAGCTCTTGTCTACAACAGAAGACACTGTCTTCCCCTTCTGTCCTCCTGGCAATCACAATTCAAAGTGGTTCACACTCTGACAGAGGATGCTGCTCTGTCAGATGCTCAGACTCTTAGAGGTTTGAGTAACTGATCAGAGACTCACAGACCCGTAGGGATTGGAAGGGACCTCCAGAGCTCATCAGGTCCAACCCCCTGCCAAAGCAGGGTCCCTGGGACAGATGATCTGACAGTGCTGCAGACTTTTGAACCCCCCAGTTTTGACCCCTACACGTTAATAGCTTTGGCCACTGTACTGTGAAATACCCCTGGGCTCTCCTGAGTAATGGGCTCTCTGTCTGTACCCAGGATAGAGATGTGAATCTGAGATAACCCTCCCAGTGAGCTGTGACAGCGTAACCATCCAGCTGCCAGCAGCATCACACAGGATGCTGACTGGAACAGATGTATGAGAGCCAGGACACTGCAACCCTCCAGTCTCTGTGCAGCCTGAGGTCAGGGGCCATCAGCAGCGCTGCCCCAGTGACACGAGCGTGGGTCCCACACTCACAGCATCCTGACAGCTGGAAAAGACCAACCTGCACCCACCTGTGTGTCTGGGTGTGAAGTGTTCAACCCATTCTAAAGCATTTTGCACAGGGAGGGGATTGTCCCTCTCTGCTCTGCCCTCCCCAGCTGGAGTCCTGTGTCCAGAGCTGGGGCCCCAGGACAAGGAAGATGTGGGGCTGTTGGAGAGGGGTCAGAGGAGCCACAGAGATGCTCAGAGGGCTGGAGCAGCTCCCTATGGAGAGAGGCTGAGGGAGCTGGGCTGGGTCAGCCTGGAGAAGAGAAGGCTGTGGGGGGACCTCACTGCAGCCTCCCAGTCCCTGAAGGGACCCCAGGAACAGGAGGGGAATGGGCTTGTTAAAGGGCAGAGACTGGCAGGACAAGGGGGATGGAGTGAAGCTGGAGGAGGGAAGGGGGAGAGGAGAGACTGGGGGGGAAGTTCTTTGCAGAGAGAGTGGTGAGGGGCTGGAATGGGCTGCCCAGAGAGGGGGGTGGGTGCCCCATCCCTGGGGGTGTTCATGGCCAGGTTGGCTGGGGCCCTGGGCAACCTTGTGTAGCTCCAGGCCTGGAGGTTGGTGTCCCTGCCTGTGGCAGGGGGTTGGAGCTCTGGGACCCTTGGGGTCCCTTCCAACCCAGACCAGTCTAACTACTATAGAGCAAATAAAACATAACCTGAGGGGGGAGGACCCAGGTTTGGAGTAGACACACTGGGAATAAAATACCTTATCAGCTTCACCTCTGTGCCAGGAATAGCACAGAAAAAAGGGACAGAAGTAGAACACCAACTTCCACGTTTAACTGCCTTACTGAAGCCACCTGCACCACGTGGGATGAGGATAAAAGGAATGCCTCTTTAGCTCTGAACTGTCTCTGACCCACACACACCTCCCCACGCTGAGCTCCTGGTACAGCCAGCAGTCACCAAAGCCTCTGGGTGTCTGCCCCTGCTTCATACCAGGCAGACAACAGCGGGAGGGAAGCTGAGGGAAAGGAGTCACCCCAGCCTGCTCCCAGTGCAAGCACTCTGAGCAGCAAACCAAGCTTGGAAACCCCACAGTCTACTGCTCTCCTTTCCACAAGACTTGAGAGGAAGAAGAACACCTCCCTTACCTTGGCACACTGCAGAGCAGCACACTCTGCTTCCCGGCACGACACTCGCCCCTCGTCGCACAGGCAGAAGTCACAGCCAGCACTGTGCCACATCTCACCGTGGTACCTGGCCGTGCCGCCGTGCAGGCAGCTTCCCTTGGAAGACACACACTCCTCACAGCACTTCCCAAGGCGCTGCACTTTGCTCTCCCCCTGCAAAACACCAGCAGGGACTCAGCAGGCCTGAGGGAACCCGCTGGCACCAGCACAGTGACTCCTGCAGCCAGGGAGGGGGTCAGAGGGGAATGATCAAAAGGATCATGGCCAGCGGGTCAAAGGAGGGGATCCCCCAACTCTGCTCTGCCCTGCTCAGGCCCCACCTGGAGTGTTGTGTCCAGTGCTGGGCTCCCTGGGACAAAACAGCCAGGGATCTCCTGGAGAGAGCCCAGCAGAGGGTACGGAGGGGATGAAGGGCCTGGAGCATCTCCCCTGTGAGGAAAGGCTGAGTGACCTGGGGCTGTTCAGCCTGGAGAGAAGCAGCCTGAGAGGGGATCTGATCCATGGGGATCAATAGCTGAAGGGTGGGACACAGGGGACATGGGCAGCCTCTGCTCAGTGTCTGTGGGGACAGGACAAGGGGCGATGGGCTCAAGTTGGAGCCCAGGGAGTTCCCCCCCAATGTGGGGAAGAACTTCTTCCCAGTGAGGGTGAGGGAGCCCTGGGACAGGCTGCCCAGGGGGTGTGGAGTCTCCTTCTCTGGAGAGATTCCAGCCCTGTCTGGACACCGCCCTGTGTGCACTGTCCTAGGGACCCTGCTTGGGCAGGGGGTTGGACCCCATGGGCTCTGGGGGGCCCTTCCACCCCCTGTGACTGTGATTCCTACCCACCTTCGCACAGGCGGCAGCGTCGCAGGTCTCCCTCAGACATCTGACCTCTCCTCTGTGACACACACACGTGGTGCAGGCATTTTCTTTCCACTGCTCACCATGCTGTTGGGGCAGAGCACACACACACACAGCTGTTGGGGCAGAGCACACACACACAGCTGTTGGGGCAGAGCACACACACACAGCTGTTGGGGCAGAGCACACACAGAGCTGTTGGGGCAGAGCACACACACAGCTGTTACACACTCCTCATGACCAAGCAAATTCTTTCCAGAACTCTCTGCTGCTTATGGAATCCGATGGCTCCTTCCCTGTGTCTGTATCTGATAATAAAGGCTTCATAAAAAGGGCTTATCTTTATGTGATCATCAAGCAGGAGGAAGAGGCACGAGGTCTAGATGACACCATGGTGGGTTATGTTATGTCTCATTAACTGCCAGCCAGTGCCATTGGTGAGATATTAATTACTATTGTTAGCAAACCAGAATAACTAGGAGAAAACCCCCCATCCTTCTGGACACAAAACAATGCACTGAATTAACTTCAGCTGATGGGATGAAAATTAATCTCAGAATTAATGATTTGATCTTCAGCAGTGCTTTGTGCTTTCCTCCTTCAAAGAAGTGTGGAAAGAGAGTGCCTAACCTGCTCCACCCTGCACACTTCCCTTCTCTTGCCAGCAGACCCTAGCTAGTCCTGATTTCCTTCAAAGCTTTTGGCTCTCCTGGAAGGAAAATAAAAGCAACAGTTGGACTAAGCTATCAGCACTGGCAGAAAGTCAGGTGTCATGGAGAAGGGAGAGAGAGATGCACCAGAACTTGCTGTGAACAGCCACCTCCCAGTGTGTCTCATCAGAGGGTACCTGGTACACTGTTCCTGACACCGAGCAGGGCTTCGGAACACATCCCGGGCAGCATCTTCCAGGAGGCAGGAACACAACTTCATCCTGAAGAGACAGCAGGAGAGACAAGTGAAACAGGAGCATGGAAAGCCAACCTGGGGCTCAGCATCACGGCCAGGATCTGTGTGATTGCCCCAGGCACTGCCCTGTTAGGCTCTGATACCCAGCAGCAGGCTTCACAGCACAAGGGCAGCGTAGGAACCTGGGAAGGTGTTTCCTTCAGCCTGTTGTCTGGGCTGCTTTGGGTGGCAGCTGAGGTCTGAGTGCACAGGCAGGCACATGAATGCAGACACACACACACACACAGACACACACAGACACAGACACACACACACACACACAGACACACACAGACACACACACAGACACAGACAGACAGACAGACACACACACACACACACACACACACACAGGAGATGAAGTGCATCTATCCAGGCACAGGGGTGCATGCAGGAGACAGGAGCATACACAAGGCTGTGCAGAGGAGCAGACGAAAGCAAGAGATGGAGAGCACAGGGCTTGGGCAGGGTTTCTTTTTCCCTGGCACCACATTTTGAGGCTGTGGATACGTGATTTCCACTCCTGGTCTCTCAGGCACCTGCACTGTTGTAAACCCACCCAGTGCAGCTGCCTGTAGGGGTGTTACATGATGCTCTGACACTGGATCACCCCAATTTCAACCCCTTCCTGACTGATTTAAATCATGTTGGGATAGGTTGGCACTTCCCATCAATGTAACAGCTCCTGCCTGGCTCTGTTCCACCCATCCCAAACGTTCCTGTAATTCCCCTGCTACAGAACACTGTTCTTCACCAGCACCTCCCTCCCTCCAGCCATGCCAGGATGACCCAGGACCGAATTCTGGCCTGAAAGCAGAGCAGAAATGCCAAGCCCTGCTACCTCCTCTAGTGGGATCAGGAGCTTTCCAAGAGAGTGGAAGGCTTTGTAGAAAAATTATCAATGATGACACTGAGCTGGGAGGAAGTGTTGAGCTGCCTGTAGAAATCCTGTGTCCTCATCCCTTCCCCCACAGCAATACAAATGTTTCCTGATCGACCCTACATAATTTTTCCAATATGATCCAAAAAGCTCTTTCTTTAGAGGCTGTCAGTGCTTCACAGCCAGTGGGAGCATCCAGAGAGTAACGTGGAGGTGAAAAGAAGGTGTTAGGGGAGAGAGAGCGCAGCACAGCCCGGGTACAGACAGACTTAATGCTCATTCCCACCTCCACACATCACAACTCCACTCGTGGGAGGTTTCCAAACCTCCCCCTTGCCACACAGAAGATTCACACCCTGGTTCGTCCATCTGCACAAGAAATGGACCTTGCCAGGGCAGAGAGCCACGGGCAGCGATCCTGGCAGGCGGGTGGGCGCTGACCTGGCCGCACAGCAGGGGCTGGCAGGACGCTGTGAAGCACTGGGCTGCGCCATCCCTGCAGACACACCTGGCGCACCGGCCCAGGCGCCAGTCCTCTCCGCTCCGGAACCAGCGCCCGTCGAAGGAGCAAGGCTCTGAGAGACACAAGCACAACAGGTGAGTTGCTTTCCCAACGCCCCTGGCTCCCTTTTCCTCCAGCCACCACTGAGACACAGATCTTTGTGTTCCCAGAACTCCCAGTTCTGCCCTGGCTGCACTTCAGCCCCGGGACTTCAGTGAGAGAGGCACCCAATAGCTCAGGCACGTTGGGAACGCGCAGTCCGAGTCTGTGAGAGCCACAGGCTCCCTCCATACGTAGGAAATACCCACGTCTTGTGTTCTTCCAGATTTTACTCTACAAACTAAGGACATCTGAAGCACCTCTGCTCAGTGCTGGAAGCTCATCGCTTCCTCTTGGCCTGCCAGTGAAGCTGTTAAACATGTAGATGTGGCAGCAGGACAGAAAGAGAATTAAGGGACACACCTGACCCCAACAGACCCAAAAACCTTTCCAGATTTGGGACTGACAGGAGATCTCCAGTGACCTACTGCTCAGATCAATGAAGGCAGACACTGCCCGCTGCACAGGTGATACTCACCACCCCTGCCCACACATTTGGGGCAGCAGGATCCCTGGGGGGTGTACTGCAGCTCCCCTGGTCCACAGGTGAGGGCTGGGCAGGCGGTTGGGGTGCAGCTCACGTTGCCATGGGCGCAGGAACACCGGACACATCCAGAGCTGGTCCACTGCGTGCCATGCTGCAGTGCACAACACAGCCAAAGGCACAGGAAACACAGGCATGAGCCCAGCTGCCAACGAGAGCTGTGAATAGATCCTCTACCCTTCACCCCCCTCCTGCGTTACCATCAACTTGGCCTTTTTCCAGGCCTGTTGTAGCCCTTACTCCTGGTTGCAGCGCTGGGGCAGAGTAGCAAACCTGAAGATCAGCTTCATCTGCTTTCCTGTTGCAGGGTGGCAACAGAGCCAGGCTGCTGGATACATCCCCCCTCCACCCCAGCGTCCTCAGGGCAAGCTGCTAAGGTTACAGGAGTTCTTCAGTGTGGGCCCCAACACACACCTGACTGTGAGGGAGCCTGGTGAACACCACCCACCCCACATACTTAACACGCTTAAATCTGATGAGATTTCACTCAGAGTTGTGTATTCGTTAATGTAGAAACCAGTATCTCTGCCCTGAGGCACAGTGAGGAGGAACTGGCCCCAAGAAGAATCACGTTGGGGTACTGCAACACTCCCTGACAAACAGAGAACAGTAATTTTGACCTGAATTAGGCAGGGGATGAAAAAACTTTTGCTGGATAGAGGCTAGAGACTGTCTTTGCTGGAGCTATCACTACAGCAGGGTCGCTAGCTAGATACCTGCAGGATGAAAGGCAAGTGAGAAAGGACCACAGCAGCTTACTGACAGCCATGAGGACTTCTTCCCACAGGGAACCCGTGCCAACCATCAGGGTGAGACTTGGCACTGACCAGAACACCTGTCAGTGGCACTGGGGTGTGCCAGTGTACTACAGGCACCACCATGCCCATATATTGGAACGTGTGGGGATGCCCATGTATTCACCTGACTCTGTATCCCAAGGCTGAGAGAGCCACAGGACAACAGCTGCAGCAGGAATATAACACAGCAAAATGCAGCAGGAAGATAAACCAGGGTGTGATCTGATTTACCACAGCATCACCCAACCCAGGTGTACCCTGAAAAATGAGAGGAGGATGGGTGTGCTACCCCTCTGACTCCAGTCCTTGCTGGGCTCACAACAGATCCATGCCAGCCACCCTTAAGCCCCTGTTCTACACTTGCCTATTGTCTGACATCATTCATTAACTACTAACCATCAATCTTTCTTTATTGCTTATCTGGAGGCACTTCACTTCATTGCCTTGGCCTTCCAGCCCCTCAGGTGGAGCTGCATCCTGACCCTGCCTCCTGAATGCTTTAGGGTTACAAAGTACAGACCCCAGGTCGTGCCACAGCTGTCAATCTGCTGGCACAGATGGCTGCTGACAGGAAAGCCTTCTGAGGGATAGCTGCTAGGCCAAGTTCAAGGGCTTTCCTCCCCTCCTGAATGGGACTACATGGTCTCAATCACCCCCAGAATCAGCAAAGTGAATGAATGAGTGTGAAACTTTCTCCCCTGAAATGTCACTATTAATTAACTGTCACTATTACTCAGTGACATTCCCTTTGCTGCAAACCCTGCTGAGCAAAGTCCTGCTGTGTTAAGGTATCTGACAGGGACAGAGCACAAGCCCAGGGGTCTGTCCCTCTCCCACAGGTCAGCAGAGCATCCTTCATGACCTGGATCAAACAGAGAGGACTGACATGGAGAGGACCATGGCAGAGCACTCACACTGTGAACCTGTCCTTCGTGCTGGCAGAATCCTTCAGCTCCAGACACGCACTCGGGGCAGCACTTGTTGGGGGGTATTTGGAGCACTTCTCCCTAGAAAGATACAAGGATCCCATGAGTGGCTGACATGAAATAGAGACTCCAAGGCAATCACACACAGACTCACAGAGCTGAAGGGGTTGGAAGGGACCTCCAGAACCCATGGGGTCCAACCCCCTGCCCAAGCAGGGTCCCTGGGACAGGGCACACAGGTGATCAGATGGGGCTGGAATCTCTCCAGAGAAGGAGACTCCACACCCCCTGGGCAGCCTGTCCCAGGGCTCCCTCACCCTCACTGGGAAGAAGTTCTTCCCCAGATTGGTGGGGAACTCCCTGTGCTCCAACTTGAGCCCATCACCCCTTGTCCTGTCCCCATAGACACTGAGCAGAGGCTGCCCATGTCCCCCTGTGTCCCACCCTTCAGCTATTGATCCCCATTGATCAGATCCCCTCTCAGGCTGCTTCTCTCCAGGCTGAACAGCCCCAGCTCACTCAGCCTTTCCTCGCAGGGGAGATGCTCCAGGCCCTTCATCCCCTCCGTACCCTCTGCTGGACTCTCTCCAGGAGATCCCTGTCTGTTTTACACCAGGAAAAAAGGTATGCCCTTCCAAGCCCAACACAGTCAGGGGATACTACTACCACTTTCCTCTGCACATTCCAGGGGCTGAGCAAGCTGACCACTTGCCACGTGCTGTTTGGCAGCAGGGAAGGAGGAGAGGCTGATGGAAGCCACTCATCAGGCGATGGGGAAAGCGTGCCAGTACAGACACCAGCTGACACAGGGAAGGATGGTGGACTCCAGTCATTGGAAATGTCTCCACTGGCTCCCCAAAGCAGTGTCCTCACGTTCCTCCCAGCTGCACGTGAAACACTGCAGGCCTGGTGAAGCATCCCACAGACAGGACAGCATCAGCTGCTGGAGCTTCTTGCTGTGCAAGGGCGTTGCTGCTGATGGTGACCAGGTCTGAGTGCCCCTGGTACCACCTGAGGCACGATCGGGGTGTTTTCCTCCCACAGAGAGTAACAAATCAGGATCAAACAGTGTTGCTGATGGGAGCACAGGAGCTGGAGAGGGGAAAGCAGCAAAGCCAAACCAGAGGAGAGCACGTCAGGTTCAGGTAGTGAGATGTAGGGAGTTTTATCCACAAGGTCCTTTTCCTCACAGTACTGCCAAGGTGCTTCTCAGGAGATGGACCACGTCCTTTCCTCTTTGAAAGGCTACAGCCAGCCTCTGAGCTTCCTGCTCAGAAGGGAGTCATCGTTTGCCAGGTTCTGGTAAGAAATGAAGACACTGAGGTGCCAAAACGCTGCCCTCCACCTTTCACCCCTTTATTTGAATGGTGGCAGTGACCAGAATCATTTCAAACCAAATGAAGTCTCTCACTTCAAGGTGTCCTTCAGCGCCGTGGTTTTTAGGAGATGGGAAACAAAATGAATCCTTTCCTGTAGCCTGAAGCACCAAGCCCTGCTCAGCAGTGATCCTGTGGTGCAGAAACCCTTCTTGGTCGCTGGCTCGTGTGGGTTCACACACCAGAAAGGGGGTTTAGTTTGCCCATTCCCCAGCTGCCTGAGCACCCAGCACACCCAGCAGCAAGCTTCACGTACAGATGGTTACAACACCACCGAGTACCTACACTGTTTGCAAAGGCTGCTGGGTGTTGCTTACACCTACATCAGTGATATCAGTGTCAAGCTCATCATAAGCAGCTAAGAACTACAGCATGGAGAGGAATGGTGATTTCTGACCTTGCTCAGCTCTGTTCATGCTTGAAGGCTGGCTGGATTTTTTCCTTCCAAGATCCTCAGTGATCCTTTCCAGCATTTCAATGGCCAGAGCTTTATGGAACACTTAAACTCTTTGTCTTGCAGCCTGCCCATGTCAAAGCGTCCCAAGGACTCATTTCAGGCTGGAAATCCATTTTCCTTCACTGCCATCAGGTTCCAGGTCAGGTGTGGCACAGCAGCACACTGTTGATTCCTCTCCTCTTGAGCACAGAAAAATGTTCCCATTTCAGCCTCACCTTAATCAGTACAGTGATAATAATGGGGGAAACTGCTAAGAATCAAAATGATTTCCTTGTTAATGCTGCCATATGAGGACAGAGTTTAACCTGCTTCATAAGGCCACATAATGCTGTTGGCAGAGGCTCTTTACAACACTCACTGCCGTTCAGGCGTGCTACCCCAGTAATCCAGATGCTAATGCAAGACCAATTCCACGGCCAATTAGCTCCAGCCATTAATGAAGGCTTGGCCAGAGAAAGATAAACAGGAGACAATGAAAGCCCAACAACCATGGTGAGGCAGAAGAAGCCCCAAGACAAGACAAGCTCAGCTCTGTTGTTGCCCAACAGAGTGGAAAGCGTCCATCCGCATGTTTGAGGGAGACCCAGCTCTGCATTCCAGCAAAGGACTCATGCTGGGAGGTCTGAACCCAGCTCAGAAGGTTCCCTTGGGGACCAGACCGCCCCTGGAGCAGAGGCAGGCTGCAAGCTGTCCCAGCACCAAGCCCCTGGCTGTAGCATGGTGAGGGAGACAAAGGCTTCACGTGCTGGGCTTTGCCCGTGCGTCGCGTGCGGCGATGAGAAGCGAAGGGCACAGCGACTGCGCCTGACCCTGGGCAGCCACACACGCCCCAGGAGGCGAAGAGGGATTTCACTCCTCCTGTCTGCTTCCCCCAAATCTTGCTGTGAATCAGAGCCTGGGGTTAAGAAGGGGCTGCAGGGAGAGGCAGCTGAGCCCAGAAGGTTGGTACAGGGGCTGTCACAAAGATAAGCGACCAGCTCACCTGCCCCAGTTCCTCCAGGGAAACACCTCCCACTGACTCCTCTTTCTGTGTCCCTCTTCCCACGGGAGCAGCTTTGCTTCCACAGGACTGCAGGACCCATCACCCCAAGGGAACGCAGCGTAGCAGACCCAAACGAGCGCGTTAATTGCAGGGGGTTAGAGCAGGGGAAGGCTGGGGACTGGGGAGTGACCCCACAGTGCCGGGCCAGCCAGCGCTGGACAGTCCAGCCCCTTACCTTCTGGAAGTCACACCCAGGGCGCTGGCAGGCGACGGGCTCGCAGGTGACAACACCACCACGGCAACGGCAGTCTCGGCAGGAGTCCGGCTTCCACAGGGTGTTGTTCTGCAGATCAACAGAAGGTTTCAGTGGAGGCTCAGGCAGCACAAGGCACACGCTGTTTTACACAACAGCAAGTGGCTCAACTGCCTCAAGCCAGACTGGAAGAGTAGAGCCTGCAGCAGAGCACCCCTCCCTCCCACAGGCTTGTCACGCACACCTTGGGGCCTATCTGTTCAGTAACTCAGACACACAGTGGAAAGGCAAGGCCATGCATGGCAAATAATCAACTCCAACAGCAAGATAATCCATAGGACACAACCTCTGGTAACCTCAGGGTGATAAAAGCTCTGGAAAACTCTCTAATGTGGTGCAGACTGTCCAAACAGCAGGTGCTGGTATGATCCCAGCTTGTGCTGAGCTTGCTTGACGGGTAACCCGCTCCAAGGCCAGAGCTGAGCACCACACAGCACCCCAGGAGCTGAAGGGGGATGCAGCTAAATGCTGTCATGCTTGAATCCAAACAAGCTGTTGACTATAACATTCAAGATCACAGATTCACAGAATCACAGGGGTCAGAAGGGACTCCCAGAGCCCATGGGGTCCAACCCCCTGCCCAAGCAGGGTCCCTGGGACAGGGCACACAGATCGGTGTCCAGACGGGGCTGGAATCTCTCCAGAGAAGGAGACTCCACACCCCCTGGGCAGCCTGTCCCAGGGCTCCCTCACCCTCACCAGGAAAAGCTGTCCAGTCTGCAGGATCATGGAAACAGACCATCCTGGTGGTGTTTATTCCCACGTGAAGGGGACTCTGACCCAGAGCAGCGCATCGGACGGGCCTGGAACTCGCTGTCATCACCACTCGATCAGTGCAGCCGCCCGGAACAGGCTCAGCTAATTCACAGGGGTCTCACCACCCCGCCCTGGCCCCTTCCCATGCTGCCCGCTCCGAGGTCGTGATCCCACGCCGCCACCGCGCCCTGGAGATGCGACTCCGGCCTCCATCCAGCAGCCTGGATACTTGCCAGACTACTTCTTCTCCCCCACCAGCTTCTCCAAGGTCTCAGCAGCCACTTGGGACTCATTACTTTTGGTAGGATGCTTGGAAAACAAAGCCTTCCTTCTATTTACCTCCAGAAGAGCGATTCCCAGCCATCCTGACATCCAACAGCATCAGCAGCATCCCAGGGAAGCGGCCACGTCTGCCTGTCAGGCTTCCCCCTGCGCCTGCACCCCGTTCTGTATGCAAACACCTTGCCTGTGCTCAGCTCCTCAGCAGTGTCCCTTCGCCCTTTCTCCAGCAGCTGGAAATAAATCAGGCAGTAACTCCAGCCTGAGGTAATCTGCAGGGTACGAGCACTATGTTCCTATTTAACTCTGGGCTTTAAACACTCCAGTTAAATCCACCAAGAGAAAATGGGAAGAGGAAGATGGCTGTTGGAGGACTGTTCCATGAGGCAAACACTGTGCACACACCCCCCTCTGAATTTAAACCATGCAGGGAGTTCTCCTGTGTGGCACCGACAGCCACAACCTGAGCTGTTAAGCTGCATTTTTCATGGATTTGAGGAAAGACCAGGCTTTACTACCCCTTTCCACCAGGTAGTGATTTACTCCGAGCACTTAATTTACTCACAGCGCACAGAACAGCCACGGGCAAATTAAGATACAAAAGGAGGACTCAGAGTTTACTCCTCAGAACACACTAAGGGCTGACAGCTGCTCTCACTGCTGAGCGTAGGGATGAGAGCGCCGCGGGCTCCGCAGGCTCGTTAGGCTGCCTGGGGAGTGCCAGGAACATCAGCCCGGAGGGATCTGGCCACGCGCTCAGCGCCTACGCAGAAGCCACTGGGGTGCTCACTCCTCCAGAACCTTACTGGGATGGACTGGGTGGTCTCCCCAGCCTGGCTGTCCTTCTGCAGACACGCTCCAGGACCTCCATGCTGCCCTGTAGGGAGGGGTCCACCCACATTTCGGTGGCCTTGCTGGGTGCCAGCTGTTTTGGGACCGTGTTTCAAACCAACTCTGCTCCTGGGTCACACAGAAGCGTGTGGCCAACAGCTGTGCACACAGAAAGGCATAAGGCTCTCAGTGCCTGCACAGAGCTCTTACAACCTGGAGAACACAGACCACTGGTGTTTTCATTGTTCTTTTTGGCTTTTTCACTTCAAACATGACCGAGGCAGCAAAATATGGGCCAGCAGCACAGGAATGCTCTTCCCAGCTTTGCCCTTAGCCAGTGTGAGATCTGGGTCTGCCCCAGCTGGGGTAACACAGTCGAAGGGACACAGAAGCCCCTGTACTAGAAGAAAGGCTGCTCAGTCACTCTGCTGATGAGATACTAATGACCCAGCTGCCAAATGAGGGTCTCACCTACCTGCCCTGTACACCAGCACTTACAAAGGCACTTCAAAGCTCCCAGGCATTACTGTCCAAAGCATAAAGCAAGTCACAGACTCACAGAGCTGTGGGGTTGGAAGGGCCCCCCAGAGCCCATGGGGTCCAACCCCCTGCCAAAGCAGGGTCCCTGGGACAGGGCACACAGGTTGGTGTCCAGATGGGGCTGGAATCTCTCCAGAGAAGGAGACTCCACACCCCCTGGGCAGCCTGTCCCAGGGCTCCCTCACCCTCACAGTGACAAAGCTCCTCCTGACATTCACACCCACGTGCTGCAAACCCACCTTACGCTTCCCCAGCACTGTCCCTCAGCGGATGAACCACCAGCTACAGTTCAAGCACCAAATTCTCACCCTGTTAAGAGGGAACTTTTATCACTTACAATTCAGGGGGCTTTTCTCCCTTCCAAGTACTAACAGAATTAACAGTCTAACTAATGGAACACAGCAGACAGAGCACTCTGAGGAGGGCAAG
This sequence comes from Gallinula chloropus, assembly GCF_964237585.1. Taxonomy (NCBI): domain Eukaryota; kingdom Metazoa; phylum Chordata; class Aves; order Gruiformes; family Rallidae; genus Gallinula; species Gallinula chloropus. The sequence continues at coordinate 91,448,427 of NC_140088.1, read as the reverse complement.
CATTCCTCAACCGCCCAGCAGTGCCTCTGGAATCTGTTAATTCTCTGGATTTGCCTCCATCAAAAGCAGGGAGGGAACCTACTGCCACTGAACTGGAAAGAGGTATCTGTGTTAATTGGCTGGTTTGGGGAACTGGGCCAAAGAGAGTCAGATGTGCTCACAGGCCTTTAGAGATCACAGGGCACAGAATGAAGTCAAACAGACCCCAAGAGACGGGAGCAGAGCGTGAGCAGGGGCGGGGAAGCAACCAGCAGTAATGGCCAAGGAGGACTGAGACAAGGAATAAGGTGAACAGATGGGCTCAGGGAGTCACAGCGTGGGCAGGGCTGGAAGGGACCTCAAAGACCATCAAGCCATGGGCAGGGACACCTCTCACCAGCCCAGGCTGCTCAAGGCCCATCCAACCCAGCCTGGGACACCTCCAGGGAGGGGGCAGCCACCACCCCCCTGGGCACCCTGTGCCAGGGCCTCACCCCCCTCACAGTGAAGAGCTGGTGCAGGACCTTGTGCTGGTCCTTGCTGGACCTCGTGAGGTTCACATGGCCCCACTGCCCCAGGTCCCTCCGGATGACATCCCATCCTTTGGTGTGTCTGCTGCCCCACTCAGCTTGGTGTCATCTGCCAAGCTGCATTCAACCTCATGTCAGTGTCACTGGTGAAAGTATTAAGCAGAACTGGTCCCAGTACAGACCCCTGGGGGACACCACTGGGAGCAGGCAGTGTGGCAGAGGGAGCCCAGAGCAGCTGGCAGCACTCAGCGCTTGCCACTGTCACGCTGCCATCGTGTTAACTGGAGCAGAGAAAGGCCTAAAGCTTTCACCATGACTTTTCAGCTGCCTATTGTAATGTCATGTGCCTGCACCTGCTCCTCTGCTACCTCAGCAAAGAAACATCCACTCAACAAGCCAAAAATAATCAGAGTCCACTACGAATACAGGAGCAGCTCCAGTAACTGGATCGGCAGCCGCTTCCCGTGGGATACCATCCTGCTGCTAACAGGCTGGGCTCTGCTCCGGCAGGGTGAGCGTGGAGATCAGCAGCACACAACAGCTGGCCCCTGTCCTCCCCAGCCCCCTGCCCAGCTCCCTCAGCTTCATGGAAACATCCAGGCAATCCATGACATGTCACTGGAGGCTGGGGCACCCTCTGTAGCACGTCACACTGGTGAAGCCAGCCATCCCAGTGGCACTGCTGCGATTCCCAAGCAGGGGGAAGGCAGCAGTCCCCAGCCAAGGCTTTCCCCATCATGCTGAGGACACGGTGCTTGTTATTGCTCAGCACACCCCCTACTAATTACCTTTCCTGCCATGAGAAGCCAGAAGAATTCACCCAATTCATTGTGTGGGGGCTGCTCCATCCCTTAGCTGGGGTGGCACCCTTGTGTTGGGGAGAGGGGTGGTGATGCCCTGGGGAGAGGGGTGCTGCTCAGCTGGGATCCACGCAGCCCCAGGGCGCCCTGCCCCAGCGCTGGGTTGCATGTAACTCCCAGGGGAGGAAAGGGGGTATCGGGTGTCTGGGGGAGGAATACCCGGTTGCTTCGTGAAACCAGAGCCCGGAGCAATTACACTTCTGGTAACAATTGCCAGCATCACCACCAGCTGCCAAGTGAGGAGACTTGGCAGCTCTGGAGACAGCTTTCATTCAGCCTTCACACCCCAATTAGCCGACAATACGGGCAACTGGCAGAAGAAACCCAAACGTCAGGGAGGCTGAGAGTGCTGCTGAGGGGATCTGTGAACGGAGAGGGGGAGAGATGAAAGGAACCCAGAGCCTCAGAAAGGATTCCCGGTGTCCCTCCGGGCTCCGTGGTTTATCTCCTGCAACAGGGAGCTGCTGCTGCCACCGAGGGTGTTTTCATAGCACAGACTCACAGGGGTTGGAAGGGCCCCCCAGAGCCCATGGGGTCCAACCCCCTGCCACAGCAGGGTCCCTGGGACAGGGCACACAGGTCGGTGTCCAGACGGGGCTGGAATCTCTCCAGAGAAGGAGACTCCACACCCCCTGGGCAGCCTGTCCCAGGGCTCCCTCACCCTCACTGGGAAGAAGTTCTTCCCCAGATTGGGGGGAACTCCCTGTGCTCCAGCTTGAGCCCATCGCCCCTTGTCCTGTCCCAGGGCTCGACTGACACCACACTACAACTGGTTCTTTCCCCTTCTCCAGTAAGAATTAAAGAATTAAGAATCATAAAGTTACAGACAAGAAGGTTCATTGCTCTGGTGCCTTCCACATTCCCCACCTGTCAGGTCTTTCACCAGCTGCACCAGCCTTGTGGGAATCAAGAGCCTACAAATGCCACTTCCCAGGAGCTCTTCCAGGGATGGGAAGACCCTGATGTTCTGAGACATCCTCTTAAATCACTCAGGCACCTTTCTCCTCTCTTTCCTACAGACACAAACACAGGCACTAGGAAAGGGCTCCAACGAATCGAATACACAGAGAAAATTAATTAAGGCAGATTAATTAAACCAATTATTGTTGGGGTTTTCAAACCATTAGTTCTACCCATGATTTAAATCAGCCTACAGAAATCATTGTGTACAGCAACAGCTGTCCTGCAGCAGTGTTCCTCTCTAAAGGTTTGGTCAGATTCAGCTGTAGTCAAATGTATCCCTTATATAAATATTTTAAATACACATATTTTAATATATATATAAAGGATATATATTTTATACATATAAAGGATATATGTGTATATAGAGAGGATACATATATAAGATATATATAAATATAAACCCATATATATAAATATATGAACAAATGTATAAATGCATACATAATTATGTATTTTATACATTAATACATACATACACATACCCCACACACATTGGGTTTTCCCTGTCTGGAAGAAACACTGCTGCCTAATAATCACTTCAGGGACTGGAGTTCCTATTCTGCTCCCTCCACACTCCTCCCTCTTTCCAATCAATTCCTATCAGCACCTGGCTAATGAAACAGGGGCAGCAGCACTATCTCTGCACTCATCTTTCTTTGTTAAACAGCCTCCTCTGCCAGGAGTGTTTAAGGAAAATACTTGTAGGAGAACATCTGGCATCACAAAGCAATAATTAAGGTAAGGTAGCTGCATCCCACGGAGTGTTCAGAGCTGGCAGACACCCACCCAGGTTGTATCAGGGAAGGGCAGAGGGGGTTTCCACCTGCTTTAACCCTGAGCATTAAAGGAGAAAGGACAAACTGCTCCAACACACTGAAACCTGCACTTGCCTGGTCCCTGCAGAGGGGGTGACCCACTCCAGAAGCACATCCACGCTGTGCTTGTTCCACACTCATTGCAGACACCGGGGCAGCTCCCCAGGTGGACTCTGTGGAAAGGGCTCAGTGCATCCCACTTGGTTTCCTCCCTCACACCTACATGGGTTTTAAAACCTTCCTCTGGGCTGCTGAAATCCCCAAAGGCTTTCCTAACTGGAATGAAATAGAGAGCTGTTCCCACCTGGTATCTTTTAAGTTACGAGTCTCCCGCTCCAATTCCACTTTAAAATCCTTTTTTGATTCACACACAGAGATTGTCCTGGAAGAGAAGCAGCCTGAGAGGGGATCTGATCAGTGTTTATCAATAGCTGAAGGGTGGGACACAGGGGACATGGGCAGCCTCTGCTCAGTGTCTGTGGGGACAGGACAAGGGGTGATGGGCTCAAGCTGGAGCACAGGGAGTTCCCCACCAACATGGGGAAGAACTTCTTCCCAGTGAGGGTGAGGGAGCCCTGGGACAGGCTGCCCAGGGGGTGTGGAGTCTCCTTCTCTGGAGAGATTCCAGCCCCGTCTGGACACCGACCTGTGTGCCCTGTCCTAGGGACCCTGTTTTGGCAGGGGGTTGGACCCCATGGGCTCTGGGGGTCCCTTCCAACCCCTACAGCTCTGACTGTGATACATGGCACCAGCTTGCACAGCCAGGCAGCAAGTTAGCCACGTTCACCACTCCCACCGAAACATAGCGGGTACTTGGGAGAGGACACTGATGCTCTCTCTCACTCTCTCTCTCTCTCACCCAGGCATTCCTTCCTTCTGCACTTACACCCAAACCCTAAGCAACATCTGAGGCCTTAATTTTTGCAGCTATTACATTTTGCATTTCATCTGAGTCCCAGCCCTGGGTGTGTTTAACAGAGGGGAGATGAGGTGCTCAGGGATCTGGGTCAGCACAGGACAGGGATGGTTGGACTCCAGGGGCTCAATGGCCTTTCCCAACCTGGTGACTCTGATCTCTGCCATGGGGGCAGTAATTTTAAATTATGTTTATGGTTCTGCTGTAAAAACCAGGAACTTTTAACCCAGTTCTAAACTCAGCACCAGAAGCAGCAGAGGAGAAAGGAGGAAGGAGGGCAGAAGCATCTCACTTGTGGAGAACTGAAGCCTGCACTGTGCTGCTGGGAAGGGGGGACAAAACCCACCCGGCACGATGGTCCTAAAGCCTCTGCAACACTCATGGATTGAAAGAAAAAAGGGGATGGTGATAAATCACAGCACTTTGCTCCTTCACTGCAGTGCTGGCTTCATCTACAAGAGAGACTCTATGCAATATTTAGCAGAGCCAATACACACAGCCCCTGAGTTCAGGCTGAGCAGGAAGGACAAGGCAGCGTCCCTCCATCCTCCAGCAAGCAAGAATGGGCTGAGTACTCCTGAAACAATCACCTGGGCATCTGCTTCCATTCAACACCTGAACTCTGTCAGTAAAGGGATGGGTGCTCGCTCAGGCTGTTCTCCAAAGCAGCTCTGGGGTGCACGAAGCCCCTGGCCACGCACAGAGACCAGAGCCTGAGAGGGAGGGTCCAGCAGGGCCCCTCTCCGCGCTGCTGGGGGTGTTTCCCAGCCCGGTGATCGCTCAGGCACGGGGTGAGCTGGTTCTGGCCGTGCTGCTGCACACTGAGCCAAAGGACATGCTGCCTCCCTGCAGCTTACTGAGCCTGGGATATGGCACAGCTCTGCTCTGCGGGTTTATTCGCTTCCAATTTCAGAGGGGGGGTGTTCTATTTCTCTTACCTCTTAAAGAAGATAAGCAGCAGATTAACTGTGAGAGACTCCAGGTATTTTTAATTAATTTTTCAAGATTTGGCTCAGGCAGTTTGCCAGGGCTTAGGAAACACCCCCACAATGCTTTTCATTCCAGGTTCCTGCAGGATACTGATCAGGTTTTTATTTTACCTTCATCTGCATCGACTTTGAGAAAGTCTGGGAAGAATTCCAGGCTCAACATCTGCCTGTACCCAAAATGATTCACAGCTTTCCTGAAGAACGAAAAGATTTAGGAAGATTGTCATAAGAAACCATTCCCCCTCATCCTGCCACTCCAGGCCCTTCTGAAAAGTCCTTCCTCTGCTTTCCTGGAGCCCCTTCAGGGACTGGAAGGCTGCTGGGTTTTTTTGAAGAGCTTTTTCCTGACACCCAACCTAAATCTCCCCTGTTCCAGTTTAAACCATCACTGTCGTCCTATCGCTCCATGCCCTTGGGAACAGTTCTTCCCCAGCTTCCTACAGGCACCTTTCAGGGGCTGGAAGGGGCTATAAGGTGCCCCCAGAGCCTTCTCCTCTCCAGGCTGAGCCAGCCCAAACTCCCTCAAGGCTCAGAAGCCTCCCACCTTACCTGAGGCAGCCCAGCCCTCAGCTGGAGGAGGAGCTGGCTGTGGTGGTGGCAGCTGTGCCCATTACCAGGGGGCCAGGTCACATTCTCCAGAGCCCGTTCTTTGCAAGAAATCTTATCTTCTCTGGAGCTGCCCAGAGTAAATGGAGCAGCACTGGAAAGCACATCCCAAGTCACAGCGCTGAGTCTGGCCTCGGGCTCCCCGCTCAGCACCAGGAGAGGTGATGTTCCAGGCTCTGGCAGGAGCACAGCCAGGGTGAGACAGCCCGGCTCGAGCACAGCACGCACTGCAGCGCTCCCCTCCTACACTGCGGTAAATACTGCGCCTTAAATCCACCTGATAGGTGTTTAAGTCCTGCTATTCATCTCCCTTTCAAGTTCTGGGGCCCAAAGAACAGGTTTATGGGTTTATTCTGCCAGCCAAGAAAGCCTGAAAGAAACGATGGTAAACACAGCCCCCACCCAACACCCAGCAGCGCCCTGAACAAGGGCGTTCCTGGGCAGGGCACTCTCCCCACCACCAGCCCTTTGCTGCAGCAACAGTCTCTGTCTACACAAATCCCCCAAAGCCCACCACGTAGCATCCTAGGGGTTGGATTTACTGTAAGCCTCTCTGCCTCTGCACAAGGAAAGCTGCAAGGATGGAGCAGCCTGGCACAGGCAGTTACAAGGGGCTGTGGGAATACACACAACCCTCCTCACACCAGGACTGCGACAGGCGAGGGGGAAGCGGTTCCATTAGCACCTTCCCAGGACAAAGGTGTTAAAACAGAGGGGAGGCCACGTGGGAGCTGCCCCTGTGAAGCCTGAGGAGCACCAATCCAGCACAGTCCCCTTGGACACACACATCAGGCGGCTCCGGACTGACAAGGGGCTCCTAAAAACCAGGGAGCAAAGCAGAACCAAAAGCAGACCCAGCTCTTCCCAACACAGCACACTAGAAGTTCTTTGGCTTCCTCTCCTGGGTTCCTGTTCTCTCTCACAGCAGGTGGGTGCCGTGGCTGGGAGCTGGGATGGGAGCTGTGCTGGTAACACAGGGATGGGTCAGTTGCTGCCCAGCAGACAAGGGCTTTTCAATTGCTCATCCTGCCCTGCTAATGAGAAGGTGGGGGGCAGCCAGGGAGATGGGAGGGGACCCAGCCAGGACAGGTGACCCCAACTGGCCAAATGGGGTATCCCATGCCAGTTACCTCATGCTCAGCATAAAGGGGGGATGGTGGGGACACACACACACACACACACACACACACAGTTTTTGGGGCTGGTGCAGCTTTGGGGCAGCTCTGAGCTGTGTGGGTCAGTGAGACACTCACTGTGCATCACCAGTTTCACACATTTTGCTATAAATTCCTGTCATTGTTATTTCTCTGCCAGCCCAGTGACCTGTCCTTAGCCCAGCCCGGGAGGTTTGCCTTGGGTTTGCCTTTCCCCTTCCCCTTCTTCCACCCCCCAGAGCCAGTGGCTGCCTGGTGCCCAGCTCCTGCCTGGGCAGAACCATGACACTTCCCAAGTCTCTTTGAAGTCTACAAAGCCCAGCGTGCAGCTGAGGGAAGGGAGGATGCCTGCACACAACACAGCTTCCTTCGGCCGATGAAAGATGCGCGATGGAGACCTGGGGGAAGGCAGGGCTCTCCCTGCAAAAAGCAGACTGCTCAAGGCAAATCCCAAATTCCCCACCCCAACCGGCACCAGGCTGGGACATTAAGACAGCTGAACCCCCCTGTGCTTGGGAACAGGGATGTACCACAGGAGGAAAACCTGCCTCCTATCCCATTACCATCTGCAGAGCCTCCCCAGAGATGCAGCACTGTGCAGCCTAGCTCGGCGCACGCTGGGCTTGAAAGCAAGCCAACACACAGGGTATTTCACTCCTTCTTTTACTACTCTTCCCCATGTGATTAGTTCAGGCACCACTCCCACGCCTGCAGACACAGGGTGTCACTGGTAAAGCCCCCACCCCAGTTACGTGCTCAGGCTGTACTGTGTCTACCTGCCCCAACCCCACAGTGTGCATCCCACAAAGGGGGTTTGAAAAATAAAGGGGGTGAGTCTGTAAAATACAGAGGCTCAGTTACCCCAGCAGAAGAGTCACCCATACGTGATTACAGCTGCACTCCCACACCGGGTCTGCAACCGTGACGAAAATACACCACCCAGAATGCTGGGGAAGGCTGGGCTTTGCTCCTGGGGCCACCCTGCAGTGAACATACCTGGCTCCAAGAGCCAGAAGAAAACCTGGAGCAGGAGGAGAGCAGGAGGCTCCCAGGTGGGATTCCTGCTGGCTCCCTGAGCAACAGACAGAGGAAAGAACAGGTCCCGAGACTCCTCAGTCTCCTCCAGCTAGGAACCATCAGCGTAGGGTTCCCACCACACAGGACAGGGGTCACACAGGCTCTCCAAAAAGATTCTGTTCAGCAGGTTAACCCAGGCTGACACCGTGACCCTGTAAACCCCGCTGGGCACCCTCACCCAGCATCACCCTCTAACACAAAGGGTGATGTCTTGGCTGCAGCTCGGCAGCAAACCGCCCGCTGCCCCTGCAGTGACCAGCAGCTTGTACCTCTTTGTGACCAGAAGGGTGTATTTCTGTAAAATCTAACGGGATAAAGACCTTTCCAGGGTTACAGCCTCTGCAGAAACAGCTCAGAACTTGAAAGCCACACTTTCATGTCCCCACAGCAGCGACAGCCGCGGTTTAAGAAGCATCTACCGTGGCAGTCTCGCTCCCAGAGCTTGCCATCCCCTGTCACCTGTGATGTGAGGCCAGGTTTACACTCTCTCTCACATCATTGATGCCTACTGAAGTCGAGCGCTAGCGAGCAGTTAAAGGGAAGAGACAGGAGTTCAGACATGATTATCATCTCCTGCACTGGCCAATGAGGATTTTACTGTGTGTTACTCTCAGGAGCATGTTACCCATCTTGTGGCAGCTTTACAAGAAGTGATGGTTACAAAGGGACCATCCCCACCAGGTAAGAGCCTTGTTCAGGAGCAACCCGTCCCTCCAGTCACACCGAGACACCACGTGCTGGTCTCACAGCCCATCGTGCCATACACTATCAGAGCACACAGACAGCTCTGTAAGCAGAGAACAGCAAGAGAGCCAGGGAAAGGGCCACGGGACAGAACTTCCCTGCTGAAAAACCAGCTAACAGAGATCCTGCTGCTACTCCAACTCCTCAGCTCGGTAAAACTACTGAAGTTCAATCCTACACAGGAACAAAACACACATGGGTTTCCTGGGCTCCTCTTCCCAAGGAGAAGAGCGCAAGGGACGGGTGGAACGGGCACCGTTTGGTGGTTGTCTGGTTTCCCACTGACAGCAGCTGGCCACAGAGCATTTTTTGAGCAGGACTGAAGGTTCCCTTGAGCAGAGTCTTTGAGAGGAAAGGAAAAAGGCCCTTTTGCCCTGTTCCCATTGCCCCTTGTCCCATCTCCTGTCCCCTGGCTGAAGAAACCATCGCCCACCTCTCTGCACCCTCCTGGCAGGGCAGGGGAGGTGGGGAGAAGGTCTCCCCTCAGCCTCCTCTTCTCCAGGCTGAACACCCCCAGCTCCCTCAGCTGCTCCTCAGAGGATTTGCCCTCCAGCTCCTTCCCCAGCCTGGTTGCCCTTCTCTGCACTCGCTCCAGGACCTCCATGTCCTTCTTGGAGTGAGGGGCCCAGAACTGGATCCAGCACTCGGGGTGCAGCCTCACCAGTGCCCAGTCCAGGGGCACAACCCCCTCCCTGTGCCTGTTGGCCATGCTGGGTCTGATACATCCTCACATCTCTGGTGACAGCTGGCACGTGGTGGGCTTCCACTTGTGGGACTGCTCTTTGAATCAGACAACATCACTTCTGGTACCACCAGACAGAAACACTCACCTTGTAGCTGAAAACAACCCCCTACAAACTCCGTCCCACGATCAACCGCAGCAGCAGCCACGCTGCAGCTCCCCTCCTGTGCTTCCTCCCTCTGCAATTCCACAAGTGGGGAAGAATTGATCCAATCTCTGTGGCTGCAGAGCATCTGGAAGGATTTACTGTATCAGATAAAACGGGACTTGCTGACTGAAGAGGAGCTCTGCAGCCATTAGCATGGAGTTGTTATTAATTCAGGCTAGCAAGGCTTTCCCAGATAAGAAGTTTAAAAGCTTGTGGTTTAAAATTCTACCATTAAAGAGGTAAAGATATTGCTGCAGTGGATTTAGATCCTCAAGATTTTATTTTTTTTAACTTCCTAGAGAGTATTTTCCTTTCCCAGCCTCATCACCCCACCCCATTTCTCACAGATCAGAGCACCGCTCCCCAGTTGTTTAATGACGTTTACACAACATTATAGGTGCTTGATTTAGCTGCCACAGCTCCCATCTGTAATTAATCCTCCCAGGAGCTAGAACGCTGCACAGCTCGTTACCACAAGCTGTGTTTCTAATGTGGTACGAGCTTCCAAGCTCCACAACTCTGCTCTCACATCAGGTTTGTGCCATCATTAACTTCCCTGGGTTCATCCCAGTCCCACCAGCCAACAGAGAACACGACCCCCAGGAAAAGGCTGGAAACCAGCTCGGGTGTTACCAGTGATGCAGGCAGGAAGGAGGCCTTTCCCCCTTTTCCCTTTTTCTTTCCCCAGAGCAAGAAGTAAAGCAGCACACAAAGGCTTTGCCCACTTTTGCAGGCTGTTTCCATATGCTCTGTGCAGAGCTCCATCAGCAAGAGGTGGAACTGGGCTGGGGCTCACCTGCCACTCACTCGTGCCCAGGAGCATTAGCAAAGTGGAGACAAAATTACAGCCCTTCAGCCTCCTCTCTGTTAAAAAGCAGGTGAGATGAATGCTCCTCCAGATGCCCCCATCCTTAAGCATCACCCCACATCCCTGGCCCTTCAAACTGGTGGCACTGAAGAGTGAAAAACCAGAACTAGTGTTCCTACAGCCATCAGAGCAATGCCAAGTACCCTGTTGAAGTAACGCTGTTCCTCCTGAGCTGGAAGCCAGGAATATTCACAGAGGAATTACATCCCCCCCCTTACCACTCCAGAAGTGCAAAGAGAAAGCACTGAAAACCTGGATTCCTCCAGTCTGCTCTCTCCTGTGGCTTAGAGGCAGGTTTACCAAGGCCACTTTCACAGGCTCTTCTCTTGAGCAGCACTTGAACTCCCTAAGCCACAGAATGAATGAAAATGAACGTGGCCCTGAAGTTGTTACCTTCCTTCACCAGGGAACAACTACAGGAAAAAGCTGGAGGAGTTTGTGTCCAGGGAGGGAAGAGCCACATGCTGAATGCCTGCAGACCCCCAGCACTCCTCCTCTCACTCACCTCTGCCCAAAGCCAGGTCTTTGGCAACAGGAACAGAACCGTGCAACGGGCCCTGGCCCCTGGTGCAAGATCAGAAGAGATGAATGCTTTTCTGGTAGGCTCCCAAGATAAACCACCCTGCCTGCCCAAAGGAGCCCTGTGCAAACATGTTTATTGGCTCACACAATAAATCACTGCTCTCCAGAGCAAACCCAGCTTTGCATCTCTAGTTCACACAGTTGCTTGAGGCAAATAATGTGGAGCAACCCTGAAGCTTCTGAACCTCTCCACAGTTTGTTTGCTCAAACAAATGAGATTTCCTCTCCTTGGGGCTGGCAAATGATCCCAGGCCAGATAAATCCTCGTTGTGAATGAGCCCTGAAGGCTGAGAGGCAAGCTGACTTTATGTGCACAGTCCCTCCTACACAGAGGAGCAGGACTCTCTAGACCCATCCGAGAGGGACGCTGCTGCCCTCTGAAAGCCCTGCAAGGGGCTGGAAGGCTGGGAAGCACCTAAGGGGCTTGCCCAGCTCAGGGTCTTGGTGTTGCCTGTCACAGACAGCGATGGGAGCCAAAACCAAACACGTTTCCAAGTGTGGAGAGACAACCTGAGCTCCAATAAAACTTTCCAAGTGAGAGTAACAAAACTGAGAGCTCTGCTCCCCACCGTGCCCTGGGCAACCTTCACTCATCACTTCAGTGTCACAGAGTCTGGCTCAGGGTCCCCTCGGCCACAGTGCTCTGCACAGACAGAGGGAGCAGTTTGCAGTATCGCTGCTGCCAAGGTAACCCAAAGCTGAGGAAGGAGCTGGGAGAGGAGCAGGGACTTTGCTCTGCTACTGGGGGTGGCAATGGCAGAGCCAGGGAGGCAGCAGGAGGGTTTGCTTCTCATGGGAGTATGTTCACCAGCAGCCCCAGCACCGGTGGTGTGTTTACCAGAGCTGGTCTGTAATCTTGAGCCAAAAACCTTTCAAATAAAAACCATTTTGAAATCAAAAGCTTTCATACACAGCCTCTTTTGTTTGGACTGATAAATTCTGTCAGCCCTCTGTTAGAAAAGAAACCTCTAGTAAACCTACAGGCACAAAACCACCATCGACCACCGTTCTGATCAGCTTCCAAGTGGGCTTTTTAAAGGGTACACACACCTCAAAAACCTGGCACAGGGTGCACATACCTGCTGAAACACTTCAGAGGGGTGGGGTGCGTGCTCTCCCCCACCCAAGCCAGCTGGTGTGGCTATCCCTGAGCTTTTGTTCACAGCAGACCCAGCCAGATGGGAGCCACACCAGGAGCTCAGAGGATGAGAAACCTTTCTGTGCCCTTCACATCTCCAGAACGGGGCTCCAGACCCAAGGGACACACAGGCCTCAGGTTTATCCTGTGCACAGAGGGCAACTGCATCGAGCTTTAAGCAGGCAAAAAGCTTCCCAGAGCCTCCTGTAAAAGCTGGATGAGAGGCAGCACCCACACTCTCAGAGCTCAGGGTCCCTCCCTGAGAGTGTGATGCTGTCCAGACGTGGCAGAGGTTTTGCAAATCATGTCCTGTCAGAAAGCTTTCCCACAGCTGAGTTCCACGTCTCCTCCCCTCTGACAGGGCTTATCTGGGGACTAATCCCACGTTGCAACGAAGGAGCTGGGAACAGGAATCAGCTCTGGTGCTCCTGAACTCTGAGCTGTGCTAGCACCCCCTGACAGCCACCGCACCCTGCAGCTCCGGCAATCCAGCCTCACAGTGTTCGTGCCCATCAGGCAGTGGATGTCACAGGGTCACAGACCCCCCTGAGCTGGCAGGGCCCCACCAGCCCATGGAGCCCAACTCCTGGCTCCACACAGCCCAGCCCAGTCAGAGGTGGCACTGAGGGCATCGTCCAGGCGCTTCTTGCCCTCAGCCCAGCTCGGGGCTGGGACCCCTTCCCTGGGGAGCCTGTGCCAGCACCGACCCCCCTCTCAGCACAGAACCTCTTCCTGACACCCAGCCTGACCCTCCCCTGGCAGCTTCACCCTGGGGACAGGCACAGCAAACAGCACAGAGAGAGAAGGCACAAGCCAGTGTGTAACTTACTTCATTCTTCCCACCAGCTGCATGCTAGGGCAGCTCTCATGGACTTGTCGCTCTGGCTGCCCCCAAGTAAGGGTGCTTATATATGCATATATGAATAGAACATATATATATATATAAAAATATAATTGTTTGGGGCAAAACCCCCACCAAACCCCACAAGAATCCTAAACAGTTGCCACCATCCCTCAATTCAAACCAGCCCACAAAAAAAGGTTAATAAGCACTAGAGTAACACAGGGAACTGCCATTCCCAACCCAACAGGGGTATCAGCAGGTTAGGGGGAAGCTGAAGAGGGCCAAGTGAATCTCTGAGTCACAGGGTTGGAGCTGACCCTGCCCTGGGGCAGCTTGAGCCCATTGCCCCTTGTCCCATCTCCTGTCCCCTGGCTGAAGAGACCATCACCCACCTCTCTGCACCCTCCTGGCAGGGCAGGGGAGGTGGGGAGAAGGTCTCCCCTCAGCCTCCTCTTCTCCAGGCTGAACAGGTACCTCACTTCCACCATCTACTTGAGCACATTTCCAAAGCCAGATTCCTTGACAACCCCTTACTCATACCCAAAGTGAAATTATTTCTTTATATGCCTACAGGTGAGTGTGGTTCAAAGGAGCCAAAGCTCCAGGGCTGGGGAGGGAGGGATGAGATAGAGCAGCAGCTGGGTTTACCACAAGTTTCCTGGAAGCAAAGGTGAAAGGTAAACCTGTGCTCTCCTTGGAAAACACCAACTGGTAACCCAGTGCCACCCTGGAGCCTTGCTTCCCGTGTTAAATCAGCCCAGTGGCTCGAAGGCTGACTGGCAGCACTGGGGTCAAACACCCAGCTCCCCACACCAAAGCAGCTGAAGCCATTTGCAGCAGCTGAGACCCAGCCCTCTCCAGCTGAAGAGTTTGGAATGTGGGCTCCCTAAATAGAAATCCACCCACCCCATTCCCATAAGCGACCCTGGCCTCAGTTTCTCTGCAGCACCACAGCCTGGCAAGGCTACAGTCACTGTGTGTATCACTCCAGCATGGCTTTCCAGAGACAGACACCAGCTCTGCATGCCAGCACAGGGTGGGTTACTCCCCAGAGTTCAGACCTGCCCCAGCGATCCTCACACAACCCCGCTTCTCGCTCCGGACTGATGCTGCTTGTCAACACCATCCCAGGGAGGTTTCCAAACACGAATGTCAACACATCTCAGCTTTCTGGCTCTCACCTCAGCCTGCAGGCAAGAGGCAGGGTAAGGCTGTAGCAAGAGCAGACCGCTTCCCTGCTGCCAGGAGAGCGGATAGCAGCAGCATCCCCCGCACACAGCACTGCAAAGGCATCTGGCACCCAAACCTCTAACAGGTGAGTTGTATGGATTAAGCTAATCAAATCCTTACAAATTACCCTCTTACAAGGCAGCACTACCCCACCATGGGCTTCCTGCTGCAAGCGTAGCAGCAAGGATGGTGTTCCCCCAGCTGCCCTCTGGTCAGTGATGCAGTCCCAGCATCGCTCATTTCCAGGGCTATGAACAACACCTGACATCTACAACCTGACTATCTGGGAACTCCTGGTCAAGGATATTGGGAAAGGACACATTCCCAGTGAATCAGCTACCCCTCAGCTCAGGGATTTCCTTGTTCTTCAGCAAGTTCTTCAATGTGAAGCCAGCATCTGCATCAACCCATTCGCTGCTGCAGCAGGAGGGGGGATATCATGAAGACGGGGAGGGGAAAGGAATTCTTCCCCAGCTCTCAGCTTAGTGTAGGACCCTTAGATGGCTCTAACCTAAATGCAGGGAAGTCCCTTTCTTCCCAAAGGCACCTGCTTTCCTCCCCTGTGACCCCCTGAGGCATCTGGACAGCAGTGCTAACTTCAGTCTGCACGTGGATCCTCTCGCACGGGCTGACCTGGAACGCCACAGAAACCAGACAGCTCCAGGAGAGAAAGAAAACTGCCTGCAGAAAATTCAAGCTCCCAGATGCCTTCTTTATTATGTCAGAGTAAAAGAGAAGGTTATAAGCAGAGGGCCCTGGAACTGAGCATGAGCTGAAACCCATCTCTCTCTTCACAGCTCTCCTAGCTAACTTGGGCAGCTCCATGGCAGCGGTGCCACTAACGGCACTCTAATTATATTAACCATCTAGGGCCTTGAACATATTGGTCTGGCCATCTAAAGGGGGAAAGGCTCAATTACCAAGGTTGGTTTTTCCTATTGCACCTCCCTGGGAATAACCACTGAGAGGCTGTTGTACAAGATATGATGGATTTAACCAGATGCTCTCATCGTTTCTATCACAGTGCCTGGGAAAAAACAGCTTCTATAAATACCCAAGAAGCCAGTGAATTACAGCAGCATGAAATGACTTCAGTGAGGTTAAAAACGTGCTGGCATCGCACAGAATGCACTAGAAAGATTAAATGCAGAGACCCCGTCAGAGCTCTTAGCAGACAGCACTGCTGCTGATTTTAACAAGGAGGTTACTTATTGAGGCTGCCATGTGAGAAATTACCTCCTCAGTCTGGACACGTGGATTTATCACCCGTTTGCAGAGGCTAAAGAAGGCAACTGTCTAACCAGGCCACCCAGTAAAAGAGAGGATCGTGAAGATCAGCTCAGTCCCCTTGCTGGTACCTGCAGAACAAAACACGTCTCCACGTGCAAACCTGACCAGGGAAATGATCACGTCTGAACAAACTGCTCCAGGCAGCCCACCGTGCTGGGCTTCAGTGTTCAAGGAGAGTCTAAACATCCTACAATCCTAGAATCTCCTGAGTTGGAAGGACCCATAAAGTCCATCGAGTCCAACTCCTGACCCATAAGGACCATTGAGTTCAACACCAACAGCCCAGCCCAGTCAGAGCTGCACTGAGGGCATCGTCCAGGTGCTTCTTGCCCTCAGCCCAGCTCGGGGCTGGGACCCCTTCCCTGGGGAGCCTGTGCCAGCACCGACCCCCCTCTCAGCACAGAACCTCTTCCTGACACCCAGCCTGACCCTCCCCTGGCAGCTTCACGCTGTTCCCTGGGGTTCTGTCCCTGGTCCCCAAAGAGAGGAGAGAGATCGGCGCTGCCCCTTCGCTCCCCTCGGCTGGCAGCCACAGACCCCATGAGGTCTCCCCTCAGCCTCCTCTTCTCCAGGCTGGACAAACCCAGGGCCTTCAGCCTCTCCTTCTAAGCCTTCCCCTCCAGACCTTCCCCATCCTCAGTGCCCTCAACAAAGCACACTCCACCTACCAAAGAACTGCTAGAGCCCATGCCCTAGGCCAGAGCCACCAGCACTCTGCGTGTTCTCAGAGGCACCGAGCGCTGCTCACTGACACCTCACAACAAGGAGTCCAAGCCCCACAAAACATACTCTGCTTAGGAAGACTCATTCCCAATTTGCTTTTGATACTAATACTTCCTATTTTTTACCAGGGGAATGGACAGCACAGCACTAATTATAAAGTGCTGATGAGAGGGCTTCACACCACCAATCAACGCTTCTGGCAGCCTGGACAGGGGTGCACAGCAGGTACCCACAGCCAGCTATTCCCAGGCTGAAGGGCCATGCCAAGCAGGTAAGCAGACAATACAAAGGGTGCTAACCCCAGCAGGAAGAGCAGCCTACCCACACAGCCACCCCTCAAGGCAGAGGCTCACTGGCTTGTGGTTGTTTCTCCTCAGGGTGATTCCCAGTGCCTGTGACTGGTGCTGATGGGCTCGGCCTTGGCCAGCAGCGGCTCCAGCCCTGAGCCCAGCTGGGGTTTAACTCTGAAGAGGGTAAAATTCTCAGGCAGGTGGCATTCCCTGAGGGACAAGAGTTCTCATTTGCTAACCCAGAGAAACAAAAGGGTTTGTATATAGCTGCAAGGTCCAAGATTCCTCACCTCTCCCCCCTCACACAACACCCTACCTCTCAGCCCCGTTGATGCCACTGAAAATCCAGGCTCAGTGTGAAGCTGAAGATTTCCCCATTTGGAACCTGCAGAAGGTTCAATTCTGACTCCCAAAAACTCCCAGGAAGCAGTTAATCACAGTTCTTCACTTTTTCTTGAGGAATGAAACATCTGGTTTAAAATCCATCAAATGAATACAGGAAGAAGCCACGCTGGTGATTTATCCTTTGGGGGAGAGGGAGAGCTTTTTCCCTTCCCTCATCCTCAGAAACACAGGTAAGGCTGTCTGCAAACACCCAGGACTCTCCCCCAGCAGTAGCATCCCAGCTGGTGTTTATAAACACCTCTGGTGGTGAGCTCACAGGGCTTGTTAAAGGAATCATCACTGAATGATGTGACGTAGCTACAACGATTACAGAATCAAGTGAGCACCCAGGACTTTATCCTAACAGGTCTCCTTAATCTACAGCTCCCCAATAAATCAGTGTTCCCCTGGCAGCCTGCTGTAGGTGTTCCCACCAGAAGCTATTTAACATGCATGGCAGACACACAGACACCCTGGCATGGCCAGCTTGAGAGCATCACAGCATCACATGGCTCTGTACAGCCGCATTCAAGGCTGGCAGATCTGAGCAGCGACACAAAATCAATGCACCCATCTGCAAGAGCTTCAGATTTGGGATATTTCCCAGCTATTATGGGTCTTCCTGAAAGCACCAAGGAGTACCTTGTGCTCCTTGTGAAAGTCAGCAGTTCCAACAGCAACAACTGGAGAGCTGATGTTTCCTGAAAAGGCCAGAGAATGATTTACCCTGGGCAGCTCTGAATCACTTAACAAGCCTGTGCAACCACCACAGCTGTGTGACACACTGGCACTTCTGAGGGGAACGTGAGTTATGCAGGTATTGGGGCAGGGGGACAGGAAAAGAAACACATGAAACCAGCCAGCCTGGAAGATAAGAAATTCCACATGGGACCTGTGTCCAGACACAGTATTTTTGCCCAAGGTTTATGATTTATCACCATAGAGTCAGAGTGCTTTGGGCTGGAAGGGACCTCAAAGCCCCTCTAGTTCCATGGCCATGGGCAGGGACACCCTCACCAGCCCAGGGTGCCCAAAGCCCCATCCAACCCGGCCCTGAACCCTGCCAGGGATCCAGGGGCTCCCACAGCCTCTCTGGGCACCCTGTGCCAGGGCCTCCCCACCCTCAGAGAGAAGAATTCCTTCCTGATGTCTAACCCAACCCTGCCCTCTGCCAGCTTGAAGCCATTGCCCCTGTCCTGTCCCTGCACTCCCTGGTGACAGCCCCTCTCCCACTCTCCTCTAGGACCCCTTGAAGTACTGGTGGGCCAACATTAGGTCTCCCTGGGGCCTTCTCCTCTCCAGGCTGAACAAGCCCACCTCTCATCCTGGCTTCACAGCAGAGCTGCTCCAGCCCTCTGATCATCTTCATGTCTCCTCTGGCCTCTCACCAACAGCTCTACATCTTTCCTGCACTGGGGACCCCAGAGCTGGACCCAGCACTCCAGGTGAGGAGCCGCTCTCCTATACACACACACCCCCACAGACCTGCCCTGACTAACCCTACCAACCAAAATCTCCTCTTGCCAAGGCTGCAGACGTACTTCACCACTCCACAGAGCCCAGTGTGGGCTTGTGCCTTCATCAGCACCAGCAGAATGTAATAACCCTACAAATCCCACGAGCAACAAGCTCCATTTCTCCTTTTATCACCTAAGCCACTAAGGAGACAGCTATCTTCTTGTCTCCTGTTTTCACTGGCCGTAGGACGCTGCTTCCAACCCCAAGCTAGTCCTCTTGCTCCCAAACCAAGGGCTGGAAAGTTTAACCTGGGCTTTGCTTTACACACCAGTGTGACAATGGTTTGTTGCCAGGTCCAGCCCAGGTGATACAAGCTGTCCCCTTTCTGTAGCTACATTACCTTGTGCTGCCCATGGGTCTCCACTTTTAATGGGTTAGAGGCTCTGCCCCCTGCCAAAGTCTGACTTGGATCATTTCTCTTACCAACTAACCAGGCACTGCAACCCCTGCCCTCAAGAGAACATGCAAATGGGAAGCCTGATGAAGGGCTGAGGAAAGGCAAGGAATGAGGAAGCAAGCTAGCAAAGGAAAAAGGAATTTTCCATGCTGGGAATTTAAAAAGGGAAAGTAAGTGATGAATTACCAGGCATTATTTCCCAAGCAAGGCTCTTTAAATGCAGCTGGTGACTTGTGAACTAGATAAACGCTGGGTAATTGTTAAACTGTTGTCCTGGTGAATGAAGCCATGAGCAATCCAACCTCTCCTGCCAGGGCTCTGGCACGTAGCTCCCATAACTGTGTTATTAAGTGTTAATCATCTACCTAGGTGAGTGCCTGTGGATGAACAGCCTCCATCCAGGAGGGGCACCGAGTCGGAACATGTGGAACAGGGCAGCTCTCCTCAAGACCCTGATCTCCCAGCAGGGCTGAGGCCACATCACACAGCGGTGACTGAAGCACTCATCTTCACCAGCCAGCACAGAGGATGGAGAGGAAACACTGCAGGATGTCATCACCTTCACCACTGCAGCTGAGCACCCACCACCTCTGCAGCTGAGCAAGCAGCTCCCTCCAGCAGGACACAGCCCCGTGCCCCACCATTCCATCTCCTCCTCTTTGGCTGACCTTCTGCCCTACCACTCCAGCCCCTTGCAAGTGCTTATAAACCCCACAGGCAGTGCACACATGAAGCTGGTGATCAGACATCTATCAGCCAATGCAAAGTGCATTATGCTGTGGTTATCTGTCAACAGGAGGATTTGTTACTCTGTTTAGTAGTATTTTGTGATTTTTACCATGACTGACTGCAGAGCACAAAGAGGAGGATGAAGAGCTGAGCTATCCAAAGAACTACAGTTCCTCTTCCCCCCTTTTCTGGAAGAGGCATGCTGCTCTGGACTGTTAAACACAAAGGCTCTCCTTTTAAGATCATAGAATGCATTGGGTGGGAAGGGACCTTCAGAGGCCATCTAGTCCCACCCTGCAGTGAGCAGGGACATCTTCACTAGAGCAGGTCACTCAGAGCCCCAGCAAGCCTGACCTTGGATGTCTCCAGGGATGGGGCCTCCACCACCTCTCTGGGCACCCTGGGCCAGTGACCCACCACCCTCAGAGTGAAGAGCTTTTTCCTGACACCCAACCTAAATCTCCCCTTCTCCAGTTTAAACCATCACCCCTCATCCTGTCGCTCCATGCCCTTGGGAACAGTTCTTCCCCAGCTTCCTACAGGCACCTTTCAGGGACTGGAAGGGGCTGTAAGGTGCCCCCAGAGCCTTCTCCCCTCCAGGCTGAACCAGCCCAGCTCTCCCAGCCTGGCTTCACAGCAGAGGTTCAAATCAACTGGAAGAACAGCTGGTTCAAGTCAACCTGAACAAGATGTTCAAGTCCACTAAGCATTTTAATTAACTTGAATCCTTTTTCAAGCTGTTTCAGAAGGAAAAAGGGAAGCAACCTAAGACTTTTGGTAGAAGTACAAGCAGAACACCCTTCACTGGGTATTAAATCAGGACTTTTTATTCAATTCATAATTTTTTGTTCCAGCTCCAAGATTAAAAACAAGCCCCTTGGCTTGTTTGGTGCTTTAGAATGTTAAAGCCCCATATGGGTCTCATGAAGCCTCCCAAGGAATCTGCCAGCCCAGAAACTGACCCTCAGATGGATTACCAGCAGCTGGTGCAACAGCCAGCCTCCAGGCTTTCCCACAGATAAAACCTTCATGGAGATGGCTCAGCTGGACACGTCCTTCCCTACTGCAGCATCTACCAGACACCAACTGTCATTTATCAAGTCACACTCTCCATTTAAACAACTCCCACCTTGCTTCACAGCCCTGTGCTTCCTTCCTCCCAGGCAGGAAAGCTCTCCTTGGCACAAGCCAGCAGGAAGGAAGATGCAGCCATGGACCTGATCAATACCTCTCACACATTCAGTGCTGTGGTGGCACAAGTCTCCTCACCCCCACCCACGCTACCCTCCAGCTAAGGAAAGAAAGAAAAAATGATGTATTTTCCTCTTTGTTATATAAAGAAACACAGAGTGACCAGGTTGGAAAAGCCCCTTAAGCCCCTGGAGTCCAACTGTCCCTGTCCTGTGCTGACCCAGATCCCTGAGCACCTCATCTCCCCTCTGTTAAACACACCCAGGGCTGGGGACTCAGCCCCTCCCTGGGCAGCCTGTGCCACAGCCCCACAACTCTGCCAGGGAAGAACTTTGCCCTCCCAGCTGAGCTGACCCTGCCCTGGGGCAGCTTGAGCCCATTGCCCCTTGTCCCATCTCCTGTCCCCTGGCTGCAGAGACCATCGCCCACCTCTCTGCACCCTCCTGGCAGGGCAGGGGAGGTGGGGAGAAGGTCTCCCCTCAGCCTCCTCTTCTCCAGGCTCAACACCCCCAGCTCCCTCAGCTGCTCCTCAGAGGATTTGCCCTCCAGCCCCTTCCCCAGCCTGGTTGCCCTTCTCTGCACTCGCTCCAGGACCTCCATGTCCTTCTGATGGTGAGGAGCCCAGAACTGGACCCAGCACTCGAGGTGCAGCCTCACCAGTGCCCAGTCCAGGGGCACAATCCCCTCCCCAGATCTGCTGGCCACACTATTGCTGGCACAGGCCAGGCTGCCCTTGGCCTTCCTGCCCACCCAGGCACACCCAGGCCTTGTTGAACCGCTGTGCTGGCTGTGTGGATCTGAAAGCTCCCTGAGAGGCGAAGGCAGAGGGAGGAACACAAATCTCCTCAGCACAGCTGGAAGCCAAAGGCAGGGATGGGTTTTCCCTCAGGGGACCCCCCTGAGCACAAGCTGAGCCCGGTGCCCCAGCAGCTGCAGCAGTGAGGTGAGATGCAGCCCCTCTGCCGCGCTAACCCTGAAACGCTCCCAGAAAAGCACATTCCCATCCCAAACTTCCCTCAGACAGGAACAGCAGGCACATCTTCAGACATGACAGTGAACAAGAGAGAAGACAAGTCCTTGCTCTGAGAGCAACAAGGTCAAGTTGGTCAAGTGTTACGTGATCCCAAACACCAGCTGCACACCTGCATCAGCTTTGTGTCTGCTCCCAGTTGTACTGCAGAGCAATCCTCTGGTAAAGCTAAAGGAAACTACTACAGTTACACAGGCCAGTTGTCAATAGACACACAACAATTGCACTAAATACAGGGATAAAGGCAACAATCAAGGACACCAGGAGCAAGTTCTTTCAACAAGAAGCACCTGACATAGAATATTCCACAGCCTTTAAGTACAAATACTCCAGCAAGGTGTCATCAACACCTGCACCAGCATTTCAAATGCACAGCACGAGTGCCAAGAACCCCCCCAAACCCAACAGATGTGGGTGACACGGCAGCAGTGATCAGTGAGAGATGGAGCCCCTCACTGCAGCTCGAGCTGCAAGGCTCAGTGCAGAGTGACCTGTCACTCAGGTCACTGAAGCTGGAGCCCAGACAGCTTCTCCAGACAGCTTCCCAGCAGCTGTGAAGACCCTGATACTCCACAGCGTGGTACTAAGAGGAGCAAACACGTTTCACCTGCTCCAGGTTCCTCTCAAGCCACCCACTGAAAACATTCACCTCCAGCCATTCCCCTCACGTCCCCTTCTTGGAGGGACAACCCTTCTGAGGGCCTCAGTCCCCATGGGAAAGCCAAAGGAGCCTCCTGCCAGCAGTTATTTCCAGGACAGCCTGTGCTCACAGGCCAGAGCACTTCTCCAGAGCTCCAAGGGACAGAAAGCAGTAGGCTTTCCCCACCAGCTGCTCCCCCTGAGCCAGTCTGCCCTGGGATCCATGGAAGGACTCCAGAAACCTGCAGTTGCTCAGCCCAAAGTACCCCCAGCAAGGTGGACAAGCATCCAAGAGCAAAACACTCTTTACAAATGGTTAAAAACTGTGATTCTTGTGCAAAGCTACTCATGGATGACATGCACGTGAAGAGAGGGACAATAACAGAAATCCTTGGGGCTTGTAAAGATGAGTCAGGGTACACAGTACTGAGAAGAACAGGTGTTCAGTTAATTCAAGAAAAAACCCCACAGAGCATTACCACTGGTGTCACAGCAATGCTTTACAAACCATACTCCCTATCCTGACTGGGGCCACACGTTTGGGATTCATATGGCTTCCAGGAGCCTTGAAATCTCTCAGGTCTCTTCACACACTGGACAGAGGAGCCCCGGTTAGAAGCAAGCAGAGCTGTGCTCAGAAGGAGAGCGCTTGGGTTCAAGGGCCCAGGAGAATTTTTAGCCACTCCAAGGGCAGTGTTTATTTTGCTGCTGTTTTCCAGCAGGCTGCAGGTTCACAGCTCTGTGACCTGTACAAGACCAGCTAGAGTCAAACGCAACAGCACCTCCTCAAACCCTTCCCCAGCATAAAGACATGGAGGCTCACCTACCTCAAACAAGGAGCCCTGGTAGATGCAGGCACCTGTGGGACAAAAGAAAGCAAAGCAAGCATTAAACAGATGAGAAGTGAGTGATACCAGCACGTTCCTCAGCGAGCCAGGGCCTCACAAGCCGCTTTGGGCTTGGCTTAGCAGGGCAACCCGTGGGCTGGTGTCAGGGGCTGTGGCCAGGACGGGCTGGGAGCTTGGGGAGTGGCACCAGCAAGGCAGAGCCCACAGGGGATACCTGCCAAGACAGCCCTGCTGGTCTTCAAGAAGGGTGAGCACACGCCTCTGCAGCACCCCAGCACCTCACTGATAAAGCCTCCCAGCCTTGCACCTGCAAGAAGGTCCCTCTCAGACAGCACTCAGTGGGCTGGGGGAACGCAAGGGAGTACAACGGGGTGGGCAGCACCCTCACAAAGGCCTGACTGAGCCATCCCCAGCAACCACCCACTTCTGAAGGGGGCTGGTATCATAACCCACTCCCACCACCACTTCACCCTCTCCCAGACAAGTGACAGGTTGGTGCCACTCGTGCAAGGGACAGGCACCCTCCCCCTCGCTGACACAACGGTTGCCCCAGATCAGACAGTGATTCTCACAACATACACCCAAGATGAAGCTCTGAACTGTGTTCCAACTTCAAACAACAGCCCGAGCTCCTGCTGAAGTAAAGGGAAGCCACAGCTACACAGGGGCAAAAGGTGGCCCTTAGGAACACAGCCTTACACAGCACTGGCACTGCATTTAAACTGTACAATTTAAATGCCAATTGCAGGCTGAGGAGCAGTCTCTTGGGGGTGCTCCTATAAATCCTCCTGCTGTTTACAAGAGAAACAAATCAGCACAGGAATATACAGATGAAAATGCCAATCATGGCAAGAAGAGCCAGTGTGCTTCCCCACTCCTAAGCTGCTCCTCTGTGGGCAACAGGTGACATTCCATCCCACACAACTCCTCCTGCTTGGGTCTCCTCAGTCCCCACTCCTGACACTGCCAGGTGAAAGGTTCTCCAAGCAAGCAGGAGAGCCACACACCCATCCACACATACTTTCCAGACTCTACTTCAATAGATCAAGGGAGAGGTCAGAAAATAAAACCACAAATCAGTTGAGTGGCAGTTCTTTCATTGATTTTCTGGGAAACAGCCACCCTCCACCAACTACACATATCTGATCACTGAGAACGTGACGAGAATGGGAAACCCAAAGCAAGCCAAAGATGAAACGAGGACACAGGAAAAGCTGCCTCAAGGGACCACCCAGAGAAGGAAGAATTTCCTCATCCAAGAGTGGTGTTTCCCAGAAAATGCCGATTAGACAAATTTGTGCAGCAACCCTTGGAGCTACACTGCTCGGAGTCAAAAGCTCCTCCTTGGAGCCAGTCTTCAGTGCAGAGGCACCGCCAGGAATTCCTTTCTCTTGCAGAGATGAGCCACAGGAGCCCAATCGTGTTTCTCTCCAATTCAGCAGACACCTTTCTACTCCTACTGGCAGCGAACAGATCAAGACCCATCACACACACAGACTGAGTGTCCAAGAGTCCTAACACTGGCTTTGGCTCCCACACCTGCATCACCCCCATGACCCCAGGGTTAATCACATTAACGAGCCAGCTCTGCCCGTTCACACTGGGATCACAGAACCAGAGAGTCACAGCGTGGGCAGGGCTGGAAGGGACCTCAAAGACCATCAAGTCATGGGCAGGGACACCTCTCACCAGCCCAGGCTGCTCAAGGCCCCATCCAACCCGGCCTGGGACACCTCCAGGGAGGGGGCAGCCACCACCCCCCTGGGCACCCTGTGCCAGGGCCTCACCCCCCTCACAGTGAAGAGCTGGTGCAGGACCTTGTGCTGGTCCTTGCTGGACCTCGTGAGGTTCATGTGGCCCCACTGCCCCAGGTCCCTCCGGATGACATCCCATCCTTTGGTGTGTCAGCTGTGGTGGTTCAGCCCCAGACAGTGGCTGAGCACCACACACTGCTCACTCCCTCCCACGGGAGACAGACAGACAGACAGACAGACAGAGCCTCCATGGGGCGGGGTAAGGACAGATACTGACAAAAATCACTGTGAATGTAGAACAAGAACAGCCAGTTCAACTCACACCCAGTGCTCACACAGGGAGCCTTACTGACCTGACAGAGTGCTGCCCGACAGCAAGGACAGACTGACTGACTGACCCGACATCCCAGCCACGCTCAGACTGTCCTGGAGGCAACCAGCCCCTGCCCCTCCCCAGCCAGCTGCTTTTATGGGGCAGTGGTGTCAGGGGGTGTGGAAACAGCCCAGGGTAACTCAGCTCACCTGGGCTGGCTGCTTGGGGAGAGGTTACCTCTGGCCTGGCCAGAGCCAGGACAGCCACTCAGCTTGGTGCCACCTGCAGACTTGCTGAGGGCGCACTCAACCTCATCACTGATATCACTGATGAAGATATTAAATAATACCGGTCCCTCAGGGACCCCTGAGGGACAGCACTTGTCACAGATCTCCATCTGGACATCGAGCCATTGACTGACTATTCTCTGGGTGTGACCATCCACCCAACAGACCACTCATCGAATCCACATCTCTCCAGTTTAGAGAGAGGGATGTTGTGCTACTCAAATACCACAAAGATCAGACTCTCAGCAAGTACCTGTTCATTTATTTACTTGACTTTCACAGCAACTTGTGTTTACAGCAAGAAAAACCACACAAACACTTGCCCATACCTTGACTCCCTGTTGCTGTATTGATTTGCAAACATTGATTATCCTCCTGCCCCCCACAGCTCGCTCTCCTATAGGCAAGAGAGGGTAATTTCAAGGTTGATCATTCCAGCTGCACCTCAAGACCCAGTGCCAAACACAAGCTCACATATTGTTGGAAGGCATGTGGGAAAAAATCTAAACAACTTAATGCCTGTTAGTTAAGACCAGCATGGCTCAACTGTTCTACTCCTGAAAAAAAGCAGCACTTTATTTGGCTCACTAACAGCTGCAGTTCCTTAAAACTAAGGTTTCACAGAGTCACAGAGCTGTAGGGGCTGGAAGGGCCCTCCAGAGCCCATGGGGTCCAACCCCCTGCCAGAGCAGGGTCCCTGGGACAGGGCACACAGGTCAGTGTCCAGATGGGGCTGGAATCTCTCTCTCCAGAGAAGGAGACTCCACACCCCCTGGGCAGCCTGTCCCAGGGCTCCCTCACCCTCACTGGGAAGAAGTTCTTCCCCAGATTGGTGGGGAACTCCCTGGGCTCCAACTTGAGCCCATCGCCCCTTGTCCTGTCCCCACAGACACCCTACAACGTGAAACAGGCATCAGAGCCCCCAGTGAGGATTTAAAAACCTTGAAAGAGGCAGGGGAAATCTACAAACAGCGAGAAAACAACATCAGTGTTTCCTACTGTTGCTCCAAGAGGCTGTAATTACACCCAGAGCCCTTTGTGACAGGCGCTACAGACACATGGTAAAAGAACAGTCGAGTATCAGAGCTCAGGGCCAGAGCACAGAGTACGGACCAGGGCAGCAGGGCCAGAGCAGCTGCCTGGAATAGCCCAGGCAAGGCAACGCCAGGAACGAGACAGGCCTTCAGAAACACCTCTCTTGTCTCTACAGACTATTTACTGCCTCTGCTGCGCTTCTTTACAGGATTAGGAAAACCCTTAAGCTACAAACACCTTCCCGTTACTTTTCACTCCGGGTTCTGCGTGTGCCCCAGACGTGGCCTGATGCGCATCAAGCGCCATCGCTCAGGCTGGCGGGGCCCCGGCTTCGCACGCAGCTCCAGGTCACTCGGGTGGATCACGGGCTGTTGGCAGGGCTCACCCAACAGGCTTTCCTCAAACCAGCACACTGCTTTTCACACGTGGAAGAAGGTTGGGAAGTACGTCCCAAACCTTCTGCCTCAGTATTTTTGGGAAGGAGGAGGCTGGTAGGGTGGTTTCCTGGTTTGGGGGCTTTTGGCTGTTGTAGGGTGGGGGGTTTTTGGTAGAAGTCCCTCTGAGTACTGCCTAAGAACTTAATACCCCCAGATTCCTATCTAACAATCCCTCAACTGGCATGTACAGAGCTATTTCTAGCTACCACTATTCAGTAAGGCTGCTCCCTGAAAGGGGAATCAGGGCTGCGGTGGGAGCAGGACCCGGGGAGCAGGAGTGGGGAGCAGGACCCGGGGAGCAGGACCCGGGGAACCTGCCGCTCTGGGAACTGGCAGCCTGGGGTCTGAGGGTCAGAAGAAACGCAGGAGAACCACCTCAGCACGCAAGCGAAGCCGGCCTGCGCTCCCCAGCTGGAAACACCAGTAACTTCAGGGCTCACAGCACCGGTAAGATCACGACCTGGCGCCTCTCAGGAGCCTGCCCAGAGCCCCTCTTCCATGGGGAAGGAGCCCAACGCTCCACACCTGCCAGAGCGCTCAGGGCGCCGTGCCAGCCGCCCTCCCGCGCACCCACAGCGCTTCCCGGCCCCTCCGGCAAGTGGCTTCGGCCTCCCCACGGCCCCAGCACCCGCGGAACAGCGAGCCAGCCCCGCCGCCCAGCCAGCTCAGCCCAGCTCACAGGCCGGCACCGAGTGGCTTTGGGGAACCAAGTCCCGCAAGAGCCGCTGTGGGCAGCGCCGGACCCCGCCTCGCAGCGGGGCTGTGCACCGCCCCGGGCCGCCCCATCCCCGCCCGCTGGCTCGCAAAGGTGCCGGGCGTGAGGGAAACCCCGCGCCACAGCCCGGCCGGCGGCACCGCGGCCGCCCCTCCCGCCTCTTCCCCGCTCCTCCGTCCCCGGCCCTCAGCCGCCCGCGGGCACCGGCACCGAGCGGGAAGGGCTGAGGGGCCGGGCGCGGCTGCGGCTTCGCCCCGCTCCCTCTCGCCCCGCCTGTGCAGAGGCCGCCAAAATGGCGGGAGGCGGACCCCCGCCCGGGCCGGGGAAAAGCAGAGGGAGGAGGGGGGGGAGATGCCCCTGAACCCCCCGCGAGAGGGTGATTTCTCCTCGGCGGGGGAGCTCAGCTGCTCCGCGGGGCACCGACCGCCCGCGGGACGGGGCCGGGGCCGGGGCCGGGGTCCGGCGCGAGGACTCACCTGAGGCGGCGGCGGCGGCCAGCGCCGCGCTGAGGAGACACAGCGGCGCCCAGGCGCCCATGGCCCCGCCGCGCCGCCCCTCCGGCGGCCGCAGGGGGACAGAGGGAGAGGCGCCGCGCCGGGGGCACCGGGAGGAACGGGGCCGGCCCGCCGCCCGCTCGGCATGTGCCGGGGCAGCACCTCACGCCCGCCCCGCCGCCAAACTTTGCCCGCAGACAAAGCGGCGGCGGTCCCGCAAGAAACGTGCCGCAACCCGCCCTCCCCCGCCCCGCCCGGCCCCGCCTCGGGCGGTGCCGCCCTCCTCCTCCTCCTCCTCCCCCGGCACCTCTCCCGGAGCGCGGGTGTGGAAGACGAGCGCTGGTCCCAGCAGCGCCCGGCCGCGGCCCGGCCCGGGGGTGGGCACGAGGGGAGCCGAGCCCAGCCTCCGCCTCCGCCCCCTTCTCCTCCTCCTCCGCGCCCCGCTGAAGGCGCAGCCCGCGGTGAACCTGCCGCCCGCCGGTGCTGGATGGGGCGGGGGGCTTGTCCTGCCGCGAGGCGAGGCCGCCGCGGTGGCGGCACCGGGAGCGGGGGGAGCTTCACCCCCATCGCAACCCCCTGCGCCCCAGCCCGGGAGATGTCATGAGCTGGAGGGGATGCTGAGCCTCCTCCTTGGGTAGCACTTCTCTTTGCAAGACTAAAAAACCCCAAAACTATCCAAGGAACTCTCTGTTCCAGGAGAGAAGGGGTTTCTTGTGCCACAGGTCCGTGGTGGGAGGTGTCTTCCCCTTTCTTCCCTCGGGTCCCTTTCCCTTGCTCTTCCTGCATTGGGTATGTTTCCTCTGCCAAGGACAGCTCGGACTAGGGAGAACCCACCCAAAAACTACCCCAGCACAGGGGGAGGTCTGGGTTCAGCTCTCCCCATTACTGAGATTTTCCTGCTTCAGGCGCTTCCCAGCTCCTGGGTGGTCGTTAAAAGCTCCTCTGCTGCCTCCAGTGCTGCTCGCTGGCTGGGAGATGCCAGAGCCAACGTCTCTGTGCTTCCCTGGGCCAGAAACGGGGTTACTTCACTGTGTAGGATAGAGGCAACCAGGCACCACTGTGGAAAACAGCTGCTCACCAAATGAAACCTGTCTATGAGCAAAATATTTCTATATTTTTAGAGCTGATTTCAAATCCCCAGCGTCACAGCAGCACCCCAAAGGGCACACAGCAGCACCCCAAAGGGCACACAGCAGCCAGCCAGGTGTGTGAGGCTGACGCCGCAGCCGCCTTCGCCCATCTGCTTTAGACAAAGCCTGCCTGAGTAAACACAACGGCCATTCCTCACCGTACCTCAATCTATTCAATTCTGATTCACTGTCTAATGAACACTACCACGATGAACTCCCAATTTTTTATTCTCCCCCCCAACCCCAGGATTATATGCCATTAAATAATTACTGGGCCATAAATCCAGTGATAAATGGGAGAAGCAGAACGTGCAGCACAGCCCCGATCCAAGACTCAGACAGCGATTTGCCTTCCCGAGTTATTACTCATTGGCTATTAGCAGGAGGTACTTTTAATAAAAATAGGAGCAGAGACACATAACAACTACTCTGTGCACACACTTGCTAAACAAATACTTCAACACAGCCGGAATTATGACAGGAATAAATACATGGGCTCCGACTCCCTCGGCCGTTGTCTTGCCTTTGCCATTCCATGTGATCCCTGAGGGAATCCGTTCCTACCCAAAGCGACTTCAGACCATAACACAAATGTTCTCCAAACACAGAGGAACAGCAAAGCTTGAAGTCAGTTCCTTCTTTATGCTTCTCTAATTCAATACAAAACCAGCATTACCATTTTGGGTCAATTTACAGCAGCGGAAGAAATAACAGAATAAGCTTCAGATTGTCTCATGAAATATGAGATTGTCCTAAGGCTGAGTGAGCTGGGGCTGTTCAGCCTGCAGAGAAGCAGCCTGAGAGGGGATCTGATCCATGGGGATCAATAGCTGAAGGGTGGGACCCAGGGGGACATGGGCAGCCTCTGCTCAGTGTCTGTGGGGACAGGACAAGGGGTGATGGGCTCAAGTTGGAGCACAGGGAGTTCCCCACCAATCTGGGGAAGAACTTCTTCCCAGTGAGGGTGAGGGAGCCCTGGGACAGGCTGCCCAGGGGGTGTGGAGTCTCCTTCTCTGGAGAGATTCCAGCCCCGTCTGGACATCGCCCTGTGTGCCCTGTCCTAGGGACCCTGCTCTGGCAGGGGGTTGGACCCCATGGGCTCTGGGGGTCCCTTCTGACCCCTATAGCTCCGTGGTTCTACGACTGAAAGCTCAAAGGGTGCATCTTGCAAAGCAGAGATCCAACTGTCAACTGCAGCCATGTGCCCTGGAACCCGTGGCCACAAAAAGTCACCGAGGCTGTAGGAACAAACCATCTTAACCATCCTGTTATGCCATCTCTAGGCAGAGGTTGATCATCCAGGCAAGTAAGGATGCGCTCCTCATATTGGCATAGTAGTCATGGGTTTGTGCGAGTCGAGCTCGTGATGTGTGTTATGTTCACTGAAAGCTGGGCATGTGCTGGCACAGATTTACACCAGGTAGCTGAAGAAACCTGTTCCTGAAAAGCATCTGTCCCAGTCCAGCTCTGCTGGCTGATGTCTCTTCTCAGGACCTTCTCAATTCCTTGCACTTCAGCCCCTGTGGCCCGTGCTCAGCCACCTGTGGGTTAAGCCTTCCAAGGAAGACAGCGACCTTCCCAGAGGACCTTCCCAGGTAGAAGTGGGCTCAGCTGTAGTCCTGCACTTGTACCAAGCCAGCTGCTCTCTGGGACAATTAATAAACCCTGGCAAGTAGACAGTTATGAAGTAACTTACCTGATTCCCAGTCTCCACTCAGTGAGGTATCACCACACAAAGCAGCTAATAACACAGAGCAGTCAATGCCTGCTAACATGTGTTTTCTTACTTCCCCATCTATCTGGGTGACTAGGTGCACTTCATTTAGCACCCAAAGGAGTAGGAAAGATTAACAGAAACTCTGCCAAAATGGGTGCCTCTCACCCTACAGGATTGCAAGAACAAATTCAGGACAAATAACCTATTTATAAACTCCTCCAGCTAATCAGAAACCACTAAAGCATTACAAGCCCGTGCTTGGCAATGAGTACACGAGTATTCATTTCTAGAAGGCAGCACTGCCACTTTAGTTATGCTCAG
The DNA here is from genome assembly GCF_964237585.1 of Gallinula chloropus. Taxonomy (NCBI): domain Eukaryota; kingdom Metazoa; phylum Chordata; class Aves; order Gruiformes; family Rallidae; genus Gallinula; species Gallinula chloropus. The sequence continues at coordinate 91,417,000 of NC_140088.1, read as the reverse complement.
TGTAACAATTAGACGTGTGTCTGAGGCACATGGGCACAAACACCACGTATCCAACAATTCCCACTCTGCAGGTTTGGGGAGTAAGCTTATTAAAGGGGAATAATCTCATGTTCTCTTCCTCCCTTTCATCTCTTCTGCGTGTCGGTTAAACATTTCAAGATAAAAAATAAGAATCACAATATACTCAACAGCTTCTATGATGGCATTTGGGTATTACCCAGACCAGGGGCATATTTACTTCATTAATTAATAGCTTTCTAATAGGCATGCAACAGCAGCAGCACTGCACCCAAACAAATCCAGCTGAAAAGGTTCTAAGTACATGAGCTACCTTTCCCCCCCCCTTGCCTGGTTCTGACTGCTCAGGATTTCAAAGGACAGATTTCTGCAGGAACACGTGTTATTCCCCACGTTCACCTTTCAAAAGTACACTCAGCAGCCTGGGAGCTTGGGATTTAAGTTCACCCATCTATTCACGCTTAAGCATGGCTTCTTTCAAAAGCCACCCATCTTCAGCAAGGCAGGGGTCTACTTTTTCCCACAAAAATGTCCTCAAAAAAGCCAAGGAAAACACAATAAATACAGGAGACCAAGAAACTCAGGCATATGGCATCTTCAGCCTTGCGTTTCTGCACCAACAGGTAACTTACCTTCACAGTGCTCCTTGCGGGTCGCAAACAGCGCGGAACTGTTACTGTATCTCATAATATCCCTTGGGCATGTAAATCCTTGGTATAACAGCCCTTCTATATGTAATTCATTCCTTGCTATAACAGCCTTGGTGTATGTAATTCCTTAGGAATAAAAGCACTCTTTGCCATCCTGGTAAAACTGGTCGTAATCAAACAAGCCTTTAAGTGCAGGCTGATTAAGCTGCCACCCCAGTCTATGTTGGCACAGACTAGACTAGCCAGGACACAACTGTCAGGTATCACTACAAGCAAATTACTCACAGCACAGGATGGAGGAGAAAAAACCCTGTTTCCTCTTGATTACCTATGCTCAGCTTTCTTCTGAAACTTGCCTGGTGCTCCAGACCAGAAATTAACAGACATCAGTGTCAGGGTGCTGAAGCAGCCTAACTCTGCACCTCGAGCTTCTGCAGAACAGAGGAAGGAGAAAAGAGACATCAGCAGCTCTAAAGATACTCACAACTGTCTGCCATTGCCAGCCCCCTCCTCACCAATTCCTGTTGTTGCCAGATGTGGACCAAACATGATATTTAGGGCTGTTAACATCAATCAACACATTGGACAGTATTTTTGCCAGTCACATAGAATCACAGGATGCTTTGGGCTGGAAGGAACCTCAAAGCCCATCTAGTTCCAGCCCCTGCCATGGGCAGGGACACCCTCACCAGCCCAGGGTGCCCAAAGCCCCATCCAACCCGGCCTTGAGCCCTGCCAGGGATCCAGGGGCTCCCACAGCCTCTCTGGGCACCCTGTGCCAGGGCCTCCCCACCCTCAGAGGGAAGAATTCCTTCCTAACGTCTAACCCAACCCTGCCCTCTGCCAGCTTGAAGCCATTGCCCCTGTCCTGCCCCTGCACTCTCTGGTGACAGCCCCTCTCCCACTCCCCACAGGGCCCCACTTGTTGCTTTGAAAAGCAACATTCCATCTCCTTTTTTTCCATGAGGCACTAACCAAGATGCTGTGATGGCATCGCCCTGTCTACACGTGACCTCCAAGTCAGTGTAAAGCCTCTCTTACCCCAGAGGGAATTTCCTGATTCAGCTGCACAATCAGAACCCACGGTGGCAGCACCCAACAGTGACCCATCCAACACCCTGACAGCAGCCACATGCCTCAGGCAGGAGATACAAGAGGCCCCACGCAGACACGGATGGGGAACCTCTTTGGAAAGGGAGGTTTGCCTCCAGAGACAGGAATGACTGAAAGCCCCAAAGGCAAAGCACCCTTCTGGATGTGGCCAAAGGCAAAGCACCCTTCCGGATGTGGCCAAAGGCAAAGCACCCTTCCGGATGTGGTCAGCCCTTCTGTAAATAGCCACAACCTTTTCGGAACCATCCATACAGCAACGGGGTACAGAAACAAGCCCAAGTGAGAGCCGTCTCCTAACAGCGCTCCAGAAGGGAACGAGAATGCCACCTGCTGGAACCAGCGCTGGGGAAACACTCACTCGATACAAAGCAAGAACAGCCCGAGCTGATCATCTGTTTTTCAACAGCCAGTTAAAAGACGCATGGCAACTTCTGCTGGTCTCCAGTTTATGTTTAAGAACCACACTGGAGGAAAACCAAGTAGGCAAAGCTCCTGGCTGTGTGTATCAGGGTGTCACACTCTGAGGAGAAGGGGAGGAGACCTCGTGATAACGCTCCTTGGGACAGTGGTGATAGGGTCTCGCACACAAGAGTGATAAGGAGAGACTGAGGGAGCTGGGACTGCTCAGTCTGGAGGAGGGGAGGCTCAGGGGAGACCTCCTTGCTCTCTCCAGCTCCCTGAGAGGAGGCTGTGGGGAGCTGGGGCTCAGCCCCTTCTCACAGATACCCAGTGACAGGACAGAGGGAATGGCTGTGAGCTGTGCCAGGGGAGGGTCAGGTCAGGAATGAGGAGACATTTCTTCTCCCAAAGAGCAGTTGGGCATTGGAAGGGGTTGCCCAGGGAGGTGGGGGAGTCACCGTCCCTCGGGGTGTTCAAGGAGAGGTTGGAGGAGGGACTTGGGGACGTGGGTTAGTGAGGCATATGGGTGGCAGGGGGGCGGTTGGACAGGAGGATCTTGGGTCTTTTCCACCCTTCCCAATTCAGTGATTCCAAGAAAGCACAACTGAAGCTGCCAGTAGGGTTGGTGTTCCAGTTCTCACCTGTTTAACCCACACCAGCCAGTCCCAAAGAAGGAAACACTAACCATGCCAAGAAGGGAACTGTAGCCAAGCTGAGCCTTCTGATGTGTGTAAGAGCTCAAAGCCCAACAGGAGTACAAGGCATTTCCTGGCAATAGTGCACTGTGCTATTGCTGAGAGAGTCTGCTGTTTCAGTTAGAGGTTGTTTTCCAGATTTTCTACCGAATCTAAGAGGCATACAGCTACTAAGAGTCAGAGCAACAAAGTTAAGCAGGTGTTCTTTTAAGGGTAGTGGACACCAAGCACAGGCTGGACTCTCTGAGGGGCATCGTCTCACCTGTTCAGATCATTGCACTGGGAAGGTAGGGCACGTAAGGCTCCACCTACAGAACACACCCCATTTCCCCTCAGAAATCACCTCACCAGTGACAGTCTGTCACACAGACTGACCGGCACTCAGGGGCTCCAAGGCATGGAGCAGATATCCTTACACCCCTCCAGCAGCTGAAATGGGAAGTGAGGTACCAGGAGCACCATGCAGACGTTCCTCCCACCAACCCCCAAGCAACACCACCTCTGACTCGGCAGCAGAGCAGAATGGCAAATAAAAACTAGCTTCCTTCCTCAGGGAGTGAAACAGCAGCTTTTCCACAAGTAACTGTGTTAGTTGCTCTGAGGGAAGCCAAGGCAAGGGAACAAAAGCATCAACGCTCTGCCACTTCAACAGTGAAAAGCCCAGCACTAGGCGTACAGCATGTGCTGGCCTTTCGGCTGCAACGGTGGCAATCAGAGGGCAGAACTGTACTCAAGGAAGAACTATTACTACATGCACAGGAGAAACCCAAAGGAACCACCACTCAAACTAGGGAGCTGTTGGCTCCCAACAAGGGGAATTGTAAGTGCTTACAGTTCTGCCAACAGGCTCCTCTTTGTGACAGTGTTTCCTGTTACACAGACTTCACCAGCGAAATCCAGGTTAGATTTATTTCCATAAGGTATGATTTCAATTACACCATTTGCTTTTCAAGCATCATCATCATATCTACCAAAAAAACCCAAACCCATCAGGTACTAACAGATTCTTGGGCACGTTTTTCTTCATCATCTGCATTTTTTTCTTCATCCTCTGCATTTTTTTCTTCATCATCTGCATTTTTTATTTCTTCTGCTTCCTCCACCTGAGGCAGAAGTCCATCAAGCTTCAACAGCAAGCCTTCACTGGTTGAAGATCTAATAACCAACCTCTTCACAATAGGACCTAGAAAGCAAAGACCACCACCGATTCAGTCACTTTACTACTTCACACAGAGAGTTCACCATCTGCCTTGGCCAACAGGGTTCAAAACACAGGTCACACTCCAGTGCCATAGAAGTTACTAACTTGCTACCTTAGACCTTTGGGGCCCCCGAGCCTTAGAACATACAAGTGAAGCTACACACACTCCTCCAAAAACTGAAATACAGCTGAACTCACTTTGGGAAATGGTCCTTATTGAAAAGCTTCCAGTATTCCTACTAGGGGCACCAAAAGAACCATTCCTAATTCAGGATCCTACCAGGAAATGCTGAGGGAACCTGCTAACAACAAGCACTACAGAAATAGTCTGATTTCTTTATGGAAAAATAAATAGATCTGAGAATCTTTGCCTGCTGGTATTTTTAGTCTTGCATTAGATGGAGTGACCTGAAGAGGAAAGCCACTGTAGTGGTAACTACATAACTGCAAGAAGACGTGCTGTCACATGCAGAAGAACTTCTTCCCAGTCAGGGAGCCCTGGGACAGGCTGCCCAGGGGGTGTGGAGTCTCCTTCTCTGGAGAGATTCCAGCCCCGTCTGGACACCGACCTGTGGCCTGTCCTAGGGACCCTGCTTGGGCAGGGGGTTGGACCCCATGGGCTCTGGGGGGCCCTTCCAACCCCTACAGCTCTGTGAGTCTGTGATATGGAAAGTATGAAAGGAACTGAGGAACAGGTATCTGTAACTAGCTGGTCTGACTGGCTGATAGTTACCTATTCCTATTTTGAGTCAAAGGAGCCCTTATACTTTTGACTTGGGACAAAACACTTCACAGGGCATGTGTACTTGGCTTTTGACAGCCTATTCTCTGTCTGATGGTGGTTACTGTTAACAGCATCGCTGGAAGAGACACAAGATGATTCTTTTTGTGGATGTTAAGCTGATGTAAACATCATAAGTTTTCTTAGCTTTAACTAGACTATTCTTCCATCGTGCTCTGCTCCTAATCCACTCCAGCTAAGCAGATGACACTTGTTCAGTGTTTACTTTGTTGTGACAAAGAGCAGATTGCACATTAGCTGTTCCTGTTCTTTGCTCAGCATGACCAGCAGAGCCCACAGGCACAACATGTACAATTCACACCTTTACTCCTTTGTAACCTGTTCCTTTCACTAAGGAATGAAACCAGCAACAACAAGACCAAACAGTTTTAACCCTTGGAACAGCAGAAATTTTAAAAGTATTTTGATAATATAAAAGCAAGTGGCAGTATTGCTGCCAACAGGGCAGCTGACATGGAATCACAGAATCGCCTGGGCTGGAAGAGACCCTTTAGATCATCAGTCCAACCACAGGCTGACCCTGCCCAGCCCACCTCTAGATCCTGTCCTTCAGCACTGCATCCACACGGCTTTGGAACCCCTCCAGGGATGGTGACTGCACCACCTCCCTGGGCAGCCTGTGCCAGGGCCTGACAGCCCTTTCAGGGCAGAAATTCTTCCCGATATCCGACCTGAATCTCCCCTGGGGCAATTTGCAGCCATTCCCTCTCCTCCTTTTGTCACCCAAGAGAAGAGACCGACCCCGACATCACTACAGCCACCTTGCAGGTAGTTGCAGAGTGATGAGGTCTCCCCTCAGCCGCCTTTTCTCAAGGCTAAAGAGCCCCAGCTCCTCAGCGATTCCTCACAGGACCTGTGCTCCAGACCAGCTTCATCGCCCTCCTCTGGACATGCTCCAGCTGAGATGCTGGATGCAGATCCTACTCATACCCTCACAGGCTGCCAAGTTCTTGATTTTACAGAGCTGCCCAACAGCACCCTCCTCCTGTCCCAAGACCAACAAAACAGAGAGGACATTTAATGGAAACCTGGTAAAAAGTGCTCATTTCTTAATTTTGTTTGCTGTAACTTCAGCTACCACATCAGAACGGCTACTTACCGTAAGTCAGTGGCTTGAAGGTGCACATATCATTGATAACTGCTTTTAGATTGGCAATTATCTGCTCAGCAGGCATATCCAGCTGAAAAAGGATAAAGCAAGGTTAGTCACAGTGCTACTCAAGCCTAGATTAACCAGCGTGAGCACGCTCGCTGTGCATTTATCCTAAGTTTGGGTAGATGGTATTTTTCTGTGTTCCCTGTAAAGGAGTTACAAATCCCATTAACAGCATTACCTGAAAGACTCAGAGAAAAAAGTTATTTTATAATCTATTAATGGAGTTTCTACATTTTACATAAAGTACATGGAAGCACTGAGCGCTAAACATATATACCAGTTCCAGCTCTACCCTTTTTGAACACCCTGGTTCCCATTTTATTAATATCCCACTAATCTGTCAGCACACCCATTACACCCCAGTCAAATTACTGTTATATCCAACTACTCTCCTCCCAGATCTGGTCCATTAATACCTGTTTATGCCCTTCTGGCAGACGTACAATCCAAGTGTGGTTCCTCTGCTACGCAGGCAGAACACATTTGTCTTTATTATCGTTACACCAATTGCAGAGCACTTAATCATTCGTAAATTAACAGATGTAAAAACCTGCTTGTTACTGCTAAGCCTTCCACTTGGCTGAGAGACTCACCACGCTGTACTGAACTCAAAGTAAAGGCAAGCCTGGAACCACTGAAATGAAGTAATTCACTGCTAATAAAAGGAGCTAGAAACTACACCTCATGGTAAGGTTTCAATGACATCTGTCTCCAAACCTCACGCTCAGTTCAGGTCTCAGAACGAACCTGCAATTGTACAATTTCAGGGAGCTATTGGCACAAAGTCTAAGGCACAGAATTTGCAAGCTACTCCAAGCAAGTTACAACCTCTTACAAGGATTCACAAGTACAACAAAACAGGAGACGAGACCCATTTCAGAACGTGAGGACATCAGGACTACCACCATGCAGTTCCAACACAACACACCCGGAGTGAACGGCAGTCACGTGGGGCAGAAATACTTGGTAGAAGATGAGAAATTATCAATACTCTGAGAAAACAAGATCACTGCCAGCTGTTTACCTCCATGCTTTAAGAATCAGAAGGCAGGAAAATAAAGCCAGGTACCAGCCAGTAAAACCCACAGGAGACATGGCAAAGCTCCAGAAGCGGCATGGAACATGTGTACCATGGGGGGTAAAGTAGGATATGCAGAGGAAGGAACCCAGCACTTCAGTCAGTCAAATTCAAGAGTGCAAACATGCTTCCTCCAGAACAGCAAAGCCCTGCAGATGCAAAGTCTCTTGAGAACGAAGCTAAGGTCTACACTACAACAGAAAACAAACCCCAAAACCTGTTCCTGGGTGCAGGTGAGAGGTGGGATTGAGACATGGATGGTTACTAAGCGCCAATGGTCTGAGAATGAGCAAATAAGAGACTTACACAAGGAAAAAGGAGGACTGCAAAAATGGACAGAATCAAAATCGAGATAATAGAAATTTCTATCAAGAAAGCTTTGTCTATCAATTCCTTCAGCTCGTAGCCTGTTTAAAATGGATTCACTACCTAAAAACACCAAACAAAACACCAACAGAAAAACCCCAACCCCAAAGCTGACAGCTCTTAAGTTCAGCCATGCATTGACTAACCCATACACACACACACCCACTGCAAGCTGCAAGTGACTTTGCCACTGGACAAATCCAAAGAGTGACTTCTGCTACATGCTACACAAAGGACAAAAGCCATGCTGATGCAAGCTAACCAAGAACCACACTTCAGCTGCTCATGCAGTGCTTTGGCCCTGCTCCTCTAAACACATCCCTTCCCAAAAACTAAATCCTTCTGAACAAACCTTGAAGTCTCACCTCCTGAACACCTTATTCTTTTCCACGGAGAGCCGTGTGAAGGCAGGAAGATGCACCAGGAATTCCCTCCTGCTGTCACATGCAGCACACCCTGTCTGCAGTCAAGGCTCATGTCAAAACCAGCACCGCCCTCTGCAGACAGCCCGGTTCTGAAGGAGCTCTCCCAAGCGTCCTCACTATCTCTGTGTCCTAAAAGAACATGTCATATGCTCAGTTTCACAACTCGAGATCTACTAATTAAACTTAACTGCTGCCAACTTCTAAGCTTTTCCAGCTTTTCCAAGCCATCCCAGTGACTACTAAGGAAACACCACCGAGGCTGCTGGTTTACGTGGCTGTGCAGCACTACACCGAGCCACTGGCTGTACCTGAACTAACAGGCAACATGAGGGGGCAGCAGTGCTGCAGGGAACAAAACCCAGCCTGGCAAACTCCCAGAAACATCTATTCCGCTTGGAATACAGCAACGGATCTTCACGCTTCTTTGTAATTCGTACATTATTATTATTATTTTCTCCCTGACAAGATTTAAATCAAAAAAGCCCTTCGTTTAGGTGTGAGCTGATAGCACCTGAACACTCACGGCGTGCTCAGCCTCCCATGGCCTCCCTGATTTCCCTCCAGCACCACCATGCGGACAGGAAAACTAGGCCAGCTGAAGGGCGGGAGCTACTGAGGGTGGAGACACTTCACAGAACCCACAACCACCGAGCTGCTCCTCCGCGCACAACCCGACGCACAGGAGCCTGCCAGAGGACATCACCCTGTGCGTGCAGCGAGGGAGCACCTCTGCCTCGGACTGGCCATTACCTTCATGCACTCCACCTGCCAGGAAGCCCTCACCAAGAGGAAGAGTTCATTAGAAGGAACTACCAGCTACCGGCAGAGTGCCACCTCTGGCTGCAGCACATCCTCTGAAGTGCTGTGAAACCGCGGGGCTGAGCAGCCTGCACACACAAACTGCAGCGACTGAAGGTGTTGCTGACACCGCCTGACTCCAGTGCCAGGCCATGGTTTTAACTTCAGAAGCTCCAGCCACAGCTGCAGGACACCAGGCTAAGCTGAACCAAGTGCAACTGCACTGACTACTGCTGAGCCAGCAAAGCTCTTCGTTCACCTTTAATACAAATACAATTTTCCTTCTTTACTAGACAAACAACTTGAGAGCAAGTTTAATTGGCAAGTATTTTTTAGGCTGATTCACAGTATAAAACGACTGAAGTTTAAGCAGTCCAAAGCAAAAACTAAAGAATACAGTCCAACACTTAAACTGATGTATGTATTTCAGCTGTTCCCCACAGTCCACTGGACTTACTAACAGCTAGAGACACACCTTGGCTGTATCAAAGTGTAATGTACAATGCTCTTTAGCAAAATAATCCCAAGAACCTCCATTCTGGCCACAGAGGAGCGAGCCCTTGCAATCTGCACACACAAGCCAAAGCAGCTAGCCAGAATCAATAAAGCTCCTTATCACCAACACCGCCAGACAAAGCTCCAGGGGTAGGTATCTCCTACACTCCCCTCCTGTGCCACTAGTGCAGGGAAACAAACTCAGGCAGGACTACGTGTAGACCAAAGACAAAACAGAGTGATAACAAAAGCACAGTTTGGAGCAGGAAAAATAATAGTCATGTTAAAAAAAATAATTAAGGCAAGCATTAAAGGTTTTAAAAAAGAAAGAAGATACTCTTGTATAAGCCAATGTCTTATAGGATGGCAAAGCACAGCTTAATTTTTTCTTTTGAGGTGCAATGCAAATAGTTCTGGCTTCTTGCTCCAGTCCAGAACTAGAGCTAACACACTTAAGTGACTCTTTAACCAGTTAATTAAAGTTAACAGGTTTTGATCCACCTGTGCATATTGACCATGGACTTAAACCCCATAGTTTATTTACTTTAAAGAAAAGAAAAATCAAAAAAGCTTTATTTTACTCAAAGAAGCATGCCAGGAAAGGCAAGAGGAAAGTAAAGCCTATGTCGAGATGTCAACTCACAAGGAGATTACTAGAAATACCATCTTTTTCATCCTATTTTGTTGATCTTTAAGATTCCTCACCAATATAGTGTCAAATACAGATCCCATCATGGACATCCCTGCATTTTTTTAGCATCAGGTATGCCTTACTCTTGGTTTTAGTGGAACTAAATTTTCCTGTCATCACCATTAACAACATACAGGGCTCACTCCCATCAGCTGAAGATGTCACACAACAAAGAGCAAGAGTTCCTTTCAGTTCACAGGTCAGTTAAGGAACATGATTAAAGATCTTGGGAAATCACAGATTAAAAACATGTTTTTCACTCTCTTTTGATACCAACTCCAGCTCTGCTCAGCGGGAAAAAGCCACAAACAACTTAAGAACTCTATATACAACTTACTCTTGCTATTCTTGTCTTGATTACACACTCATCTTCTACCGAGTACTCAAGACCTTCTCTGAAGTGTTGCACCATTTTGGAAATATCATGGCCCAGGGATTCTAATTTAAAAAGAAAAAAAGGCAAAATATTAGTCTGGGTAATGGTTATTACTGTGGCCAAGTGTAGTGTTAGAAAACAGAACGGGATCTTGCAATCAAGGCAGTTAAACACCAGTGAAAAACACAGTTTCATGGACAAGACAATGGTGTCCTCACAGAGTGTAAAAATCACTGCTGTCTTCCCTTCCTCCTCATTAATCAGCAGACATAAGCAGGTACTACAGTGGGAAAGGTAACAAAAGCTTCACTTCAAATAGAGACAGTGTTTATGTATATGTAAAACACAGCTTTATTACCTGATATAATTAAAGCAGCTTGAAAGGCCAAGGCCTAATGAGTTAGGTTTATAACAAGCTCCAAGTCTTCCTTGAAAACAAAGTCTTCAAGAGCGTAATAGCAGAGTGGTTACACACAACCTGGGCCACGCTGACACAACCCAGCCACTGCCACAAGCCCAGGCTGCTGTTCCCTATCTGCAAACACTCACTCGTCGCTCAACTGCGTTAAATGAGAGTGTTACTTCTCCCACACAGCTTTTGATGGCTCCAGGAAAAGTCAGCCCTGGGTGAGCTACAAAGCAACTGAGCTATTAATAGCGTAATACAGCTCTCATTTGTCTCAAAAAGCAGCTGGGGTACTCTTTGTTGCAATGCTTTGGACAGGTTAATGGGTTTGTCTTCGATGTTTAGGAGCCTAAAAGCACTGTAGGCAGCTTGTGGAACATTAGGACAGCTGGGGCAGGGAAGGAAGAGATCTGTTTCAAGACCCAGAGCTTCACACAGCCCACACAGACTCCCTGCTTGAGTAACTGGCCTCCCTTCTTTCATTGGCATCTGAGATAGACTTCTGGCACATAGCTAAGACAAACTAAGCCAGGAAGGGAGAACACAAGTCTTGAGAGACTGAGGTTTGCTGCTGTAAAAACCCAGCCTGAAGGCAAAACGTCTTCAGCACTGTGAAAGAGGGGCAGGTAAGGCAGCAGGCTGTACTAAGGGAAAGCACAATCAACTCCCTTGTTGAGTAGCAAGTCAATGTAATGAGTGCATTTTTTTCAAGTTCTTTCCATTTTCCTGGGTAACCTGGCAGAACTATTATGGTTCATCAGCACTAACAAGCACAGGGACAACTGGCAGGCAAACTTACTGTGATTCTAATCCCACATTTGCCTTTTGTAGGAGAAAAACACTTCCAGAGTTAAGTCTTGTTCAGTACTCAAGATTTGTAAGAAAGAATTGCTTCTTACTTCTTTTTGTGCTTGGGTATTTCCGCTTTAGTTTGTTCCTCAGTGGTATTAGCTTAGGTATTATTGCAGGAACAGCTACATAGAAGTCTGCTTGGATTTCATCCTCCAAAATCTGCAATAAAAACGTTTTAATACATTTGGTAATACAATAAATAACCTCAGCACACAAGCTGACCCACAAGCACCTCTGAGCACAGAAACCCACCTCTCACTCTTTACACTGGCTGCTAACTTCAAGCTGGAGTTTACTGGACACGAGGCTTTTCGCTCCCTCCACCTCAGTCACTGTTTAAGTTAGGATATCTACATAAATAATTAAAAAATAAATACCCATTTGACTAATTCGACTCCTCCCACAACAGCAGCTCCACTCTCTCGAGCTATTTCAGCTTCTTGTTCATTCTGTTGAGAGAAAAAAATAAGAATTTAGTACCATCTGTGCTACCAATCAGTCTCTGCCAGCAGCACCGAATGGATGGTGTATCTGTGTATTAACCTACAGGCTAACATGAATCATTTAAGGCAATTTGAGATCACAGGTATCTACAGCTGGTAATTTAATATAGAGCACTCCAGGTCCCAAGAAGCAGCAGTCAAGTCTTTAGTCGACTTCTACTGGAAAACAGCCCATCCCATTTGCTGAGCAGCATTACCAAAAGCCTTTTCACTCCTCTCTCCATCCCCTGGAAACTACAACGAACCATCCACTGGATGGAGCACACGTCTTGCTCTAAGCTTGAAGTGTTGATAGATAAAGCTGCTGAAGACAAATCCTAGACAGACTTAAGAGTTGTACAAAGCATTTGCAGTCTCCTCAGTAAAAGGTGTGGAACAGGTGGTGGTGTAAGAACATGCTAGACACACAGCGTGCACAAAGCCAGTCATTCAGGCTACCCACCTCTGTGAAAACCAAGACCTTGTTTGTTTCCTCTGTAAAGCGATGTGGTAGAAGAACGGTGCTTGCAAATGGTTCCACTTTTTTCTGAAAAGAAAGAAAAATATTGAAACAAAAACGTGAAATCAGGACTTAAGAGTAAGTTCTGTTCTGTTGCTTGGAGCTGGCCCCCTAAGGAGTAGCCTTGCCCACAATTTCCATGCACTGAGGTCGTAACAAACAAGCACAATGCACAAACTCTGACTGCTTCCTCATGCCCAGGACACACTCACACCTAAAATTAAAAGACATGAATTAACGATGCTGCAGTTTGCCCACGAGAAAGGGGCTGGGCTCAGCAACTGCAGGATTGCTGCCACGCTCTGGCACAGTCAGCAACAGACTGAGGTGCTGCCGCTCATCTGAGCAGCCAGTGCACAACATCAGCACGGAGCGTGTCTGTCACCAAGCCTGGAGACTGCCCCCAGGCTCTGAAAGCAGGGGCAAGAGCTCTGCATGTCTTTAAGCAGGAACTTACTGTCTAGCTCTAAGGGACCCCTGATATGCTAAAGGGATATCGAGTTACACATGTGAAGAAACCAACTCTCAATTGGCCTGTTATCTACTTATGGGGGCTTTAAGGAAAAGACTAAACTAGGGTAGACACCTTTAAACCCAAAGGCTGTAGGCAAACAAGCAACAGCTCACTTCCAAAAGTGAGCCAAACCAAGGTGAAAGACAGAGGCAGGAAGAAGCTCGTCTCTAACACTTCTGCCTGTAACCATGAGTCCAGAACGAAACATGCAGTTTTGGTAACACATCTTTAAGTGGGAAGCCAGGCCAGAGGTGAAGCTGAGTTTGAACAGCTCTGTCCAGGTATGAATTTCATGTCACCTAACAGCCTGTTTTCAGAATCCTTGATGGAGCTACCTTCACCTCAGGACTCTGAGGGATGTTTAATAATCACACATGTCTAAAAGCCAAAGCCACCCAGAAAAGCACACGTTATTCTGATGGTCAGAGGAGCTGCAAGAGGCAGCTGAGAAGGCTGAGAGCAGCACCTGCTCCGCAGTCAACACGTGCTTTTACCCTGGTGAAAACAAAAGGAGGATCAAAACATGTACAGGCTCCCAACCCACCTTCTTCTCTAGAGCCATATCCAGGAACACGTTGATATAGACATACTGCTTGGGGTAGGTGAAGTCCAGCTGCTGGAATTTCTTCAGCATACCCACAGCCTCTTCCACGTTGTAGACTGGCCGCTCGTAAAGCCACGTCAGGTACACATCATCCACCGGCTTGCTCAGCAGCGGCCGCCTCCTGGGCGCTTGTTTCTTCTTTGTTTCTTCTTTCTTGGTCTTTTGTGAACCTTTTTTTGCAGTTCTAAGACCAAAAAAAAGAAAAAAGGCCTCTAAATTGTTAGATCAGCTGATGTTCAGCACATATTCCAGGAGAAAGATATGGATACTGTCATCTGTCAGTTATTAAGTAACGATTAGTTAACGAGGAAGGTTCTATGCCTAAAGATGAACAGCATCACTTAAACTCATCCCAACTGCACTGTCTCAGATGGCCAAGGCAGAAATCAAACACTCAGAAGGCAAAAGCTCTGAAGGCAATTAAGGTCCTCAAACAACATAAACGCTTTTGTGAAGTGTGGAATCAAGTTAATCACCTCCTCCTGTATCAAAGCACAATCAGTTTAATGTAACAGACCACCTTCTTGCCTTCATATGGGCTGGCAGTGGGTAACATGCCAGAGTTGCTTCTAAATCAAGCCAATCCCACACACCTTCCTGGTTATCAGGGCACATATCTGCATGGTTTTCCTTCTAGGGGAACAGGGCAATCCCACCTTTCTAACTGGGTTTACTCTCCCTTCTCTCTATTGTTTAGCACACAGTTAAACACTAGCCACAAAAAGCAACCTGAGGCAAGGAGGGTTTGAAGCCGATTCCATAAGCTCACCTGCTGCCACTGTTCCCCCAGCTGTAGAATCTTAGAACTCTAGAACCTCCTGAGCTGGCAGGGCCCCACCAGGCCATGGAGCCCAACTCCCGGCTCCACACAGCCCAGCCCAGTCAGAGGTGGCACTGAGGGCATCGTCCAGGTGCTTCTTGCCCTCAGCCCAGCTCGGGGCTGGGACCCCTTCCCTGGGGAGCCTGTGCCAGCACCGACCCCCCTCTCAGCACAGAACCTCTTCCTGACACCCAGCCTGACCCTCCCCTGGCAGCTTCACGCTGTTCCCTGGGGTTCTGTCCCTGGTCCCCAAAGAGAGGAGAGAGATCGGCGCTGCCCCTTCGCTCCCCTGGGCTGGCAGCCACAGACCCCATGAGGTCTCCCCTCAGCCTCCTCTTCTCCAGGCTGGACAAACCCGGTTCAACCACTCACTTCTCGGCGTAGTGTCGAGCGGGCGGCACGGCGCTCACCAGCGTGGGGGCGGCGGCGAGGCGCTGATCGATCCCGGGCAAGACCCACCCGCGACGCGGAGCCAAGGCTGCGAGGGAGAGAGCAGACACCGCCTCAGGCAGGCGCCCGGCCTCCCGGCCAGGCCCCCCCGCCCCTCAGGGCCCCCCTCTGCCCCCCACCAGGGAGAACTCAGCGGGGGAAGGCAAAGAACAACCGGCAGGCAAGCCCCGCGCGTCCCCAGCGGGGGCAGGGGAGAGACGGCGAGGGCTCATCACCTCTCCACAGGCAGCGGCCAGCGGGCGCCGCCATCTTGCGGAGCCGCCGCGGCGAGCACGGGCAGCGTTCCCCGGCGGGAAGGTTCCCGCGGCGGCCAGGGAAGAAGGTTCCGGCCGCGCGGGAAGGTTCCGGCAGCGGACAGGCCCGGGTACGTCCGGCAGCGGCCGGAAGCAGCGCGCGGTGTCCCCGTACCGCCGTCCCCCCGCCGCTCCGGGGGTGCCCGGGGCTGAGGGGTCGCCTCTAGCCCGGTGCGACCCGGGCTGTGCCCGCAGCCCCCAAACAGAGCTGGCAGCGGCCGGGCTGGGGGGACACCCCCTGCGCGAACCTCGGCCGTTCCGCGCCCTGCTTTGGGCTTTGCTCACGGCGGGGGTGGGTTGGGGGCTGGTTTTGGGGGCTGGTTTGGGGTGGGTTGGGGGCTGGTTTTGGGGGTGGGTTGGGGGCTGGTTTGGGGGTGGGTTGGGGGGTGGGTTGGGGGCTGGTTTTGGGGGTGGGTTGGGGGCTGGTGTTGGGGCTGGTTTGGGGGGTGGGTTGGGGGGTGGGTTGGGGGTGGTTTGGGCCGTTGGTTGGGGGTTATTTTTTGCTGCGAGCCCCAGGTAATTGAAGAAAGCCCTGGCTGCCCACCCTTTTGCTCCCTGTCACTATGGTTCCCCTGCAGACGGGCTGGGGAAAGGCCGCCTGCTCCACAGGCCCGGGGAGCAGCCTCCCTGTCCCAAGGCTGCTGAACACCCGTTCACTGGGGCCTGTTTGTTCCACACCGACGTGCTCTTGCCAAGAAACACGCTGGCTCCTGCAGCGCTCTCCCCCTCCCCGATGAATCCCAGCCCAAGAATACTCTCTCAAATTCAACCAAGTCCTTCCCACTCCAAAACTGTTGGCTTCCCTGCAAATATTTATAAAATCCCCCCAACTCGCCATGCTGCTGCGTGTTTGTGCGATGATTTGGTGGTGTGGGGCCTGCGTAGGGCCCAGGGGCGGCTCCTGGATGTTTAAATCTCACCTGGCATTCCCCCCCCCCAGCAAGGAATCATCATTTGTAAATCAGACCTAAGTGAATACATACAACAAGCAACCGTGTTCATGTAACAGAGCTGTACCATCAGTGTCCCAGGAAAGGATTGATTCAGGGAGGTGTGAGGGTGACAGGAGGGGGAAAAAACCTTTTTACAAGGGCATGTAATAACAGGATGAGGTGCAATGCCTGTAAATTTAGACTAGATACAAAGAAGAAATTTTATCCTGAGACAGTGGTTGGATCAGTAAACCTTCCAGGCTGCCCAAGCAAGTGGTGGCTGCCCCCTCTGCGGAAGTGTTCGTGACCAGGCTGTATGGGGCCTTGAGCAACCTGGGCTGGTGAGAGCTGTCCCTGCCATGGCAGGGGGTTTGAACAAGGTGATTTCTAAGGTCCCTTCCAAGCCAAAGCATTCTGTGAATCTATTAAAACAGCCCTCCTTGGTTAAAAGGTTTCAGTGAGGACTGAAAGAGTATGAATTTAAAACACAGAGGCAGAGCAGGTTTGGGGAAGGTGTTCTTTTTGGGTGGGCATTAGCCACGTATGTGTCCTACAGCAGTGGCAGATGTAACACAAGACTCACCACGAGACTGCTCTGTCTGGGCTGGTCAGGACCTGCATCTTTTTCAGTCTTCCTCTGTGACTCCCCTTGAGAACCTCTGGCTTGTTAGACAAGGTTGCTGCTTGCGGATCAGGGATTTTGGCCCTGGGAAGGACATACAGGCTCGTGGGGAACACACACCCCAGTTCCCATGACTCAATGGCTCCGAAGCCCACTTCCAATCTAAAGCTCATTTTTCTGATCCACCTTTCCCTTATGGTAGTCCCATGTTGCTCCCCATCGAACACAGGGACAGGCACAGGAAGAGTTTTGGTGTGTGTGAGGGAAGATGGGCTTTAATGCTGGACTGACAGCATTTGGAGGGTGCAGAGAGGTGGGCGATGGTCTCTGCAGCCAGGGGACAGGAGATGGGACAAGGGGCAATGGGCTCAAGCTGCCCCAGGGCAGGGTCAGCTCAGATGGGAGGGAAAAGCTCTTCCCTGGCAGAGTTGTGGGGCTGTGGCACAGGCTGCCCAGGGAGGGGCTGAGTCCCCACCCCTGGGTGTGTTTAACAGAGGGGAGATGAGGTGCTCAGGGAGCTGGGTCAGCACAGGACAGGGACGGTTGGACTCCAGGGGCTTAAAGGGCTTTCCCAACCCTGTCATTTTGTGACATTTACCTGTGTACCCTTGCTTCAGCTGCCCAGCAGCATATCCCCTGTCTCACACACATGGGGGGGGGGGGGCTTTTCCCCGAAAGCTTCCCCAGAAAAGGCGCTGCTGCCTGCGGAGAAACAAGGGTGACCCGGTGAGGAGAGGCTGCAGCTCCAGCCACGCACGGAGCTCTGCCCCGCAGCCCCCCGGCCTCGCCAGGAGCCACCTCCCTCTCCCGCCCTCCCAGCCCCTTACTCACCTCCTCTTCACCGCGACTTGCAGGGCAAGCAGCACCCCTGAGGTCTCCCCCCAACCTGAGCCACGGCCCCTGCGGCCCCGCAGGCCGCCGGCCCTCCGCATGCCGATCGCCTCCGCGGCTGCCGCTCCGCAGAGGGCTCCCGGCAGCCGCCAGCAAAACCATGAGGTAAAAACGGGGCTCCCGGCAGCTGCCACCAAAACCATGAGGTAAAAACGGGGCTCCCGGCAGCCGCCAGCAAAACCGTGAGGTAAAAACGGGGCTCCCGGCAGCTGCCACCAAAATCATGAGGTAAAAACGGGGCTCCCGGCAGCCGCCAACAGTATCATGAGGTAAAACCGGGGCGTCTTCCCGCCCTCGGGCGTTCCGGGCGCCGGCCGGTGTCGGCCCGCGCCGGCGGTGCTCCCCCGGGCCGGTGGTGCCCCGCTCCCCGCCGCGGGCAGGTGCTGCCACCGGCTGCGGGGAGCGACAGGTCCCGGCGTGTGCCAGGCTGCGAGCGCTGACACGGCGCGGCGGGAGCCCGAGGTCCCCCGCGGCGGCCCCGGCACCGCCCGCCTCCCGCCGCCCGCCTCCGCCTCCGCCCTCCGCGCCGCTCGAGCCCCGGCCCGCTCCTCCCCGCCACCGCTGCCGCCGCCGCTGCCGCCGCCGCCCCGGCCCCGCGGCTCCGTCCCCGGCCCGGCACCGCTCCCCGGCGGGCCGCCGCCTGCATGTCGTTGCTGCCCGCCGCCGCCGCCCCGCCGCCCTGCCGCCGCCGGCCCCGCCGCCCCGCCGCGCCGGATGCAGGTGAGTGCCGCGGCCCGGCGGGGCCTGGCGGGGCGGGGGAGAGGGCCCCGCCGCCATGTCGGGCCCCGCCGCCGCCCCGCCAGCACCGGGGCCAGCACCCGGGGCGGCCGCCGCGGCCTGGGCCGCCTCGCCGCCGCCGCTCCGCGCTCTCGCGGAGCCGTGTATGCGCCGGGGGAAGGAGGGCGGGAGGTGGTGGTGGTGGTTGGGGGGTTGCTGCGGGCATATCCCTGGCTGGGGGCGGCCCGGGGAGGCCGGGGGTTGAGGAGGGAGCGGGGGTCCCGGCCCCGGGCCCGGCCGCGGGGGTGATCCTTGGAGCCTGGGCCGCGGTGGCAGCCGCCTCTCGAGCTGCTTTCAGGGATGCCGGGCTCACCCCGTAACCCTGGCTCAGGGCAGCAGCAGTGGGGTGAACTCCGGCCGTGGGGTGAACCCCAGCCGAGGGGCTAAGACAAGCACTTGGCCCCAGTGCTCTGCGGGCCGGCCAGCGTCCCAGGCTGGGACCATGCCCAGGCAGCAGCGTTGGTGAGGGTGTTTTGGGGGGACGGGGGCCTCCCCACACTCTCCCGGTGGTCCAGCGCAGTCCCATGCATGGAAGCCCGTGAGGGAAAACACCGCCTGCAACAAAAGCTGGGCTTCGAGCTCAGGCTGTGGTGCTGGCAGACAAAATATCACACCTCAGCACCGAGTGGTGGTACCAGTTAGGGGTTTGCCTTTTAAACTCCACTGCTCCCGGTAAACACGGCAGGGGCCGTGGTTGCCTTCTGCCGTTTGGTAGCCACACCAATTTTATCTGACCTTCTGAAATCTTAAGACAAGTAGCCTTTATCAGGCTGTTTTTGAAACTCTGAATAGGCTAACTATTTGCTTTGGGGAGTTAGAACTTCTCGTGAGCCGGCCCTGCTGATAAGAATTTTAGATGGCCTTGCTTAAGGGGGGGGGAGGGAGGGGTTATGTGGTGGGGTGTGTTTTACTACAGTTAAATTCCTACCTGTGCCATCCCTGCTCTGTAACGTTCTGCCACCCAGCCAAGCACAAACTCGCTTCCCTGCAGCCTAAAACCAACCTGGAGGGGAAAGCACCTCATCCCGAAGTCGCTGACGGTTATTACACTTCTAGTTTGTGTAGACATGGCTGATAATGAAAGTGGTGATAACGTGTCTATTTTTAGTCTCTGCCATTCTTTTGAGAATGCTTTTCTTTTTCCCTGCTTAAAAAAAAGTACGTTATTTCTAACAACGAAGTCTTCCCTGTGACACAACCCAAGGAATTCCTAGAAGCTGTATCCCAATCCAGAGGGCCAAAAAGCTTCACTGGAGGTGGAGCGTGGCCTTTACAAACAGAGCGCTGCCAGCGATTTTAGTTCTGCCTTCTCGCTATCAAAATAGGAAGCGGTGGTGAAACTCCTACTGCCAGACGCTGCTCTTCTGAAACACAGCCAGCCTTAGGTACAGCCACGTGCTGGCCATACCTCTCAGAAGATAAAGGCAGGCTTTATGCTAGCGGTTTGCTGTGCGCCGCGTGCAAGCGCGGCAGCCTGGCCTGGCCTCCTGCACGGAGCCCTTCTCCTTCCCACAGCCCCATGCTTCGGGCGGCTTTCTTCATAACTCAGCTCAAGCGGGTTGGAGGCACCAAGGCGCTTGCCTGGAGCCTGCTGTTCCTTCACGGAGTCATTTACAGCTTGGGTTTGTAACTCCAGCGCCCACTTCTGACACCTCACCTCTCTGGAATGATGACAAACATCACCCTGCCATTCATCCCAGCAGAACTTAGGTGTAAGTGTCTACTCAGGCATTCAGCCTCCTCACCCCCTGACTTGGAAGATGGCAAAAGTCCTGTTACAGTTCAGCTGTCCGGTGGGAGTTTTGCCATGCTTCACTGTCTGCTAAAAGGATCTCAAACACTTTCAGTTTTGTTCTTTTCTTGCTACTAAAAGTGAGAGGGGTCTACTCAGGGTGCTATGAAGTACAGCACAACGTCATTTATTCTCTCTGAGCTTTCCTTCCTACGGGGCCTCTTCCTACTTGAGTTTGTGTGTTTAACAGAAGAATGAAGTACCAGGTTGATAGGTGTTGCTGCGTTCCCCAGCTAAGTTGAAGTTTCTTCTGCCCTTGGAAGCTGAGATCCTAACGCATCAGCAGCACAGGAATAAGACTACCCATCATCTGACGGCTAGAAAAACTTCACAGATTCATGTCAGTCACTGTTGAGTTTCCCACTGGGTCTACACAGCAAACTTCTGCTGGCACAGCTCTGTCTGAGCGCTGCGATGAAGGGTGACCCATGCCTGACATCGCTGTGCCAGCAGAAGTCCTGGCTGTAGAAGCAGTTATCTGCAAAAGCTCCCTTTTACTGATAGAGCTTGGTTTGGGTTTTTTTTTTAGAGGGTGTTTTTCCCTACCCTGGGGGCAGCAGAGCTGCTGCCAGTAAAGCACCCTAGGGTAATCAGATGTTTGTTTGCCTGGTTTGGAAGGTAAAGCAGGTCAGGGTGTATTTTCTGTGAGTGGCTCTCCTCTTCCCACCCACTGAGCTCGGTCACGTTCACAGTGGCAATTCTCTCATGGAAGTAAGTGAAGTTATGGCTGCTCGCTTTCTTTGCCATCCCGAGGTGCTTATAAACCTTTCATTTCTTGTTTTATTTATTTATCTTTTCCTCCTGTGGCTGTTTTTCATTAACAGTCTTGGTTTGGGGAAGAGCGAGGCAGGCTTCTGACCAAGTTTGCCCAACACAGTAATACTTCGCTGTCACACCAGTCAGACAAGACACAAGCCACAAAGTGATCTCAAGATGTGTGTGGACTCTGGTAGCACAATGAAAAAGCACCATTAGAGAAAAATTAATTAGTTTCCACACTGGGGTAAGTCTTTGCTTAATTTAAATCTGAAACACTGAGGAGAAAAAACGTTACCTTTAGCTAAGCTGAACTCTTGTTCAGAGTCAGTATGCACAAAAGGGAGGTGCATTTCTTTTTCTTATTAAAACCTTTCCAACACCATTCCAGGTTTCAGTTAGAAAGCTGTGTGTCAGTAACATGCATCATCATAGAGCAAACTTCCTTTAAATTGTGGGAAAAATACAACATGCTGCTTAGGTCAGCTTTAACCTGCTGGACACTTAGGGTTACTTGGGTTTAAAAGGGGATATAGATACAAATAAATGTATTTATCTCACTGGTTTATTGGAAAGAGCTTTTGGGATGCCAAAAGGGCACTCGGGGCCCTGGATATAACCTGATCTGAATACTGAGAGAGCAAATACAACGGCAGAGCTTACTTGTTTGGGAGAGCAGGATGGCATTGGAGAAAGCTTCAAAAAATAAGTTAAAATATGTCTTAGGCATATTTAGATTCAGGAGGATTTGCTGTGGGATTTACTGCTTTAGAGCATTAAATGCTAAGCCTCTTGTAATATTTTCCCCCCCAAATTCTGTGGTTCTCTTGATGACAGCCTGGAGTCAAGGCTTGAGTGCTTGTTACTTGCTCTGTTCGGTTTAACAAAGCGCTCCTCCTGCCTGGAGCAGATTCACTAGTGCCATGAAGGTACAGATAGCTCTGTGTTTGGCTGCATCCCTCCTGCTGCTCTGGCAGCAAGCTGCCTTTAAATGCTGTGCTTACCTTGCTCAGGATGCCCAGCTGTCAGCTCTTCCATCGCCCTGAGGCTTCATCCAAGGGGTTAACACACACATCAGAAGCATGCAAGGGAGTGGGTTTGATGGTGCAGCCGTCCCAGCTGAGCTGACTGAGCTGTGCTAGTGTCTGCTCCCAGTCCTGCTGCCCTGTAAAGATTTAAAAACCAAGCCAGTAACACCAGAGAGCGTCTTAGGACATGTCTTTATCAGTGTCTTTAACTGGTGATAACGTTTCTGGAATTCCCTCTCTCCCCTTCCCCATCTTAAAAAGGCTTGTGCATCTCCAGTCTGTCTCAGCAAGCTTTACACATGTACCTTCTCCCCTAAGACTGCCCCACAGAAAAGGATCAAACTACTCAGATGGGACAAAGCAAACTCTGAAGTATCCCACAGGAGGTGGCAAAACCACTTTATATACCCGGGATCGACCAGATCCATTTGTACCTCTTTCCAGAGTGCCTGGGACTAGATCTCAGAGCAGGACACAGAGAGGACATGTGAAGTGCTTGGCTGAACGTGCTGACCAGCCAGCTTTGGAGCTTGGTGAACTCAGAGACGGGCTGTGCCACAGCTGCCTGCAGTGGCAAGGCACTGGCTGTGACTTGCTTTCTGTTATTTGGGACAACCCCCCCTGCTCGGAGCTCTAAACAATCAGGGGGGAACAAACCCCACCAAAAAAACCCCAACCCCAAACTGAAATTACTCCAAATGAAAAGAGAGCAGCACCAGAGGAAACTCTCACCAGAACAGTTGCTTTGGAATCCTGTTTGGAAGAAGAACTTTGACACGTCTCCCTACAGAAGATGAGCTTACCAGCATTCAGACACTGCCAGAAAGCTTTCCCTCCAGGCTCCGAGGTGGGCACCAGAAGTACAAGTAAAAGGAGAGAGAAATGCCTTATATGATGTTCTACAAGAAACAAATCTCTGCCCTTTCAAGAGGAGATGTTAAACCAGCACTGATAAAAGTGCTCCAAGGTGGAGTAAAAGCATCTACCAACAATTTCAGCTACAACTCACGTGCAGTCAGCAGACAGAGGGATTCTTTTTTTAAGCTTTTAAGTCAGCCAGCACCCAGGGCCAAGGAACAGAGCACCATTTATCCACGGCATGCTGTGCACAGGAGTAACTTAACCAGTGCTTGTAACCTGCATGTGTACACAAGGAGCAGATAAGGCTGTGTGTGTTCACCCTTACTTTGGCATTTCCTGATGTAAATGATTAATGGTGCTTTATGATTGCCCAGCATCGTAGCTGTTTGTGCTCAGCGTTCAGCTAAATGCTTTATTGTCTTTTGCTTGCTGCTCTCCTCTAAGCAGCTTTATGTTTTCTCAGAGAAAGGTGTATAAAATGAGATTACAAGGGCTGCAGGACTCTATCTGCAGATTTCCTAGGATACCAAGTCTGTGGGATAAGTACATATTTTAAAGGAAGTTAATGCTGCCCACAGGCAGATATCACAGGCTTACACCACAGTCCTGGTCACAGGGGTGTTCAGCCCATCTGTGCTAGCAGCAGAGAAATGAAACCCTTCTCCTCTTTCATCAGAGCTGAACAGGTTGAGGAAAGTGAAACTTCCACACGGAGCACAACAGTGAGAGTAGGGCCAGGAGAGGAAGAGGAGGGGTTCTCACTGCCGAAAGCGAGCTGGGGCTTGTGCCACACTGGTGGGTGGGAGAGTCCCAGGATCAGACCAGCAGCGCTGCTGACAGGCTCCCGGTCAGGCAGGTCCCGTTGAGGGAAGAGTCTGGGAATAAAGATGACAACTCTCAGGAGGGGGCATATGAGTTCACAGGTGACAGCTCTTCAGAAGGGGTTTTAGTTTTGGGTTCCTCCCCACACCACGTGCAGCTTGAGGATCGGTAAATCTGTGACTATTTACAGACACAACTGACTAATCCTTTGGAGCACCCTGCCATCATCCCTGCTGATGTCAGTCAGGATTACTCCTTACCCTAAACCAAGCCTAAAGGAAAAACTATCATCCCCTCAGGGAGGAGCAGCTGGAAACTAACAGAGGCAGCTCTCCTGTGTTGGAAAAAGGGGGAACAAAAACCAGAGCTGCCTATCAAGGGTCCTTTATCCTGGTCACCAATCCTCCCAGAAGTACTACTGCAAGTCAGCAGCATTCCAGTCTCCTACCTGCAGCCACCTGAAAGTTAAAACCCCCAAACAATTACACTATCTTAAATGGTTTTTAAAGGCCAAAAATATCTATGGGCTGAGGCAGCTCTGCAGGGTGCAGGAGAGAGGAACATTTAGCCTTGTGTTGCTGCAGAGGGAGGTTTTGCTGGCTGCCTTTGGGGCTGGCAGGGAGAAGGAAGGTCTCAGGAAAAGTGAGGGGAAAAGGGAATTGCTTCCTGCTTCACAACACAGGCGCCAAGGCTCACAGCTACAGACAGGGGACATGCAGCCATCACCTCATGGGGTACTGCTATTGAACAGGGAACTTTCCCCACATAACACACACAAAACGATTTGCTTTTCTTCTTAAAACATTTTGGCAACTCTATAAACCTGTCTTACTAACAGAGCTTTGGGAAGAGGAGGTTGTGATGGGCTGCTAAGCACAGCTGTGTGCCTGCTGAGGTGTATGCCTTTGGGGGGAAACAAGAAACCCAGAAAAAAGCCTGTTTAGTTTTTGTTTCCTTGAGTCCCTGTTACCAGCTGAAACAACCACTTTCAGCAGCTTCCACCTCTGAGTAAGCTACTGGAACCTCCCACCAGGAGCAAAGTGTACCCCCTTCTTTCTCCTCTTTGCTTTGGGGCCAGGGTCTGTCCAACCTAGTTTTAGTTCAGCAGATTTCCATGAGCCCAGCAGTATCTTATATAAAACCTGTCTGCTTTTGGTCAAGCTGCTGGCCAGAGTCAGGCTTGGCAGATAGTGCTCAGCTTGTGCTGACCCTTTAGGGCAGCTGAAGGAACTGATTGCCTAGTTTCCCCCTGCTTTTCAGGAATGCTTCCATCTGAACATCTTTGTGCCTCCTAATCACAAATTGGTTTTCCTTGCTTTCTTTTCTCCCCTCCCTTCCTAAGAAATCAATCTAAATGCTTTCTCTGAAGGTTCTGGCTTGACTTCAGGTACATAGAGAAAGCACCATGTTGAGGAAGACTTCCTTCTGCAGATTTGAGTGGGGTTTTCTCCCCCACCACGTGATGCTTGCAAGAAAACAGAAGGGGGATAGCAGAAAACATACTTTGTGTGCTTTGTTGTGGTTTATAAACAGTGGAGTGGAAAGGTCTTTGCATTTTCTTAGACTCCTGGAACTCGCAGCTCCTGGCAGGAAAAGGCCAGGTGGGGCACTGCTGAATGTAGTCCCAGAAAGATGGCTGTGGTTCATCCATACCTTAAAATTCAGGTTGCATTTATTCTCTTGTGTGAGTTTACAACTGGCCCTGGAAGTGGGAGAGAGCTGGCACAGGATAAATTACCCACCCAGCAGAAATTTCCACTTGTGAACGCCTTTCCTCTGATCCCTTTTTGTTTTGGAAAGTTAAGAAAGCAAAAGGAAGAAGGGGGGCAGACAAGTGCTCACACACTGGAACGTAGGCACAAGTGCCAGGAGGAGTTTGGACTGTCAGGTACCTCTTGACCTGTATTTTTCCCTCCAGCCAGCTGACTTACCAGTGGTAGTGGTTCACTCTCTAGGTGTGTTTTTATATGCATGAAGTGACCCTCTTTCTTCTCCTCCTTACTCTGGAGTGCAGGATTTGCAGGAGTGGAGTTCATCAGGTACAGGAGGAATATTTTGAGTGGGTGGATCACACATATTAACTATTTTGAGACCTGTGGAGAGAAGAGGTTAGGGGTTTTTTACAGCACTAATATCTGAGAAGTGTCAGGGGTTACAAGGTCACACAGCCTTTCTGCAGGCGTAGGTAGCAAAGCCTGGGTGAGGCTGCGACTTCAGGATATCCCCTTCATTGTCTGATGTATGTTTTGGTGGACATTGAGCAGTCCTGTGATGACCTGCAAGCTGGTTTCCTGCCTGCTGCAGTAACCCCTGGGTGCTGCCAGACAGAGCTCCCCAGGCACGCAGAGGTGGTGCCGCTGGACCTTGAAGTGGTGGCCCTTTGCTCCCTGGCAGCTGCAGGGATGGACAAAACAACCCTGGCCCTGAGAGATGAGTGTAACCCAGAAGCACGTTGTGCTTGGGGAATGAGGGGTTATAAAACCTCGGGCTGTCAGCAGCACCACAGCATTCCTGAGTCCACACCTGCCGCTTCCGCACGCCCGCGCTGTCTGCGCTCGCTCCCAGCGTGCCTGCTGCCCACTTGGGAGGACAGGGCCTCAGAGTGTATCGCTCCTCTTTAACTTCTTTCAGAGATCAGTACCTGCTTCACAGGTTTATACAGTACTTAGCACTGAGTGCACAGCCCCCTAGCACCTCAGCACCTTCAAAGCCAGCATCAGGGCTGCAGCTCTTCCCATGGAGCCCAATGACCTGCGTCACTCCAAGTCCACAGCAAAGGACCATCACCCAAACTCAGTGTGCCAGGGAGGTGGGGGCAAGCACAAACTTCAGGGAGCTTCTGGACTGGTTTCTGTGCTGGCACGCTAAGGAATGGCAGAAAACTCACCTGTTTGAATAAACATCAGCAAGAATTGCCAAAGGTATTCCCTGGTTAGGTAACACACACACTTGAGATGGAATCCCTTCTGGTGCCTGAACAGAGGGACTCCACCCAAGGTCAAATGATTTTCTGCCAGGAGCAATCACAGTTGGTATCAGTCCTGAGCTGTGCCCCTTGCCAACTAACACATACATCAGGGTTTGTCTGTATGGCCCACTTCCCTCTGATAAATGAAGTATTACCCTGATCCTTCTGGGCAGCAGAATTTGGGTTTAGAGAGCAGGATGCCTCCTGCACAGGGCAGCGTATTGATCCACTGGAGATCACAGCTCACCTGTGGCTTGTGGCAGGCAGGTTTCACAGATGCTTGTAGATCAGCCTCCAGGTAATCTCACTCTGCTGTTAGAGGTGAGTTTCCTGGTCCCTTTGGAGGTTGTCTTGGCATGCTGCTGCTGTAGTTCCTCATTTTCCACCTTGCTGGAACATAGCTAGGAGAGTGCAAGCTTTAAACTCAGTGCTGACGAGTAGCAGAGTCTAGTAATTGGAAGAGTAAGAATCACATAAAGGCACACAGGAAACACTGGGATAATCATGATACAGAACCAGCTGAACTATCCTTCAAAATTCAAATAACATGCTTTTCTCAGGCTGTCAGCAAAGCTTTTCCACTCTGCTGATTAAAGCAGTAAAGTACATTTAAGCATATCCTACCGAGAAAAGGGGTTTAGGTCTATAAACTGCTTTATTTGAGAGATCCCTTTAGTTTCTCCTCTCCTGAGCATCCTAGAGCAGCATCCAGGGGCCTGTTGAAACTGGGCTGTAGTGCAAAAAGGCCAATTTATCACACCAACTGTTTTGCAATCGCTTCCACTACTGGTGTGTCCTTTTTCCTCCTTTCTTTTAAACTCTTGAGCTTTGACTCAGCCAAATCTACCTGCAGTTGAAGAGGGCAGGCCTTTAAAGCTATCTGAGGTGAGTTTCCCGGGGCAGGTTTCCCTGTTGTTAGTGATTGGTGCACAGAACAGATCGTGAGCGATAAGCTGGCCGTTCTCTCTCCATCACGCAGAGAGAGTAGCTGAAGTGCTGCTGGGCTTTGCTTATTTTGCTGAAGTGCTGGCAGCCTGCTGCTTGAAGGCCAAGACACCTTTGTAGCTGCAGAACTCATTTGTTCTTTCCTCCTAGCACAAACTTCCCTTGGAAGGAGGAAGGGTTACGATTGGGGCTGTGTTCAGAGAAAGGCAGAAAGCTTGCTGGGGATCCCTTCCCAGGCGCTGCTGTGGTCCCTACGAGCTCACAACTCTGGGGCAGTTTTGCCCAGAAACAAACAGGTCGATGGCTTGACTCTCTCCAATTATCGATCCAGAGGAGTGGCAGGAGACAAGGGGTTGCCTGGGGGCAACCCAAACAGGGTCTTGAGCATTTCTCAGCCAGCAGCTGAAGGAGCTGAGCTGTGGGATGGTGCTTGTCAGAACTACTCTTCCCCCAGAGGCTCAGAGGGATGCTCAGCACCACTGCACTCCGAGCTCACTCAGTCCCCGGTGCTGAGAGGTTTCAGTGTCCCCAGCCCTGTCGCTGCCAGGCCAGCGCCAGCCAAAGCTGCTGCCTCAGGCTGGAGCCCCACACGGCTGCTGCTCCCCCTGCCCGGGGCAGCGCTGTGCCTTGATGCCTGCTACTGACCCAGCACTGGCTGCTCCCTTCCCCAGGCTCGTAATCCTTTAAGCCACTGCATCCTGTATCTCATTACCAGAGCGGCGCTCCCCGGGGGATGGGGCAGCGCTGCAAACGGGTCATTTCTTTGAACTGGTGTAAAGAAATGTACTATTTAAACCATCCCGGGGGGGCTCCCGATTAGGTTTATTTACAGGCTGGCTGGTGGGACTCTTCTTGCCCTATAATAGACCCCTTGTATGCATTTCTGCTAAACTTTGCTTTTGAGGAGCTCCCTACTCCCTGCTTGCCTGTAAAGTAGCCCCTGAGAGCTCCTTTGGAAGAAGCACAAAAGGCATCTGCAGACAAAGGCAGGTCTTACTCTAGGACTTGAGGATTCTGGAATGTCTGCATCATGTACACAAGGAGAGGTAACAGGCAGTTGCAAACAGAGCAGCCTCTGTTCTTTCAGGGCAAGGGCTGACATGCTAACTGAATACAGAAATTAAAAATAACTACATAA
Source organism: Gallinula chloropus (assembly GCF_964237585.1). Classification (NCBI taxonomy): domain Eukaryota; kingdom Metazoa; phylum Chordata; class Aves; order Gruiformes; family Rallidae; genus Gallinula; species Gallinula chloropus. The sequence goes on along the minus strand of NC_140088.1, from coordinate 91,388,264 downwards.
TGCTACATATTCCTTGTAAATAGTTCAGTAAGTGGGGGTGTGACATAGAGGAAGAGGAAGGGTGGAAACCTGGATAGTCTTGTGTTACCTGTGGTTTAAGACAAGACTCTGTGCTTCATTTAGAGGAGATGAGGGAACAGGGGAAATAGCTAGTGGGTGTATGTCAGTAGGACAATTAGCATTTCCATCAGGCAAGTGCCAGTTGGCTCTAGAACTAATTGAATACAGCTCATTCCCTCCCTTCCCACTCCTCCCCTTGGCTTTTGCTGCCTTTTTTTTCCCCCCTCCAGGGTTGGCTTCTGTGACTTCTCTGTGCCTCTCTGGGCTTTCCCTGCCTGTGTTGAAGTGATAACACAAAGCCCCCTGAGATCCCACCACCACTGGACTTACTATGAGCTGTGAGATCCCAGTTGCTTCTTGAGTTCCACCACTCCCACCCAACTTGGATGTGCTCGCACTTGAGCTGCAAAGGTGGGCAGAGGAGGGGAGAAGGCTGGCAGGATGTGGCTGCCACCCGTCCCCACAGCCAGCTGTGCAGCTGGGTGTGCTTACCTTGCAGGGGCTCAGCAGCAGGCCAGCAGAGCCAGCACCATAACCAGAGGGCCAGGCATAGGCAGCTCCTTACTGGAGAGGAGTGAAGCTGGGTAGTGACTGTGTCCCTTTGTACAACAGCCTCTAGCAGATAGATCCCTACAAACTGCTGCACCTCTCACACCATGAAGAGCTCACTAGTAAGCAGAGATGTTCTGTGAAACTGTACATGTGAACCTTAAATAGCTTCCTCTTGCTGAGCCCAGTCAGAGTACCACATGGAATGAAAACCAGAGCAAGGTTTGGACAAACTCCATCCTATTGTTGCAGTGCTAATTGTTGACATGCCCTTTTCACCACACTTCTGGGGTCTCTGGTTTGAGTGGGTGAGTGCTAATCCAGAATCTTGCACACAAGTTCTTGCAGGGTTGATGCCACTCTGGTAAGAACAGCAACACTTCCCAAATTGTCAACCAGATTTATCAAGCAGTAGTACTCTCTTCCTGACCCTGAAATTACTCCATGAAGATGCCTCATGCCTGTGCAACCTTGTTCCTAACCTGATGGATGGCTGTGAGTTTCCCTTGGCTGTGGCAAAGGCAAAATTGCCATAGAAAGAGTTTCTTCCCTTCTGCTTCTCAGAACCAACGTGCATCCTGACCAGCAAAGGCTTAGAGGAACAGCTCCTCATCCTCTCAGCATCTGTATGGAGATCCCACCACTTGGGTCTTCCCACTTCTGCTTCTTTCCACATCAGCTGCAACATAAAGCTCCAGTCCTTGAAGGAGATCCACCTTGTGCCAGGTACAAGGCAGGCCTGTGAGAGTTACTTCTGCAGCTTATTTTGCTGCAGTGGCTTCTACATGTAATCATAGAATCCCAGCCTGGTCTGGGTTGGAAGGGACCCCAAGGGTCCCAGAGCTCCAGCCCCCTGCCACAGGCAGGGACACCAACCTCCAGGCCTGGAGCTACACAAGGTTGCCCAGGGCCCCAGCCAACCTGGCCTTGAACACCCCCAGGGATGGGGCACCCACCCCCTCTCTGGGCAGCCCCTTCCAGCCCCTCACCACTCTCTCTGGAAAGAGCTTCCCCCCAGTCTCTCCTCTCCCCCTTCCCTCCTCCAGCTTCACTCCAGCCCCTTGTCCTGCCTGTCTCTGCCCTTTAACAAGCCCATTCCCCTCCTGTTCCTGGGGTCCCTTCAGGGACGGGGAGGCTGCAGTGAGGTCCCCCCACAGCCTTCTCTTCTCCAGGCTGACCCAGCCCAGCTCCCCCAGCCTCTCTCCACAGGGGAGCTGCTCCAGCCCTCTGATCATACAGAGAAGAGATGGAAGTTCTGTTAAAACCTTCAGCATGCAGTCTGTGTGAGAACTCCCTGGAAGCTCCAGGTGGAGCACTGCACCTCAGCCTAACAGAGATGCCCTCTAAAGCCAGTTTGGTGTTAGAGGCACGATGGCTGTGGTTCAACCCCTGTATTACCCTGCTGTATTCTCACATGCATTGGCAGCTCAGAGTGCCAGCTGATGTAACTCCAAACAGCGTTACAGAAGGCAGGGCTGAGACCTCTTCCCCACTTGGAGCCAGGTTATTTTATTGAAAAAAAGAGGAAGCTGAGCTAAGGTCCTGTCTCCAGGTTACTATAGAGGCAGAGTTACTGTTGCTACAGGCTTGAAAGGAGATACAAGTAAATGACCTTTAATGCTCTACCTTTCCAGAGTTCTCCTACCTGTGTGGGCTTGGACTCAGTTTCTACTGAAGAAGAGATGGCTAGTGAGTAGACATCAATAGACCCAGGCAGCAGTCAGCTCACCTGCTTGTGAGAAACAGTGTTTTCCAGGTGGATGATGTGGATATAGATACATCTTCTCACAGATTTATAAAAGACAAAACTCAGTTGTACCTTGGACTTCACCAGGTGTTCCTAGCTCGTGGTGCTAAGCTTGGCATTTTAATTAAACATGGAATGGTTTCAGTTGGAAAAGGCCTCCAAGATCAAGTCCAACCTCTATCCAGCCCCACTAGGTCCAACACCAGACCAAAAATTGTTACTCCTGAGACTTAATATGCACTTCAAATTCCATCTTTGGCTGTACAGTTTGTTCCCACTTACTGGTTCTGTGCCCTCCTGCTGGCAGGATGCTTACCTGTATCCCAGCATCTCTGTGCTTGGGTTATCCTCTCTGCACAGGTGGTTTGAAATCTCAGTACTGGGAAATGACACCAACAAAACAAGCCTGCATGAGGCCTTTGCTGTTGTTTCACTGGTAATCTCTAGTCCCAGTCAGGTTCCTGGGAGTAGGAGACTGAGAAGAGACTGTGCCTTTGCTGGCAGCCCAGGCTGCTGGGTGATCTCAGGGCTGGGATGGTGTGTGCAGGAGCAGCTGAACGTGTTCCTGCAGGAAAGCACAAGAAAGAAAATTCAGGTCCAAGCCAGAGCCTGTCCAACTCCCCTCTGCATATTTTGTTGCTGGTGTATGTACACACTAGATACTACACACTAAGTAGCTCACCTTAAGCTAACACATATTTATGTATCCCAATTTTAACAGTTTTGTTTTAAATCCCTTTAATTGCTTTATCTTCTTCATCCTCACCCTCCCCCCAAAGTACTCTAAGTCTGGTTTTGTACTGGCACCACCTGTAAATCCCCCTCTCCTTCAGGAGGCTGAAACTCAGGGAGACTTTTGTCACACCCCCTGCAGCACCAGAGCACACCTACTGCACACCAGCAGCCTTTCTCCCCTCCCTTTGCCACTCTCCAGTCCTGTTTACAAAATAGAGATAAAAATGGATCCATGTTCCAGCCAGTCTGGCTTCCCAACCTTAAGCAACACGTGCCAGTGTGTGTACACACACACACACACACACACACACACACACACACACACACACAGACAGACAGACAGACTCCAGCCTGTCAGGCAGCAGCACCTCCCATCCCCGCGAGGGATCACCATCTGGGAGCAGAGGCCAGTGAGCTGTGACTGCCAGGGGAAGGGGGAGTGATGCAGGGTGCTCTGCTGGATGCTTTTCAAAATGCTTTGCCAGTTTGACTCATCTGTGTACAGAGACTGAAAAGACACGGGGGAAGAAAGAAAATCACAAAGGATGTCACTCCACTGGAGGGGAGGCTTTTGAGTGGTGCCAGCACCTCCCCAGACACAGGGCTGAAAGGGGATGAAGCTGCAGCTCTTCTCAATTTGCTTCCTCGTTGGAGTCAGACAATTAATTTATGCATTGAGGTACTAAAGAACTTAAATGGAACAATACATTAGAGCTGCTGTAATTTAAATGCATCCTCTGAGCTCTCTGGGGAAGGGGCTGGACATTGCTTTGCAGCAGTGCATAGCACTGAAGGACTTTGACCTGCCTGGCTTCAAAGCCCTCCTGCAACTCAAATGCCAGATAACCTGGCCAGCTCTGAGCAGGCTTTCTTTCCCTCTGAACAGGCTTTCTTTCCCTCTGAACATACCTTATCCTGCTGCTTGCTGGGGGACGTTTGCCCTCAGAAGAGGGGATCTGCCTTGGTTAGAAAGGACAGCGATGCAGCTCATCTCTCCCAGCAGCCCTGAAGGTAGCTGCTTTGGTGTGTTGTGTAAGGGCAGAGATTGTCTCTGCATGCAGCTGCTCTTGATTTCCCCACCCATAAAAAACACCCAGACCAAAACACTATGAGTAAGAAGCTTCTTAGTCCCTAGCATCACATCCTTTTTTGCCTCTTGTTTTGCTGATGCACATTGCAGGGCTGTCTCCAGCTTCTCCCTAAGGAAGAACCCCACACTTTGTGTTTCACACCACATCCCCACCTCCTGTTCTCCACACCTGCAGAACCCAGGAAGGCCTCTGACAGTTAAACACAGAAGAGCAGTGCTCCTCTCTGTTATTACCTCTTTGAAACTCCAAGTGTGCAGAAGCTCCTGTTGCTTGTTGCCCCAGAAAAGCACCTTCAGATTAAGAGCCTGGGGCACAGCCCAGCAACTCAAACCAGCCTTCTTTGTGCTCTTCACACCTTCAGCACTGCTGCATTAACCCTTTTGGGTTTGGCTTTGATAGACAGCACACCCCACACACAGAAAGCCAGCAAATACAGCAGCCTGTAAACCCCAACCTGGACAAAAACAACCACAACCCCCTTCCTGCAAGGCTCCCAAACCACACAACCTCCTGAGCCCCTTTTATGTACAGCTGAGCTAGAGCTGCTTGAGTTCACCTGGGGCCATGGCGAGGGCTGCAGCTGAGCAGCCCTGCTAGCCCAGTCATCTCCAGGCTTTTGGGGATGGGCTCACAGCCCCAGAGCACGTAAGCAGGATGTTGTCAGAACCCCCAGCATGCAGTTTGCTCAGAGCTTCAGTAGTGTTCCTACTCACACACAGGTGCTCTCACTTTCGGGCTTTCTGTAAGTTACACAGTACCAGGGTCATGCTATTCCAGTCCCCAGGGTCAGATTTGCAGGGAGAAGGGGGTTTAGTAGCTTCAACATAGCTGCTACTTCCAAAGACAAGTCTTTAGAAGAAAAGCCAGCCAGAATTCCTGGGGTGTTCTTCTGGAAGGCCAAGGAGCTGAGTGCACATCCCCTGCCCATGTCACACCCGTGTCAGCTGAGCCCTGCGGGGCCGGCTCTGCCGCGGCTCCAGCTGACCTAGATCAGAGCTGCGCCACGGCCACGGCCCTGGCTGAGCCCTGTCCCTTGGGGCAGCACGAGCACGGGCCCCATTTGGGGCTGAACTGATCTGGGGAGCTCTGCAGCTCCCCAGACACTGAGCAAAAATAGGCTGGGAGTTCTGGATGCTGGTTTAGTTCCAGGGTAAGCAGAGGGAGTGGTGGGGGCGACAGGGGTTGGGAACCCAGGCAGAATGACATTGTGCTGGAAAAAAATACATCTGGTGGCTTTCAAGTCTTGCTCAATGCTGCTGTTATGCAGAAGAAATTTAAAAAAGTGTGCTTGATTGGGGTTTGTTTTGCCTCCTCTGCAACTGTGGAAGTGGCACTGGTGCTCGTTTGACTCACCACCCTTTCAAAATAGTGTCCAAGTGACTAATAGCTGGAAAAATGCGTGTGGACTGCGTGCAGCACAGGCTCCTCCAGTGCAGGGCCCTGCCTGCCACACACAGCAGTGTGGGAAGTGGCAGAGCACTCCTCAGAACCAGCAGGGCTCGGACGTGGTTTGACTGGGTTCCCTGCCAGGAGGCAGCTTTGTGATGGTGTCACCTGGGCAGTGGTCACCTCTTGGCCTGCGGGCAGGTATGATGAGTATGGGGTGACTGGGGTGGGCTGACCACCACAGTTCTAAAGGCTTCATCACCAGCCTTGAGCTGTTTGTCTGACTTCTCCCCTCATCACGAGGAGCAAAGCTGCTGGGGTCTGGAAGTGAGAAGCCCCCATTAAATCTCAGGATTTAAATCTCAGGCATTAAATCTCAGGAATCAGTCACACAGTTGCAAAAGCCCTTTAAGATCATGTAGTCCAACTGTCCCTGTCCTGTGCTGACCCAGATCCCTGAGCACCTCATCTCCCCTCTGTTAAACACACCCAGGGGTGGGGACTCAGCCCCTCCCTGGGCAGCCTGTGCCACAGCCCCACAACTCTGCCAGGGAAGAGCTTTTCCCTCCCATCTGAGCTGACCCTGCCCTGGGGCAGCTTGAGTCCATTGCCCCTTGTCCCATCTCCTGTCCCCTGGCTGAAGAGACCATCGCCCACCTCTCTGCACCCTCCTGGCAGGGCAGGGGAGGTGGGGAGGTGGTCTCTTCTCAGCCTCCTCTTCTCCAGGCTGAATCCCCCAGCTCCCTCAGCTGCTCCTCAGAGGATTTGCCATCCTCTGGTTTCCAGTGAGGGTGCTCAGCAGCTGGAGAAGACCGTAGCTGCTTCAAGACTTGGAACTGACGTGCGTGTGCACCGCAAGGACCTCTGGCTGGACTAAGCCTTCCCGAGCTGTTAGCCACCTGTGTCTGGCCTGCCAGGGTTTAATACAAAGTGCTGTAGTGTTTACAACGTCTGGGACTGTGTTCTTTGCAGCTGCCAGGGACTGCAGGCTCCCCCAGGGCCTGGGTCTTGGTGCCCCCAGTCTCAGCAGTGATTCATGGCTCTGCTGGGTGTCTCTGGTTGGTTCCAGGGGTCCAGCAAAATCCAGGAATGTGGATTAGTCTCATACACGTCTGAGAGGAAGGATCCCCAGGAGAAAAGGGAGGTGGTCCAGGGAGGGGATTGTCCTGATGATAGAAGGATTTGGGATCTAATCCCATGTCCTTAAGTAATCTGCTTCATTCATGGCCCCAACTGAATGGCTGCAGCTGAGCAGCGTGAGTGCAGAATCCTCTTACCCTGCAGCTTTCCTCACCCTGTGACTTCACCTGGAAATAGACCTTGGCTGTAATTAGATATGGGGCTCGTGTCTGCTCTGCACTTGCACCAGGGAGCCCTAATGCAGCATCAGTAGCATTTCCTTGAGTGTTTGGTGGGGAAAGAAGCACCAGAGGTGTGACAGGGACCCTTCGCAGGAGGCAGCCCTGACAGCTGCTCCCCTGTGATGCTGGAACCCTGCCTTGGCTGTTGGCATCAGCTGGGGAAATAATGGGGTGCTTGAAGATCATAAAGAATCATAGAATAGTCTGGGTTGGAAGGGACCCCAAGGGTCCCAGAGCTCCAACCCCCTGCCACAGGCAGGGACACCAACCTCCAGGCCTGGAGCTACACAAGGCTGCCCAGGGCCCCAGCCAACCTGGGATGTGAGGTTGGTTTTGTTGGGGTAGCTGGGGGAAAAAATAGCTGAACTAGTTTCCTCAAACTCTCTGTGGCTTTCTGTCCTGTCAGGTCAGCAGACCCAGTGGGTGATAGTTAAAAGCTTCACACCCTTTGCTGCAGCCAGTTGTATGAGGGGAAACAATGCACCCCATGGGCCAGCTGCTTTGTGTGTGTGTGAAATCGAGGGTTGTGTGTACTGTGTGTTGTGGGGAAAGGCCAGTGAGCAGCACAGTCAGGTAACCTTACGTTTTCATCAATCACAGAATCATGGAGGGTGGAAAAGGCCTCCAAGCTCATCTAGTCCAACTGTCCCCCTGCCACCCATATGCCTCACTAACCCATGTCCCCAGGTCCCTCATCCAGCCTCTCCTTGAACACCCTGAGGGACGGTGACTCCCCCACCTCCCTGGGCAACCCCTTCCAATGCCCAACCGCTCTTTGGGAGAAGAAATGTCTCCTCATTCCTGTCCTGACCCTCCCCTGGCACAGCTCACAGCCATTCCCTCTGTCCTGTCACTGGGTATCTGTGAGAAGGGGCTGAGCCCCAGCTCCCCACAGCCTCCTCCCAGGGAGCTGGAGAGAGCAAGGAGGTCTCCCCTGAGCCTCCCCTCCTCCAGACTGAGCAGTCCCAGCTCCCTCAGTCTCTCCCATCACCCTTGTGTGCCAGACCCTTCCCCAGCCTGGTTGCCCTTCTCTGGACACACTCCAGGGCCTCAGTGTCTGTCTTGCAGCCAGGGGCCCAAACTGAACCCAGTATTTGAGGTGGGGCCTCACCAGAGCTGAGCACAGGGGGATGGTCACCCCCTGGTCCTGCTGGCCACACTGTTCCTGACACAGGCCAGGATGCTGTTGGCCTTCTCAGCCACCTGGGCACACTGCTGGCTCGTGTTCAGGGGGGTGTCACCCAACACCCCCAGGTCCTTGTCCTCTGTAAAAGGAGTCCTACCTCCTGCCTCTAAGAGCCTCTAGAAGACCAAAAGAACCTTGGAGCCCTTGGGTGGGCATCAGCACGGTATTTATCATCCATCACCTGCAGGGCCTGTGTGTGTGCGGAGGGTCACTGGGAGAGGTTGTCTGGGAATGAAGAGATGGTGTCAGTGGCAGGTGGTAACGGCTGTGATGGTCTCTCAGACTAACAGGGATGCCAAAGGAAAAATATGATCCTCCAGATCCCCGCAGGATTTACACCATCATGTCAGCAGAAGAGGTAGCCAACGGGAAGAAGTCGCACTGGGCCGAGTTGGAGATCTCGGGTGAGTTGGTTGGGTTTTGAGAGGTGCTGGTGCCCCACGCTGGGAGTCCCACAGCCCAGCACCCCCAGAGCTGCTGTGTGGTGGCTGAGGAGCTCTGGCTTGTCTCTTGCAGGCAGAGTGCGGAGCTTGAGCACGTCGCTGTGGTCGCTGACGCACCTGACGGCTCTGCACCTCAATGACAACAACCTCACTCGCATTCCGCCTGACATTGCCAAGCTCCACAACCTGCTTTACCTGGATCTGTCATCCAACAAACTCCGAAGTTTACCAGCAGAATTGGGAAACATGGTGTCTCTCAGGTGAGAGGGGTTATTCCCATTAGCCTCCCGTGACTGTGCTCCAGGATCAGGACCGATCCTTCCATTCTCCTTCCTGTCCTTGTGTGACACATAAATCTGAGCATTTGGGATTGGTGCAGAGCTTTGGTCCCAGTAAGGACTTTTGGGTTCATCCCCTGATCCCTGCAGACACCTGTCTGTAAGCTGTGTAGTCTTCTGCTCTGAAACATTCTCTGGGACTTGGTGCTTGCCTGCTGCTTCAGGTCCCCCTGATTTAATGTTGGGTTTTGGGGGTTTTGTGGCTTTTCTTTCCCCAATGAAAGCATTTTGGTGGTGCTTTGAAGTGGGGAGATTGGCATATCTTTCCCTAATACAAAAAAATTCAGGGTGCAAAGTCTTATCTTTGAAGATGAGTGGTGTGTAGTGCTGCAAAGGTTCCTTCTGAAGTGATACTCACCAGAAGTGTTTCTGCATTTGCTGCAGGGAATTGCTTTTAAATAACAATCTGTTACGGGTTTTGCCTTATGAACTTGGACGGCTCTTCCAGCTACAAACCCTCGGTTTGAAAGGTGAGTTCTTACAGTTAAATATTGCTCAGGGTACTCCTGAATTGCTGAGGGGCTGGGCTGGAAACCTTTGTGTTCTACCTCAACATTCTCTGGAGGAAGGAAGCCTGAGAGGGGATCTGATCAATGGGTATCAATAGCTGAAGGGTGGGACACAGGGGACATGGGCAGCCTCTGCTCAGGGTCTGTGGGGACAGGACAAGGGGCGATGGGCTCAAGTTGGAGCACAGGGAGTTCCCCACCAATGTGGGGAAGAACTTCTTCCCAGTGAGGGTGAGGGAGCCCTGGGACAGGCTGCCCAGGGGGTGTGGAGTCTCCTTCTCTGGGGAGATTCCAGCCCCGTCTGGACACTGACCTGTGTGCCCTGTCCCAGGGACCCTGCTTGGGCAGGGGGTTGGACCCCATGGGCTCTGGAGGATCCTTCCAACCCCTATAGCTCTGTGACTCTGATTTTCTTAACAGGTTATTTGAGATACTAAGCTTGTAGCAGAAATGGCCAGCAGCTTTGCAGAACAAGGCTTTTTCTTTCTTAGTGCGACTAAACCTCCTCATGAGCCCATTTCAAATCTGTAGACAGGTGAACAGACCCTTTAACCTGCTGTGTTCCTGGCTGCAGTGAGTTGAAGGCAGAAAATCGCCTCGTGCTGATCCTGCAGCATCTGTTGCTGCTGTATTCTGCAGTCCCAAGCCGAGCAGCCTAAATATCTTCTGAGTCAATTCGTCCGTGCTCGTTAGGGGAGATTTTCTTTGCTTGGAAGGCCTCAAGAAAGTCAGGCAGCTAATGACCAGTTGTTGTTTTCTGCTGTTGGCAGGCAATCCTTTATCACAAGATATTCTCAGCCTCTACCAGGACCCAGATGGAACTCGAAAGCTACTGAACTACATGCTTGACAATCTAGCAGGTGACAGCCCTACAAATCTGATTGACAGAAGTGATTTAAAACCAGGCATTTCTGACAATATTTGCTGCTGAAACAAGGCTCTGAGTGGCTGAAGGGAGAGTATTTCCTAACTGCTTTCACATCTCTGTCAAGTGGCTCTGGTGGTACACACTCACACACAGGGGAGGAGGCTGACATACATTGTCTCAGCTTTTCCCACCTTACAGCTGGTTGTTCCCACTGTTGTGTGAAGCCTTTTGATTGGCAAGAAAGTGCAGTCTTCCTTGCTGGAGCTACTTTGATAAATTCCCCTAGAATTTATAATCCAAATGCAAGAAAGATGTTAAGTTCAGATGTAGAAATCAAGACTATCCAGTGCCTGATTTAAACCCTGCTTCGTGGTTCTGTGCCTGAGCTTTCTGCTTTGACACCTGGGGTCTCCTAAGACAGCGTTGCAGGAAGGATGGATATTAGGGTGAGGGTCTTGGGGAAGGGGAGGGATACCTGAACCACTGCAGGATTTACCTCTCCTTCTTCAGCAGCATATTCAAGGTGCAGGAGGATTTCAGTGGTACTTCAAGATCTGAAAGCAAGAGACAGAGAGTCATGAATCCCACAAGAGACAAGTTTGCTCTCTCTTGCTAGTCTTTTAAATGATTTTTTGCCTCCCCTGGAGCGTAAAAAGCCTTGGGGAGTTGGGGTTGCAGAGCACAGTTATTGTTCAGTCATCAGTTTGACTTAGAAATTGTAACTTGGGGATGTAAACCCAGGATTAATCACTGGTTTCAATTCTTTTTCAGTTCATCCAGAGCAGCTGCCTCCAAGGCCATGGATTACTTTAAAAGAACGAGACCAAATTCTTCCCTCAGGTAAACCTGTGGTTCTTCCCTTTACTCACACAATGAAAAACCTCTCTTCATTCTCAGAAGGTCTTCTGCCTTGCATGGATGTGGTGGTTTGGCCCTGGCTGGAGGGCAGACACCCCCAAAGCTGCTCTGTCCCTGCCCTGCTCAGCTGGGCAGGGGAGGCAATAGGCTGTTTCTGCTCAGGGTGATTCCCAGGGCCTGTGCCCGGCGCTGATGGGCTCGGGGTTGGCTCTGTGGGGCTGGGGGGAGCTTCTCCCTGCCCCTTGCAGAAGCTGCCCCACCACGCACCCTCAAACGCCCTGTCTGCACACGGGCTGTGCAGAGCAGAGGTGGAGAAGTCCTGTTGGAGGGAAGGCCGGGGAGCAGCTCGGACTGAGGTTAGTTTAATGCCCCCTATTGTTGCTTTTGTAAAGTGCGAGAGGCAGCGCTTGCTCTGCGAGTCAGGTGGCTCTTCCTGAATGCAGCCCTCAAAAAAAGCACCTGTGAGCCTGGGTAAAGAAGGAAAAGGCTCGTGCTGTTGTTGCTCAAGATCAGGTCACTAAGCAGTGAGAATAACGTGGCAGTCCTCTACGGTTTACTGTTCAGAAGCACGAGGATGGCAGATCCTCCCAACTTCACTCAGTTGTGTGTCACAGTTGAGATCAGCTTGTTTATGTGATAGAGCAACAAACCAGAAAAAGCAAGCAGGAAGAAACAGGAACACCAGGCGTCCTGTAAGCCACCACAGCATCAAGTTCTGCATTTCTGTTTCAAATTCCCTTACAAATGGGTATCTCAGTGGAGTGTTATGGACTTTGCTTTTGTTCTTCTGAGCAGAAACAGAATTCTGAAGCCATCAGAAAGCAGTGTTGGGCAGGCAGAGAGGCTGTGGAGCATTGCATGGTAGAAACTCTAACAAGTCTCTTGGCTGTCACTGTAAAATGGAAGCAGCTGAAGAGTGGAGCTCTTTGTCCATGAGGATAAAAATGCACAGCACTGGGATAGCCACACAGCAAAACCTCACTTCTTTCCCTGCAAACACAAGCAGCATTTTCCCAGGGGTGAGGTGCTGGGAAGTTGCACTTGGCTGTTGTTTTAATTGGTGTAAAAAAAATCTAAAGGAGTCAAGAAGTGTGTGAGTGAAAGAAGCTTGTTTCAGGCTGAAGGAGCTGCTGAGCTGGTGCTGACTTCTCTCTTTTTTAAAGAAGAAATGCAACCAAAAAACTTCTAGGTGCTTGCTAATTTATGGCTTCATTTCTCCTTCTCTTCCTGCCCTCACCCAGACCTCTCTCTGCCCCTTGGACTTGGCAGACAGATACGACTTGATGCAACTTAGAAATGTTGTACAGGCACTAGGGAAGTGCCAAGGGCATCCTGGCCTGTGTCAGGAATAGTGTGGCCAACAGGCACAGGGAGGGGATTGTGCCCCTGGACTGTGAGGCTGCAGCTGGAGTGCTGGGTCCAGTTCTGGGCTCCTCAGCATCAGAAGGACATGGAGGTCCTGGAGCGAGTCCAGAGAAGGGCACCCAGGCTGGGGAAGGGGCTGGAGGGCAAATCCTCTGAGGAGCAGCTGAGGGAGCTGGGGGTGTTGAGCCTGGAGAAGAGGAGGCTGAGGGGAGCCCTTCTCCCCACCTCCCCTGCCCTGCCAGGAGGGTGCAGAGAGGTGGGCGATGGTCTCTTCAGCCAGGGGACAGGAGATGGGACAAGGGGCAATGGGCTCAAGCTGCCCCAGGGCAGGGTCAGCTCAGCTGGGAGGGAAAAGCTCTTCCCTGGCAGAGTTGTGGGGCTGTGGCACAGGCTGCCCAGGGAGGGGGCTGAGTCCCCACCCCTGGGGGTGTTTAACAGAGGGGAGATGAGGTGCTCAGAGATCTGGGTCAGCACAGGACAGGGATGGTTGGACTCCAGGGGCTCAAAGGGCTTTTCCAACCTGGTGATGCTGTGAAAATTGTACAAGCATTTCTGGAATCCACCTAAAACATCAAGATGCTGAGCAGCTCTCTGGTGCTGTGGGATGGTGACACGGGAACAGCCCCTTAGCAGACCAGACTGTGTAAGATTCAGTGCCTGGGCTTGAATAAGTTCAGCACTGGTGATGCTGTGAGGCTGAGAACCCTTCCCCTTCCCTCCTCTCCTTCCAGCTTCATTCACAGTCATGTGTTACAACGTGTTGTGTGATAAATACGCCACCCGGCAGCTCTATGGCTACTGCCCCTCCTGGGCACTCAACTGGGAGTACAGGAAGAAGGGGATCATGGAGGAGATCGTCAACTGCGACGCAGACATCATCAGTCTTCAGGTAACTGGGCAATACCTGTACTCTTCAGCACACAGAATGAAATGCCACCTTCCAAACACTGTATTTTCTCCCACATTCTTACTGATACACACCACGTGCACAGCTCCTCTGTTAAGCATTGGCTTGTGTTTTATAAAACCTGGTAAAATTAGCTAAACAAGTAGGTAATTTGCACTGGGAGAGCTGGGTCTTGCTCCCCTCAGATGAGCTTCATAACTCTTCTCCTTCTGGGTGTTTGTGGCAGAGAGGGAGGATGTCGAATGCCATACCCCCACATGCCACTGTTCCTAGTCTGTTCCTGCTGGCTACAGAAGGGGAAGTTTCAAAAATAGTCTCATTGGCAAAAAAAGGGGCCTCTTGTGGCCAAAGTTAAGTATCAGTTGTTGTTGGCATGTGTATCCTGCTGCAGTCCTAGAGATGTATTGATCATGTTTAGAATGCATCTGCCTTTAAAATGATCTTAGGGTTTTTAAGCAAGTTCTGGTAAGCAAGAATCTGGCACAATAAGATCAGTTACCTTGCTCTGCAAACCTCAAGAGATCAGCCTCTGACATTGTCTTGGAGACCAAATGTTACTACAAAGGAAATGCAGTTACAGAGCAGTGGGAGACCCTTGTGGGAAAGAGCTCTCCTGGTGAAATGCTGCTGGGTGTCTATTGACCTCTCAGGCAGTATCCCCAGGCAGGTGCCCAGAATGCCAGGTGCAATCTATTCAAAATACACCTGTCCCTTCCCCTTTGGGGGGGATCTGGGATATCCAGGAACACAAACCTGTTTCCAGCAGGCTGCTGATGTGGGAAGTGACATGACCAGGAGCTCTTCTCTTTGGGGAGAGCCGCTGACTGCAAGCTGAGGCAGTGCTGCAGGGCGATGGGAAGGGCTGGCTTGCCTTGCTTAGCCTAAGGTGTTTGTATTCCCTTCCAGGAAGTGGAAACAGAGCAATACTTCACCCTTTTCCTGCCAGCCCTGAAAGAACGAGGATACGATGGGTTCTTTTCTCCCAAGTCACGTGCCAAAATCATGTCTGAGCAGGAGAAGAAGCATGTGGATGGCTGTGCCATATTCTTCAAAACTGAAAAGTAAGGGGCAGGTGCTCCCTGCACACGTGTTCTGGGGATCTCAGAAATCCCTCAGCTCCTCTACAGACTCTTGCCTTGCTCCACACAAGTTCCACCCCTCTAAGAGTAAGGGGTGATAAGCAGTGCTGGCTTAATCTTCAGGTGTTAGAAGATGTATTGGAGCCAGCTGATCATGGAAGGTTCTCTGCTTTTAAGAATCAAAAGATTACATTAATGAATTTCTGATACCAACAGTTCTTCCCTCTGGAAGGGAGAAAAGGTGCTGACAGTCACACTTCTCCTCTGTGTAAACTGCTCACGGGTTGTACCACACCGAGTATCCCACTAAACACCCCCTCCCAGCAGGTTTCAGTAAGGAGAATGGAAGCTTCCCAAAGCCTTGGCTCCCTTTCAGAGTTTTTCACTGCTTCCAGAAACGAAAATATGCCTTTCAGAGCATGTATAAAAACAACTCAGCTTGTTTTGCCATGGAGGAAGCCTGTGAAAACAAACAGCTGATGCTTTCTGTAAACCTTGAAACCAACAAGTGTGTGTAGAGAGCTTGTTACTATGCTGTGCTGCTCTTGGGTGAGAACAGCAGTCTAATAATGTTCTGTTCTAATTTTCTTAGAGCTCCAAACAAACAGCAAAGCCCATTTCAATAGGTAGACTTGAGTTAGTCCTGAAACAAGGCAGTTTTGGGTGCCCTGAGGCTGGAAGGAGAGAGAAACCAGTTTCACAAAACTACTGGTGGTAGCCAGTGGTTGGAAAGAAGCTGGTTGGTAATAATGCATTTGCCCAGAGTAAAACCCAGCCTTTGCTTGCCACCACATCTTCAGTTTGTGCCTAAAACACCTCAGCAGGTGTGATCACCTCTGGGCATTGCTCTGAAAGGTCCTCTGAGTGCTGGAACAGGCGAGTGCTTCCCAAACCCCAGGTACCTCCCGTGCCGGGCTCTGAGCTCCATCCAGACTCAGTTTCTTGGAACTCACTTTCTTGGAGCTGGATTTGCTTGTATCAAACAAGAGGCCAGAAGAAAGGTGCCTCACACTGCCCTGCAGACCCTCTGGCAGAGCGGAGCACAGGCAGACCCCGCTCCTCTCGCAGCTGCGGGTCAGCGGTTGTCTCTGTCCCCCCAGGTTCACGCTGGTGCAGAAGCACACGGTGGAGTTCAACCAGGTGGCCATGGCCAACTCGGAGGGCTCGGAGGCCATGCTCAACAGGGTGATGACCAAGGACAACATCGGCGTGGCCGTGGTGTTAGAGGTGCACAAGGAGCTGTTCGGAGCAGGTGAGTCGGCTGCCGGTTCCCTCGCCCGTCACTCAGTAGCTGTTCCCAGAGGATACAGCTCTCCAGGATGTTATTCCCATCAGGGGGTAACCAGATCCTGGCAGATGAGCAAACACTGTTCACGGTGCTAACTGAGCCCAGGGGTGGCTTAGACAGGAGGCAGAAGACATGACTGTATGGGCAGCCAGGTGCCCAACACGTAGCTTTCTCCTGTCAAGCCTTTGTCCCTGCTTGCTTGCTCTGTTCAGTTCTACCTGAGGAATCAGGTTTTCCCAAGGTCAGTGTGTTTGCCTGTGTACCAGCTGTTTGACTTCTATTTTCACCTCTCTTTTTCCCCCCCCTTGACTGACTCCTCCCACCCTTCCCCAGTGGTTCTGTGACAGGGCTAACAGACTCTTGGGGAAGAATGAGATGATCAGGTCTCTTTTCATGCTGCTTGATTGACTGACTGTCACATCTTCATGAAGTTTGATAAGAACCAGCAGACAATCTCAACAGACTCCAGACTGCCACCCTACGCTGTCAGCCTGCCTGGGTTTTTGATGGCTTGTTGCCAGAGTACCCTGCAAAGGAGCAGGGTGTCTGAATTGCAGGACAGGAAGGAGCTGCCTGGGACTGTACACCCTATCTTTCAGAGTGCTGTTGCTCAGATAAAAAGCAGCTACAGCTTTATAGGCTGAGAGAGCTGGGGTGGTTCAGACTGGAGAGGAGAAGGCTCTGGGGGCACCTTCCAGCCCCTGAAAGGTGCCTGTAGGAAGCTGGGGAAGAACTGTTCCCGAGGGCATGGAGCGACAGGACGACAGTGATGGTTTTAAAGCAGAAAAGGGGAGATTTAGGTGTGTATTAGGAAAAAGCTCTTCACTCTGAGGGTGGTGGGTCACTGGGACAGGTTGCCCAAAGAGCTGGTGGAGGCCCCATCCCTGGAGACACCCAAGGTCAGGCTTGCTGGGGCTCTGAGCGCCCTGCTCTAGTGAAGATGTCCCTGCTCACTGCAGGGTGGGACTAGATGGCCTCTGAAGGTCCCTTCCCACCCAACCTGTGATTCTGTGGTTGTGCAGCAGCCAGGTTCAGGTAACACCTTTTTCTCCAGCAATGACATACATCCATCTGCTG
Organism: Gallinula chloropus; assembly: GCF_964237585.1. Taxonomy (NCBI): domain Eukaryota; kingdom Metazoa; phylum Chordata; class Aves; order Gruiformes; family Rallidae; genus Gallinula; species Gallinula chloropus. The sequence continues at coordinate 91,371,417 of NC_140088.1, read as the reverse complement.
CTACTAAGGCTTGAAGTCCTCAGTACCCTGCAGGTTAATGGTGGAACCTGCTGTGTTCAGCCTTTCCCTGACAGAAACCTGTCTGTTTACCCAGGTCTGAAATCTCTGCACGTGGACAAACAGCTGCTTATCGTGGCCAATGCCCACATGCACTGGGACCCTGAGTACTCGGATGTGAAGCTCATCCAGACCATGATGTTTGTCTCAGAACTGAAGAATATCCTTGAGAAAGCCTCAAGCAGGCCCGGGAGCCCAACAGCAGATCCCAACTCTATCCCCCTGGTGCTGTGTGCAGATCTCAACTCGTTGCCTGATTCAGGTAAGACTGGTTTCATTTCCATCTTACCTGCTGGAGCGTTTGACGACTCTTTCCCTCTGAGGAGGATGGGGTGGTTTCTGCTTCCCTGGGCTGGATGAAAGCCTCCTCAATAGCAGCTGGCTGTGGGAATCTGGCTGAGGGGAGTGTGAGTCAGCTGATCAGACTGCTTTTCATGGTCAGTTTCACCCTCCAGAAAAGCTGGCTATGCCTGTGAAGATGGAGAAAAGCACAAGTAGATCTGAAATCGTTGGATAGATACCCACGCCTTGAGCAGCAGTGCTGAGCAGGAAAGATGTGAGCTTGTGGTGAACACTTTCTGAGGGAGTGAGTTTGCTTTGAAAGCTGGAGAGGGACCATTGAGATGGGCACAGAACGATAGGGTGAGGGGAACGGCTTTAAACTGACAGAGGGGAAACAGGGACTAGATAGTAGGAAGAAATCCTTCCCCAGCAGGCCCTGGCACAGAGAGGCTGTGGGAGCCCCTGGATCCCTGGCAGGGCTCAAGGCCGGGTTGGATGGGGCTTTGGGCACCCTGGGCTGGTGAGGGTGTCCCTGCCCATGGCGGGTGGGGTGGGACTGGGTGATCTTTGAGGTCCCTTCCAGCCCAAACCAGTCTGGGGTTTTATGCTCTAGTACCAATAACCTTTGGTACTGTAATACCAGGTACACCTACAAAAGCTGCCTCGCTAGCACCCCGCCACACGGTACCTGCACTTGGGGTTTACTGTAAGCCTCAAACAATGGCTCAAAGCCTCTGGAGAGCCTCAGTTCCCTGGCTGAGTGTCGGGAAGGTGTGTAGAGCTCAGACATGGAGCAGCCAGGCGCTGTGTACGTTGCCCCTCAGACACAGAGCTCTTCTCTCATCTCACAGGGTGTCTGACTGCTGGTTTGGTTTCTGACTCGGAGGCCGACGGTCCCTGCCCGCTGTATTTCCCAGCCACTCCCCGACTCCTTTCTTTTGCAAACAGGTGTGGTGGAATACCTGAGCAATGGCATCGTGGCTGACAACCACAAGGACTTCAAGGAGCTGCGGTACAACGAGTGTCTGATGAACTTCAGCGGCAACGGCAAGAACGGGGCTGCCGAGGGCAGGATCACGCACGGCTTCCAGCTCAAGAGCGCCTACGAAAACAACCTGATGCCTTACACCAATTACACTTTTGACTTCAAAGTAAGCAGCGCTCTCTGACGTGGCAGCACTGGCCTGGTGTCCCCAGGACGCTGCCTTAGCTTTCTGACCGTTGGCTCTTCCCCTCTGTTGCTGTAAGTGCCTCATCCCCGGTCCCTGCGCTGGTGGACACTCTGCCTACGTGGTGTGTGTAGGCTTAACGACCTGGCCCCGGCCGGTGACTTAACGAGAACAGGGAGGGCCACGGGCAGTTCTACCCTAATCCCAGCTGCGCCTCCCCCTCTGAGCGGCAGCCAGCAGCCAGCCCAGTTCAGGCTGCCAGAAGCGAGCTCTGTTCTCACTGTCGTGTTTCTCTTTCTCCCTAGGGTGTGATTGACTACATTTTCTATTCCAACACTCACATGAACGTGCTTGGTGTCCTGGGGCCTTTGGACCCTCAGTGGCTGGTTGACAACAACATCACTGGGTGTCCACACCCTCACATCCCTTCAGACCACTTCTCACTGTTAACACAACTCGAACTCCACCCTCCGCTCCTGCCTCTTGTCAACGGCGTGCACTTGCCGAGCAGGAGGTAGTGCAGCAGCCCTGCCCCTCTGAGGGCCAGGACCTGTTGTCACGGACCTGTACAGTTGTAAATCAAAGTCTATAGGAGTGAAGTATGGCCAACCTTAAGCTGCTTCTTCGAGCTCCTTTCCTTATGTGTTTGATATGAGATTTTTGCACATTTTGGTGCATTATTGGTATCATTTGGCACTAGGGCTGGAACCAAAGTATTATTCCCTTTCCAGGTTTTTTAATTTAATTATTTTTAAGGAAAAAAAAAAAAACCAACAACAAAACCAAACACAACTGGCAAGCGTTTTCTTTTCAATAGGAAGCTGCACTTATAAATGGACGAATGAGATTAAAAAGTTGCTTATTAACAGATTTCAGGACAGTGTTGTTTTTCCCAGGCCGTGGCGAAACGAGCCAACCTTTTAGGAGAAAGGCAAACCAACCCCAGCAATGCTGGTTTTTGTAGGAAGAGCATTAGAAACACTCTCTGCCTGACCCCAGAACGGAGGGCGGACTCTCAGAGAGCCCTCAAAACAAATTTTGCACATTAACGAAGCACTTAATGCCCAACTGTGTGTGATGAGCAGCCTGGCCCTGCCCCGGCCCCATTACCCTCAGAGAAAAGACCAAAGATGGTTAATATTGGTGATGAAATTCGAGCTCTGAATTCTCCTGGTGCAGTTTCCTTCCCAAGGAGCCTCCCAGCGCAGCCTCGTCTCGCGGGTGAGCGTGGAACCCTGTGTGCTCAGCGGGTGCTGCTGCCACCTGCATTGTGGGGGGTGGGAGTTTCCCTCCTCTGGAGCCCTGGAGAACTTGGACTGGGGAACACGGGCCGTTGCACCGGTAAGAAGCCACACCTGGGAGTGTTTGGGTTCTGGGTGAATAAAGAGGTTGTGAATCCGTCCTCAGATCCCTTTCCCAAAGCTGGGGTGCAAGGATGGGGAGTTTGGGGTGAAATGAGCAGAGGGTACAGGGAAAGGAGCCTCTGGAAAGGATCTGTCCCCTGAGGGCATGCGGAGCAGCCATCAGCATGCTTCTTACTCCCTGGGGAAGCGAGCGGGAGCTGGACTCACTCCTTGGGTTCTCTTTCCTCACCCTAGTTGCCAAATAACCATCACACCTTTGTTTTTTGGGATAACCTTTCCTTTCTGTTCTCAGTCAGGGTGGAATTGAAACACAAAGCTGCTGGTTCATTCCCAGCCAGTAACACTCTTTGGTGTCTTCATAAAAAACTTGCTTTTTTTTGGTCTTTCTTCCTATTTTTTCCTCTTTCTTTCTTTCTATTTTTTCTTTCTTTTTTCCTCCTGTTTTTATGCTCTAGGTGGCCAGTTCAAAACCCCTTGTGCCTCTCAAGGCATTAAGCAGAATGCAATTTTCTGAAAGATTGGTTGGCTGCTCCATGTTTCAAAACAAAACAAAACACCCAGAAAGGCACAGGGATAGGAACAAGGTTGTGTCTGTGTTTTTAAGTTTTTCTTTATTCTGCTTTTTTGCTGCTATAAGGTTTTTTCTTGAATTTATATTTTAAACTTTTCATGCACTTTACTGTTTCTAGTCTCAAAATGTGATATTTTTAATAAATGAAAAAGAAAAAAGAATTTTTTCCATGATGTGGATGAAATTTTGAGAGAGCTGCAGCCTGTACTGATGTCTCAACAAAGTCAAATTGAAAACGGTGAAATCAGTTTCAAAGGCTGAGGAGCCAGCTTCTGTCTCACAAATCCTCTACTCCTCAACTAAACGTTCCCTTTGTTGTTTCACACATGGGGAATTAGCTGCAGGGAGGGGAAATAAGGCCAAAAAAAAATAATTAAAAAGAAATAAACCCATTGGAGCTGGAGTAGAAACTGTTCCCTGACTGTTGTTGGGGCCGGGGAGCGGGGTGGTGTAAGGAATCGGGTGTAAGGAAACAGTGACTCCCTTTTAAAAGTGCCTAAAATAAACCCCCACCTACCCCCAAAAAACCCTAAAATAAGGATTCTTACTGCCTGCTGGTAACTAGAAGTGCTGGTGGGGGAGTGAGGCACCTCTCCAGCCATCTCCTTGCTGGCAGCACCGAGCTGAGTGGATAAAAAGCCCCTTTAAGGCTGGGTGTTCTGGGAGGTGACTGGGAACACACCCCCAGCCAGCACCACCTGCAGAGCAGAGGAAAGTAGAATAGCATGAAAACGTCATTCCCTGGACATCACCTTTCTGGGAGCAGCTGCTGGGGCCTTTTCTTGGAGGGGATGGAGTGGGGACGGGGTTTGCTCTGCTCTAACCAGCCCTGCTCCTCCTCCCCCACACGCCTGTTCTCTAGCAACATCAGCAATATCTCCTACCATACTTCACTCCCAGGATTTTTTGGAGCTCTTTGTATAAAAGTGGGATTTACAATACACCTGTGATTGTATATGAACTGCAGAGGAACCCGTTTGTTAATAAAAACACCCCCAACAACAACAACCTTTTGTAATACCGGCCTGGGAGACGATGGGGATGAAAGAAAACCCAACCCAACCCCAGGAACTGCTCCCCTTTGACTCCCCTGTGGTTTCTGAGTGATCCAAGTGCTGCAGGAAGGGGGTTAGTTGGATTTTTCTCTGCTGTGGAACACACTCCCCACGCTGTGCCGTGGGGGTTTTAAGGACAAGTTATTTTATGATGTTGCACAAACCCTCTGGGGTTTATTTTTCAACAGCCCCAGGTCTTCTTCATGTTTCAGTCGATGCACCTGCCCAGGGGTGTGTTTACCTGCCCTCCATGTGCCTGGCTCCCTGTTTTCCTTCTGGTTCCCCCTTCCCAGCAGGAGCAGTAAAGGGATTGTGCTCCTTTGGGTTAACCCAGCTGAGCAGAAATGCTGCTCGCTCTCTGCAGGGAATTTCTCCTCCAAGAAGAGAGGGAGCAGGGAGCAGGGAGCAGGCAGCCATCAGCCTCACATGCAGGCTGAGATCCCTTCCAGCAAACCTCTACTCATCACCCAGGCAGCAGCACTAATCAGCTCCTGACCCAGATGGCAGCTGACAGCTGGGAGTTTTCTAGGGGGGAGGGAAGGATCTGAAGCAGAACATCCCTTACTCTGAGTGGGGATGGGTGGGAAACCCATCAGTTCTCTCCATCACCCACCCACAGTTCCCAGCATGTGGTGGGGATGAAGCTCCAAGTCCTTTACTGCTCCTCACTGTCTTGGTTTGCTCCCAAAACTCTGGTGCCTGGTGTCAACTCCTCAGCAGCAGCACTGCCTAAAGCCAGCAGAGAAAAAAACCAACCCTTCCACAAGCAACTTTTTAAAGTTCCCTCCTGTTAGCTGCAGGGGGTGTGTGTATGTGTGTGTGTATGTATATATATATATAAACAAAAGAGAATTTTCTACAATGTAGCTGGGTATTTCTTGTTCCTTATTCCCACATTAGGGAGCCTGAACCTTTGTCAGGTGCAGCACAGTGGGGCCTGAGACCAGCTTTGCTTCCCGTTTGCCTTGGTAAAAGCTTTCTGTCGTCTCCTGCCAGCCTTCATCATCAAAAAGGGGTTCAGCATATGGCTGAGCTTTCCCCCTCTCTTGGGAGCCACCCCTGATCAGTCTGCAGGCACACCCAGAAGAGGGCTCTGTAGTCCCAAAGCCTTGCTTCTGCTGTTGTTTAGAGGCTAGAAAGCCAAAATCTTTGACCCTCAACCTTTCCAGAGGCACTTGCCACTGACCTGGTCCGAATCGTGAGCGAGAATTTGAGCCTGTAAAAGTTCATAGCACGTGTTCTCTCTGGGGGTTGGTTTTGGGAAGGTGTGGGGCAGGGGAAGACAAAAGGGCTTCTTGAAATCCCCAGTTTCTGTTAATTTACAAACCAGGAGTCCTAGACCAGGAGCACAGCACTCACCTCTTGCTGGGAGGGAGCAGGAGCTGGAGGAGGCTGCCTGGCCTTACTGTCCAAGCACCAGCTTTAAACCCAGCTGCAGCTGCTTCACTTCCACGATGCCTTTTCCATTTCTAGCCTCAAACCCTTCCTTTGGCACGAACTGGTAGAGCAGGATAGAGGGAAAGGCTCAGTGTTTTCCACTCCTGTCCACTCTGAAGCAGCAGCCTGCCCTGGGAACACCACCAAAGCACAGTCTGCACCCTTGTACCAGTTTAAAAAGGGGGCCAGAGAGCCTGGTGGGTTAAAGATGGGAAAAGAAATGAGCCCTAGGGGCAGAGGATTGGGTTTCTCTGACAGACACTGCTGTGCTCACTGCAGAGGAAAAGCATTCTGTGACACAGCTCAGCACATCCCCTTGAGCTTCTGCTCACCCCTCTGCGTGCAAAGGCCACAGGAACCCCAGAGAACCCAGGGGGAACCATTCATGGCTCAAGTCTGCCAAGTACCACTGAGAACTCGTTCTAAGGTTACAAACAGCTTCTGGAGGGGATGGGGAGGCTCCCGATGTGGGCACAGCTCTAGGAGGCACCCTGCCTCCCCGGGGCTGCTCTTGGCTCCCACTGCAACCACGGCTTGGCTTTTCCTCTGGGAAAGAGAGCAGGGGCATAAAGCAGAGTGGATGGGGCAGGGGCAGAAAAGGGACAAAAATAACCCCTTGAATACCTCCTCCATCCCATGAGAAATGATTTGGCTCTAAAAGGTACGATGAGAGCAGAGACCTTATTAGTTTGGCTGTTTGACAGCGACAGCTGTCAGGGGAGAGGTTCATGGGGTGGATCTGAAAACAGGTGCGCGGGTAGAGGAACGCTCGGGTGCTTTGGGATGTACCTGGGCGCTTTGGGATGTACCTGGGTGCTTTGGGATGTACCTGGGTTCCTTGGGACATACCTGGGTGCTTTGGGACGTACCTGGGTACGTTGGGCCGTTGGAAGCAGCGTTGGTGGCAAAGCTCTTTCTCTTCCTCCACTTCCCTCCCTGTGCTCACACAGCTTGTGGAACCTCTTGCTGTCCCAGCAGTGAAGGTTGGGGTGATGCTGGTACTGGGCTTGTCCTCTTAACCGGTCCCCACAGTTCCTGAGTTTGCATTTGCCTCTGTCTGTCTCTGTTCCAAAGCAAAAGGAAACCAAACAGTCAAACCCCCCCCAACTGACCCCCGCGGTGCCTCCCTTCCCCAGTGACTGTTCCCTGATCTCTGGCTTTGTCCTGACACGTTGTTTTCAATGACCAGGTCGGGTGTTGCTTTCCGAGCCATTAAAAGTGTTTGTGTGCACCACAGTGCCTAAATACTCCCTTCATTCCTAACCTCACAGGCTGGATCCCGAGGGAGCGGCGGGAGCCTGGGCTCCCTCTCCTGCCCCGGATCCCCGGGGTGGTTTTGGGAGGTGGGACAGGGTGGGGTGGGGGGGTGAGTCAGATTATGTTTACTGTCTTGTGTGGGATGCTGCAGCGTCGTTCCCCAGCACGCTGAAGCTAAAATTGCGGGGGGAGGGGCGGGGGGGAAGATGGGTGGGGTGGGGAAGATGGGGTGGGGGGTGTTACATCTTGTTTTAAGGAAAGGGTGCTCAGCTGGGGAAATTGCTGCTCAGGGAGGTGGGAGCCGCTGCTGCCCCTCTCCCAGCCCTGGTTTTGCCCCTTGGGGCAGCTCTGCATCACTGTCACCCTCAGGGATGGGGGGATATCTTGGGTGCTGCTTTCCCCACCAGCCCTGACCCGGGGAGGGGGGATAGTGCTGCCTGGCAAAAGAAAGGGCTTCCCAAAGGCTGACTCCAGCTCCAGCCTTCAACCGAAACCGGAGCAAGACCCCAGCTCACGTACTCCACGGCAGTGAGCAGCGGGAAGCCGCCTCTCCAGCCCGCCTTGGCTTTCACAACAGGATCCTTCTGTTCCCCCAAAAGAAATCCTCTTCTGGCGACGGTGCCACAGCACAGTTCCCCCTCCCTGGAATTCTTCTTTGCTGTGAGAATCTCACCCAGCAGAGGAATTCCCATCGAGTCGGCACCCAGGTAGGGCTGAGACCTTCTCCCCACACCGACCCGACACAGGTACAATCTCCACAGCAACAGAGATTCCCCAACCTTAGGGCAGCTCAGGAGAAGGAGCTCCTCGAACACCCTCAACCTTTTGCTTTTCTTGCCCTTTTTTCTCTTTAGATAATCGATGTGTGTGTTTAAACACACCCACTGGGCCCCGTGGAGAGGGGGTGCTGCTCACGCACGGTGGGTACTGCTAAATACCTGCTGGTTTCTTCCAACTCCTGTACTTGTATTTCCTTCCATGGGCATCAGCCAGCCCTCTGGCAACCGCCCTTGGCCCCTGCTCCGGTTCTTGGGAAGCAGGAGGTGGGAAAGAGGGGGATGCTGGGGACCGGCTGCGTGCGCCACAGCTCGTCACCGCCCCGGGACGCGCTTCTGCAATCCAAGGGGGTGCAAATTTGCGTCCTGCCCTTTTTGGGGAGATCCCCAGGCCTCGGCCACCTACTACCAGCACAGCCAGCACTGAGCTTTGGGTGGTGAGAACTGTGCAAGGGGGTTGGAAGTCACACCCCGCGTCGCCTCGGTCCGCGCAGCCGAAGGACATCCCCACATCAGCCAAGGGCTTCGTGGTGCCAGGTCCAGCCTGACTCCCCCACCCCAAAAATCCCAGTTCTTACACCAGTCCGTACAGGAAGAGGGGGGGAAGCACGTTCATCCTTTTATTGAAGGCGCTGGGGGCCGGGGAGCTGCCCGAAAAGGGAGGCGATGCCGGGTGCCTGGTTTCAGGGGGTGCAGGGAAAGGCTCCTGCCCCCCGCCCCGGCAGCAGAGCGGGTGCCGGCACCTGCCGCGAATCCCGGCGCAGAGGGATGGTCAAATCGCTGCCACCCCCAGGGGAACAGCCAGCCGCGGCTGGTTATTTATCCCCGGATCCAGGCAGAGGGAGAGATGGGGCGGGGGGTCTGCGAGGGGGTCGGCACCACCGCTCCCCTCCCCCAGCCCACCTCTCCTCCCCCCTGTCCCACTGCTCCGTGTCCCTCCGCAGCCGCACTGCTGCCTCTTTCTTGCTGGTGTTCCTGAAAATTGTAGAGGGGGGAGGAACTGGAACTCAGAGGTGTGGGGAGGAAGGGATGGGCCCGCCAACGCCTTCCACAGGCGGCTGGTTTTTCGGTCGCCGGGCAGTACGTACCTCTGCATCAGCTTGTGCACCAGCAGCTGGATCCAGGGCGCCTCGGGGGCCACACACACCTTCTTGTTCTTCTTCAGGGTCAGGCTGTAAGGAGACAACCCTCTCAGCCCCAGATTTTCCTACCCATGCCACCACCTGCAGAGCAAACCCCTCCTCGCTCCCTGCACAGCTACACCCAACACCCCTGCAACCCCTGGTGGGAGACAGACGGGTGTTTTTGGGCATCACCCTCGGCTCTGTGAGCTGTGCCAGGGCTGACCCCCCCCCAAACCAGGCAGCGATGTCCTGTGCAACAGCCAGTGCCTTGCAAGAGCCACCAGGAGAGTTGGGGCTGGGGAGAGGGCGCAGCCACCCAAACCACCTGGTCCCACAAGCTGGCTGCTGGGCTTCCCACTTACATGATCTCCTTCCTCCGGCAGTGGATTCCCGGCGGCGTCACGTCGATGGCCAGGATCAGCCCCAGGTTGATGATGCGGGCGGTGGACTTGATGCACTTGCACCTCATGTTGGTCAGGAGGCTCTCCAGCGACAGACCTGCACCCCAGAGCAGCCTGCACCCACGTCTCGGGCCCTCCACGGGGGAAGGTGGGTGAGGATGCTCCTCCCCCCCTCCCCTCCCCAGCACCCGCGGGGCAGCGATGGGCCTGTGTGTAACGGGGGCCGACCCCTCCCCAGCACAGGCTCAACACTCGCTTTTCATGCCTACAGAGGAGGTTTTACCTTCAGGATTGGAACACTGACCCGCTCTTTTAGGAATTAAACCTGTTGCCACCCCCAAAGTGCTCAAGTTTCACGAGGGTCTTGAAGAGAAGCACCTTAAAACCCATCAGGCAAATCTTCCCTCCCACACACCCCCCTCCCCAGTCCCAGGCACCCCTCCAGCTGGGTTGGAGAGAGAGAAACTCAAGCTCAAAGGTAGGCAAGAGGCAAATGGGAAGGCTCAGAGGAGCCCATGCTCGGCCCCGAGTCGGGGATTCGGAGGGTGAGACAGACAGACGGACACCCCGAGGTCACTCACCGCCCGCCGGCACCAGGCTGCTGGTGAGCACGGCCAGGGCCAGCGCCGCCGGCAGCAGCTGCATCCTCTCCACCTGCCCGAAGCCTCTGCAGGGGCCGCTTTATAGGCGGCCCCAGGGGGATTTTGCAGGATGGGAAATGCCAGGGGGTGGGGGGGTGAAAAAGGAGCTGCCCCTGGCACCGACTTCCCTGCCAGCGCTTCCCCCATCACACGTGGCCAGGGCACGTCCCCACCGAGAGAGGAGGAAAGCCCCGTGGCTCCTGCAGAGCCCTCCTGCGCATCCCATGCCCCCCAGGGCAGGAACTGCAGTGACCCCCCTCCGTACCCCTCCCCACGGGGACGTGGGTTGCCCCTGGCACGCCGCAGGAAGGGACAGGAGGGACACTGGCTGAGGGCTGCTGCCTTTATTGGCCCCACGGGGCCGTGCCCAAAGGGGACGCCCCGGGCACGGCCGTGGGGCGTGAGCGTTGGGAAGCAGGGACAGGCATTTTCAAGGGTTTAACCGGATAAACCAGAGAGAAGGGGGCTCAGGGCATCCCACAGCAGCACTCGCACCCCTCTGCAACAGGGCGAGGCGGCAGTGGGGACGGGGGTGTCTGCTTTGGGGACGGGTGTTCTCTGGCTGGCCCAGCAGCAGCAGCTTCCTCAGCGTGCAGCCTCTTTCTTCCTCCTGCCCAAAGCAGAAGCGGAGGGGAAACGTGTGATGTCTGGTCACTACGGGCTGCCCCAGGTCCTGCCAGGAGCCCCCTTTGCCCGGGGCGGAGAGGCACTTACAAGTTTGGGAGGTCCTGCAGGAGTTTCTTCACCCACGGGGCCTCAGGATCCACGCAGACCCTCTCCCGGCTCTTCAACCGAATCCTGGAAAACACACTGGGTTTCGGTGCTGCTGCCTCCCCTCCCTCTGGCAGGGGGGGCTCCAGCAGCTGAGCCCCCCCACACTTTGCAAAGAACAGTAATTTGGGGGTGATGAGGAGGGGAGCAGAGAGCTCATGTGGTGCCCCCAGCCCCCCGGGAGGCACTTACACCACCTCGGGGCGCCGGCAGCTGCTGCCCACCGGCCAGACCTCCACGCTGCGGTACTTCCAGGGCGGGATGAGGGCCCTGGTGGTCTTGGCGCAGCGGCAGCTCAGGTTGCTGTTGGCTTCCAGAAGAGCTGGAGGGGGGGGCACACAGCCATGGCTGACGCGTCACCTGGAAACCCATCTCCCACCTCCATCCCAAAATCCCTTTCAGGGCAACACATCTCATTCCCCCCCCCATCCCTGCATCCCACCAGGATCACTCTGCCCCCTTGCAGAAGGGCCTTGGAAGTATTTAAACCCCAGAGACAAGATGCCACCTCCAAGACCCTTTCCCACCTGACCCCCCAGCCCAAACATCCCCCAGCCCCACGGGAGGGGGGCCCAGGAAGCCTCACCTGCATCGCCGGGGCGGGGGGTCGCCAGCAGCAGCGCCAGCAGCAGGGCCGCCCGCGCAGCCATGCCGGCCGGTGCCCATCCCGCGCCGCGGCGGCATCCCGCTATTTGAGCGGGAGGAGAGGAGAAGTGAGGCGGCGCCGGGGGGAGGCCCCGGGGTCAGGGTGGTTTTCACCCACCCCAGTTCCCTGCTGACGGCGCTCGCCGAGCTCAGGCTGCCGCTGGAAGGAGCGGGGGGCTTGGGGGGAGCTCGGGGGGGCTTCCTGAAACCGGCTCCGTTTCCCCCTTCCGCAGAAGCCGGGTCTCACAGAGGTCCTGGTCACAGCCCCAGCGCCTGTTCTCAGCCTGTGCAGCTGCAGAAGCCCAGAGACCTTCTTTTGGGGGAGAAGCTTTTCTCTTCCACACCAGCTCTTTCCTCCTGCAGCCAGATTTGCCCCTGGAAGGTGCATCCCACCATTTGCTTTCCCTCTTCCCACCTCTCCAGGGCTGGTTACCCCAAAGCCCTGCCAAAGTGACCCCCCACCCACCCTCTTCATTTCCTCCTTGGCTTTGAGTGCTCCCCAAAGCCTTTACAGCCACCTGCAGACCCCAGCCCCATCACAAACCATGGCGCCTGGATACAGCACCCTGCCAGCACCCTCCTGCCCTCAAATCAGCACCCAGGGACACAACAGGTTGCAGTGGGAAGGAGCTTTGCTTCCCCCACCAGCTCTGCCAGACCCTTTGCTGGTGGTTTGGGGCACGGGACACCCATCCCAGTGCCTGCCTAGCCTTGGACAATCTGTTCTCCATCCCTGCCTCAATCCCACCACCTAAAAGGGGGATTTAATCACACCAGACACACCCCCTGACCTACAGCAGACGTACCCCACCTGAGGTACAGCCCTGAGTACACAAACCATGGGAGAGCACCAGATACAAGCGCTGGTAAATCCAGCTCCAGGATGGGGGCCTCATCAAAGCTCCACAGAGCTTCTCCCAGGTTAGGAGAGCACCAAGGCAAACACAGCACAGGGAGAAGCACCAAAAGCCAAACCAACACACCCCAAATTTTATTTGACTTGAGCTGCCTGGGACAGGACACACCACACTAAGTAATAACCCCCCCTCAGCCTCCAGGCCGGCTCTGGGGAGCTTTGCATGGCAAGAAAGGGGCACGGAGTTGCTCCTACAGCGACGGGAGCCGCCCCTGACAGAGATGCTTCGGGGGCTCCAGGCAATTAAGTAAATGAAGCGTTTCTAATCAGGAACCCGAGGACAGAATGCTGGGGGGGGAGGCAGGAAAAACACCCCCAACAACCTGCCCTGGGGCTGGGGCCAGCTGAGAGGCTTTTGGGAAGGGGGGGAGCAAGGGCAAAGTGAGGAGCAGCCTGTGCAATCAGCCTGCCGAACCATCTCAGGGCTCTGAGCATCGACTTCCTTGGCAGGGAACTTATTTTTTCTTCCTGCAAAAAGCAGAAGGAGGAGAAACGTGTGAACAGGGAGAAAAGCAGGGCCTGGAGGAGGAGGAAGCTCCTGCCCCAGCCAAAGGAAGCAGCTGCCACTTCCGCAGGGCAGGCATCCTCCCCAGGGATGGCTCCCAGCCGTCCCTCCTCTGCTCTGCCATCGCCCGGGGTGTGTGGGATGAAGGGGGCTTTCTCTGCTGAGCACCCACACACCGTCACACCCACGGGGAGAAAACCCTGCTCCTGCCCATCCCACTCCACCCAAATATTTTTCCTTCCTTGTTGTCTTTCACCAAAGCACCCACCCCAGCAGAGCTCAGCACCCACACGCTCCACAGAGCTCTCACCCCTCGTCACCTTGGGTGCAGGCACCCTCCCTGCAGCCCCCCAACCCAGAGCCCTGGGTCCCATGAGCGCTTCCCAGGACTGTGGATGTCACAGGATGCCATCTGGGGCCACGGGAGCCAGAGGGATTTTCCATCAGAGCAACTTACACGCCGGCGATGCGCTTGAGCAGCTTCTTCACCCAGGGGGCGTCAGGATTCACACACACCTTCCCCGAGGTCCGGAGTTTAATTCTGCAACGCAGGAGAGTTTAAAAGCATCCTCAAAGGCAGGGGTGGGAGCGGGCACAGGCGATGTGCAAGGCTGGGTGATCCTTTAGAGCCTCAGTGCACAGCAGAAAGCTGCTTGGGATGGGAGGAAGCCAGGGGACAGCCAGGAGAAGCCAGCTGTGTCCCCGTGCAGAGCAGAGCCCACGCCTGAAGCCCAGGTGTGTTGAAGGACAAGTGTTCTCTGTAGGTTTAACAAACCCAGTGGCTACAGAGATGTCACGCTCCTGCTCAGCAGGACTGCTTTAGCCAGGACAGCAGCTGTGAGTGAAGGGCCTGACTAATAATAACAATAGTAATAATACAGGGTTACAGCTCATCCTGCCTCAGTGCCTGAGGATGTGCTTCCTCCAAACCCCAAGCCCAGCACGCTTCCTGCTAAGCACCAGCATGAAGGAACCTGTGTTCCCTTCCCAGCTCGGCTGGGCTCTGATGTTCCGCAGCCCCGAGACACGAGGGGGGTCGCCCGGTGTTTTTGAAAGCCTGAGTTACCAGAAAGGGAGCAGCAAAGCAAAGTGGATGCAGAAGAAGATGATGCTGATGGAGCGGCACTGGCCCCAGCTGCTCTGCAGGGGCCAGAGGAGAAAGGCAGCAGCTTTCCACCCCAGCATCAGCACTTACATGATCTCCGTGCGCCGGCAGGTGCTCCCCACGGGTCTGATCTCGATGCTTTCGTACCTCTTGGGACTGATGTAGTCTGAGGTTGTCTTTACACACCGACAGCTGAGGTTCCCGTTCACCTCCAGGATGGCTGAGGGACAGAGGAGAAGGTGGTGACTCACAGACCGTTGCAGTGACGGAGGAAAAACTGTCCCTCCCCGCGCCTTCGCCAGCAAGAAGCTGTGCCCTGCCTCACCACCCTGCTCTCCCACAGCTCCCAGCAAAGGAGCACACCACACTCTTCCCTTTGCTCCCAGAACAACCCCCAGGTGCAGCCCCCATCTCCTCCAGCCCCTTTCAGGGCAGGATGCAGGTGATGCCCACCCATCGCCAGGACCACGGTGGGCTGGGAGACACCAGGATCTCACCTGCGTGGGCTGAGTGGGACACCAGCAGCAGCAGCAGACACAGGAGCACAGGGGCTCCGGTCCCCGACCCAGCCAGCACCTGCATCCTTGCGTAGGGCTCAGCCCCAGAGACAGACTGAGGAGTGGGGTGAAGCAAGGGTCTATTTATCTGGGAGGGTCACGCTCCAACACGAGCGGCCGCATCGCGCCAGCGGAGCGTGAGGAGAGAGGTGACGTCATTTCTCGGATGCTCCGGGCAGGCTGCTCAGAACCTGAGCTGACAGTGTCACTGCTTCGAGCAGGCATCAGGACAAGGTGCACATGTGGATCCCCCACATCATTTCCCCCCACACACCCCGTTTCTGGTTACTACAAACAGCCCCTGTTTGTTCCCTTTAACCATTCATTAGTCAACCACAAAAAAGAGAGCCCGGGCTAAAACGGGAGTGCAGAGCCTGGGTAAGCAGGGGGTTTTGAGATGCTCAGATATTTACATATTTGTTTCTTGGGGCTCTAATTCCACCACACTAATTTCACACTCTGACATCAGCAAAAACGCTGCACCATGGAAAAAAGCCATAATAAGGGGCTGCTGGTGCCTGTTTCCACTCCAACCCTTCGCACCGCGCGCTGGGCAGAGCCCCTGGGGAACGCGAGGGGTGACTGGAAGGGGCCCTGGAAGGGTCACTCCTACATCTCCACGTGTTGGAGCACTTTTGGGAGAGGAACAGGGGGAGAGGATGGCAGCAGGAAGAGGGACAGGGGCTGGGATGGGCTCAGGGATTGGCGAGGGGGAGGCCTCAGCTCTCCCCTGCCTCACGCCGCTGCAGCCCTGTAGTTCCCAGAGTGAACGTCTCTCTCCAGAACAATCCCAGAGGGAATGAATCCCCATCCGGATGCACAAGGAGCCAGGGGGGAGCGCCAGGGATGGCCATGAGGCTTTGCTCCCCGGGTGCATTTAGTATCCCATTGCTTGAGACCCGAAACAGCTTGGGCTCAGCAAGGGGGTGCTGCCTGCCCACCCATTCAGCTAAAGGGGCTGTTATGGCGTTCCCAGCTCAGGGACGCGCTGCGCAGAGCAGTCGGAGAGCCAGGTCTCCATGGGTCATGGCAGGGATCAGCAAGCAGCAGTGGGAAAACTACTGACCTCCAGGCAGGTGCATCCATGGCAGAGAGAAACCAGAGGGGATGGAGAAAGGGAGGTCAGACCACGCACACCCGCCCCGTTTGGGGCACCGTGGGACCGTTTCACAGCCACTGCTGGGTTTCCTCTTGAGATGGTGAAGGACCGAAATGCTGTGGTGCTAAGGGGAAATGGGCTCAAGCTGGGCCAGGGCAGGGTCAGATCAGATGGGAGGGAAAAGCTCTTCCCTGGCAGAGTTGTGGGGCTGTGGCACAGGCTGCCCAGGGAAGGGGCTGAGTCCCCAGCCCTGGGGGTGTTTAACAGAGGGGAGATGAGGTGCTCAGGGATCTGGGTCAGCACAGGACAGGGACGGTTGGACTCGACGGTCCCAAAAGTCTTTTCCAACCCTGTGATTCTGTTTCAGCACTCGGGGGGTTCAGCCCTGTAACACCAACCCCTTGGGCTCTCACACAGGATATCTGAGGCCCCTCACTACACAGCGACGGCTGCAGCAGCACCCCACGCTCACAGTTTCGTGCTGGGATGGGGCTGCCCTGAATAAGGCCAAGTCACCAGCCAGGAAGCAAAAGGGGAAGGGCACAGGCCAGGAGGAAGGAAGAGGGCAGAAGAAGAAAGCAAAAAAAAATGTGGTTGGGCAATAATGTTGTGAATTGGAGCTTTTAAAATCACATCAGCGTTTTATATAGTAATAAAATGGTGAACTAAAAAAAGGGGGGGAGGAACAGTCTCCCATTCAAACTAAGCTTCTCCTCTTTCTCTTAAAAACTTATGTTTCCTCCAAAATAGGTCCTGAAGTCTGGTGAAGGCTTCATTCAAGGCATGAAGGTCAGAAAGGGACAAGCAATACTTCAACTCCCCATAGACTGGGGTCACAGAGAGGCCAGGGACACTCTCCGTGAGCTATTCCCAGAGACCCACGGAGGGGGTGAGGAGGAGATGGCTTCCACACCGTGCTCTGCTGAGTGCTCAGAATTGTGACGTTTCCTTGCAGAGATTTATGGGAAGGAGCCCAACCTAGGGCCAGTCTGAGTGGTGTGGCTGGGTCACAGCAGCAGTCTCCTCAAAGAAGAGTCCACAGAGCGGTGCGGAAGGCAGTGGTTTGCTGGGGAAGGTCGCTGGCCACCAGCTCCAAGTGCTGTGGAGGCACCAAAGACACCGTGAAATGTCCCTCAAGTTCATGACTTCAAAGTGATCTTGCTTTAGAGCTGGGGAAAACCAAGAGAAGCAAAAGCAACTTTCCCCAGAGCTGCACAGCAGAGAGGAGAGGACAGTCAGGACACGTGGCCAGAGCTCTGAGTGCGGCTCTTCCACGGCCAAGAGGAAACGAACACCAGCCCTGGCAGCAGGCAAGGAAACTGGTATGGGAGGAAGCTACCCCTGGGAGACAGGCAACAAACAGACTGAGGTAACTCACGACCAAGACCATACACCAGACCTGTGGCTACAGGGCAGCCACCTCCTGTCTACCCCGGAGAGACATGGGAGCTACAGGAGGACGTTTCAGCTGGATGGCTTTAGAGGGGTCCTGGGCAATCAGTTCAGCCCCAGCGACCCCAGTTTTAGCCTGGAGCAGGCGTTTCCTCCCAGACTTAGGCAAGGTGCTTCCACTGAGGTTGTCCCCTCTAGGTTTGGGCTACTTTGTGCTGACATGTCTGTTGATGCCTATCCTCACAAGACTTCTTCTGTGATGGTTGTGGTGCTCATTAGCTCCCTTTGTACTCTGGATGAAACCCACATATCCTCCCTCAGTGGGAGGACAGAAGGACCTCCTCTTCCTCACAAGCACCAAGAAAGTTGTCGCCTTTGCAGCGGTGGCCTTGGCAGCAGCTCCAAGTAGGAGAAAAGGACACTGCTGGGACAAAATAACATGCTCACCCTAGGAATACAGGGAAGCAACAGCCATCGAAGCATCAGTGCCCCTGGCCTGGCCCAGAGATGCCTTTAGAAAGACAGCCCAAAGCATGGGCTCAGCTTTGCAACGTTGGCTGGTGGGTGGCATGGCAGCCACTGCCTGCAAGGCGATGGAGATGAACCAGCATCACCGGCCACTCCCTTTCAGACATCCCTCTTTGATTCATACCTAGACACAGACCCTCATAGCGAAGCCCAGCTCGGGCTCCATCTCTGAGGTGATGGGTTTCCCCCAGGAGGCCAGGGTAGCTTGGTGAATCCCCATCCCCTTGCCCCAGGGGCGCACGGCTGCGCTGCTGCTCCTCAGGCAGCGAGTTTCTGTTTCGGGTAGGAAAGGCAGAATAAACGCAGACGTGGAGAGAAAGGGGAACTCAGCAGAGGTACTGCCACCCCAGGGCTCCTGAATCATCTTCAGAGCAGTCAGGGTGGCTCTGACGCCTGACTGACGTGTGTCAGGGTAAGTGCTGTGAGGTTTCCTCTGGAAGGAAGAGCTCGCAGGCGGCGCGCTGCAGCGAAGGCCTGCCCATGCCAGGGGTAATTCGGAGAAGGGAGAGGGAGGGTGAGGAGCTGGCCCATCACTATTTTTAATCTACTCACTTCCTGGGTGCCAGTAATTCAGAAGATGCTGACCCACAGACTTGTCCCAGCCAGCATCAACTGAAACATACCCAGAGTCACAGTTGGAAAAGGCCTTCAAGCTCATGGAGTCCAACCACTTCTGTCCTGTGCTGACCCAGATCCCTGAGTACCCACCAAAACCCAAAGTGAGACCCCAGAGCCCCCCACACCTGTAAAAGAACCCCTTTTCCACATCTGGCCAGGATGGATGTCGATGCCATGGAGACACCTGCCCGCCTGCCCTTTGGGATTCAGAAGGGGCCGTGTCAGTGACACCCACAGCAAGGAAACCTCTGGGCCACACCGAAACCCCCGGGTTTGCCTGCAGAGAACAGGACCTCTCAGCACACCCCTCCTGTCTCCACAGCTCACCCAGCGCCTCTTGCAGGAGAGACAACAACTCTGCGTGTGGGGTTTGGGTTGTTGGGGTTTTTTAAGTTACCCCCCAAACAAAAAAACCCCAAACCCCAGTGGGGTGAATTATCCACACTGTGGTTTGTGGTCCATCACCTGCTTCACAGATGAAGATGCCTCCTGACTAAAACACCTGCTCCAGCCCCAACCAGGTCAGCACCACGTGGAAGCCCGGGAACAGGCACTCCACACCGAGCACAGCTTCCAGCCCAAAGCTCCTTCTGGCCCAACCGGGATGTTCTCCATTCCCTCATGGCACCTACACCTCAAAAACACCTTCCCACCCAGGCTCTGTTCCTTTATCCATGTATGACAGCAACACCTGCAACCCCCTTTCCTCCCCCCGGGTTGCATTTTAAGAAGAATCGCTCCCTTCGTACAACTGACCTGTTAATCAAAACATCACGAGCCCAAATCCGCAAGCAAGAGCCAGACCCCACCAACGGGACGGGACGGCCCAGGGGAAGGGCAGGAGGAGCCAGGACGTGTGGGTCCCCGAAGCCCCGTGCCGTGGGCACCGGCGCAGACACAAGTCGGCACTCGGATGCACACCAGCCCGTGCTGAGTGCAGCAGACACCAGGTATGGAAGTGAAATCTCAACACCACAATTAGCCAGAGCCTAACGACGGGTCCAGAATTAGGCTGGTTGAACTACTGACCGAGCTGCCTTTGAAGGAAGGGAACACAGGCCAGCTGGTGACACAGCACGGGGACAGGACCTCATGTCGGGCTCATTTTGGGAGACACCGGTATCTCCTCCTCTGGAGAGATTCCAGCCCCGTCTGGACGCCGCCCTGTGTGCCCTGTCCTAGGGACCCTGCTTGGGCAGGGGGTTGGACCCCATGGGGTCTGGAGGCCCCTTCCAACCCCTACTATTCTGTGAAGCTGTGACCAGTGGCATGGCAGAGCGTGCCACTCAGCCCCAGAGCAGGGACAGATTCTGGGACATCCCACCCACCCCAGAGATGCAGATGGCACCATCACAGACTCACAGAGTTGTAGGGGTTGGAAGGGGCCTCCAGAGCCCGTTGAGTCCAACCCCCTGCCAGAGCAGGGTCCCCAGGACAGGCTGCACAGGGGGGAAGCAGTGCTGTCCCTCAGAGGCACGCCTGGGAAGGGGGGAGCACGCTGTGCCGTGCGGCACCAGAGACACGAAGGGTGAAATGAAGGCCCAGAGGCCTCACCCTGGGCCACGGGCCCGGCTCCCTCACTGCTCATTTGCATGGGGGGCTCAGGAACCGGTCTAGACGCCGCAGGTGCCGCCGGGCGAGCGCCCGTTACCCATTTGCATAGGGGCTGCGGGCGGTGGGGGGACTCGACGCCCCGGCGCAGGGGCCAGTGGATGATGAGCCAAAACCAAGTCGGGCTGGGGCAGGGAGGGAGCCAGTCAATCACAAGGCAGCTCCTTGTACGCCAGACGCACCCTCGCCGTGGCCTCACTGCTCCCCGTGCGTGGGTGGTGCCACTTCCACCCAATTCACCCTGCGTCCTGGCTGGCCAGGAGGGACGTCTCCTGTCAGCACTTAATTCTGGGGCTGGAGGAGAAGCAGTCCAGGTTTAATCTCAATGGCTGGACCAAAACACATCCCTAGAAGCTCGCCCAGCCAGAGCCAGCCTGTGCTTCACAAGAAGGGAAGCTTCCACCAAATTCGAAGGCTGCCCCCATACCCCCCAGCACCTCTCCCGGGACAGGAGGAAGATGCTGCCACACTGGTGATGCTGCTCCAGGAGACTCACACAACAGGTGCGTAAAGAGAGCCACAGAGTCATGTCACAGAGCTGTAGGGGTTGGAAGGGACCTCCAGAGCCCATGGGGTCCAACCCCCTGCCAAAGCAGGGTCCCTGGGACAGGGCACACAGGTCGGTGTCCAGACGGGGCTGGAATCTCTCCAGAGAAGGAGACTCCACACCCCCTGGGCAGCCTGTCCCAGGGCTCCCTCACCCTCACTGGGAAGAAGTTCTTCCCCACATTGGGGGGGAACTCCCTGTGCTCCAGCTTGAGCCCATCGCCCCTTGTCCTGTCCCCACAGACACTGAGCAGAGGCTGCCCATGTCCCCCTGTGTCCCACCCTTCAGCTATTGATACCCAGTGATCAGATCCCCTCTCAGGCTGCTTCTCTCCAGGCTGAACAGCCCCAGCTCACTCAGCCTTTCCTCACAGGGGAGATGCTCCAGGCCCTTCAGCATCTCCGTAGCCCCTCTGGACTCTCTCCAGGAGATCCCTGTCTGTTTTGTGGTCTCACAAGGTCTCCTCCCCTTCTCCTCAGAGCATGACACCTCAACACACACAGCTAGGAGCTGGCAGGTTTGGTTGAAGCTGTATTTGTAATTTATTTTTTCAAAACATCAGTGGTTTCTGTTTTAGCTGAGCGGGTAACTGAGCTGCCTCTGTGAACAACCCCTACCCGAAACTGTGGCTTTCTGGTAAAGCTGAGCGTGGCCCTGACCCACGTTTTGCTGATTCAGTCAGCAGCTCATCTCCAGCCAGTTCGCACCTCTGGCTTTGTAACCTGGCACAGCCTCCCTCAGCCACAACCACCAGCCTCCCCGGTGTGCAGCAGCAGATCTCCGCTTCACACATGTGTTGGGTGACTCATTTCCCAACAGATGACACCTCTTTCCAGAGATGACCTACTGACATCTCCCCCGTTTCCCTCTCCTTCAAAGGGGTGTTTACAGACCTTGTGCTCGCAGTGCCTGACATTTCCTGTCTGATGGAGCAACATCAGGTTCATCCACCCTACATGTGAAGTTCACACCAGCCACACATGAGGTCCAGCTCCCCTCCTCGAAGAGGGTCCTGCCTGATGAGGTCCAACAACGAGTTTCTGTCACCTCTGAGTCACTTACGAAGGGTTTGCAAACCCCCAGAGCCCACAGGACCCACTTCTCCAAGCAGGAATCGCACAGAGAGACACAGCCTGGCCCATTCACAGCCTGGGGTGAGCTACCCAGAGGTCAGGAAACCAAGGCAGCAGGATGGACCAGCTGGATGGGCTGAGAGATGAGCCCCAGTCCCCCTGGGAAGAGATGCAGAGAAGCCACCAGAGCACTAATCCTCACCCCAAGTCCTTGGGCTGCTGGCAGCACGAAGTGAGCACAGTCTGGAGCACCAAAATGTGCTACTTTTGGAAGAGCCACATGGTGGGGCAGGAGAGGGAGTGATGGTCCCAGTCCCAGGCAGGTACAGATGAATGCTTGCTCTCCTGGTTGCCCTGGGCAACCTTGTGTAGCTCCAGGCCTGGAGGTTGGTGTTCCTGCCTGTGGCAGGGGGCTGGAGCTCTGTGACCCTTGGGGTCCCTTCCAACCCAGACCAGTCTGTGAGTCTGTGGTGATTACCCTCTGCTACTGGGGGATAGTGCTACCCAAGCCCACCCCAGCACACCCCAGCACACCCCTTCTGCCACGAGGTACTTGTACCCAAATGTACCAGGAACAGACCCAGACTCAGCCATCAGTCTTGGGCTGAGTCGTTATCCTCATTAATGTCTACTCATCACTGAGGCCTTTCCTTAGCCTCTTTAGGCCAGGTGTCTCCCCACCTCTTCTCCCCAGGGAAGATGCTTTCCCCACACGCCAGCCACAAGCCACCCTGAGAGTAGTCACATTAAATAGAGAAATTCAAGAAAAAAGCCCACCAAGAGCGACTGTTCTCTAGCAGCCAGCAGCAATGCACAGGGTAAGGAGGGGAAACCCAGGTCTCCACTGAGAAGGAACCATGTGGCTGCAACATGAATGCCTTCTTGGGAGATGAGCAGCCTCCTGCCCCTTGGAAAGCCCCTTCTCAGCCCTTCTCTTGGGCCCAGCATCCCTGAATCAGCACTTGGGACGTCAGCGCCCCACGCGCGCAGCTGCGCCAACGCCGCTGCCCAGAGATGCTGCTCCCGACAGAGAAGGAGGAACTCGAGGCCAACTTCTGCAAAGGACCCAAATCTCACCAGCTGAGGGAATCAATACTGAAAGGAGTTGTCCAGCACTGCTCTGGGGGGGTGAAAGAAAGGCTGGTGGAGCTCACAGGTCACGCTCAAAGCTGGAAGCTCTGCAGGCTCTGGCAAGGGAGGCAGATGGCAGGGCAACGTGTGGGGAGAGAAGGGAGGCACCAGGAGGTGCTGGAAAGTGAAACCAAGCAGCACAAACCCACAGACCATGAAAGCTGCTTTGATCTTTCCAAAGCTTTTATCTTGGTCATTGCTTACAAACACACCCTGAAAACCAATACAGCCTAAAAAGTCCCACCTGTCACAGGGTGAGCCCTGGGTCGGGTCCAGAACATCCCCAGACCCGTCTGCACATCTGTCCCCCCCCTCACACCCCATCTTCCCCCAGCTCAGGTGACCATCTCTTGCAAGCACAGGCTGGAGCATCCCCTGGCTTGAGGTTTTGTCTTGCAGGAAAGGTCTTCCAGCCCAGACATGAAGCTTCCTGCCCCAGCCAGCCACACACAAGGGGAAAACAGGGGGAAGCAGGTTTTACACAACCAGGGTACACAGCAAGGAAGCTGCTCTAGGGATGAAAGCTGCCTGATTGCCTGAGACTGCAGAGGAGAAGGATACCAGTTAACTCTGTAGAATCCTAGAATGTTTAAGGCTGGAAGGGACCTTCAAAGGCCATCTAGTCCCACCCTGCAGTGAGCAGGGACATCTTCACTACAGCAGGTCACTCAGAGCCCCAGCAAGCCTGACCTTGGATGTTTCCAGGGATGGGGCCTCCACCACCTCTCTGGGCACCCTGGGCCAGTGACCCACCACCCTCAGAGTGAAGAGCTTTTTCCTGACACCCAACCTAAATCTCTCCTTTTCCAGTTTAAACCATCACCCCTCATCCTATTGCTATGTTTTCTCCTGCAGTACATCTCCCAGTGCTCCAGCAAGGATTCACTACTGCTCCCCTCCACCCCCTACATCCATTTCAACACAGTGATTTACTCCCTTAAGGTCACAAAGAGCCGTCACATCCCCATCCACATCACCAAGCAGCCTGGGCCAGCACAGTACCTGCAAAGCATCAGCCGATCTGCAGACATCCAGCCTCTCACGTACACCAGGGGCTGTCTGATTTTCATCCCAGACTCAGACTAGTCCAGTCCTGTGGCCCAAACACCCATGGGATGCTGGCCCATGTCTGGTGTGCCTCATCACCCTGTCGAGCCTCTCAGAAGGGAGCCACGTTCACGTCCTCAAGGAGCACCCTGTAGGAAGGAGCACGGCAGTGATAAGCGGGGTCACTGGGGGTGTTTAGTCACAACTTACCCCCCCAAACCAAACCAAACACAACCCCCACCCACCCCAACCCATGAGATCCAAACTGAAACACTAACAAACACAAATGGCTCAGCGTGGCAGAGCTGTGGGGCTGTGGCACAGGCTGCCCAGGGAGGGGCTGAGTCCCCACCCTGGGTGTGTTTAACAGAGGGGAGATGAGGTGCTCAGGGAGCTGGGTCAGCACAGGACAGGGAGGGTTGGACTCCAGGGGCTTAAAGGGCTTTTCTAACCCTGTGGCTCTGAAGTAACAGCCAGGATGCTACATGAAGCAATTCAGCTGTTTGCCACAACCCTGCAGAATTCAGCTGATCCCTCTTCCCAACCACCACATTAACCCCAGATTTGAGCACAATCCTATATTTACAAAAGGAAGGGACAGACAGGACTGTTCAGAGCCTGAAAAGCCCCCAAGGGAAAAGAGATATTGAAAATAAAAGACTAAAGAACCACACATGTCATGGTACCAAACCCACACCACCACCACCATCGCTCCAGCAGAGCAGCTGCACAGGCTGCTCAGTGAGGAGCCAACAGGAGGCACCTCCTGGGCTTGGTGCTGAGGTCCTGCCCCACCTCCCAGACCCGTGCCAGTGAGGGGTGTGCTGTCCTGTGGCTTTGCCTCAGGCTTGTGCTGGAGCCAGACACTGACTGGGAGTCAGGCTGGGTGAGGAGCTGGTGCCACACTGTGCTGGACAACCTAAGGCTACGAAGGGTCAGCTGGAACATGACCCAGCACACGACACCTCGGCGCTCCAAGGGACATGATCCTCAGAGGTGACTTGAGACCAACGCCTAACGGGAACGGCTCCTGCTCCCAGCCAGTACAAGCCATGCCCTGAGGAAGCACACGCTTCCCAGCAGCTGTGCCAGCCTTCCCAGACTGAGACACAGGCAGGGCTGGTGCTGACAGGACACGACATGCTCGCTGCCACCCGTGCCTTCCCTGCTGAGCAGGGTGGCCTTACAGACTGCAGGTACTAGCAGGGTCAGGGCGATGCTGAAAGCTCACCTGGATGTTCACAACAGAAAACAGAGAGAGACACCGTGTCTGCCAAGCACCACGGGTGAAACCCTCGTGTTTCCATTCATCCTTTACCCAGTAACAGCCCTGCAGCCTCCAGGAAGCTTAAGCAGACACCCAGACGTGTCGTGGCTCCAGGCCCATCACACCACCCACACAAAGGCACCCTTGCAGAGGTCCAAAGGCAAGGGAAGGCAACGGGCATGATGCAGTTTTAAAAACACCTTCTGACTAGGAGGATACTTGCTCAGGGTATTTTCCAGGGCCCAGAGGAGAGGAGAAAAGGAAGAAAAACAGAAAAAAAGGAAAAAAAAAGCCAAAACCCCCTCCACAAACTTAAGCACCTTCCTTAAACTGCTGTCCCTCTACTCACTCACGTGGAGCTGCTCAGTTACATCCAAAGCAAGCTGGTACCTCTGCAAACCACCTGCCACAGGCTGGAGCGGGCAGGGCCACGGGTCTGCACGGGAGGCTGCAGGGAGGCTGCAGGGGCAGCGAGGAGCTTCCCCCAGCCCCACAGAGCCGACCCCAGCCGGGCTCAGGGCCAAGGCCGAGCCCAGCAGCGCCGGTCTCAGGCCCCAGGAAGCACAGGGAGAGGGAGAAGCCCCCTCTGGAGCAGGTTTGCTGGGGGGCTGTGACCCCATGGGGCCCGTGACCCCATGGGGCCCTGTGACCCCGTGGGACCCTGTGACCCCGAGGGGCCCTGTGACCCCGAGGGGCCCAGGCTGCAGCAGTCTGGGCCAGAGGGACTGAGAGACACTCTGTGGTTCTATGGCTGCCCCACAGCACTGACCCACACCGGGGCAGCTGGGGGGGCTGAAGCCCCCGGGGAAGGGACTCCCCTGGGAGCAGCTGGTGGAGGGCTGTCTGCTGTGGGTGGGACCCCACGGTGCAGCAGGGGAAGGGGTGAGGAATGGCCCCCACCCTGCCTAAGAAGGAAACCAGCTGGTAAGGAAAGCCAACAGTGCAGCTCTGGTGGGTGCCTGTGGCTGGGGCAGAAAAAGCACGGATGGGCTGAGCAGGTTGTGGGTGCTGAGCCACAGCCAAGGAGTGAGCTCAGCCCGACACCTCCTGGTGCCTCAGGGCACGACAGACACCAGGGCAGCTCTGCAGAGAGGATCCCAGAGAAGGGAAACGAAGCAGGGGAAGTTTCTGGCACACAAGAGTGATGAGGAGCAGCTGAGGGAGCTGGGACTGCTCAGTCTGGAGGAGGGGAGGCTCAGGGGAGACCTCCTTGCTCTCTCCAGCTCCCTGAGAGGAGGCTGTGGGGAGCTGGGGCTCAGCCCCTTCTCACAGATACCCAGTGACAGGACAGAGGGAATGGCTGTGAGCTGTGCCAGGGGAGGGTCAGGTCAGGAATGAGGAGACATTTCTTCTCCCAAAGAGCAGTTGGGCATTGGAAGGGGTTGCCCAGGGAGGTGGGGGAGTCACCGTCCCTCGGGGTGTTCAAGGAGAGGTTGGATGAGGGACCTGGGGACACCTTTACACACTGTATTCCCAGGAGCTGCTGCTTGCACCCCTCTTAAGCCTCTGACATTGCAACTTTGCTTTTAAACAGCAAACTAAACCAAGACACAGTACCTCACATCTCAGCATGATGCCCTCTCTCCTCAATGTGTGCATTACACACCCACTAGGAGACAGCACTGGGACTTGAGGGTCTGAATTTCAGCCACCTGATGAATTGAACTGAGCAAAACCCCTTCTCACACTCACTCAAAACAATCAGGTCACCCCAAAGCCTTCCTCTTCGCTGCCAGGGACCAGGGCACAGCAGAACGAGCATCCAAGCTGCAGCACCTGGAAAGGGTGAGTCTGAGCACAAGGAAATTAATGCTAGAAAGGGTTTTCCCACCCCTGGACAGGGGATTTTCTTTTCTACCCTACTTGCTGAGGGCTGGGGAGCTGTGGTCTCCATGGCAGTGGGAAGTATTTCCCCAGCAGTTTGGGCTGGGTGGAAGGTGGAGGTGGTGTCCAAGGGAGGCCCTTGGGAAGATGTTTCCCCAACATAACACATCCACATGGGGTATCTCCTTAGTGTAACCAAACCCAGGGACTTTCCTTCTGCCTCTGAGCAGGGGACTGACCGGGGAACAGAACCATCCCCATCACGTGGATACAGGACTCAGACTCCTCACGCCAGAAGCGAGCTGTGGAGCAGAGAAGCCCCAGCCAGGTTCTCCCTTTGCAGTGGCACCACAAGGTCTGTGTGCAGCCTCCTCCTCAGCTTCAGAGCCACAGCTGGGGTTTTAGTCCATCACATGGGCCATGTGGCACAGCTGTCCAGGTCTCCTCTTCTCACAGGAAGATGTTTCATCTGGTTTGAGGAAAGACCTGGGGAACAGCTGGGACAGGGAGCCCAGCAACTCACCGTGGGCAAGGCCTGGTGGCAGATGCCTGGAGAGGACTGGCTGGACAGACAGACACCCTTCCCAGCACGTGTGTCTGCATCCAGGGGTTCACAAAGGCAGGTGCAAAGCAGGGCTCCCCAGGAGGCCCAGGGCTCAGCACCACTAGAGAGCATCAGCCACCAGTGCTGCAGAGGGCAGCTGAGCAAGGAAAAGTGGAGTGGGGAGGGAGACTTTCCTACAGCCCAGGGTAACCCAAGGGTCTGGGTCACAGGCAGAGGATGGCAGCCAAAGCCAGCTGACTGTATGGAAGAGCTTTGAACACCTTTGTAGGTGTTACACGTGCCTGCTCTCATCCCAGAGGGATTTTACCCACTGCCCCCCTTCAGAAAGGCAGTTTTCAGGAGTATTGCTGACCCACCAGCTTCCATTCCACCTCCCAGTTTATCACTTCTGTTAGTGACTGGGGTGTGATAAAGCTGGAGCTGGCCAGTGCCTGGTGACATCAGACCTGAGCACTGCTGGGTGCCACACCAAGAGCTGGTCACCCCCAGGGATAGGCAAGGAGATGGGATGTAGCAGAGGACCCAGAGACTGGCTGTCAGGATGGGAAGCACAGAGGAAACTCGGGTCTGGGGAAGGATAAAGGGAAAGAGGAGAAAGGAGGAGGATTTCCTCCTCTCACAAAGCACAGGGGTTGGGGTAGTGCTCTTTCCCAGGCAGGAGCAGTAGCAACCTGTGGAACTGGCTCCACTTGATGTCCTGCAGCAAATCAGAGTTTAGGGGAGGCTTTTGGGTGGGGAGAGGTACAGAGGCATCCTGGAAATCTAGAAACACAGGTTAGACCCTACAGACCCTGCAGCAATGTAAATGACCTTCAGGTTCAGGGAGGGTGGAAGAAACCTCCTTGGCAGCATGGGGATGGCTCTGGAAGGTGAGGAGGAGGAGGAGATGCAGACAGAGGTTACAGCTGAGGAACGTATGCTATGAAGGACCCCCCATCACTGAACTATCCAGAGCAGGACCACCCAGACTAAACACAAGTGTTACTGTTCATCTGCACACCTGGAAACAACTGGAACCTGACAATGGCACAGGCAGCCAGTGTGCCACCTCAAAAAGCAGAGGAACACTAACCCCCAACAAGCAGAGCTTTCCTGCCAGGAGCTGCTGGAGAAACTGATTTCTCCTGGGTTGTTGCTTGCAAAGGAGATTTGCATCCCATAGACACGCTTCCCCTGAGACAACGCTGGATATTCACTAACAACCAGCACAAGTACAAGCTTCCAGGGATGAAAGACAACCAAGGGAAGACAGAGGAATGGGCACTGGTACCCTCACACCTCACTGGCCCTGAAAACACTGAAAGGAAACTCCTAGGTTACTCCAGAGTGTTTGGAGTTACCAAGGTTGGCCCCTGTAAGCACCAGGCACGGCTTGTGAGCATGACACATGGTGACCCACGTGCTTCTGTGTGGTATTTCTTGGCTTGGTGGCTTCCCAGGAGTGATGGGAGGTGTGAGTGACAGGGCTGTGAGCTCACTGAGTGCCACACAAACCCCTCCCACAACACTGAGGTAGAGACACACAGTGCCCAGTTCTCTCTGGGCAGCAGCAGGAGGGCCTTGCTTGAGCCCAGGGCTGTGCTGTCCCCAGGGAGTCATGCAAACTGCCACCCAGAAAGCACTGGGTCCCAGGAGCTGGGCGATGGAGCCACCCTGCCCCATGTCAGCTGGCTGAGCCTCCCTGGAGCCTGGTTTCTCCCTGTTCAGTGGCACAACTGGTCATCGTTCCGGCTGGAAGGGAGCGATAGTGGGGAAGTGGCCAGGCTGGAGGGCACGGGGCCACTTCCCAGAGAGACCCAGCTCTGCAGGGAGGCTGGGCAAAGCCTCCAGCCCAGCACCTTCCAGAGCTGGGATCTGGCCCGCTCCAGGAACACCACGATGCTCTAAGGCTCTCACACCCTGTCCCCTCCAATGCTCATCCACAGCAGTGATGGGGCTGTCCCCGGTGCCGTGCTGAAGTGGGTGGTGTTACCCACCCACCCAGAACCCAAACACAGGGGCTGGGAAGCCAGGAGCAGCCAGCACCCCGCAGCCTGACTCACCACAGGCAGACACCCAGCCCCACCTCCCCTCCAGGGAGTTCTCTGTATGGCACCGGCCCTGGAAGCATCCAAAGGTCACATCCCAGGGGAGGAGTTTTGCTCCCCAGAGGAATCCTGCCTGGATCAGCCCTGGGATTGTGCCAGGAGTGAGGAGGGAAGGGCTGCTGCATCCCACCTCCACCATCACTGGATAGTTTATGGTGTGCATGAGATCCCAGATCCCCACCCCTGGCTCTGTCAGCCAGACGTGTTTCGGCCCCATCGCTTCCCCTCAGCCTCCCCCAGATGCCCTCCCTGCCCTGCCTGCCCTTCCCTGCCTGCCCTGCCTGCCCTCCCTTCCCTGCCTGCCCTCTTCCTCTGCTTCAGGCCAGGGCAAGCAGAGGTGAAGGTTCAAGTCGGGTGACTCATTCGCACTCCCCTCCCAAGCTGTCACCAGCTCCACCTGCTCAGGGGCAAGGCCACAGCTCCTTCCCCTCCCCAGCTGACACCTCTCAGGTGATACTCCTCACTTTGAGCTGCTCTCTCAACTGCCTGAGCTGTCAGGGTGTTTGGGTGACTAGGAGCACACTCACTTCCTCCCCAGAGCCTCTCCTAAGGTTACTCACAGCTCTGCCCTGCTCCAGGTTAAGCTGAGACCAGGGAGCCCAGGTTTCTACCAGGCCTGAGGCAAAGCTCTTCTTTTGAGGCACAGTGGCTCTGAGCTGCTGTGCCCCACAAGAAGACTTGCATTTCAGGTCGGTGATGGAAGCCACCACAGCCTGGCAGACATCAGGAGGCCCTTGGCTGATGCAGATGATCTGGAAGATGGCAGAAGCTATTCGAGTGCATCACTGGGACATCCCAGTCACAGGACCCTCTTCTGCAGGACAGGACCCCATCCCTCAATCCCTCTTTGATTCAAGCTTCACCCTCACTCCTTCCCTTCCAGGGCAGCAACACCAGGCCCAGGCTGCTCCATTTGCCAAGATCTGAGCAGTGATTTGCCTCCAGCTTGTGCTGAGTTAAGCAAAACCCACACTGGGGCAGCTGGGGGGGCTGAAGCCCCCTGGGAAAGGGACTCCCCTGGGAGCAGCTGGTGGAGGGCTGTCTGCTGTGGGTGGGACCCCACGGTGCAGCAGGGGAAGGGGTGAGGAACGGCCCCCACCCTGCCTAAGAAGGAAACCAGCTGGTGAGGGACTGACCCAAACCCCCATTCCCCAGTCCCTGCCCCTCCCTGTGCCACACTGGGGGAGAAGGGAGAGAAATGCTGGGTCAGGTTGGGTCTGGAAAGGAGGGGGGGCTGGGGGTAGGTGCTTTAAGGGCTGGGGCACCTCTCATTCCCTGGCTCTGGTGTCACTGGGGGTGCAGTGCCACCAGTCAGAGTTCCTGTCCTCTGCCCCGTGCTGAGTCTGTCCTGCCCGTGACGCTGACTGTGGGATGGTCTCTCCTGCCCTGATCTCCACTCCTGAGCCTCTCAGCATCTCTTGCCTCCCCTGCCCAGCTGAGCAGGGCAGGGACAGAGCAGCTTTGGGGGGTGTCTGCCCTCCAGCCAGGGACAAACCACCACAAACACTGAAACCAAAATCCCTGGTTTCATAAGCATTGTGAGCCAAACTGTTCCCAGGAACAGCTCAGAGGAGCACTGTCACCACCAGCACTCACCTGGCTAAAGCAAGTGTCACCCTGGGAACTGACAGGGAATTAGAGAGCTTGGGGCAGAAGAGTGAATCCCAGCTCGGGCTCCTGAGAGCAGGACAGCAGCTATTCCAACAGCAGCAGCACTCTGCAGCGCTGCCTGCTCAGGTTCCACACAGAACCACCCCAAATTCCTTCCAGGGAGCCACGTCTGATGTCACAACAGCCAGAAGCAGCTCACTGCATCCCTGGCACTGAGCATGGGGATTCTCCTGACTGCCCAGCCAGGGTAAAGGCAGCAGGATTACACCTCACTGAATGATGTATCACTCAGGGAAGCAGAAGGCATCGGACAGATGAGCTCTGGACGCACCATCAGTGCCTCTGGTGAGACAGCACTGCTGAATGTCTCCCTAGAAGAGGTGGTCTTGGCCTCACAAGCCTCTTATGGCACGGTTCAAGTGAGGGACAGCATGTGGGAGCACAGAGCATCACCTGGGAGCTGCAGCATCCCTCTGCTCTCCTCAGACACCAAGGGAAAAGCCAACATCTTGGACAAGGAGTTGGCACGTAAACAGCACCCAGCTTCTGACCATCTGCAGCACGAGCCATTGGGCTGCTGGCCTTTGCTTTTGGACTCCTGGCAGGCCAGCCAGCCCAAACCAGGGACAGCCTCAAGTCCTTTGGCTCCCTGACATAGCTAATAATGGAGCTCTGGATGAAAACCACTTCCTACATCCCTGGCTCAGACACTGTAGGTGAGAAGACTGCTCTTTAGACCGCAGCAATGTTTTCCCAAGTGCCTTGGAGACTTGGGATTATACTTTCAACTCTGACCTTTGAAACATTTCACCCACAGCTACGTGAAATCCCCAGAGAACAAACATGCAGGCCCTTGCAAAGTAAACAGAGATGGTGTTTTCCCTCTCCTGTTGTGTGACTCTCCCCACTGCAGCTCTCCTTGGCTCGGTCCACACATCCACCCATAGCCAGCAGGCCAGGAGCATGCACAAGGCTGTTGGAGAACCACCATGGGACATCCCCCTCCCAGCAAGCAGAGGGAGGAAACAGAGGGGTTTCCCCAGAGTGTACATGGGAAACACTGAATGCCTCCTCCCCCTTAAATGGGAAGAAATGGGTGGCCTAGCTCCATGGCCACTGATGGTCCTGAGATCTCCTGGGCCCTCCCTACACATCCCACCTCTCCACGGCAGCTCCCTGGTGCTCTGTTTTCGGGTGACTTACCCTTCACCGCCGGGAGCCGCAGTGAGGAGCCATTCCTGTCTTGGTTCGACTCAGGGATTCAGAAAGGCATCAAATCACAGATCCAGCATCAAATCACAGATCCAGCAGGGCTGCCAGGGACCTCTGGAGATCTCCCAGTCAAACCCCTGCCAGAGCAGGATCCCCTCAAGTAGGCTGCATGGGACAGTGTCCAGGATCACGGGGTTTGACGTCTCCAGATTCCTGCAAGGTCCTGGCTGTGACATCTAGGAACACACAGGCAGAGAGGAGTGACCTTTGAGTGTCATGACACAGAAACCTGAAAGCTGGAAAAGGCCTCCAAGCTCATCTAGTCCAACTGCCCCCCTGCCACCCATGCGACCCACTAACCCACGTCCCCAAGTCCCTCATCCAGCCTCTCCCTGAGCACCCCAAGGGATGGTGAACATGTAAGGACAAGGAGGAAGCTCCTGGCAGAGGAAGGAGCTGCATTTGCCTTTCAAGGTCTGGAGCAAAATCCATCATTACAGGCTTGTTCTTCTCCCATTGAAATCCCTGGGTGGGAAGAAAGCCAGCACAGAAGTGCTCTGGAAACCCCATCACAAAGGCTTCCTTCATTCAGATGTTCTAATAGTGTTTACATCTCTCTGATGAGGATGTTCTCACTGCAGCCAAAAACACCCACCCCAAACCCAAAACACAGCCCGAGCCAGCAGCACTCTGAAGGGGAATGAAATGCTTCATTAATTCCAAAACTGTTGAGACTGCAAATCAGGAACAGAACATACAGGTCTAGAGGCAAGATCACTAATAATTCATGAGCAAAATGCTCTGTTTATGCAACACTAAGGATGAGATTTTAATTGCCTATTACTCTAATTGCTTCATTCAGTTGTTATGGCAACTTTCTCCTGTCGGTGTGTGTGCTGCACTAGACATGCAGGGGCTTCACCACACAGCAAGGCTGGGTGACACCCCACAGCTCCAACAGGTAGCACCAGATAAGGGACACTGATGAAATGCTCACAGTAGACAGGGACCATAGTCAGGGCTGTCTGACATCTCCTGCTCCAACACTTTACTCTTCACAGAGTCACAGGGTTGGAAAAGCCCTTTAAGCCCCTGGAGTCCAACCGTCCCTGTCCTGTGCTGACCCAGATCCCTGAGCACCTCATCTCCCCTCTGTTAAACACACTCAGGGGTGGGGACTCAGCCCCTCCCTGGGCAGCCTGTGCCACAGCCCCACAACTCTGCCAGGGAAGAACTTTTCCCTCCCAGCTGAGCTGATCCTGCCCTGGGGCAGCTTGAGCCCATTGCCCCTTGTCCCATCTCCTGTCCCCTGGCTGCAGAGACCATCGCCCACCTCTCTGCACCCTCCTGGCAGGGCAGGGGAGGTGGGGAGAAGGTCTCCCCTCAGCCTCCTCTTCTCCAGGCTCAACACCCCCAGCTCCCTCAGCTGCTCCTCAGAGGATTTGCCCTCCAGCCCCTTCCCCAGCCTGGTTGCCCTTCTCTGGACTCACTCCAGGACCTCCATGTCCTTCTTGGAGTGAGGGGCCCAGAACTGGACCCAGCACTCCAGCTGCACCACAGACAAACAGCACAGGAGATCCTGCAAGTGAGTTTCTCTTCACGCCAGGACAAGTTCGAAAGGGGCTGAACTCTACCCCTCAAGCTTTATGAAACAAGCTGTTGGTAAGCCCAGGGGTGTTGCCCATGGCTTCCTACCTCCCCACAGCTCACCCACACAGCACTCGTGCTATTCACTAGCTGCTGCTGTACCACAGCCACCCGAGCAGGAGCCTGAGCACCCGTGCTGCAGCAGCTTTGATGCTCAGAGCGGTCACCACACGTGGGATGGAAGCCACTGCTCCTGAAACACTGCACCCTGTGCTTGGAGGAGGAGCAGCTCCACTGCCTACCTGGCTCACAGTGGGTCCTGGGAGTTCGCAGGCAGAAGGGGCTTCCACACCCAACTCAGTCACACACACCCAGTGTCCAGCCCACATCTGCTCTCCATGGGAAGGAAGAAGCCTTGCAGCACGCTCCCATATTTAAAACCAAGAGTTATGAAAGCCTCAACACCCCCCCAAGTAGTCCTTACACTCTGAGGATGATTTTAGCAGCAGCAGCAGCCCTGTTCTTCCCACACACGCTCCCTGCCAACGTGTGGCAGTGCCCGAGCCACTGCCAGCCTACACACGCTGCCCAGAGGTGAAAGGTCCCAAGCAGGATTTCCCCTGGCAGCAGTGGTGGCTGGGGGGAAGCAGGCTGGCCTGGCAGAGGGAGCCTTTGGGGCTCTCTCTCACTCCATCCCATGCACCAGGACAACAGCAGGGAAGATGTGTATCAAGCTTCAAGGTCCAATAGGTCTGTGATGGTGCTTACAGCCACCTCAGGAGCGCAGGTCCTGGCTCCCTCTCCCAGTCCTCCTCGGGCTAGAACATCTTTCCACCAAGAACCCTTTACAGCCCCCGAGTCCTTAGTTTCTGCATCACAGGCACCATTTGGAAAGACTTGGGCAAGATGGGACAAACAGGGAACATGCTCAAGTTTGCCTCTGAGGGGTTATTTTAGGTGCTTCCAGTTGCCAAGATGCAGACTCATCCCCAGGTTTTCCTCAGGAGACACAGAACAGCAGCAACCACAAACCCAACAAACACCCCCCCACACACACTCTTCCCAACTCCAGCACTAGTGGGAGCTCCTGTTTGCCAGATGTGCACAACATGCCAGATGTGCACCACTCATCCCAGCACACCAGAGCCCACAGGCAACTGGGGGCCCAGCAGAAGGTACCTCAACAACCACCTTCTCAAGCTGACAGCAGCAAAGCCAAAGGATCCATCAAGGCAGAGAGAAGCCTCTCCCTTTTTCTCCACAAACCACTCAGCAGAACTTCTGGGGAGCCTAGAAAACAGCTGTGCAGAAGGAAAACACCCCCAAAAAGTAACCAGCCACACCTCACACACTTAACAAATCCCAGCACTTGGTTTATTTGTGTCCTCAACCCAAACGAGCCTCGGTAGGTTTGTTACCTGTAGCCAAAGTACTCTATTTCAGGAGTGAGCTTCCAGAGACTTGCAGGAAGAAGCCTTCAGATGTACAATATTTATATCATACAGAGTACACAATAAATTACTATCTACATGCAACATACCTACAAAAAAAGGTACATAGAACGTAAAAAAATACAGTATTTTCTGCTTGCTTTTCATTTTAAAGTTTTTTCTGTACATTTTTTCCATTTACATTTTTATATACATTTTGTAAACTTTTTTTTTTGCATTTTTCTCAAACTGAAATCACAGAACAGTTAGGAACTTACAGCACCGCTCTCACACAACACCTGCAGCTAACCCCAACAGCCTTCAGCTCCTTCTCTCCTACTTTGGCACCACCACACTTCACACCGTGACTTCCAGCTAATTAATTAGTCCTCTTGCTACTCAGGCATCTCTCTCAACGCAGAGAAACACCATCGTGCTTCCTGTTTGTGCTCCAACAAAAGAAGTTCAGGGAAAAATAACCATTACATTAACTACTTCAACATCACAATTACCTTGGTATCACTGCCTAGACTCAGCTTCTCCTGCGCTAACTGCTGTACGTAAGCATGCAAACAAGTCTGGTTATGACTCAGTAACGTGGATATACTGAAAAACAACTACAAGGGTTAAATATTAAAAGGAATGTAGACTTATCAAGATTTACCATGTTAATAAGTCTAAGCTAGTAGCATGAATCAGCATGTTAACAATGAAGACTTTAAACACCCTGAAGGACACAATGGGAATTTCGGTGTGTCTGTGTCAAAGGACGTAGGAGATTCATCCTGCCACACGCTTTATGCTATCCTTCCATAGCAAGTATAAACTCCCTCCTTGCCACACACACTCCTCTTGTGGAAGAGGGATTCCTGAAGTTTATAAAAGCCAAGCTTTAAAGAAAGAAAACCCCACCTGCTTGGAGCATGTGACTTGAGACCCCAGCCCATGAGGTACTGGAGCAGTGTGAGTACTCAGCCCACTGGGCAGCGAATGGTTCCAGCCTGGTACTACATACACATCATTCAACACACCCTGCTCAGCCAATTTAATCCCAAAATACTAATGAGCTGAGGTGCCCCAGGAGGGTTCTATGTCTGACCTCCCCCTCCAAGCAGGGTCAAATGCTCCTTTCAAACCGTGTCACGTTGGAGCTTGAGACTTTCCCAGGACAGACCGCACAGCCGCTCCTTGTCCACCGAGCCACCCCACGGAGCAAGCTTCCATGAACGGACACCTCCATTCCACTACAGCCTCTCACTCTGGCCCCGTGCTTCTCAGTTAAGACCCTGACATCCCCTCATCCTCAGCAACCTCCTCTCAGACACCAAAAGGCTGCTGCTCAACCCCATGTCATCCCCCCACCCTCCAAGGCCACACTGCCAGGCTGAATAAGCTCCTCTCACCTCCCCTCTCCTCTCCGGTCCCCTCGCCCCAAAGCACTTACTCTTGGCAGCTTCCTGGTGGACTTGCACAAGCTGATCAACATCTCTGAGCCCAAAACTGGACCCTGTTCCAAATAAGCATGAATGCAAAGTAAAGGGAGGAAAACCACCTCCTTCCCTCAGCGTGCTGGCTACATCCCTGCTCACACAGCTGTCTGCCTTCGTCGGGCTGGGGCACACTGCTAACCACTCTGGAGCACCAGGCACTGGGCTTCATTCATGCTTGTTGACAACAGGACTAAACATGAACTCTTTTTGCTGAACTAGGAATCCAAACAGAACTCTTCTCTTCTTCCTTAAAATTACAAAGAAAAAAAACAAGGCAGGCATTCCAAGCAGGGACAGACCGCAGCAGTTCTTGCCTTAATACAGTTTACAGGTTACCACCCCGCTCATTATTGCCAAAAGACTCTCTATGGTGCATTAAAGATCTCAGCACCCAGTCTCCATCGTACTAAGACCGACAACTAAGAGGTTGCCACTTTGTTTTAGGTTTGAGTTCAAAGAAGAAGGCGCCTTCCAGGTCGCTGGGTGGAGAGCTGCTAAGGCTTTCTTCTCCGCTGCTCATGTCTTCGCAGGAGTCTTCGCTAGAAGGAACAGCAGGGAAGGCAGATTAAAGCTCACCACCTCCAAAGCCACAAAGCCTCGATGCTGGGCTGCCCTGCAAGCTGGCCTGTTCCCACTGTGACACCCCAACTCCAAACGCTGCTCAGTGCTACAGCTAAACCCTCACAGGGTGCAGCTTGCTTTCTCCTGAGGCCAAAAACCTCCTGTAAGCCAAGGAGCTGCTGTTCCAGATGTCAAGCATCAATTGCTTTGTAAGACTTCAATGCTCTGTAAACTCCCCTGCCTTTAAAATAGGGGAATGCCTCCCCCCACCCCACAAAGTGCTTTTTGAACACCACAGTGACAGTTCCCCCTCTCTTTTTCCTTCTGCAGAAGTGCAGGCTCTAAACAATAGTCCCCCAACATCTTCCAAGCTGGCAGCTTTTCCCCCAAGCAGTACTGAACGAGCCCTACTTGCACAGAGGTGAAAAGGAGAACCCCCCCCGCAAGTGAAGCTCCCAGTCTCACTGCCACTGACCTCTCGCTGAAGCGCCCGCCCTCGGGTATGGTGGGCAGCTCAGGCACACTGTAGTAACTGTGCTGCAGGTTCTGGGCTGTACGCCTCGAGACAATCCAAACCAGCTTCCTGTGGTCAGGCTTGCAACATTCAGGAGAGGAATAATCTGCCAGGCATTTCGAGACCAGGTCCCTCCAGTAAAGTAGGTCACTGTCGCTTATCTGGCAAGAGGAAAAGGAACTTGTTCAGTCTGACACCCCCCTCCTTCCCTTCCACCTGCTCAAAAGGACGTGGAAAACATCCGTCGAGATCTGAGTCATAACCCTGCTCCCCTTGTGAAAGTTGGGCTGCTTCTGAAGGTGAACCACTGTACACACCCCTCAAACATCCACGCTGAAGGCTGAATTCAGTTGACAGTTGGCCCCTGTCAGCAGCTGTTAACATTTTCATTATTACCTCCAAAGGAAACCACAACTGTTCCACTCAAAAATGAAACAATCGTGTGCTTTGGGGAACACAAGAAACCTGGTTAGTTCAATTTAACCCTGGGAGTAAAAAGCTTGGTGTGGACATCAGCTGAGAGAGCATAAAGCCACAAATCCTGGTTTATTCAGGCAAAAAGAAGAGCCAGGCCAGCAGTCTTTGTAGCCCCAAGAAACAACTGGAAGCTTCTCTCGAATGTGCAGCCAGAACTATGGGAGTTGAGTCGGCTGCTTGTTAAAGCATGTGCTGTGTGGAGGCACCATGGAGGTGTGAGGTCAGCAGTTGTTCTGATTTTAAACATTCCAGGTAGTTTTTGAAGCCATAACCCTTTTGCTTGCCAGGCAGCTGCCAAGATGTGCCAGTGCAGATCGACTGCCTGACCCGATTCTCCAGGCAGCGGGATTTCTGCACTTGGCATTCCACCAAGGAAGCTGCGTTAGTTACAGGAGCTACAGGCAGATGCTCAAATCCCATGTCACCACCTGGTTCAGCTGGGGCCTAACAGAATCACAGAATCAACAGTCGGGGTTGGAAGGGACCTCTGGAGATCTAGTCCAACCCCCTACCAGAGCAGGATCACCCCGAACCACACCTGTGAAGACTGTGCCACTCAGAGCAGGGGTCTGTTAAGCCTAAGGCTGCACATCAGGAATCATACCAGTCCCACACCAGTCCCAACACCCGCCACACCAGCCCACTGAAACCCTTACCTTTGAGTGCTTCTGAACACGCATAAGGATCTCAAACAGCTCAACAGATTTCAGAGTCTGAACTTCTAGAGTGAGAAGGCACAAGGCCAAGACAGACGGCTAGGAGGACAGAAAACAAACCAGGGCTCAGTCTGACATGAATCAGAACCTGCCCAGGAGCCAGAGGAAGCCGCTTCCTTCTACTCACTTTTGCTTTAGAAAAGATGAGACGACAGTTGCAAGCTTTCAGCTGAGCTTCCAACCTGTCGAGATTCAGTACTTCTTTCCTGCAAGAGAAGAGGCACTCACATCAACAAGTGTTCATCCATCAGGAAGGAGGAACTGAGGAGCTGCTTCCTCTACAACCAGCGCCACAATCATTTCAGAGGCACTGAAAGAGAGGAAGGGCTTGGGCAACACCCAGCCCACCAGCAGCACGCCCCCCTACCCACCTTTCTGAGGTATGGCAGAGTACAATAGTGTGGTACAAGTGCAAGAAGGTTAAGGCAGTAGTAGCTCTGAATTCAAAGTGCAGCTTTTCTGCGATGATCTTCTCCATCCGCTTCAGGTCGGACACAGTGCATTTACACTGGCTGATCCGGATCAGCTCGTGAGCAGAGGGAATGTTGCATTCTTCTTCCACCACTCGGGCAGCCAGCTGGAAACAGCAAACTCCAATGCAAGACAGATGCTTGGGCTTCACCTGAGAGGAAGAGGAAGCACTATCAACACTCACCTTTCCCCCCTCATAAGCATCGTGGGTGTGAAATCACAACACCAACACCTCACCCAGCCCAGGGAAGCTGCTTGGAATATTCATAGTCTGACAGAAAGAGATTAGCTTATCTCAGCCAGACCCAAGTCAGCCAGCTCACACACCTCAACTGGTTTCATCACTTTAGTTTCATGGAAACACAGCTGGCAGAGCCAATAAAGCAACACGACTCTGCCACTGCCAAGTCAGAGGCAGTTCAGCAGCTGAGAAGCTCCAGTGAAACTGCTCCCCACAGCTACGCAGTGAGAACTGCAGGGAGAGCTGTAACACCCCGCTGCTCCCAGCGGCAGTGCTCACCCACCCTCGTTTAAAGCCCATCCCAATCCGGCCTGAGCCTGCTCCAGACAGTCCCACTCTGCAACTCTCCCCCATGTAACCTTTTGGGCAACCTGAAGGGCAGTCAGACTAGAGAACTGAGACAGCTTTAGTGTTTCTCCTGCCAGCTTAAGGGGGAGCTGGTTTAGGTGTGAACAGTCTGCCATCAAAACTGAAAACACCCAGAAATGATCACTTGGTCTCAGTCCCAGCACTGAGCTGGGCTTTGACTCAGGCCCTAGCACTATCAGCTAACACAGATTGCTCTGCTCATGCTGCAATCTCCTTTCTTAGTTCTTCACACCTACAGGGTGAGGGCTACAGGCTTACAAGGCAGCAAACCCTGCTGGTACTTGCCAAAGTACCTAAAGACAGGCCGTGGTTTAAAGCAGTTAATAACTAACAGCAATGCCAGTTCACCTTTCATGTAAGAACTGCACTCCAAGCCTACAAAGGAGGACTTGAGAAGAGCTGCCAGCACAGAATGCATAACCAGCCACAGTTATCTCCTAGATCAGCCTTCCCCTTTCCCTCAGACAAGAAGGTTCTCAGGCATCTCACATACCCCCAGCTCACACCGTGGCAGGTCTTCTCCCCCTAAAAATACCTTCATAAGAGCCAGGAACCTGTCCAGAATGTTCACAGCCAGAACAAACGTTTCAGTTGCAAAGCCAAAGAAGTTGGTCAGGCTCCACAGATCCTCCACCTTGGCGTTCCTTTGTCTGGGACACAGGCTGTTTTCATTCTGTGGCAAGAAAGCCAAAGTCAGGATTATTCTGTGGTAGTGGTGGTGCCTGTGACCCCTCAAGCCCCCAAGTTATCTTTTAGCTTGATCAAAGGGATGCAATTCTTTTCTTCTATAAGCACTTTACTTCCCTACGTAAAATAAAGAAAAGTCTTGATGCTGGAGACACAAAACACACCCACAGCACACAGATTACAGGCAGGTCTGGAGGCTGGTGCAAGAGCCAGCACAAGCACAGCTTCCCAGCACACGCTGGTGATTTAAAAACGGTCACTGCTGAGCACGGGCAGTGGGTGACTCCTGGGAGCGGAGATGACCACATTGAGCTGGTTCTCCTCCCTGCCCGCACGCGTTTCAGCGACAAGCATCCTGCTTTCGAAGCAAACAGGCAGACCGGTTGGAGACGGCTCGGTGGCGTGGTGTGGTCAGCCACTACGGCCCTTTCCACGGCTCCTCTGCCCGGCCCCTGCTGCTGGCGGCGCGGCCGCGTCCCCGCCTGAGCACCCAGCACCGCTCAGCGCACCGAGCCCCGGGGGCGGACCTGCCGCCGCTGCCCCGGCTCCCGCTCGCTCCCCAGTCCAACCAGTAACAGCACAGGCCTGAATGCTCTCCTTGCCCCAGACCTCGCCGCTCTCTGAAGGCACAGACTGCAGAGCGAAGGAGAACGAGCGGCGCTGGGCGAGGGCAGAGCAGGCTGGCCCGAGACACGTCTCCCCGCCAGCTGGGAGCCGCTAAACCCACGGGTGCCCAGCGCCCGAGCAGGCTGCCCGCTCCCCCCGGGCCCCGCCAGCCCGCCCCCCTTCCCCTTCCCCCTCCTCACCTCGGCGGCGCCCTCGATGAGGCTGAGCCCCTTCTCCCGGGGCTGGAACCGCCCCTCCAGCTCCAGGTGGAGATTCAGCTGCTTGAAGAGCCGCAGCCCCTCGCTGCTCATCTTCCCCCCGGCCTCCGCAGCTCCCCCCTGTACGGCAGGCGGAGACCAGGCGTCAGGGGTTGGCAGGCTGCCCTCCCCACCGGACAAAGGGAGCCGAGAGACACCCCCCCCGCCCCACCCGAGGGGCGCACCCCCCCCTCCCCCCAGCCCCATCTAGGGGGCGAACAAAGGGGCCGCCTCGGGAAGGGAGCGGCCCGGCCCCGGGGCAGCGGCGAGGCGACCCCGAGCGCCGCCCACCCCCCTTCCCCCTCCTCGGGCCTCACCGCTCGGTGCCTCCTCGGCGGGGAGGGGGAGGCGAGCCCGGCTCCCGTCACCTCGCGGCCGGGGGTCGGCCCCGCATCCAGGCAGGGCCGCCTGGCGCCCCCGCCCGCGGCGGGCCCCGCTCGCCTCCCCCGCGCGGGTCCCGGCGCTGGGCGGCCCCGCAGCCGCCGCCGCCGCCCCGGCCCCACAGCAAGATGGAGCCGGCGCGGCCCCGCCCCCTTGTTTTTGTTCTGGCGGCCCGCGGGTGGCCCCGGGCGGAGCGCGCCGCGATAGGCCCGGCCGGTGAGGCGCCGCGGCGGAGGAAAGTAGTTCCCTCTCCAGCCGCACACCGCGGCCGGCGCCCCGAGGCGGCGCGGGGCTCAGGCGCGACGCGACCACCCGGAGGCGCGGCCGCTAACGGGAGGCGGGGCGGCGCCGCGCCCCGGCGGGACGGGGAAAAGCCAGGCCCCGGCGGAGGAAGACCAGGAGGGGCCGCCTCACGCCTTTAAAGGGCCGCGGGAGCGCGGCCGCCGGCACCGCGGCCCGTTTTAAAAAGTCCGCCGAAACACTCCCCCGCCCTGATTGGCCCGCGCTCGCCAGCCGCTGATTGGCCGGGAGCGCGCCTCCCTTGCCCTCACACACCCCCCCCACGCCCACGGCGCTGTTTGTTTACCTCCGCCGATTGGTCGCCGGCTGACGGCCCGGCCCTCCGGATTGGTGGGGTGAGTTTTGCCTCGGCCTCGCCCACGGCTCCGGCTCTTAGCAACCGTGCCGCGCGCCCCGCGCGCGCTCCCCTCGCCGCCTCAGGGCGGGAGGCGCGCGCGCGGCCGGACAGCGCTCCCGCCCCCGCGGCACCCCGGTCCCGCGGCCCTCCCGTCCCCTCGGCCCTCCCGTCCCCTCGGCCCTCCCGGTCCCGCGGCCCTCCCCTCCCCTCGGCCCTCCCGTCCCCGCAGCCCTCCCGTCCCCTCGGCCCTCCCGTCCCCTCGGCCCTCCTG
Organism: Gallinula chloropus; assembly: GCF_964237585.1. Lineage (NCBI taxonomy): Eukaryota > Metazoa > Chordata > Aves > Gruiformes > Rallidae > Gallinula > Gallinula chloropus. Next base: position 91,328,477 of record NC_140088.1, on the reverse strand, counting down.
CCCCCGAGACGGGACGGGCGGCCCGGGTGAGGCAGCCCAGCTCCCGGGGTGGGACCCTTCTCCTCAGGGGTTCAAGGCTGGATTGGGACGCCTCACCCCAAAGCTGCTCTGTCCCTGCCCTGCTCAGCTGGGCAGGGGAGGCAAGAGATGCTGAGAGGCTCAGGAGTGGAGATCAGGGCAGGAGAGACCATCCCACAGTCAGCGTCACGGGCAGGACAGACTCAGCACGGGGCAGAGGACAGGAACTCTGACTGGTGGCACTGCACCCCCAGTGACACCAGAGCCAGGGAATGAGAGGTGCCACCAGCCCTTAAAGCACCTTCCCCCAGCCCTCCCTCCTTCCCAGACCCAGCTTGACCCAGCATTTCTCTCCCTTCTCCCCCAGTGTGGCACGGGGAGGGGCAGGGACTGGGGAACGGGGGTTTGGGTCAGTCCCTCACCAGTTGGTTTCCCTCTTTGCCAGGGGAGGGGGCCATTCCCCCCCCCCCAGCCTTCCCTTGGTCCAGCCTGGTCCCCCACGGGGTCACAAGTCCCCCAACAAACCTGCTCTGGTGTGGGTTGGTCTCTCCACAGGCTGCAGGTTTTGCTGCCAGGAGCTTGCTCCAATGTGGGCTTCCTGTGGGGTCACAGCATCTTCCACAGGCTGTAGGAGGGGTCTCTACTCCCCTTCCTCTTCCCTGGGCTGTGTGGACACTTGCTCCAGCACGGGCTTCTGCAGGGGCTTTAGCAGCATCTTTCTGTCCTCCTGCCTCCTCCTCCCCTGGCCTTGGTGCCTGCAGAGCTTCTCCCACCTTCTCACCCCCTTCTCTGGGGCACAAAGCGGCCGCTGTTGGTTGTTTCTGCTCAGGGTGATTCCCAGGGCCTGTGCCCGGCGCTGATGGGCTTGGGGTTGGCTCTGTGGGGCTGGGGGAAGCTTCTCACTGCTCCTTGTAGCCCCCTCCTCTGCCACAGCCCCACCACGCAGACCCACAACAGAAACCTGTTCACAGTGTTGGGGTCAAAGCTGGCGAGCAGCTGCAGTGGCACCTGAGGAGCCCCGTGGAGACTGGCTGGTCAGGGGGCTCTCTGACCTGCTGACGAGGTAGCACGTGCTCTTGCAAAATAAATCATCACCTAGAGGATCTGCAGAGATGCTGCAGTGTGTCCCATGTCCTGTTTCTCATGGATAAACTCAAGGGAAGAGATGTCAAAGGGCAAACCCAACGACACTGCTGGAGACAAGAGTCCGTGGTGGCGACGGGAGCAGATTGATTTGATCCAGTGAGGTTCCAGTTTCAACAAACAGAAAATGTTTATCAAATGTCGCCCTCTGGAAAAACAAGCTGCCTCCTCTACAAAAACCAGCAAGGTTGCTATGCCAATCTCTATTTCTAGGCACAGTTCCTGTCTGCTATGCCAGTGACGACGGCCAACAATTTCTTCAAGCTTATTTTGATGACAAGTGCTCTCAAGATTCCCATAAATGTGCATAACTTTTCCTTGGGATATTCCTGGCACGGGCCAGCGCTCTCACAGGCACCAGCAGATGTACCTGAGCACCCTGAAACACAGCATCCCTGCAAGGGGAATGGTGTGGTAGCAGGACTAACATAGGCTTAAGCTCTGAAGAAAGACTGTTAGGGATCCGCTCCAGTTTGAACTAGAACAATTACCATCAAGAGCTGACTTCAAACAGGCTCCTGGCAGTGATGCCATCTAGGTGATGTTTATGGAATGAGGCTCTGAGCCCCAGGCTCTGATATCTAAATGTCCTCAGCAGCTGCAGCTTGTTCCCCCACACTCACATTCAGAAGCGTATCTTGCCATCACAGAGATGGAGTATAGATGCTCTTCCTCCTCTCACTGCCATATTATGGATGCTCTTCCTCCTCTCACTGCCATATTATGGATGCTCTTCCTCCTCTTGCTGCTGTATTATGGATGCTCTTCCTCCTCTCACTGCCATGTTAAGCAGAACACAGGTCTCAGTTTACCTGAAGGGCAAAAGAGGTTCATTTTGTAAATGCAGAGCGTGTCAGTTCTAAAAATGCCGATTCAGACACCTACTTGAACACACACACATTCCTTTCCCCCTGCTCATTTAAACGGGACAGAACACCCTGCAAAGTCCCAGGCAGTTTGAAGGGGGGGGTGTAGAAATCTAAGGGCTCGATGGTGCTTTCCCTGCAGCCTCACAGCAGCAGGGCTCACTTTCTACATTCAGATAGAAGGATTTCACACCCTGTCTTTGTTCCCCTGTAATTCAATGATCTGTTGCAAAATGCTGAGCAGGACCAAGGGGAGGGGGGGAAAGCCCAAATCCAAACCGAAGCAACAAACCCCAAGGATCCTCACTCTACACGATGCACCAATCTGCTTTGGGATTATTAACAGGGAAAATCAGTCTGCTCCCTGTGCTGTCTGGATGTGGTGGAGCAACAAAGTGGTGTTGGCAAAGGAGGAGTCGTGGTAAGGTTTAGAAAGAATGTAATTTATCTATTCTGCAACATGCTGTGCATTACAGAACAGCAGTTCCTTCCTGAACGTTCTTGGGAACCTAAAGATGCACAAGGGAAAAGGAAGTTACCAATTCCTTAGGTGCAGATGCCAGAGTACTCATTGCTTAGAAAGAGTGACAACAGGGGGATTCTGGAGTTCCACTGAAATGGAAACTGGGTGGGAAATCAACCAAAAAAAGGCATTAAAAATGGAGGAAAACCCATGGGAAACATTTTTGGGAGCCTGATAAAAGCAGCAATTTATACTGCAGCCACCTCTGCAAGACAAATGTTAAACTAAGTGCAAGTATTTGTTGTGATGTGACCTCCCAATGTCCCCGAATTAAACAGGCATGGTTTTAACTAGCCTTACTAAGCTGTGTGACTACATGGCTTGGCAAAGCTTGTCCTGGCACCTCAGCAATCCATGGGGAGTAGCTATGGATAGCTAATAGCTGTGCACTGACTAGCAGGGGGTATCAGAGATGCTAATTGGGCCTTGTGGCATGTGGGTTTCCAAACTGAAATAGGATTACAAACCCCCCCAGGATTAAGGGACAGGAGATAATTAACACTCTAGACACAAACAGTCTGCCCACTCAGTAGTTGGTTGCCTAGGTAAGAACAATAAGGGTCACTTAGAACAATAGTTTCCTTCAAAACACTTAACCAAATTGTTCCACAGGCTTCACAGCCACTAATTAATCCAAGTGCCACACTGGGATCCCGTTATACTGGTATGGAGGACAGTGGGACCAGGAAAGCAGCAGTGCTGAAAACTGGAAGGCAGAAATCAGAGTTGTGTCTGCTTCTCTTCCCCTAAGACCAAACTGCTGCTGTACTATGATTATGGATTTAGCCCAAATAAACCCTCTCTTTAATAAATGGGATGATTGTTTTCTGCTTAACCAAGGGGAATAAAAATAGGATCTTTAAGCAAATAAGCTCAGGGTGTACATTTCATTTTTATACAGAAGTATGTGTACCAGAAAACACATAGAAAGGCTATCCTTGTGTATATTTACATATGCATGTGAGAGGTATTTAGCAGGTTCTGTTGCTTTTAGAAGCAGTGGGACAAGCACCTGGTGAGCAAAGTTATCAGAACTGAAGCCTTTGCATGGCCTTCCCCTCACCAGGAGATGAAATGATTCATAAACCTGCCAGAACTGAGATGAGTTCCCCTGGCAGAAGCCCCAGGAGGAGAGCAGCATCTGATCCTCCAGTCACTGTAGGAGGAGATGTCCCCACTGGTCCCACTGCCTTCAGTACAGAGGGGTGTAATTTCACACTTCTCACCTTGGAAAGTGGGTCAAGTTTCATAAATAAATGAATTTATTCTGATTCCTGGCGAGCTTGCTAACAGACAGGAGAGCAAGGCTTGCCCATCGAGGCTTACTGTGCATCTGGGGCTGGTGTCAGGGAAAAGGTTCAGTGGCAGCACCCACAGATCTAGGGACCAGCCAGGACGGTCCCTGTACGTCCGCCTGGGTGACCACAGCACCAAGTTCCAAACAGCTGTTGAAATTAGGGAGGGAGGTGCAGGAAAAAGAAACCCATCTCAAGGGAGCTATACTTAGAAGAAAATACTTGGCGCCCACAGGACCCAAACACAAGTCGATGGAAACTTAATACATTTAGGGCAGACTGTAAGCTGTTAAGGGATTGTGTGTTTTTTGTCTTGCTGATGCAACACAGAGCAAAACCAGCCCCAAAATAGCATCCAAGGGTATTAGTGTCTAGGTGAGAGGAGTTCCCATTGCAGGAGGAGCTCACCACGATGGGAAATGCCTGTTAGCCTGCAGGAGAACGCTTGCAGCGGACAGCTGCACTGTTCAGGTGTGTCACTTCATCTGAAAAAGGCAAAGCTGACACAGGGGGTGTTTGATGGGCATCCAGAAACGCTTTCAGACACATCCCAGGGAGCCTGGAAGCGTGGTTGCTTCCTCAGGATCTCCAGGCTGTGAGGCTGCCACACAGCACAGGGCACCTTCAGCCGAGCAGCCCGCGGTGCTGGGACGGGCCAGATGCAGAGAACCCAGGTCACATACACCCCAGAACTCCAGGGTATACTTAGAGGCAGCACCTCTCACTCTTGTTCATACGATAGGTATTGACATACACATAAAATCACACAAGCATTGAAGCTGGTGTAAAGCTGCCATGCTCTGATACCACTTACTTTGTTTACTGGAAAAATAAAGCTACTGTGTTTATACCGTTCATACCCCCACGGCAGCACAGCTGCGTTCAGGCCTGGGACAAGAGGAAGTTGGTCTGTATAACTTAAATTGCAAAACTTCTCAGTGTAAAGAAGCCAAACCACAGCTAACCACCAAGAGAGCAGCACCAGGCTTCGGGAGGAGGTAAAATACTGACGTGGAGTGCCAAAGGGGACTACTTCAGACCTCTGGTGTTGTTGCCTCCGTTAACATTTGGTCTGTTTTCATCCAATTTAAGCTGTTTTAATGCAGTATTCACCTCCCTGCTCATTTAATCTGGTTTCACCAGAGCTACTTTTGGCATTACATGGTCTCGAGAGGCATTTCTGAATCCCCTCTGACAAAAGAGAACCCTAACTTCTGACTCCTAAGGTGAGGTTACTGGAAGAGAGAGATCAAAAAGCCTGTTGGAAAACAAATCTTCCCTGGATATATGCTCTTATTCCTCATACAGTAGTTGGAATACAACTTGTACAACACAGCTAAAGGGTTGATTGCTTGTGGTGCTGAAATCTCGATTCGCAAAGGCAATTCCAAGTCTTCATTGAGAATTTTCACTGACGCAGAAAATTCCTGCAGTAACAGTGTGGATAGACCCCTGCCCAGTATTTCACAGCTCTGAGCAAGCCCACCTATGATATCCTGGTAACCACAGGAATCCATGATCCCTGATACTCACAGAGTGCGAGGCAGCAGCCGGAGAGTGAGCGGCGTCCTCTGGCGAGCCCGAATCTCTGCCCGTCTTCTCATGAAGACCTCTCCCTCTTCACAGAGCTGAAAAGCAAAGGAGCTAGCTGCCAAGCTTGCAAACACCTTGTCCAACTCAACCTACGTCTGTAACATCATCAAATCTCATTTTGGAGGCCAGAATGAGCTGAGGAAGGGGAGGTAGATCCTCACGCCCGTGCAAACCCTTGTGTAACGTGGGAGAAGGGGAAGGCACTGGCAGATGACTTCACCTGTGCCACGTCAAGAGTATCTGCAGTTTAGTTGCTGGTGGGTCCCTGTTGCCTCACCTTGTTGAAATTCTCCTCTCTGTGGAAATTTTTCTCTGAGAAAAAGGAAGGGAGCAGGAAAGACTCCAAACCTGTGGTGCATTTCATGACTTACCCAGCGACTGCAATCACTACTCGCGATGCCTGCGCCGGGTGGGTGCAGGTGCCCTTGTGCCTGTCCCCCTGTGAGCTGGTTCAGTCTGTCCAATGGCCATTACAGCTCAGGTCAAAAGTGCCTATTGCCCCTTCAAGTCTATTAAAATACAGCTTTCAGTCTTTTTTGGGTCCTATCAGATAGACACATCCATTTCCAGTGGGAAGCCGTCCCAGGCAGTATTTGCAAGGGCAGCTGAAGATACAGACCCCGTTCCCATCCCGCCAGCACTGCTGGGCAGTGAGGGTAATCTTTAGAAGCCAAGAGAACACTGCCAAACGCCTGAGCAAGGTGCTTCAATGCTTTTAGGGCTGTAATTTGCCTTCAGTGCAGGTTAAATTGTCTGAAAGGAAGCTGCATGTTTCAATAACCTCGTGCTTGTCTAAGCATGACCACGTAACTACCAGGTTGCTTAAAGGTCTCTGGTAACAACCGTGTGTTACCGGAAGGTGCGTTTCATTCACTGGCTATTCCTGTCACTTATTTCAAGTGGGTTCTGTTATTTCATTGACAGGGTAATTCCAGGCAGTGTTGTACTTAAGGCTTTTAAAAGCTTTCTTTTTTTTTTTCCCTAAAGAAAAGCAGCTGTGCATAATTTCAGAGGGCATTTTGGAAATCTTAGGGATTCTGCATAAATGGAATTTAAATTAGTCATTAAAAGTTAAACCAAGCAAATGAGAGCAGTCACCTTCTGAGTGTAGAAACAGGCAACTGCTGAGTAAAAGGGTTTGCTAGGAGACATCTGGTTATGCTGACCCTGAATGGACATAGAGTTTTTTCTCAGATTTAATGTGGTGCAAATCCATGTTATATCGTTTGGAGTAAACACCAGGAGGCTGAAAGACCCTTTACATGAAGCATCCAGGGAACAGGAGGCCGACACTTCCATCCTGATTTGTGGTTTTCAGCCATGCAGTGCAAGGATCGCGAGGGAAAGGAGGTGAAATGGCAAAGGGTGGATGTTCTGCACCACATGGCTCGGGAGATACGGCACCAGGGGTCACACATCACAACTTAACGCCTCACCAGCTCTCAGTGACAAGTTTCTGGCCACCAGTCAGACATTCCCCCCTCATTTCTCACCCTGCTGCTCTCTGCTGTGTCCCCAAAGAGACATCCTCACTTCCCTTCGCACTGGCCTGTCAGAGTATCCCATCTGAGTTCTGGAGCACACCTTACCTTTCAGTAAGCACACCTTCTAATGTCCCAGGCTCAATTTGAAAGCCCCCTGAGATGAAACCTCCCTTTAATTAAATCTCTAAAGCGCTGTGAACAAAATCCATGTCATTGTCTTTCCCAGGGCTTCTTCAGCTGACCACCTTGCACGTCTTCTGGTAAAATCAAGGTCTTTGGGGCAATGTCTTCTATACTTTGCTACCACATCCAGGTGCATTTCACTAACATACTCATGGCACTTGCCAGAAGTAGTAACTCAGATGTACCTTCTCACGTACAGTCAGTAAGTAGCTCTGCCTGTGTGGAAATACCCAGGTCTAACTCAGGAGTCCAAACCACCTAACCTCATCTCTAGGACCACACATCACACCGTTCCCGAAATACTTCGGGGGTGTGCAGACAATCCTCTGACACCTTGCCTAATCTGTGCCTGCTCTCCTGCTGCCATGGCAAAGTTCTCACCTCCCTTCAACGGAAGGAAATCCAGGCCCTGACAGCAAGGATTCCAGAGCAAAGGATGGGAAAGGAGGATTGCTGCACCCAGCTTTGCTGCCAGGGGGGTTTCAGCACACGGAGCGCGCGCCGCTCCTGTAAAGTCTGCAAGCAACCCTCCTTCTACCCGAAACAAGCTGGCAAAGAGATGTTGAGAGCCCAGCTGGCACAGAGAAGAAGTAGGCACTCTGTTAATGGGTGGCAAATTACCTGCTTAACGAGGCCCCCATGTGACTGTCACAGAAATACTGCACAGGTTCTAAGCCACAAGGCCGAGATGAACTCTCCAGGACATAGAGTATCTGACTACAGAAAATGGTCTCTACAATGAAGCATAATCACAGACAGGTAATTAGTGTGAACTGCTTTTAAGTGGTCACATAGGAGAAAGAAAGGAATTTTTGTGTTCTAGAAAGGAAAAGCAGCCAGGAAGAATGAATGTTTAAGGAGCTCTTAGGTTTTTGTCCCTACCTGAAGAGCAGGATAAAGGTGCTTTAGCTAAAGGCTTGTTTGGACTAAGTTACACTCACAAGTACACAGCTGGGGTTGCCTTATTCACCTCTGTGTCCATTTACCCATCGTGTTTGTTACAGGCCACACTGAAAACTGTTCAACCTCGTTTAGCTGTGAAGCAAGTCCTGCTCTGAGCAAAAGTTTGGCCTAGAAAACCTCCAGAGGTTCCTTCCAACCTCAGCTATTCTTTGATTTTAACTGGGTTTTGTGGTTAATATCTTTGTGTTTCTAATGGCTGTTCATTGGTCTTGGCTTGTGAAAGTAGGTGATTTTTCTGCTTCTCTCAGAATACTGCTCTGCTTTGCTTCTAGCACCATTAAGAAAGGCTGTAAGAAGCAGTTTAGAAAGCAATCTGAGGGGAAAAAAGGCATCTCTTCAATCACATTCTGCAAGAACTAAACTTAATGGCAGGTGATGACTATTTCATGCGGGTTTTTTGAAAACTGGGCAGTTTTATCCTTCAGAAGGGCAGGTCAAGGTTTGGGTACACAGTTGAACCAATGAAGATTCTTTTCCATACAGTAAATTTGACTTCAGGCATGTGGATCACAGACATGGAACAAAATTAAGGAGAAATGCTCATGAAATGTTACTATCAGCTAGTGGCTCTGCTCTGCCATCCAGGCTGCCAGTACTGAGAGGGTAAAGTTGGAAATGCCACAGAGGAGGAGGTATGCCCCTTCTCCCATGTCACAACACCCACTTCTGCCCAGCCATCTACTTTTTAGGAAGAATGACTGAATTACAGGCACAATCCCCAGGGGTGAGGGATGCAGTCTGGAGGTTTTACCAGGTTAAATGGAGTAGAATAGAACCGTTTCCCAAGCAGTAAAGCAAACTGCAGAAATTATCTGTTCTGCTTGAGGAAATTAGATTATGGGGCCGTTTATTTAGTACAAAATAAATCAGGTGGAAAGGTTAATTTAGTGCCTGCAGTTCTCCTCTCCAAATTAATCACCGAAAGTGAAAGAGGTACTTCATTTCCTAAATAGAAGCGTGTGTTTCACTGCTCTGGATGAAAGCAGAAGTGTGTGTTTGTTTCAAGCAGCTCTGCGGTTGGAACAGCCAGTAAGGGAATCTTCATCAGCTCAAATAGCAGGGCTGGTTTCCCAGGTAAATAATTTATATCCCTGCTGTTAGGGAGAAGTCGCAGGAGACTGTTGGGAAGCAGCCCTAAGAGGCTGGGGAGATGTTGCATTTGATCCGGTGCTCCGGTGAGTCAGCTTATGATGATTTCTAATGTCAACAGGCTCCTTTCAACAATCAAAGCCAGCTGGCTGCGTCCCTGAGGCTGCCTCTCCCTGCCTGACAGGTGATAGCTTCCGATAAGGGGGAGCACTAAAGCTGACAACTGATTTAGGAGAGACAGAACAGGCTACACAATTGCACAGCCCCTGCGTGCTGCACGCAGCCACGGCTCCTCTCCCTGCTATCTTCAGTTAAAATGCAGTTAGGTGCCTGAGACATTTAGTGTGCAAGTTATTTGATTTTCTTTTTTTAAAAAAAAAACCTTTCTTTTTTTGCCTTTAAAGGTGACAAGGATTGGGAAAGGTGACAAGGATTGGGAAAGGTGACAAGGACTGGGAAAGGTGACAAGGATTGGGACAAGGAATTTATGTTGGTTTCATTTCTCTCCCGTTTTGGAAGAAGTAAAGCAGGTTGGAGTACCCTGGAAAGGGGGCTGGCGTGCTGCTAGGCTCTCTTATCAGCCAGATGCTCCTTCCTGTTTCACACCAGGAGAATTTAGCTTCGGTTTCAGGCATGGAACTCTGCTTGTGAAACTGCAGCCAGGCTGGTCTGTCCCACAGCCGCAGAAATCTGCCCCGCAAGCTGGAAGAAATGAAGGAGCCTCCCTCTAGTTCCTTTTTCCCTTCCATGTGCTACTTCAGGAATCTGAGATTTATTTTTTCCCAAAGGGCAGTTCATTACTGTGGGTAAAAACAAGCACAACTAATGTACTTACAAGGTAGAGCAGTCTTGTAATTCATACGCACTGCCTTCCACCCTGCTCACTTGGATAATTAACATCCTGTTGATTGATTGTTGCACAGAAAGGGTAAGATCTGTAAAATAACTAGTGATTTTGGGTAGTTCAGTTTTCATGGAGGTGAGAGCGAGTTCAGTGCTCAAACCCATTTCATTCTTCCCTGTCCTGATGTTTTTTACTCCATAAGCACCTTGCTCAGCTTCCTGGGAGCAAATCAAGTCACTGCACCAAACCCTGGCTTTTAGGATTCTCCTTGTTTCCTTCTGTGGCTCTTCCCAACGTTCTACAACATCGATTCACAAACCCTGCCTCACAGAGCACAACTTTTCTTTGCAGCTTTCTGGGAATCTCTTTCACTCCAGCCTTTGAAAAAATGAGTTTCCCACCCCAAGCAGAGAACTCTCCCCAGCCCTGCATAAGCCTGGGTAGGACATTTCTTCGCTGCGATCAGCTGACACACCTCTGATTGCTTTGATAAGCACAGACACAGGAGTAACTAGCTTTACTCTGCCACCCTATGCTCACCTTGACCAGCTAAATCCAAATAGCCATTATTAGAAGTTTCAAACACTGCCAAATATTTTAATTCAGCTGCACAACCAGCCTGACCCGAGGGTAAACTCACCCCTGTTCTGAAGCTGCTCTCTGCACATGCACATGGACACATCTAGCTCGCTGCCCGTGCTGGGCTTCGCGTGCTCCTAAGTGGGGTGGGTATGAAGATTAGGATTAACCTTTGCATCTGTGGGTTTAACTGACTGGCCAGAAGTCAGGCAGCAAACAGCACTGGGTCTCCAAAGCAGAGCCAAACCACAAGACCATCTGTTTTCCCTTCTGAAGGGTGCTTAAGACACAGGCTTTTCCTCTCTCCAGGTGCTGGGACTCGGCTGTGAACCCGGTAGCATCTCTGCTTCCACTCCGCTCGGGGGTAGGAAAAATCAGGCATTTGTAGGCTGTGGGCAGGTAACACAACACCTTGTATGTGGGATTTTCTTCTTTCCACTAATGTGGATCTCTCAGTGGTTGAATATTTACCAGTCTGTTACCTCCCCAGAGCCTAGCACGTGCCAAGGCAGTGGCTGCCTGCGTAGTTACACGTGCATGCTGTCGCGCCACCTTGGCAGCCAGGCTGGGATGCCCTTCATCCTGCTACGACCCGAGCCACCCACATCCCTGTAAGGGATGAACAGACCTTCTCCCTGCTCCCAGAGTGTCCACTTTCCTTGGCTGACAGGGCACTTGGGGTCTTTATACTGTTCCAAGGCCTCACATTTTGTACAATGAAGTCAAGTCCCTGCGTGCAGAACACCTGCATGCAGCAGCCTTGCTCCAAGCACACTCTGTAACATTCAGCAGGTTCCTTTCTTCCTAGGTTTAATTCTGCCTCTTGTGCTTTCTCCCCAGCCCACAGGCCCAAGAGTTGCCCCTGTCTGTTTCTCAGCAGCCTCTCTAAATCCTTTGGCAGCCACTTCCCTCACCTTCAAACCACCTCTCTGCTAGAGGATCTGCTCCCAGGTCCCTCCTGTGCCAGACTCACTCGCTCCTCAGTCTCCAGGATCTCCTTTGGAAGGAGTATTGATCCAGTAGCTGGCTGGTTTATTGTACTAATTTCATCTCAGTTGGGTGCTGGCTTAACTGCCCCTTCCTACTGTCTCTGAGGACAAAGGACTGTAATTGTATGTACCCAGCTGTCAATGTATGTACCCAGCACAATCAGCACAAGAGGGACAAAAGGAACTCCCTGGTGGTATGTTAGCACTAGAGGTTCCTGCCAAACCATCAATTCCACACTCCACTGGTCTGAGGATGTGCTGCACCACCTCAGGGTCCCAGCACTGACATGTGAAATGTTCTAGGAAAAATGGAAATCCCTTTGGCAAATTATTAGAAAACACAAGATCTGCCCTAACAGTGGGAATGGAACGAGCTCAGGGCTGTCTGGGCCAGAGCTCCAGCACGAATTTCCCAGCTGGGCCCATCAGCTCAGCTACCTTCACTTGGTCACTGCCACAAACCAGCAGCAGGCCAACTGATCTTGGAAAACTCTTAACAGCTCTGCAGGCTTCTTAAGCACCAGTGAGACCCAGAAGAATGAGATTGGGAAAGCTAGATAAAATTCCAGTGGGACTAGTCCTTTTCTGCACCTTCTAAAAGGCATATCCGATTCTGAGATAAGAAGAACAATGGAAAGGAGCAGGAGACAGCAGGCTTGAAGAGCAGTTCACCCTAAGCACAGAGTCTGGTTGCTGCAGCAGAAATAGCCTTTCTGTTCAGACCTCAGATACCAGAGAGAGATACTAGAGAAAGGGTTTAAAAAACTTCTGACAGAAGAGCTTTTAGCAAACTGATTCAGAGTGAATTTGTCAGGAAATAAATAGAGTTCTGTGCCTTCTCTATGCTTGATTTATGTCACTGTACTTACTATCTCCAGAGGAAATCCTCCTCTGTGCTGTCTGAAGAACTAATAACTACAGACACTGGAAGGAGTTTAAAGCAAACGCGTTGCCTTTGCTCTCTGCTTCTTGCTTTTATCTCCTAATCTCAACCTCCAGGGGCATGGCAAGGCTCTGCCACTCCTCTTCCTCAGCGCCAGGGTTTTCATCCAGGTGTTTATTCCCTGCCTGGCCTTTACTGCACAGCACTACAGCACACACCCAGACCCTTCAGGGGAAAAAACCAACCAAAACCCCATTAAAATACTTATAAACCCCCTGAACACTCACAGGATTAGTCGAGCTGACCCAGAAGGAGTGAGTAGAGCTGCGAGGAAGCAGCTGGGCTCCCTGGCACTCCGGGAATCCCTGTCTATCTCCTGAGGCGGCGGGGCCGCCAGGCACAGCCCGGCACCTGGAAACGAGAAGGAGAAGGGCCATGAAACCCTCCTGCGGGCCTTGGGGCCGGGGCCGGGCCCACGCCGGGCAGGGAAGGAGAAGGTAAATCCCCGGTACAGGGGCTGGGAGAGACTCGGAGGCGCCCAGGCGGCAGAAAGGGCGGGCGAAGCGAAGCCTCCCCCGCTGCCAGGGCTGCCGAAGAGGCGGGCAGCCGCCGCGGGCGCCAGGCAGCCCCTCTCCCCCTCTCCCGCCGCTCCCGCTCACCCTCCGGGGAGCCGCGGGGACTGAGGCGGGCGGGGGGCCACCCGAGCCCGGCAGCACTGAGGCGGCGGCGGCGGCAGCAGCCCCATTGCCGCGCAGGCGCCGCGGAGGGACCGCGGGGAGGCGGTTGTTGTCTCGCACTTCCCCACGATCCTTCCGCCGGCCGGCCAGCAGGGAGAGCCCCGTCTGTGTGCCCCAGCCCCTCACAGCCGCCTCCCGCAGCGGCTGCTCCCCACTGCCGCGAGGCGGGCGAAGAGAGCGCCCGAGAGCAGCGTGTGCGAGGCAGAGGAGAGAACAGAGAAGCGGCGCCGCGGCCGCACCCGCCTCCCGCGCTCCCGTCCCCCGCCATGCTGAGCAACGGCGGCCGCCCCTCGCGCGCGGGGGGCGGGGTTGAGGGGAGGGGAGGGGGGGCGGCCCCGCCGGCCCTTCTTTCCCCCCCCCCCCTCCCCGCTCCCCCCGCAGAGCGGCTGGCTGCGGGCTGCCTCTCGCTCCCCCCCCTTCCCTCCCTTTTAATTTTTATTTTGTTTTATTTTACCCCCCCCCGTCCCCTCCCCACCCCGCGCGGCGGCGGCGGCGGCCCGCCTTCCTCCCATCCTCATCCTCATCCTCATCCTCCTCCGCCGCGGCCCCGCCATGGCGACATGAGCCCGCCGGCCGCCGCCGCCGCCGCCCCGGACATGGGGCCCGCACGGTGCTGAAGCGCCGCGGAGGAGCCCCGCCGCCGTCTCCCCACCATGGGGTGCTGATGGCCGGGCTCCGCCGGGCACCCCGCCGCCGCGCAGGGGAGGTGAGCCCGGGCCGAGGGGGTACGACAGGGCGGGGGGGGGGCGGGGGGGTGGGCGCGAGGGCGGGGGCGCGGCCGTGAGGCGCGGGGCGCGCGCGGCCGTGAGGCGCGGGGGGGCGGTGGGGCCGGCGCGCGTGCACTGCGCGAGGCGTGCGCGCGGGGCTGATCCCGCGAGCGGCGCTTTGTGTGTGTGTGTCCGCGCGCGCGCCCGCTCATCCGCGCGCGGCCCGGGCCCGGCCCCCTCAGCCCGTCAGGACCCTCAGGGCCCCCTCAGCCCGTCAGCGCCCCCTCAGCCCGTCAGGCCCCCTCAGCGCCCCCTCAGCCCGTCAGGGCCCCCTCAGCCCGTCAGGCCCCCTCAGCGCCCCCTCAGCCCGTCAGGGCCCTCTCAGCCCGTCAGGACCCTCAGCCCGTCAGGTCCCGGCCCGGGTCCGGCCCCCTCCGCCCGTCAGGCCCCCTCAGCCTGTCAAGGGCCCCTCAGGGCCCCCTCAGCCCGTCAGGCCCCGTCCCGGGCCCGGCCCCCTCAGCCCGTCAGGGCCCCCTCCGCCCGTCAGGCCCCCTCAGGATCCCCTCAGCCCGTCAGGCCCCCTCAGCCCGTCAGGGCCCCTCAGGATCCCCTCAGCCCGTCAGGCCCCCTCAGCCCGTCAGGGCCCCTCGGGGCCCCCTCAGCCCGTCAGGCCCCGTCCCGGGCCCGGCCCCCTCAGCCCGTCAGGCCCCCTCAGCCCGTCAGGCCCCGGCCCCGCAGCCCATCGGTGCCCCGGCCCATCAGCCCGCCGCCTGGTCCCAGCGCTGCACCGGCTGCCCCTCGCAGCACTGCTGCACCCCGGTTTGTCCGGGCTGGGCTCGCCGGGCCGGGCCGGGCTGCGCTCCCGGCCGCGATGGAAGAGGTTCCCTCGAAGGAGCGATGGTGGGTTGTGGAAATCAGTATCCGAAGCGGGGGACGCGGAGGGAGGGAGGCAGCCGCCGGTTATGTCATGCCGGGGGCAGGGCTGGCGAGGAACCCTCCTCAAAACTTGGCTGTTGGGCACAGAAAGTCCCGTTCTCTTACCCCCTCCTCCCCTTTTGACCCCACAAAGGAGGGGAACAAGGAGCAACCCTGCGCTTTCCCTGCTCCTGAAGGCAGGAGCATTGGAAGGTGGCTCGCTTGGGGCCTGAACCTAAAAGTGCTTCTCATGGAATCAGATGGTTGGAAAAGATACTTAACATCGAGTCCAACCATTCCCATCCTCTCCTAAACCATCTACCTCATCTCCCCTCTGTTAAACACCCCCAGGGGTGGGGACTCAGCCCCTCCCTGGGCAGCCTGTGCCACAGCCCCACAGCTCTGCCAGGGAAGAACTTTTCCCTCCCAGCTGAGCTGACCCTGCCCTGGGGCAGCTTGAGCCCATTGCCCCTTGTCCCATCTCCTGTCCCCTGGCTGAAGAGACCATCGCCCACCTCTCTGCACCCTCCTGGCAGGGCAGGGGTGGTGGGGAGAAGGTCTCCCCTCAGCCTCCTCTTCTCCAGGCTCAACACCCCCAGCTCCCTCAGCTGCTCCTTTTCAACCCCAGCCTTTGCACGCTCGCACACAGGCTCTTCCCCATGCACCACAGCAGCCTGTACATACACGGCCCCTTTTAAAGACAGAAGGCTGAATTTTTTTTCTTTTTATTAACTAAACATTTAAATGCCTGATTGTAAAGCTCCCCCTTACAGAGCAGACCTCGCCTTTTCCCTGCCAGGGGCCGCAGATGCTGCTGCAGCTCAGCCTCCACAGCTACCCTGGCTTCTGCCTGTGCCCCAGCACAAAGCCAGTGGGTACGTGTGTGTGCACACAGAGCCTGGGTTTTGTAAAGTGAAGCTGAGCAGGAACTTTGTCTCCCAAAAAACAACTCAACACCTTTTCCTTGTCTCAAGGGCTTGGTTGTGGACCCTTGCAGACGATTTGGTTTTTGCTTTTAAAGTATTTTGGCTGGCTTGTGAAGCCAGGGGACAGCTTGCTCCCATCTGTGCCTGCACAGACCTTGGCAGGGGATGTGGGAAGCTGATCTTCTGGCTTCTCCCCAGCAGGAATTGAACTTTCACATGGGGTGTGTGTGTATATATATACACACTTCTAATTATCCTTCATCCCCATCAAGAGCTTGCATATAATTTGATATGGCAAAACTGGTCTTAGACACTTCTTACTGTCTCTGTTCTGTATTGGGAGTGTGGTGCTTTGTTTGCTCTGGGTCCTTACTTTAAAATACTCTCAGATTTCACCTGTCCTGACATAAGAGCAGCCTTGGTCTGTCAGGACCCTCTCCTGAAGTCCTCACCAGTTGCTTGCTGGAGCTGGGCTTTCCCACTGCTTCACGTTTGGTGTGGGAAATGCCAGGGCTGCAGCCAGTGTTGATGGGAGTCAGTGATGAGCAGAGCAGCTCTCTCGTGCTGTGCTCTGTCTCCAGCCTTGCTGTTGGGAGCTGTTCCTGTGTGCATTTGAGGGTATAAATGCACCTCAGTGTGGGGTGAGGTTGGCTGGGTGCTGGGCTACTCACCCTCGGTCCCACAGGTTGAAGTGACCCCACCATCAGCCCTGGCCTTTGCCATAAGAGCTGGCAGTGCAGCCTTCCCTTCCCAACTTCCACACAGCCAGGCAGGAAAGGGCAGCCTGGGTGGGTTCAGTTCTAATTTTAGGGAGTTCAATGGTCCATATCCCTGTGTCCTCGGCACCTTGGCATGACTCTGAGGCAATGGGCAAGTCAGGTGTTGAGACAATTCTCTGGGGCAAGGCAGTGTCCTGAGCTGCCTGCCATCTTACCTTAACACTCCATAGGATCAACATTTCCTTGCTAAAAATGTGTTATTTCCCTGTTTACAAGTTAGTGATATTTAGAGGCATTTATCAGCTCAAACAGGCTGCTCCTGTCCGAGCACGAGGCAGTGCAGAGCTTCTACCTTCACCTCTGTCATTGCCCCAGGATCTAGTTAGTTGGTGGACTCAAGTGTGGAGTCTTTCACGTCTCTGAGCATCTCCCCTGTAATTAACAGCCTCTTATGTTTTCCCTTCTTGGCTTTTCAGTGCTGCTTAACATACCTTGTGCAGGTGACAGGTGAGAGTGAGCAGTGTGGGGTGGTGGAACGTGCCTTCCCCCAGGGCCTGTGTGTGAGATGCTTTCCCTTGCACCTCTCCCCCAGCAGCGTGCCCGGTTATGCAGTAATTAATCCTGGCCTCATGCTGAACTGGCTGTCTCAGAGCACGGTTTGTAGTGGTTTTACATGGTGCTTTTTAGGTGGGCAGGTTGGTAGAGCTGGCATGCAGATGTAAATTGCCCCCCCTAAAAAGCAGGTGACCAGATGGGTACACATGCAGCCTGTGGTTTGTTTCACACTGCTCCCTAGCCTGCCAGGGGATATTTTAAGAAGGCCATGCAGGCTTTGGGAGAACTGGGCATTGTGTTTTGGCTGGCAAATTACAGCAAACCTTGAGTAAAGGAGAAGCCCTGTCTCTCCAGATTGAGTCCACAGGGCTGGGGGGCCCGAAGGCCCTCCCCTGCAAGATGTAGATGTGTAGAACTAACCTGAGCAGGAAGCAATTGTGGCTGTTTTCCTTTGCTGCCATGGTTTTCCAGTGCCAGGGAAGGTACTTAGCCCCAGGACACTCCAACGGGGAAGCAGGAGCTCCAGGCCGGCCATGAAGGAAGCGGGTCAGAAGGGGGATTCTGGCTCACTGAGAGCAGAAAGCAGGTACTTGGAGAATTGAGTGTGATGGTAGCTGTTTGCCAGTGCCAGAGCAAGCAAGGGGGAAGCCATTCCTGTGGCAGGGAGATCTCAGGTGCCTGCTGTGTTGGCACCAAGCAGACGTGGTCTGGAATTGTCCCCTCCTGCGTGCTTGCTGGCTGCAAACACCGCCAGCCCGGCTGAGGAGCTGCCGGGGGTAGTGGCGCTTGGCCGCCCGGGGTAACAGGCTCCTGCAGATACTCCACTTTGCTCCTCAAACACTGGCTTTACCAGCATGGTGGGCGGTGCTGGATGAACCCCTCTGCCAGAGGTCTGGGGGCTGTTCTTGGTGGGGTTCTTTTTGGCTGTATGCAGTGAGATCCTTTCTTCTTGGCTGGGGTACCTGCAGCAGCTACAGCTGGTGGTTAGACTGGGCTCCCAGGAACCAACCGTTACCCTCTAGCAATTTTGACTTGGAGTCTAAGTGATGAGCCCTCTGTGCAGCTGAAAACTGCTTCCTTTGAGGGTGCAACTGCTGGAGTAACATGACCATTGGATGCAGCTCCATCTCTGTTCATGAAAGCCTGGCCTGTCTGCCTGTACTTGTCCAGATAGGAGCGAAGCAGGACTTCACATGAGCAGCTCTGTGGAAGCAGGAGAGCTCTGCCTGTCATTACACACTGCCTCAGCCACACCTGCACCTCCCAAAGCTCCCTTCCCTGGGTTTACTTTCTCTTAGGCTGAGCACTGCTGATTTTACCTTGCCCAGAGCTGGAGATACCCAGGCCGTTCCATTCATGTTGGGCACCAGAGACAAGTATGTGGATAAGAGCCAGGACTCTTCCCGTGCCATCCTTATTGTTGTGGACAATTTAAATTAGGCACTTTTCTGTATTGTCTCAACAAGAGGCTAATTAGTCAGCAAGCTCAAGCTCCTGGAGGATAATTAAGCTTTATAACTGTGGGTTCTCTTTGGTTGATGAGAAAGAGGAGCCAGTACCCTCAGAGGCTAAGAATGCTGCTCTGCAGCACCTTCACTGCACCTCAGCGGTGATCTATTGTTTGAACAGCAGATAATGCCTCATTTCCTCAATCATCTCTTCATAGTGCCTGCTGCAGCCACCAGGAACTCACCCTCAAGCCAATCAGTCTGCAAAGCCAAACACTGGCCTGGGAGAGCATTTATGCTTTCAGATAAAATCCTTTGCTGCTGTCAACAGGCACCAAGTAGTTGTAGCTACTTATTTTTTGGCTGTGGGTGCTGAGCTGGGTATGAACCTGTTTGGATTTGTTGCACTTCATGCTGCCGAAGGACAGAGAACTGCTGCCCAGACCTGGTTCCTGTGGGTTTGCCTGTAGATGTGTTGTATTTACTTGGTTTCAGGGGAATTAGGTTACTCAGAGAGGTGGTACGTGGTGCCTTAAATTCAGAATGCCTGTTGGCCTTTGCCTGTATGGGGCTGAAAGCCCCTGGCCCTGCTGTAGATGAAATGACTGCTCAGTGAGCTTGATTTTCCCTCGGAGTGACTTCCTTCAGTTCCTGTTGATTTATAGCAGCCTCAGTTGGTGCTGGGAGGAGTGACTCATGCTCTGCTGCGTCGCTTTCAGGAGGCTATAGCAGTGAGACATTACATAATGCCAGGTTTGCTTGGCCTTTTTTTCAATTCTTTAAAAACCCCAGAGCCTTCCTGCTCTGCTTTCAGCATTTGCAGCCTGAAGAACGGATGGGCTGCTCGGGGCACACAGCTGAGCCTCACATCACAACTGTGCTGCTGTGAGCCCCAAGCCCTGACGATTGCAGAGTGGTTGAAGGTGGTGGGGACCTCTGAAGGACACCTTATCCAACCTCCCCTGCTCAGGCAGAGCCACCAAAAGCCTTGTGCCATGTCCAGATGCCTTTACAATGTCTCCAGGGATGAAAATTCCACAGCCTCTGTGGGGAGCCTCTGGCTGGTCCATCCCCCCTCACAGTAAGGGAGCTTGCCTGACATTTAAAGGGCACACACCTTGTTTCATTTTGTACCCCTTGCCTCTGAGTACCACACCACCAAAAAGAGCCTGGATCCCACCTGCTTCACACCCTCCCTTCAGGTATTTATATAAATCAGTAGTATTACCCACCTTCTTGGGTGACTGATGACTGAACACAAGCCAGCAGTGTGCCTGGGTGGCTAAGAAGGCCAACAGCATCCTGGCCTGTGTCAGGAATAGTGTGGCCACTAGGTCTGGGGAGGGGATTGTGCCCCTGGACTGGGCACTGGGGAGGCTGCACCTCGAGTGCTGGGTCCAGTTCTGGGCCCCTCACTCCAAGAAGGACATGGAGGTCCTGGAGTGTGTCCAGAGAAGGGCACCCAGGCTGGGAGGGATGCTCCAGTCCCTTAATCGTATCACCTGTTCTTCACTGACTCCCTCCAGCACATCCATGTCTCCCTTGCACTGTCTGGGAGCCCAGAGCTGGACACAGCACTGAGGAGTGGCCTCAGCAGGGCCAAGTAGAGGGGAAGGATCACCTCCCTCAGTCTGCTGGCAACACACAGCCAGGATACCATCAGCTTTCTGTGCCCTGAGGACACTCTGCTGGCTCTGGTCAGCATGGTTCATTAGGACCCTCAGGACCTTTTCTGCAGAGCTGCTTTCCAGCCAGCATGTACTGGTGCCTTGGGGTTGTTCCTCCCTAAGGTGCAGGACTTGGCAGTTAGCCCTCCATGAGGTTCTAAGTCCATTTCTCCAGTCTGTCCAGGCCCCTCTGGTGCAGCTGGAGCAGAGGAAGCTCCATGGGAATGTCAGGAGGAGCTTTGTCACTGTGAGGGTGGCAGAGCCCTGGGCCAGGCTGCCCAGGGGCTGTGGAGCCTCCTTCTCTGGAGACATTCAAACCTGCCTGGATGTGTTCCTGTGGGATCCAGTCTGGGTGACCCTGCTCTGGCAGGGGTTGGACTAGATGAGCTTTTGAGGCCCCTTCCAATTCCTGACACTGTGAGTCTGGATGGAAGAACCACCCTCTGGCCTATCAGCCACTCCTCATTTGGTGTCACCTGCAAGACTACCCTCCAGCCCATCCCCCAGGTCACTAACAAAGGTGTTAAACATGACTGGACCCAGTACTGACACCTGGGGTACACCAGTAATCATTTGTGCCACCAGTCACCACTCTCTGGACACAGCCCTTCAGCCACCTCACTGCTCAGCCAGCCCCTCCTCTCAGTAGCACACCTGGACTTTCCCCAGCCTTCCTTTGTCACTTGGGTACTTACTCAAACCCCTCCTCTTACACACCAAATTCCAGCTGGCATTTGTCTTCCCTTGCCTCATCCCCAGCTGCTCAGTGCTTCTCCAGCTACCCACCCTTGCTCTCCCCTCTGTAACACACACTTCATGGGTTTGAGGATTGCAGAAGCTCCATACTTACCCACACGGGCCTCCTGGCATTTCTGCCTGACTTGGGATCTGTTGGGATGGAACTCTTGAGCCTCAAGGAAGCAATCTTTGAGTACTAGCCAGCATGAGGCCCTCCTGCCTTCAGGGCCTTGCCCCACAGGGCTCCTCCAGGCAAATCTTTGATGAATCCAAAGCCTCCTCACCTCAAGCCCAGGGCTGTGAGCTTGCTTCTTACCTTACACCCAAACCTTAGGGTCCTGTCCCATGATCACTGCAGCCAAGGCAGCCTTTCACCTTCACATCCCAAACCGGCACCTCCATGTAAGGGAGCATGGGGCCCACCAGAAGATTTCTCTTTAGCACTCGGGTCAGGATGTGCCATCAGCCCACTCCAGGAGCCCCCTGCAGAGCTCCTGCTGGGCTGTGTTGTCCTGCTGCATAGATCATGGTGTCTGGAGGCCGCCAGCTCTGCAGACATGAGGCTGCTCAGGCTGGCGGTAGGCGGCTTCACCCACTCACTTTCTACCCACTACAGTGTCACCCTTAACTGTTTGCCCTTTAATCCACAGCCAGCAGCACCCTCTGGGCTCCTCATCCACCCCCAGGCAAATCTCCACACATTCCAGCTGGTCTCACAGGGAGGGAAGCTCCACCCTCCTCCCCTTCCCAGCGTCTCTCCCCTCTGGAGCCTGTGTCCCTCCATTACAACGCTCCCAAGTGTGGCAAGCCATGGGATCCATCCTGCCACATCTCTGATCCCACCAGATCCCCGCAGCCTTTGAGGTGCACACAGACCTCTCCCCACATTGCCTGGCCGTGCTGTGTTCCTGGGCACACCCACACTCCAGAGCAGCACCCAATGGCCTGTTTCCCAGGAGGGATTCGGGATTGCTCCGCAGTGGTACCTCCCAGGTGTGGCCTTGCTCACATGCAAGTGCTGGGAGTGACCCTGCCTGTCATGTCTTGGTACCTTCCTGGAACGCCACCCGAGGCTCCGGGCTCATCATTCACATCTGCCACTCTCACAGGTCTCCTGGTCCCTCTGCCCCAGCCCTGTCACACCTAGCATGAAGCCCTCTGCCAGTAGAATGGCTGATGTTACAACAAGTGCTGCCCAGCTCAGTGAGGCAGATCCCATCTCTCCCAAGCAGATGCTGCTCCACAAGCAGGATCCTATGATCACAGAACCCAAAACCCTGTTGCCAACACCAGTTCTGCAGCCAGCTATTTACCTGCACCGTGGAGGACTTCACCAGGGTCCCCAAGCCTTTGGCTGCCACCCCCAGATCTCTGTAGTCACTTAGCACCCTCCAGGGCACCCCAGTGATACCACTGATGCCCACAGGGAAGGGGAGCAAGAGTAGCAGTCAGAAGGCTGGACAAGCCCAGGGAGTCCCCCCAAAACAGACTTAGGCCCTTGGCAGGCAACAAACCTCTCTAGATGATGGGCTGGCAGGTCTGTCCCCTGCAGCAAACAGTCACCCACTACAATCACTCACACCCCTTGCAGTGCCACAACTCGCCTGCTTCCATCCTTCCCCTTGTCAGGAGGCTTCACTTACCTTGACGTGGGGGTGGACACCACCTGCTTCTCTGCTGCACATGGAGCTCTTCCAGCTGCTGAGTCCCAGCAGAGATCGTATGTGTGACCCATGAAACTTCTCCAGTGCTGCACAGTCCACTTGCTTCCTCCTCTAGCTCCTTGGCTTGGCACCACTGCCCTCCAGGACAACATACCCCTTGCAGGACAAAGGGCCACCTCTCCCAGCCTCAAGACAGGCTCTAGGCACACTCTTGAACCTGAAGCCAGCCATCCAAAGCTCTGCCTTCACCCAAAACCTCTACTCTAGCAGGGGCAGCTGCTCCAACACCCACTGGGGGAACTGCCCCATGATATGCCCCTGCTGCCAGCACTGTACCTGGGAGCCTGCTGGAGCAGACCAAGCCAAAGCCCCCCACTGCAGCCTCCTCCACACTGTCAGGTGCCTCCAGCCTGGCTCTTATATAGACCTCGCCCAAGTGCTGTCTGAAAGGGTGCTTGACCCTCCCTAATTAGAAGGCAGCTGAGCATGCTCCTTAGAACCTGCTGGAGCTCTGTTGGGCCCTTGCAGCTCTTTACCTCAGCTTTACCTACCCATGGCAGCACCCAGGAGTTCCTCACGGGGTTCCTGGGTGTTCCCTGATGATCCTGGACCTTGTCCGGAGACACCCCTGGGTGTGTTTAACAGGGACATGAGGTGCTCGGGGATCTGGGTCAGCACAGGACAGGGACAGTTGGACTCCATGGGGCTTGACAGGCTTTTCCAGCCCTGTGGTGCTGTGAAACGATGGGAACAATGTGGTGGTTTTGCCAGGAGCTTGTTCACAGCTGCTCTGTCCCTGCCCTGTCCCTCTGTCCTGCTGCACGGGGAGGCAGCACTGGCTGCAGACTGTCCACTGTGAGGGCTGCCCAGCCCTGGGGCAGTGCCCCAGTTACACCCAGTACAGGCTCCTGGGCCTGGCCAGGCAGCCACTGAGCGCTGGGATGTGTGAGAGGAGCGATGGACAGCAGGGCCCCTTCCTACTGAGGTGTCCTCCTGAGCCCCGTGGCTGATTGGAATGGGGGTTGTGGGGAGTTTACATCTTCAGGAGGCACCTTGTGTACATGCTGGCAGCCAGATAATGAGCCCACACTGTTGAAAGAGTGTAAAACACAAGCATTTCTTTTGCAAACCTTCATAAAATGTAAGCATTTCCTTTGCAAACCTTCATGAAATGGCATAGAGGGGCTTTGGTTTGCAAGGGCTTTGGTTTCCCTTAATTTAATCCACACAGTCAAACAGCCTCCATCAGTTAATAACTTCTCCTTTGATTTTTAGGTTCAAATAAACCAAAATCTCAAAGCAGAGCTCATTAAAGTATATTGGGTTTCATCTCCTCTCCCCATCAAACACATCCATTCTGCAGCTGGAGCTGGTTTATTGGGGGCAGATCCTGAATTTACCTTTTATCCACAGCCCAGCTTGGGCTGTTGCCACAGGCTGCCTGGGGAGGGGCTGTGCCTGAGACAGCTGCCTTGCGGCACCCCGAGCTGTGGCACAGAAAAGCTAGACCCTTGCCCACCAAAGCCCAGCCTTCCTGGGCGAATGCTGCTTGGCCAGGCTCATCTTGGCAGTGGCTGAGGGAAAAAGGGAAACACAAACCTCCTCCCAAAAAGGGGGTAGGGCCGGCATGGCTCTGGAAGCGTGCCTGCCTGGCCTGGAGGGAAGAATGGGGACATTGTCTGGACGCTGGGTCAGGAGTTCATCTTCTACCTTGCCTTTTTTGCTTTTCTCCTTTTTTAATTATTTTTAAAGTCCCTGCTTTGGAAAATACCATTTAAGCTTCCCTTAAATAGCAAAGCCCTGGTGTCAGGCATGGGGATTTTGTGGAGCTGACCCGGTCCCTGGGTATAGCAGAGAAGCAGCTGGGCAGCCCTGGCCTGGGTTTTACAAAACTGCTGGAAAAAGAGGAGGAACAGCTCCTGCTTGTGTCTTAAAAACCTCCCTCCCCCCAAAACATGCTCCACGGTCCCTTTTTTCTGTGCAGTTGCAGGCCTGGTGCTTTGAACTGGCAGGTTTCCTTAAAACGTGAGGAAAAACACTGGATTGGAGAAGCAGCACTAAAAGGAGGGCAGCTTTACCCCAGCTCCCAGGGAAGGGCTGGCTGGGAGGGAAAGAAGATGTGCAGGAGGATGCCTGCAGGCATCCTGCCCAAAGGGTGCTGCCAGAATACCTCCCAGCCTTGCCTTCCAGCAGGCTGTGGGTGGGTGAGTCATGCCTACAGATGGTGAGGGCCCTCTTGGCTCCCCAGCCTGAACAAACCCACCTCTTCCCCAATTTAGCTCCGTTGGCTCCTTGTACACGTCAGGCACTCTAAAGGTGTATTTGTGTCTGCTGCCGGGGTGTTCCTGGCTGGGGTGTTCTGGTTTCAGTGGGGCACTCGTTCCATGGAGATGGCTTTGTTGTTTCATGCTCACTCACTTACCTGAAGCTGTATTCCCAAACATCTTCCCAGACGTTTCACTTGGAAGAAGGAGCTTAGGGTGGCTCTCAGCTTTGCTGAGCTGTTCTGACCAGCCTGTGACGCGATTCACCTTCTGCACCTCAGACCAGTTGATTTTTAACTCTGCACCGGTCCCTGCTTATCGCTGGCGTGTCAGGCTGTGCTTGGGAGAGTTGGGAAGGCTGAGAGATTCCCAGGAGCCAGGCACTGCTGGGAAATGTTACTCCAAACCAGAGAAACTCTGTCCCCTTACTGCTGCTACGTGACACACAAACAATGTGAAATGGTGAAAGCAGTTTTCATTTCTTCTCAGCTGTAAGCCACGCTGCAGGCATTTCCCTCTGGAATCAGTTCCCAGGCTGCTTCCCTGGCACTGGTCAAGGAGGGAGTTAAGCTGAGACCAAGCCTCACCTACTAAAATTAACACCCATCCCACCCCCTCTCCTGCTGCCCACAGCTTTGCAATTTCTAATCACAACTTGGAGCTAGATGGTCCCCTGTAGCACAGGCTGTGTTTGGATCATTGGGGATGGCAGATGGCTGGCTGGAGCTCGGAGGGGGTCGGTTTCCTTGCTCTCTTCCTCCTGCTTTCCCCCCATCGCCCCGGCGAGTCTGGTTTAGGGTCACGTGTAAGATCGCACTAGAGCCTGCTAAAGCTGGAGCTGCTCTGGCGCTGAAGGTGCTTACAGGGCCTGTGGAAACGCAAGTTGGTGCTGAAGCTCCCTTGGAATCGCCCCACCCCCCCACCTGGATTCCCATGGAAAATGCAGATAGTGGAGCTGGGGGTTAGGGGCTGTTAGGCTGTCTCTGCTCCGAGGAATCTTGTCGGTTGCTTATGAAATGATCTATATTTAAACCAACCCCCCAACCTACAACAGAACGGGAGGTTTTTGTTCTTGCCCTGGCTGATTCTGGGGATCCTGTTCATGGTGCCGGCAGAGCTGAATCCCAGCCGGAGGCGGGGACAGATGGGGCTGTGCTGGGAGCTGCTTCTCCCAGGGGAGAATCCCTTCCTGTACTGCGCCTTTGTCTGCAGGAGCCGCTTTCTATTGGCACCACCAGGGATTACAAAGCCTGAAAAGAAATAAACGGGCTGTTTTGCAACCCACACACAAGCATGTGCCCCCCTGCACCCCCCACCCCAAATTAAACAGCGTTCCTGGGCAGGTAGCTGTGTGCCCCAGTTCCTGCAGACACAAACCTGCTTCTGAGACCTGTGGCTCGCAGCTCTTTGCAGGGCAGAACTTCTCTGGGCAGACTGGAGGTGCCTCTTTGAGTGGAGTGTGGATCAGGAGGAGACCTTTGGGAGTGGGTTACATTTTAAGGACCAAGTCAGGGTGTTTTTAATGGACATTTTTAATGCCTCTTGCAAGTGAAAAACCGCTCAAGAGAAGCTTGGACTCTCTTAGCTTCAGGACAAGATTCAGCGTGCAGCCCTGGGACTTTCCTCACAGGGGATGAGCCAGTCCTTTGCCACAGCTTGCTTCTCCCTTACTAACTTCCCAGCTGTCCTCTGAGACACTTCAGTGTAGCTGGTGAAGAACCTTGAACTGTTTCAGTGGTGGTTTAAAACCTCCCAAAGTGACCACAACAAAAAACCCCACCCCAAACCCAAAACCAACCCTACAAACCACCATCCTGGAGCTAAAGTGCAGTTTAAAATCCGGGGCACAGAAAGCTGGGGTGAGGTCCTTGATGGTGACCATCATAGTTGGCAGTTCCTCCAGCCCTGGGTCCCTTGGGCTCAGCCACAGAAAACCACATGCAGGTTTTCTGGCTGAAGCTGATCTTTGCTGTTCCCCACAGAGATGCTGCTACACTGACAAGTATCTGCTGCTGACGGGAGCTCTGACGTTGCTGTTCTGCAGTGCTTGGGGTTATCACTTCCATCTGAGCAGGGAGGAGGGAGTCTGGTCCCTCTGTGGCCTGCGCCCCTCCCTGCCCAGGGAGGGGGCTGAGTTCCCCACCCCTGGGGTGTTTAACAGAGGGGAGATGAGGTGCTCAGGGATCTGGGTCAGCACAGGACAGGAATTGATGGACTTAAAGGGCTTCTCCAACATAGTCATTCTGTGATTTTGGGAAGCTGTGCTGGCCATCCATTTCTCGTCCTCTTGAAGAAGTCCTAGCCCTGGGCTGGCTCCCTGGGGTTTGTGAAGCACTGAGTGCATGTACAGCATGCTGGCATTTTTATTGTTTAAATGGCATGTGCTTATCTGATGCACAGAATGTAAATTCAGATGCAAACTCGTTGCAGCCCTCAGGGTGCTTGGCCACCTGCCTGGTGTGCTCTCAGTGCTGGAAAAGCCTGCACACCACTGTTGCTCCAAGGGAAATGTTCAAGCGCGTCATCCCTCTTCTTTTCTGTCCTTATGAAGGTTATTGTGCCTCGGTCCTGTTGGGTTTCCTCCCTGGCTGGGAAGGGAGAGGTTGCTTTCCCCTTGGCAACTCCAGAAGAGTTCCCATCACTGCTCACTAAAAATGTCCCCTGCAGGGCCGTGGATATTCAGGGTGCTCCAGGGGTGCCCCGGAGCTCTCTGCTGGGGCCACTGGCCAGCCATGGACAACCTAAAGAGGACTCGGGGTAACACAAAGACCTTTCCTGGACCCAGAGGCCTCAGAAACCTGTTTGTAAACGTGGTGGGAATGTTTATGAGGCACAGCAGGAAAAGGAGATAAAAGATGCCTGGGGATGCTCACCTTGCCATGAAATTCTTCATGCTTTGAGCTGAAGGGTGGCTAACTGCTCTCCTGTTCCTGCAGAGCCAAGGAGTGAGCTGTTGATACTTCATATTCGGAGACGTGGTTGGGATAAATAGAGAGTGAGAGTTCACTGGCTCTGGGTGCTCAGCTCTGCTCCCCGGCTTGGGCTTCTCCACTGCCTCACCAGCCCAGGGTGCCCAAAGCCCCATCCAACCCGGCCCTGAACCCTGCCAGGGATCCAGGGGCTCCCACAGCCTCTCTGGGCACCCTGTGCCAGGGCCCCCCCACCCTCAGAGGGAAGAATTCCTTCCTAATGTCTAACCCAACCCTGCCCTCTGCCAGCTTGAAGCCATTGCCCCTTTCCTGTCCCTGCACTCCCTGGTGACAGCCCCTCTCCTGCTCCTCTAAGTAGGACTCCTTGAAGTACTGGTGGGCTGTCATTAGGTCTCCCCAGAGTGTCTCTTCTCCAGGCTGAACCAGCCCAGCTCTCTCATCCTGGCTTCACAGCAGAGCTGCTCCAGCCCTCGGATCATCTTCATGTCTCCTCTGGACTCGCCCCAACAGCTCCGTGTCGTTTCTGCACTGGGGACCCTGAAGCTGGACCCAGCATTCTGGGTGGGGTACTTCTGCAGTTGGAGCTGGTTTTGTGCAGGGGGGGTGCAGCCCTCACCACCACTGTCCTCATTTCCCAGGGCTCTGGAAATGGTGGGTGAGCTGGCCTTTGGGAACCCAGCCTTTGGGAACCCGGCCTTTGGGACCCAGCCCAGCCTGGCGCATAGGGAAACCTGTAGCACCTCTGTACCCCTCCACTGGACTCTCTCCAGGAGACTTCCCAGAGACTCGAGAGGCTTGACATTTATTTGCCACTTCAGAGCTGCTTGGCTGTAAAGTGGAGCTTGAGGACTGGTTTTATTTCTCGAGCAGGTTTCGTTAATCCATCCTGCAGACTGGTAAAAAACCACCTTTCCTTGGTGAAGTCACCACGCCATTCGTTCAGGGCTGTGGCTGCTGTCATTGACCGTTCTCTGCTTGTGTTCACTGGCAGTGTTGGTGGCTTGTTCTGACTCGAGCTGTTGCCTTCATTTCCCGTCAGTGCGGTGTAACCCGCGGTGTTAACGCGCCGGGGTCCCAACGCGGCCGGTCAGCGCCGGGCCAGCGCCCACCGGCACTGGCTTTCCCGAGAGCTCGCGGAAGGAACTGAACGTTCAAGCGACTTTCCCATGGATTTTTCCCTTCAGGGCTGAACTGTTTTGCCTAAGTGATTTAATTCCACCAGGAAATTCGCATCCAGAGTAGTGGTAGGAAGTAGTAGAATAATTTGAATGACCTTTTCAATCAGAGCATCCCCTCTGTTGAGAAGCGGGTGCTGGAATCTGTTGTCTTCCCAAAAAAACGAAGTAAAAAAACCTTGCCTCTGTTTTGGTTTTGCTTTGCTTTGGTTTTCCTTTGGAATTTCCATGCTTCCCCAGGCATTGTTCCTGCTGTGCCAGGGCTGGGAGAACCCCCTCTCTCTGTTTGGAGCCCAGCGAAGCACTCTGCCATCGGTGCTGTCAGTGGAAGTGGGGGTTCTGAGCTGCCTTGGGAGATTTTCTCTCTCGCTTAACCCGTCTCAAGAGTCAGTTCATGCCTTGCAGAGGCTGTCACTGGGCTTGTGCTGCTTCTTCCCTCCTTTAAAACACATCTCCTGTCCGAAACCAGAGATGTGCCCTGAAGTTCTGTAGAGCTCAGGTGTTTTCGGAGCGCTTACGGCCCAAGAGGGCTCGTCCTGAGCTCCCTGGTACATCTGCATCGCAAGGGAAACACAAACGGAGCCATGCCCTGCAGCAGGGGTGAACAGCCATCTTTCCCTCAGGTTTCGGCTTGTGAATCATTCCAGTTCTCAGCTGAGGGTTCCTCTGTTCCGCACGGAGCTTCCCATTGCTGCCCAGGGTGCTGGGTAAGGCTGGCACAACCACGCTGGGGTGTTTGCACGCGTTTGGGTGCCAGCCTTACCTTCCCTTGAAGCCATGGGCAGGCTGGTTTAACTTCAGCGAGCTTTGGGCCCCTGCAGCCAGCTGGCCCAGGTCCCCTTTATACCCACCAGACAGCTCTTTCCCCCATCTCAAGTATGGCTTGAGTAAAACACCCCAGCTCCGTGGCACCGACAGGACAGGGGGTCTTCCCTGCTTGTGACGGAGGAGCAGGAATCCTCCAAGCAGCAGGACTTACCTAGAGGTGTTGGTGGCCTGTGGAGGGTTTTGGCCTGGTTTCCCCTGAAGCTGAGCCGCCTGGTTTGGGTTTCCTTGGGCAGGTTTGGTGAGAACCTGATCCCTGTCTGTGCTGCAGATAAACCCATGCCGGCTCTCGCAGCTTGAGTCGCCTCTGTGCTTTCTTTTCCGCCCGCCGCAGCTCAGTACCTTACCAGGCTCTCTTTGGTTTTACAGGTAGCTGTATCCAGCTGGGTGGCAGGTGGATCCAAGGGTTACCATGAAGTTTTCAGGACCCCTGGAGAGCCAGAGGTTGTCTCTCCTTCTGGAGACGGCAATCTCTAGGGAAGCTCAA
The DNA here is from genome assembly GCF_964237585.1 of Gallinula chloropus. Lineage (NCBI taxonomy): Eukaryota > Metazoa > Chordata > Aves > Gruiformes > Rallidae > Gallinula > Gallinula chloropus. The sequence goes on along the minus strand of NC_140088.1, from coordinate 91,298,268 downwards.
ATGTGGAAAGCACATGTGCCGAAAATTCAGCCAGATCAGGTAATGTCTCTTCTTTGCATCACTCACCTGGGTACAGACAGGGGGCTGGCCTCTGGGGTGTGCTTGTGTGAGGAACTGAAGCTGTTGGGAGAGAGGTTACCTTGAGACCCTGGAAATTGGCCTCTGCTGTGAGTGATTACAGTTTTAATTGAAGGACTCAGGAGCCCGAACAGGCTCCTCAGCAGGCCTCGTTACACCCTGCTGCAGCTTGTGAGAGCACGTCCGTACCTTGCCTTCATTAAGTTCATTTTACAAATTGTGGAGGTAATTAAGGCACGTTTCTAGTGGGGACCGACCCTGCAGCAGCTCTTAAAAGCAGTTTGTCTCCCTGGATTACACTCGCAGCGGTGAAGTGCCGACTGCTTCCCACATGCAGCGGCGCCTCCTCACACGCACCGTGACCCCCAGTGCCGCTCAGCCCTCTCCCTGACGGCTCCTGACCTCGCCTCTGCTCCCCTTCCGGAGCCAGATTCTTCCCTGGGGTAAATCAGCCCCGTTCTCCCGGGGCAGCTGTAGCTGTGTAGGCTGAACCCAGAGGAGGAGCTGACTTGGTAAAGCACAGTCTGCTTCAGGGAGAAGCCCGCTGCCCCCAAAAGCGCCAGTTATGGGGCAGGGTGTGTTGAGGGGAGCAGAGCCAGGTGCTGGCCTGTTCCACTTGAGGAACATTCTCAAGGTAAACCCGAGGTGGAAGGGACTGCAGGGTGTTTGGAGTCCAACCTCCTGCTCACATCTTGCAGTGGGGCCAGCTGGGAGTTTGGGCCAGGTTGCTCAGGGCCTTTCCCATCCCAAACTGCAGTTGTACTCTGCTTCCAAAGGAAAAGATGCCTGTGAACTTCACAGAGTTTTGTTTAAAACAAGATGTGAAACGTGGGGATGGCAGTCACAGGGGTTCTGGTGCTTTGTTGCTGGGTTGGGCAGAAATAACGATGCTGATGGGCTCAGACCAGCCTTGCTGCGCTTGATTTACCCTGGGCAGCGCTACAGGCTGGGGCAGAGCAGCTGGAGAGCTGCTGGGAGAAGGACCTGGGGGTGTTGGGTGACTGTGACTGAACAGAGCCAGCAGTGTGCCTGGGTGGGCAGGAAGGCCAAGGGCATCCTGGCTTGTGTCAGGAATAGTGTGGCCAGTAGGGCTGGGGACTTGGTGGCCTTAAAGGTCTGTTCCAACTTAGTGACTCTGTGATTCCGTATGGGCTGTGGCAGCTGGAAGCATGTGGCTCTTACATCCCTTGCTAGCAGGGGGCAGCCTGCAGAGGTGGGCTGGCCACAGCAGGGGCTGTAACGAAGCTTCACTAACAAGAAGAGTCCCGAGCGTGCCCACAGGGATCTGCTGATGGGGCTGGAGGTACCGAGTGCTTTGTGGGAAGCAGCTCTGGCCTTTGAATCTTTTAGGAGACAGTTTTGGTCCTCATGTCAAAAAAAAGGGACAAACTCAGTTTCTAACCACATGTCAGAGTTGGGATCTTGGAAAGGAAGGAAAGGAGGAGAGAAACCTGTTGTTACAGGAACAGGGAGGCGTCACGTTTTCAGTGCAGGATCCAGACTCTGCTGGGGACTTTGGTCCTGATTACACACTGGGATTTTTATTTCTGTTTCGTTTTTATTTCTCTGAAAACACCCCCAGCACGAGCATTCCCCTTCCTTTCCCTCCTGCAGACGTAGCCCCTTGGCTCCAGGTATTTCCCAGCTGGCACAGGGGCTTTTCAGCCTGAAAGTAAACCAGGTGGGCTGAGCCTGGAACCCTCCTGGAGCTTTGGGGTTGGGTTTTTTCTCTCTTTTCTTTTTCTCCCTCCCCCCCTCCCCTTGGGTTTTACAACCCACAGATGACATTCAGAAGCTTTCATGTGATTGCAGCTTGAGAAACCGAGCTGCAAGGACTGGTCAAAGGGCGATCCTTGTGTGTTACCAAGTAACTTGGCAGCAGGGAGGTGTAGTGAGACAGGAGTTTTTGCTGGTGTATGTTTTTCTAGAGACAGCATCGCCTCTCTCCTTTCTGGCCTGTTCCAACCCTGTCTCCTCATTTATTCTCCCTACCTCTTGAGGGATGAGGAGAACTCTGTTCATTTCCACAGTTCCCACTGCCTTGCCACACGACCCCAACCATGGGTGGGTTTACTGACCCTTCTGATGCTGCTTTATCCTGTGCTTGGACTGGCACCTGACTTAGTGGTGTTTGTGGTGAGGGCAGCGTGTCCGGCTCTTCGCTTCGCCGCAGTCCCTGTCCCCAGCTCCTGTGCACGTCACCCTGTGGCTGGCAGGGGCTGTGCTGCTTGAGCTCTCTGCCCCACCACTGAACCACGGGCGAGCCCTGCCTCAAAAATAGGTATCAGGAGAGCACTTCTAATACCCAGCTGGTACAAGAGTGAGAAGAGACCCGGTGGGGTCACAGGGATGTCAGACAAGCTCCTGAGACCCAAGGGAAGGACCTGCCTGGCTGTGCCGTTCACAGCTGGCCTTTTGAGAAGCCCCCAAAGTCCTGATAGAACCACATCACTGAGTTGGAAAAGCCCTTTCATTAAGATCATTGAGTCCACCTGCTCCTGTCCTAGCTAAACCATAAAAATAGAGATCACCTGCTTGCTCCCCAGGGAGCCCACAGCAGGACCAGCAGAAACAAATAGGGGAAAGAGCAGAGTTGTCTCCCTGGGACAGCAGATGCTGAAGGGGAAAAAAAATTATCAGGTGAAGTGTTTTTCCTAGATTAGGCAGCAGTAAAGGTGAGTCATGTTTGACTTCACAGATAATATTCTTTGTAGAGTGCATTTTGCAAAAGGCTCAGGGCACTCTCTGAGATGATTTGTGTTGTGCTCACATCCTGGAGCCTGAGTCAGGGCCTCCAGCCCTCCTGCCTCACGCAGCAAGCCCTGGGGCAGGGCTCTTGGGGCCAGGACAAGGTGATTTTGCTCTGGATAAAGGGGCAGCGGGACAGTGGCTCCATGCGCCTTGCACCATCACCAAGGCCTTGCAGGCAGAATGCCTGGGAGATGGGGTTTGGGGCTCTGATTTGGGGCAGAATTGGTCACAATTGGAGGCCTCTGCCATCACTCACTTTGGGAGGGGGTAAAAGGACAGACGTGGTGAGTGTGGTGCTGGCATTTCGTTACCCGTTAGTCCTTCACGGCCTTGGCCCGCTGGCTGGCCCGGCCTGCCCGGGCTCATTGATAGGAGCCTCCTATTCCCTGGCAGCTCATCAGTACGTGACAGGCTGTTTCTGAATGAGTCGTCAAGCAAATGATGACAGGAAGCAGGACGGTGTGACGTCCCCCTGCTCCACGCAAGGATGAGGGAGAAGTTGGCATCCTCCCACTCCCCCTTTGTCCTCCACCCCGCGTTCCACTACCTCTGTAGCTCCTGCCAGGTGCTTTATTAACAAAAACCTGATGTGGGAATTAAAGTCAACAGCTTCTGCTTGGGGAGGGAGCTGCAGGCCTGCTGCTCACACGTGGGTTCGGGGTGGGTTTTGGGTGGGCCCGTTGCGCTCCTCGGGTAGCGCGCTTGGTGCTGGGCCCAGCGTGCGCCGTTCCATGTGCGGGTCCTGCCGCTCCTCCCGTGGACAGAGGTGTTTCCGTGAGCCTCTGCAGACAGGAGATGGGAGAAAAGCCGTGCACACCTCGTCTGTTGCTGTTTGGAGGTGCCAAGCAGGACTAAGCAGGCTGGGGAGAGGGGAAAGGAGCCAGTGGCTGACCTTGACCTTTGTGGGGGCGTTGAGCCGGCCGCATTACATGTCAGTGCCGGTCCCACGCTGGCCTCCTGCCGCGGGCGAGGGCCGAGTGCGTGCAGGGTGCCAGCCCGGAGGAGAGCACGCTGACACCCACACCGGCCCCGGCGGCTGGTGTGGGGGGGGACGGGACACGGTGTCCCCCCCGCAGCAGCTGGGGGTCCTGGCCCCCCACGGTGGCCCCAGGCAGTGACTCAGATGGAGAGCTGGGAGCGCTGAGGCTTTTAATTGATGGCAGGAGTCATGCGCCCAGCTCTTAACCTTTAGTGCTGGGACTGGCAACCAGCTCTGTAGGGCAGGCCCTGCTCCCCTCCCAAAGCACACGGGGGGTGGAGTGGGGGGGGGGGGGGGGGGGGGGGGGGCACCAGCCAGAGGACATGGATTGTCTGTGAGTCCTGAGGACGGTGGTTAGGGCTGTCTTGGAGCATCCCATCTGCCCCCCTGGGCTGGGGTTACTACTCCCTGACCAAAGCCTTGGCCCTTGGGCTGCCGTGCGCTCCCCGGGGCCGGGTCTGTGCCGGGTGGTGGAGTTGTGCTGCAGCCCAAGGGCTGGGCACAGGCGGGCGCAGCGAGTAACGTCTGTGGGAAAGTACCTACACAAAGAGGAACTTGTGCTTTGCAGCCCCACAGGGACTTTCTGTTTGTCACTCTGAGCCACCTCAGTCTCAGTTTTGCTTTTACTTTTATGTAACGAAGGACGAGGTCAGGCCCCTGCTCAGACCCAGCTGGAGTGTTGTGTCCAGTTCTGGGCTCCCTGGGATAAAACAGACAGGGATCTCCTAGAGAGAGCCCAGCAGAGGGTACGGAGGGGATGAAGGGCCTGGAGCATCTCCCCTGTGAGGAAAGGCTGAGTGACCTGGGGCTGTTCAGCCTGGAGAGAAGAAGCCTGAGAGGGGATCTGATCAGTGGTTATCAATAGCTGAAGGGTGGGACACAGGGGGCCATGGGCAGCCTCTGCTCAGTGTCTGTGGGGACAGGACAAGGGGCGATGGGCTCAAGTTGGAGCCCAGGGAGTTCCCCCCCAATGTGGGGAAGAACTTCTTCCCAGTGAGGGTGAGGGAGCCCTGGGACAGGCTGCCCAGGGGGTGTGAAGTCTCCTTCTCTGGAGAGATTCCAGCCCTGTCTGGACACTGACCTGTGTGCCCTGTCGCAGGGACCCTGCTTTGGCAGGGGGTTGGACCCCATGGGCTCTGGGGGGTCCCTTCCAGCTCCTACAGCTCTTTGACCAGTGACCTTGCTGCGAAATTAATTTCCCAGCGCTGTGTTCCTGACTTGTGTTACTGGGGTGACCTGGGTGCACCCCGAGTGAGAGGGACAAAGGCTGGTAGGTTTTTGGGGGACGCTCCTGACCCTCCCTGGAAGCAGCAGCTGGGTTTGGTGGTGCGGTGGGACCAGTTCCTGATCCTTCTGCCTGGTTCAGAGTGGTCAGTAACCAACTTCCCTGGTGCTGATGAGGGAGGGGGAAGTTTTAATTCCCCTGGACTCTACGTGTGAGGGAATTCCCCCACCCCTTTCCCCCCCATGCTCCTTCGTGTGCAGTTACAGACTGGAGCAGATGGGCACTTTTTTTGTAGGGTTGATGTGATTGTGTAGAAGAGCCAGAGGGAGCTTCCCCTCCTTCCCCAGAAGCCAGGTGGTGTTGTGAAGCCTCAACATCTCCTGTGCACGTAACCAGGCATGGGGTCACTGGGCAGTTGTTCCTCCCACCGAAGGGACACGGTGCTCTCTGGGGCAGCTGGTTTCTGTCTCCTGCTCAGGTTCACCTTTGTTCTTCCAGCACCAGTTTCCCCTCCACACAGCCAGGGCGGCTGTTAAGGCACTCGCAGTGCCTCGCCTGGGGCTTATGGCACGGCCTTGCCCTTTGCCACTAACTCCCCTCTCAGCTCTTGCCTTTTGGCTTCGAGCATGGCACAGAGGGTGGTGAGATCCTGGGAGGACTGGAGGCTGAGAAGCAGCACAGGAAGGCGATCGCACCCTCCCACCTGTGCTGTTTTTAGAAGGCCTAACCTTTTGCTTTGGCAGGCACAGGGAAAAACCCTTGCACTGGGACAGACCCAATGCCCATTTCTGTAATAAGAGGATTTGCCAGGAAAAGGAAGGGGATGGGAAGTTCCCCCCATGCTGCCGGAGGCACATAGGGCCCTGCTGCCCCAGCAAAGAGAGGGACACATGCCATTTCACCCCCCCCCAGCCCAGAGCAGATGTGCTGCAGGAGGGAAGGCACACAGAGGCACCGATGAGCAGTGCACTGATGATGCCATGTGCCTCTTGCCCAAGCCCGTTCCCACTGGCTTCACCTGTGAAGCTGCTGCAGCAGGACCAGGGCCGTGATTCAGGAGTCGGCAGCAGGTTTGCAGTGTCAGATTTACTTCGTGTTGGCTTTTAGCAGGTACACACAGAGCTTACCTGCTGGGCTCACCCCCATACTGCAGCTCCAAAACAACCCTGTAAGCTGCTCGACACCATTTGCAGCCCAGAGAACTGCCCAGCCTGCCGTGGGTACAAGCCCTGTCACAGGGTTTTCTCTCCTTCCACTTAAAAACAGAAAACAAGAGTGTGATGAATAAAGTGCTACGGAACTTCCCCCCTCTCAGTCCTCTGCCTGCTGGCTGCAGCTGTGCTGCCTGCTCTGTGCTGCAGGAGGAAGATGCTTCATAAGGCCCAGCAGTGACTGATGTAGCACTGCTTGTTTCTGTCCCCAGATTTTGCTGCCCAAAAATAACCTCCTTACGCCCTGTGGTGCATTCATCACGTTCCCAGCACACGTGGAGCCACCATCCCTGGGATCGGTGCTCAGACTCCACCCTGAAACCGCACCAGCAGTTTCAGGAAGGATGGTTATTTCTGGGACTGAAGGAAAACTTCATTTCCTCTCCTAGAGGAGTGGTAGGTGCTTCTTAAAAAGCCACGCTGCAGGCAGGGGGCACGCAGAGGTCCCAGCTGAGAGCAGAGACATGCCTGGATCAGGCAGGGTCCTGCTGCCACCAGCAGAGCTTCAGGAGAGGAAACAAGCCAGACACTTGGCTTGGTGGGAGTGGAAGGTGAGCTGTAAACATTGTCGGTGACAGAGCTGTGTGTGTGGGGCACGTTCAGCCACAGCCCAGACAGCTCCATGGGGCTGACTTGGGCCAAAAGGTTTTAAACCCCCCCCCCCAAAATTAAACACAACCCTTCCTTTAGGTGCAGCTGTACCTGCTTTCCCAGCTCCCAGCTGGCTCTAACCTAGAGCTCTCATGTGCACTGTATGGAAGGGCTTGGTTTTGTACACAAGCTAAGAATGAACCTTTCCTCTGGAAACCTGGACTGCATTCCCTGCCCTGCTGCCTGTGTCAGGAGCTGGGCAGCCTGGCTCCTGCAGCACGGCCTGGATTGGGTATCTGTGTGGGACTAAGGACCCAACAATGTGTCTCGGAGCTGTGCTGGGGAACACACGCTGGGGAAGCCACAAGGCACCATTCTGCTCTTCCCCAGCACACGGTAACGTTTCTGGGTGATAAACTGAGGTTAGAGCAAGGAAAGCTGGCTTTTCCAGGGCACACTGCTCAGGATGGGGTAAGTAACTGCAGGAACAAAGTGGTGGTGATTCAGCCTGGCTCCAGGCCCTGCTTTTCCAAAGGAGGCTTTGTTTCCATGCTGAATAACTCCTGCAGAGGTAAAATGTTTGGTTCTTTGCTGACTCGCTGGGCCTGGGTATAAGAACAGTTTGTTTTTCTCTCCCCACAGGATGTAGCCATTTCTCCAAGGCAGAGGGATGAAGTCATTCAGTGGCTGGCCAAGCTCAAATACCAGTTCCACCTTTATCCAGAAACGCTCGCCCTGGCCATCAGCCTTTTGGACAGGTTTTTAGCTGCTGTAAAGGTAAATATTTCACACATCTGTGAACTGAAATAGATTTTTATACCACCCACTCAGCTCTGTCTGTGTGCGGTCTGAGCGGCGCTGCCGGACGGAAACACTCCCCCCCCCCCCCCCCCTCTGCCTGTCTCACACCTCTGCCAGCTGGTACCTGTGCTACTCCAGCAGCTTCATTTCAGGTTGTGGAACTGGCAGCACACGCTGCCACCAGGAACTTTTGGAGGCAGATGCTTTCCATAGGCATTTCTTCTTCTCTCCAGGCTGAACAGCCCCAGGTCACTCAGCCTTTCCTCGCAGGGGAGATGCTCCAGGCCCTTCATCCCCTCCGTACCCTCTGCAGGGCTCTCTCCAGGAGATCCCTGTCTGTTTTGACACAACACTCCAGGTGGGGCCTGAGCAGGGCAGAGCAGAGGGGGAGGATCCCCTCCTTTGACCTGCTGGCCACGCTCCTTTTGATGTCCCCAGGATCCCATTGGCCTTCATGGCCCCGGGGCACACTGCTGGCTCATGGTCAACCTGTCTCCCACCAGGACCTCCAGGTCCTTCTCCACAGAGCCCCTCTCCAGCAGCTCACCCCCAGCCTGTACTGATTGCAGCAGTTACTCCATCCCAGATGCCAGACTCTACATTTGCTTTCACTAAGCCTCACCTGGTTCCTTCCTGCCCAGCTCTCCAGCCTGTCCAGGCCTCGCTGGACGGCAGCAGCATTCTGGTGTGTCAGCCACTCCTCCCAGCTTGTATCATCAGTGGACATGCTGAGGGACTGGCAAGCATGCCAGTGTTGGGGAGTGAGAAAACAAACCAGGGGGAGGACACAGCGACTGCCTCTGGGGGAATAGCTCACTACTGACCTGCTAGCTCGCTGCCAGGTCTGGCAGTCCTAAATCTCACGTCCAGGTCAGGCAGATGTGAAGGACGGCGAGGTAATCAAGCCGGGGGACAGGCCACAGTGACAGGCTGCCTGCTCCCGCTGAGTGGAGCAGGGCACACACGTGGCTGTTGGGGTTTAAGGCTGTTAGAAACTGTGTGTGAGAAAGCCAAGGTAAAAAATCAGGATTTGGGCTGCCTGCAGCTGGGATCTGCTGCTCTCCAGTCCCTGTACAGCCACCACAGAAGTAAGGTGGAGGGGCTGGGCTTCCACACTTGCGCAGATGGCTGGATGAACTGCAGGTCCACCTGAAGTATCTGGCCTTGAGTTTAAGCCAGGCTGTGGGTAGTCTTGCCTCTTACTGCATCCCCACGCTGAAATCCTGCACTCAGCAAGTCTGGCTCCTCACGCATGCGCCGTGTCTCATCGCCACCGTCAGGTGAGCGACACGGTGTGGGGCTCCTCAGCAAACAAACGCATTCCCTGCCCGTGGGCTCGCATCTCCAGCAACATCACCCCCCAACCTGCCCTTTAAATAGTAATAAACACCCATAATGGTTGTACTTCCAAGCCACGGGAGGTTTTGGTTTCTAAGGAGACCCTGAAGTAGCAGATTTACTGAGAGAGGAAAGGTAAGATCCTTCGACAGCCAGTGCCCTCAAGTGCCCTCTTCCTGTCAGTAATCTGCAGCAGCCAAGGAGCCTGCAAAGGAAGTACGAGGATGAGTAAGGGTCCCCTGCACGCTTCAGGCAGGAATACAGGAAGGTGTTTTGTCTGGGTGAGCGTTGCTCAGACTGCTCAGGGCTTTGCCTCAGGCCTCTCCCTGCCACCATTACTCCTCCGATGCAGCCAACTCCCATGTTTCACCCAGCGCTGCTGCATGGGTTTGATTATTGAGACACCGAGTCCTTCCCCGCACCCGGAGCATCCTTTGCTGGGGCTCTGGGACTCGCCGTGCCGCACTCTGACCCTCAGCAGAGCTGTGTTCACAGCCCACCTGTGCGTGAGGAGCTGCAAGGCAGGTCAGAGCTCCTCCGGGACCCCAGGAGAGGTGTGTGGCTTGGCATTCCTGCCAGGCCAGGTCACTAGAGGGGATGCACTTGGGGGAAAAGAGATGAGGCAAAATCATCGTTAACAGTAACGGGGAGGGTGACGTTCCCCAAGGGTGGGAGCCTGCTCCAGACACCTGGCAGTTTAAAAAGTTTAAAAGCCACAGCTGTCCAGCAGGGTCCTTTTTCAATACCTCAGACAGAAGGCAGGGAAAGATCTTCAGTTCAGGATCCTGTGTTCCTCTGTTGTTACTTTCCAGAACTGGTGGTGTGGGTTTCTTGGCAGCTCATTGCTGGAGTGTGAAGTGCAGCATCTCACCCTTCAACCAGCACACGCTAAAATCCCCCTAGCAAGAACCTGCTGCCAGGGTGCCAGTGACTTGCACCCAGTTCAGGGCTCTCGCTTACCTTTGCCTTCAGAATCTGCTAACGTGGGCAGAGGGGCCAGGCTGCTCCTGGGGGTGGGGGCACGGCTCTGTGGGCATCCTCTCGCCTGGCTGTGCTGGGGTTTGGGAACAGTCCCTCCATGTTTCCCAGCCACTCTGGAGCAGGAGGATGTACCCACCCTGTGGCTTTCACTGGCTGGAAGCAAAATCCTTTGTCAGGGGGTCAGATTGACAGATGGCTCAAAGACTCCACCAGACGCGCTGTATTCCAAGCCCGGGCTGCGCCTGGTCCATCACAGGGACTGCCCGTGCATCCTTCTTTCCCCCTCACAGCAAGGCCTGTGAAATGAGGTTTTACAGGATAAAAGCCACCCTCTCCCTCTCCAGATTTCTCTTACCTTGCCTGAACCAACTCGCTGTACAAGAGATGGGCATGCTTGCGCGCTCTCTCTCTCTCAGTGATCCCTGCACTCAGCTCTGGTGAGGCTGCACCTCGAGTGCTGGGTCCAGTTCTGGGCTCCTCACTCCAAGAAGGACATGGAGGTGCTGGAGTGAGTCCAGAGAAGGGCAACCAGGCTGGGGAAGGGGCTGGAGGGCAAATCCTCTGAGGAGCAGCTGAGGGAGCTGGGGGTGTTCAGCCTGGAGAAGAGGAGGCTGAGGGGAGACCTTCTCCCCACCTCCCCTGCCCTGCCAGGAGGGTGCAGAGAGGTGGGCGATGGTCTCATCAGCCAGGGGACAGGAGATGGGACAAGGGGCAATGGGCTCAAGCTGCCCCAGGGCAGGGTCAGCTCAGCTGGGAGGGAAAAGTTCTTCCCTGGCAGAGTTGTGGGGCTGTGGCACAGGCTGCCCAGGGAGGGGCTGAGTCCCCAGCCCTGGGTGTGTTTAACAGAGGGGAGATGAGGTGCTCAGGGATCTGGGTCAGCACAGGACAGGGACGGTTGGACTCGATGGGCTTAAAGGGCTTTTCCAGCCTTGTGATTCTGTGTTTGATACTTTCCCAGGCAAGGACATCTCTTCCAAATTCTCTCCTTGTCCTTCCTATTCTAGGCCAGGCCCCCAGCAGCACTAACAGCAGAGCCCTGCTGAAGGCAGAACGTAGGGGAAAGGGGTTTGGGTTTTCTTTTAGCCAGGTGACAACCTGATCCTTCCAGTTTTTCTCCTTCCTATTTCTGCTGTGGCTCCTAAACCCGATCTCTCCCCCCTCCAGTGCTGCACGTCAGCGGGTCCCAGTTGCCATCACAGGGGGGCTGGCCAACGGCCATGCCTTATGTCACGGAGCAGGGACCTCTGCTTGGTGCGGCTCCGCCAGCGCCGTGGTGCAGTCGGGAGGCTCAGGGCAGCTGAGACCCTGGGGTGGGTGGGTGGGGGCTCGGGATGGCTGAGGCCAGAGGAGGATACACATAACTTCTGCACCACCCTCACAGAGTCTTTGCTGCTCTTCTGTCCCGTAGGCCCGTCCAAAGTACTTGAACTGTATCGCCATCAGCTGCTTCTTCCTCGCTGCAAAGACCCTCGAGGAGGACGAGGTAAGGTGCTGGGTCTGGCTCCGGCAGCGTTGCTGGAGTACAGGGCCCTCCAGCCCCGCCTGGGCTCGTGGGGCGGCCGGCGCTGGCCAGGGCAGGGGCAGGAGCTTTGTGTGGCCGCTGGCTGCTGCCCGTGTTGGCTCTTTGCAGAGGATTCCGGTTCTGAAGGTGCTGGCTCGGGACAGCTTCTGTGGTTGTTCTCCAGCTGAAATTCGCAGAATGGAGAAGATCATCCTGGATAAACTCAACTGGGACCTTCACATGGCGACGCCGCTGGACTTCCTGCACATTGTAAGGGACGTTTACCTTCTTACTGGTGTCTGTGGTGTGAACAGAGCATTGAGATGCACCCACAGAGACACGCTGCCCGTTGGGGAGCCACGGCCTCGGGGCGCATCTCTAATTCCTACACCTCCTGGAAGTAGTACAGGCAGTTTCTGAAAGTAAAAGCCTTTCAATAAAGAATTTCCCAGCAGACCTGGGACGCTTTGGGCACAGTGTCCAAACCATGGGCCTGGCCCCTGACCCATTTTGGGGCAAGTTAAGCCACCTGCTAGGTGTCAACTCCTGAAAACCTTCCCCCTAAGTCTTAGGTGCTAGTGGCTTTGCTCAGAGCTGCGAGCCAGGCAGAGCAGGACCACTGAGTAAGTAGATCCAAGAGACCCCACGTGGCACAGAAAGGCACGGCCAGAGAACCACCTTCATGGGTAAGACAGAGGGAAGCAACATGTCCTGAGGTCCTCCTGAATTTCCTGCTCTCTGCTCCCTCACTTGAGAAGCTTTTGTCTTGGAGCCCTGAGCTGCCTGACCTGTGTTCTTGAGTGAGAAGGGTGGAAGGGGATAGACTCCTTTTTCCAAGCCCCAAGAAGTCTTTTCCTCAGGCAGATGATGGGTATGACAGACAGCAGGTCCCACCATAAAAGCTTCACCAACCTGGTGGTGGGTCCAACGCATCAGGGGTGGGTTTTCTCCCCCCCCCCCCAGGCATGTAAATTGCCCTGAAGGTTAAGCTCGGAGTCCCTCCACGCATACAAGATGCCCTGTGCCATCCTCAAGGCCTGACCTGTCCTTGCCTGCAGGCTGGCCTGTCGGTGACGCCAGCTGCCCGTGTGCTTTTTCTCCCCAGTTCCACGCAGTTGTGGTGTCCAGCAGGCCTCAGCTACTGACCGTCCTGCCCAAGCCGAGCCCCTCGCAGCACGTGGCGGCCCTCACCAAGCAGCTGCTGCACTGCATGGCCTGTTACCAGCTGCTGCAGTTCAAGGGCTCCATGCTGGCGCTGGCCATCGTCAGCCTGGAGCTGGAGAAGCTGCTCCCTGACTGGCTGGCTCTCATCATCGAGCTGCTCCAGAAGGCACAGGTGAGGGGGTGCTGGGCCCCATGGTGCGGCTGGAGGGGATGGAGGCTGGGGAATGCTTGCACCTCGCTCAGTACTCTGGCGGTCCAAGCGAGACAGGGCTTTGGGAGCGTTACCTGCATGCAGTGATGCTCTTTCCACACCAGTCTGGGGACGAACTTCTTCCCGGTGAGGGAGCCCTAGGACAGGCTGCCCAGGGGGTGTGGAGTCTCCTTCTCTGGAGAGATTCCAGCTCTGTCTGGACGCCGACCTGTGTGTCCTGCCCTAGGGTTGGACCCCATGGGCTCTGGAGGTCCCTTCCAGCCCCTACAGCTCCGTGACACTCTTGATTGTGCGAGGGTGGTTGAGCTCCAGTCCTGCAGGAAGGGTTGTTAGCACAGTCCTGCAAAAGGCACAACCTTGGCTGCAGGCAGTAGGTGGCTGCGGGAGGAGCCGCGTGCCCAGACAGACAGACACAGGCTCTGCACTGGGGAGAAAATCCTTGTTAGTGGCTTGGTGGCTCGTGCACAGGGGTTGGTCTGACAGGCACCAGCACGGCACACACCCCAGCTGCTGAGAGACATGGTGAGACCTTCCAGTATTGGGAAGGTGTTTTTCTCCCCACGCTTCGTGAAGTTACTGTGTTGGGGTTTTTTTCCAGTCCTTTCATTACTTCCTTTCTCCTGCATCCAGTGTATCATTGAGGAGTGAGGTGCAGGGGTGGCCGGTGTGTTCCGAGCCCTCTGCTCTGCAGCGGTGATCCCACAACACTGGTTCTCTCTTGTCTTCCCCCTCCAGATGGACAGCTCGCAGCTGATCCACTGCCGGGAGCTCGTGGCACATCACCTTTCCACTCTGCAGTCTTCTCTGCCGCCCAACTCTGTATATGTCTACAGTCCCCTCCAGCACACCCTGGTGACCTGTAACAGAGGAGCGTTCAAACGCCAGCCCTCCTCTGTCCCAGGGCCGGGTTTCTCCAAGGACAACGGCCGGCCAGAAGCGCCCGTCACAGGTACAGCCGCGCTCTACCAGCGTCTGCCAGCTCCCACCGGCTGCAAACAAGCCTCTGCCAAGCGTAAAGTGGAAGAGATGGAAGTGGACGACTTCTACGACGGCATCAAGCGTTTGTACAACGAAGACGCGGCCCCGGAGGCGGTGGCTCTGGAAAGCATGGGCTCTGCTTGCGGCGCCGACGTCTCGAGGCAGGAGGGCAGCGTGTCCCCGTGCCCCCCGTTACAGCCCGTGTCTGTAATGTAGCCGGGAGCGCTCGCCACCCGCTCCCACCGCGGCAGCACCCCGGTGGGGGAAGGAGGGGCCGTACCTTGTCAGGCTGAACTGAAGGGAGCCAAAAACCAGGAAAAAAAAACAAACCAAAAAATCATAAAAAAAATTCCCACCCCCTTTTGAATTGTTTCTCTTGTGCGGCTAATTCTAGTGCCACTATTTAAGCACTTAAAAACCACAAAAAAGTATAAAAAATCTAAAAAAAGACCCAAAAATCCAAACAAAAAAAAAAAAGTAGCGAAAGATTGTTTCTCTCTAGTGTTGTCAGCTCCACTGTTCTCTGCTCCTGTGTATCGTAACCCATCTCCGTGCCCACGAGCTCACTCACACCAGTCGTGCAGAGCTGGTCCAGGTTTCCCAGCCACCTAACACCTCTCCGATCCCAGTTCCAGCTGCTCCTCGCTCTCTGCTCACTCCTCTTTCTTCCCATTCTCCACCACGCTGGTGTGTGACGTTCTGTACTCCCCCATCTCCAACACCACTTTTTCCCTTCTTGAGAGGAAAAAGACCTTTTTCTCTTCCCTTTCGTTAGCGCTTTGGTGTTTGAAGTGTGAGAATTAAAAACCAACCCCTGGTTAACACAAGGTTAGTGGGGAGCAAACAGCCCCCTGCCACACACAGACACACCACTGGCAAGCTGCTCTGTGCTTCAGTAACCACAGGAGCCTGAATATACTCCCAAAGATCACTCAGCTCCTCTGAGTTCCAACAGTGTGTTTTCAGACACACAGAGCAGTTAAGGGATTTTGTATTTCTTTAACAAAACCGGTATTAGTTTATTATTATTTGTTTTTTCCCCTTCTCATCGTTGCACTCAGTGTGGATTTACTCTCACCAGCGCTTGACCCTCCCAGCACCAAGTGTAAACCTTAAAATTCCGCAGTCTGGGATGTTTTCCCTCCCTCCCCATGTGTTTCCAAGCTCGGCGAGGTGCTGGGTACCCCCCATGTTTGAAGAGTGGGTCACATCAGCCACACAACCAAACCAAACGATTCCCCACCCCTTGAGTTTTGTGTTTGTCTGACTCCTCACCGAGAGTGAAACCTCCCAGAACTCGTCTCGTCGATGTTTCGCCTCCTTTGCTCAGACCGACCTGTCCCAACTAGAAGCTCTCTCTCCGCAGCCCTGAGGAAGGTATCGCATGTGGAGCCATTGTACTGATGAAAAAGCCTTCTGGTAGCAATAAAGAAAGTTGTCCTGGGTTCTGAGTCTGGGTTTGTGCTTCCCATCCGAGTCCAGGGTCAGCTTTACCAGGCTGGTACAGTCTGGATCTCTGCTCTTCTGGAAGCTCAGGAGATGGATACAGATTCAGTTCTTGTCTCACCTGCTTCCTGCCCCTTCGGCAGGAGCCAGCCAGCCCTCCCTGCCCCGTGCCCCTTCTGGCAGGCATACCACACCTCTGCAGGGTCCGGCTGTCCCCACACAGGCCCTGGGGTGCTCGTGCAGCGCCCCAGCTGCACCACCCGGCAGCATCCTGACACCTTTTGCTCTTCAGGTGCAAAGGGAACAACCATCGTTTCCACACTGCAAAGCTGAGTCCTCCCTTCTCAGCCTCTGCTGGGAACCTGTTTCCAACACGCCCCCTCCCAACCCACCACCACACACAGAAGCACCCAGCTGTGCCTGCGGTGCCTCAATGCACCCAAGCACCCGGTTGCACCACTGAGAGCCATCAGCTTCCCAAACCACCTGTGCCCCCAGTGCAGGTGCCCAGCTCCACCCTGGAGCCAAGGCCAAACCAGCCAGACTCCAGGCACCACCCATGGGGAAGAGTTGGGCTTTGGGGAGCGGGCCTGGGAGGCCAGGGCTGGCACACAGGCCTTCACAGGGGGCTGCAGCAATGCCAGGAGGTGGCCTTCAGCTCTGCAGCTCTCCTGCTGCTGCAGCCACCAGAGCGTCCCAGGCCAGCAGAGTCCAGCTGGGAGCCCAGGGGACACGGGGCCACGTCACTGGCTGCCCTGCATACAGATTCACAGTGTTCTGAAGCTCAGAGACAGGCCTGCCTCTGAAAAGGAGCCACATCCCAGCAAGACCAGCCCCTGCACGTAGCAAGGCCCCTGGGAGCAACCTGCACTGCCAGAGAGAGAGAACACTTCCCACTTCCCAAGTTCCCACAAAAAGAAACCCCCCAGTGACACAGTCCAAACGTGGCTCCGACCTGCACCGCTGCTCCTGCTGTCAGAGCACGGGACTGTCCTGGAGCACTGCCCGGGCCCCCTGGTATGCCCAGGAGAGTCACCCCCCTGCCTGGGGCTCCTCACATTCCCGTGCCTTTCCCACACACTTCACAGCACCCCCATGCTGCGGTTTCACCCCGCAGCACTGACAGGAGGGTTAAGACCACAAGCACAGCTTGAAACTCAGGCATCCAGCTCACTCCTGCAGACCAAGCAGCAGCTTTCTTGGTTCTGCTAGGGACATTTGGTGACACCGAGTGACAAACGGACTCCAGGGGCTGTCCAACCACAGGTCTCACGCTGCTGCCCCCTCCCCTTGCTGACACCCCAGGAACAGTGTCCCCCTCCCTCTGCCATGGTGCCTGCCACAACCAGGTGGCAGATGTCAAGATGTTTCCACCTGGTTTTCCCTCCCCTTTAAATTCCTTATGACTCCATGTTGGAGCAGGTTGCCGTGTAGCCCCTCTGGTTCTAGTGACACAGGTTGTCTGCAGCCACAGTCATCACACCCTCAGGGCCTTGGTAACAGGCTCAGGCATTAATTTGGGCTGGAAGGGGCCTCTAGAGAGCATCTGCTACAACCTGCAGGCTCACAGCAGGTCTGAGCCTCTCTCATCTCAGCCTCTCTCTCTCCCAGCTGAGGCCTGCAAGCCTCTGCAGTCTCACCTGGCAGAGCTGCTGCTCCATCCCACTCAGCATTAGTGCCCTCCTCTAACTCCACTACGTCCCTCTGGAGACAGCAAGTCCAACACGGCATGCGGGGCTCGAGGCACCAGGCACAGCAGAACTCTAGAGCTGCAAAGTAAAGGCATCTCAGTAAGCGTTGGCGTTTGGCTGCTGCCTACCTGCTGCTCTTCACATGAGCCCCAAAAAAATTCTCCTTGCTGTTCAGAACTAGTCAACCAACCAAAAAAGTCTCACCCCTTTTCAAACCTCCTTGGCGCAGCAGCACGACCAGCGCATCATCCAGCCTCTGTCCCCTCCAGCAGATGAAGAGCATCCTCCTCCAGCACGGCCCAGCGCTCGAGAAGGGCAGAAGAAATGCCCCAAAAGCAGAAGGTCTGAGAGGCCCTTGAAAAGCCCAGGGCTGACCTAGTGGCCAGGGATCCAAAGCGGTTCTTCGGTGCTGCCAAGCTGCAGGTTTGGTCCCGACTTCTTAATGTCACGGAGAGTCACAGGGCACAGTGACACAGGTAAGATGATGGGGGTGAGCAGCACTTCTCAGCTTCTTGTTAGGGGCAAGACAAAGCCCCCCCCCCCCCCCCCCCCCTCAGTTTTCTCCTCCTTACTTGCCATAAAAGATGCTCAGCCACCTGCAACTGAAGCTGGGTTCTAAATCATCATCAGCCCAATGCAGGAGACCCACCACAAGGTCCAGCACAGCAGCACAGCTCTGTGCCATCCATGGTAACATGCCACAACAGCCCCACTGGAGTGTTGGTCCAGTTCTGGGCTCCCTGGGACAAAACAGCCAGGGATCTCCTGGAGAGAGCCCAGCAGAGGGTACGGAGGGGATGAAGGACCTGGAGCATCTCCCCTGTGAGGAAAGGCTGAGTGACCTGGGGCTGTTCAGCCTGGAGAGAAGCAGCCTGAGAGGGGATCTGATCAATGGGTATCAATAGCTGAAGGCTGGGACACAGGGGACATGGGCAGCCTCTGCTCAGTGTCTGTGGGGACAGGACAAGGGGCAATGGGCTCAAGTTGGAGCCCAGGGAGTTCCCCCCCAATGTGGGGAAGAACTTCTTCCCAGTGAGGGAGCCCTGGGACAGGCTGCCCAGGGGGTGTGGAGTCTCCTTCTCTGGAGAGATTCCAGCCCCGTCTGGACACCGATCTGTGTGACCTGTCCTTGGGACCCTGCTTTGGCAGGGGGTTGGACCCCATAGGCTCTGGGGGTCCCTGCCAACCCCTACAAGCCCATAACCATCACTACTGTAAGAAAGGACCGATAGCACAAGGAAGGGATTTTGCAGGCAGACTCCCACTACCACCAGATCGACCCAGATGACAATTTTTAAGTGGAGAGAAAAAAACCAAAAGAGTCTAAGAAAAAAAGAGGAGGAGGAGAGGATTCAGCCCCTGACACGGGGAGGGTCTCACTGCACAGGATGCTGCAGGAGCTGTCCAGTGGGTGAGCTGACCTCTGGGCGAGGAACCAGGAGGGTTGGAGGCTCTCACAGAAGGGGCTGAGCCACAGCAAGTACCCCATGCCCAAGGCAGTGGTCCTGGACACTGCAGACTGGCCTAGGCACTGACAGTGAAAGAGAAACACAGCACTCAAACCCAGCATTTTAATGAGCAAGACATCTCCTCAGTAACCACTGACCACCTTCATGCTGCACAGAGAACCCGGGGCCAGAGAGGCCACGTGTCCTGCAGGAGGCACAGGGGTGACTCCAGGACCAGCACGGCCCGAATCCCTCAGCAGCCCTTGGGCTGCAAAGGTAACCACTGGCTTCAGGAAACACAGGGCCTGACCCAGCGCTTTTTGCTAGGGATGGGGTGGGCACTGCTGCCCTAGCACAGAGAGGGTTCCCCCTCTGGGAACCTCTTCCCTGTTAGCAAAGCACCCACAGGGATGGATCCATCAGCAGGAGGAGAGAAGAATTAGCAGGGACAAGGTTTAAGGCAGCGACACCCTCCGAGGCGTTAGTGGCTCCGTTGTGTCCTCACCAGCCTGAGTGTGGAAGGCGTTTGGCAGCCGCTTATCTCAGGGGTAAGTGCTGGAGGCTCAGCAGCCATCACCCAAACCCACCACAGGCTCTGGTTCTGGTGTTGGTGCTTCTGCTGCTTTAGGAAGTGAGCCACCTGGGCAGGATGGGGTGGGGAGGAGGTTCTCATGACCTGAGCCCGTTGCCGAAGGGCACTGAGGAAGACTGTGCTTCTGGAGAGAACCGAGCGGATTCCAGCAGAGCCCCTCAGCGCGTTCGTTGTGCTTCACACGCCGGTCGGGAGAGGCAACTCCAGGGCAACTCAATGGGACCTTTTCCTCTGCAGGCTGAAGAAGGTGAATTCTTTGCTTAAGGTTTACAGATGAGAAGGAAATAAGGAAAAAAATCACGAGTATTCGGTTGAAAATCCAAACAGAAGTGCATCTCCCCACATGGAAAACACTCAGAAGATCTGCTGTCTCCTCCCATCTATCCCAAGCCAGCTAGAGGTCACTGCACACAAGGCTACGAGCTTTGGGTTTTACCTTCAAGCAATGCTTTGGCACTTCTGGAGGTTTTTTGGCTGAATTCATTTCCAAAGTAAATGAGCTACAGAGTTAGACAACTATCCCACATTCCAGGGCACTAAGAAGAAGGGATCCCTGGTTAGGCTTCAGAAAGAGAAAACAAAACCTTCAGGCCAAGTCCCCATCCGTGCAGCTGGGCTGCACAAAGGGAGATACACGTACTTTGCTCTGAGGCACATCAGCCAGAGAGGAGTAAGGCTTTGATGGTCCAGAACAGGCTCCTCCGACGTGATGTTGGGCGACATCAGCCATCTGTGCCCACCTACTGAAACCACAAAGCCACACAGGTCTCAGGGCTTATCTGCAGCACGTGTCAGAGGAGCCCGGGATGTGCTCGTGATGAAGATGCAGCACCCACGGCAGATCTTCAGGGGCAGAAACAAAGTCTCTCCGCACGCTCACCCTCGCGTGCAGGTCTGTCACGTTCTGTTTGTCATCGCAACACACGGCAAAAGGAAAGACAGCAGGGAGGAGGGGGGGAAGGAACCCCCCCCAAACACCTAACCCAGTGCAGCATCATGGCCAAGCTCTGTCCTCCAGCCGTTACCTCCATGGATCCTGCCGGAGCCGCGCCGGGAGCGGGCAGATCCCGCACAGACACACAGCACAGCGCACCCTCGGACGCACAGGTGGGACACGGAAAGGTAAGGAGAGGAGGGCGGACGTGATGGAAGAATGAGATGGCTCTTCTCCTGGCAGGGGTGCCCGTAGCCACGGGCTCTTCCAGTGCCCTACTATCCACTGGGAGAGGGGGTGTGGGGGCTTTTTGGCAAGATGACGGTTACATAAAGAAGAAGCTACAGAGAGAGAAAGAAACAGAAGAAACAGAGGTTCAGAATTGGGATGAAAAAGCAAGACAGACAAAACCAAAACCAAACACACACACAGAGGGAGGAACAACATTTTAAAGACAGCAAGGCAGGAAGGGAAGAGCACGCTGTGGAGGCAGAGAAACCAGCGGCACCAGACACGCCTGGACCTCTTCAAGACACCTGATTCAGAGAACAAGTTCACAACCGCCACAGAAAGTGCCCAACAAACTCCAGCCAGAATCTCTGGAGGCCCCCTGAAGGCACAGAACAACCTGTCAAGAAACCTCATGTTGCCTCACCCCCTCCTGTCACACCACTACAGAATGGGAAAGGCACAGAGGCCTTCCAGTCCCTGAGAGGTGCCTGTAGGAAAGCTGGGGAAGAACTGTTCCCAAGGGCATGGAGCAACAGGATGAGGGATGATGGTTTAAACTGGAAAGGGGAGATTTAGGTTGGGTGTCAGGAAAAAGTTCTTCCCTCTGAGAGTGGTGAGACACTGGGACAGGCTGCCCAGAGAGGTGGTGGAGGCCCCATCCCTGGAGACATCCAAGGTCAGGCTTGCTGGGGCTCTGAGCAACCTGCTCTAGTGAAGATGTCCCTGCTCACTGCAGGGTGGGACTAGGTGGCCTTTGAAGGTCCCTTCCCACCCAACACATCCTGTGATTCCGAGGGTGGGGGTAAACCCTCCTCTCCACACTCCAAGCGCCGGCGCTACCCACACACGTAACCTACAAGCGCGTAAAAGAGACAACTGAGCTTGTGCTGGAAGGTTCTGGTACAGTTTGTAATTGGAAGCCGGCAGCTTTAACACCAAACACCGTGACAATGTCTGACAGATGTACACAGAATCCACAGTAACACCGCACGGAGGTTACACGCTTCAGTTACACACACCACGGTTCTTCTCAGGGAGCGGGGTAAGAAAAGCTCTACACACCTACAGCTTAAGGCAGTCAGGATATTAAAAACGTATACAAATGCAGTACTTCTACAGCTGTTCACAGCTTTATTTTCTGTTAATTCATAAAAAAACAAGCCACAAAACCCTTCATATTTGTACAGTTCCACACTGACACCCACCGAGCGCGCCACGGGCATCGGCCACCACAGCCGGGCTGCTCGGGGGCGGGACAGACACGCGCTCTCCTAGGGGCTCAGCAGGGCAAAGGGGGTTCAAACGGACACGTCTGATATGGGCACACACAAGAAAAGACCTTTCTGCTCTCGCCTGGGTGTTCTGGGAGCTGCAGAGTGAGCACTACCTGGAGACACACTGGCTGTGCCAAGAGCAAGAGGGGCACAGGCACCCAAATCTCCCCGACAGGGTCTCAGGCCATCCAAAGCTCACAGAGGGGGTGACACAGAGGGGCTTGGGGGGGGGGGGTGCCAGCCGCTGCTCCCCCGTCCCATCCTCCCTGGCAGCAGCGCAGGAGATGCCAGGTGATGTGTTTAACAACCATGAGCTCAGAAGGCACCTTCCTACTTCCTGTCCCTCCTGAAAGCAACTGCACAGCCCCAGCAAGGCTCTGGGAGAGCAAACCCCCCTCGGGCTCCGCCGCCTCGGCTCCCTGCCAAGCACACCCTGCCCGCCTCTCCAGAGCAATCACACCCCTCTCTGCGACCTGGATTTTGGTTGTGTTCCCATTCTAGGCATTCATTCCATGCCCTGGGAATACCATCACCCCAGAAACACACGTCTCTGTGTGCTTCCCTGCTCCTTCTGTGTGATCCCAAGGTTTGAAACCCCCCCTGTCAGGACACACAGTGCCGTTCGGCTGGTTATCAGCACCGTCTCACCACACTAAGGGCCCTTGGCCCATGCAACCAGGCAGCTCTTTAGCTCCAAGCACAGGGAGAAGCTGAGTGGGGGTGCTTAGGGGTTCCTCAGGCCCTGGACGTTGTGTTCCCTACGGCTCCTTTTCCAACACCTTAGCAGAATAAGCAGATTGTCTCAGGAAGTCGTGAAGTTGGTTTAACGACGCCGCTTGGAAGTGAAAGTGGACTTAAAGACACCCCCCAAAACCACAACCAGTTTCCTCTGAGGAGTGAGGCAGAAAGGGGGAGTGAAGGTGAAAAGCACATCCAAGCATCCTTTACTCCGTGCAGAATCAGGGGATACTGGTGGAAAAGGTGTTCAAGAAGGAAGTGAAGCAGTAACAAGCTAAACATGGCCTGGGGGGTTAAGGAGGGAAAAAGTCCCCATGAACTTCTCCTTCACTTTTAAAACCAATGCAGTACCTTCAATTTCTGTGAGTTTATGGTCTATTCCCAAGTTTCTCCACAGCAGCCTGGGTTTTTGCTGGAGAAACTCAAACCAGTGATACGTTAATGCACTTGGGCATGGCTTTCTGTCCAAAAGAAAAAGGTTAAAAATTAAAAATAAACTAGCCAGACTCAGCTGATTTCCCCTGCCACCCACCCCTTGGAGGGCTGTTCAAGGAGGCAGAACAAATAACTGTTAAAATCAAGTTCTCTACTTGGCACAAAATGCTGGTAATTAACAAGAGGCCACGCACAGAGAGCTGAAGCAAAGCATCCTGCCACAAGCAGGGAGTGATGTACGTGTGATGCGACTGCAAACAAAGATCATCAAGCTCAAACCCAAATTTCTCCCCTGATGACTCCAGACTTTACAGCTGAGTTTGCCAGAAGCCACAAGAAGTTTCACTATTCCAAACAACTCCCCAGCAAACCTCTTTTAAGTGTGAGGAAAATAAAATGGCCTTGTGGCTGGTTAGACCAGGAGGTTTAGCTTTAAAAAACACCCCCCACCACCCCAACAAAAACCCATCAGTATAAAAAAAAAAAGCCTCTGCTATTTTATTTCCAGCCCATTTATCCCAAACCAATTTTTCCCATCTCTCCAAGACACCCTACTTGGATCTCCTCTTCCCAAAGCCATGTTTATGCAGTGAGGATTAAAAGGCAAGACAAGGCAAAAGCTGAGCCCCAAACACATTTCCCAGTCCAAGGGTTCAGAAAAGGTGGTAATTGCCTTGGTTTTGTTCCCTCCTCCAGAGAGGCAGGAAATTCCATCCCAGAAACAAGCAAACTGCAGTTCACAAGGCTTAAGTGGGGGTTTAGAGTGCTTTAAAGGAAGGAACGGGAGAGTACCTAGCCATCAGCAGAGGAAAGGCTGGCTGCGCATCACGGCAGAGACAGAGTGCAGAGGTCAGAGGGTAAGCATGGCTCGCCACTCCTGGGGCAGGAGGGGAAAGATTCTGTCCAGAAAGCAACGGCACAGAGAACGTGCGTTAAGCACACCCATTGCCACACCGCCTGAGGCCTGGCTCACGCTAAGGCTCCTTGGCACGTTCAAGGGACACCTGAATGGCACAGCATCCCCAGTGCTGTCCACGTGTGTGTCCAGGCACCCTCCTGCCCTCCCCTCCTCAACATGGAATTCTGGAGACCCCCTGCAGTTCTGGGGGTCTAAGCTCGTACAGGAACCCTCCTTGAAGATTCTAAGAGGATACTGAGACTGTGTTGCTCCCCCCACCAGGCATTTTGCTCTTTAAGGGCCGCTAAGCCTTCCTAAGATGATGCACACTGGAGCCAGGTACTGGTTTAAGTGAGGTCTCAAAGGTTACACAAGGTCAGGCAAGTGGGAACATGGAAAGCAGGGACGGGAAATGGTCCTTCTCCCGGGGCACCCGTGGTGCTGCTTGGTTCCCAGCGCAGCGTTCAGCAGGTGGCTACTACACCCCGCTGGAAGAGCGGCTGTAGAGATACGCCAGCGCACGACAGTAAACCCAAGCCAACCGGTAGGATCAAGTCAAGACATCAAAACCCCAGGAACTGATTACAACCATCATGCAAATGTAAGGGCATGCAAGGGCGGTTAAGCTTTTGTTATCTACACACACATGCCCACCCACCCCTGCCCACCCCCCCGGCATTAACTAACAAAGGAATAGGGGTGGGATGGAACACCGGGGGGTTTGGCCACCCCAGGGACTGGGCTGTGACCCTCCTACAGCAGGAGATCCCTGGGGCTGGTTTCTGCAGTGCCAGGGACCACCTGGCTCAGCACAGGGCCACTGCAAGCAGCTCTGAGAGCCAGGTAGGCCGCGGCTCTCCAAGCACCAGGTAGGCTGGCGGCACCCCGGGCCTGCTCCAGTCAGCGATGCTCACCCGAGCTGCCCATCAGCCAGCCCTGACCCTGGGTCCACGTCTGGAGCCGCGGATGATTTACTGCTGCTGGTTTTGAGAAGAGAAATACATGGCATCGTTACTGTGCCCCTCTACCCACCCCTGAGAGTCTCCAGTTGCATAGTCCTGTACCCAAATCCTTCTTCCTTCTTGTTCCCACTATGTTATTAGATGAGTTAATAGTTATTGGTGTTAAAAAATGGAGAGAAAAATAAAAGAAAAAAAAGACAAGAGATGGCAGAGACACATTACTGCAAAAGCAGGTGAATGCAGGAACATCCTTGGCTTGCCAGGCTTTATGTGAAGCTTGCACTGCAAGTTAAAAAAAGAACAAAAAACAAAAAAGTTAGCAATAATTGAACTCAAAATGAAACAAAACAAAAAACAACACCAAACCCCCCCAAAAAAAAAATCAAAGCAAGCTGGGAGAGCGACACCAGCAACCTGCTCTGGTGGGTGGGCATGCAGATGGATGATGTCACAAAGACATTAAACCTCAGGGCTGGGCTCTGCTCCACCCTCCAACAGGCAAAAACAAAGAAAACCTGAGGGGGGGCAGAACTCCTTAACAACCAACCCCCCCAGGTGAGTCCAGGCTGGCACCACAGAGCGGTTGGGGTCTTTGGAGGTTATTTTTTGTCAGGCTGTGCCTGGCCAGGGTGGGTATGGCTGTAGGGGTCTGGTTTGGGTCACTTAACACGGGAACTCTCATAGCAGGCGTCTGCTTAGCCTCCAAATTTGGGTGTCTCAGACCCAGGCACCACTGATGTCTCCCAGCACATCAGCTCCAGAACCAAGTCAGATCCTTCAGACCCCAATAAACCCCTTGTTTCTACAGGGAGTCAGGCCGGGCTGCGCCATCGGCCTGTGTGTTACAGCTCAGGGTCTGCTTCGGGCCTAAGCAATGCCCCCCGAGGGCCAGACCAGTCACACTGGACTGGAAATTGTTACGTGGGAAGGAAACAGGGGGGAAAAAATAGAATTTTTCATGTGGTTTTCAGAAATAGCTTGAAATAAACAGAACTGGGGCCCAAACAGATGGTCCCGGCTCCTGGGGCTGGGGGGGAGGCGAGGATGAGCGAGTAACACAGCAGCACATGTTCAGGCATGCATGTGGCCATCTACCAAAGGACAGGCAAGCACCAGGCGGCTGTGCTGCTCCCAGGCAGCCCTGCCAAGCCCACTGCCAAGAGCCATCTCCCAACAGTTCTGGTTTGAAGCACGGCCCCGGCCTCAAACCGTGGCAGGCACGTGGTACATATGCTCAGCCCCACGTTCAGGAAGACACTCAGTACGTGGCTGCTGTCACCAGAGCAGAGCTGCCACAGTTGTAGATGAAACACCCGCAAGGTATGTATGGGAATCCCAAGCTACGGGAGCTCCAGCCCGAAAGGACAGTCTGGGAATCAACAGGGGCAGGTCTGTGCTCATGGAGTTCAGCCAGGGGCAGATTCCACCCTGAGCCTCCCCTCCGGCTTGCACAGCACGGTGGGACGTCTCCATTGCCCAAGCTGAGCGCGCGTGTTCCCGTGGGCTATTCCTGGGGATGCTGTGAGGATTGCACCCAGCAGGGGATTTCCTCCAGCAGCTGCACAAGAGCCACCACAGGCCACGCCAGCACCGTGGCTTTTCCTTAGTGAGCAAGGAGGAGCTTAAAGCCTTTGGAGAAACCAGGGTGCGCTCCCACAAGGCAGAAGCATCGGCACTCGCCTTTAAAGCTGCCGTTAGTACTCCAGACCCTAAAGAACAGCTGAAGCAGTTAGAGCACCTGGTGAGGAGCCGCACAGGAACGGCACGCTGCAGCACACGCGTGTTCCTCGTGGCTGCGTTCAGGGAAATCCACTGGCAAAGTGGAATCCCTGCCTGCCACGGGCGCCAGAAACACCCGTGTGTCACAGCCAGCGCACCGCGCGTGCCAGCCCGCTCCACGGCAGCACACACGAGCTAACACCGACTGCCTGACGCCAGAGTTCCACAGGACACCGATTAGCCTCAGCGATTCTTTCCGCGAGCAGAGCACGCAGCTCACATACACTCTGTACTCCAGCAGGCACCAAAGGCCAAGTTCTCAGTTAGCACAGAGCAGCAGGGCTCCACACATAGGAGCTACGCAGGTTCCATCAGCTGAGGAACCAGCCCTACACCCTCCCCACACCTTCCCCGGGAAGCCGGGGTGGAAGCACCAAGCACTGGGTACCGAACCAGCAGCAGAGTCAGGGCACGCACGGCGAGCGGCAGCAAACTCGGCAGGGTGTAACAGCGTCCCTGTACGTGTGTGACACAACAGGAGCCCAGGGCTCGTGCTGTGAGGCAGCTCGGACCTGGCTCAGATTAGCAAGGGGGACAGACGTGTCCACATCACATCCCTACTGGCATCCCGGCTCCTCCACAGCAGCAGCTCAGTGTTAATCACGCAGGAATTCTGCTGAAGTCTGTTAAGGAACAGGCCCCTTTGCTGCTGGCTATGAAGAGGAGTGTGGAACTGTCTGTTTGGGGAGTGGGAGGTTAAAGCAGCATTTTCTAGTGATGTTTGCTGCTTGATCATCTCCACAGCTTCCCCAGCCGCAGTTACTGACTAGTGCTGTTATCACAGATGCCCCACAAAGGCCTCGATACAGAAGCAGCGGATGGAAATGACACAGCAGGCCCCAAGGCAGCCTCTGCTACTGCAGCCCAGCCCGCTGCACCATACAAACAAGTCACACAGCGCCTACTGCACCTCTGCAAGCTTTGCCTGGCTCCACTGTACCTCATCATCTCTAAGCAGACCTGACCTTGCACTCTGGTTTTTAGAGGGTGGTGGAGTAGCCAGTATTTTCCATCAGCAGAGGGGTGGCAGCAGGGACGTTGTCCCCCTCTGCTCTGCGCTTGGGAGGCCCCAGCTGGAGTCCTGTGTCCAGAGCTGGGGCCCCAGTACAAGGAAGACGTGGGACTGTTGGAGAGGGGTCAGAGGAGGCCATAAAGGTCGTCAGGGCTGGAGCAGCTCCCCTACTTAACTCTGAGCCCGAGCCAACCACAACAGTCCTCCAGTTTCAACGGGAGCAGAGCGAGGTCCAAAGGGAGCACACCTGACAAGGCCTCCTCCAAACACCGACCACGGGACAGTCTCTGTCCACAGACAAGCCTGGTGCCTACTACGTTGCTGGCACCTCAGAGTACTGGAGGGTACAGGACAACACTCCTAGCTTACAACCACAGAATAACAGTGCCATTCTCTCTGCTAAACGCCGTGGGTTTCTTTGCTTATTAAGCCAGCTTGATACGACCACAGGTGCCATTTACCTGCAGTGACGGTACCGGAGCAGTTTGCATTTAAAAAACCCAAACAAACCAAAAAACAACCCACCCACCAACCCCACCCCGGTCCAGTCCCCCCCAAAATCCCCACCCCAGCATCAAAACTTCCTGCAATTAAAGCAAGCTTCCAAGTGTTACCTTTTGGCACTGGCATTTCCCATGTAAAAATAACACAGTGGTTTTGGTTTCTGATCTACTTCTACCTATAACCTGAAGGAATGGGAGGTGAAGGAAGAATGGAGACCTCCCCCTCCCAGAATTATTTTGGCTCAGGCAGGTAAATCTGAGTTCAGAACGTCCCAGAGCTGTTCCAGAAGCCGCTGGACGGATCACAGGCCAAGCCTGCACCATCCTGCTGTCCCACACCAGGCAGTCTCTGACATAAAACCTGGAGGTATTTCTCCAGAGAAAAATTAAGATCATTCCCCTGGCCCACCCTTTAGAAAAAAATACTTTATTTGATCAGGCTGATAAAAAGTTTCCAGTCTGGTAACGGGGAAAAAGCAAATACAGACATGCAGCAAGAGAGAAAAAAACCCCAAACCAATCTCCCGAAGTGTTACAAACCCCACAAAGGACGTGGGTGCCATCTGCTTACTTTTTCTTGTCCTTGTCTTTCTTGGTTTGTTGAGAACCTGCCTGCTGAGCCTGTGACTGTAATAGCTGTGCTGCCGCCTTCTTCTTCTGAAAGTTGTTCAGCTCTTCCTCAAGTTCCTTCTTTTTGTCCTCCACTTTTTTCTTCTCTTCTTGGTGAGTCCTCTTTAGATGGTCAAACTTTTCATGGAGCTGCCGGGACAGGGAGAACGAGAATTGGAGGGGAAGAGAGGAACATTCCACCCCCCACCCCTCCTCATTACCGGTAAGGGAGCCTGACGTGGTTTCGCTGACACTGGGGTGGTACAGCATTACCAACAAGTCACTGGCCTGGCCCAAGCACCTCCGGCTTTCTGGGGAGCCCAGAACTGGACACAACACTCCAGATGGGGCCTGACCAGGGCAGAGCAGAGGGAGAGGATCACCTCCTTTGACCTGCTGGCCACACTCCTCTTGATGCCCCCCAGGACCCCATTTGGCTCTTAGCCACCAGGGCACTGCTTGCCCCACAGCACATACCCTTGTCCAGCTGCCTGGAGCCAGGGAATACTCTCACTCCATTTTAGAGGCACAGGAGAGCAGCAGAGGACTTGTGCAACAGGGTCACACCACAAGTCCATGGCAGGACCAGGGACTGGGTTCCCATCTGCTTCTTCAGACCACTCATGCACACAAGCACCTCCTCAGGCTTGGTGCTGGAATCCAGATGCACTCGGGGCGCTCTCGCAATAAGCCCATCCCAAAGCCTCACACACAGTCCTCTGACTTGCGACACACTCACATCTTTCTCCGCTTCCTTCAACTCTGCTTCCTTCTCCTTCACTCGCATGACAAACATCTGCCGCATTTCGTCCTCCTTCTTCTGGAGCTCGCCCAGGAATTCATTCCTCTTCGCTTCATAGGTCTCCTGGAGACTGTAAAAAACATGGGAAACACCAAACAGTCAGAGCTGCCTTTCAAGCAGAGCCACGAGTCTCCAGCCCTCTGTGACCTCCCTGTGTTGTGCTGTCACAAAACATCTTCAGAGGTCCTGACTGCAACACGGGCACCATCACATCCCTCAGCCCTAGCTTGCTAGATGGCAGCAGAGGGAGACAAGCCAAACTGAGCACACTGTTGGGGATCCTGGGAATCCACTCAGCAGGCAGGATGACTACCCTCAGAAACAAGCAGCCGCTACGTCAGCATCTACAGCAACCCCCAGTACTCACGTGGCTCGGGATCGCAGTCACACCTCCTTGCTTCTCCCCCAGTTTGTCCTGAGCCTCTCCAGTTGAGGTGCAAGATTTATGGAAGAGATGGGCACATCAGAGCGTGACATCTGGCTTGTTTTGCTTTATTAAGCACAGAGTAAAGCTAATTCCCACTACTCTTTGCTAATGGATTCAGATGAGGGGCTTCATTTAGATAAAGGAGGAAGAGAGGTCTCCCAAGGTGGTTTTAGGTGTGGAGGGAGGCTAAGCCTTTGGAAACGAGCAGCAGCTTTCCTCCTCCACATAACCACAGTGCTGGGTTTCTGCTTTCCTTTATTCCCCCTCTACTTCCCAGCATTCCTGTATTTCCCCAGCACTGAGATATCACAGCAAAGATTCAGGACACGAAATACATTGTCCACGCACCTCACATTTTTGAGGACCTCTTGGGAACTCAGACACCAAATTCCTCTTCATTTTATTCCATAAATGGATTTGGATATGTCAGCTGGAATGATAGTGTGGGAATGATAACTATTTCCCCCGAGATGCTTTTTGGAAAGTGTGCTTTTGACATGAAAACCCGACTGATGTCACATGGATACAGCAAACCCACGGGGATACGGTGCATCCACGTGCCCAAGGAACACATTACCCACTGGGCTGGAACACCTTCACCCTGTTAGTGCCAGGCTTGGGCACAGTGGGGTTTTTGGCAGCTCTTGCGTTGTCTGGCTCTGTTCATTAGGGGTCTTTAGAGGGGGTGTGAGGGTGTTGAGTGGGGAACAGAACTTGACAGACTAAACCCAAGACTTGGGTGTAACGCTGCTCATGGATGGGCACTTCAGCAGCCTCCTTAAGCACTCCACAGAGGGGATGCCCAGTGCTGGCTGCCCTGAGGGGATCGTGTGATTCCAGCTGAACACACCAGCTTCCCACAGCCTAAAGCTAAAGCACCAGATCTAAAACCAACAACCATCTTCTCATGGGAGACAAAAGCAAGACACGCCTTCGGCTTCTCAACTACATTGAGACCCAGCACGCTCACAGCAGCGAGAGATCAGGGGACTCAATCAAGACATCCCTAAAATTCAGTCTTGGCTTTAATCCCCTGAGCATGGACATTAAAACTCAAACTCCTAACCCCTTCTGAAGGGTCTGGCTAAAGCCCAGAGGGCAGATGAGCCTTCACAGCTCAGCGAGCAAAGACAGGCTGCAATGAGTGACAGGCTGTACTAGGGAGCAGCAGAGCCTTAAGGACCAAAATTAAATCACTGCTAATTGCATCCTGTACAGCTGACAATTTCTTGCAAAGCCCATTCCCCAAAATGAGGGGCAAGCAGGAAAAGGTGGCAGGAGTGAGGATGGTGGCAGGGGCTTGCTGTTAAATCATCCCAGGTTCAATGCTAATCCCAACCTCAAGTTTAAAAAAGGCCAGCACCCCAAAGCCAGCAAGCTTAACTCCCTGTTAAGTGACTCTGACATCCAGAGAAGTAAAGAGAAGGAGGACTTGGGAGTGCTGGTTGAGGAGAAGCTCAACAGGATCCAACAATTCACACTCGCAGCCCAGAAAGTCGCCCGTGTCCCAGGCTGCATCCCCAGCACGGGACAGGCAGGGCTGGGAAAGGGGGATTCTGCCCCTCTGCTCCGCTCTGGGACAGAGACCCCCCAGCAGCGGGGTGGAACTAGACAATCTTTAAGGTATCTTCCAACCTAAACCAGTCTGGGATTCTGTGCAAGTTCTCAAAGAAAGTGGCCTGGCAACCTCAGGCTGCCCATGCAAAAGTCCCACTTAGAGCCCTAAGGAATAACAAACAGTCCAAACCAACTGGGATCCCTACAGCTTCTCCCAGACTAAAATGGAATCTGTTTTTTTAAGTACACAAACATTGGAACCTAAATTACAAGAGTAACTTCATTCCCCACCCACCTACTACATGATGCCCTTACAACTAATTTTCATTTAACGAAGTAGCATTTCGATAATTTTTGATCCAGCTTTTGATCCCTGGTCCCAGAAGGAAGAACAGAAAGGATCAAACTTACTGTTTTCCTGGCTTCAGATATGCATTGGCTTTGGCCAAACAGTTTGGGATCATGGGGTTGGTTTGTTTCTCAGAGGAAGGAGGCACCCAGAGCAAACAGTCCTGAACTAGCACGTCCCATGTGGGGGAATTCTGTACGTTTTCATTTCCTTTCTACTTACAGCTTGGTCAAAAGAGGCCTCGTGTACAGGAAGCAATGGAAATTCCTCACATTCCTCAAAGGGAAGGGCTGAGCCCATCTTAAGCCACTGCTCTCCAGAAAGGAAATCCAATAAAACTTCACACTTGGGCTCAGTAACAGAACTGGGCTCCAGCAATTCCAGCAGTTTCTGTGCTGCAGAAGAGATGCAGCTGCACAAACTCAGCAAGTCACAAATAAATCCCCCTGACCCAGCACAAGCTTCGTGTCGTAGCGCAGCCCTTGCCTGGCTCACCATGGAGTGCCGCTTCCCAGGAACAAAACCACCCTGCCTTCTGCTCCAGAGCCCACCCAGCTTTCTCCTGGCAATGACCAGAACCTCACCTGTGGGGATCAGGGCTTCCATCTCAGGGACTGGCACTTGTGTTACGGGGGTAACCCCACGTCCACACACACTGAACTCTGACCGCCTTCCCCTGGGGTAGAGAGGAGCGTGGGATGCAGCGGGTGCGACTAGTGGGGAAGAGCTGGAGGGGAATGGGAAACAGGAAACGAAGGAGAAAACAAACACTCCTTCCCAAATTCCCACACAGCTGCTGTCCCTGGCTAACGACTTGGGCTTTGGACCAACAAAGCTGTCAGGCAGCATAAATCCTGTCTGTAGTAAAAAGCCAAGCCTTGAGCATCAGACCACAGCACCCTCTTCAGAGACCAGCTGTGACAAGCTTGAGGACAGGCAACAGGAAGGTGGCTCCCCGGATCTCTGTGCTGGTAACCAGTTCTACCTCAACACGAGTCCCTTCATCTCCGCACGGACACGGCTCCGCTTCACAAGCCCAGCCATCACACACAGCCCCAGCCTGCAGCTGAGCCAGCTGGCTGTAAAACACTACTTGAGCCTGAGGGGAGGAAAGGGGCCACTAACCTATCACCTGCCCAGCTCAGATCCTACCCTTCTCTGAGCCCAGAAAGTATCACAAGGAATTTCTGCAGCCATCAGCAAACTTGCTGCTCAGCAGATTCACTCAAGTCCCCGTGAAGCAAGCTGCACTGCTGGTAGGAACGTGAGCATAAGCTTCACTTAAGGTGGGACAGTTCAGAGGCCTTTGGAAAGCAAGAGTAAGGGTGGAGGAAAAGAAAGAAAATAAAAATCAGCTTCTCAACCTCAAAGTGAGATTCTCCCAGGTGGAAAAGAGTCGGTGTGAGCAGTTAACTCATGCTAACTGCTCCCAGACATGCCCACAAGCCCTGATGGCATACTGCCACCAACTCTCCCACCGCCTCTGTGTGAAAACACGCCCCTTTCCACTACACCGAGGACACAAAGACACCAAGGGATAGTAGTGACCCTCATGGCAGGCTCAGCATTACACCAGCCTCTCAGCCACATAGGGCAGTCAGTTTCAAACCTGGATGGCAAAATCAGTTTGAGGAGCCCAGTGAGGAACTGCTCTCCATACCGAGTGATGGGTAACATGCTGGAGACAGACTAAAAGGCACGTGCTTGTGAGTGAGGGCCAGCAGCTTGTATTTGAACGTGGCAGAGCAAGGGATGCTTGGAAACGGGTGCAAAGCAAACCACTCCACCTGCACCAACAGGGCATGGGATAGATTCGCAGACCTGCTCTTCTTGTAAACTTTCCAGGTTAGTCTGAAATGGGTCACAGCCTGCCCTCAAAATACATCACCTTCAAGCACCCTGGTGACATTTTGCGGGCTCTAGAGAACCTGTATGGCCCTGCTGCAGAGGTTATCAAAATATGAAGGCAAGAATTAGCCATCTCAGCCACCCAAACTTCTCCTGTACAAGTCCTAGGCCCTGAGGGCAAGGCTGCATCGCACAAGGTTTTCCTCCCCAGCCACACACTTCAGATCTCGGCTGCTCAGAGTGAGCAGCACTATTCCCTCCCTGGTTCTTGCAAACATCAGCAACCCCCAACTCCCCACTCTCTGGCTGTACGAGGCCTGAGGTTCGTTTTCATACCTGAAGGGCTTGCTGTCTGGATCCGTGTCCTTGAAGCCCATCTCTTCGAGCTTGCAGCGCCTGTACAGCTCGTAGTGTCGGGTGTGCGTCTGCTCCCTCAGATCCTCCATGTTCACTCGGATCAGCATCTCCCGCAGCTTCACGAAGTCACAGTGATTTTCATTTTCGACTGCAAGAGAAGACAAACCCCGCACAGCAAGGACGTTAAACCCAGAGGCCAGGTCCCCCCGGCCGGCCTGAGAGCTCCTCAGGCCCACAAGGCCCCAGGTCAGCCTGTACCAAAACGCCTCGCTGAACTCGGGGTGGAGCCACCAATGCCAACACACAGGTACCAGTTCAAGGCCCGTCACTGGATTTGCAGTGTCTCTGTGATTCATCTGTCACAGAGCTCCTGTCTCTCCAGGTAGTTCCACACCAGCATAGGGATGATCCATTTCCACACTGGATTTCACTTTCCATCCCATTTCTGACAGGGGCCCAGGTGGGCAACAAAGCCTCAGCTTGTACCAGCAGCGAAAGGAAAGGTGATGAGAAGACCCTCCTGGAGATGCCATACCCTTTCCATGCCAGCTAAGCTTCCAAAGGAGCCCTAAACCCCTGCTCCTGGCACCACAGGGAGGCAGCACACAGAGCATACCATGGGCTCCTGGAAGCGCTCCTCTGCAGAGCAGGGTCTGGTGTGCCACTGCCAGCCCTGGGGCAAGCAAGCTGCTCAGCCCATGAAGGGCCTGTGGCCAAAGCACTGCACACTTCAGCGCAGGCACTCTGGGTTTGCTTAAAGACAAGGGGTGGAAGATGTCTCTGCTGTGAACAGAAAGCGCTGCAGCTCACCTCTGGGGACACAGCAGAGAGCTCCAGCTACTCCTTCCCCCCTCAGAGCAGAGCAGCTGCCTTTGAAGGTCCATTCTTCCTGGACTGACCCTTTCCAAAGTCTCCCTTGTGCCCAACTGCATCTCCTCAACTATCTGGTCCTAGTTTCCTGGGAACAGTGAACAGGATACGTGCCGAGTCCAAGACTTCCCAAACAGTGCATGTGGTGACAGGACAAGGGGGATGGTTTTAAATTGGAAGGGGGGAGATTTAGATTGGATATTAGGAAGAAATTCTTCACTGTGAGGGGGGTGAGGCCCTGGCACAGGGTGCCCAGGGGGGTGGTGGCTGCCCCCTCCCTGGCAGGGTTCAAGGCCGGGTTAGATGGGGCCTTGAGCAGCCTGGGCTGGTGAGAGGTGTCCCTGCCCATGGCAGCGGATTGGGACTTCATGGTCTTCAAGGTCCCTTCCAGCCCTGATCATGCTGTGATTCTACAATCAATTTCTTTCCTAATTTGAAGTTATCCCCAGCCTTACCCTCTTGTCCAAGCAGCAGAAGACAGTACGTCTGAAGCTGCTTCAGGACCAGCTGGTATTACTGAGAAGAACTGGGTGAGTTTTGGGGAACTGCCCTGCAAATGCTCCCCTGGGGCTCTCCGGGCGCTCCCCAACAGGACACACAGGCAGACCCTCACCATCTCAGCCCTGGTGGGAGAGCAAGGACCAGCCCTCTCTCTGGCAGCTTCGGAGCAGCCTGGCTTGCACACCCAGCCTTAACTCAACTCTGCTCTCCACTGAAAGGAGCTTCTGCAGGACTTTATGGGGGTTGCACACCAAAGCTGCAAGTTGATGACACCAAGCAGGCAGTGCTGAATTAGCTCTCCCACTTCCAGATGAGAGGGCAGAGCCCCCACTAACCAACCCCAAACCCCCCCGCTACACAGCTGCATCCAGGCCTGTGTGAAAGGTCCAACCCCAGCCCCCTGGCTGCCTGAGCCTTCCCTGCTGCTCATACCTCTTCTGCTGGCAGAGAGGCATGGAGACCAGAGAATGGAGATCTAAGTTTTCATTACCCAAGCTGATTATTTATTTAGCATCTCCCAGTGTTACCCTGTTCTTTCCCAAGGCCAACGGTTAGGTTGACACCACCACCCTTCCCACCAAACCCTCTCCACATCTAGATCCAGACAGAAAAGCCCTGGTTTTCACAAGTCTTGGAGCTCTACTCTGGCTTTCTCAAGACAGGTTTTGATGAGGACCATGCACAGACCAGTCCACCATTCATCAGGGTCTCAATTCACACCTTGGGGAACGTACCCTGCACAACACCCCAGGGGTACTGCCTGGCTTTTGCCATCTTATTGCCGATCTTCACCTCTTCAGTGCTGCCAACCACAGCAAAAGGAAGGTGGACCTATAAAAGGAAAGGAACAATAAGGTTAGGGATTTCCTTTGCTGCCTTGCCAGGGCTTGTTTCGGAAGCAAGCTGTTTACTGTGGCAGCAGTGCTGGATTTAGTTCACTTGAATGCCTTTGCAAGTCTTCTGGTGCTTTACAAAGAGTGACAGGACAGGCTGGATGAGAAACCTACCCCAAAAAGGGTAAAAAGCCCTAAAAATTCAAGAGATGTAGTTCTTTTTTCCTGTACTTACAAAGCACGATTCTCTCAAGCACAGAAGTAGTCTTACAAACTGGAACTCAACACAGAGGGGGAAAAATAACTGCCAAACAATTAAGAAAAGGACAATCAAGTAGGTCCTTCCAAGAAAGGTGGCCTAGAAAGGCGGGGGATTTTTGCTGCTAGAAATAATTGCTAGTGCTTCCTTTTAAAAAGGGCGAAGCTGTGAGCAACGGGAAGAGCAGAGGCAGCCCAGCCCTGGGCTGGTGTGTCTGAGTCACCGAGCTCTGCTGCATCCCAGTCTCTCTGCGGGTGTGGTGGTGGCAAACTGGGATCTACTCCCAGAAGCACAGCTTCTGCCAGGAGGGAGCTGGCTCCTGCTGCCAGCCCACCCCCTTGGTGCTCTCCCTGCCTTCAGAGCATCCAAAAAAAGGCTGGGCCTGAGCTCTGGGAGCAGGTGCTGTGTCAGCCAAGCCACGGTCACAGGCAGGGTGGGAATCATAGAATCCCAGCCTGGTCTGGGTTGGAAGGGACCCCAAGGATCACAGAGCTCCAACCCCCTGCCACAGGCAGGGACACCAACCTCCAGGCCTGGAGCTACACAAGGCTGCCCAGGGCCCCAGCCAACCTGGCCTTGAACACCCCCAGGGATGGGGCACCCACCCCCTCTCTGGGCAGCCTGTTCTAGCCCCTCACCACTCTCTCTGGAAAGAGCTTCCCCCAATACCTCATTTAACCCTTCCCTCCTCCAGCTTCACTCCATCGCCCTTGCACTGGCTCTGGAGTGCACTTCACAGAGCTGTAGGAGTTGGAAGGGACCTCCAGAGATCGAGCCCAATCCCCCTGGCCAGAGCAGGTTCCTTAGGGCTTGCTCCAGGGTTGGCACATGCCCTGTGGTGTTACATGCCCCGCTAAAGCCACTCAAGGGCCCTGTCAGCACCACTGTGGTACACGTCAGGGCCAGAAACCCTGAGCTGAGGTTCTCTCCCCCTGCACTCCAAGTCAGGCCTGTAGGAAGCGGTTCCTTCCCTCTGTAAATCCCACTGAAATGTCTGGTCTACCCTAGCCCTGTCTGCCCTCCAACCCCACCCCTACCGCTGGAGGGAAGGGAAGGAGGCAAGAGCAGAGCCCTCGCTGCTGCCGGCCACCGGCCCTGCCGAGAGCTGAAGCATCCCTGACGACGGCCCCGCTCTCACCCACCGGAAGGCGAAACAAAGGCAGGAGTGAATCACCCCCCAACTAAGCAGCAAGTGGCCGGTGTGGGACAGGAAACCCAAACCTCAAGCCCTTTGCCCTGACCACAGCAGGGCCCTGCCTTCCATCCTCTTCCTTTCCCCGAGGTGGGAATGCCACAGTAGGGAAAGGATATGAGAAAAAACCATGCTTGGAGGAGAATCATCTGCCGTTCAGTGGAGAGGATTGAGCCAAGCAGCCCACACCACAAGTACCTCCAGATCCAAAAGCCTTCTGGCCAGTCTACTTAGTCTTAAAGCCAAAAGAAACACGGCAGAATGTGCCTGGCCCTCAGGGATGGGCCCACACAACCCAAAACAAGCAACCTACGCTCATGGTGGCGTTTATCTCTGCAACTGTCTCTTCGTCCGTCGGGAACTGGTAGATCTGGACGCCGTTGCTGACCAGCTCGCTCATGATTTTACTCTTGAACTTATGCAGCTCGTTCTTCGCAATGGTGTCAGCCTTGGCGATGATGGGGATGATGTTCACCTGCAGGGCAAGGGCAGTGCAGCTGCGTTACAGGGCCGCACGCGTCGCGGCGTGCGAGAGGACTGAGCGCGGCGTGTAGCCCGCAGCAACAGCCCTCTGAGTGCCACCAGCCACCGTGTTCCCCCAGCAGAAGCCCCTTCCCAGGGCTGCTGGTGACAGGCACAATTTCAGGCAGCAGTAGTAATAGCCTTCAAAAGAAGTCAAATGCCATTTGGCAACGTGCTGTTTCCTGCCCTGTGGCATTGCTCCCCTCATCTGAGTTGGCTGGACAGGAAATGCTCTCAGATTGCCACAAGCTGTTCCAAAAATGAAGAAAAAAGTGGAAATTACCACTTCTTTTTCCTGAGATGGGCTATTTCCTACATGGGAAGCAGCATGGCAAACAGCAACACCAGCTAAGGGCCAAGGGAAGGGACAGAGCACGGGGCCCTCAGCATGGATTAC
Source organism: Gallinula chloropus (assembly GCF_964237585.1). Classification (NCBI taxonomy): domain Eukaryota; kingdom Metazoa; phylum Chordata; class Aves; order Gruiformes; family Rallidae; genus Gallinula; species Gallinula chloropus. Next base: position 91,259,993 of record NC_140088.1, on the reverse strand, counting down.
CGCACAGAGTGGCCACGCAAGCGTCTGCCTTGCTGGGAGAGGGCAAGAACACACTTGGACAAGGAATCCCACTTCCTTTTCCTTTCTACTCCTCCCTCCAGCAGAACAACTCCCCTGATCTTGCAGGATTTGCTTTTCCTTGCGACAGCAGGCAGAAATTGTAGTGAGGAAGATGCTGATATTGAGCTACACGAAGGGATTTTAACTACAGTACTTGAAAATCCTCTTATATTACATCATTTAATTCTGCTCAGAGGATGGCCTGAAGTTATGAAATCCCTCTTTGCCAAAGGAGAGGACGTGAATGCCAATTAGCTCACTTTACTTAAAATAGGGTTATGGAGACTTCCTTAGAGCAGAGCACAGAGTTCCCCATCACTGCATAAAACCCAATCAATAGGCCACTCTAGGATACAGAAAGAGCCATTGTCATCATTTATCCTCCACAGCACCAGGATCCGATGAGCCAAAGGTGCAACGTGGACTCCAACAAATTGCTTCATCAGGATGTAAAGCAGCACAGAGAAAGCCCAGTTCAAATACCCCGTTACTTTCCCCAGCAGTAGAGAGGTGAAACCTGTTTGCAAGTGTCTAGTAAGAAACCACAGTTTAAACCGAGCTGGGCTCCTGGCCCTCCTGATGACTAAAAGCACGTGCTGAGTAACCTATTTATTCAGATTCTTCCTGTTTCTGGTCAGAATGATGCTACATTTGCCACAGACAGTCAAATCGCTGCTTGTGTCGAGCTGGATGCGGTCAGGGCACACAGACACAGCACTCTGATTTGATTTCCATTGATTAGTAAGATGACCTAAAGCAGTTTACATTTACTTCTTATCTCACACACAACAAATCAGGTTGGGGGGGGTTGTGGGTGGGGTTTTGGGGTTTATTTTGTTGGTGGTGGTTTGGGTGTTTTTGTCTGACAGATTAATTAGGTTCTTATAAAAAGTGAAATAGAGATGACAGCCATGCACTTGAGTGCTGGAACCAGCAGTGCTCAGCTTCACACTCTTATTTAAGGAGGAAAACCACACTTCCCTCTCTTTCCAACTGCCAACTGATCTTTTGGTCATGAGCAAGCTTGGCTGAATCAAACCACAGGAACGGAAGAACGGTGGTCTCCTAACACATCCTCCTGAAGAGGTGCATGCTAACGCCTTGCTCCTGCTCTCAGATGGCCATGCAGCTGTGGAGCAAGCGGCCAAGTTCCCCAACCCAAGACAGGATGGGAGAGGTCAGGAGACCAAATGCTTAACAAATCTCTGCGGCATAGGAAGGAGCAAGTAACGACCCACTCCAGCAGCCAGCCCAAGGTACAGTTTTCACAGGGCACCTCTGCAACACCCCACAGACAGTGTTTTTCTCAACAGGTTTAACTAAGCTTGCAGTGAGATCCTAGAAGCACTACCAGAGCCATGTGAGGGTCGTAACAGGAGCAGCAAGTACCTTACTGTCCAGCTTCTTCATGGTGACCAGGTCTAGGGACTTCAGCGAGTGTCCGGTTGGAGCAATGAAATAGAGGCAGGCGTGGATCCTGGTGTCGTGGTAGTTGAACAGAGATCGCTTGATCTTCAGCTCTTCTTGCAAGTAGGCCTCAAACTGTGCATCAATATATTCTACTATAGGCTTATAGCTGAGGAGAGAAAACAGGGCACAGAGAACACCAGAGCCTTCGCGCTGGGACAGCACGAAGCTGATGGGGCAGCTGATGGGTCACCCATCAGCGCTCGGGAAGAAGCTTCCTGGGTGCTCTCTATGTTATGGGCCAAGTGCTGCTCTTGGGATCCTCCCCCCAAACCTAGAGCCCCCCTTCACATGTGTGGGTTTCCACCTGGTGTGTGGGGAGAGTGTCACGGGCCCGTTGGTGAGATAAAGCAGCTGAGCCCCTGGGCTTGAGGTGCATGGAAGCCCCTCGAGGCTCCTACCCTGAAAAAGAAACGTGTTTTGCAGTGTCTCCACTGAAAGTCTGAGCTGCTGCTCTGCCAGCGTCACTGGGAGTCCTCCAAGAACATCTGGACGTGAAGCCACCACCACTCACCCTAGCTTGGCCAAAACCTTGTTTGTGATCTGAAGAGGGAAAAGGATAAAAGGGGCTTCTCAGGCGCTGAAGCCTGCAAGCAAAGAGCATCGTCTGCACGCTTTGGGGGGACAATTTTGTTGAAGGAAAAAACCTTTGTGCAGCATGGCAAGTCCTGATCTAACTGACTGTGCTACCAGAAAGGGAACTTTTCTGCTTGTCCCTCCCTCCAAGGGCAGCTACAGGATCTCCAGCCCAAGGCATCTCTTGAGGAAGGGCGCTGAGACAACACTGCCTCTGCCCTTGGCACTGGATTTGCAATGGTGTTAGTGCCCTCCCTCAAGGGGAGGAAGGAAACAGGCTGTCAGGAGTTTTCAGATCCCTCCAGAAGCACCCTTTGGACAGGCAGCCAGCAAGGCTCCGGTCTGGACCCTCTGCTCCAGATGCCTGTGCAGCTGTTGGAGCAGCTGCTCAAGACCCTTGGTGAGGGGCAGGACAGGCTCTTAGGACAGGCTCTTGCTTGGTTTACCAAGCCAGAGCTACAGCACAAGGCAGGGCAGTGCTGCACGGGAGAGCCACAAGGCAGTACTAAGCACTGCTCAGTAGGGAGGCATCACGAGCAGGACTAGGTGGGTTTGTAATGTCACCAACACTCTGGTTTCTTTGCTTTTGGAGAGCCCACCTCTGACCACGAGACCTCAGAAACCTCAGCAAGAGGCACGTTGCCAAGTAAGCACTAAGGCCTCGCAATGGGAGATCCTACTAGAGGAAGCACCACAAAAAACCCCAGTGGAATAAAGGACTGGGAGGACTCAGAGCAGGACAAGCCACTACCCACTGCAGCCATGTGTGACAGGACACAGCAGGGCAAAGCATCCATAAGCCCTGCCTCTCTCCCCAAGTGCCTGCAAGAGAAGCTGGAGGGGCTTCACCACCACCACCACCAGCTCTTCTCGTCTGCAGAAGGCAGCAGTGACCCAGCAGTGACAAGCTGCAGTGTCCCCACTCCCAGCACCTGCTCCAAGCCGCTGTTGCTTGCTCCCGAGAGCATATGGCAGTGTCTGACAGGCAGAGCTCTCCCTGCCAGCACGTGTCCCTCGCTGTTGAGGCTCTGCAGGGTTAGCCAGGCATGGGAGGTGCAGAGTAGAGGTGGAAGCTGCCTTTTGGCCTAAGGGTGAGCAGAATTCCAAATGCACCTTAAAACCTTTTTTAGAGACCTCCAGGTTTCCTTACGTGATGGGCAGCTGAGCCCACTCATCTCCACGCTCACAGGGATCTCAGTGGAGATGTCCATGTTCAGCTCACGTTTCCCAAGAGCTTATGCTGTCTGTCTACCTACTGTCCTAATAGCTTTTGGCCAGACAGCGTGCCCCTGCTTGGCAAGGGGCTGAGATGAGGGTGGCAAACAACCCTCCAGAGAGAACTGGGATTACTGCAACAAGGGAATGGGTGGCCCTAACGTATGGGAAATGCATTAACTGGTGTCCTAGCCAGGATCACGGACTGACTAGAGCAAAAGTCCACGTGGATGGACACAAGGGATTGCACAGGCTGCCCGGAACGTTCACATCCCGCCAGCAGCGTGACAATCAGCACCCAGGTACAACACTGAAGCCCAGTTCAACCTGAACAGCGTGTGATGGTGTGAACAGGGAGTGCTACAGTGTGAGTTCCAATGAAAGTTACCTGTCATCTTTGTTAATCTGATCGCCGAAGCCAACTGTGTCGACGATGGTGAGCTTCAGGCGGACGTTGCTCTCCTGCAGCTCGTAACTCCTGGCTTTCAACCTGACACCAGGCTCGTTGTGTGTCGCGGGTTCGCTTTCAAACTTGGTGTTGAACAGAGTGTCCATCAAGGTTGACTTGCCGATGCCAGTTTCGCCTAAGCAGACAAAGGCAACATTAGTACAGCCCAGCTGCCCTTCCTCACCTCCCTCTCCACTGTGTTCAGCAGGCTAAGGAGTTACTCCACCCAGGCAGCACTGGAATTAGGCTATGTGCACGCAGCTCAGCAAAATAATCCCTGCAGGAACAGATGTCTTTGGAGACAGTCTCCATCTTTACCAATCCCCCAGGACTGCAGCAGGGACTCTGCAGACACTGGGAGGTGAGAGCAGCTCTGGCTGCTGCTGCCAGGCTCTGAATACATCTCCACAGGTCACGCCACCTGCATCTCCGTCTTGGCAGCACGCCTTGCAGACACACCCCATCAAAGCACCACATGCTGGGGATGTGAATCCGAAAGAAGCCCCTGCTAGGTGAAAGCTGCTACCCCTGGCAGGCATCAAACTAACCCAGATGCCTTCAGAGCTCAAAGTGGCCACCCACTGCTGGGTTTTCAAGGGAGGTGTACTGCAATCACAAGTGAGGACACCAGAAGAGGCATCACCAGAGATACCCAGCACCGCTGACCTCGGGGACTTGCCATTGGTTTGGGAAGGGAAGGGGGTTCTTTTCACATGCACTGGCACACGGCCTTTCCCAGTAACAGTTCTGCTCACATTCCCCATGGAAACAGAAGAATGAGGAGGCACTGGACTGGGAGAGGAATTTAAAATAAAATAAACCTGACAATTTTAAGAACTGTTAACACAGACATTGTCAGATGACTCCTCTGCTCCTTGGAGAAAGGAGAGGGCTCCTTCCACCATGAACCCGCAAATGCCTACTGCTCCTGGAACCCACACACTGAGCTTGCTACACCAGCAGTGCAAGACAGAGAAAAATCACCTCTTTCCCAGAAACGCTGGGACAGCAGCATCATCTCATGCCAAGGTAAGAGCCTGCATCACCATTGTGTCACACCAGTGTAAGAGCCTGCATCACCATTGTGTCATACTGATGTAAGAATCATGGGCAAGAGCTGAAGTTGCCCATGGTTCTTACACTGGTATGACACGATGGTGATACAGGCTCCCTTCCTGCTTGATAGCATGAAGAACCCCAACCCTTCACACCCTGCAAGCAATGTCTGTGTTCAGGACAGCAAGGAACCATTCTTACTCCAGAAATACTTAATTTCCTTCTGCATAGTGCAGGTAAGTCCTAGTTCTGCTCTAACTTCCTTGGTAAATTCTCTCAATTTGATTCCCAATGAGATATCTGAGTCTCTCTAGTTTTTATGCCACTTCTTTTTCCTCCCCAGCTCGGTTTCCATTCCTTTTCAAAAAAACCCACAAAAAGCTCCACAGTGGAACTTGGCCAGTAACAGATTCAGACAGGGAAATACATAAAAAGGTTTTAAAAAAAAATCTAAACTAGCACACTGCTTAAATACCAACTTTTAAAACTATTACAGTCCACTAATCCCCAGTGCAATTAGTAACGTGGATGAAAGCATTAGCCTAAATCCCATTTTGAAGTCAAGAAGTGTTTGCTTAGTAATTACACCCTGAAACCGCTACTGCAACCTGTGCTGGGAGCCGGGGGGCTGAAGTAACACCCTGATGCAGCTCCAGCCAAAGAGACAGCCAAGCAGACACTGGCAGGACAAGGGGGATGGAGTGGAGCTGAAGGAGGGAAGGGTTAGATGAGAGATTAGGGGGAAGTTCTTTGCAGAGAGAGCGGTGAGGGGCTGGAATGGGCTAGAACTATTCTCTTATCCCGTTCTTCGACACGTGACACTATGGAGAGGAGCCTGGTTTGTCACCAGATCCCTTTCCAGACAGCTCACCCCACGCTGCAGACAGATTCTCTACTTGCTTTAAAATAAAACACAGCCAGAGGGCTAGGGATATTTTTTTCCCAGCTAATTAACATAACTAATTAGAAGGGACAATACTCCAATCTCCCGGTTTTAAATGAACAGTGAATGGAAAGAATCACAGAACTGTAGGGGTTGGAAGGGACCTCAATCGGGTCCAACCCCCACAGACAATGTTTATAGCCTGTTTTACCAAACTACGAGTGAAACCCACGGGTTTTGTTGGTTTTCTGGGATAATCCTGAAGAGATCCACCAGTAGGTCAACACCAGTTTGGCACAGAGCTCCCTAGGGCTGAGCAACAGACCTCCAACTGCGTGGTATCCACAGAGCACCACGAGAGCCTGGATATCTCTGCTGCCAAGAGAAAGACTTGCCTCCCTGTATGTCACACCCTGAAGGGGTTCAGAAGAGACCTACTAGCTGAGGCTATCAACCCAAATTGCAGCATGCAGATTAAACACAGCAGAGAACAGGTGACAGGCTTTGTTCTCAAGTACATCATTTGGAGACTAAAAACAGCATTGCTTCCAACTGGAGAAGCTAAGAATATAACCAGGCAGGCAAAGCCTGGAAGGGAAGGAACACCAGTTACTGAAACAGCCTCCGCACCCAACCCAGGGAAAGGCAGAGTCAAGTCAATGTTCTTTTAAAAATACATTTCAGCTCCCAAGTTCGCTCAGTTTCCTCTGTGACCCTTGAGGTCCCTTCCAACCCAGAGCACTCTTGATTCTATGACTCAGGCCTTACTCTTCAGAAGAGGGAGGACACGAGGCTTTGTGGATACAGATGCACCCCGTGGTGGGAGCTGACCACCCAGGGGCTCAGAGGGACTTACCCACGCAGAGGATGTTGAAGCAGAAGCCCTGCGACGTTGACTTGTTGACAAGCTGATCAGGGAGGCTGTCAAAGCCCACGTGGCCAGAGAGGGACAGGTTCCTAAGGTCATCATTCTGTAAGACAAGAGAAGAAAAGCATTACACTGGGCTGTGAGAGAAAAGGCTGCACTGAGTCCTGTCAGAACCACACAGCAGTGACACGGGAGGTTTTGGGACACAAGCTCTCTCTGCCTTAGGTTTGCCTCCCAAACATGCTCTCCATTTACTTCTATACAGGTCTCTGCTCTGGGGCTCAGGAGCTAAAGCATCCCCAAGGCACCGAAACACCACCCCTTGTTTCTCCTGGAGCCCAAGACTATCACACCATGATTCTGCACCAATTTGCAACACCCAAACATCATTTCTGAGGGCTCAAGAGTCCCGTCTCCTGAGGCTTACCCAACCATTATTTTGGCAGGCACCTCAAAGGGACACACTGAACGAGTCCCAGCTCGGAGCAGACCATTCCTGTTTGACTGGTGAAGCGGTGGAGTCCACCTCCTCTGTGCCCACCATACAGCTCTGTGGCAGAAACCAGCCAACCTCCGCTCCCCTCCCTCCAAGACTCCCCCACAGCAGCACGGGAGCTTCTCCAAACCACCCAGCAAGGCCAGTTCCCCAAACAGCACACAGGAGATTGGCACAGGTTCCAACGTAGCCCTGGCTGTGGCTCCAAACTCTGCTCCCGATAGAAACCCGTGCAGGCAAGCAGAGAGCCAAGCTCGTGCGCTCCTTGGCTCAGGCTGCAGAAGGAACGGAGCACTCTCCCAGGCCTGCTCTATCCTCCCAGCAGTACGAAGGGAACACACCACTCTTGTGCTTCCCAACCCCTGGCCGCAGCAGGACGGAGCTGAGATGGCATCACCCCTCTGGAGCCAGCTGAACGTCTCTCCAGCTTTCACAGGTCTCAGCTGGAAGGGAAGGAGCAGCCAGGCACGATGCTCTGCAGATGCTTTTGTTTGCAAACAGCCTCATCCGACAGGAAGGGAGAACGCAGGGCACTGCTCCCAGCACTCCTGCACCACTGACAAAGCCCACCACGCTGCTCCTCTGTGCCTTCAGCAGGGAAAAGGGCTGGCACACCATGAGGTGCGGGTTGCCCCTCCTGACCCGCTCTCCTCTTCCCGTAACATCACCCACCCCCAGGCTGTTCTGCAGAGGGTGATGGGGCAGTGCCAACCTCGTGAGGGTTGGAAGAGACTTTCTTTAGGCCTTTTCCACAACAGATGGACAGCGGTTCGCAGGGAGGCTTGGGAAAAGCAGCCAGCCCTGTTATCTTTCCCCCAGCACACCACAGTTATGCTTACCTCCTGAGCCTACATCCTGAGCAGAGACTAAAAAAAACAGAATAAAAACCTCCTCAGCAGCCCAAGAGCGGCTCTGCTGTTATTTGACACAGTGTTTTCCTCCAAAGGTTTGTTGTCCTTAGATGAAGACACTAACCTGTCTCCAAACCCAAGTGTTCCCAGCAGCCGCTCTACCTAGGCTGTGTCACTGAGCTAAATTACAGCCATGGGCAGCCTCAGCCAAGTTTAAAGATTTTGGAAGCACCAGCTTTGTTTTCCACAAAATCAGCAGGCTTTGGATGAGACATGGAGGGGAAAAAAAAAGACACTCTTTGGTTGTTAAAATAAGCACCAAAAGCAGAGGAGGACTTCCTGCTCTCTGCACAACCGCTGAGCATCCCAACCTCCAAACACACAGACCAGCCACCAACTGCAGGATGAAGTTACATCTGGGCCGAGCTCTGATGAAAATGCAGCTCAGATTTAAAGGTAAAAAACTGCCCCAAAACCACAGAAATTGTCTGAAAAAGGCAGTGTCCAAGTCTGTGCCACCACTGCGTGGAAGCGGAAGGGCCAAAGGGCATCTCTGCCGTGCTGCACACACAGCCTGACACCCGAACCATTTTTAAACATCTGACCCAGGCTGGTCTGAAGCATTAACAGCACCCAGCACACCGGACTCTTCGCCATGCTGGGCAGCTACTGCTGTGTCACAAAAGAGGTAATTAACAAATCGCAGAATCACAGGGGTTGGAAGGGACCTCCAGAGCCCATGGGGTCCAACCCCCTGCCCAAGCAGGGTCCCTAGGACAGGGCACACAGGGCGGTGTCCAGATGGGGCTGGAATCTCTCCAGAGAAGGAGACTCCACACCCCCCTGGGCAGCCTGTCCCAGGGCTCCCTCACCCCCACTGGGAAGAAGTTCTTCCCCACATTGGTGGGGAACTCCCTGTGCTCCAACTTGAGCCCATCGCCCCTTGTCCTGTCCCCACAGACACTGAGCAGAGGCTGCCCATGTCCCCTGTGTCCCACCCTTCAGCTATTGATCCCCATTGATCAGATCCCCTCTCAGGCTGCTTCTCTCCAGGCTGAACAGCCCCAGGTCACTCAGCCTTTCCTCACAGGGGAGATGCTCCAGGCCCTTCACCCCCTCCGTACCCTCTGCTGGGCTCTCTCCAGGAGATCCCTGTCTGTTTGATCCCAGGGAGCCCAGAACTGGACACAACACTCCAGGTGGGGCCTGAGCAGGGCAGAGCAGAGCGGGAGGAAGGATCCTCTCCTTTGACTTGCTGGCCATGCTCCTTTTAATGCCCCCAGGATCCCATTGGCCTTGGCCCCTGGGGCACACTGCTGGCTCATGGCCACCCTGTCATCCACCAGGACCCCCAGGTCCTTCTCCAGAGCTCCTCTCCAACAAGTCAGAAAAAACCCCAAACCAACACAGCAAACAAGACACAGAGATACCATCAACCTCACTTAATCCAGACTGACTTTCCAGGAAAAAGCTCCAGGTCATGGAATGAGACGCTGGGATTTATGCAGGATGTGAAGGGGTTAAATTCCACATTTGCAGCATTAGTATTTTTAAGAGACCAGTGGGCTCGTGTTTGTGATTAAGTGCAGGGAGCTGGGAGCAGATCCCAGAAAGCAATAGGTGTCTGTGACTCAGAGGCTTCACAGAAAGCCGTGGGTGTTGAACATCTCTCAGCACAGCACCAGTATCTCTTCCCTGGATGTATTTTAGGAAAGCAAGCGCTGCCCCATCATCAGTTACTCAGCAGGAACAGGAGTTCGACTCATCTCCTACATCTGTGTCAGTTATTTTTTGCTGCATACCTTTGCTGGTTTAATTCTCCTCCCACCCCCCTTTATTTTTTGGTCCTGCTGGTGGCAAACATCAACACTGGAATAACCAAAAGCCAGCCCTACTCTGTCCAATGCCCATGGGACTTTCACAAGCCAGGCTGGGTAACAGGAGGCAGAAACAGCATCCAGTATCTGCCCAAAACCTCAACACGCTCACGGAAAGGTCAGGCCCAAGGCATGGGCAGGGATGAAACACAAATCCAAGCCTTCCCCGCCCTTGGTATTCCCCAGGCCACAGAGCATCTCTGTGAGAGGAGTGGGTCCACGCCTGTCCGCCCAAGCATCACGGATGCGTGACTTCAGCAGAGCAAGACAGCCAAAGGGACCTGAGTTCACAGAATCACACGGCTCCAAAAGCCCTTTAAGCCCATGGAGTCCAACCATCCCTGTCCTGTGCTGACCCAGCTCCCTGAGCACCTCATCTCCCCTCTGTTAAACACCCCCAGGGGTAGGGACTCAGCCCCTCCCTGGGCAGCCTGTGCCACAGCCCCACAACTCTGCCAGGGAAGAGCTTTTCCCTCACATGTGACTTGACCCTGCCCTGGGGCAGGTTGAGGCTGTTTCCCTTGTCCTGTCACCTGGTGTATCTGGGTATTTCCCTCCAACACACAAATGAAAGTGCAGTGCAACGCACCAGCCAGCTCCAGGGCCTGCAGGGCTTGGGGAGCCAGCACTTTTTTTGGGGGATACAGAGGCTGCCACTCTCTGAGGGGAAGGACTAGAGGGAGGCACACACACTGCACAACCTCTTACCACTGCCAACCAGGCCTCTGGTCTCGCTTTTGCCCTCTTCGAGGTGGCAGCTGGCTCCTGCCCATCCCTGAGGATGCTGACACAGGGAGGAAAAGCCAGCCTTTCTCTGCTCTCCATGCAGCAGAGGCTTGGACAGCAGCCTGGAAGCTGCAAGACCCATCCCCCCAACAAGGCTCCGTGGTCCCTTTAGCCCAGGCCTGCCAAGGATGCCCACCAGCAAAACCAGGACAGGCAATTTCACCAGTTGGCCCCATCGTGTTGGACTGGGCAGTTCTGGCTTTATTAGCTCACCAGCCTGCGGCCCTGGGGCTGCCTGCAGAAGGGCGAGACCCGGAACCCTGGGAAGCTCCTGAGCTCAGGTTTTATCCATGGGGGTACCTCAGCTGCAGAGCCAGCAGCAGGACTGCTCAGCGCAGGGCCAGCAGCACAGGCGGGTGAGTCACACCTCCAGTCTGGCCAAACAGACGTGTTTTAGAAACAAGGGGCTGCTACGTCAGATGGCTGCGCTGCTCAGGCTGGGACAAGCTCCTGGGAAGGGTCAGGGGGCTGGGTTTTGATCCCAAGGGAGTCATTCCCTGTTACCAAGGCACCTCTATCTGAAGGGTGGCCAAAGGTTGACATCAGCAAAGCCTCATGCCCCACCCTGAGACAAGCCCAGAGCTCCTGGGTGCACCCAACGTGCCGGGGAGCAATGCTGCAGCATTTATCCCTCCTGGCATGGAGCACCTCTTCCAGAGGAAGGCAGCAGTGCTGCTCAGCCACTGCAGCCCCAGTGGAAAGGCCTCCCATCACCCTGCCTCACCAGCTTCTTCCCCAGGGCATTCCTTATTTCTCCTACACCACACCTAAATGCACTCCTGGACTACAACAAAGCCCCAGCTGTCACCCACAGTAACAAAGTCCTAAGAGATCCCCAGCAGCCAGGAGGCCAACCACATCCTGGGGTGCATCCAGCCCGGCACAGCCGGTCCAGGGAGGGGATTGTCCCACTCTGCCCTGCACTGGGGCGGCCTCACCTCCAGTCCTGGGGGCAGGTTTGGGCACCACAGGACAAGAGGGACACAAAACTATCAGAGAGTGTCAAGAGGAGGCACTGAGGATGGGAAAGATCTGGAGAGGAAGGCTTAGCAGGAGAGGCTGAAGGCCCTGGGTTTGTCCAGCCTGGAGAAGAGGAGGCTGAGGGGAGACCTCATGGGCTCTGTGGCTGCCAGCCCAGGGGAGCGAAGGGGCAGCGCCGATCTGTCTCCTCTCTTTGGGGACCAGGGACAGAACCCCAGGGAACAGCGTGAAGCTGCCAGGGGAGGGTCAGGCTGGGTGTCAGGAAGAGGTTCTGTGCTGAGAGGGGGGTTGGGTGCTGGCACAGGCTCCCCAGGGAAGGGGTCCCAGCCCTGAGCTGGGCTGAGGGCACAGGTCTGTGTGTCTGGAAGCACTGACTTCTGACACGTGCCAAAAGCACGACTGCTTGCCAAGCACCTCTCCGCGCCTGCCGCTGCAGTAGCCAAGGACGAGATCAGCACAGGGAAAGCTGCAGCTCCCTGGAAGGGCCCCCCAGAGCCCATGGGGTCCAACCCCCTGCCCAAGAAGGGTCCCTAGGACAGGGCACACAGGTCAGTGTTCAGATGGGGCTGGAATCTCTCCAGAGAAGGAGACTCCACACCCCCTGGGCAGCCTATAAAACAGAGAATCAGTTTGTTCTTTCGATGCCACGGCAGCTTGGCAGAGCTGGCGGGAATAAGGAGGAACTTCTCCTCCCTGGAGCCAGCAACAGCAGGCCCATGTATGGATGGGGAGGTGGGTATAAAGGGGAGTCCTGTGATGGGAAACATGTCACTTCTCCAGAGGTTTTCTGGCACACCAGGTTGAGGTAATAGATCTGACTATTGTCTTACACTTCAGAAGGTGCTTGGTAGCTGATCTGAAATAAAGCTAAGTCCCTCATCTCCTAGAAAAAGAGCATGTCACTCCTAAAACCCTGAGGGATGGTCCACAAGGACATCAGCATTTATTGCCCAGTCTGCTCTCCTCACTCAGAACTTCACCACATTGACAGCTCTTCCCTCAGCCCACACAAACTCCTGGCTGAGCCCCTTCTGCTTTAAGGTCGTTGGTAGGATGTTTCCCTTCCACCCTGCTCTCCCATTGCTCCTGTCAGGTGGGGGGGGGTCAGCTTCACATGGCCTCCAAAGAGTTAAACAAAACAAAAACAAGCCTTAAACTCAAGAGGGAAAAGTGCTGGTATGCAAAATATTGAGCTCAACCACAAATATGAAGCGAGTGTTTAGTTATTTGAGGCCACACGACTTAGGAGGCACCTTTAAGGAATTCTGAAAGCTTTTATTGTTGTCGGTGGCTCAGGCCAGCTACATTTTTGCCCCATTACAAGAAGCATGTTCCCATGTTTCTGAAGTAATCTTAGATGCTACATCCAAAACCAGCCACCTCAGGGATACTTTTACTCAGACAGGAGCAGTGAGGAGCACAGAAGCAGAGAGCAGTTGGCAAGCGATGGGTCTATCGTGTGTCAAACCCGGGAACTGGGGTCTCTGCGGATGGGGCACAAAGCCTCCCCTGAGCCTATGCCAGGGCCAAGCTCATTGCTGAAATTCCTTGAAATAGCATCCCACAACCCCCATCCTTTCCTTATACAGACTGAGGCGATGGTTAAACCCTGAATTCTTGGACAAGGCAACTCGAGCACAACAGTACAGGAGGGAAACCAAAAGCAAGCACGGTTCCTTTTCCCTCCGTGCCACAGCCGGGGCAGCCATGCCACTGGGAAACAGCCCATGGCAATCCACCAGAGAGGAGAGGAAGGGCTGTTGCTGTTTGAGGCTTGGATAACCACCAGTGTCACCAGCAGAAGAGGGGGAGTTCCTGCTCTGTGTTTCTCCCACTGGCTGTGGACTGGGGCAGATGTCTCCATAAGCTACTGAAGTCCAGGAGGTCATTTGGGGGTTCCTCCCCCTCCTTCTCTCTGATCAGGGAGAGCAAACCCCTTTGGGAGATGTACATACTCCTCCCATAGCTGAACGTGGGAAGTAAGCCAGAAGACTCATCAGAGAGAGGGAGGAAACTAGAAGGCTGAAGCCACCATCCCAGAGCGACTCACTGCTCCAGCTCTCGCCCCTCGGGCCAGGCCTCGGTACACTACCTTGCTCTTCCTGGCTCCGAAGCTCGGCTGTAGCAGCTGTGGGGCACACAGCTTCTCAACAGAGCCTGCGTCATTCGGAGCCCCCTGCCCAGGCCCTCCAGCAATGTCTAAAACACAACGAGGAGCCCTACAAGTCATCTCCCTGCTCTCAGCAACACCAGCTCCCTTGCTCAGCAACCACAGAGGTCAAAGTGAACACAAAAAGGCTTTTGGAATCACAAAGGGTGGAAAAGGCCTCCACGATCATCTAGTCCAACTGCCACCCTATCGCCCATATGCCTCACTAAACCACATCCCCAAGTGCCTCATCCAGCCTCTCCTTGAACACCCTGAGGGATGGTGACTCCCCCACCTCCCTGGGCAACCCCTTCCAATGCCCAACCGCTCTTTGGGAGAAGAAATGTCTCCTCATTCCTGACCTGACCCTCCCCTGGCACAACTCACAGCCATTCCCTCTGTCCTGTCACTGGGTGTATCAGAGAAGGGGCTGAGCCCCAGCTCCCCACAGCCTCCTTCCAGGGGTTCTTCCTTCTGGTCCCAGAGAATCAGGATAGCAGGAAGAGTTACTCTGAAGGGAAGCTATTCTGGCTGGAAGCAAACGTGGCACTCAGCAGCAGGAGGCAGGGGAGGGAAGGGGTGGGTGCTGCTTCTCCTCGTGTGAAATATTGCTCTGCAGAGACCTGAAATTTCATCTGGGGAATCACAGGCTGAAGGAGGGTGCCCCCCTCCCCGAGGAGACACCCTGACACGCTCACGTGGGCACAGGAACGGCACGCAGGAGCAACCGAGAAGGACACACGCTCTCTCCCTACGCGAACGGCAGGATGACACTCGGGGACAGTCCCTTCAAGCCACTCCAGCCCACAGCTGCCAGAGCAAAACCCCTGCCTCAATCCACGCTCCCCAAGCACGGAGGCGGCAGTGCGGCGTGGGAAGCACAAGGCCCATCACCCTGCCGTGCAGCACCAACTCCCCAGCCATTAACGGGTTGCAGTTGGGAGCTCCAGCCCCTGCCACGCAGCAAGGGCGCGTTCCCGCAGCGGACGGAGCCGCCGGCGCTCCCGCGCCTGCGGAGGGAGAGCTGCTTACATTGGCACGCTGGGGCAGCTCGGCGGGAGGATGGAGGGAAAGGATACGGTCACATTCCTCTGGGAAGAGGGAAGTCAGCAAAATCTGACAAGTCAGAAGCGGCCATACAGAGTGAGAAGGAACATTTGTCTTCCAGGCAAAACGTTTGGGCAGCGTAAGCTCAGAGCACCAGCAGTTCCACTGCTGCCAAGAACTGACATAAAAGACATTTTCCTCCATAAGTTTCCAAAAACCACGGACCTTTATTTGGAGTAGAAGTGACTAATGCCTCTAACAGCCCCCTGATGTCACAAACTGCTAACCAGCGAAGAAAAAACTACAAGAGTTGGACTTCAGGGATGATAAGGACCATATGTGCATTCCAGCAAGGCTTGTAAACTCACTGAAGGGAGGGAAAAAAGAGGAAGGGAAGGGGGAAGAGAAAGAAAAAAGACCTAATGTGACAAACAAGAATGAAGACCATCCAGGGGCAGAGCCCAATGAGAACCAGATGCTCTGTGCTCCTCTGGCCAGTCTCTCTCCTGACAGAAGGATGTGGGACTAGCTGCCTTTCTGACCGCTCACATGAGGCCGATGAAATAAAATGGGAGCTGTTTTCCAGTGCCAGGCTCCCCAGCTCAAAATGGTCTGCTCCTCCCATTTCAAAACACATCCCATGATATCCAGCTGCTTCCCTGCCTTTTGTCATGCGAGGTGCCCCAGGCAAGGAAGGGCAGATAGATCCCTTTTAGCATCCCCCACCAGCCCCAAACACCAGCCCCATTTTTCAGTGGGGACCACGGCCCACTGTGCATGGAGATACAGCACACAGGTCAGCCGGTCACACCAGGCCACTTTACACCAGCAAATATGGGAGAAGGTGGAGTTTTTTGGTTAAACTCAAGAACGTGTAGCCTTAAAGAGTTAAGACCAACTCAGAGCAGTAGGGCAGAAGCTAACAGGGAGACGGGGAAGGCATGTTGCATACAGACAGTTGTTCCCCCCCCTCCCTGTTCTCTTGCCCTTTCCAGCCCTTCTGGCTGCAGTCCCACACCAGGACAGATCCAGATGTAGTCCAGAGACACAGCAGAGAGGAAAAAGCCAACAACAGCCATTTCCTTCTGTACTCCACTGTCATGCACTTAAAATAGCTCCCAAACAGCTGCACCGCGGGCCGTTAAACAAATGGGTTTATGCTCTGCACAAGGTGGGGCTCGGCGCAGAGGGAAGTGTGGTGTGAGCGAGCTCAGGGAGCCTCTGCTAACACTCACACAGAGGTGTCTGCAGGGAGCTCTCCGGGACACCCAGCTTGGGCACAGGAACTGAACCTGGGAACACATCACCTGATCCCACTGGCAGGTTTTCCTCAAAGCTTCCCCAGCCCTGGCCCAGGTCGGGCTGTGAACACGAGGAGGACAAAACACTGATACTATTTTAGAAAGGGGGGCAGCCCATAAGGCTTCCTTATAAAACCCTAACGAGGCAGCACTGTTCTGATACCTGAATCGGATTAAGGGCCACTGCAAACAAAGAGCAGCAGCTTTCATAGAATCCCAGACTGGTCTGGGTTGGGAGGGACCCCAAGGGTCACAGAGCTCCAACCCCCTGCCACAGGCAGGGACACCAACCTCCAGGCCTGGAGCTACACAAGGCTGCCCAGGGCCCCAGCCAACCTGGCCTTGAACACCCCCAGGGACGGGGCACCCACCCCCTCTCTGGGCAGCCTGTTCCAGCCCCTCACCACTCTCTCTGGAAAGAATTTTCCCCTAATCTCTCATCTAACCCTTCACTCCATCCCCCTTGTCCTGCCAGTCTCTGCCCTTTAACAAGCCCATTCCCCTCCTGTTCCTCTGCTCCCTTCAGGGACTGGGAGGCTGCAGTGAGGTCCCCCCACAGCCTTCTCTTCTCCAGGCTGACCCAGCCCAGCTCCCTCAGCCTCTCTCCACAGGGGAGCTGCTCCAGCCCTCTGAGCATCTCTGTGGCTCCTCTGACCCCTCTCCAACAGCCCCACATCTTCCTTGTGTTGGGCCCCAGCTCTGGACACAGGACTCCAGCTGGGGAGGGCAGAGCAGAGAGGGACAATCCCCTCCCTGTCCCTGCTGCCCCCCCTCTGCTGATGGAGCCCAGGATCCCATCGCCCTTCCCAGCTGCAGGAGCCACTGCTGCTCACAGGAAGTCTCTCCCCCAGCAGAGCCCCCAGGCCCTTCTCAGCAGGGCTGCTCCCCAGGAGCTCTTCTCCCAGGCTGTATCTATGTCTGGGATGCCTCTGGCCCAAGTGCAACACCCGACACTCTGCAGTGTTGAATCTCATTAGGTTCACCCAGGCCCAGCTTTCCAGCCTGCCAAGGTCCCTCTGGATGGCTTCCTGTCCTTCTGCTGCACCAACCACACCACTCAGCTTGGTGTCATCCTCAAACTTTCCCTGGGAAGTGCTGCAGGGCAGCCTCTCAACCCCACGTTCTCTTTCCTGACGAGCTCTAGTCACACATGAAGGGCATGTTTTTGTCAGCTCCCATTGGCAGCCTCCAGGACTGTATCATGCTCTGGATAATTCAGTACCCCTGGGACCTACTAGCAGTAGGATTGGCAGTACTCCTGTGCCCTGCTTGGAGCCAGGCAGGGGACACCACGGCATGGTGCTGCCCCACACGCGGATGTGCCACAGCTGCCCGCACAGCCCCAGTTTCCAAGTAGGGCAGGCAGAGCTGTGTCTAGAAAGGTGTATCACTTCACAGCATCTCTTTACTCCCTCTCTGGAGTCTGGACTGAAGAGTCCAGGTTTATCACAGTAGCTGCCTTCATATCAAAGCTCTGGGACAAAGCTGGTATGAATACATACATGGTTTCCTCAATGCCCAGCTACCACAGCAGCAAATACAAACGGGTCTTGATTTGAAACAAAAAGAATTGAAATATTAACCCAGCGATGTGACTTTACATGGTCAGTGGAGTGGCAACTTGTCTTGGGCTTGGTGTTACGGGAGGATCGAGATGGAGTAGGGAAGGGCATTTCTTGGAAAATCCCTACCAGGACTTTTAGGGTCCCAACAAGTGGTACATACACACTGGAATTACCAAGGAAACTTTACTGGGAGGAATCACAGAATTACAGGGGTTGGAAGGGACCTCTAGAGCTCACAGAGTCCCACCCCCTGCCAAAGCAGGGTCCCTAGGACAGGTCAGCATCCAGACAGGGCTTGGGAAGTGTCCATCCACTATCAACTGAATGGGAAGAGCTGGGTCAGGCTCTTAAATTCATACACGACACGAACATACAGCACTAAGGGTATTAAATAAGAGGCCAGAAGACATATTTAGACAATCCAAGTGCTTTCACTCTCGCTACCAGTGTGTGCACCAACAAAAATGAAGCAGGAAAGCCAGGCTGTAATGGGTTCATTGTCTGCTCTAATTTCCTGGCCAGAAAATGAAAAGGGAACGTGCATCGCCCCTTGCAGTACACGGAGCTCTTCTAGGGCACCCCAGAAGTCATACATCATTAATAAGGAGAGGTCAGCAATCAGAGCACAGACAGGACCACAAATAGCGTGCAGTTCTCCCTCCTCAGCAGAAGGGAAAGTGGAATTCAGTTTAACTGCATCTGTGCACCGAGGGGCTGTTGAACCGTTCCGCTGACGGTCCTGAACAGCAGCCAGAAGGCTCTCAACTCACTCAACAGCAGCAACGTTCCCCACTTGCCTTCCTCAAGTCTTGGCCTTCCTGCGAAGGCCTATACACGAGTTTTCACAAATAGGACGTTGCTCTAAGGAGCACTGGCCCGTTCCAGCTGAAGTGCTTCCTTCCCTCCACCTCATGAATTCCCAATTTTCCTGGTTGCCCTGCAACACTGCGCTTCATCCTTGCAGGAGTTCAGTGGCCACAGTTCGTCCACAGAAAAGCACATCGGATCTATGTCCAGGGCACTGACATGGTCAGGAAGAGGCGGGATGAGAAGGCCGCTCTACACCAGGGTTTTCATCCCCTCGCCACGCTGCTGTGCAGCCAGGCTGCTGCAGACACCTCCCATCTCCAGACGCGATAAGCCGTGCAAGACAGAACATTTCTCCCGCACGCAGCCGCCCCCGGACGGGACGGTTCCCACAGCCCTCCCTGCACCCAGCGCTCGCAAAGGGGCAGGACCACAGAGGCTTCTGGTGACCGCTGCAATCCTGGGGATGCTCCAAGTCATAAAGAATCCCCGGACAGGACACCAGCCATTGCCCAACACACACTCAAGGAATGTTCGAACTCCATAAATGCTTAAGGGAGACAGCTAAATAAACACTTGGTGCAACAGGAGAAAGGATTAACTCTCTGCTCACAAGGAATCCAAGCATGAGCTTTACTGCTCTGGTTTTTGGGTTGAGGCAGAGACAAGCCTTTCACTTCCCAGATCGAACTCGACCCCCACAGGCATGAAGAGCCCCTCTCTGCCCCATCCCTATTCTCTGCACTGGAGCTTATGTTGAGCTACTCCTGCCCACACCCCAAAGGAGGAGAGAGGCTTACACCCCAAAAGAGGCTTTCCTTGCACTCCTGCTGCTTGTCACTGACCACAAGTAACACAACATGAAGGACATCACAGAATTACAAGTCCCCACCACAGCACAGGCCACCAAGGTCTCTTTTGGCTGGGAGAGCTGCACTGGTTCAGCCTGGAGAAGAGAAGTTCCAAGGGATACAAGAGAAGCTCCTTGTATCAGCCTTCCAGTCCCTGAAAGGTGCCTGCAAGAAAGCTGGGGAAGAAGTGTTCCCAGGGCATGGAGCAATAGGATGAGAGGTGATGGTTTAAACTGGAACAGGGGAGACTTAGGTTGGGTATTAGGAAGAAGTTCTTCACTCTGAGGGTGGTGGGTCACTGGGACAGGTTGCCCAGAGAGGTGAAGGAGACCCCATCCCTGGAGACATCCAAGGTCAGGGCTGATGGGGCTCTGAGTGACCTGCTCTAATGAAGATGTCCCTGCTCACTGCAGGGGTGGGACTAGATAGCCTTTGAAGGTTCCTTCCAACCTTACACATTCCATGATTCTATGCAGCACAAATAGCCCAAAACACATCCTCAGCCTTCACTGCAAACAGACCAGCAAAGAAATCCAGCTTCCATGACTTTCCCTGCACCCTCCAGCCTGACAAGCCAGCTACAAAGTTAGAGATGCTCCACACCATGCAGACACACCAAGGGCTGATGTGTGTGTGATGAAATCCCATCTCCTCTTAGCACCAGCCAGCACCAAGGTAGAGAGACCATCAACCCCTGTACATCAGGTCTCCATGACTGCAGACAGCAAAGCACAGCTACCATTGACTTCATCTGCTAATTAACTCAGGAGGAACCTGTATCAGCAGCTGTTCTCATCTCATGCTTCACCCACCACGGTGAAGGGATGAAAAGGAGCAGGATGCTAGCAAGGCCAAATCCTTCCAAAGGCACTAGGGAAGAACTGTAGGGGTTGGAAGGGACCTCCAGAGCCCATTGAGTCCAACCCCCTGCCAAAGCAGGGTCCCTGGGACAGGGCACACAGGTCGGTGTCCAGACGGGGCTGGAATCTCTCCAGAGAAGGAGACTCCACACCCCCTGGGCAGCCTGTCCCAGGGCTCCCTCACTGGGAAGAAGTTCTGCCCCAGATTGGTGGGGAAAAGTGGAAGAAAGTAGAGGCTTCTTCACAGAAACACCTTTAGACTGTTCACAAATCAGACAGCAACGCCATTCCCTCCCTGCTCCAGGCCCTCCCACCTCCAAAGGTGGCTTGGGCAGACAGGATCACCCCAATGCAAGCACGGGGCTTCCCCGAAGGAAACGAGCCTGGGCACCCGGCACAGCCAGGAGGGATCTTTTCCCCCCAATTACAGGCACTGACACTTAATGTCAGGCTTGTCCAACAAGTTCCTTTTGCAGGGACCTATTTTCCAAGCAGCTCTATTACTGAGGCAGGAATTCCTGGGGAATTAAATAAATGGTTTCGTTGGTGCAACTGGGAATATATAATAAAGGCAATGAGGCCACAGCGTAGCTCTTCGGATGCTCCAGGCTCCCAGGCAATGAGGCCACAGCGTAGCTCTTCGGATGCTCCAGGCACAGGAGCTGTTTGAGCACAGCTTCCACCCCAGGGCTAGATCCTAGCAGTGGGTCTGTGCCAGCACAGAGCGCTGGTGGTTCCATGAGAACCCCCAGCTTGCTAAGGAAGGCAGGGTCAACCCTGGACACACAATTCCTGCTGCACACCGCAGCATCCAGAATGAGAAATGGGCACATGATTTGCCTTTCCTCACTTGCACCTTTACCTGTAATGGGTCAGGAACAGCTACTGAGGCAACCAAAATGACAGTGTGTCCCCAGCTGGGGCAGATGCAGGCCTCAGCCTCCCAGCCAAATGCCAGCATGCAGACAAACCTGTCATTCGCTAACTGCTGTGGCGACACCCCACCTGATTTGAGTGCCATGAGCGCACTGGGCAATGACTAAGGGGGTTGGTATCAGGAACTAACACTAGTGGTCACAGCCAGAGCTCAGAAACGACTTTTACCCTGCTCTCCACCTGTGTCTTCTACTTTGCCAGGTCTCTTGTACTTGCTGTCAGGCTACGATTTCTAAGTGAGCTCAAAGAGCTCACTATCACAGAATCCCAGAACATCAGGAATTGGAAGGGACCTTGAAAGCTCATCTAGTCCAACCTCCTGCCAGGCAGGGTCACCCAGACTGAATCCCACAGGAATGTGTCCAGGCAGGTTTGAATGTCTCCAGAGAAGGAGACTCCACAGCCTCTCTGGGCAGCCTGGCCCAGGGCTCCCTCACCCTCACAGGGAAAAATTCCTCCTGACATTCACAGGGAGCTTCCTCTGCTCCAGCTTATACCCAATGCCCCTTGTCCTGACGCTGCCATCACTGAGAAGAGCCTGGCTCTGTCCTCCTGACACTCATCCTTTAACTTATTTATACACATTGATGAAGTCACCCCTCAGTGTCCTCTTCTCCAAGCTAAAAAGGCCCAGCTCCCTCAGCCTCTCCTCATAAAGAAGGTGCTCCACTCCATCACCTTGGTGTCCCTGCACTGGGCTCTTTCCAGGAGTTCCATGCCCCTCTTGATCTGAGCCGTTCAGAACCGGACCCAATATTCCATTCTGCATCCCCCACTCCAGTCCCAGGATATTTGTGGTCTCTGAGCAAACACATGCAGAGTTTTGGACATCTGAAAACTGCCTGCCAGCTGCCACTCAAAGGGGAGGGGGAAAAAGCCAGATAACAGCACACCTCTGAGAGACATCCCGGTGAGTAGTGTCCTTCAGTGCTGGCACTTCACCCGCAAAACTGCCGCTCTCTTTCCTCACCCAGACTGCACAGAACATGGAGAAGCCAGTAAAGCACATTGCCTCAGGCCCCATGGGGGGGCCAGGCTGGAGTGTGACCTGCACATGGGACATAAAAACCCCGAGCAGCCCTACAGGCTGGGGGCAGAGCAGCTGGAGAGCTGCTGAGAAGGACCTGGGGGTGTCCTGCCAGGCCACCAGTGACAGCTACAGGATTTGGGGGAAGCTGGCATCAGGAGGAGAGCGCAAAGCCTCCCACAGCCCAACCAAACCCAACTCCCTGCTGCCACGGAGCACCCCGGAGGCTCAGGTGCTTGGGGAATGAAGCACAGCCCCATGGCATTGCTATGCCAGACCTGGCACACACCAGCCATCGCTGGAGTTCCGCTTGCTCCAGGCAGTTTCATGTTTCACAGCCTGCAATCCCCCTGCGCGTACTTCAAGCTCAGCAGTTGGGGCATACCTGCAGCAGGTTTCTAAGGACCCTAGCTAGATTTCAGGGGAGGAAGCTCATTCTTTAGGAGATGAGACTAATGCCACGTCTGACTTCCCACAAACACCACCCCTTATGCAGCAGCAGCCATGGAAAAGCACCGCATCAAATTCCCAGGGCTGGGAAAGTGGGGGGGAGGGAAGGGAGTATCTTAAGGATTGTCCAACATGAAATAAAATATATAAACAAAGCTTCAAGGCCTCAAACTTCTCCTTACACAAGTAGGCCCAGATGCTATGAGCCCCATAAGCTGCAGACAAGTGGTGTGGTTTGAGACGCTTGATTTTTTGGGGAGGGGTGGACAACTTTCAATCTTTGCTCTAGGGAAAGTACCCCCCAAAACTAAAAGAGCCCAACAGGAACCACTGCATAAGGGAACAAGTGAGAGAAAAAGGATTTTGCTTTCGGCTGCTGTTACATTTTATCAGCACTGGGTATTATTTTGAAGGAGGACACAAAAAACCAAACAGCTCTGAAAGGAAAATAGTAACGGCATTTCTATAAACAGGCTTAGGTTAGTGGCTAAATTCCAGATGCTAATTAAGCATATCCTGTAGCCATAAAATCCTATTCTTACTGACACATAATCCTGAAGTCTTGCTCCAAAACCTCCTAGTAGCTTTGTACGCTGGTGTATTGGGCCCTTTAAAGTTTATCCCATCAGGAAAACAGGCAAACAAGCCACCCAACAAAGAAAAAGGCAAAAAACCCCAAGCCTACAGCCTCAGGAAGCCTGTCACACACTAACCTGGCAAAACCCACAAAGGTTTTCCCATACAGAGTGCCCCAATGTCAGCAAGCCCCATCCCAGGAACCAGTCCCAGGGCATGGGCTCTGTCTTCTGTGGGCTTAGCCTTTAGTTTCCCCTCAGGTCAGCAAAGGGACCAGCCCCTGCCACACACTCCAAGAACACATCCAGCATCATCCATGCAGTAAGGTGATGAAAGATGCTGCAGTCACATATCTAACAGCAGAGAAGAGCAAAATGATTTATAAATCATTTATAAATTGTCCCCAGCCATGGGAGAAAGCAGACCTCTGTTAACACTATCATATACAGTCCATCAAATTAATTCACTTAACGAAGAGTGACTGCCTTATAGACACAGCTGTGCTCTGCCTAGTTTCCCCTGACTAGTCAAAGATCCCTCTGATGAACCTCCTGCCAAGGTACCGACTGCAGTGTCTTATCAAGGCCCATAACCCCACAGACCATAGAGGGGCAGTTCTCATTTGGTTACTCTCTGAGCCCTGGAGATCAGACACAAGTCCCCTTAGAACCTACTACCGAACAGAACATCCAGCTTTATACCTTGTGACCTGATCACAGCACAGAAGCTTGCATCTCCCAAACTAAGATGACTTCCTGTCTAGCCCTTGGTGGTTTTTTTCCCCATCTCCTATTAGCATCAGTAAGGAGGTTTTGTGTTTGGCCTCCCTTTCCAACAGTACAGTTCCAGAAAGCGCCTTCCCATAACTCCTTCATAAGCTGTCCATCCCAACACTGCCCCAGGAGATCTGGTAGTGTATCTCAAAGCTCCAGATCATTCACATTGCATTTCAGCTAGCAAGACCAACATCTCCTCCAAGAGAGGGGATACACAGTCATTTACACACGGAGCAGAAACAATGCTTGGCCTGACAATGAGAGGGGAAATGCTTTCATCACAAAGCTCCATGAGGACAGAGAAGCAGCTATCCAAGGCTTCCGAACGCAGCAGCTGCCAGGGTAGCCAAGTCTGGGCAGCCCCCAGTATCCCCAGCTGGAAGGAGCTGTGCTCCTCACTGCGCACGCCAGCTGTGGAACCAGAACTATATGGGGTAGCTGCACGTGTCATCTCTCTTCCTATGGAACGGGACATTTACTGGCAATGCTCCGTCGGCCATAAACACTTCATCATGCTTCCCAGGACCAGAGTGTGCCAGGAAAAGGCCTGCAGTAAAAACACAGTTTAGTTATCAGTGTCCTGCAAAAGGGACAAGGCAACACTGGGTGTTATTTAAATTATTACATGCGTTACAGAAACATGGGGTCTTCAACCAGAGAGCAATGAACCCACACTTGAGCTGGTCACTGACCCCTCCAGTATGGGGGACACAGAGGCTCCTGCTGCTTCACCAGCAGTGCTCTCTGTTGGCCCTTCCTTAGGGATAACTACAGGGTGAGCTAAAAGATAGGCCATGGAGGAGTTTCTACTTGGCAGGCTTCCACTGCTCATTCCAAAGCCCACCTTCCGAGAGCAAACCCGACAGAGGAGTTGCACACTCCTGTCCAAAGGTCACGCCTCCTCCTTCCAGCAGTTCAGGCTGTAACAAAGCCCCTGGGCTCTACCACCACAAGAAACCCTTCGCAGAAGGCAGCTGCTCAGCTGCTTGATGCAATCACTGCTGCGCTGCAAGACCACATCTGGAGGCATAGTGTGAAAAGTCAGCCCAGGAACCTGCTTTGGCAGGGGGGTTGGACTGGGTGATCACTTGAGGTCCCTTCCAACCCCTACAACTCTGCAATTGTGTAACACACTAACTACAACAAGTCTGCTTGCAGCCACCTGCAACTATTCTCAAGGCAACAAAGATTCTCGCAGACAAATGATGCAGGTGAACATTCACAGCAGGAGTGAGATGTTCTGAGGGGCAGCCGTCATCTCAAGTGCTCCTCAGCTATGAGGACACACTTTGCCATCTCTCCAAGACTTCAGTATTTCCAGCCCTGTCGCAGAGCAGCTGAACAAGCCACAATTAGTGGGAGGCAGGCCCTGCCCCACACACCATCACAGGCTTCCCATCTGCATGGCAGGGCTCCCAAACGCCTCTGAGCTGGACCTCTGGCTCCTGGTATCTCGGTCCCTGCTCTGCCGGCAGTGTCGCGACAGTTTAATTAAAAGCAGGAGGCTGGGAGGAGAGGCAGGGCAGTGCGTTAGGCTCACATCTGGCACTGGGGCAGGGCTTCCACTTCTCCAGCTGCACAAGAGACACTCACACCACTGAGCTCCTGAGCCAGAGATCAGGTCTGCAGCGGTACTGAGCTGCTGGGAGAGCAAGAGACCTGACATTCACCCAGGCACTCCAAATACTTGAAACAAAGTGAAACTTCTTCCAGGATGACACAGAGACCAAGAAGGTCGCTTGGGAAAACCTGGTAGTTAAGAACATCTCCCCCCTGCACTGCTTCCCACTTCTTGTTTCATGCAGAAGTATGAGTATTCAACACATTCCTGCTTCCTTCAGGACAGATGCCCTAGAGCTCTCTGTGATCCTCTGCAGAGCGCAACAGCCCCTCTCCCGGAGCCATGAGCAACACTTGTGATCCAACACCCTGAGCCCACCCAATGGGGTGTTTTTTCCTTGCAGCATCCCACCGCTCACAAGACCATTGTCAGATTCATGAGCCACTGGCGTTCACCCACGTGCTCACTAGAGTCGTTTTCTTCCAAATTCATGAATTATTCCACACACAGCCTGCTGCAACATCCATTAGCTGTCTGTGGAGCCCAGCTGAAAGGTTAAACCAGAGCCAGCATCCACCCCACAGATTAATTAACGTCAGCTACCACATTCTGCTGTGCCCATCCACCCTGGTCACATTCGTGTATTTAAAGGAAAGCACAAGCAGCTGGATCCAGACTTATTCTTCGTTCCTGCCCTCCTGTCAAGGCCCCTGCTCCAGCAATACCTGCCAGTGCTCGTAGCTGACTCGAGCTAAACTCACCCCACACTTCCAATGCCATTCCCCAATACACCCCAGAAGCAAACAGAAGGAATTCCATAGTGCATTAACCATCCAAAGAGTCCTGCTGCTCAGACCTCCCCCAGCCAGTCAAGCTAAGCCATACCTGGGAGAATTCTCACTCCTGCAGCCACACAAGTACAGACAATACCTACCAAACAGCGCTTTGCTGGAACACACAAAGGACAACTCAAGGACAACTTTTGGAAGGGAAGAATGAACCGTTTAGCAAGATGGATGCTGTGAGTAAGGGGATCTGCCACTAGGCTGCATCCCTGGCAGGTACTTCATGCTGTGGCTCGGCATACTCACATCACTCAGATTTCCCACTCCCCCCCCAAAGGTGTCACTCTGAAGAAGCCTGATGTAGTGGTCAGTGTGCTGACCACTTCCCATCCCGCTGCAGAGGCTGCCCTCCCACAGCAAGATGCGCAAAGGCCAGTGCTCGGCCCCATCAGCCAGGGTCCCACATGGGCTGCCCATACTAGATCGCACTTTCTAGGCTCTATCGCCACTCCTTTCTGGGGTTGTGTCTCCTGGAAGCACCAGGACAGGCAGCAGGGCACAGCCAGCACCTCTCTAAGAAAGGCACCGAGCTGCGTAGCTTGGCCGACTGACTACACCAGCACATAGCACACAATAGCTGAGCACGACTTGATGGCAGAGCAAGAAGGGCTGTGACAGGCGAGCAGGGATGCTTTATCTCTCCACAGCAGCAAGGCTTTAAAGGCCTGTCAGAGCAGGTAAATCCTGTCACGACTTAATGGAGCCAGACCCAGGGATTCAGGGAAGACAAACATACCCAAAGGCAAATTCAGCCTGCTTGGAGCAAGTGTCTCCTGCAGAGGACTCTGCAGGATGAGTTCACATGCAGGAGCTCCCTGCTCCAACACGCTCTGCAACTCCAAGCGCTGCAGACCTGCTGATCCCAAAACTGGAGCACAATTCCCATGTGCAGAGCATGTTTTTGCCCCTGGCTCAAGTTATTTAATGAGATACCAAAGGAAGGGATGTGCTGCTGCATATTCTTTATTAGTGCTGCTGCAAAGGCTGGAGATGCAGCAGTCTCCACCTCCGCATCGCTCAAAGCAGT
Organism: Gallinula chloropus; assembly: GCF_964237585.1. Classification (NCBI taxonomy): domain Eukaryota; kingdom Metazoa; phylum Chordata; class Aves; order Gruiformes; family Rallidae; genus Gallinula; species Gallinula chloropus. The sequence goes on along the minus strand of NC_140088.1, from coordinate 91,232,651 downwards.
AGGTATTGCACAAAGCCACATACAGCCCTGCATAGGTTGCTTGTACCCCAGCACAACCGGGGTCTGACAGGTACATAATAACCTCTCCAGAAACTCAAAAAGCCTTCAGAAGAGGAAGGCTGATGCCCAGCCCTTCTTTTCTCTCACAACTGTCCAGGAGAGAGAGCTGGATTTGCACTGTGCCTCAAGAAGGTTCTATCTGAAAGTGGCCCTCAATCACCTTTACATCAACCTGGAGAAACGAGGTCAGCAGAGTTACTCACACTGCTCTCTTCTTGCTGAAATTGCTCGTTAAATCTCCTTGAAAACATAACTTGCATATGACCTTATTTGAATAGTTATTTTCTTGAAGGTGTTTTTAATTAAAGGCACTGGTCTAGCAATGGTTCTGTGCCACAAGATCTCGCTGGTTTCAGCACAATAGGGCTCGTAAAGGTGACTTATTTAATTGGTGGTGGCTTTGCAGCTTACACAACAAGGAAGGGAAGCATCATCTGCTTTGCGTGTGGAGGAAACAAAAGCCAACACCAAAATGAAGGTATTTGCCCAAGAGCGCCCAACAACCAGGAGCCGAAACCCTTGCAGCACGCCAGCCACACCAACCCCGATCCCAAGCGGCTCTTGGAATTAACGAGCTAATAATGAATAATTGCATAACTCCAAACGCCAACTAGCTGAGGTGGTTTCCAGCAGGATTGGTATTCAGCTACCTGCAAACACAAACCCAGAGTCCTCTGGCACTACTACTTTTTGGCAACCACATATCTGAAACCGAAGCCGGTCATTGCCATTGTTCGGTGACCATCAACTGCACCTCCCAGAGGGTGAGGTACTCGTCCATTCTCTGGGCTTTGCTCCATAACCCCAGTGGTGTCACACCCCAATGAGTCTGAGAGGTGTTCAGCTGCAAAGAAGAATTTCTTCTTAATGTGGGAGCCCCTGAATCCCTGGTGGGGTTCAAGGCTGGGTTGCATGGGGCCTTGGGCACCCTGGGCTAGTGGAGGTGGGTGGAACTTCATGACCGCCCCCCATGGCAGGGGGTTGGAACTTGATGCTCTGTAATTTTATGAACTTTCATCCTTTGCAATTCCAAGCTTCTGGAAGGTTGTACTACTATCTCACTGAAGAGCTGCCGCAGGGCCAAAGCGGAGAATTACATGCAGGTTCTTCCCACATCTGGTGCCACTTGCCACCCACCCTGGACACCAGTGTCTGGTGCTGTCACTGCCAACCCCCTCCGTTCCCCACGAGACTGAGCAAGGCCTATGAGAAAGACAGGAATGCTCTGCAAGAGCTCACCCAAAGCCAGGAAGGGGGACACCTCTCTGGACAGAGACTCACGTCACCACTTTGAAAATGGGCACAGCACACTGGAAACTCACAGGTACAGAGGCAACAGCCTCTGACCCTTCTCATAGCAGGTCCCTACGGGGACCCCTCACCCACCAGCCTTGCCACCGACTAGAGGAGCGCCTAACCCCAGATCTCCCCCAAACCTGCTTAGCATCTCTCCCCCTCACAGGGGCTCAGAGGGCTGGCTGGCACCCAGCATCTTCCCAAAAGCAGGCTGAAGGCACAGAAAGCCTTATGAATAACCAACCTCCGAAGACAGATTTGAGGGGGCAGGGGGAGAAAAAAGCCACACCATAAATTAGGTCAAATGCTCCTGAAAAACGCCAATTACATTATATATAGCAGATTGCACTCAGATGTCATTTAATCTCAGCTTGCTGTTGTCAGATATTAGCTGAAATTCCCTGCTTCGCTCTGGCTGCCACATTAAAGTGCCATGGATTCAATATTAATGAAGAGATGAAACAGAATGAGACTAGGTTGGCATTTTCTATGAGAAAAAATACTTTTGGGTAGAAGAGCCTTGGCTTAAACGCATTAAGGATTTGTCTCAGCTTGGAAATTACCTACAATATACAGGAAACAAGCAAAACCACTCTCAGTTTTAATTACAAATAATCTTAAATCAGAAGAGGGGTGTCCAGCAGGGACAGGGAGGGGATTGTCCCTCTCTGCTCTGCCCTCCCCAGCTGGAGTCCTGTGTCCAGAGCTGGGGCCCAACACAAGGAAGATGTGGGGCTGTTGGAGAGGGGTCAGAGGAGCCACAAAGATGATCAGAGGGCTGGAGCAGCTCCCCTAGGGAGAGAGGCTGAGGGAGCTGGGCTGGGTCAGCCTGGAGAAGAGAAGGCTGTGGGGGGACCTCACTGCAGCCTCCCAGTCCCTGAAGGGAGCAGAGGAACAGGAGGGGAATCAGCTTGTTCAAAGGGCAGACAGTTTCCAGTCGGGAGTAGTAAATTTTGTGGCCTAACACAGACCTGCAACTGACCAAGAAAGAAGAGGAGCAAGGAGACCTACCACAGCAAAACCTGGACACGGAACAGATTTGGGGGGAGGAAAAACCCACCGCCAGCAGATGCAGCAGTTCAGCAGTGTGGTGATTTACCACCAGGACGAGTCACCAGGCGACCTGGCAAAAATCCCTGCTCCTCTTGGGGTCCTGACATGAAGATTCGAGGCCTGTGCATGTGTTCAGTCCCAGATGGCTGCATTAAGCTGTATAATCACTGCTAGCATTTACAGCTAGCAATATACCTGCTCGCAGTAGGGCAACCTTATCTCTTGGCCATAAAAGCTGTGAATAAGTGAGAACTATTTCCAGTTATTTAATCTCTGACTGCATCACTCTTAGCATCTCAGGCTAGAAACAAACCAGAAAGACTACGGAAACATCATTAGGCATGATGTCCCCAAGCTTGTCCCACAGCAAGCCAAGAAATTTCATCCTAGCAAAACAAAAGGAGACAACAGAAAAGAATAATCTTTTAATCACACGAAAAGGAAAATCCAGCTACATTTATGCACATCCTCATTATTGCAAACCCATGCATTTCCTACACATACCTCTTGATGCGAGGTAATCCCCACCAGTGCAGGGGGATGCCAAGAACAGGCGTCACGGGTAACCAGACACCTTCCCATTTTCAGGTTGCTCACGTCCAAGCTAGGCTGTCACCTGCTCAGTTTTCTCCCAGAAAATAAAACTTGAGCCAGGACCATCCACCTGCTATTCTTCGTTCACCTGAAAGCTGCCCAAAGCCCCTGGGCTGACTTAGATCAGAGGAGATGGGTTTTCACAGGAGAAGATTTGTGGGCTTTGGCGAGGCTGCCAGCAGGAACTTCTATCCAAAGAGTAAAGCTGGACTTGGAATCCAAACTCTGCTGCACTTTGTGCTCTTGCACTTCACCGCACTGCCCTGCTGAAGAGGGGAACACAAGCTCGTGCTGTCACCGAGCTGTCTTCCCATCTCGCTCCTCTCCCACCTTAATGTTCTTTACAGACAAAAAGAAGCTGCCACCATCAGCAACTGATTTCAAGCCATACTAATGTGCCCAAGAAAAGCAGCTCTCACATGCAGCGCATTCAGCACACTCCTGGGAAACAGATTCTGTGGAGCCTCTTGCTTCCGCAGGACACCGCACTTCACCGTGCACCCAAGGAACCCTGTGCAGAGCAGACTGAAAACAAGTTCACAGACACCTTCACATCCACAGACAGTCCCAACAGTCCTGTAACTCATTTACAACACCCCTGTTTCTCCCCTTCCACTCCCATCACACAAGATAGGTTAACATCATTTCAGAGTGCAACGCACAAGACATCCTGATTTCCAGAAACCACTCACAGTCAAACCACTGCTGTGTAGGGTGACCAGCTCTCAGGAGCTGCTGGCAAAGCAGGCAGCGTCCCTGGCAAAACCAAAGTGTTGCTAAAACAAGCTTCTGGCTTGTGCTAAGTATTCAGGACTAGATCTGGTAAAGAAATAACCTGCAATTACTGTACTTCAAGAACATATTTCCAGCAGCTAGATCCCATCCAAAAATAAATTTGGAATGCAGAAACAGGAACAGAATATTAAAGTAGATAACAGAAAGACCTAAGGAAGCCGTATGTTGAGGTGGGAAAAAACCCCAAACCAACCCAAAAGCCAGTAGCAGCCTGTGCTTTGCCATCACCTTACCATAGATTAGTCATAGACTGGTCTGGGTTGGAAGGGACCCCAAGGATCACAGCTCCCTCAGCCTCTCTTCGTAGGGGAGGTGCTCCAGCCCTCGGATCATCTCCGTGGCTCCTCTGACCTCTCCAACAGCCCCACATCTTTTACGGATGCTTTTATGAATCCCACATCTTATGCAGGATCCTACCAAAGAAAACAAAAAGCCAAAGTCTGCAAGAACCAGATTCTCTTCCTCCCAGTTTTCAGCAGCTTCAAAGCTCTAACTGCAAACCCAGATCCCAAGGCAACTTCGCCGCTTGTCAAGACACGGGTGCAGCCGGCATTGTCAAACACAGAGTCCCAAGGATAGCTCAGGACTTCACCTGCAGAGCTCAGCAAACCAATTACCAGTGAAATGGCAGTAACAGCCTTTGGAGTGTGTTTCATGCCAACAGTGGGTACCACTCGTATCGGACAAGCGGAAGGCACAGCCACGGGGACAAAGCCTGCGGAAGGGCTGGGTGTCACCAACGGAGAACCAGAAGGAGCTTCGTCTCCTTCTCAGGGCTCTTTCTCCACTGGCTCGGGCTGGCCAAGCTGGCTTTTTCTACACCTGCCTGGTGGATGAAAACAGCTCTGGTGAGTCCTGCCCCATGTTCATCTCCCTCCGTCACTGCAGTCAGAGGCAGGGAGGGAAGGAATCCAGATGGAATGAAGCAGCCAAGAAAGAGCATCCCTTACTCCCATCTCAGGAAACGCACTGCAGATAGCATGCAAGCTACCACTTACAGTACAGGGAGAAAGAAGAACGTTTGGGTAAGTTTGTTATCACTGCTCTTAGCCAAGCCAAGACCCTGAACCCAGTTTTCAGACTCTGATCTGGAGCATTCTCTGCCAGCGTTAGGGCTGGATGCTAACGGCACCGCGGTGTTTGCCTGAACCATTATTACGCATCACTGATTACAGTAGGCTGGAGCGCTGTTCGCAGAGCTGGAAGCAAAGGCAGCTACGCAGTGTACCTAAAAAAAGCCTCAAGTACTATTTGTGGGGCTTTTTCTGTTTGTTTTTAAGATCACCTGGTTGCACCCAAGCGTTCTGAGCTGAAATTGCTTCAGCATCTTTTCCCACAAGAGCCGCTACACATGCTGAAGGCTGAAGGCTAGAGCCAAACCCAGCCAATGAAGAGTACGGATGAAGTAGAAGCCTTCGCCAAGCCAACAGAAGACCCTGTCCCATCAGCATCTCCCCTGCAAACCGGGCCACAAGCTAATGGGCAACCTCACACTCCCGGCATTATCCCAGGAGAAAGAGACATACCAAGGGCACAGGAGGAGCGACAACCCTCACATCTCCCCAGAGCAGGCAGGCAGCCAAGCCATCTCCCAGGGGCTGCAGGGGTGGGAAGGGGGCATATAAAACATGCCTCAGCTCTGAGTAAATATTTTACTTCAGATTCATGCTGCTTACTTAATCAATCCCCATCATTATTTGCAGAGGCCCCACTCAGACAGTAAAATTGATTCCCCGTGATCTCATCTACACAGACATAAGCAGTAAGCTGGGGCTCAGCCCCTTCTCACAGATACCCAGTGACAGCACAGAGGGAATGGCTGTGAGCTGTGCCAGGGGAGGGTCAGGTCAGGAATGAGGAGACATTTCTTCTCCCAAAGAGCGGTTGGGCATTGGAAGGGGTTGCCCAGGGAGGTGGGGGAGTCACCGTCCCTCAGGGTGTTCAAGGAGAGGCTGGATGAGGGACCTGGAGACATGGTTTAGTGAGGCATATGGGTGGTGGTGGGGGAAGTTGGACTAGATGAGCTTGGAGGTCTTTTCCAACCTTCCCAATGCTGTGATCCTGACTCCCAGTCATCTCACTTCACGCTGGAAAAGCCAGAGGCCCGGAGCTCATGGGCTGGACACATAACCTGCCCCACAAGCGAGGCGGTGCTGAAAACAAGGCAAAGAGGAGACAGGTTCCCACCATTGTTCACATCAACAAGAATTGTCTGAAAGAATTTCCTACTGCAAACAAGACCCCGAGGCGAATAGAGGAAACGAGGAGTTCACAAACTAAAATACTCCAGTCCTGTGTGCACCACCCAGGGCTTCCCTGGCACGGGCAGCTGAGCCAGGCCAGGCCCAGAGTCACACTGCACAGCCAAAAGCAGGCAAGGAAGCCAAAACCCATGCTCCAGCCACACACACAGCCCCAAGTGCCACCAAGCCCACAACACCCATCTCTGTATTCACTCCTCAGAGAACCCGCAGCCCCACAATGCTCCCTGAAGGGTACAAGACAGCTCAGCCTCACAGTTTGTTTGGAAAGCAGCAAGGTGCAGAGTATGCAGGGCACTGCCAACCCACACCCAGAGCACGACAATCCACAATCCCTCCCTGAGGGCCCATCCCCAGCCTCAGCTCTCCCCTCGCAACAGCTCCTCTCCCACCCAGTTGCACCTCCATCAGTGAAGGTGACTGGACACCAGGCTAGCAAGAGCACAGCAAGACTCCCCTTTCTCAGCACCCATCCCATTGCCTACAGTCAGTAACCCACCATCATACACACCCATGGCTTTCCTAAGGCTCTGCCCCAGGCTTCTTACTGACCCCAGTGGGTGGTAGTAGATCTGAGAGATTGGGTAGAACGAGCTGGGCTTGTTCAGCCTGGGGAAGAGGAGGCTGCAGGGGGACCTAATGTTGGCCCACCACTGCTTCAAGGGGTCCTAGAGGAGAGTGGGAGAGGGGCTGTCACCAGGGAGTGCAGGGACAGGACAGGGGCAATGGCTTCAAGCTGGCAGAGGGCAGGGTTGGGTTAGACATTAGGAAGGAATTCTTCCCTCTGAGGGTGGGGAGGCCCTGGCACAGGGTGCCCAGAGAGGCTGTGGGAGCCCCTGGATCCCTGGCAGGGTTCAAGGCTGGGTTGGATGGGGCTTTGGGCACCCTGGGCTAGTGAGGGTGTCCCTGCCCATGGCCATGGAACTAGAGGGGCTTTGAGGTCCCTTCCAACCCAAAGCATTTTGAGATTCTATGATCTGATGCTCAGATAAAGACAGAGCAGAGATTCTTCAGATCTGCCAACCCTGCTCTACCTTCTCGTCTCCCTCTCCTTTCTTCCCCTCCATGGATACTGTCAGTCTCTCATTAGCAAGTATTTTTAAAACAGATGGAAGAATACACTGTGCTGTTCTAATCTCTCCAGCAACGTTTCCCACGTAAAAATTTGTATCCCAGCTTCATTTTCCATCAATTTGTTTGCCTTGGAGAGGAGCATACATTAGTGTATACATATGTGTAAACATTAGTTTTGCTCCTTTAACTAGACCAGGCTACAAGTCTGTAAACGTTTAGGATAAACAAAGAGCAGGGTAGGGAGGCCAGAGCTCTCCTCCATGCTCTGAGCTACTGAGAAACCAGCCAGCCCTGGTCAAGATGCTAGGAATGAACTAGGGAGGAAGAAGGGGGTCCCTTATCTAGCACATCCCAACAGTTCCCACACTGCCAGTGGCTTATCTCTCACGGAGCCCAGATGACCACATGCATCCTTCCACCCTGGTGCATGTCCAAACATATGCATAGCTTCCCATCAGCTGAGGGGTCCTGTGGCAGCTCCCAGCACCAATCCTGCCAAGATTTTTTGCTTATGCACACCTCCCATTTCCACAGGGAGCTCAGTCTCTGTTAAGTCAAATGAAACTACAGGCAGCACATTACACATCTGCCTCCACATCTGTGGGCTGAGGGCCTTAAAATGAAAGCCGCCCATCCCACCAAAACACACCCTGCTCAGCTACAATTAAACACAGACACTTCAGAGCAGCTTGCTGGAGTTATTTTTTGTATGCATGCTTTTACAATTAACATAATGTCATATCCTGCCAGGACGCACAAGGTTGACTCAGGAATGTTATCACAGTTTTCAGTCAAACCGACTTGCTTTTTCTTTCATTCCTTCTCTCTTCTTTCCCCCTTCCTTTAATTCCACCCCATGCTGCCTCCAACAAGATACATATCACTCAGGGCCCATATGAAATACAATTATTGTGTTGAAAGCTCGATAAGCAAGCGCTCATCAGCCTTACCCTACTGTATAATTAACTATTTCTACAAGCTCCCTACCACCCCCCAGCAACACAACAGCAGGGCAGCAGAGAGGATTAGATAAGAAGGTACACGAGATGAAACGCCCACAGCATCTACCCATTTACCAGCCCGCTGTCCTTTCTTCTTTTATCACCCCAAGATAAAGCAGCTCTTTGCTCCAAAAAGCACCAGTTCTGAAATTCTGGGGTCTGCCCAGCAGCTGCTCACGAGGAAGGCGAGTGCCCTCGCACGCCCCCCAAGCTGGGGGGTGCTTTATTTCACTGTCAGTGCTTAGTGGCACACAAATAGGAATACGTTCAACTGGTACCAAACCTCTGCAGATGCTGTTCTGGGGCTCATCACACACTTGGATTAACTGACAACGCAAGAGGCTGAGCAGCGGCATCAGTCTCGTGTAATGACAGAAAACTAAAAGCAAAAACACAGGCACAAGATCAAACAGCGACAGCATCTCGTGACAAGCCACGCTCCAGAGCCTGTCCATGTGCGGAGTGCTGACCTCTCGACAAAGCAGAGCAGCTCTTAGGGCAGGCTGGAGAGTACTGCCAAGAAAATTCAGCTGAAGTAGTGGTTTTAGCGCATCTTCTTACACAGAAAGGCAAACTTCAATTTCTAGGCAAGATTTAGACCTTAAGACCAAGGAATGCTTTCAGATGCAGCTTTACAAACAGCTGGGATAATTTATAGGTATTCTGTTAACAAACAGCAGCTCTTATTTTGCTCAGCAGCATAATTTCCCCACCTCCAGTTAACATCATTAACCCTCATCTTCATACATTTGCTTTGCCACATCAGAGGAACTAGAGAGCCCCACAGATCCACAAGCACATGAATAGAAGCTAAAGGGAACCGTCTCATCCTGGTCACATCTTGAACACAGACCATTTCCTTATTACAAGGAGCTTGAGGTCCTTCAATCAGGGGGCAACATCTGTTCTACTCAAGCACTGAAAAAGTTCCCGGGAAGCCCGTCAAGGCTCTCCTCTGCCCCGGCCGACGACACACAAAAGTGCATTCAGCCTGGTTAGGGGGGAATTTCATTCACGGTTCCGCAAGCTGGACCCAAGGGAGACTGTTCAGGCGCAGCAGCAGTTCGGTTTTGGGCTGGGGGGTTGGAGGGGTGGGGAGGAGGTTCTGGGTTTGGATGGTGGGTTTGGTTTTTTTCTCCCCCCCCCTTTCTCTGTGTGAAGGGGAAATCTTTTGTTTTTCTCAACGGGGACATAAAAAACCCCCACTCCTGGCCACCATATTCCCAGGAAAAACGGTCACACTGAAAGATGCCAAAGACGCGTGGCCCTCACAAGACTTCCACGCCGGGATTTCCAAGCCCGCAGCCGAACGCCCAAAGCCTCTCCCCAGGGGCTGCGGGTGCTTTCCCCGCCCGCCCAGCCCGTCCGAGGCAGAGCCCTCCGCGGTCCCAAGTTTCCCTACTCACGGGAATCGACGGGGCAGGAGCACCCGCGACAAGCCACCAGCCGCGGCCCCCGCAGCCCGCGGGCCGCCCCCGGTGTCTCCCCGCGGCTCACAGCGAGGGGCTCCGTGAGGAGCCGCCGCCGCCGGCCCCGCCGCAACAAAGAGCCGCGGCCCAAAACCGGGGCGAAAAAGTTTTGCGCGGGTTCCCCCCTCCCTCCGGCCCGGTCCCGGGAACGGGCACGGGCGGCGGCTTCCCAGCACGCCGCCCCGACGAGCCCGCCGTCCCCTCCAGCACAGCAGCCCCCACAAACCCTCCGCGTTACACCCCGGGCGCCGCACCCCTGCACCCCCCGACACACACACAGCATCCCCGGCACCGCACCCCTACCACTGCTCCCCGGCACCGCACGCCGCCGTGCGGGGGCGGTTCACCCCCGGCCCGGCACGGCCCGGCCCCGCGCCCCTCCGCCCAGCAGCTCCGCAGCACCCACCGCCGGTCTCCCCACGGCCACGGCCATCGCGGTGCAGTGCGCTGCGCTCCCCGGCCCGCCGCCGCCGCCTCTGCGCCGCCTGCTAGGGCTGCAACATGGCCACCCGGCGGGGCCCATGCGCAATGCAAAGGGGCCGGGCGGCGAGGCGGGACCCCCCCCGGCCCTCCCCCCTGGGCCGCCGGCGCGGACCCGGCCGGCTGCGAAGCTAAGGTCTCCGGGAGCCCCAAAAGTAGGCTGGAGCCCCAAGGGGGCTGACAGCAGGATTCGGTCAATCCCCAGACGTAATCGCAATTAATCCCTCTCCTGGAGAGCCCTTCCCAGAGGGGCCGCGCTGCTCTATCCCGCGGTGGGGCTGGCCTGGGGAGGGGGAGCTCGGGCTGCTCCCTGCCCGCTCCCCCCAGCCCGGCCTCTCGTACCCATCCCCTTACCCCATGGCAGCATCACTCGCCGACTGTGGTGGCCCCACAACGATGGGGGGTCAGCCAAACGTTAAGAGCCTCATCTGCTTCAGGGGCCCTCGCAAAGAGATGGCCAGGTCCTCCCGCTGCCAGCTGGGTTAACGGGGAGGATGGGGATTCGGCAGAGAGAGGTTTGTAACTGGGAGTCAGACAGGAGCCCCCACACCTGGGGCTGTTTTCCAACAGGAGCCCCTAATCCCCTCGTACAACAGCACAGCGGACAGAGCCAGGCAGCTTATTCCCCGGGCTCTCCCTATCTGCCAAACCCATGGTCCCTCTCCAAACAAGCCACATACACCCAGCCATAGCAGCCAGTTGCTCTCCCTCTCCCACGCAGGGTTTCCAGGGGTGAAACAAAGCACAGCTGGCTCCTTGCTGCTCCCAACTGGCAAAACATCTCACAGCCAGATGTGAAGCACAGCACCCCATTACCTGCAAAGGCAAGAGGCTCAGGCTGGAGTCAGTCTGCCTGCTCGCAAGTCTTCAACCAAGGCAGCGGCAAAGGAAGAGCAGAGCCGGGTCTGGCCCTGCAGCGCTTTTCAAACCCCAAAAGGCTACCCTAAAGGCAGAGACCCAGTTTGTTGCACACATGAAGGATACATAAATCACACACCTACCCCTTTACATGAAGACTCACAGAGCCAAAAGAAAAAAGCCAGAGAGATAAGAGCTGAGAGCACCTCCTACAAGCAAATGACCCCAAGTAGCAAGTAAATAGACCTCAACAGCGCACTTACCATTCATACACCCTCCAACCCAAAGCTTTTACCTTTCCACTCCAAGAGCTACTCCTGTACCGCTGTGGGGAAACACACGGCTGTTCGCAGAAGGCTACAAAGTCTGAGAATTTCCTTTCCGCAGCTCTTTACAACGTGTTTTGAAACACTCAGAAGCCAACATTCAAGAACAGCCACCCATACCTGCTCCCAGCCTGAGAGCCCAAGAAGTGGAAGAGCACTGCTCCTCACCTGGGCTGAAGATGTGCACCTGAGTCTGCAGCACTTAACTGGGCACAGGTGCAGCCAACATTAGCTAAGCTGCCTCTGCAAACGAGGGTAACGAGCGGGGTTTCTACTAGTAAGATGCTGCAAGCATAGTTAACACCATGATTCTATTACACTAACGTGTTAGGCATTACTGCCAGTATCCTAAGGAGCTGCTCTATCAGATAGTGTTTGTGCTTCCCTAGCAGATTCCTCCTGCATGCACGGCTCCGGCTCCGGGTGAGGAGATGCTGAGCTTGCCAGCACTGGGAAATGTGCTCGGACCAGTGCAGCCTCTAGTGGGAACCTGATGATGGTATCTCAGGAGTTGCCCTTGTTTCACCTGTGGGTGAGGCAGACACAGCTTCCCCTTCTCTGAATGAGGCACGCAGGATACTCCTGCATGGGCGTCACGTAACTAAGGTGGAGATCTGTGTTTGCAAAACCCCGACGTGACTCACCCTGCCCTTCCTCAGCGAGAAGCTGGGAGAGCCACGGCTGAGATTTCTCTGCGGCAGTCAGGTGTACAGACCTTCCTGGGTATGGCTGTTGGTGCTGGAAGAGTAGAGGGGGAAAAAACCCACCCAGCCATCGAGACAAAGAAATATCCTGCAATCTTTCTGGATCTCAGGCAGTGTAGTTCCTTGCATTCCTAGAGTCCAGCTGGAAGAAGCAGACCCCTCACTCCTGAAAGTTTCGTAACTGCTGCGAACAGATGGGCACCCATGCAAAGGGCACTGCTGGTCCCTCATTCCAGACATCCTGCAGGAACTGGTTCCAGTTTTCTAAAGCTGGTTTTGCATCTCTGTGTAGATACAGTGGGCCAGTGCTTCAGTAACTTTTTGTGTCAGCTGTGAGGCAACGTCAGATGGAGTGATGAGAAGATGGCAAGAACACACAGAACTTGGGTAAACTCACCTCCTGTTTGAACACAAACACGGGTGTGCACCTCCCTAAGGGAACGTCTTTCACACGCCAACAGGACACTGCTACCAGGCTGAGCAGTGGGGCTTGCTGCTTCTTTTTGTAACACTGAAGGGCAACCAGGCTGGGGAAGGGGCTGGAGGGCAAATCCTCTGAGGAGCAGCTGAGGGAGCTGGGGGTGTTGAGCCTGGAGAAGAGGAGGCTGAGGGGAGACCTTCTCCCCACCTCCCCTGCTCTGCCAGGAGGGTGCAGAGAGGTGGGCGATGGTCTCTTCAGCCAGGGGACAGGAGATGGGACAAGGGGCAATGGGCTCAAGCTGCCCCAGGGCAGGGTCAGCTCAGCTGGGAGGGAAAAGCTCTTCCCTGGCAGAGTTGTGGGGCTGTGGCACAGGCTGCCCAGGGAGGGGGTTGAGTCACCATCCCTGGATGTGTTAAACAGACAGGTAGATGGGGTGCTCAGGCATATGTGTCAGCACAGGACAGGGACGATTGGACTCGATCTTAAATGCTTTTTCCAACTGTGTGACTCTGTCATTGAATGAAATAAGGCCTGATCCCACCATTTTGTGACTACTCACAACTTACTCAGGTTTTACCCCCGAATCAAGAGACCTGCTGTGTCCTGAGCTCAGCCCAAGGAGGGCAAGGCCAGGGGAAAATCTGCCATTCTGGATACTCCTACCCACAACCAAACTACAGGGAGGGTAGATCATTAGAGCACAAGGGGAAACAAGAGTCTCTTTGAAGCTCTTAGCAAGAAGCAGGCACCAACTCAACTCCAGGCTGCACTTCTCTGGGCCTGTGGGCACCATTATACCCCCTTAACACCCCAGTGAGGCTTGCAGCTCAGGCTGTAAGGGAGAGAGGCGTGCCAGCACTTGGTCTGCCTCCGAATCAGCGTGAGCTGCTCTTTCAGCAGGCTTCTGCATCTGCCTATAAAGGGGATTGATGGGCAGTCACAACTGAAGGAGCTACGACCGAGACGACCGAGTGCTGTAGTGTGGTCTGTCACCTGAGCTGCCTGGCAAGCAGCACCCTTCCCACCAGCAGTGACTCAAGTGAGGCATGTTACCTAAACCCATCTCACTCAATCAAGCTCAGCAAGGCTCTTCTGACCCCAGCAATGCAAAACATCAGCATTCAGTGCCAGTCCGGGTCCCGCAGTTCCTTCAGCCATCACTTAACGTTACCGAGCGTCTCAGTAACTTCAAGGAAAAAATTAGTGGGGCAGAGCTGACATTCTTCTGCAGAAAAAGCTCTCTTTTCTATTTTTTTGGTCAAAGCTAAGCTTATAGTAAGCAAGATAATACCTCCAAGGGTATTTAAATGAACACATGCCATCATGGGAAGCTTCCTGCTTACACCTTAGCCATTAAACCAACAATTTCACAGTAGCGTTGTCACTTACCACTGTTATTTAGTTGGCTTTTTTTATCTTTAGAGTCTACCCTCCTCTCTCATTTATGATCACGATTGTACCATTATGCTCCTTCATTCCCTCTCATCTGCTTCTGCTGAGAGCGTGCTGCTGTCACACACAGCTGTGGCTGCAATTCAGGGCTGATCAGAAGATGATGGAGAAAGGCATTCATGCCTTTAAGAACTGTATCAAAAGCACCTGCAAAAAAACCCCAAACAGGAATCTTACTCTCTTCCCAGCACCCACACCCTGCTCGGATGAACACTACCGATGGGATGGAGCCACACGCTCCTACGACATACACCGGAGGGAAAACCATAAGCAAGATGTGGCTGAGTACATAATGCCCTTACTCTCGCTGTGCCACCCCAGCAACCCCAGGCTTGGCACACTCAAAGACCTTCCTGACACACTGCCCAAACTGTAACTTCCAACTTAGAAACTCTACAAAGTTTCTTTGAGGGCTGCTCCCACACTCCAGTGGTTACAGTTTAGCACTCCCGCAGTTCCCTGCAGGAATCCGCCCTGGAAATCTGGAGGATAAGGTCCTGCGGAGAGTTCAGAGCCCGCAATCTGAAAGCACGGCCCTGCATGCATTGTGGCTTCCCTACGTGAGAGCAATGCACCCGCTCTCATGTGTGGATAACCCCAGAAGTTATCGTAAGGAATAGAAATCATGAGCCTGTAGACACCATCTATCCCAATCTCTGCCCCGGGCTTTGCCAAGGTTCATACTCCCCTGGGTTTGCAGCTGGCTGGAGCTGATATTCCAGGTATTTATGGATACCCAGGAGCCTGTAGTAGGGATGGTTTCTGAAGTGTGACCTAGGGCCTGATCCAGACCTGTCTAAAGCTGGTGAGCACAGGTTGAGCTCAGTCCCTCCATGCTGCAGACAGATCAAACAGCACACTCTCTCTCCCACAGTTTCTACTCATTATTTGCTCCCCAAACACCTCAGGGCTGCGGCTGTCCCGTTTGTCTGGTGTATACAGGGCGTATTGCCCACTGCTGATCTGATGCATCCCCCTCAGCTGTAACGTACATACCCGTGACAGCGGCACTGACAGCCCGGAATAGCATCAGGCGCCCGCTCCAGCACGCTGCGTGTCCAACCTGTGTTAGCCAGGCAGCCAATACGGAGGTGAGACGAGATATAATTTGGCTTCAGGCAGCCTTGGTAGCTGTGTGTGGTTCTCCTAGAAAGGTACAATCCCACCCACCTGTAATGACAGCTGCCCTGAACCACATCACCTTCTTGTAGATCTTTACTGCTCGTTCCTCTAAGTCACAGAATCTCAAAATCACAAGATTGGAAAAGAACTTTAAGACCATCAAGTCCAACTGTTCCTGTCCTATGCTGGCCCATATCTCATCTCCCCTCTGTTAAACACACCCAGGGGTGGGGACTCAGCCCCCTCCCTGGGCAGCCTGTGCCACAGCCCCAAAACTGTGCCAGGGAAGAACTTTTCCCTCACATCTGAGCTGACCCTGCCCTGGAGCAACTTTGTGCCATGGAAGTCGCAGAGTCACAGAGGGGTTCAGGCTGGAAGGCAGCTCTGGAGTTGGTCTGCTCCCAGCTCCGCACAATCACACAGAGCAGGATTGTGTCCAGAGGAGCTTAGAATGTCCCTGAGGATGCAGACCACAACCCACCTGGCAACCTGCTCCAGCACCTTATCACTCTCACTGTAAAAGACATTTTCCTTGTACGCAGACGGAATCGCGTGCCTGTCCATTCGTGCCCGTTGCCTGCTGCCCCTCCTCTGACACAAGGACTGACAAAACGTCTTTCTTCTCACCGCATGGCAGGACATTACCATCGCACCTCTCGGAGCACTAACTCTGCCCCACTCCCCTCCTTCTCCACCGTCCGTTCCCACCGCCGCCTCCCCGGGCGAAGGCAACTGGGGTGCGAAGAAGGAGGGGGAGGAGGAGGAGGCGGAGAGGCCCGGCGCGGCAGGAGGCGGGTTTCCCCGGCCCGGCAGCGCCGCGCACCTGGGGTACAGCGCCGAGCACCGACGGTGCAGCATCGAACCGGAGCGCAGAGGAGAGCCGAGCGGCGCGGAGCATGGCGCGGGAGCTGAGCCAGGAGGCCGTGCTGGACTTCCTATGGGCGTCCGGGGGCCGAGCCCCCAACACGGCGCTTCTCCGCCACTTCCAGAATTTCCTCCGGGACCCGGCGCTGACAGAGCAACAGCGGCGGGAGCGCCGCGAGTACTTCAAGAGCCTCGTCAACTCCCTGGCCACCGTCCGCCCCGCCGCCTCTCCCGGCGCTTCCAAGGACATCGTCCTCCGCCGCAGGTACCGCGACCTCCTCGATGAGGAGCTGCCGCCGCCGGACGAACAGCGGGAGAAAGAGGAGGAGGAGGAGGAAGAGAGGGAGCCGCCGCCCCGACGCGACCCCGACCGGCGGCGGGGTTCCCCGGGGCAGGCGGAGGCGAAAGGGCATCCCGTCGGGGGGCAGCCCCCGGGGACCGCCGTGGCGGGGGGAGGCTGTGCCGCCCGGGGTCGCGGGGGCCCGTGCTGCGAGTGCCGCCGGGCGCGCCGCGCTGCCGCCGCCACCCCTCCGGGCCCCGGGACGCTGACCCCCGCCGGGCCACCCCGCTCCCGCTCCCCGCCGCCCCCCGCGCAGCCGCCCCCGTACCGGACGCGGCCGCTGTCCTCGAGTCCCTGGACGCTGCGCACCGACGGGTCACCCCGCTCCCAGCCCCCGGTGCTGCCGCCGGGTCCCGGGGTGCTGCCCCCCGCCCGGCCGCCGCCCCCCGCCAAGCCCCCCCCATACCAACCCCTACAGCCACCCTCTGCCAGACCGCCCCGGTCCCCGCCACCGGGACCAGGGGTGCTGCCTTCCGCTGTATCGGCCCCACTTGGGCCTCGGTCACTACAATGCCCCAGACAACCACCCCCACCCCAGTCCCTGTCACAGCACCTTGGGGTGCTGCACCCCGACAGGCTGCCTCAGCCCCACTCTGTGCCACGGACTGCCACTGCAATGCCCCTACTGAAGGTCTCACCACCAGCAGCAAGACCAAGGCAGAAGACCCCCACCAGACCACCCCTGTCCCCACCACTGTCATTGGGCCCCAGGGTGCTGTCCCCCACTGAACTGCCTCTACCTGTGTCCCCACAGCCACCCCTTGTTGAGTCACCCCCATCCCGGTCCCTGTCATTGCTGTCCACCCCAGGGGTGCTGCCCCTGTCCAGGTCCCTGCAGGCACTCCCTGCCAGCTCCCCACAATCCTCACCACTTTTATCAGGCTCAGATGTGTTACCCTCCACCCAGCTACCCCCATCACAGTCCAGGTCCCTGCAGCAACTCCCCACCAGGCCATCCCCATCACCACCGAGGGGATATAGGGTACTGACCCCAAAAGGACCCACACAATCTGAAACCCTCCCGCTGCACCCCTACCAAACCCTGCCACTGCCATCAGGTCCTAGGGTGCTTTCTCCCTCCAGGATACCCCCATCCCAATCCTCACCACAGTACACCACCCAGGCACTGCTATCCCCGCAGCCACCCCCTGCCAGGCCGCCCCCATCCCAGTCCTTGCTGCCAGTACAAAGGTCCCAGGTCCCAGAGCGCAGCCCTCCAGAACAGCCACGGGTCTTCAGGAGCATCAGGTGCCAGCTTGCTCTGCTGGAGGTGCAGGGCATCACCCCATCGCTGCAAGATGACTGTGGACGGCAGCCCCGCACAATGCCCTCCAAGAGCTCCCCTAGGAATGTCTCAAGCCGGGTACCGCTGGGGCAGCGGGAGCACGCCTGGCTCGTGGCGGTGTCAGCGGGGAGCTGGGCTCGTGTGCGGGAGCTCTTCCTGGAAGAGCCAGAGCTAGCCCTGCAGCGGGATTTCATGACAGGCTTCACAGTCCTTCACTGGCTGGCCAAGCACGGTGACGGGCCAGGCCTTCAGGAGCTGGCAGGGGCAGCACGGCAGGCCGGGCTGGCCCTGGACGTGGATGCCCGCTCAGGCTGCGGGTACACTCCTCTGCACCTGGCTGCCATACACGGCCACCAGCTCGTCATCAAGGTGCTGGTGCTGCAGATGGGGTGCCAGGTGCAGGTACGGGACGGCAGCGGGCGACAGCCCTGGCAGTACCTGGGCAGCTCCACCTCGGGGGAGATCTGGCAGCTTCTGGAGGCACCCCGAGGCACGATTATGTTCCCTACACAGCCCCTGGCCCACAGCGTGTCATCTGTCAGCAAGGTCTCGCTGTCTGCTGGCAAGTCAGCGCTGCCTGCCTGCCTCAGGCCACAGCATGTCCGTGGGGCGGCATCCCACCGAACTGGCAGCGAGAGTGACTGAGAGACAGCTCCTGGCATCCTCTGCCAGTGGAGATGGGACCTCAGAGGCCATCCCACAAGAGGAAGCCAGGCAGGCAGAAAAAAAAAAGCTGTGAAACAGACTGAACCTATTGAAGAATGTACTTTTAAATTAATCCCATGAACTGTTGTCTGAGTCTCTCTGCCCCCCTCCCATTTCTTTCTTTCCTGACAGGAAGAGGATGGAGTGACTTTTGGAAGCACACCTGAACACTTGGTAGGCAAGTCCTGTGCACCCCACAGAGAGGGCAGCAGCTGCTGGGTGCAGCCAGAATCACCAGTGCTAGTGGGACCTTGGGTTTGGGGTCCTGGACTCTGGGGTGAAGCTCTCAAGCAGGGCAGAGCACTTGCTTTTGCTTACAGAAAAAAAATTGTTATTGGTTCTGAGGTTTGCAAAACACTTGTTTACGTCGCCTGAATTCTGGGGAGTAATTAAGACTGCATCCCTTTTTAATCCCAGCAGATTAGGGATGAGTCTCACCTTTAAAAATGCAGCTGATGGAGGTCCAGCCTTCCAACAAGTCCTCAGAATGTGACTGCCTGTGGCAGAAGGTGGCAGCTGGAGAGATGAGGAGGGCGTAACACACCCACTCCATTTCTCAGCCTGTCTTGCCCACTGGCCCATGTAGGAAGGAATGCAGGGCAGCAGCGCAGCCCTACTCCTCCCCGCGACTGTCCCGGGCTGCCCCGCAGCACCGATACCGCCCCCTCCTTCCTCATGTCGCCGGACTAGGAAGTGGTACCTTGTGGCTAGAACCCCATTCCCATGCCTGGGGACAGAAAGCCTTGCCACAGGAATCTGGGTTGGGATGAAAAGGAGCTGTGCTGAGGTACAGGTCCCAGACTTGTATGGACCTGCAGGCAGTTTGATAACCAGAGACCCCAGCCCTAACTTGCTTCCTAAGTGTTTATGTGGGAGTTAAGTGGGATTGGGGGGTGCAGGTGGAAGGAAGAGATGCCCAGTGCAGTCATTCCTGAGAGCTTACGAATAACAAGCTGGCTTTATGAATCTCACTGGGTTATATGGGTCCTATACTGAACTCTGCTCACTTACTTAGCGTAAACTGGCTTCTAAACTGAACAAAAATGTACTAGGGTAACCTTGCACCTCATCTGGCTCTCCTATAGATGCTTTATGAAGGCAGGAAGAGATACGAGACACAAGAGAGGGGTACAGCACTGCCTGGTTGATGCTTCTGCTGCTGGGTGACCCCAGACACAGGACCAGTGGGCGTCAGTGGTTGCGAAACCAGAGCTGCTGGCTCTGCTTTGGCAGGATGCTTTGGGGCAGACCAGTGCAGGACATGAGACTGCTTGTGTATTTGAGGCATGTGCCTAAATGCTGGGAGTTTCGGGGAGGAATGGGAATCAGGGCAGCAGAACCTGACCCTTGCATAACATGAATGCCGGGGAATGCCTCGAGTCCTTGCTCAAGCACTAATTGAGGTCTCCGCTTTGCTTGGGGTTTATTTGAGGGAGGAACTCTTTCCTGTGGAAGGGAAGCTGCTCTGCCTGACTCTGTGGCCACAAAAGGTTGTGGCCTTTTCCCACCCTGGTTTTCTCCTTTCACAAAGGAAAGAGCTCAGTAAACCAAGGCGGTGCCTTTCATCATTCCTCTCTGAAGAGGCACCGTCTCAAACTCATAAATTCAGCTCTGATGTGGCCTCTGAGCCATTTGCATGGACACAGGGAGGGCCCCCCCACCCTGGAATTCCGCACAGCAGGAGAAATCCTATGTACCTCCCTTAGATCCAGCTAGAGGTGCTACCGTACCTCAGCAGAAACATGCCCAGTGGCTGTGGCCTGGTAAGATGCTTAAGTCTCCGCAGCGCCATTGCTGTGGTTCACAGTGGGCACCAGGCTCCCTCAGGAAAGGGCTTGCTAAAGCTCTCTGTGAGCCATGGCTCAAAGCTCTTAAAAGCAGCCTGTTGGTGGGGTATCAGGGATGCCACCAGAGCCGTCCCATACAGCGAGCTTCAAGAAGGAGACCTCAAACGCAATAGTTCTGCGAGCTGGATAACGCTGTCCAGCAGGGAACGTACTTTTGGCTCCATGGATATCCACAGCTTCCCAAGAATAAGGTTTTCACCTTACTATCGCCAGCATTGCCAAGACAAAGACCGACAAGGACAGCAAGTGCTACCCCGGGATTCTCATTTTACAGCCTTTCTATGACCTTTCTCCGTGACGCAAATCTAAGTAACCCTTTTTTCTGTGTGCTGCTGCCCTTTCTGCCATCTTTTTCAGAGCAGTTTCCCCTCCCTAGGAGCTATTCAATTCCACAGCCTAACAGGTTGTGGAACCAGTGACCGCTGTTTGCTCACCTGTTGAGATGACACCAACAAGATGCCATCTCCTATTTTTAAATATTGAAGCAACTCTTGATCAAAAGAGGTTTCAAACTGCAAAGAAACCTTTCCCTGTTGGATCAGTGTGCTTTCACTCTGGTTTATCAACCCAGCAGTATTTGTGAGTTCTTGGGCTGCTAACTTTGGTAATACTACTGCTACACCAGTTTTTAGAAGCAGTCACTGCTTCTGGGAGCAACCACTCTTTTAACCTACAGAAAGCCCTGTCCTCCAAGTTTTCTGCTGGTGAAATAAGCAACAGAGAGTGCAATCCATTGCAAAAGGCAGGGTCAGATCATTCCTCAGCCATACCTGAGGGAATCCCCCTGCCACCCTCGTGCATCAGACAGGGGTGATATGGGTGTCACAGGTCCAGTCCCCAGGAAAAATCCAGCCCCGGATGCACACGCACGCAGCCTGAGCACCTCTGTGTCAGAGCGCTCCTGACCTCCCTCGCTACTTACTCGTCAGCCCGCCTGGCCCCTTCCACACCCATGCATGCCGCCGTTTCCTCATTGTGGGTGGACGTGTCTCCCTGCTTCACACCCAATCCCGGCATCTGATCTTCGCACCACCCTGGAACACAGGACATGTCAGAGATTAACGCGCCGCGGGACTCTGCCCTCTCCTCCCATTGCTTTTGAGAGCACACCTCCCACTCCACAGCTGATGACGATAAAGTCCACCCTCCCTCTGCTCTCCAGTGCTTATCTCTAGCCGACTGCTCTGTGCTCCAAAAGCCACGTCCATCTAAGGAGCTCTTTCACGCAGCAGCCTTTTCCCACCACACGTGAGCCCCGAGTTACGGTACAGGGAACCCCGGAAGCCCAGGCTTTTCAGCGCTGCCCTGCTCCCGGGGCACACGCTTACTGCTAAAAGCGGGCAGTGCAGCAGAGCTGGATGCTGATCTCTATTCACATGGCTTCTGTTAAGCTCCCGATTACGCTCCCAAATCACAGCTCTGACTAGGCTGACGCTCCAGCCTTTACTAACAGAAGTTGCAGGGGTGAGCTGGCAGCCTGATGTGATTGCTCAGCTCCTAATGAAGTATCTTTGTTAATCACTGACTGTCTATGAGTGATTATGGGGGCTTTGCCACTCAAGCCCAAGGGAATGGCAGAGTTTGCAAGACTACTGTTAAACCAGCCATCCTTTCTGCTGGATGGGGTAAGCCCAGCACAAAAGGAGGAGTGTGCCAGTTTGAGTCCTGTTTTGTGGCTGAGCTGTTCCTACTGTGACAACACTGTTTGTCTTAAATAGCTTCTATACAGCTCCACAGCAAGAGGAACGTCTTGCACACTTTTAACAAGCAATGGGACCACACCAATCACTACTAAACCTTGTTAAAGCTGGAGTTTCTGGTGACTACAGTTCCTGCAAGCAGTACCAGATGGCAGGGTAGCAGGGTGGGTGTTACAAGAAAACACCCCCACCAATTAACCATAGTTTCCTCCAGCTGATGTTTCATCATTAAGATGAGAATTGTTGACCCTTCAGGAGGAGCAAAAAAAAGGTATTGTCTTTGGAAACTGAGTCACATCAGGAAAAGCCACAGGTGGAACGCTGAGTTTAACTACAGTAATATCCCTCAGCCCCAGTTTAAGGGTATTTAAGGAAACTATTTTTGGTTTATTGTTAATAAAACCAGAGAAGATATGAATTTAAACTGTTTTAGCAAAAACATTTATCGACAGAGTATCAAAGACACCAGCCAAAATGCTGGGCTTTAATGCATGTGAAAAAACATCAACTAAACCCAACTGCCTGCCTTTAAAACAAAAAAAACACTGACACAAACCAGTACAGCAACACCTCCAAAACTTCCAGGAACACTTAAAACTGTTACTGCCTAGCCTACACATCCTCAGCTAGAGCCATAACTTCTATACTTGAAGGAAATAAGGGTTCCTGCACCCTTATATAGCCTCAGTGCTGGGTGAGACCTGCTTAAAAGGAGTCTGGGAAGGGCTCTGTTCTTATCACAAGTGTTTTCTTATGAGGGTGAGAGCAGTGGGGTGGTAAAGCAAGAAGCATTTAGGTACTTTTTCTGAGTTTTGTTTTGTGGTTGGGGGAATATGTTTCTGGTTCAGTTGTGTTAAACTGTTATGAAATGAGATAATTCTGCAGTAGTTTTAGGAGAAGCTCAAAAAGACTAAATGTAGGACGAGGAAACGCTTTGCATGAGCTGCTCAGTTGTTTAATGAAGAGCAGTGAGAGGGAGAGCAAGGCTTTAAATGTGCTAGAAACAAGTGAGAGTACTGCAAAGGACGGAGAGTAGAGAGCTTCTAAGCTGTTCTTAAGAGGCAGTGAGTGGTAAATAAGGGGTGCAGCCCTTTGTCTGACTGAAGGGCACGTCGTGGGTGACTCTGGGGGAAGTGCTGCAGCTTTCTGTAGCTCAGCACTTGGAGGCATGAAGTGCTGTGGATAGAAAGCTTGGTGCTGAGGTAACCTTGTGTTAAGCACCCAATGGAACATGGCAACTTGCAGCGCTGGGAAAAGATGGGGATGGGTGACCTTGTGCAGGTCACCCTGACCCTTTGATTAGAGCAGTTAATATGCCCCATTGTGCTGACCTGTGTCTGGGTGGTTTCAGCAAGCTGAAGATGAGGGCACTTTAAATCTGTATTGGACTTGAGCAAAACATTGTTTCTTTTAAAGCCATGGTTTCTGTTGTGAAGGAGACGCCCTTAGAGCTACTCCCCAGTTCCTCTGCACAGCGTGTCAGTGTGTGGGGACTGGTCTGGGGTTGAGTTTGTAATGCTGCTATGGGAAGCAATGACCAAAGTTCTTCCAGATGTGTCACAGCAGCTTCCCCCTTGCCATGGGCCCTCTGCCAAAACAGTTACTGGTTGAAGCCTTTTCTTTCGGTTTTCCTGAGGCACAGCTCTAGACTTGAGGAATGTTTTGATGAATCTGAAACCAGGAGAGGTAGTTAGTGGTCTTTAATGCAGCCTGGGATGTTCTAGTGAAAGTGGGAATTAAAAGAATTTGCATGAGTGTGTCTTGGGCAGGGAGTCCCTTAACTCAGCAGCAGGGAGCAAATCCTCTGCTGCCCAAGCACAGAGCAGGCGTTATCGCGGCTTGTCCAAAGTCCACATGGGAGTTGCATGCCAGCAGTAAACAGAAGAGATTGCTATGGGGAAATGGGAAGGCCTTGAGTCTTGCTTGCAGAGAGGATGAGAAGCACTCCTGGGCCTTAATGGGGAGTGTTCTTACCCTGGGACACAGAGCTGTGCTCCCACCAGTAACAAGCTCTCTGCCCTCCTTATCTCTGGTGATGGTATCTGGAGTGCAAGGATTTGGGCTGCTTCCTTATCAGAGGTAAATGGGTGCCTGAGGCTGCAGCCTTCCTCTTTTGGTCTCCATGAGCCAGAACTTTGTACTCTTCTGGAGGAGGGGAGGCTCAGGGGAGACCTCCTTGCTCTCTCCAGCTCCCTGAGAGGAGGCTGTGGGGAGCTGGGGCTCAGCCCCTTCTCACAGATACCCAGTGACAGGACAGAGGGAATGGCTGTGAGTTGTGCCAGGGGAGGGTCAGGTCAGGAATGAGGAGACATTTCTTCTCCCAAAGAGCAGTTGGGCATTGGAAGGGGTTGCCCAGGGAGGTGGGGGAGTCACCGTCCCTCGGGGTGTTCAAGGAGAGGTTGGATGAGGTACTGGGGATGTGGTTTAGTGGGTGGCAGGGGGATGGTTGGACTAGATCTTGGAGGCCTTTTCAAACCTTCACAATTCTACTGTGTGGTTTGCCTCTTCTCCTGGTCCTGAAGAAAATGGGGAGCTAATAAGCATGAGGGCAGGGTTTGTGCTCAGAGCTCGGTGGCTTGCAAGCCTGCTAGGGAAGAGAGTGGGGCTCCAGAGTAAAAGCTGAAGGGAAAAGCAAGTGGTGCTGCTTGCTGCAGCTTTGGTAGAGGCTGCAGGGAGCTGGGGGGTGGCAGCATTCCTTCCCCATTACCACTGGTGGCTTACTCTCTTGCAGCTTCAGTCTCCTTGAGACTTTACCCAAGGGAAAGCCTGCCTGTGCCCGGATTGCTCCACATCCCTGCCTGGCCCAGCCAGTGCCTCCAGTTCAGGTCACAAATGCAACTATGTACGTACACAGCCTGAGTAACTGGGGTGTGATCCTCATGAGACCCCCCAAACTGCAGTGTGTCCTGTGTCTGGGTGAGGCTGTGTGTCCCCCCTATGGCACCTGTGCTTGTGCCATGTGGCATCAAGTCTCCCTGAAGGAAGAAGCCCTTTGCTAAGCACATGCTGAATATTACTCAAGGGTGTGAAACGTGAAGCCCTACCAACACGGGAAGGGGATTCATCGCTGTACGAGGAAACGTGTATGAGGCAGTCCAACCATGTTAGGAAACACTCTGCTCTTTTCCTAGACAGCTTCTTGTATTTAATTATTTCCTCAGCTGGGTTTGCTGTCTGAGTCATAACGTCAGTGACAAAGGTAAAGCCTGAATCTTGCTTTAGCATATTTTTTTTCCTAGAGGTTTGTAACCACAAGGCTGTTAGTGTGGATTTGCTCTCCCCATCTGAGTCCTGGTCATTACAAGGAACATACCACTGTGCTAGGAGATGCTAGCTTAAAGCAAATGGGGAAAGCTGACAAAGCCCTGTCAGGAATCCATGTAGATAAAGTCGAGATGGGGGGATGAGCAATGTTGTTGGGCAACATATAGCTTGTATATGTCAAAACACATCTGTTGCCAGAAGATGAGCCGCTGCATGGCATTGCACAGAGCACTCCATCTCCCTGACTGGATGCAGCTTCAGCATTTTGGGGGGGAGGGGGTGCAAAAAAAGCAGTGGAACGATCTTGCCAAGGCAGGGTGGCCTCAGTAAGTCTAATGTGCAGGAGGTCACTAAGCCTGGCAGCCTTGCCTCCAGGTTAAGGCACGCAGATGGGCACAGGCAAGAGGAGTTGCGTGTTTTTCTTTGCATAAACAATAGAACTGGTTTACTCATCTGCTGGATGCTCAAGGGAAATGCAGATTTTTTTGGTTTGGGAGTTATTTGCATCTGATTTGGATTTTTTTGTCTGCTTTATAAATACTGAATAGCTGAATTAAGCACACATCTTGAGACTCTTCCCTCTTCTTGGTTTCAGTGCTGCCTCGCATCAAGCCCGGGGTTGCTGTTCCTTAGAGCACTTGCCTGTTGATTTAATGCTGGTTTTTGGCTGCTGGGCAGCCTGTGCTAGTGGTGAGCAGCAGCCAGTCGTGGGGCCGTTTGTCCATGCCCCATCTGCAGCATCCCCAAAGGCCCGCTCGCCTTGCCTGTGGCTGGAGGGGAGGGCAGACTTTGGCACTGTGCAGGCGTTGGCAGGTGTGCTGCTGCTCTGTCCTTGGACTGAGCTTTCCAAAGGTGCCGTCCCAACATGCAGATGAGCTGTGCCAGGCTGTGTGCCCTTTCCTCTCTGGTGCTGAGCACCCCTCACTGCAGACCCCTTCTTACTGAGGGAGGTCTGTGCCTTGCTGGACTCTGCTGCTTTTTGCCAACTAATGTGGTGGTGGCTGCGTTGAGGTAGCGGGTCAGGCTGTGCTCTCCTGTGGGGCCTGAGGGCATGTCCCATGGTGAGTCACACTCTCAGGATTTCCTGCTTCTTGTCACCCTCCTTTTCCCCTTGCGTCCCGCCTCCTTGCGTCACGCTGTGGCCAGAGTCTGTATTTCAGGGACTCGCCCAGCAGCTCCAGGTGAGAGCTGGCAGCCTTTGGGGGATTTGGGAGCATGGCTTCCACCCCCCCCCCACAGCGCCTGCTCGTGATGCTTGTGCTTCTGAGCAGAACTCTCTAACCACTGCCTCTGAGGGCAGCTCTCAATGTGTGTGTGTGTGTCTTTCTAACTCTTTGCCCATTACCAACCAGCTGAGAAAGGGCCTGTTGTCAATCGTGGAAGCCAGTCGGATAATCGGCCTGCACTGGACACTGACATGGCTGTTCTATTAAGGGGATCTGGCAACATTAGGCTCAGACCTGAGTGTATCCTGACCTACTGTACTTCAACAGGCAGAAGATTTGAGCTCACTTCTGAAGCCCTTGTGATACAGGACCTGTTTTGGGTAAACCCTGCATCTGGCAGATAAAACACTGAGGGAGATGGCAGGGAGGGGAAGGAGCTTCACCCCAATTAGTGTAATTTTGAAGGATCTGGAGTATCTTAGGGCTCAGAATGGGCAGTGTTAATATTTCTTCAAAGTTACTTTTTTATCAGCTGCTTCTTTCCAAAGTGTTTTCTGAACACTTATTGACAATTTTATTCTGCCTAAAATTGAATTTGAGGAATCTGAGCCAGCTTTAATACAATCCCTTCTCACTGTGGGTGGCTCAAAGGAGACGAGTGCTGGCGTGCACATGTGTTTGTGGGAAAGAACTCCAGATGGCTTGAGTTTCTAAACCATCCTGGCATGGCGTATGTGCAATCTGTCAGACTAGAGGAGAGCTCTGCTAAATCAGTCCAGCATAAGGTGGACACTGGGCTGGTGCAGAAAGCTTGGTCCCTCCCTCTTCAAAGTCAGTTTGAGGTGTTTTCCCCATTGATTCATGCAGATCCCTGAAACAAACCACTCTCTGCAGTCCTTCAGCACAAGGAAGAATGCTGGCTCAAGGGGTTTGTGTAACTAGAGCGACATAAGGCAAAACCTTATGAAAGGACCAAGAGATGATTCTTTTTGTCAGCCACTGGTGTGAGGGGAGAATCTGCAGAAGTTGGCAGTGTGGTCACAGATGTAAAGTAAACAACAAGGTTGTTAAGAATAAATAATTAAACCTGCTGGAGTGGACAGAGCTCTGGAAAATGTGTACTTGAAGGGTCTGGAACCTGTGGGCTCTGCTATGAATTCACACTGCAGCAGCTGCTGTGGCCTCCAGCTGCAGGGCAGGACCTTGCTGTTTGGGGCATGACATCACAGGGTATGAGGGTAGGTCTGCCCGGGGTGACGTGGGCCTCGCACCTCAGTGCCATAAGGAATGGGAGAAAGTGGTCAGCACACCACTTCCTACTGCATGCTCAGAGGTACGATGGCTTTGGAGGAGAGAGGAATCTTCCTGTACCCAGATTCCTAAGCCTAGAGCAGTGGCAACATCCAAACAGGAACAAATGCAAATGGCTCCTCTGAGATGAGCCAGACTCTGAGATGTTTGCCACCTGCAAACTTAAGTTACATGGAGAGGTGCTGGAGCGAAATGAGTGCAAAATAACAAAGCCTTGGTTCTCCTGGGTAGTTAACAACTTGCTCTCGTTAAATCTAATCCACTGGGAGATGAAAAGCACAGGGATTGTCAGCTTGGGTCAGTGTTAATGAGGGAAATAAAATGAGACATACTTTAAAACCCACTGAAGGGATCAGCAAACTCCTTTCATCACTTTGAGATACTGCAAGAAGTTCTTTATAATTAACTTAATTTATAAGTAACCTGGAGTAGAGCTGCTTCCCTTCTCATGTAGGGAAAGATGAAATCAGGAAACCCTCTGGGATAAAAATGTTGTAATAACATGTGGCCATGTAACCCCAGCTGGCATCGAGGGGACTGAACCTTCAGCCCTTCCTCCTGCCACACAATTCCCTGTGAAGCAGTGTTTTGGGAGGGCCTTTCACCCTCCTGCCAATTTTGACCCTGGACCCACAATCCTCCTTTGTCTTTTAAGAGCAGGCTAAGGATTTTTTTGGGGGGGAACTATCTATTCCCCTGTTGTCTCCAGACCAACCCTGAAGTTTTCCCTATGGATATCACAGGGCTGGGAGTACTGCAAGTCAAGCAAAGGCCCTTTTGTGCAGAAGGGTCCAGACAAACCATATGCAGCAAAACTCCTTGGGGTGTTAGGACGGTGTGAGCAAAAAGGCAGGAACATTCTGGAGGAGATAAATGTGCTGTGGGAGAAATGGGAAGAATCGCTCACCAACAGCAGTAGGAAACGATTGCTTAACTTGAAGTCCCCATGTATTCTAAGCAGCAGAAACCAGCTGTGTGTGTGTATATATAATGTATGTATCTGTTATGCTATAACCTTGTAATATTTAGGTTCAAGAGCAACCTCTTGATCCTGCTGCTGAGGCCAGGATCCCATTCAGACACTACTGACTCCCATGTCCTCTAGGGACAGCACAAGAGAAAGATGCTGCCTTTGCTTGATGAGCTGCGAATGAACTTCTGGAGACAAGAGCAGATCTTCCTTAAAGTGGGGGAAGAAACAACCGCCTTGAGCTTAAAGCAAACTGTAAGCCTCAGCTCACAAAAGGCTGAGTGAAGAGTTACTCCTGGGTATTTCACCATTGTAATTCTTGCACCAGCAAAAATGAACCGGAGGGGTGTCTTCCCTTCCCCGGCCAGCAGAAGCAGCTGAGGTGCGTGTTCCTACTGGTGCGATGGCTGAAGCAGTGGTGCCCTCCCAGGGAAGCACATGTACAGCGCGGCTGTCAGAAATTAGAAATCAGAGTCACGCGGTTGGAAAAGACCTTTAAGATCATCAAGTCCAACCATCCCTGTCCTGTGCTGACCCAGATCCCTGAGCACCTCATCTCCCCTCTGTTAAACACCCCCAGGGGTGGGGACTCAGCCCCTCCCTGGGCAGCCTGTGCCACAGCCCCACAACTCTGCCAGGGAAGAACTTTGCCCTCCCAGCTGAGCTGACCCTGCCCTGGGGCAGCTTGAGCCCATTGCCCCTTGTCCCATCTCCTGGCCCCTGGCTGAAGAGACCATCGCCCACCTCTCTGCACCCTCCTGGCAGGGCAGTGGAGGTGGGGGAGAAGGTTTGCCCTCCAGCCCCTTCCCCAGCCTGGTTGCCCTTCTCTGCACTCGCTCCAGCACCTCCATGTCCTTCTTACGGTGAGGAGCCCAGAACTTGACCCAGCACTCGAGGTGCAGCCTCACCAATGTCCAGTACAGGGGCTGTGCTGGAGTGGAGGCCAGATACCAGCTCCAAAAGAAGAGAAAGCTCCTATTTGTTCTTTCAGCAAGGAAGTGGCTCCTCTTTCTCAGCGACAAATCACTTAGGATATGTAGCATCAGCAGCTACTAGTGTGTGTAGGTTCGGCACAAGCCAAGCACTGATAGCAAAGAGCCAGCGGTGCTGGCCCCTGCACCCTGTGTCCGTGCAGACTAGAGCCAGCCAGCAGCAGAGGTGTGTTCTAATACCTTCTGAAACCAGGGGTAAGCAGTTTCTAATGGCAGGAGTGATTAGCTGGGGATGTGGCTTGCTGAGGGCTAGGGTGTCTTTTCTCTACTGAAGATTAAAAAGAGTAACCATCAGCATGATGCATCCTTCTGGTATTTACATTTTCCTAAAGAAAATCTGGGGCATTTCTAGGGAGTCCCGAGTAAATTGGACTGATTGTTTGTCTGACTTCTGCCTGTGCAAATCCAGAGATTAAGTAAGAGTTTGATCTGGGGATCAGGTTCTGGGCAGTGCCCTGTGTCCTCAAGCAAGCCTATGAGACCTGATGCTGGGAGGTCACCCACATTTTCCCCACTGGGGAAAATTCCTCTGGGCATCACCGTCCAGACGAGTAGGAGATGGCTCTTCTCTCACTGTTCCTGCCAGAGCTGCCTGGTGGCTGCAGCCTGTTTCCCCAAAACACTGGAGAGCGTTAACTCCTGGAAACTGGAGCACACGTGCTATGTGCGACCCAACCACTCTTTCTCAGCACCTGAATGTACTGCAATCCCTTGCCATGATCCAGAGAAACCAAACCTGGGCTCCCATCAGGCTTTAGATTTTGCCTTTGGCATAAAACTCCCGTCCCAGGAAGCAGAGTGCACTGGGCCCGAGTCCCTTCTCTGTGGGTGGTGCTGGGCATTCTCTGTGTTGTGCTGAGGGGCTGGGGTCAGGCTTGGTGGGGTGGGCAGCGGGACCTCGTTTTGCCGCTTGTCTCTTTTTCCAAACCCTCTAAAAGGAAAGGAGACCCACAGGGGAATTTTCTCCTGCTTCCTCCCACTGGAGGCCACGAAAGGGAAGAGGCTTGTTCTTCTGCCTCCCCATG
This sequence comes from Gallinula chloropus, assembly GCF_964237585.1. Taxonomy (NCBI): domain Eukaryota; kingdom Metazoa; phylum Chordata; class Aves; order Gruiformes; family Rallidae; genus Gallinula; species Gallinula chloropus. Next base: position 91,202,216 of record NC_140088.1, on the reverse strand, counting down.
GTTGGCTTTAATCCCTAGGAAAAATGTGAGGGCAGTCGGGTATTTGAGGAGTGTAGGCTGAGAATAAACAACTGGTTTCACAGGGGGTAAGACCAGGAGTCCTTTAAATGGGGGGCAAGACCAGAGGGCTTGTGGCTAAACCACCTACGCAGCCCATGCAAGGCTCTCGAGGTGAACAACCGGCGCAGTCTCTGTGTGTTATTAGGAGGGTATTCCCCTGTCTGAATGGAAAGGTCAGAGGATGAGGTTTCAGGCTAGAAAATCCCAAGAAATGTGTGTTTTAGGAGGGGAGTCGGTGTGCCTGGTGCTGTGGCACTGCATGGCCCTGGCACCACAACGCCCCCCTCATCGGCAGCTCTTCCTGCAGCACCAAAAGCAGAAGTCTACAGGGGTTACACGGAGCTGAACAGAGAACAAATACAAAAATCCAAATACAATTTGCTTAACCCCTCACACGTGGCAGCGACCGGGGGAGCAACTGCACAGTGACTCAGGCACGTGATCCCGGCTAACATCGTGCCGGGGACCGGGGAAAGCTTAAGGTGGAATTACTTGAGCTTTCTCCAAGCTGTCCGAGAAGGGACCTGCTCTTGGTGGCATATCCTACCCGCACCAAATCTGCCCCTGCAGTTGACTCCTGGCTTTGGTGTGGCTCTCGTGTATGCGTGGCACGGCCGGGAGTTAGCTGGAGACCAGAGCGTGTGCGGGATTTCCCCTGTAGCGCTCTCTGTCAGCGTTTTGCCCTCTTTCATCCACCTCCAGTCACAGGGCTCCAGCTCCAGCTTGTGACTTTCTAGTTTAAAAGCAGCTCAGCTTTGATTCACCCGGAGACACGTGGGATGCTAAAATGCCACATGAATGTTGGGAAAACGGGGTCCGGGGACATATCTGGGGCAAAGAATGGCATCAGGAGTCAGGATGCTGTTGGTATAGCAGCGAGTACACTCTAATGGAAGTTCCAGCAGCACGTTTCCTACTGCTACCTGGCCATAAATTCCTGCACGGTTTGTAAGCTGCCCCCTTGCAGCCTCTCCTAAAGCTACCTGCAGATGGGTATCTCACAGGCTAGCATGGCTTATCCCAGGAGCAGTGTGCTGCGTTTACAGAGCAGCTCTGACGCTTTACAAGGGGGGCTGTGGAGCTGTGTGCCATTAGTGGCACTTCATGTATGAAGGAAACTGAGGCACGGGGGCCTGAGGGTCCTGATGAGGCCAACCCAAAGCTACAAGCAGCACCTGACTGATGTGGTCATCCAGACCCACAAAACACTGCAACTGCTCCCACCTTCACCTCCCTGCTCTGCGAAGACCCTGAGGGTGTTCACGCTATGTGCTTTTAAGTGAGGTAACAAGGGGGAAAAGCAAGGGTTAGGGACTAGCTGGGAAAGCAGCCTCCTTTCTTGATGCTGTGCTCAGCCCTGCCTGGCCTCTTCCTCCACTAACAAAGCATTTCTCTTTTCCCTCCGGAGCCTTTTGCGACTGGCATGGAACCAGCGAGATCACAACTACTTTTCAAAGGCTGCAGCCTGAATTCTCGCATTTAACAGCGCCCCGCACAAACAGCCTCAAGTTTCAGGCACTTTTAAAACGCTGGCATGGGGTGTAGCAAACTCTTTGGTTTCGTTTAACTGCACGCAGCTCACTGAAGTTAACTGAACTACCACCAATTCGGGCTCGTTGTAGGCACGAAGCTGAGCTCAGGAGGATGTGTGTGTGCATCTCCACGGAGGCAGCTGCTCTGCAGCGGTAACAAGAGCACACCGACCCCAATTTTAGACAGGGATGGCTTAACAAAAAGCAGCCACCTCGCTGCAGGCACAGAGCCACACTCGGGCTCCTGGGATAAGAGCCAAACACGCACTGCTTAGCGGTCAGAAGAGCTTACAGTAAGGATTTGTAGGATCACGCTGAAGCGAACCACCGCCAGCTTTCAAAAACCATACCCCATCCTGCCTGCAAAGAACAATGCCGATTGAGATCTCCTGCTGCCCGCTTTAAATGGCTGGGAAAGCTCCAGCTCCCCCGAACAGCTGCAATCGATCCCCTTCTTCACCCCCCCGCCCCCGTCCATCATGTGATGGTCCTGCCCAAGTGATTTAAGCTGCCGGAGCTCAGTGCTGACTCACACTGGGCTGTGCCGCAGGGGCTCAGGGGTGTCCTGCCTGGTGGGGCTGGTGTCTGCGGGATGAAGCAAGTGAGTGGCCGGGATGGGCTGGAGTGCCCATCAGGACCAGGGGCTGGCTGCCTGTGGGGTTTGGGCTTGGTGCTAGGGGTAGGAGAGAAGGATTTAGCTGGCTGGAAGTGCTAGGCAGAGATATGGCTGTGGGAGGAATCGTTAGGGCTGAGCAGCAGTTTTTCTTGTCCTCCTTCTCTTTCCCGTGTTACTGAAGTGGGGCGGGGGGGCTGTTTGTTTTCTTGTGTACCCTGAAGGTTTGGGGTCATTTGCAACTCTGTGCTTGGAATGCCTCTTATACTTTTTTTTCCTTAAGCTTTGTGCTTTCCCTCTGGAATAATGCCTTCCGGGTGCAGGCCTGGGGCAGCTCTTGATGCCGGGGCAGAGGAGAGCAGGACGGCCGTGTGTTTCAGTCTCCTTCTGCACCCCAGCCCCTGGCTTTCCTCTCCTAGAAGGACCCCCGGGCACCGAGGCTGCTCCAGGCTGTGCTCCGGCACTGAGCTGGAAACAGAGCCGGCAGCCGTGTTGTGATGATAAGCAGCTTAGTGGCTGACGGGGGGAGAGCTGCCCTTCGCAGCTGGTCTGCGTGGGCAGAGCAGGGAGTAAGTGTGAGAACAAGTATCGTGAGGCTGGGCTGCAGTCCTGGGCATGGACCTGCACAAGCCAGGCCAGAACTAGCCCAAGTAAATAATATAACTAAGAGGAAATCAGTTGCCCTGTCTCATCTGGCATATTGGTGGAGCTCAGCATCGTTGTTCTTGGGCCTGGAGTACAGGCAGCAATGCATGACTTGAGTTTTGTCTGACCTCAACAAACATCTTCCTCTTAGCTAAGGGATGTTGGTGATGTCAAGTACTATTTTGGGGGGAGTGTGGCAGAAGGACTTAAGAACCTGGCTCTGAGAAAAGGATCAAGCCCTGTTCTCCCCCATGGGAGCTTCCCAGGGGGTGTTTGTTCTGCTTTACTGGGCTACAGCCAGAAGTAGGCTCCACTGATCCCTCTCTGTGCTCTAAGACAAGAAACTTTCTTGGTGGCTTGTGTTGCCTGGAGACCCACCTAGGGAAGGGGGAGAACTGGTGTTAGAAAAGCTTCCTAAGTATATGGATCCTGGGCTAAGGGCTCTGGCTTCTGTGGATGTGAAGGTGCAAGCGTGCTTGCAAGGCTGTCTTCTGTAGCAGCTGGTAAATTGGTGCCTGCCCCTTGTCTGGTTACACTGGTGTGAACCACCTGCTCACCAGATTTATCAGTTGCTACAGTGGGAGACCCCAGTGGGGTGTGGGCCCTGAACTGGGTGTGGGGCTGAGACAGGCAGCTGGTGTGCTTCAGTGCTTCATGTAGCAAATGCGGTGGGGTCTGCCAGGGCTGGTCTGTGCCTTGGCCCAGGCACTGCTGGTAGGGTGGGCTTGCCCCAGGACAGACTAACTCCTCTGGCTTAACCCTGCAGGGACTGGTGGTTACTCAGCTGGACATCCAGCCTGGCGAGTGCATCAAGGTCAAAGGGAAGATCCTGTCTGATGGCGAAGGGTGAGTGAGGAGATGGTGTGTGTATTCACAGTATCGTAGGGCTTGAAGGGACCTCCAGAGATTATGGAGTCCAACCCCCTGCCAAAGCAGGTTCCCTCGGATGGGCTGCCATTGATGTGGTGCTGGGGAAGCCTGTGCTTCCAGTGTGTTGAGCTTGTCAGCAGTGGGTATTCGGGGCGGCTGGGCGGGCACCTCCTTCATGCTGCCTCCCTGTTTCCCCAGGTTTGCTGTGAACGTGGGGAAGGACAGCAGCACCCTGCTGTTGCATTTCAACCCGCGCTTCAACTGCCACGGGGATGTCAACACTGTTGTGTGCAACTCGAAGGAGGATGGTGCCTGGGGTGAGGAGGACAGGAAGGCTGACTTCCCTTTCCAGCACGGTGAAAAGATTGAGGTGAGGCCCCAGGGGTGTGTGCAAGGCCCTGGCACGGAGCACTGATAGGCCAAGGGTGCAGTTCCCCAGCGCTGCCTCGTCCTTCCAGTGGAGAGGAACAGGTATGGAAAGGGGTCTAAGCCCTGAGGAAGGAGCTTAAGTCAACCAAAGGTCTAGACCTGCTTTGCTTATGCCAACACCTGACAGCTCAGCTTAGTGTTCAGCTCTGACCTTCCTCTGCAAGCCAGACAAAAGCAGTTACAGTGCTGACCGAGCTTCGGTCTGGGTCTGCTCATCCCTTCATTGCAGAAGGTAGGAGCTGACCTTGGGGCAGAGCAAACAAGATTGCTCCTCTTCATGGCTCTGCTGGGCAGGACCGGGGCTGAGCTGGTTAGCATGGCCTTGATGCCCCAGTAACCACCTCATCTGTCGTGAAGGTGGCTGGAGGGAGGGGAGTGTGAGGCTTGTGGGCATGGATGTGCTAGCCTTCCTTCTTGTGGCTCCCTACAGATTTGCATCTCCTTCAGTGAAACGGAGGTAACTGTGAAGGTGCCTGAGGCGGAATTCCAGTTCCCTAATCGGCTGGGCATGGAGAAAATTGAGTACCTGGCAGTGGAGGGTGACTTTAAAGTGAAAGCCATCAAGTTCAGCTAACTGCTACAGCTTAGTTTGTGTGTTGCCCCTCCCTCCCTCCTCCCCTTGCCTGGTGAAATAAATGCAAGTTCGCAATGGCTGCTTTCTCAGCTGTTTTGTGCTCTAATCTGCTTGCTCCTGTGTGCATTATAGGGTGGGAAGGGGTGCCTGTCCACCTGTGTGCCTCCTTTGGCTGTGGCCTTGCAACCAGTGCTGAGTTCCAGGGCACTGGAACTTTCCCAGTACAAGGACTAACACTACCTTAGCAGTACTTGCTCCCCTGACCCTGCTTTCTGTCCCTGGCTGTTTGGTTTCTAAACTGGGACTAGCTGCAGCCAGGGAAGCCCAAGTGTGTGTTGGGCTTGCTTTAAGCCATCTCTGCCCAAGAAGTGCTGCTCACATCCCCTCGCTGGGGATGGGGTGTGGCTTGAGTTTTTGCAAATAGCTTTGCTTTCCAGGAACACACTCAGCAGCCGGGCGTGTTCCAGACACTAATGTACTTCAGGAGCAGAGAAGAGCAGGCAAATGTGCCAGCTGCACTTGCTGGGGGACAAGATGTGAGGTGTAAGGTGAAGCCTGACAGAAAAATTCAATAGTGAGATCTTGAGAGGCTCCATGTAAGTCAGTCAGCGTCTGTGATGCTTGGCTGCTGAGCTAGAGATGCAGCCTGAGGGCTGTAGCGAACAGGGTTACTACAGGTATTAAATTCTGAGCACACCAAGGCCAACTAGTTGCAGTTTGGTGTAGAAAAGGAAAAGCGCACTTCTGCTGACAACCTCTGTGCTCTGCTTGGGCTGTGTCTTGGAGTGTGTCTGCCACTGCTGCTCCCCAGCTGCGCCTCTCCAAGAGCTTTGGGCCTGCTGCAGGATTCGAGGGACCCAATGAAAGGTAAAGTCCTGCCTGCTGTGGAAAGCAGGGAGCCTGGGCAGGCTGCCTGGGGTTGGGGGGCTGGTGCTGTGACTGGTGAACCTACAACAGTGCTGCCCCAGCGCAGTGCAGCCGGTGACTGTGCTGCTGAGGTCTGCCTTGGCCAAACCCTGCTGCTGGAGTGATGGAATTTGATTCCTGTTGGCTCATCTCTCTCAGCAGGGCTCTTCTGGACTAGGGTCATGCTTGCTGCTTGCTTGAACAGCTGAGCAGTTGGGCCAGCTGCTTGGCCCAAGCCAGCTGAAGGCTTTTTATGGAGAGTCTGGCAACAGGCTGTAAGCCCGTTGCCTTCTTGTAAGTACAACTGCTGTGTGGTAGTAATGCTGCACAGATCTGTACTGCAACAGCTGCCTGGGAGCTAGGATCCCTATGGGTGATGGGCATTTGCTTTAGAGGGTGGGCCCTCCTCCTTTAGTGATGGCCTCTTCTCCCTGCTGTCAAAAGGAGGCCTTCTCGTGGAGCCAGAAGGGTGTGTGTTGTAGCTGTGACCTGCCAGTTGCCCTATGGGCACAGGTAGGCAGCCAATGCCCTTCCTCTTAGCTTTCCAGAGATCACAGAATCCCAGACTGGTCTGGGTTGGGAAGGACCCCAAGGGTCACAGAGCTCCAACCCCCTGCCACAGGCAGGGACACCAACCTCCAGGCCTGGAGCTACACAAGGTTGCCCAGGGCCCCAGCCAACCTGGCCTTGAACACCCCCAGGGACGGGGCACCCACCCCCTCTCTGGGCAGCCCCTTCCAGCCCCTCACCACTCTCTCTGGAAAAAAACTTCCCCTTATATCTCAATTCACCCTTCCCTCCTCCAACTTCACTCCATCCCCCTTGTCCTGCCAGTCTCTGCCCTTTAACAAGCCGATTCCCCTCCTGTTCCTCTGCTCCCTTCAGGTACTGGAAGGCTGCAATGAGGTCCCCCCACAGCCTTCTCTTCTCCAGGCTAAACTAACGATGCAGCTAAAGATAGCAAGGGGCTTGCTGCACAGATTAGCAGGAGGCTCCCTGGGCACCCCTTCCTCTAGGGAGACACGTGTATCTGGGGAATGCACTGAAAGGCTGCTGCAATGCCGAGGTTCAGCACGAGTTCCTGCTGTGTCCCTGCTGGCAGGGTGGGGAGAGGGTTGCTAAACTCCTCTCTAAGGCCAGCGCTAGCAGGAGCCTGGCTTTGCTGCAGGACCCTAATGGGGGCACAGGTAATGGTGCTTGTAATCCCTGTCCTGTATGTGCTGCAGTATTTACAGCATAGGATGCATTTACTAGGTGAAGGATGAGAGAAGCCTTCCTGATGCTTTGCCTTCCCAAGTAAGTCTCAAATTCTGTTGATTTTATTTATTCAAAGGCTGTTTGTATTTGGGGTGGGGTGCTGGGGAAAAGATGGCTTCTGTCTTGTTCCCCCTTCTATCCCTGCCTTTCATCTGACTGAAGGTAAGTTAAATGCTGAAGGACTTTAAAACTACCAGGCCCTTTACGTTGTGGAGACATGTGATGGTTCCAGTTGGCTTGTCTGCTGTCCCTGTTCCTGGCTGCCCTGGTTGGGTGAGGTGATGTCTCAGGGTTGACAAGAGTAAAGCTGATCTCGTTTTTGCCTCTTATGTTGCCAGTCCTGACTTCTTAGTAGGTTAGCTATGAGCCTTCCTGACCTCTCTGCTCAGGGTACAAACAGTGCCCCCCCATTGTACTTTCTGCAAGAGTTAATTAGGCTTATCCTGCTTTTGATCACTGGCAGTTACCGCAAAGGACACCATGAAACTGGAGAAAGGGTAGGAAGGAAGCCTGCCTTTGCCAGTGCTTCCTGCCTCCTGAGTTTTGTTCTCCTGTGTCCCAGAGCTATGAATAATCCTGCTCCCGCAAGTGACAGTGGTGAAAGGGCAGAGTAAATGTGAAGTGCCCTGGCTGGCTCCTGGAGCGGTGACAAGACCTGTCCCCTGCCAGAGAAACTGGGAAAGCAAGGATGTTATGCCCTGCTGCAGGGAGAGGGGCATGGTGAACGGAAAAGCAGGGCTTGTCGCTGCCAAGCGTGGTCTTCTGGAAGTGCAAGGTGAATGTGGATTGTCAGAATCCCCGTGAGGCCCCTGAGCCCTGCTTGCTTAAGGAAGGGAAGCAGAAAGCACCACAGCATGGCCTAAAGGTATGGGTTCCCTATCTTTTTTTCCCTTATTTTTTTTAAACCCTGTGTATAGGCAGCCTTGCAGTCCAGCTGCACATCCTAACAGAAGCCAAAGGCTGACAGGAAGAATCTGCCCTTTCCCCTCTGAGACTGAGGTGGGGGGGACACCACTGTTAAGGGTGATGCATTTCCTGACTCGTCCAAGTTTGCTACCATCCCTGGTTATTCACCAGAATCCAAAGCTGCACCGCTGTATCTCCTTACAGCATCAGAGAGGGAAACATGGACCTCAACCCCTGCAGAAGGGCTGGCAGGCTTGGTGGTGTAATGTGGAGATACAGATGGGATATTGGAAAGAATTCCTTCAGGGTTGGCAAGCACTGGAACAGGCTGCCCAGGGAGGTGGCTGAGCTGCCATCCCTGGAGGTATTTAGAAGCTGTGTAGAAGTGGCCTCTGGGGACATGGTTTAGAGGTGGATGGGGAGTGTAAGGCTCACAGTTGGACTTACTGCTCTTAAAGATCTTTTCCGACTTCACTGATTCCATGAACAGAAAGTAATCAATGTATTCTACCACCTCATATCTAGGAGGAGAACGAGTACCAATTGCAGCAGATACAAGCTTGGAAACAGCAGATGTGACACAAATTAACACCTCTTTCAGGTCTCGCATGAGGAGCGATGCCCAACACCAGCAGCTTTGTCGTCTCAAAAAATAACTTCTCCCTGAGCAGTTCACATTAACTTCACTTGACAGAAATAGGCCACCCTGCTCGCTCTATAGGTACACAAGTATGCATGTCACAGTGTTCAGACAGGGTGCACCCAGAAACTATGCACAGTGTAAGTAGGTGCAGCGTGTGGTAGGGAAGCAGAGGGGGTGGCAGGGGAGGGGAAGCCCCGAACGCCTGACACCGCCCCCGCCCCCCGCCCCCGACCGCTCCCCACTGGAATTTTCAAGCAAAAGGGTACAAGACTGTTTCTTGCAAACAGTGGCTGTGGCTGCTGTACAAAGGGAAGAGATGACCACCAGCCAGCTTTGCAACAGCACGGGCTGTGCTGACAGTCATGGTCTTCCTCAGTCTCCTCACCTCGCTCCGGTTTCAACATTTACAAAACAAAAGGAACTTTTGTCACATAATTTAGAAAGTCTCAAGTGCTAAGAAGCTGCATCACCTGAAACTGGTGAGCTGTCTGCAGACAGAGAGCCCCTGGCACCCTTTGCCATTCTGTCTCTGCAGGCAGGGCCCCTCCATCTGAGGATACCCCTTCAACACCCTTTTCTTCCAAACCCACATTTTTCCCCTCAACCCGCTGACTGCACAGCAGGAGCAATCAGGCTGCAAAACCTTCTTGCACAAAGAAGAAAACGTGTAAAAATGTCTGTACTCACCTTGTTCTGGCCGGCTGAGGAGCGTGCCCTCTCACGGTGCCCTGGCTGTGGGCTGCTGCCCAGCCCTGCTGTCCCTTGTATGCCCCGGTTACCCCACAGGTGCTAACTATAAACCCACCCTGGAGCAGAGGGCTGCAACTCCTGCTATGTTTTTTCGGAGATTTTTGGTGACAGATAAGGTGCTGTTCCAGTGCGTCCTCCCCAGGCTGCACACAGGGACTGTGTGTGAGGCCTGGCCCCTTCGGGAGACAAAATGGCGCCTGTCTCCCCACCAGCCCCTTCGGGAGACAAAATGGCGCCAGTCTCCCCACCAGCCCCTTCGGGAGACAAAATGGCGCCTGTCTCCCCACCAGCCCCTTCGGGAGACAAAATGGCGCCTGTCTCCCCACCAGCCCCTTCGGGAGACAAAATGGCGCCTGTCTCCCCACCAGCCCTTCGAGAGACAAAATGGCGCCAGTCTCCCCACCAGCCCCTTCGGGAGACAAAATGGCGCCAGTTTCCCCACCAGCCCCTTCGGGAGACAAAATGGCGCCTGTCTCCCCACCAGCCCTTCGAGAGACAAAATGGCGCCAGTCTCCCCACCAGCCCCTTTGGGAGACAAAATGGCGCCAGTTTCCTCACCAGCCCCTTCGGGAGACAAAATGGCGCCTGTCTCCCCACCAGCCCTTCGGGAGACAAAATGGCGCCTGTCTCCCCACCAGCCCTTCGGGAGACAAAATGGCGCCTGTCTCCCCACCAGCCCTTCGAGAGACAAAATGGCGCCAGTCTCCCCACCAGCCCCTTCGGGAGACAAAATGGCGCCTGTCTCCCCACCAGCCCTGAGAGAGACAAAATGGCGCCTGTCCCCCCACCAGCCCCTTCGGGAGACAAAATGGCGCCAGTTTTCTCACCAGCCCCTTTGGGAGACAAAATGGCGCCTGTCTCCCCACCAGCCCCTTCGGGAGACAAAATGGCGCCTGTCTCCCCACCAGCCCCGAGAGAAACTTCTGTGGGAAGCCACTTTCTCCTCCAAAACTTCCTGCAGCAGCTTCTCAGTTTAAAATGCCGTATTTTCCAAGCTTGCCTGGATCTTTTCTTTTTTTTAAAATCACTTGGCTCAGAAAAATACCTGTGCACAAGGAACTCTGCAAAAGTGGGTCCCTGGAGAGCTGCTTCCTCAGGATTTGGTCACATTTTCACCAGCTGATCTATGTTTTGTGTTTTTTTGTGTTTTGGGTTTTTTTTCACTCCTAAAAATTAATTCCGTGGTAATATGCATATGAAGAAGTACATTTTCGTGTTTCTCCTGGCTGCTCCCAGAGCCACCCTAGCAGAAAGCCATGTTCCCAGGCTGCAAATCACAGAGGAAAACGCTGCCTGGCTCACACCTTATTTTCTTTATGGTGTAGTAGAAAACAAACCCTTTTCCTGATCCCAAATCCTAGCGCAGGCAGAACTGTGCTGACATGCCCCTCCGTCCCAAGCAAGGGGTGCTGAGCCCGGCTGGCTCCAGCTTCCCGCCATCTTACAACAGGCGATAGCAAAGCAGGTTCCTGACAGGTTTTTTTAGCACTAACACGTAGCACGCTGCACAAAAGCTACAGCTGCAGCTGGAGAGGCTGCGTTACCTCATAATAACCAACAGCATAAGATGTGTGTGTACGAGTGCCTGGCAGACATCTTCTAGGCTACTCAATACCCTGAATTCAGCCTGTTTCTGTAGTTCATATTGGAAAGGAAGAGCAGAGTTTGGCCAGACCAGGCAGAAGAGGCCTGTCTACTAGAGTATGACCACTCTGGCCACCTAAATACATTCAGTTGCACAACACCAACGATGTTTGTTTAGTGATGCATCCCTGGGGAAACCTTCTAACACACAAGAGGTCTGTGACACCTGGTTTAGGTGCAGGGCGTGAGCAGCTTCTGCCAAGCTCAGCCAGCCTTGCAGTCAGGAGAGCACTTGGTGAACAAAGTGAACTGTGCAAAGAGTTTCCCTGATGATAAACTCTGTGGCACTTAGAACAAAAATATGGGCTTTGACTCATTTTGCACCCAAAGATCTAAACAGTTATAAAAAAATCGAAGTTACTGTCACTTCCCTCATCAGCTGGTGTGTGTGTACACACAGCAGGAGCACGCACGGGACTTTCATCAGCCTGGAGAAGAGAAGGCTGTGGGGGGACCTCATTGCAGCCTTCCAGTACCTGAAGGGAGCTTATAAGCAGGAGGGGATTCAACTTTTTAAAAGGATAGACAATGGCAGGACAAGGGATAATGGATTAAAACTAAAGGAAGGAAGGTTTAGATTAGATTTTAGGGGGAAGTTTTTTACAGAGAGAGTGGTGAGGGGCTGGAACAGGCTGCCCAGAGAGGGGGTGGGTGCCCCGTCCCTGGGGGTGTTCAAGGCCAGGTTGGATGGGGCCCTGGGCAACCTTGTGTAGCTCCAGGCCTGGAGGTTGGTGTCCCTGCCTGTGGCAGGGGGTTGGAGCTCTGTGCTCCTTGGGGTCCTTCCCAACCCAGACCAGCCTGTGATTCTAATGAGCATCCTCACCCCCCAATTTGCTGGACCATGACCATGCCAAACAGCTGAATTCCCTGTAAACCACCACAAACCCTTAACCTCAGTAATTTTAGCTGGAAACCCGATAAACTCCTTTACATGGTATTTAGTGAAGCCCTGTATACCACTGCTGCTGGGAAACACCTGACTTGCAGCATCACACCAGCATACAGTGACGATTGCCATCCATCCTGCATCCCCCTAGGCAAAGCCAGCTGGACCTCGTAGCCTGCACAGCCCAGCGCACTCCCCTTGACATCAGTGCTGGTTCCCGGAGAAAACAAGGCAGACCTTCCCCCCCTCCTTGGATGGGAGGCTCCTCCTGGCCCAAGGGAAGACTGCAGAACGTTCTTTTTCAGGAAAGAACTTGCTAAATGGCAAATGTACCCTTGGCCGTGCTCGAGCTGTGCACTAAAGGCCCTTGTGTTTGCCAAGTCTTTCTGTTTTGGTAAGTGTAGGATGGAAGGGTGGCTGTAAAAAAAATAAATCTGAATTAAAACAACTGTTAAATATGCTAAACTAAACCAAAGTAGGATTTCTTTTTTTCTTTTTAGGACAAATTTTATGTTTTGATTTGGCTGAAACAGCTCCCCCCACTGTTCTTCTGAAATTCCCTCAAACAACTATTGACTCGGGTATTAAGCCATAAAAATCAGTTTCCCCTGTGCCGGGTTCTCCTGAAATGCTGTACATGGCTCAGCAGCAGTTAAGCTCAGGAGTAAGGAGAAGGATCTGTCTGCTGTCATCACGCCTACCTGGCTGGCTGCTTTAACAAGCATTACAAAACCATGTAGATTTTCTTTTGGGTATCAGAGGATTGATTCTTGGTCTGACATTGGCATGGGCATGTTCTTCAGTCGGTCAAGCTGCCCGTGGAAAGGCTGTGATGTGAGCTATTCAAGAAAAGGAAAGCCCAGCACTGAAAGCAGCAGATGTTGGAATTTCCAGTCGTGTGTTGGAGCTGAAATTCAAAACAAATGGACTTAAACCCAACGTGACTGAAATTTCTGCTCTGGTCCTGGTGGCAAAATGGGATGGGATGAGCCATGCAGCACCCTGGAGAAAGGAGACGGTAGAACTGCTGCTGCAGGAGGAAATCTCTGCAAGGTTAGAAGAGAGATGACCCAAATCTGGCTCATCAGCTGTGGTGGTGGGCAGGTCATGCAGCTTCTAGCCAGTTCATTGCGAGGGCAATGTGGCTCCTTAGAGAGGAAAGCAGGTTCCATATGGAAAGAGGGAGGCTGCCCCACTCCACTCTGCTGACAGCAGACTGGCAGCAATCCTCTAGCCACTTGGTAAGATGATAGGGTGAAGTTCAGTCAGGGAATTTCAGTGGCTCCAGGTTACCCTGAGTAGGAAATGATCTGCTGTTTTTTACTCTGGGCTCCTGTCTGCCCATCCCCAGTGCCCAGCAGGATTTCTGAGGGGAGGAAGAGAACGTTGGATTTCAGGTTAAGGCCTCTCCTAGTCTGTCAAACACTTCCTGATGAGGTGGGTTCAGACAAATGAGGTAGTGCTGTATGAACACAGTTCTAGTGTGCATCATCCCTTCAAAGAACCAGGCCTATCAACACCATCACTAGAGATCCCTCTCCCGACTCACGAAAACACATTCAGGCTGTGGCTGGATCATGGATTATTCAGAACACACACAGGCTCCCCCCACGCTCCTGCACGGCCCAGAACTGAGCTTGTTACTCCCTGCTAACTTGGACTCCTGAGATGCAGGCTCTCATAAAAGCAAGTTTGCACTCCACAATCAGAGAATCACAAGATCTAGAAGAGGAAAGACGGTCAAAATTTTCCTGGCCAAAATCTCCTTCACAAGGCCACTTAACAGCAGATTTAGTGTGTGTCAAAACAGGGTGAAGCTTCTTCTGGTAGCCCTTTATTATATTAAAAAAACCCAACAACATCAGCAACAAAACCACGAGGAGATGTTCCAAGCTAATGCTTACCTATCTTTGGGGTTCCCTCTTTCTGTTAAGGTTTTCACAAAATACAAAATTAAATGTCTTTTCCTACATACAGAACAAAGTGGAATCGGGTCACTGCTCAGAGTCTGTACAAAAACTTACACATTCTGTCTTGTTCTTTAAAAAATATAAATATCAGTAATGCTCAGTAGAACGGGTTGGTTTTATCTTTAAGGCTTCATTCTTTCAGATCCTTCATTATTTAATGAGGTGCCAGGGAGGCAGGGAAGAGGGGAGGTCACGGTTTTGATTCAAGGTACTGTGTTTAATGCTCTCGAGACTCTTCCTCATCTCTGGCAGGAGATTTCCCTCCACACTGATACAAGTTTCCAGGAAGCAGAGGTGGAAGGAAAGGGAAACAAAACCTTTATTATCGCTTTTTTTTTTCTCTTTTTCCTTCATTAGAATCTTGGTTTAAACCTGTCTTTGTAGAGAACTGTCTGCCAAGTACTCGGATTAAATAGACTGGAGTGGGAGGGCTGTTATCCTGGGTCCACCTGGGAAAGGTTAGAGCGAGGAGCAGACCGCTGGGGGTGTTTTACCACCCACCCCGGCGGAGGTAGCAAGTGCTGCAGCCAGGGCAGCTGCTGCTGTTGCATCCCTGGGTGTGAAGTCAGTGGGCAGGCTTTCCATCAGGCACTTGAGCTGCTCCTGGCCCAGTTTGATTTTATCGTCCAGCTCTCGCTGCTCTATGAGGAGCGCCGACTTCATCTTTACAAAGTGCTGGTAGTCCTGGAGCTGTTCCTCTGAGAGGTAGTTGCCCAGGATCTCCAAGACCACCCGTTCCCGACGGTCGAGGTTTTCCTTCAGTTCCCGGGCATCTTCGTGCTGGCCAGCCAGCAGCTTCCTCTTCTCCATCAGCGAACTCTGCACACACCAGAGAGAGTGCTTCAGTATCAGCAGCACCAAACCCCCTGCTCCCCTCCTCTCCTTTCCCCCCCACCCCTGACACCATGTTTGCCACCTCTGGGTGAGGTGGGGTGGCTGCTAAGCTCTCAGACACGCAGCCAAAAGCCTGGGGGGAGGAGGATGAACTCATCAAGGTTTGAACGTGGATTCCATGGAACCAGACTCTGAATGTTCTAGTCAATACGGGGCAGAAAGTGCTCTGAGAAAGTCAGTAAAACTGGCTGGAAAACAACAGCTACCAGGAATTCTGCCTGTGCATTTCACAACCACCCAAAGGGTGTTACAAAGCAGCTTCATCTGCGGCAAAAGGCAGTGGGGTTGTTCACAACACCATGTGGCCTCTCCCTCCTACAGCCGCGGGGCACGGCCATACTGTCCTGGACACAGCTGTGCTGTCCTGGACAGAGCCATGCTGTCCTGGGCACAGCTGTGCTGTCCTGGGCACAGCCATCCTGTCCTGGACACAGCCATCCTGTCCTGGACACAGCCATGCTGTCCTGGACACAGCTATCCTGTCCTGGACACAGCCGTGCTGTCCTGGACACAGCTATCCTGTCCTGGGCACAGCTATCCTGTCCTGGACACAGCCGTGCTGTCCTGGACACAGCTATCCTGTCCTGGGCACAGCTGTGCTGACCTGGACAGAGCCATGCTGTCCTGGACACAGCCATCCTGTCCTGGACACAGCCATGCTGTCCTGGACACAGCCACCCTGTCCTGGACACAGCCATCCTGCTTCAAGACAAAAGCTCCAGGGTCTGAGATGCTTCTCTAGGCTGGGACCAAGATTCCCAGGGACAGAACCATGTTTGCTGCTGCTTACACAGGCTCTTCCCGTGAGCCCTGGGAGGTCCTGGCTGACACAAGCAGGTTCATGTGGCTGCTGCTGCCCCGCTCCCCGCAAAGCCAGGAGGCTGAGCAGACACCTACCCGCTCTTCGCTGCTGGCGTTCTCCCCCAGACTGCTCAGGACGTTCTCCACGCGGGCCAGGCGTCCCGAGAGGGAGAGCAAGAGGTTCACCACCTTATCCAAATCGCCAATGAACATCTTGTACTTGTCAAACTCGTTAGGTTTGCATAGCTTGCTGATCAGCAGCTCCACCTCCTCTCCCAGAGCGTTGTTCAGCTTAATGTCTGCAAGCAGGCCTTCCTTGGCTTCCTTCAGGATCTCCAGTTTGTGGGTCAAGCTCCCGATGAGCTCAGCCTGTCAGAAGGGAAACATGTTGCCACATCAGCCATGATTACCCCGGTCATGTGGATGACGGCAGGAAGAGTATATGGCTACAGTTCCTGAGGAGCAGGGTCAGGTCGGCCACAGGTGACCAAGATGGCATTAAGGAGGAACCAGAGAAAACTGCAGTTCCACGTGTGGGTGGTAATCTGAATACCCAGCCAGAGCTCATGAAGATGGAGCTGTTCTGCCATCTGATTTGGATTTCTGAGTCCCAGCTACCTACAGCTGAAAGATGGAGGTTCTCTAAAGTCTCTGAGTGGGAAGAGCTACGGCCACATCTGCCGCATGTTCCTCGCTCCCTGCCCCAGCCTGAAATGTCTTGCTTGGATGTCCCAGGTTTTATGACCCAGAACTGCACAAAACAACCTGATTTTCAGCTGTATCAGTGGCACGACAGGAGGCTGAGCTGACACATACTGCTTACACCTGGCTTAGCAAGAAACAAGGAGTTGCTACGTATTTCCTCCTTCTCCGGCACCCTGGAACCACTGACTGCTCAGTCTCAGTGTAGGGGTGCGAGCCCCAAACTCAGCTGTGGCCAAAACTCCCTGCCCCGCGCAGGCACTGCCTCACACAGAGCACTTACACCACAGATGCTCTAAATTTACTCAGCGACTGGGCAGAGGCACGGAGAGCACGCACCCATTTTGCACAAACACTGTGGAAGAAGAGAAGGGCCCCAGGGCTCAGGGACTGCAGAGGCAGCAATGCTGCCTGTGTGCTGGAGATCCTAATTTCTCTGAGGATTTAGGGGACAGACATATGCAACAGGAGAAGCCTGTGGCCCGGGGCTTGCAGTTCTTGCTTCCATTTACTCGGAACAGGCAGCAGAGAGAGCAGGAAGAGCCCCTCCTGCAATGCCTGGGTATTTTCAGCCTCTTGAGTTTACACACCGCTGAGGCAGCCTGACATGTGTGTGTTAATCTACTCTGCACACAAGCACCACGGGGTGAGACAGAAGCAAACCACAAGGTTGCTTGAAGATGTTCTGTCTTCATCTTCATTCCATCAAAACTGAGGATCCTGTCAAGCAGGGGGCCAGTCTCCTTCAAAGGAGAAAGGATCTTCAGACCCAGGTCAGGCTGGGGGTTGCTCTCAAGTGGCCCTTAGCCCCCAAGGGTGGCCTGTCAGACTGGATGACCTTTAAGGTCCCTTCCAGCCCAAACCGTTCTGTGATTCTGTGATTCTGTGGTTTTAAGTCACACCGTTCGACAGCAGCATAGTTCAGGGTACTGAATCCGCCTGCCTGGGTAAGGGGCAACCAGAACTCCTGCACTTGGATGGATGGGTAGCACCCAGAGACAGGTACCAACACTCACCCTTCCCTGTGCCCATGATGCTAATGCCACCTTCAAAAGGGAGATCCAAGGTCCTTACCAACTGAGTGCTGGACCAAATTCCGAGGAGCAAAAGAAGGGATCCCTTTTCCATCACTATGATGCCAGGGGGATCATTGTGTCCAGCAGGACTCCCTGGGCTGGACACAAAGTCCTGTGTTAACACTGGAGCTGCTCAGAACTGGGAGCTGTTCCTCCCGGCTCAGGGAGCTTTGCTCAAGGTGCAGACCTGCCCTCCAACCACAGCAGGCAGCTGTGGCGCTGCTGGGAGGGACATTCGTTCCTCCTTCTGAAGGCATGGGAGCTGCACAGGGACTGTGAAACACTGGCTTTGTGTTCATTAATCAGTGACTCTCAGGAGATCCCAAATGCCAACCAATTTAGCTCCTTTGCATACTTACAATGGAAATGAGCTCGGTTCTGCCAAATGACCTCTCAGAGTAGCTGCCTCCTCAGATAATGCCTATGCAAATGTTCTTCCACACAGACCATGAACAAACACGCCGGGCAGATCCTGCTGCCTTGGCCTAACCGCTCCTGTCTATTCCTCTTTTTCCCTTTGAGGCCTGGGACTTGTCCTCCACGTCAGGCTGCCCTCTGCTTGCAAGCCTCTCAGATGCTTGCAGCACGTCCACAGACTCCCTGGAGCAGCACCCTCCTCTCGTTTGACCACTCCCTACCTTTCTCAGAGGTGTGAGCAGGCAGCTGGCTGGGAAGTGAACAGCACCCTGAGACTCGATGGAAGCCTCGGCAGGGGCTGCGATCACCTGTGAAGCTGGATGCTCCAAAACTGATGGTGTGGGGCAGGAAAGGCTGAGGGAGCTGGGGCTGTTCAGCCTGCAGAGAAGCAGCCTGGGAGGGGATCTGATCAATGGGGATCAATAGCTGAAGGGTGGGACACAGGGGACATGGGCAGCCTCTGCTCAGTGTCTGTGGGGACAGGACAAGGGGCGATGGGCTCAAGTTGGAGCACAGGGAGTTCCACACCAGTCTGGGGAAGAACTTCTTCCCAGTGAGGGTGAGGGAGCCCTGGGACAGGCTGCCCAGGGGGTGTGGAGTCTCCTTCTCTGGAGAGATTCCAGCCCCGTCTGGACACCGACCTGTGTGCCCTGTCCCAGGGACCCTGCTTGGGCAGGGGGTTGGACCCCATGGGCTCTGGGGGGCTCTTCCAACCCCTACAGCTCTGTGACTCTGTGATTCTGGGACAGAGTCCTACCTGCCCCTCAGATGCTCCCCAAAATAAGGCTCTTCAACTCGGTACTCAGAAATTGTGTCACAGCGCTTTGATGCAGGTCCCATCCCAGCTGTCACTGCCTGGCTGGGAGCACATTTTGCTTGGCAGATAAAAACCAAGGACAGAAACAGAAGGGGAATAGGAAAGGGAAGGGTGAGCTCCCTGAGTCGGGGCTGTGGGACAAACTGCAGACTCAGCAAACACCCCTCAGCCTCACATCTTCTCTGCTGCTTTACACTGGGATGAGACCCAGAGAGAAAACTCAAAGTTGTGCTAGAGAGATGTGAATTCTCCCCACTCCTTCCTTCAAATCCACGCCTGAATTCGCTGCAGGAGGAATGAAGCACGGCATGCACAACATTGGGCCTCACACAAATACGGGTGTCCCTCAGTACATTTAAACTCGGCCAGTTCTTGTCCAAACAGCCTGAAATAGGGGCAGTGCGACTCCTTCTGGCGCTCCGCGGGATGTCTGCACTCCCCAGGCACACACACGGCTGCTCGGGGCACGAAGGGAGTTCTCAGTCAGGCAAGAACCTGCCTGTGGCTCCTCAGGATTTGTGAGCTATGCAACACGCCTGTAATTACCAGGTAACTGATGTGAGACAACTGCAGGGGCAAATTAGTAGGCCCTGCAAAAGCCCTGGAAGACAGAGCAGCCAAGCCTACGGCAAGGACTGTGGGGGCTGCTCCTCAGCCGAGGGAGGAAAATCACAGACTCACAGAAGGGGTTGGAAGGGACCTCCAGACCCCCTGTGTCTCCTCCTCTCCTGCCCTGCCCTTCCCCTGCCTCAGTCATGGCACTGAGACTGCAGTGACCGAGCTGCTGAGGTGTGTGTGACTTTTGGCAGGTCAGTGAAACGATAACGCACGGGGGAAGAAAGAGGAAGTGATGTTTCTCTGGAGCAGTGAGTGCAGACAGCAGGTGAGATGGGTGACCTGGCTTCACCCATCAACCCCAGGGCAGAACCTCTCGTGCTGAGACGGTGCAGGTCACCAGCTGGACTCTGCTCCTGTTTCTAACCTCAGCTGTCCTCCCTCAACCTACTTCACCTCTCCCTCTTCCTTCCTTTCCTATGGGACAGGGAAGGAATGTGCCACAATACAGGCCTGCCTCAGGGCTGTGCAAGGTCTGCACTCAGACCTGCAGTCAGCTTTCTTCCCTAATGAAGCTCCATGGGTGACCTGACTGCACCCGGTGCCCACGCGACCTGGCACTCCCAAAGCTGCCATCAAATGGCAATGCCCTTCACTGCAGGGCCTGGGAGTGCTTCAGGAATGCAACCAGCAAACAGGTGTGAGCTGAACTTACCTTCTTCTCATTGATGTCCAGCAGCTCCTCTTCCTCACCCACTTCTTCTGGCAAGTCCTTGATTTTATTCAGCAGTTCTGCTTTGGGTGCTGAAACACTGTAATAAGCAGGGCAGGTGACCAGGGTTACAGGAGCTTCCTTTTCTTCTCTCCTGCACCACAGAGAAGAAAAAGGAGTTGTTCAGCCTGAGCCTGACTTTTCCCCACGCCTAGACCCACGGCTTTCCAGCAGTGCCTCTTCAGCACCTTCCCAGCGTTAACAGCCAGACAGGCACAAGGCGATTCCTGCCATCAGAGGGGGCCTGTCAGCCGCTTTCCTGTCTCTCCCCTGCGCAGACAGCACAGCTGCTCCACTTAAATGTGGCCTGGTTACCAGCTCCAGACAGGATCAGGGCCTTGCTGGAGGTCAGTCAGCACAGCTCCCACCTCTGCTACTGCGCTTTGCCCTGACCTACTGCAGATCACAAAGGTTAAGGCAGCAAAATCAAATGTTTCCTGCCCCATTACCAAGCTCAGCACTGTCTTCTGCACAGCCCAGAGGGGTGAGAGCTCGTGAGAAAGGGCTTCAGAAACGCCCTGCCAGGCCTCACGCCTGAGAACTGACAAACTCATCCCCCCCCAGCATCCACCCATACAGCTGCAGAGCAGTTCAGCACCAGCAGGCAAGCACGCAGCGAGCTGTGCTTTGCCTTTAGCCCGCTACCCCAACAAGCAGTGCTTACATGTCATCCTCAGCTGCTGTCCTGCTAGCTGCCTTCTGCATCATCTTCCTTTTCATGTTCTCCTTCAGCAAGCTGGCTCCACTGGGGAAAAGCCCTTCCATCAAGTCCATGGTTGTCTTCATTTTGGAATCAGGATCCAGGATATCAGCCAGAGACTTGTCTTTATGGACAATTTCTTTTGCTAGAGCTTCTGACTTTATATCCTCTGGGGTCTTTGTCTTCACTGGAGGTGCTGCACCGTGGAGCTCAGAGTCCAGGCTGCCATTTCCTGACTCTCCAGTGATGGCTGCAGGCTCTCTGTGGTCACCTTCAGTCACAGGCTGCCTACCAGTGCTGTGAGGCCCTTCAGAAGCAGCAGGTAACTGGTGCTGCTTAGCAGCAGCAGATGGAGAGCCAGTGCTCTTTGACGCAGGCGGCGAAAGGGGCCAGTTGTCACCGATGCTGCTGCCCAAGCCTGTGATCTCCCTCTCAGCCAGGGCTTTGGGAACACTTTTGAAGCTGCTATGGACAGAAAAACTCTGTGAGATGAAGGTGAACTTACACACGGGACCATTGTGAACACATGGTGAAGGCCTAAGACAAGTTTTCCTTCTCTCTTGCTTATCTTTGTGTCCTACTTCTCATTTCAGCCCAGAAGGGCCCACACTATGACCCTGCTGGCACCAGCAGCACATTGTCCCCTTACCCTGGACACCGCCGTCCTGTCATTCCAACACAGAAGGGACTAGTGAGTGAGAAGCCACCCTGGTTTCTGCTCACCGGCTGGGGACATCGTGTCTCACCACGTGGGAGAACCATCCCGAGCTGTTTATACTTGTCCTTTTCATACTGGACAAGTCAATCACCACAGCCAGATCCTTCCTGGTTGGAAATCAGAGCAGCTCCTTGGGAGTGAGGGGAGCTGTGCCGAGTTAACCCAGCTGGGCACCTAGCCCAAAGTCCCATCCTCCAGGAAAAACTCCCTCCAGAGAGTGACTGTGACATATTTGTGTTGTCACTCCTTGGCAGATGGTCACTGTTTCATAACAGCATTCTTTTGTGCCAGGGTGAAAATGTATTCTGGGAATCTCTAAGGGTTTGGGAAAAACCATCACAGATTTTCATAGCTCTCTCCCCAAAAACCAGTAGCTGGAGCTAGAAGCAACCCCACTGGAATCTAGACTGGGATAGTTTTGCACCCATCGTCCCCACTGACAGCTCTAAGCATCTGTCAGTGCCTCTGCCGAGGGGTGGCAAAGCTTTGTGCCCAGCCTGGCCACACTGTCTGCCAGTCACGAGCAGCAGCGTGTCTGTCTGTCTGTCTGTCCTGCTCCCCTTCCCTGCAAGCCCCTCGCTCCCTAACAGCTGTGGGGGGGTGGCCGTGGCAGGCGGGGCTGCGGGGCGCAGTCGCACTGCTCCGGGTCCGGAGCCCCACATATCTTACTGTATATGGCCCTGAGCAGGCCCAGCCCTCCCTTACCTCACTCTGGCCTCCTCTGCCAGCCTGGTGGGTTTGTCTCCAGCTGCCCCACTCCCCCCAGGCACCGCCAGCGGGGGAGGAGGTGGGAATTCCTCCGGGGGGGATGCAGAAGTGCAAGTGCTCAGCTCGGGGGGAAGATGGGGTGGCAGTGGGGGCGAGAAGGAGGGAGCGGCGACAGCAGGTGGGGGAGGTATGACAAACACCTCGTCATCTTCATCGTCCTGCAAGGATGGGGGGGTGAGCTGCAGCCCCGACTCCGATATCCGGAGATGGGTCATCCCCTGGGGAGAAGGAGTCTCTGGGTCAGAAGAAGTGCTGCTCTGGGTCAGCAGGGACTGCTGCCTCTGGTTGTACTTTGGCCCAGCTGCTGGAGGAGACACCGTAGCCTTCGGGTAGCTGTTGTCTTTGACTGGCTGGGCCCACACCGCTTTGGGTGGGAGGGGTCTGTGAAGCAGCCCTGCTTTCCTTCTCCACATCATTTCCTCCACGGGAGTCTCGGGGGATCGATCCTGGATCGCATCCAAAGGCTGGGCCTGGGCATGACTGCTGCCCTCAGGGGGAGCTGCCTCTCGTTTGGCATGGTGCTGTCTCAGAGCCTGGCCATCACCCGCACTCTGCAAGTCTGAGGGGGCCTGGTTAGGAGTGTTAGAGGAGGGCTGAGCAGACCCAGGAGCAGAGAGGTTAAGGAACAAGGGTTTCAAGCCTTGCTTCTGCTCAGGATAGGGACTCCTTGCCTCTGCTGGGGACGGGGCGAAGGCAGAAGTCCTGCTATCCGATCGGGAGAGTTCTGGGCGCTTGCGGGTCTCAGGCAGTGCGGTGGACCCGGTGGCGGCCTCGCTGCTGCGGTGAGGATGGGGGTAAGAACTCCTGAGTGACAGCTTTTCTGAGAGGCTTCTTTCTTGCCTGCTGGAAGACCTAAACACCAAGAGACAGATCATGGTGAGATTAAGAATTAATCAAGGAGCGAGAAGAGCTACTGTGCATCATCTTAATGAGGAAATTTCGCAGCCATAGCAGGGGCCTGGGGCAGTGCCTGCTCATCTAGGTGAGGTGCAGTTGTGCTTTGAAACTGGTAGTACAATCCAGTGTACAAATGCTAGGGACATAGAGCCAGATTCATTCCCAGTGACCACCTCCTGTCATTTCCAGGCTGTGCTAGACCCCACATACACGTGCACACGGGTAGCAAGCATCACACTGATAATTTCATAGATAAAAGTTTAGGAAAACCAAAGTTCCTGGCTTGCTTTCCAGCCTTGCTTTGAATTTGTTTGGAACAGATGGGGCCAGTAGCAACTGCTGTGAGACAGACCTACTTGACATTACCTATCATCAAACCCCATTCTCAGTTGCTGATCATGTTAAGAATTTCAGCTTTATGGGCCAGAAATTCCCACAAGGTTATCTGCTCCTCTTGGAAAGGTGCCACTAAAATGATCCAACAGGAACAAAGGGAGGCCAAAAAAATGCAAAAAAATGTTGACTGCAGAGAAAGAAATTTAGAAAAGTTCTCACAACCGTGGAATCCTGCTAGAAAAACAGCTCTGCTCAGGCAGGGGGAGCGAGACACAAAGCCACTTCTGCTGCAGACTGATGTGAAGGCTGCAAAGCCAGCAGATAGAATTGTTCCTCCCAGATCCTCTCAGATGTTCTCATGTGAGTCTGAGAAAGTGTCTGGCCTTTGAAATGAGGATCCTGCTCCGAATACACAGCCAAACCTACCTGTCCATACAGAATCACAGACTCACAGAGGATTAGGGGTTGGAAGGGCCCTCCAGAGCCCATGGGGTCCAACCCCCTGCCAGAGCAGGGTCCCTAGGACAGCGCACACAGGGCACACAGATGGGGCTGGAATCTCTCCAGAGAAGGAGACTCCACACCCCCTGGGCAGCCTGTCCCAGGGCTCCCTCACCCTCACTGGGAAGAAGTTCTTCCCCACATTGGTGGGGAACTCCCTGTGCTCCAACTTGAGCCCATCACCCCTTGTCCTGTCCCCACAGACACTGAGAAGAGGCTGCCCATGTCTCCCTGTGTCCCACCCTTCAGCTATTGATCCCCATTGATCAGATCCCCTCTCAGGCTTCTTCTCTCCAGGCTGAACAGCCCCAGGTCACTCAGCCTTTCCTCACAGGGGAGATGCTCCAGCCCTTTTTATGGCTATTGAGCTGGAAATCAAGATGAGCAGTAGTAGCAGTGCTGGCAGATACAAGAGAAGATGCCATGGAAACATGAGGCCATACCATAACCCAACAAAATAAACCCAATAAAAACTCCACTGCTGGTGTATTTTCTGATCCTGGGATGCGTTGTTCCAGTAACCCAGCGCTGCCAACTTGTGATGGTTGAGACTCTGGCCCCGGTTTTTGCTCTCAGATGTACTGGTGCAAACGAAGAGTAACTGTCAAAGACCTGGGTTGTTCCAGCTTTATTCTGGTGTAACTGAGGAGTAGAATTTGGCAGCCTTTGCCTGGGGGTGGGGAAACTTCTCAGACAGACTGCTCTTGGTATTGTCTGTGGTTCCTGGACAGTAGCAGTGTGTATTCCTTTCAGATGCTCAGTGTTTGTCAGGAACACCAGATGGTGATTCTCTAATTGTGGGATCTGTCCTGCTGAGGAAGCAATCGTGGAGTCTAAAGTTGGTGGAGCAACAACTGTCCCTAACAGCACTTATGGGACAGCTACACCTGGTTAGGAGCATGTGTGGCCAGACCCAGTGCCTGCTGGCCAGGGGTTCTGTAATATTTGACACTTTTCCTCCTTAAGTGAGAGCACGCCAAGCAGCTGCGTCCCAAGGAGCCCAAGAAGTGTAATTCCTACTGCTGCTGCCTTCCCTGAAGGGCCTGCACGTGGAGTAGAGCTGCAGACAGTGACAGGCTGGTGATGGTTGATGGCAGAGGACTGATGATCACAGGACAAAGACTGCGTCTCTTAAGGGACAGATTAAAAATGCTGCAGTGATCCCACATGAAATACTCCCTCCCACTGGGGCAGGGGAACTCCTGGGAGCCCCGCTGCAGGGGTACAGTCCTAACCTGCCTTTCGGTCTGCAGGGGATCCAGATCTCATCCTCACATGTCAAACTTCTGGGCTCAGCAGTGCACGACCAGTACCCTCTGGCTCCCAAAACCGATGCCCACCCTTCCTCATTCAGGTTGAGCACCGTAAGGAAACAGAAGAGGCTGTAAGGAGTGATTTCCAGGCTGGGTGGTGGCACCCTGTGTCCTCAGAGCTTTTCCCTGGCTTCTCCCATCCTTCCATGCTATCTTTTGGGAGATCCTGTTCTGATCAAGAAGGGAAAGCAACCTCATGTCTCCCAGGAGACAGTGAGCTTGCAGTACATGCAGGATGCCTGCACAGCAGAAGTATCAAGGAACTGCTCATAATCTTCCCATGGTGGAGAGAAATCTCCATTTCGTGCCCTAATAAACTGGTTTTGGGTCTGGGGGCTCAATCCCCTCACTTGGAAAAGAGCTTGGGGGAAAAAAAAGCAAATAAAAGGAAGCCTGGAGTAGTTACTGGGAGGAAGGATGAAACTCCATCTCTAGAAGAAGCGGGGAGGCAGGATGAACTAAACCAGCTGTCTTGTTCTCTGAGGGAAAACAATGGGAGAAGTTACTGGAGATGAAAGGAAACGGGTGTGTTTGAAGTGATCATAAAAGGCTGTGCCTGAGGCAGAGCGAGGGCCTCTACAACAACATCCCTGGCTTTTCAGGGGCCAAGATGGCAAACCAGTCAGGAGTCAGCTCCAGCTAGACAAGGAGCCTTCCTCTGCTTCCAGCTGCCTGTCCCAGAGCTGCGCGGTGAAGCCTTTGGAGACAGCAGAGTTAAATCCTGCTGGGACACCAGAGCGGGCTGACGCTCAGTCCCAGTCTGTGGGCCACAGAGCTGCTCTGTGAAGCATTCCTTCAGTCCCTCTCCATGGCTTTTACTGGAATGGGAGTTAGCTGCTCGGGAATGGGAGCGGAGAGCAAACATCTATTTGTTATTTAAATGTAAATACAGCGAGACCAACTTCAGGCCTAGTGCACTTCCAAACAGCCCAGGGCTGAGGGGTAGTTACATAAGTCCCAGTGTTACAGGGTTTAGGATTATGCTTTTCTATTTTTAAAAGCATTTCTCTCTTCCCCTCCTGCTGAGTGAAACGTGCTGCCAGCACAAAGGAAACACAAGCTCCCAGTTCAGCCAGATAAATGAAATCTCCAGCTTTGAGCCCACACAAATGGCCCCTTGCTTTGTGGGAGGAAGCATCCTGGACTGGAGAAAAGCAGAGTGGGACATTCACAGATTCACACAGACTCACAGAGCTGTAGGGGTTGGAAGGGACCCCCAGAGCCCAGGGGGTCCAACCCCCTGCCCAAGCAGGGTCCCTAGGACAGGGCACACAGGTCGGTGTCCAGACGGGGCTGGAATCTCTCCAGAGAAGGAGACTCCACACCCCCTGGGCAGCTTGTCCCAGGGCTCCCTCACTGGGAAGAAGTTCTTCCACACACTGGAAGATGCCTAGGACATCTACATCTACGTTAGGAATTCAGCCCTGGTAAATCCTTGGTGGGCAGCTGGGCACTCTGAGCTCATGAAGTTGTAGTCTTATTTTGTTTCTTGTAGTTTTAATATAGAATCACAGGATCCCAGACTGGTCTGGGTTGGGAAGGACCCCAAGGGTCACAGAGCTCCAACCCCCTGCCACAGGCAGAGACACCAACCTCCAGGCCTGGAGCTACACAAGGTTGCCCAGGGTCCCATCCAACCTGGCCTTGAACACCCCCAGGGATGGGGCATCCATCACCTCTCTGGGCAGTCCCTTCAGCCCCTCACCACTCCCAAGGTATTCCTTTCCCTGAGAATCTTCCCATTGCCACAGCATCTGAATGTGAGCTCTGACAGCAGGTCAAACGCAGTTTGGAATGAGACGAGTTGGGTTTGGTGGGGGTTGGACTTAATGATCTCTTGAGGTCCCTTCCAACCCCTGTGATTCTGTGATTTGATAGTGAATTAATGTCTGTGGTGGAACCCAACAAAGCTCACAGCAGTTTACTGCTCCTGCCCCTGCTGGGCACAGCACCCCAGAACTGTTCCCCTGCAGATGGTTGTTGTAGCTGGTGACAACACATCACTTTACACAGACAACGTGTGACAGCTGCTGCTGGCTGCAGGACAGCAAGAGCTGATCCTGCAGTGACAAAGGGGACATGAACACAGATACCCACCTGGCTCCTGCAGAGATCACACAGAAAGGATCTCTCGTCATGGGGCCAAATTCACCACTGTCCCTCCTCAGCAGGTCCTGCAGGGCAGAGACAGCGTTAGCAGCAAGCAGAGAGCAAAACAACAGCACAACACACGGCTGCTTCCGAGCCTGAGGAGGGCACAGCACGTGCCACGACAGTGGGAGAGAAGACTCCAGCATGGCATGCCACCCCCCAGCACCCTAGTCCTGCTTCGAGCACCTGCCTGTCATTTTCTGGGTGGCCTGTGGGCCAAGAGGCCAAAGAAGGCAGAGAAATGGGGTGGGCTTCCAAAACCTCTCGGCAGGTCCTTGCTGAAGTCATGCTCAGCTGTATCAGTGGGACCTGCTCAATGGTATTGGTGGGACCTGGGTGTTTATATGCAGGTGGGAAACTGAGATGTCACTGAAGCCTGTATCACCCAGTTGGTACTGGGCAAACTGGACAGTGAACCATCTGCACCCAGTGCCAGAACACGACCGAGACGCTGCAGAGATGCTGGAAACTCCAGCCACAGGCAGAGCTGCTAAAGAACATTGTGGTGCCTGGCACTTAGTTCTCCCTGAAAACCAAGGCATGGGAGCTGCCTCCTCTGTAGGAACTGGTGTCACTAAAACCAGGCAGCTGCCATACATCTGCGAACTTCTCGCTGCCCTGGAGCTCCCGCTGCGGCACACCGGGCTGTTCAGAGATGTGAAGGCAAATGCTAACCCTGCTTCTGGAGAGCTTGGGCACGTCCTCCCATCCCATCTTTCCAGCAGAGAGCATTTCATTGCCCCCCTTCCCCACACCCAGCCTTAGTAATTTGCTTTTTTTGGGTGGTGTCACTACAGAGAGTAAGAGGGGGTGTCTTGATTAGGAGCCTGGGAGATCCACGGGCTGAGACAGACTGAAAAGGCAGAGCAGAAGGCAGGCTGAGAATGTGTTCTGAAGACCAAGAGCCCCTAATTCCACACAGCTATCAATTTCCTTATATCTTTAAACAAATTCCTGCACTGACATTGCAATGTGATTTATAGGCAGCCTTAAAGGAACATGATGCACCATACCCAAGGCCCTGAAAAGCAGACAGCCAAGCACAGATTTCTGGTGTTACACTGGAAATACTCATTTCCCACCAAAAAAATATCTGAAAAGGCAGAAGAAAAGGGCTTTTTCACAAGCCCCCCTCTTGCTTTGGCTTTGTCTCCCACTTCTATAGCTGTGGTTTGATATTGGAGCCGGATCAGAAACAAACATGATTAAGAGAGCACTTAAAGACAGACTTCCCTTTCAAACAGACACTTAGGAACTGGTGCATATGTTGGAAGTCAAACACGCTTTCTTAAGACTTAACAGGATTTTTCACAAGTGCCTTCCTGCCTCAGGGACTGAATCCTCATTCCAGCAGGGGATACAGCTGAATCATTCTGAGAAACAGCACTTGCTGTTTCTTGTTGCCTCTTGCTTCATCTATGCTCGAACTGAGAGCCTCTGAGCAGGTCTGCCGTGCTGTCTGTTGTCTTCCTCAAGCCAGCTTCCAACAGGCAGAAGCTCTAGTTTGGTTGCTGAATGATTGCAAGATTGAAAATGAGCAACAAGGGGGAAATAAAGATCTCAAGACCCACCCTGTGCATCCCCTGCCCCAAAGAACGGGCTGGGTAAAAACAACCTACAGCCACTCATCGTCCAGCCTCGGATGTGCATCCCAGAGATCTTCCTCTTTCTGGATGCCCATTTTTGTTGCCGCTCTGAGTGTTCCAGGAGGCAGAGAAAGAGCTTGGCCTTCACCCTAACTCTTTCTTAAAGACTGTCCTCTCACTGAAGGAGAGACTTCCTGATTGGCAAGTTGGACAGATGATCCCGATGCCCGGCCGGTGTGGAAAAATACCGGCGATGGGACGAGACAGCGAGTGGCTGTGGGAATGCACTCCGGTCACTCGATAGGCACCAAGCTGCTTTGTGACATTCTCTCTATTTAAAAACACAGCGTGGGATCTGAGCTCTGTGGAGGGAGGACATTGGGAATGAAGCACACAAGTAGTTTGGGAGGGTGGCTTCTTCCCCCCGCACCCCAGGTTGGCCTGTTCCGGAGCCTCTTTTACATTACTGGCCTCAGTACCGCTTCGTGGCATCCAGATAATCTGTTCTGGGCCAGTAACAAGAGCAAGAGTAGAAGGAGATGTGCTGGGTCTCAGCTGCCCTGTAAATATGTGAGGCTGCCCAAACACTCAGACTATTTGGAGCAAGGAGCCTGTCCACACATTCTGGTTGTTCCCTCCCTCCCCCCTGGTGAACAGCATGGAAATGGAGAGCGGGCAGCAGACTGCTCTCAATCCGTGCGGCTCCATCGCCCGCAGTTCCCTAAATAGGTCTGAAGGGATTTCAGCCTGCTGAAGAGCTGGCCTGGGCAGTTGTTCCTTAAGGAGTCAGCCTGTTTCTACTATTTACCATCATCAGAGTGAGTCAGATTCCCCATCTGTGCCATCAGTGCAATGTTCCCAACCGCCAAGCAGGGGACACGGACTGAGCAGCCAGGGTCCCCCCCAGTGCAGTGGTTCCCCCCCAGGGCCAGAGGCAAAACCTAAGGGTGCCACTGCCGAGCATTTCCCAGCACTGTCAGGCACAGTGGGAGCCAGGGAAATTTCAAGCAGCCCTAAGTCCTCTCTACTTTTGCAGCAGGAAAGCAGGCAAGGGCAAAGCAGCACTGCCAGAGTATCACCACTGTAACGGCAGACCCGGCCGGAGAGGTGCTCAGTGCTTCTCCGGTGATGCTGGCGAGGTGAGAATAGGACACCTCAGATGGGATGTCAGGAGGAGCAGGGAAACAGCACGCTGCCAGCATAGGCACTGAAATCCCAGCGTCTCCAGAATCCCTGAAGGAGCCCCAGCAGTGAGAAAGCTGAGCAGGAGCAGTAAGCCTTGAAAGCAGCACCCCTGAGAATGGGCTCTGTCTCAACAGGCGCTTAACCTCTCTCAGGCCAGGGGAGTCACTGCGAACACCAAATGTCAGCTTGTCCTCTGACACCCCCTCCTTCCCTGGTTCCCAGCACCCTGCTTGCCTGTACCCGTGATCTGGTTTCCACATACCTGGTGTTTCTTATCAGCTGTGGGAGACGATCTGGAACGTATGTGCACAGGGACTGTCTGATTGTCATACCTATCCAGCAAGTCTTCTACAGACACCGATTTCCCAGATTTCCTGGCAGAGGAGGGTGTTTCAAAGACCTGCTCCTGCTTCCCGTAGCAAGGCTGGCCCTGCATGCCCAGAGGGTCCGTCTGCGTGCCTTTGGTGAGCTCCGTTCTGGCTCTGTAATCCCAGCACCTCTCTGGTTTGGGTCGGCTCGTGACTGAGCTGTCCAGGCGCCCTTTCTTCTCATCTGCACTCCTGTCGAAGCAGCCCATCAGCCCAGGAGGAAGGGTAGAGGATACCCGCCCCGTCCTGGATATCCGCTCTAGAGATTCTCTCCGGCGATAAAGGTTCTGGTCCTGGAGGGAATTCATGCTGGAGGCGGAGGAGAGGCTCTGGCTGTCTGGGCCACCTACTTGTAGGTAGGAGCTGTGGGAGCGCTCCCTCAGCAGCCCTGCATCTTGTGAGGACGGCCGTCTCCCTGTTTTGCGCTCGATGTAGTCGGCAAGGGCGTTCTGCTGGAGCTGCTTGAGCTCTGGCTTGGAGAGGCTGGCTGTGGAAGAGCCTTTGCCATCCCTTTCGAAGATCTTACGCCGGTCGGCCACCGTATTCTCTGGGAAGACGAAGTGGATGCTTTTCTTCTGGAGGGAGAAAGGCGATGGCTCCCCATCAGAGATGCCCACCTCGTTCATCTTCTCTGGCTCGGAGTAAGAGCGCTTCTTCTGCTCTGCTGTCAGCCGCTTTCGGCCCCCGATGCGCAAGACGTGCTGTGTCTTGGTGTAGTCCAGGGCAGAGAGGCTGCCTTCTGTTGGTGTGACGCTGTGCCTCTCCTTTGGGGTGTGGGGAGATGCTGCCGTGCTCCTCATGCCCACGTGGGCTGAGGCAGGCCTCTGGGTTGTCCTCTTGGGCGTGCTCCCAAACGGGGGGCTGATGCGACGGAAGGAGGTGGCTCTCAGCACCCTGGACTGGGCATCTTTAATGCTGTTCCTGTAGGCCCTGTTAAACGGGGTGTCCAGCTGCGACCCGTGGGCATCCTGGACATTGTCCTTCCAGAGGATCTCCTTCTCAGGCTCACCTCCCAGCTGGAACGTGCTTTTACTCCTGGGCAGCTGAGCTGCCCTTATCTGCACCTGATTTTCAGGCCCCGAGCTGTAGTATTCACTGAGTCTTGTCTGCTTGGCCGAAGCTGCCATCTGCAGCTCTACGGGGCGCCAGTCAGCCTCTTCCAGCTTCCCATTCCTGACAGAGGGGCTGGAGACCCTGCCTGGCTCACTGGGTGACTGGCTGGGCTCATGGAGCTTGTTCCTCATGTCCTCCACACTGTTCAGAGAGCACCTTGTGCTGGAGGGTTGGCTGGTCCTGCTCGGCCCGTAGTGCTGGCCAAAGCTGGGAAGGCCAGCGCTCTGGGGCCGGGGAGTGCTTTGCTCTCGCTGCTCAAACTTGCTGACCTTCTCCAGCACGGAGCAGCGAGCTTTGCTGGCGTCTGGTTTGCCATAGGGAAAGCTCTGGGTGCTGCTGGAGCTGAGCCGGCTCCTCCCGGAGTCAGAGGTCTTTGGGTGCTGAGGAGAAGGGGGCTCTTCGCACTTTGGCTCGGCAGCGCGGAACGGAGTCACGCTTGTGCCCTCCTCCTCCTGCCTGGCCAAGGCCTGGGGGTCCACATCACTCCATTGCCGGTGCCCCTGTCCCCTGTGATCCTTCTCCTCTTTGCTGCTGCCGTTCAAGAGGGACAGTTTGCTGTTGGAGTAACTCTCACCTGGTTGCATCTCTTTGAGGTTGGAGCTGCTTTGCCTCCTGGAGCTCTCCAGGATGTTCTGCAAGGAAGAGAAGCTGTACTGCTTGGCCTTGCTGTGACCCCACTGGTGATGAACAGCAGCATCTCTCTCATTTATCTGGGCATTGCCATTTTTGTCCTCCTGGGATTCAGCCATCCAGTCCTCTTTGGGCTGGTAATGGGTTCTTCTCTCACTGGCATCCCTCAACTGGGGCTGTGGAGCTTGAAAGCTCTGTTTGGAGGCCTGTGCAGTACCCGTGGTCTCACGGTTGCTGTGTGCTACCTTGTAAGGAGGTAACAGCTCCTCCTTCCTCGACGTGGTCAGGCAGAGCTCTGGGCCTGCCGTGCCAGGAGGCTTTTGCTGGAGAGGTTTGGCTGCAGCATCGTGCTTTCTCTCGGCCGCTTGAGGCTGGTAGAAGATGGTTGATCTGTTGGTAGTGCTTTGGTTTCCATTCTCATCAAAGCCCAGGGTGCTGCTGGCTATGGCCTTGTCATAAGAGGCCGGAAGAGGTGGGGGGTACCCACTTTCTTTGGCCAGAGCAGGATAAAGTGTCCCACTGTTGCTGGCGGAAGGCTGGGGCACCTGGGCATAGTGCGGCTCTGGGGAAGGTACTGGGTAGACACCAGTAGGCAGCAGGGGCTGCCCTGGCTGGGAGTAGCTCTGCTTGGGCTTCACGGTGGGGCTGCTCTCTGGGCTCTTCTCCACCACAGTGTGCAACTGCCCTTCTCCAAAGGGGGTTTTCAGCAGCGGCCCCTGGGTCAGGGTGCTGGCAAGCGGAGGCCAAGTCCCTTTCTGCTGGGTTCGACCAGGCTTGTTCAGATCAAGGCCAGTGCATGAGCTGGGCCTCTCGTGATGCCTGATGGCTGCGTAGCTGTCGCTGCGAGCGGGAGGCAAGGGAGGTCCCTTGGGGGGCTGGGTCTTGCTGTCTGAGGAGCCAGGGCCTGGCTGTGCCCAGGAGGGAGCTGCGCTGGGCCGGTTGAAGCCGTGGAGCCTGTTGTGGCCACGGCCATCCAGCGAGGCCCGGGGCTCGCTGCTGGGGAGCAAGGCGGAGGACTTCACCTCGTACTCCTCGGAGATCCCTCGCTGGGCGTCGTAGACTGTCTTGACATACCTGATGTCAGCCTGCCTCATCCCCTCCTGCCAGCCGCCTCGGGACTGCACGCTGTCCGTGGAGCAGGAGTGCTCCTTGCTGAACGGGGCAGCGGGGTACTCGGGGATGCTGGAGTTGGTGGAGAAGGAGCTGTAGGCAGAGTCCCTCTTGCTGTGGAGGTGGGAGAGCTGGTCGATGCTGTTGGTGGATTTGGCTGGGGACAGGTGACAAGGATGGTAGCCAGGGGAGGAGTGGTCCAAGCTCTCCATGCTGCCCCGGGAACTGTACTGGTCAGGACTCCTCCTCAGATAGCCATGCTCATAGCCAGAGAGATCGCTGGTTGAGGAGCTGGGGAAGAGTGAGAGAAGAATAAAACCCCACTGTCAGCAGAGGAGAGGCACAACGACTTATAAGTGAGCTCAGAAGCAAGATGTTTAGTTTTGGGAAGTGCAGATGAAAACCCATATTTGGGCCTTACTCCATCCCCTGTTCGCAGTCATCCCAGTTCACAAAGAGGAACTGCCTGACATTGCAACACATGGCTCTTATTTACCACAGAAGGGTGGGAGGGAAACGCAGACAGACAGACAGACAGCGCATCTCTGGAGCCAGGGAGAAGCAACCCCACCCATCAAACCTATCCAAAGCACTTGGAAAGCTGAATGAGTGCAGACTCCACTGAGGAGGAGGAGGAGGAGGAGAGCACGGGAGGCGTTTTGGGGGGGAGGGAATCTAATCTCTTTCTTTTTTTCCCCATTTCATTTCTTTTTATGGAGATGAAGGCTATGTCCTGGCAGGCTTCCTGGAAATTCAGCTGTCCCAGGGATAGTTTGTTTGCTGTGAGAAAACTAAACTGACAAGACAGAGAAGAGATGCATGTGTTTGTGCGTGGAGGGAAGTGTGTGGGGAGGGGTGTGTGCAGCAACAGAAGCACTTTGAAAATGGCCCAGGAAGTCTTCAGAGCCACCTCCTCGTGGAGCTCAGCAGGTGCAGGCACGTCATGGCACCAGCTCCGAGACACACGTGTGTCAAAAGAGGACTTGGGGCCACAGAATCCCACACTCACAAGGCTGGAAAAGCCCTTCAAGCCCATAGAGTCCAACCGTCCCTGTCCTGTGCTGACCCAGATCCCTGAGCACCTCATCTCCCCTCTGTTAAACACCCCCAGGGGTGGGGACTCAGCCCCTCCCTGGGCAGCCTGTGCCACAGCCCCACAACTCTGCCAGGGAAGAACTTTTCCCTCCCAGCTGAGCTGACCCTGCCCTGGGGCAGCTTGAGCCCATTGCCCCTTGGCCCATCTCCTGTCCCCTGGCTGAAGAGACCATCGCCCACCTCTCTGCACCCTCCTGGCAGGGCAGGGGAGGTGGGGAGAAGGTCTCCCCTCAGCCTCCTCTTCTCCAGGCTCAACACCCCCAGCTCCCTCAGCTTCTCCTCAGAGGATTTGCCCTCCAGCCCCTTCCCCAGCCTGGTTGCCCTTCTCTGGACTCGCTCCAGGACCTCCATGTCCTTCTTAAGTCCTTTTTGAAGACAGAAATGTTTTCAAACAGAAGGCTATCCCTTCCTATCAGTGGGAAGGGAGCTCCTTGTGCCGGCCTCAGTTAGGGGATATCACAAATCTACATGGGGTTTACCCTGGGATAACCTCTCCTCCTGGACTGAAGCAAATACACTGCAGTCTGGGGAGTGCAGCCTGAAGATGTCACCTTTTCTCCCTCTGTTCCCAGCTCCCTTCCCTTAGCTATTACTCTCCTTGGTTCCCTGTGTGCCCCCGTGTGCTGTCCTGGCAGAGCCACCCGGAAGCACCAGGCGCTGTGCCGTGCCAAGGGCAGCAGGGCAAGGCTCGCAGCTGGGAACGGGCACGGGTAGCAGCCTGCCTGCCACAGGTGGGCGATGGTCTCTTCAGCCAGGTGGCAGGAGACAGGACAAGGGGAATGGCCTCAAGCTGGCACAGGGAAAGGTGAGCTCCGTTTCTGGGATGAGCAAACCAAACCTGCCACCTGCAGAGCTGGGGATGCGCAGCAGCCCTGGGAATCAGGGAGGCAGCAGGTGTGTTTGGTAGCCCCGCTTCCTAACAAGCATCTAACCAGAGCCCAAGGTTGCTCCAGGTCACATCCTGGCCACAGTCACTTCTGCCAACAAGCCCAAAGGACAGAGAGCAGGAGAGAAGGCTGCTATGGACGAAGAAAGGTGGGAGGAAGCCAGCAGGGAGCTGCAGAGGGACATGGAGACGGGCAGAAAGAGCTACGGAGAATCTCAGGACAGAGCCGGCCCACTCCTTCAAACACACCACTCTGGTTTAGTTTCAGATATCTCCTTGGCAGTGCCCGGCAGAGCCCCGGCCAGCTGGCCACTAGATGCTCCCCATGCTCCTCCTGAAGCGCCGCAGACAGAGCCACAGGCTCTGCCCGGAGCTGCGCTGTGGAAGTGGCTGGGGTACAGCACGGCCTGTGCTGGGGGACAGACAGAAACGTGGCAGGGGGGATTCCAAAACAATCTCCTCCCTGTTTTCAATGCTCTCTTTCTCTCTTCCCCCCTTGCTCGGCCAAGGCTCAGGCTCGCCTGTGGAAGGAATGATGTTTCAATCCCAGTAAGGGCTATAAGGAGCCTTTCCTGCTCCTGAAACCCTTCTGCCTCTGCAGGGAAAAGCCTCCAAGGGTGGGATTTAAGCTTGTTCCCTCTCAAGCTGCCACTACCACGTACCTTTTAGGGCTGCTTGGGGTAGCTGAGGTGTATGACTGCCCCAGCAGCTCTCCTGACACTCATCACAATGTGTTGCCTCACAGAAACAGCCCCAACTTACCAGATCCCATCATTGCTTCTGACCTGCCCCTCCATGGTCCACAGCCAAAACCACAGGTGCATCCCATCACCGTCTTTTAACAGCAGCCAGGGTAACTTACGATCCATAAGGTACCCTGGCTGTTGTAAACCTGTCCAGCTGTATGCAGGCCACCAGTAACATTTTTCCACTACATCTTTCATGGTGGAAGGACACTTGTCCTTCCTTCACTCCCACACTCTAGATTTAGGCCCTGACCTTGCAGTCAGTACCATCAAGACACATCCTTGGGCACGAGGCAGAGCCTCTCTGAAGCCAGCACGACACTGGAAACAAGGAAGGACTGGACTGGGGACTAGAGCTACACTAGCTTGGGAGCCTGATTTCTACATCCATGGGAGACTGTGAAGACAGGACAGGTGATATGAGATACACTGCTTTCTACCTCTGCCTGCGCAGCACAGGACCATGGGTGAGTGGTGCTTACCTGGAGTGGTAGGACTGATGCCAGGGGGTGCCAAGCGTACCCTGAGATATTTGCATCATGCTGGGATCGGGCTGGGTCTCCGCAAGCTTGGTTGAATGCCAGGAGTGAGGTCGGCCTGGAGTTTCACTCCGCCTGGGGAAAAGCAGAAGGATTTGGCACATCAGCAACAGGCTCTTCCAAGGAAGAGGAATGTGAAGTGACATCACCAGCCATGCTGGAAATCGCTCGGGCTCACTTCTGATCCACTGCTACGTTCCTGTCCCCTCCAAGCAAACCCCACAGGAATCACACAACACGCGTCCCCCTCGGATCTGCAGACAGGCAGGTTATTGCTGCATGGGGGGGGTTCTTCCCCTCTGCCTCCTCACCAGAAGCCTTTACCCCTGGGGATGAGCCTGGGGGCCCATTCCCAGGGATCAGCTTACAGACCCCGGGCTGCCTGCGGACTCCCACGCGATGCCCAAGCCGGGCCGCTGCTCGTGATGCTGCAGGAGCCCTTTCCTCAAAAGGCTCCCTTGGTTTTACAGTGACTGCTGGCAAAGCCATCTAGAGAATGGGATGCCAGGAGGGGGTGGAAGCTGCACGGGGCCGTTTTGATCTCTCCTCCGTGGTGACAAAAATGCAGGAAGAGACACGACAGGCAAGTGCCAGCGAGCGCGGCCTTCGGTCCTGCAGCAGCCAGCTGTCCCCTGCAGCGTGGCAGCCTGGGAGTGCCTGCAGTGCAGTACAGCTGGCCTTTGGCTGCTTCAGACACCAGCACTAAGGGAGGCCTCCACCAGCTCCTAGGAATAAAAAACCCCACTAACAACTTATTTAAAGCACATGGAGGTCATTGGTATTTAAAGCGCAGCAGGGGATTAGCAATCAAGGAACAGCTACAGCCTGGGGGGACAGTGGATTGAGGGCTGCCCTGAGGAGAAGGACGTGGGGTATTCACTGAAGAGAAGTCCCAGCAACAGCAGGGAAGCAAAACCCAAACCTGGCCTCTGTGTCAGGTGAGGGGCAAAGAGAAATTCAAATGTCTTTGCTGAGCTGCATCAGTCAGAAGACCTGGCACCATCCTTGTGTTTCACCCAGTGTGGACAGGGGTGCAGAGGAAAGGAGAGCTGGGTCTCTTTCCAGGCCCTGGCATCTTCAGCAGGGTCATCGGGCAGAGCCTGAGCTGGGCTGGTTCCCTTCCCTGATCTCCAGCGTGGCTGCAGGCGCGGTGCTGTGAGCACACCCAATGAGATGGTGTACCTGTACACCCAGGAGCAGGAGGGATCACCAGGGAGAAGGAGAAGCTGAAAGAGTTTTCAGGGCCTGGAACAGGGAGGGGGTTGAGTTCCCAACCCTGGGTGTGTTCAACAGACGGGTAGATGAGATGCTCAGGGATCTGGGTCAGCACAGGACAGGGACGGTTGGACTCCATGGGCTTAAAGGTCTCTGTGTGACTCTGTGGTTCTGTGACTGTCTTACAGAAAGCTGGGCTGGAGGTTTGCAGAGGGTGAGCTGACCTCAGCGCTGTTTTACCATCACGTATAGGTGTGCTTAGAACAAAGCTCTTTTGTTCAGCTCCCAGCCCAGAGGAGGAAGCTGAGCGCTGCCAGAAGGGAAGCTGACAGAACTGTTTTATGGAGAACAACCCACAGCCTTGCCTGTTCCAGGGCAGGGATTTAAAGATCCTTTGTGTGTTTTCAAGCAGCCCCTGGCATTACCTTTTCCCTCAGCAAAGCAGCCCGACTGATGCCCAGCGAAGCAGATGATCATGAGCGAAGCGATGGCACGAGCCCGTCAGCGGCCACGCTGCCAGGCAGCCGCGCAGCCGCTCTCCAGAGCCAGGGCTGTGTTGAACCCTTTGGGCTGGCAGCCTCACACAGCACAGCCCCAGAGCAGCCAAGCTGTGAAGCCAAGGCCGCAGACACGCCGTTCCAGCTCAGCGGGATAACCTCGCATTGTTTCCACACCTACCTGATCCTGGAAACCTGGATTAAGGGTAACCCAATCCCAGCCCAGCTTAAGCCAAGAGAGGAAGCGCTGCGGGACACATGATCTCCAGCTCAGGTTGCAGACTCTGGCAGGTGATCTCCGAGGAGGCGGCGGGGTGGGAGTGCTGAGGGTCTCTGTGCTCACCCAGAGAAGAGAGGGGCCTGATCCAGTTCCCGCCGAATCAACCGAATGACTCTCCTTGGGATGGAGCTCGGTGCTTGGGAGAGAAAGGTACAGCCAGTGCTGCCTGTGTGTGGGCATCCGGGAACACCGAGAAGCTCCTACCTTCCTTCTTCTGAAAACAGCACCTTGCTTCACCCTACTTCCTTAAGCTGAGCTCATACTTAGGATTGCCTAATTAGGGAAAAGGCCTGGAACTGAGGGTGAGCAGCACACCTCCGATTACAGACGGTGGGGGAGCTGAAAGGGGTTCAAAAGCCAGTTTTGCAACCGCTTTTGGTCACACCTGCTCCAGTGCAGAGCTTCAGGAAGCAATAAAACCCTCTGCAAGATTAAACATTTTGGGGCAAGTGTGGCAGAGGTGTTTGTGTAAAGCCTACAGCATCAGATCCCAATTCATCCCAGACAAAGTCAGTGATGGAACTTGCAAACACAGCAGCTAAGTCCTGACTTAAGTGAAGACAAAGAAATCAGGAGATCTTTAACCTGTAGCTCAGCTGACACTTGGTTCCACAGGAGCCTGCAGGGTTTCAGAACACAGAACCATAACAATAGTAACAGCAGGGAGAACAAAACGACCTCGTGCCCTTACTCTTCATACCAGTTCCTCAAGGGCTGCACCAGTACCACGCTTCTGAAACGTCTGGACACTCTTATCACTAAAAACCTCTCTGTTTCCCGTAATGAGAAAGTGATCCTGGTGTTGTAAATGCCAGGGCTGGCAAAGAGACTCCCAGTTCCTCACAGACAGCTCCAGCGATTGGGTAACCTGGGCAGCCAGGTCAGGTTGGCATCAGGACAAACGCCTCTGAGTGAGGGTACCCAGAGAAGTCAGTGGGTCTGGATGCAACCCTGGCCTCCACAGCACCTGTAACACTGCCAGCATACCAGAAACTGCCAAATTCCCACCAGAAACTGGGAAAACCGCAGGGAAAAGAAGTCTTTTCTTGCCCAGCTGCTGTTACCTGGGTGTTCCTAGTTGTTATACTGGTCACAGCATTTCCAGGCAGAAATGTGACCGGACCATTAGTGGTCTCCTCTAACCCAGCCTGGCAAAAGCTTGATGCAGCCTGGGTTGCAAGGACCATACAGACCCTTCTGAGGGCCTTTATAAAGACACCTTGGCACTGACTCTACACATGAACCAGCAGCTCAAGAACCACCACCTGAAGCTTTCTTCACAGGACAAGCGAAAGGTCACTTCACCTTTGCCCCCAGGCTACAACCCGAAGCTGCTGGCAGCAATGTATCCAGCCTGACTGCTGCTCTTCACATCGTTCCCTACCCCTGCCAGAGGGCAGCCTGAGCACTTCCCAAGTCAAATGCACTCCAGCCCAGTGTCCTCCAAGAGCACACAGATCCTTCTGTGTGAAAAGTCCCACTTTTAACCAAAGCACAGAACCTACCT
Source organism: Gallinula chloropus (assembly GCF_964237585.1). NCBI lineage: Eukaryota > Metazoa > Chordata > Aves > Gruiformes > Rallidae > Gallinula > Gallinula chloropus. The sequence goes on along the minus strand of NC_140088.1, from coordinate 91,162,356 downwards.
CCTTCAATTTGCCAGTTTCTTTTTTCCACATTTGCTTAAAATGTCCTGAATTTCCCTGAATCACAGAGCTGTAGGGGTTGGAAGGGCCCTCCAGAGCCCATGGGGTCCAACCCCCTGCCCAAGCAGGGTCCCTGGGACAGGGCACACAGGTCGGTGTCCAGAAGGGGCTGGAATCTCTCCAGAGAAGGAGACTCCACACCCCCTGGGCAGCCTGTCCCAGGGCTCCCTCACCCTCACTGGGAAGAAGTTCTTCCCCACATTGGTGGGGAACTCCCTGTGCTCCAACTTGAGCCCAATGCCCCTTGTCCTGTCCCCACAGACACTGAGCAGAGGCTGCCCATGTCCCCCTGTGTCCCACCCTTCAGCTATTGATACCCATTGATCAGATCCCCTCTCAGGCTTCTTTTCTCAAGACACTGAACCTCCAAGTGAAGTGGTTTTAGAAAGAAAGAAGAAGATGCTCAGATAACCCCTGCGGATTCCTGTGCTCCAGGTTTCTGACAGCAGCCTCCTGGCTGCCAGCACCACGTTTCAGTGTGGTCAGGGAGCACAGCAAACAGCAATACTGACCACTGCTGCTGCTGCTGCCACAACTGCAGGAGGATCCTTCACCCAACTTACTGGACCTTGGGATGAGAAGCAGGAAGGAAGCAGTTCCCTCCCCTCCCATGTCATGTCCTGGCCTGTCACAGAGCAGGATCCTGGGGCACATCATGGGAGGCACTTGCTGTGCAGAGCAGACACAGAGTGAGAGTATCAAGCCAGCTGCTGAAGCTCCATGAGGAGAATTTCGTGAGCACCTTCACTTAGAAAAGGCAGGCTGGATTCTATCCTTGCAGACAGTGACAGGATGTAAATCTGCCCTTCAGAAAGCTAAGGAGTGAAGGCCAGGGAGGGGATGTTGTGGCTGACCAATTAGCAATTCAAAGCCATCAGTGCCCCAGCAAACCCATCTATTTCTACTGCAGCACCCCTCCAGAGCTGGTGGGGAGCAAAGTATCCATCAGCATCGTGTTGGCAAACACATCAACCAAGGTGTCTCAACAGGGACCATCTGGGAACAATTCTGCTGCTGCCACTGACCTTGTGCTCGTTTTTGCTCTGTCCCAGCCAGCTCTAAAGTTCCTCCTGTCAGAGCCAGGGAACACCGGACATAAAGGCAGCAAAACCTTTCAGGGGAAGCAGCTCTCCCTAGGAGCAGAATCCATCTGCTGCTCCAGACAGGAGCAGCAGTCACTGGAACACATTCTCCATGACCTGTAGAGATAGTTTTGACCAGCTGCTGGTGTTAATGTACCCGAGAGAGATGGGAAGAAATAAAGAAGAGACACCTAAGGCCAGAAGGGTCCCGCTGTGCCGCCGCAGGGCACCGCAATCCCCGCGGATCAGCTTTCCCCGGCAGCCGCGCGGTGCAGGTGGCTGTGTGGGAGGCTGGGGAGCTGGAAGGGATAGCCATGGCCTGGCCTGGTCATCTGTGGGGGGTGGAAAGAGAGACAGGGGACCCTGCAGCAGAGATCCTCCTCCTCTAGAAGAGAAGAGAGCTTTGGACCCAAGTGCAGAGCTCGTGCCCCTCGGATCCAGTCTGAGGCACGAGGGTGTCTGTGTACCTGCAGAAACACGAGGCCCAAGCAGCCATCTGAATTGTCACCGCTGTGGACCTGCCTCCACGATGGCCACATCTAAAAGGAGACATTCTACAGACACTCTGACGTGCTGCCACAGCCCCTATGCCCAGCTATTAAGCAGGAGATGAAGGAAGGACTAAAGCACTCAGAAGCCTATTAGGCTTTCGCCAGAGCGGGGCCGCAATCTGCTCAAAGCGATGTCGCTCTCAATTAAGGTTCAGTCATGGTTCTAAAAATAAGCATAACAGACGAGGCCAATTAGAAAGAAGTCAGACCACAACGGCCTCAGCTTGATGTGTCTTTCACTGAATCTGTCTTTTTAGGCTGACAGAGCCCTTCTGGTAAGTTCTGGGGCAGGAGGGATCTGGAGTGAGTTCTGCCCCTTCACGATTCTGTCTTAAAAGGAGGAGAACTTCTTAGAAAGACCTGAAATGACACTTCATGTCGTGGATCTTGGGCAAGAGTGTTTCCTCACCTATAAAGCACACGGAGAGCTGCACCTCTTCCCCTCCAGTCCCTTTATGCCCAGATTCAAACTTTCCCTAAGTAAAAAAAGCCACTGCAGAACCCCTGGCTTCAGAACACACTCGTGAATATTCTCATACCAGCACACACCCTTCCATAGGTTGATCTCTGCAGCTTCCAGAGGACAACTCCCTGCCCAGGGAATCCCTTCAGGGGATCTCAAAAGTTTTTAGCAGTCTCTGTCTTAATGAAAAAAACAAAACTCTCAAACAAAACCACAGGAGAAACAAACCTTGAGCAAAATACCCCAGATGAGTTCGGGGCTCTGCCCCAGACCAGTCTGGCCTCGTTTCTCTCTCCGGCCCCTTTCCCGGTGGCATAGACAGATGTCACTCATGTCTGTGTGTTGCTTCCAGGTGACACTTCAGACTCAGAGGCACCAAGAGTGGTCAGGGGAAAGCAGTGCAGAAAGATGGGACTGACCGAGGGCGCGGGGATGTTCATCACGCTGCAGGACAGGATGCAGGTGGCTGAGCACAGCCCAGAGCAGAACAACCTGCCAGGGGTTGCAGGAGATCAGAGGTGGCTTTTCTTGAAAGAAACGGGTTGCCTGGGGAGGTGGTGGAGTCACCATCCCTTGGGGTGTTCAAGGAGAGGTTGGATGAGGGATTTGGGGACGTGGTTTAGTGAGGCATATGGGTGTCAGGGGGACAGTTGGACTAGATGAGTTTGGAGGTCTTTTCCAACCTTCACAGCTCCGTGATTTGATGAACTGCTCTCTGCCCTGGGCTGCAGAAGGATTGCTGGGATCGCTCAGAGGTGATGGCAGCTGTGAGCAAGTCGCTCCTTCGTTGAACTCAGGAACAGTCAAACATTGTAATTAATGATGATTGGCCTTGCACGTCACGCCCCTGTGTTATCACACTTCTCTGGTGACCCCCAGGCTCCCTTATCCATGAAGAGGCATTTATCCATTTTCCAGAAAAGGACACAAAGGCCTCAAGAGGTGAAGTGACTTACCAGACATCACCCACCAGGCCTCCCGCAGAGCACGGGGCCGGGAGCTGCACCGTGTGCCGGTGCTCCCATTTCCCTGTGCCTGAGCCTGTGCCTGACAGGCTCCCCTCAGCCTCCTCTTCTCCAGGCTCAACACCCCCAGCTCCCTCAGCTGCTCCTCAGAGGATTTGCCCTCCAGCCCCTTCCCCAGCCTGGTTGCCCTTCTCTGGACTCGCTCCAGCACCTCCCTGTCCTTCTGACGGTGAGAAGCCCAGAACTGGACCCAGCACTCGAGGTGCAGCCTCACCAGTGCCCAGTGCAGGGCACAATCACCTCCCCACACCTACCAAGTAACATGAGAAGCACAATTTAAACTGCAAAACAAGGAGTTATTTTGGGTCTCTGTTTTGGGAAAGCACTTGCTGCCAGGACAGTCCCACCTGCACTGCTCACAGGTGGAAGTCACGGCAGCCTTCTGCCTGGTGCTGGGGGCATGGGCAGGCTGGAGCGAGGAGCTGCTGAGCAGGGATTAAAGGCCCTCTTGCAACTTTCTTCCTGCTACAAATTCACTCTGTTTCCTTTGCTGGCAAAAAATAAAGAACATACAAGGAAAAACCCCAAAACCCTAAGGTACAGTCTTTGAGAAGGACCCTGTTATTTCCTGTCTTCTCCAGGCTTTCACAGCATCTCTGGGAGCACGGGCAGAAGAATCTCAGCAGCCAGCCCCTACGCTGGCTTCCCCTGCCCATGGCTTTGCAGAAGCCCCTGAGCTGCCCTGATTTATCTGTACTGATGAACTGGCCCAACGGGCTTAATTCAAATAATTTTTTCCTCATTCTTCTCCAGCCAGTAAATTAGTTGGAAAGATGGAAAAACAAGCATAGCTGGGATGCTTCTGCACCCTGGTATCGAACACACAGCAACTTGCAACAGGAGAGACTTGAAAACAATGGAAGGAATGTGTTTTCCCCCTCTCGTTGGGTGCTTAGGAGGAACTTGGAGGCTGGCAGGAGAAACGCTGCCCTCTGAGCCTGATTATCCAAACCCAACGTGGACAATGAGTCACGGCAGGTAACCAAGGGGATTTTCAGGGCAAGGGTTTCAGACAGCAGCCGGGTTCTCCTCTGAGTTACCGGGCTACAAATCACAGGCGGCGCTAATAAACTCAACACCAAGGAGCCTGTGTCCAAATGCTGAACAGGGGAGGAGAAGGTCCTCTGGGCAAGCACACTCGGTGTATGCACGTATATGCTGTGTGGCTGGGTAGCTGTTCACAGGCTGCTTGCTGAGGTACTGCCAGGAACAAAAAAGCAAAGGGTACCAAGGGGAGTTCAGACTTGGAGTACATCAGGTGAACTCGAGATTTACTCCTGGCTGGGAATTCGCCTTCCCACTGTTCCTGCAAAGAGCAGGTGAGATAGGTGGCTCTCCTTGAGTGTATCACTGGAACTCACATCACCGGGGCAAGTGGAGTAGTAAGTCTGCAGTGCTCCCTCAGCCAGTGGAGTAGTAAGTCTGCAGTGCTCCCTTAGCCAGTGGAGTAGTAAGTCTGCAGCGATCCAACCCAATTCGAGCTGCAGAACAGCCCGTGAACCTGGCACCTCCCTCGAGCAACTTTCCATCACTTTGAGAATAACCATTTCCTTTTGGCGAAGGATCCCCCTGCAGCTGGATTTCTAGACCTAATTCTTCCCCCCTTCTCATCTCAGCTCGCCCTTTTCTGATGGGGAGAGCTGTAGTACTGTGGCAGCACTGGCTGGCAGTGCCACCCCGGCCTTGCTTACTTTGCACAGTGGAGGGTAGGAGGCAAGCTTTCCTGAGGGATCGTGGTGTGCACGCTCAGGAGGGTGAACAGCCTGGGGCTGTGCTCTCCTTTCCAACACCTGAGAGATTGGTCCCAAGCTCCAGATCCCCCCTTTGACTAAGGATGTTCACGCATCACCCCATGGTTTAGAAACCCATCAGGACCCGCCACCTTCATTACCCGGGGTGAGTCTGCTGAAGGTAAACAAGCAGGGGAATTGAACCCAGTGCTCCAGCCAAAGCTGGAGGGCCACAGGCTCTGGGCCACATCTCCTGCTCTACTCCAGCACTGCTGCTGCCCTTGCTCCCACAACTCCCACAGCTCCCAGGAGTGGAGTTGGCCAGCTGCTCACCTACAACACTGGCCACAAAACACACGCAGCAGAGAGGGACACAGACACACACGTTCTCACCTGGGCTTCAGCCGTAGCTTAACTCCTCCGGACCACGTGGCTTTGCTGGGCTGAAAGTCCGTGTTCACACAGTCTGGAGTGAGCGGGCTGGGGGCCAGGTCGGAGCATCCCTTCGCTGCGTGTGTGTCCCTGTCAGAAGAAACCAAGGCCATGTAAACACTGACACACCAGCCCCTCAGCCCTTGTATCTTAAATTTTCCACGGATTTTAGGAAAGAAGGTAAAACACAGACCCAGGGGCTGAGGCAGGGGCATCAGCTGAGATTTAAAAAGTGTGAAGATGTCACAGAAAAGCCACATGTGTCTTTTTTCTTCTCTGTGTCGCTGCCCAAGCCGGCGAGAGGAGGGGGATTTTGTTCTCCTTTCTATCTGGCCTCCCCGTGGAGGAGCTGTACAATACCACAGCACTGCTGCTCAGCACGCAGGAGAGACATCAGCTGTACCATCCAGGGCAACAAACACCTGCACTTTGGGACTCAAAATCCCTAAGTGTGGAGTTCAGGGTTTGTACCCCCTCCCCACCTGTAACCATCTCCACCAGAGCTCCGGGAACGCTCTGAACACATACGAGTAAAGCTTAAAGAAAGGTCCACGCGGTGAGAGCACAAAACAGAAGCTTATCCCCCCCTCCTCCTGCCCAACTACTGCTAATTCCCCAACGTCAGCAAATAAATATTTACCCCACTTCACCACATGCAACACGGTGCAGAGCATCACTTCAGCTCCTTCCTTCCCGCAGGCGCAGGACAGCCCCAAAACGAGCCGCTGTTCCCCATCGCTCCCGGGGCTTTTTAGCACTGAAACGCGGGAGAGATTTGAAATTTCTGCTTGCTGAAGGAACCCCCCAGGCCGAATAAAAGCGCGCCTGAAAGGACCCCCTCCGAGCCCCCCTCGGCCCGCAGCGGGCCGCGGCCCGAGCTGCTGAGCGCTGTAATTGCCTCTTGTTGTGTGCTTTAGCCGGCTGCGGGCTGAGCGCACATGCCGGCATCTGGGGCTTTGGATAGCTGAGATGGCTTGGATGCCATTCCGGTGAGAGGCCAGCCGTCTTTGTGTCCGGCTGGGTCCTCCCCCACGCTCCCTCCCCAAGCCCCCACGTGCCAGGCAGGAATGTTAAGCCTCACACTGCGGATGAGATGTAGCAGGGAAGCGCGGCAGCACTTTCACCTAGATTAGGGAAAGCGACTGGGCTGGAACGGTCCTTTTTGCTCACCCCACTTATCTTCATCCAAATTTTCCTCCAAATCCTGCCTCAGAAACGCCTGCTCTTTCCCTCTGCCAAATCCCGGGCTGCTTTGTCTCCGCCAGCCCTCTCCTGAGATGATGTCAAGCCTCTCATCTGACTGGACAGATCCCCCTCCCTGCTGCTCCCGTACCGGCCTCGCTATGTACCAGGAGCACAGCCTCCTTTACTGCAGTGAAGTGCCAGGAGCGTTCAGCACTCCGATTCTCTTTGCTTACCATGACAAATCACAGATTTTTAAGAGTGGGTTTTGCTGTGAGATAAAGGACAGTTGGCCTGTTACAGCCCAGGATTTACAGGCTGTACATAAACAATCAATATATGCAAACAGGTACACAATTTTGTAAGCAAACTGTCTTTCCAACAGCAGCATTTAGAGGACAAAAAGTCTTCTGTTTATGGCTTTGTACAGAAGCACGGGAGGGATGGTCCCAGCCCCTATAATACCAGCCCTGAGAGAGACCTGTGCCACACGGGGCCCCAAAAAGCCCCCAGGGAGCGTCTAAGCACAGCTCAAATTCATGGTGAGGCTGCTGCGTGTCACTCCGAAGCCCAATGAGGTGTCTTGCAAGCAGGACCCCATCAGAGGGGAATGGATCTCAGCAGAGCCACTTGTTTTAACTTTGGGCACCCCATGACCTCCCCACCTTGGCTTCGTTTCCCACACAGGGAATGGCCACCCCCTACACCCTCCTGGTTTGCTCAGGATGCCGTGAAGAGAAGGTGCAGTTCACCTAGAGATGCTTCACAGGCAGCGCCACGTCAGGGTGATGCGACCTCAGTTTAGAGGGGAGAAAAGAACAGGCACCATGCTGTGACCCTACCTCACTGACCGGGGGTACCCTCGCCCCAGGGGGGGCAGCCTAGCAGCCTTGTGTTGCAGAAGCTCTGATGTCTGGGGCTCCCACTGAACTGGGGGGGCAATGCAGTTGCTGAGCCCTTTCAGGAAAGGCATCTGGGTGCCTCAAAGTGCTGCCACAATGCTACAAACCTCATCATGACAGGGAGATTGCTTTGAGATAATTCTGAGTGCTGTCTCAACCTGTCTGAAAGCAGATACTGACACGGCAGAAGATGATCTTGGCCATGTTCATAGGAGGTGTCTGGGACCAGCAATGAACTTTCCTAACACGCCTCCGTCAGTGCTCAGTCCCAACTCCCCTATTCATTCCCTAAATAGCAGCTTTGGGCCCTGCCAGGCTCCACAATAGCTGTGCCCCTGCGGTGAGCAGAGCTGCTCGTGTCTTCTCGCCGCTCAGCTATCTCCAAAGTAGCCGGTGACGGTATCGGGACTGGGAAGCTGCCCCTGTGCCAGACACACTGAGAGAGCAATCAATCAGCAGCCTGAGAAACTGATATAAGGAGTGAGTGCCTACGGCTTCCCGGTCACTGCAGCCCAGCCATCTTTCAGCACTTAAGGTCTTTGTTAGTTTTTGGTTTTTAACTAAAAAAGAAACAGCTTTTGAATCACGTGAAGAAAACAAGAGGCAACACAGACTGAACCCCGCCGCGAGCGCAGCTTTCTGAGTAACTTCCACACAGATCCACACAGATCCCACCCTCCCGAAAGGCAGCAGGAGGGTAAGCAGCTTGGGTGTTCCCCCCCACCCCACACAGTGAGAACCCCGTGCTCACCAGCGTGCATAACTTTGGGGTTTACCTCACAGAGACAAAGGAACGTTAATTAGTGTCCGCACGGGCTCTGGGGGTGTTGTTCGGCGGGTAAGAAGGAAATGCTGTGGAGTTTTTTCCCTGAGCCTCTTAAAAAAACCCACCCCTATAATTACTGAGCTCTGTGTGGAACGGCGGGCTCAGTAAGACATTGAAAACTAATCAGCCAGTCTATAAATAACACCATTAATCAAGCCCAGTGGGGAACAGAAGAGACGAGGATCCTTCTCCCGGAGAAGCACACACGCGTCAGGGATGGAGCAGAGCAGCTCCTCAGCAGCCGCCATGGCCCGGTGCTTTCCCAGAGAGGACGATGCCCACGCAGGGGTGCCTCCAGGAGAGCACAGCTCCCTGAGCCCAGCAACACCTGAGCCTGGCATTGGCACTGCAGCCCCAGAGCTGGAGATCCACCCGGACAGGGCCCAGCACCTTCCCTCCCCTTGCAACCCTCTGCCTCAGGCTCACTCAAGCAACCTGGCACCAAGATTCTCTAAGACTTTCCTAAATCATTTCCCAAGGCAGCTCAGCCTAACGATCAGGAGCCCACTAACCTCTGTACAGCTCCTTCTCCAACCACAGCATGGCAACAGCCGCCCTCGTGCAGAGGTCTGGAAGGCCTACCTTGCGTCTTGACCCTCAGGCCTTCTCCTTAGCTCCGCTCTCTGGGACAGCACGGCGTGAGGGCCCCACGCCGGCACCCAGCCTGCTGGGATGCTCTTTAAGGTCCAGGCTGCATTTTGTGTCAGGATGTTGTTCCCAATCCCAGAGCTGAGAAGCACTCCCAGCAGGGAGCGGCCTGCAGTTGTTCTCGTTAGCCCGCCATTTGTACAGCTCGAGTGGGAGACAGGAAAGCCAGCGCGGCCTATTTAAAACTCCTCTACCTCCCACCTGAGGCAGGCAGCTGCCTCTGAAATCTTTCCTTTTCTGCCAAGTTCATGTTTAATTATGAATTGTTATTTATACTTGCTGCTTCCAGCGTGCCCTCAGTATTTAATACCACACATGTTAATGAGTGGCTGTACAGACACCCCGGCCCAGCTCTTCCCTCACCTAAAAATACAGCCTATTCGGATCTGACAGCCAGTGAAGGCGTATGGTACAGTGGACTGAAGCCTTTTATGGAGGAGAGCACGCTCCTCAGAAGTTTCACTGACCCACAGCTTGGTTCCTCTGCCTCAGACAGAGCACCAGGCACCAGCAGCAAGAGGCAGCATCCCCTCTGTGCATCCAGCACTGCCATCTCTCGAGTGAGCATCTGCCAAACATATCCTGATTTTTTACCATCCCCTTCTCAGAGGTCTTCAAGAAAGCATGGGTGGCCTTATTTTCTATCAACTAACTGCCCACAAGCCTGCTTTGGCTCACGTCCTCCCCCAGCTGCCATGAGTCCCCCGCAGAACTCGTTCGCTGTTTCAGGGAGATCCTTTGCTTCTGACCACAGATGCCTCTGACCTCCTCGGCCACCTTATCTGACTCCTGGGCTGACCTCCCGTCACCTGCATACTTGAAATGTTTCATACAATTTATCGTAACCTTTTGGGCTCTTGGCTCCTCTTTCTCACTTTCTTTGGTCTCCGTTATCCTTATTTATAATCTTCACATTCCAACACTGAGTGGTTTCCTAAATCAAGCCAAGACAATAACAGGGGGAAGGGGTGGGGGTGCTTCTGCCCAGCAGATCCCCAACAATTACATCTGGAGGGGCTGACCAATTTCAGCCAGGGGCCACAGAGGTATTATCCTCAATGAATTATACTCCATGTTTCATAAAAAATCATTCCCTGAGTAAGAGAAGCAGCAGCAATCCTTGCTCTCATTGAGCAAACGCTGCGCTATGAGCTCAGCCACCCAGCAAACAGTTCCCAAGGCAGAGAGGGACTTTACACAGGGAAGCTGTACAAAACCAAACTCCTCAGGTTCTGTCTGCTCACAGCATTCATTTCCCAGCACATCACCCACACACTTCTCCTGCCTGTGCCACCACCCTGTGCTCTGCTTTTCTGCTTCACTGGCTGTACCTCCAGGTATGAGTCTAGGATATGGCTGAGATCACCCATAAACAGCACCCAGAACTATGTTTAGAAATGATTGAAGTTTTTAATTTAATTATTTTGTTTTTAAATGGCTATTTTTCTAATGGTTTCCCCTCTCAGAGTCGTGAGCACTTATTTTAAACAGACGCCAGGTTTGCTGCCATGGTAACAGAAGACCGAAGTCCCAGAGGATCAAAGGCCCAAATGTTAATAGGTTTAGTAATTTTTAATGTCTCATTACTTCTAAGCCCAGTGTTATTCCTAGAAGAGAGGATGGAGCTTAGATTCTGATTTTTAAATCATTTGGGATCAACAGGAGTGTTTAAAACCACTATCAGAGTAAAAAGCTTTCCTAGAAAACAAACTGCTCACACGCTGACGCTTCTGAAATTGAGATGAAAGCAAGGAACTCCTCTTCCAAGTTCCACAGGGATTTGTAGGCATTTTATTCACTTCAGATTTTTCCCCCCTTTGTCTTCAATAGGAATGTAAGAAGCGACCCTCCTCTGCTACAGAACTAGCCAAAGCACAGCCCAGCCACAGAAATAAGAAGCAGCAGCAAAGCAGACCTTGGCTCTGACAGCCCTGCAAGGAGAGAGATGGAGGAGTTAAGGCTGCTGGTTTATCCTCATGGCACCCCCATGTTACACAATGTCACAGGGCTCCTGAGATCCCCGGCTCAGCCAAGTGACATAAGGAGAGTTTGGCATCTTCACCTCTGGCTATCCTCATCCAGCAGGCTACACGCGAGCTGTCGGCAGCTGATGAGCTGGAATTACGTCTCCTTGTAAATGAAAACGTTCCCCCCACCTCTCGGCCTTCCTGCCTCCTCCACACTGTCAGGGAGAGGGCTCCCCACCCCAGGCAGGGTTGCAGAAGGACCTTGCACTCACCACTGGGCAGATCCTCCCACTCGGCCTGAAGTGAAGAGACTGGATTGCCTATGTAGTTCTTACTTTGTTACCTCCTGTGGCAGGTCCAGAAATAGCCCATAATCCACATATCCATCACGCTCACAGAATCTGCTTGAGCTGGAGTGGAAGCACCCCGTGTGTCAGAGCACAAAGGCCCAGGGTCCGGACGGGGCGCGTGTGGGTCTCAGCTGGTAGTGGGATGGGTTTGGGGTTGTTAGGCTGTGCTCATGAGACCCCTGAGCCAGACAGAGAGCCAGAACTGGCTGGAAGTATGTGAGCATAACAAGTTTTCATCAGGAAAACTCTCATCAATTGAACTGAAAAGTTCTCCTTGGAAAGCATACAGTTTGGACTAAAGGTTTTGCTGGAAAAAGTCTCTCAGTGCCTGGGTAAAATCCCTAGCCTGACGCTTAGGATGCTCAGCTGGGATAGGGGAGAGCCAGGTACAAGTCCACAGACAGATAAATCCACAGGCAGATAAGGAATTCAAGGCTGTTTCATGGGCACCACAAAATGTAACAGGTTCTACCCGTGAAATCCCCCGGAAGGGCCCTGTCACCCTAACGCAGAGCAAGACAGGGTTTGAAGCCTCCCTCAGGCTCATCGGGCACAGGAACCTTGGGGTTAGGTATGCTTCCCACATTTCTGCAGCAGGATCAAGTAGAAACCAGAATATCCATGTCTTGGGGTCAGGTGGGGCAGTAAAGCTCAGGGAGCAAAATCCCACAGAGCCCAAAATCATCCAGAACGCTGCTGGCTGCTGCTTCCAAACACCAGGATTGCTCCACACAAACATTCCCTGTGCGCATCCCGGCCATACCCATGCTGACATCTGTTCAGGCAGGATTACTAGAGCTGAGCTTCGTGCCCTAAGCCAATCACCACAAGGGACAAGGACAAATTTTCTGGGAACAGTGCAGAGGTGGTTTGTTTTTTTCTAAATGCACAGGTAGTCGTTCAGAGGCAAATTAAAGAGCTCAGAAATAACTGAGCTCTCTTGGGGTGGTGATTTTTAGATGGATATATCTCAGATTTAAGCATCCATCTCATTCTATCCAACGGCTCCTCATGCCAAGCATAACGTATTTGAGGGCAAAGAGACACAGAAGGCGAGAAGTCACCTGGAATTCATTCAGACTCACAGATTCCCTTCTAGGAGGGCTCTTCACTTAGGCAGCTCCAATTTAAACACCTTCGATGAGCGCTCACCTTCAGGTCCACCGAGAAAAAGCCTGGAGTAAGGAGACTGCATCTGAACTGTGTGGTACTGCCTAGCCCTACTTGTCCAGTGTGTCCCTGGCTTTCCCTTTTTCGCTGAGATTGGATGGGGTTTTGTTTGACCTGACCTCAATCCCACCATCCAGCTGCACTGTGTGTGCACGGTCCCGCTCAGACGCTGGAGCGAGCGGCTCTCGGCGCCGTTACCTGTTTGCAGGAAGGGCTGTGAAAAGGAGGATTCACATTCATTTGGGTTCCTGGCTCCATTCGGTGTTGGCCAAGGGATCTTTGAGAAAATGAACTCCCCCTTTGTCTGGGAAGAGAGCCCTAATCCTCGGTTTGCCCCGGAGGATTACTGGGTGCTTAGAAAGGCACTCACATGCACATTTTTGGTTGGTGCCAGCTGCATTCGGGTCCACAATATGTAGCGGTTCGCTTTGGTCTTTCCCTTTGACAGTAAGGCATTCCACTGCACCCAGGCCTCAACCCCAGAGACTGCCACCCTTTTTTAAAGACACCCCAAATGAAATGCAGGTCTTGCCCTGCTTTGCATGAGCAGCTCGCCCCCAGACAGCCCCTGTGAATTCAGCGGGCGGGCAGGCAGCCGGGCACGCAGCCCTGAAGCCCAACAGCCTTTTCATGTGCTGTCGAAGCACACGGTTCCCTGCATGGCCCTGCCAGAAAGACCCAGACCCTGGCTACAAGGAACAACCTGGAGGGTTGGGAAATTAGCTTTTATCCCATGCCAATTCCAGGCCTTTTGTAACAGAAGGTTACGGTTGTACTCCAGTAAAGCTTACTGCTTGTGAGACAGTCCCACCCAGAGAGCCTGTCGGCTCAGGCACCAGAGCCCGGGCTGTGGTATATAACGCACCCTGACTCTGCTTGGGAGTGAAATGCTCTCCTGCACCTTGGACTCAAGAGGCACATTAACCTCAGCACTCAGCTTGGTGCCATCAGCAAATGTGCTGAGGATGCACTTAATCCCACTGTCAGTATCATTAATAAAGACATTAACCAGCACCGGCCCCAGCACAGACCCTTGAGGAACCCCACTTGTCACCATCTTCCACCTGGACTTGGAGCCACTGACCACCACTCTCCAGATGTGACTATCCAGCCAATTCCTTATCCACTGACATATCTCTCCAACTTCCAGGGAAGGATGTTGGGGGGACTGTGTCAAAGGCCTTGCAGAAATCCAGACAGAAGACATGCGCAGCTCTTCCCTTGTCCACTGATGCAATCGCTCCACTGTAGAAAGCCACTCGTCATCTTCAAGATGATGAAGAGCTCATGCAAGCAGGGCTGTTATCGCATCTGTCTCTTTAAGGCCCATGATTACCTCACACAGGTGAACCAGTAAGGTGATCTTTACAGGTTCTGGGGTATCCAGGTGCAGAGTCACGCTGATCAAAAGTCACTCTGTACACACCATGACACCCAACACAAAACAAAGGGCAAGCTGGCTGTAAAGGACAAGTGTGAATGAAGCGACTATCTGCAGCTCCTACAGAGAAAGGCAGCTGTGAAAAAGCAGCAAAAGTCATACAGAATAAGGACTGGGTGTCATTTTATGATTAGAGAATGAAAATGATTCCATGGGAAGAGACAACAAGCCCTCCAAGCTGAGAAAAGAGTTACGTCCCCGGAGCGAGAGTCAGTAAGCAGAAGGTATCACCCAGAATCACTCTTTGGACACTCACCCTTCAGAACCATGATATTTTCCAGACACAAAAGGGCTGTCCTGAACATCAGGCAAGACGTGCCCCACCTGGGACCTGGCCCAACGGGGTGCAGACCTGAGACCCGAAAGGCAAGAAGCTTTCCCAGCAGCTCCCTGGAGCTGGGGCAAGACTGGATCTGCTGGGGCAGTGGTTTGTGTGAGCGCTTCCTAATATGCTAGAGGCAAAGCAAACTAGGTCAGTGCAGAGCAGCAATTTAAATGGTTTAAAGCTAAAGATTAAGGGAGTGCTTGCATGAACTGTCCCAGTGGCAGATGGATGAATCTCTGGCACCGATGAGCAAGCGAGGGCATTAATCTCTTCCGCCAGCACAGCTGGATCTCTCCCCCTCTCTCTAGCTTGTGTACTTGTTGTACTTTAAGGAACACATCCTGAATTTTTACCCTAGCAGGTCTCCTTTGGATGTTCCTGAAGTGCTGGGACCAGTAGCTCAGCTGTATTTTGAAAAACTGGTCCCAGAGGTTGGTGCTGGGTGAGTGATGGTCTGAGTGTTTATGAAAAAGCCTCATAGTCACACTTGTCATGGGCATGGTGGATGCTCAGCAGCACGAACTGCCTCAAGCTCTGCAGCTCAGTTGCCTCTCTGCTCTCTGACCTGGTTATTTTGCAGTGTTTCCTGGTATGCCAGATTGAAATTGCAGTAGCTTGCTGGGTGGGGTGAATTTTACAGGCCTACCTAAAACACCTTCATGGGTGTAGCAACACCTAATCCCCAGAATATGAGCTACTCTGTATGAGCTGCTGCTCCATCCTCATCACCCACCTCTTCCTGGACAAATTCCTGAATCCCTTACTCAACAGAGCATCTGTTTACTTCCTCAGGACTTCAGGTCTGGTGAGAAATGAGCATAGACTGAGTAAGAAGAGAAGGATTTGGCCAGCTGCTTTACAAAACGCAATCTCTGCAGCACCTGCAGCATCACTGTGCACCGAGTTCTGAGACCTGCAGCTCTTGGAGTGTAGAAATGCAAAGAGAAAATTCTATGGCTGCTTTGCCCATGAGCTGCCCCTCCATCCCTCAGGCAAGAAACACTGTCATTCATACCTCCTGTGAATCACATTTAGTGGACAGACCCAGTGGAAAAACAGGGTACTGGTCCATGGAGGCCACAAAAATAGCCTGGCAACGGCAGGGAAATGAGTTTTCTGAGTACATACAGGGTGTAAGCATGGAGCAAACAAAGCCTGATAATTAGAGCAGAGCTGCAGCCCGGCCCATCACCTCCTTGTACTTTTGGGTTTAGAAGTACAGTGGGTTTGCCCAAGCATCTAAATGACTTCTAGCACCTGCTGGTCTGGCAGAGACACGAGTGGTGTCTGAGAGGAGTCTGGAAAAGGACGAGGACTGCAGCCACGACAAGACACGTCAGACGAGAGGGGAACCCTTGGCCTCTGTCTCCCGGCGCTGTGCCTCAGGGCACCCCCACTGTGCTCACACAGCCCCTCAAAGGGGAACCAGCCTGCCCGACTCCGCTCCGGCAGTGACGGAGGCCCTGGCACCTGCAGCTCCCCAGCAAAGGCAGGAACCGGCCACCCAGCCCGGCCCTGCGGACCCAGCTGCCGCGCAGGGCGGTGGGGGCCTGGCCACCCCTAACCCAGTGCTGGGGTGCGGGGAAAGGCAGCCCCGCCGCCCCACGGTCCGCTGCCGGTGGTAAGGGGCATGCTCAGGGAATGTGCACAAAGCAGCTGATTTTAAAGAAGCAGGAGGGAAGTGAAGAGCAGGGAGGACTGTGAGCCCCACTGAAGCGATGATTCCAGCCTCAGCGGCGGCAGAAGCATTGTGAGGGTGGAAGAGACAAGTGGGCTGGAGTCTGCTGATTAGTGCCCAATGGAGATGGATGAGAAGCTAACAGCAGGGCCACAAAACCCTCCTGAGTTGCCAGCAGCCAGGCCTCAGCCCTCCGTGGGCTTCTGAACGGCATGGCTAAGGAAAGGGTTAACTTGTCTCTGTCTATAGAAGGAAGCTGTATACAGCCCCTGGTAGATACAGGGACAGTAACATCCTCGCTGATGCATGAAGTTAACTGGAGAATCTAGAAATTTCAGGACTAATCACTTGTTACACAGTGTAACAAGTTACTGCCTTCCTCCTGCTGGAAAGATACCACAAGCATCTTTCTGGTAGAGCCCTGTGTGTGGAGGCTCTTCTGTGCAACCTCCCAACAGCAAAACTCTTCCCTGTCACCTTATCTACTGCATGTTGCTCCAAAAAGCCCAAGTCGGGACCCAAATCGTCCTGTGGGCTCAAAGCAAGATCACAGAATCACAGAGCTGTAGGGGTTGGAAGGGACCCCCAGAGCCCATGGGGTCCAGTCCCCTGCCCAAGCAGGGTCCCTGGGACAGGGCACACAGGTCGGTGTCCAGACGGGGCTGGAATCTCTCCAGAGAAGGAGAGTCCACACCCCCTGGGCAGCCTGTCCCAGGGCTCCCTCACTCTCATTGGGAAGAAGTTCTTCCCAGATTGGTGGGGAACTCCCTGTGCTCCAACTTGAGCCCATCGCCCCTTGTCCTGTCCCCACAGACACTGAGCAGAGGCTGCCCATGTCCCCCTGTGTGCCACACAGACTAAGGCTGGGACTTGGGATGCTGTGCTGCAGGGCTGGATTAGCGCCTGTGGAGGCCAGGGAAGTTCACACACTCACCTAGATGAGGTCAGGGGCTTTCCCAGTGATGCTGCCCTCAAGTACCAACAGGACAAGGTACCCCCAGGAACAGTGAAGAGAAATCACACCACAGGTCAGGGTATGGCTTTGATTTCTAAGGAAACATCTCAACTCCTGTTGGGTTCCCAGGAACATGAAGGTGCTGATGTGTAGGCAAAGAACCTTTCACAGCTCTTGGGACCCCCCAGAAAACCCCACTTAGCCTAAATGCCTACCAGCTTTTAATGGGACTTTCCTCACAGGTCACTTAAGACACATCTTACAAATCCACCCCAAACCATTCTGTTGGAAACAGCAGGAACCACTCTTCCTTAGAGCAGCTCCAAGCACATCAAGAAACTCAGAGGAGATGACCACCTCCCCCTGCAAGGCCAACCATCAGTCTGACTTAAAGTCTTCCTCATGGGCGCCATTAAGTTGATGCAAGAGAGTTCACATGAAGAACTCTTACTCCCCAGTGTGGACACCTCTCAAAGGGAGCCTGAGCTTCGCTAGGGACAGGCAGGGATCTGTTATCAATGGCCTGGAGATCTCTGCTCTGCGTGTCAGTAGGAAAAAGGGGAGCCACACATATTCCCAGTCTCAGCCTCTCCTCACACAGGGGACACGCTGTGACCATCCTCGTCAAAAAGAAACACAACCACTCCAAAACGAAGCCTTGGTGGAGCCAGTCCCAAAGAGAAACTGTCACTTGAGTCAGAAGTGCCAAATTCTTCCACAGAGCGAACAGCAAACCCAAATCCTATTAAGCAGCCATCAGTGTCAATATTTATTCCTTACAAATCAGGGGCAAGGAGCCTAATAAATGGTGTCAGACTGAGCCTGGTGAGAGGGAAGCGGAAGGGGATAGCCTTGGGGAAAGGACATGACATTAATCAGCATCACCCCTGCAAAACCCTTGACAGAAACAAGGTAGTAAACTCATTAGCCACTTAGAAACTAAGCTCCTTTTTCACTTTGCACAGTGATAGCCTGTGGTTTCCAGCCTGAAGGTTTGGCATCCTTCACAACAAAGCCACCAGCCCCCAGAAAATCTTTTCAATCTACCTCTCAACACACCTCTCTCCAGTCTGGAGAGGCTGTGCTGCCTCAACTGCTCCTTCCCCGACACAGAGCGGCACCGTCCTGAGGTCTGCACCGCTCTGCGCTAGGTTAGCACTGGAATTAGCAGAGCTGGGAGAGATGCCAGGCAGAAGGTACCTGCCCAGGAAGACAAACAAATAAAAAGATGATTTCACAAGGCAGACTCCTCAGTCACAGAGCTGCAGGGGTTGGAAGGGACCTCCAGAGCCCATGGGGTCCAACCCCCTGCCCAAGCAGGGTCCCTGGGACAGGGCACACAGGTCGGTGTCCAGACGGGGCTGGAATCTCTCCAGAGAAGGAGACTCCACACCCCCTGGGCAGCCTGTCCCAGGGCTCCCTCACCCTCACTGGGAAGAAGTTCTTCCACATAGTTGCTGCTACAAATGGAATCACAGAGTCACAGGGTTGGAAAAGCCCTTTAAGATCGTAGAGTCCAACCGTCCCTGTCCTGTGCTGACCCAGATCCAGGGTTGGGGACTCAACCCCCTCCCTGTTCCAGGCCCTGAAAACTCTTTCAGCTTCTCCTTCTCCCTGGGGATCCCTCCTGCTCCTGGGTGTACAGGTACACCATCCCATTGGGTGTGCTCACAGCACCGCGCCTGCAGCCACGCTGGAGATCAGGGAAGGGAACCAGCCCAGCTCAGGCTCTGCCCGATGACCCTGCTGAAGATGCCTGTGCCAGGGCCTGGAAAGACACCCAGCTCTCCTTTCCTCTGCACCCCTGTCCACACTGGGTGAAACACAAGGATGGTGCCAGGTCTTCTGACTGATGCAGCTCAGCAAAGACATTTGAATTTCTCTTTGCCCCTCACCTGACACAGAGGCCAGGTTTGGGTTTTGCTTCCCTGCTGTTGCTGGGACTCCTCTTACCCCACGTCTCCTTGTTTCTCTTTAACAACTGCTACCCTGTTCCTCAACCTCCATACCCAGGATCTAATGATCTGCCTGGCACAGCCAGGGCTGATGCACATCCCTGACAGACCAATGGGTGGGAAATCTGCTTCCAAAGGAGCTGTGAGCTGTGTAACACTACAGTTTCTTTCTCCCTGCCGGGATGAGAAGACACAGTGTAAGACACACACGCTCCAGGCTTGATCTTTCCATCAGGGCTGTAGCTTAGTTTCTGGAGCTATGCTTTGCAGCCCAGACTTGCTCCCATCTCTCCAGGGAAACTGAAGCATGATCAGGATGGATCCTGTCCCCACTGTAAGCATACAGTGAGCTGGCCATCAGTTATCATCACGTCCTTTACTTAAATTAGTCTGAAATGGAGCCTGTCTGCAGCTCAGAGTCTGGCTGTAACTGCAAAGGAATCTGTGCCCTCCAGAACACACGAGATGGGATCAGGTCACCACTGGAGTGCACTTGGCTATTTTTATTGTCTGACCAAATACTTCAATGCCATTTTAAGCTGCTGAAAGAATAGCAAAGATGAGATTTTTGGGTTTTTTTTAAAGCAGACAGGCTGGCAGTCTGTAAGGAACTCTGTCCTTTTAACTTCTGGCCCTTTCTGAAATTTCTGCCCCGGTTACCAGGATGCTGAAGGCATTCTGAAGTCACAACATGATGAAATCTAATCAGGTTGAA
This sequence comes from Gallinula chloropus, assembly GCF_964237585.1. Lineage (NCBI taxonomy): Eukaryota > Metazoa > Chordata > Aves > Gruiformes > Rallidae > Gallinula > Gallinula chloropus. Next base: position 91,142,901 of record NC_140088.1, on the reverse strand, counting down.
GTGGGTTGGTTTAATTTTCATCAGATTCCTCCTTCAAAGGCAGAAATGTACCCTTCCTGATCCTTCTCCCTACCACCAGGACTGAGCCCATAGAGCAGTTGCCGCTCCATCAGAAAAACCCCACCCAGTCCTCTTCCATCAAGAACAACCCATGCTTGAAATTCCTCGTGTTCCTTTAAACCCAAAGGACAGTGACACTAATCCAAGGTCTGGTGCAACTAGAATGTAAAGGATTAGGGAAGTGGCTGGCAGCTGAGCACAGGCAAGCATGCATCACATCACAGCCAGCCAAGCTCTTCCCTCAGCTAAACTTGGTAACAACCCTCCTCAATCACCGCAGTCTTCTCTTAGCTCTCTTCTTTCCACTTGGGTGTTGCAAAATGTTATGTATTTAGAGAAATGTTTAGCTCTTTATCCTCTTGCAACTTGGGGTTCTGTGAATTACCTATTTTCACCACGGCACTCGCCAGGAAAATGGAGATGTGAAGGTGAGTGTGCAAAGCCATGGTTTGCATCCCTTTTGCTCTCCTCCACGGGACAGGATGATCCCCATTGCATCCCCAGGAGAGAGAGAGTGGTGAGAGGAGAAGGGCGACTCATGCTCTGACTGCCAGACCTTGAGGCTGTCAGACAGGATGGCTGGCAGTGGGAAGCTGTGAATCCTACTTTTGGAGGGGAGTCAGGGCTTGTCTAAAACCGGTACAAGAATTTGGGAAACACTGTCACCATCTCTCCCCTAGTTTACAGGAGTTTAGCTGAGCTCCAGATATTCCTCTGGCAGGGCAGTACACTTTATCCCCCTGTGCAGCTTGCCTGTATGCCCAGTGATACACAGGTAGTCCTTGGGTGGTAAGGCTCGAGTCTCCCAACTGCACTCTTAGAAGAATCCAGAGCACAAATAAGCTTCCACTTGGGGACAGTCAAGAATAAGGCAATTAGTTCCTCATTTCAAATGCCTTTGGGGCCAGTTCTGCAGCTGGCAAAAATCAGCTTCATTGCATTTCCATGTCACTAACAGGTTTCCCTTCCCATCTGAATGCTGGTATCGTACAGACCCTGGCCACAGCAGGGCTGATCCTGCTGGCCATAAGCTGTTCTCTGCTCCCACATCCTTTATAGTCAGCCAGGTTGTCACTGTGAGCACGGAGAGCTCATCACCCCGAGCATGGAGAGCTCATCACCCCGAGCATGGAGAGCTCACCACCCTGTGCATGGAGAGCTCACCACCCCGAGCATGGAGAGCTCATCACCCCGTTAGTCCCGCTGAAACCCGCACTAAGAGTCAGGTCAGCCTACCCCAGGTTTCAAATTGAGCATGTGTTGAATCAGGGCCCTCGACACAGGGCCTCAGCCCTTCTCCTGCTGCCAGAAGCAGAGGTACCACAGACTCCACCTGGATGTCCAAAGGCCAACCCTGAGCCCTGGGTACCAAAGTCCCAGTGCTGGGCACGGGAACGCTTTGTCTAAACAAATGTCAGGGAGCTAGAGATTCTGGTGGGAATCACGTCGGGCTGGGAAAAGAAGAGTGGCATTATAAAATACCCTGTTTAGAGCACAGCCTGCTTACCTGTTTGCTTATACAGTCACTGTGGTGAGGAAGCCCAGGAATGGAGCAGATACCACCGTGCTGGATGTCCTGCGGAGGCCGCAGTGAAGGATGACTGCTCATCCGGAGGGTCTACCTTTGAAAACAGAGTCCTCCCAGACTAAAGAAACACGGGGAGGATGTTACCCCCATCGCTGCCGTTCCCTCAGCCCCCTCCTCAGGTCCACCTGCTTGCTCACTGACCACATCCCACTGCAAGGAGCACAGCTCCTCTCCTGTTGCTGCCAAGAGCTAGGCCACGACTCAGAGGGAGAAGGACTCTCCACCACATCCAAGGTCCCTTGGTTTGCCACCTCTGGAACACAGGGACATTGGACAAGGCTTTCAGCTGCTGCAGACTCGCAGCTTGATGTCTCCAGGGGGAGGATTCCCACCTGCTGTGGCAGCAGCCCTCCCTGCACAGCAATGCCAGGGAGCCCAGAGCTCAGTGTGAGTGTAGTTGTTGGCTTCTCAGCAATGTTTTACCCCTAAACTATCGGTCTGCTGATTTCTGGCAGAAAAGCCCCTGTACTTATTAAACTTTCCCATAAAAATTAGAGTAATCCTTAATTAAGTCCAACCAAACTTCTCTCTTTCATTTAAGAACCACGGTGCCAAGCACTGTTCAGTATGGGCCAGCAAGCTCTCAATCCCCTAAATCCCCATATTCTGGACCTGAAGGAACACCCTTCTCTCTCCCACGTGTAGGCTGGCTTGGACTTCACCACTCCTAGCCAAAGGAGTTTCAGGACATTGATTTTTCCTTAACATTGTTCCTGATAGAGTCAAGGAAAGTCTTGACAAGCACCTAGCAGGACCTGAGTGAGATCTTCACTGCTGAAAAAACACAGTGGGTGGCTGAGGTTCACCCCACTGCTTGCTGGAAAAAAGAGAAAGAAAGAAGAAGAAAAAGCAAAGCCTGGCTGAGTTTTGGGGTGAAGAATGTGCCTGCTTCAGTGGCTGCTGTCACCTAATGGGCAGGGAGCACTAAAGGGGTAGGACATGTAAGGCTGGGTGTGGGCAAATGAACAGGCATTATAGCAAGGAATGAGAATAACACATCTCTGGGCCTTCTGGGCAGAAGAAACAGGAGAACTGGAATGAAGGTGAAAGAGATCTGTGGGTCCTGTTCCTCACAAAGTTACAGAGAAAGATTCAGGCTGATGATGTCTCAGGCAATTTCATGAGTCGGTGGGTCGTTCCAACCAGGCAATACAGTTCCCCAGCTTCCCTCCCAGTACCTCACAGCAAGGTGCACGCCAGCAGAACGACCCCCAAGAACACTACTGACTGGAACATGTCCCAGCCATGCAGCACGAAGAGAAGGAACCCCCAGCTGTTGAGATGCCCAGCACCTTCCTCTAGAGAAGGGCCGCAAAGGCACCCTTCAAACCCAGCAGCACTCGCCCAGCTGCACCATGCACAGGCAGGGTGCTCCGGGCATGTGGTCCCAGAGATGTGTGTGACCAGAGCAGAAAGATGGGCTTTAAATCCCACCTGGGGAATCGCTCTGAGCTTCCACATGCGGACAGAGGGCAGCAGGGCTCTAATCCTACACCCCTTCCCTCCCTGACGGCTCCTTCCCTGTATCCAGAGGTTCCAAATACACCAAACAAGAGGATAACACCTGGAAGGGGAGGGGGCGGTCGCCCCCAACCGCCCTCTCCTGGGAAGCTCCGCCGGTGCCAGCCGGGCTTCTGGGCCGCCGCCCTTTGTTAGCCCGCCCTGCCCTGCCCTGCCCGGCCCGGCGCCCAGCAGCCCCGCAGCCCGGCTGCCGCGAAGCCCGGTCTCGGTCCGGGCCGCCGCCCCAGCACCCCGCTCTCAGCGCACCCCGAACATCGCGCATCCCTCCCCCGCTCCTCGGTCCCCGCGCATCGCCGTCCGCAGCCCGCCCGCCACGCAGCCCGGCTGCCGCGCCTCCCCCCACAGCCCGGTGCCGCCCCGTCCCCCTGCCCGTTCCCCCACAGCCCGGTGCCGCCCCGTCCCCCTGCCCGGTGCCCCCCACAGCCCGGTCCCCGCCGGCGGCAGCCGCACTCACCGTGCCCCGCGGCGCCCGCAGCTCCCGGCGCCGGCGGCTCCGCGCTCGCAGCCCCGGGCGAGGGCGCCGGAGCCTGCGGCCGCCCCCGGCAGGTGCCGCGGCGGGCAGCCCGCCCCCAGCACCGCCCCGCCGGCGCGGGGGAGCCGGTCCCGGGGCTTCCCCGGAGGAAGCGGCCTCGCGGGCGGGGCGGCGGGGGGGCCGCAGTCCGGAGCCCCCCCACTGCTGCCCGGTGCGGGGTGCTGGGGCGAGGAACCGAAGGCGAGGGGCGGCCCGCGGCTCTGCGCACCGAATCTGGCCGCTGCACCCTCCCACGGCCGGGCCGCGGGTCGCCACAGCCTGCGCCAGATGCAGCCGGAACCCGCAGCGGGGCTCAGGGAAGCGATACCAGCTCACGCCGCCCTGTGCGTCCTATGGCTGCCATGGCTGGGCAGAAACGCAGCCCCCCAAACGCCCCAAAGCATGGCTGGGTATGGAGCTGTCTCTCCCCGCAGAGCTCCGCTGGGTTTGTGCTGCCAGCTGAGCTCCTGTCCGGTCGTGGCGGGTGTGTGAGACCTCAGAGGCTCCCTCCATCCTTTCCCTGCCCGGTGCTGGCTAAAGCCCAGTCCCCCCACCCCATGGATCGGGCTGCATTGCTGGTGCTTCTGATCCCAAGCTATTCCACCCCTGTGGTCCTCAAAAGCAGGTCCCACCAGCCACAGTGAGCCCCACTGATGTCAGGGTGGCTCTAATGGCACCCACTGTCACCTGCCAGGTCTGCTTCCTATGGGATGTTGGAGCAGCAAACAAGCTGTACGAAATGAATGGAAAAGCTACAGGAAGCTGAATTGTATCTCACAGAGGAAGATGATGGGTGAAGGTGGGATAAATAAACCCTTCTCCTGTCTCTGATTTGCCAGGAATAACAACAAAAAAACCCCCACACCCCCTTTTACAAGCCATGGGATGATCTGTGTTAGGGGCAGGGGGAGGGGTTAGAGTTTAAATCAGGAATTTGTGCTTCTAATGCCCTGTTCTGAGCTGGTTTGAAAGGGGCATGGCGCTGCCACCAAGCCAAGCCGGTTCACCTCTAGGAACTACAGTGGGCAGACAGCGCTGTGGGAATCGTCCTGGCTGAGCCCACGGGATTTCACTTTCCAGGTGATGACAGATTTTGCAGGTGAAATGAAGTCGGTTCCTGCTTTCCCTCCCTGCCACTTGCCACCCACTTTCAATACCTAACACTTTCCCTTTCTGCCCTCCACCCTCCTTTAGGACTCCTGGGGTTTTTTGCCGATAGCTGTTTCCTCCTGGGAGGCTGCTCCATGTTCACGCTTGTTCTTTGGGACAATGGGAATACGGTACCAGCTCCTGACACTACTCCAGCCTTTATCACTGGAGAGCCAAGCAGAAGGAGGATGGTGAGTCTGTTGGGGGAGAGTGATGAATATTCACTGGAGGAAAGAAAATACCTTTTGACCCCAAAGAGATGCCTGAAAGAGATGCTGGAAAAGTTGCCCTTCACAATGTGAGCACCGGACTGATAATGGATCTTTCATCCAGTATTGTCCAAGGGCCATCCAAAAGTATCCCGATGTCAGAGGGGGGGAGAGGGATGTGCCCTTAATTCCAGTGGGAAAGATGCACTGGTATGTTACCATTAAAGGTTTCATGGCTAGTTTTAATCCAGTTCATAAGTAACTTATTCTGTCTTAGCAGAAAATGGTCCCTTGTTGGTCTTATTTGAACTAAAATATCCTACTCCCCCAAAAAGAAGAGAAGTGGCTTAACGGCCCTTCACACAGGTGCCCCTGGAGCAGGGTACAGCGCGCTCAGTCAGCTACTTCTCGTGCTGACATCCCTCTTTCCCTGCTGACTGACTCACAGCCACCAGCCTGCCATGCTTAATGTTTAACGAGATGTGGAGATCACAGAGCCCGTGATAAACCCGAAGGTGAGATGTGGACCGAGCGGTTACGGTGACGTTATAAAGGCAGCAAGTTATCCACGAGCCTGAGTTATGGAACACAGCATGAACCTGCACCCCTCACAGCAGAGTAAGGACCCTTTCCCAGTGAAAAGTACCCCTACATACAGCCCCGATCTGCAATGGCTTTGGGCAGGCCAGGCAGTCAGCACAGCCATCACGGTCGGATCTCCTTCAGGAGACAAGGGCAGACTCCTCCCCTGCTCTCCCTCAGGGGACGTGCCATCCCAGCAGGTTAATGATTTCACCAGCTCTCCATCACTATCTTACCACATGGAAGGTCAGGTTTTGGAACCGGGATCAAACAGCCGGTACCAGGGGCGAGGAGGGATCACTCTGGCGACACCTGCCCTCCCTCTCAGAGCCAAACCCAACACACCCATCACCCAGCTAGTATCTGCTTTACCCAGAAGCAAGTGGGGCTGCTTGCTGCCAGCAGAGCTCCTGCTTGCAAAGGTCACTCCTTTAAAGGCCTGACTTTGGGTGTCGCCTCTCCTGAGCTCTCTGGCTGTGCCTGGAAAGCTGCGCAGAGCGCTGCACTCCCCCACACCAGCATGTGCAGTGGTTGTCACCCATGCAGGACCGTTCCATTCAGGGGCCAGACGGTCCCATAATAATTTGCTTCGTGACTCCAGGTGGATTTATTGAGAATTTCAGGACCGTCCGTGTACTTTGCATCTTGGCCAGCAGCTCTGACAGATACCGAGCGGTAAACAGTTACCAAGAAGTTACCAGGCAATGAAACAAAGTCCTTTTTTGGGATAAAACCATAAAAGCTTACCAGCATTTGTCCTTCTGTGATAAAAGCAACACCAACACAAAAAATAACCACCTGTAGCACGAACCTGATGCTCCCCGTAACCTCGGAGTATTTATTTAAGCGTTGTGTACTTAGGATAGCACGGGTACTCACCCCGAGGCAGATGACAGGCAGCTAGTCCCAGTGGGAATTGACTCTCAGGGATCATAACAAGCTGATACTGCTGACCAAAGGAAACCTCCAACACAACTTCCAGCCCTACCTCCCTGGAGCAACAACCACAGCTTCCCTTCTAGACTAAAGAGGCGTAGGGCAAGCAAACATCTCCACTGGAGAGTTGAGGTGCTGCAAGGCAGCTCTGGCTGGTGAACACCACATCTAGGAGGTGCTCCATGTCCACAGCTCCCCTTTTGCCTCTCCTGCATTGGTGACACGACTTCAATTTTGGCCTAGACAGAGGTATCTTTCCAGAACAGCTGGACTGTTCTCCATCAGGATACAGCCAGGCTGCGGGGCCGGTGCCCTGCTGAGATGTGGTGGCAGTGTCCTGGCTAGGACACCTCACCGGCCTTACACACACCAGCACGTGGAGCTGGGCCACCTCTCTGGCACAGCTCAGCTCCTACTGAACTACCTCCCTGACCTCTTCCAGCAGGGAACACGCTGAAGGCTGAGCCTGCAGCAGTCCTCAAAGGTGTAACAGCACGAGTCCTTCCCAGGTGACTCCTGTGACCCCGCTGTGAAATGCCAGATCCTGCAAGGACGATATGAAGCCAGAGGGAGGATTCAGAGGGATGTTTTTAAGATTATTTTGCAGAATTCTGGTTTCTTGCTTGGTGTTTGCTTCCAATGGCAGTTTAATCCTGTTTAAGCACAAGAACAGAGGTCACAGGTCTCCCTTGGCAAACTGCAGTCACCGGTAGAGCAGAGTTTCCTTGGTGCTGCTGAGGTTTTCACTGCCCTTGGAAACGTTATGTCCTTTGGCTTAAAAGAAAGACTGAAGATACTAGGGCTGGGCTGGACTCTCCGGTGACCAGGGGGCTTCCTGATGTGGTTCTCCCAACTGTTGCAAGTTGCCTGAGAACCCGGGTAAAATATGGCAGAGCCAGAGATGAATAAGTGTTCAGTGGGTGTGGGGAAGACCTTGCCCAGCTCACTGACCCTTCCCACCTGGTAAGGGTGGGTGTCAGATCAGAAGCAGGCAGGTGAATACACTTTAGCTCCCACGTCACAGCGACCAGCTCAGCATCCACACTGCTGTCCTCAGCCCTAGAGCAGCTGGGTCTGGAGCAGGGGGGAAGATGGCCTAAGGGAACCTTGTGTACACACCATCCCCAATGTGCATTTGTGTGTTTGTCTTTGGGAGTAGATGAAGATGCCCATAGGCTATGTTTGCTCCATTCTTACACATAACTGTGGGCAACCAGTTGCAGGAGCCACCACAACTGGAGCTCTGGGTGGTAAGGGGAGAGTCGCCCTGTGGCCTCGATGCCTTGAGGGTCAGGTTGCAGCAGCCCACTTTGCATGCTGTAAATTCACTCACCCTGAAATGAGCCCCAGCATTCTGGTTAGCAGACCACAGGTGACCCTGCTCTGGCAGGGGGCTGGACTAGATGAGCTTTTGAGGTCCCTTCCAATTCCTAATGCTCTGTGGTTCTGTGATTTGTCAAATTGTGGCCTGGGGGCAGCCTGAGGGGGGTGGAGGCTTTCAAGATGTTGCCTGCTTCAGTTCCTGTCACCGATGGACTCGGGTGCTGGAGTGAGAAGAACAAGCACAGCGTGTTCCCTCCAGGTGAGGAGGCCCAATGCCTGTATGTAGTAAGTGGATAGAACTGCCCAGACCTGCAGAGCACTCAAGCATCTCTCACTAACTCTGTATGCCTCCCCTTCCCTGTGTATGTCAGCAGAGATGATGGGATTAACCATGCTGTGGGGAAACAAAGGACACAGACAGGTACCTGGGAGTTAACTCCTTTCTAGTTGCTGCCAAAAAGTCCTCCAAACCCCCAGATGAACAGAAACATATCCAAAGGGAAAAAAATATTAAGAGACTTGTCAGAGGACCGATGGTGGTTCCGTTCTCCACTCCTGGAGAAGCACCAGGCAGCTGGTGTGAAACATGAGACCCCTGTCAGGTCTGGTGGTGGAGGAAGGGAAGGTGTGGGATGGACACAGGAAATGAGTCTTTGAAATAAGGCATGGGCTGCATGGAAGGAGGATGATTTCCTTTGAGGAGGTGTTTGCAAGCCTGACCTACCCACAGAGCATGGAGATGAGGGCAAGGAGGGACTATCCATCACAGAATCACAGGGTTGGGAAAGCCCTTTAAGCCCATCGAGTCCAACCATCCCTGTCCTGTGCTGACCCAGATCCCTGAGCACCTCATCTCCCCTCTGTTAAACACACCCAGGGCTGGGGACTCAGCCCCCTCCCTGGGCAGCCTGTGCCACAGCCCCACAACTCTGCCAGGGAAGAGCTTTTCCCTCCCAGCTGAGCTGACCCTGCCCTGGGGCAGCTTGAGCCCATTGCCCCTTGTCCCATCTCCTGTCCCCTGGCTGGAGAGACCATCGCCCACCTCTCTGCACCCTCCTGGCAGGGCAGGGGAGGTGGGGAGAAGGTCTCCCCTCAGCCTCCTCTTCTCCAGGCTCAACACCCCCAGCTCCCTCAGCTTCTCCTCAGAGGATTTGCCCTCCAGCCCCTTCCCCAGCCTGGTTGCCCTTCTCTGGACTCGCTCCAGGACCTCCATGTCCTTCTTGGAGTGAGGAGCCCAGAACTGGACCCAGCACTCGAGCTGCAGCCTCACCAGTGCCCAGTCCAGGGGCACAATCCCCTCCCCAGACCTACTGGCCACACTATTGCTGGCACAGGCCAGGATGCTGTTGACCTTCTTGGCACCCAGAGCACACTGCTGGCTCATGGCCAACCTGTCGTCCACCAGGACCCCCAGGTCCTTCTCTGCAGAGATATGGGTGATAACAGTGATATTCCTTAGATATAAGTGATATCCCTCAGATATAAGTGATAAGAAATAGCATAAAGAGGAGACAGAGGAAGGTGAGGAGAGGAAAGGGGCAGAGGAGAGACGCAGGCCTGCTTTGGCAGCCTGGGGAGGTGAAAGGAAGTCAGGACCAATGGCTGTTTTCCCTTGCCATGAGAACCTCCCCTTTCCTTTGGAGCTACTTACTGACAAGCAGATTAAGTGGGGGGGTGGGAGGGGGTGCAGGGAAGAAGAGGAGAAAAGGACATTTGTAGAGCAAAGAAAAAGGAGGAGGCTTTGACGACCCAATTAACAGACTCTGGCCCAAGTCACTTGAGTTCAGCTGCATCACAAAAGTCTGACAGAGATCCATGGGACCGCAAAAGAACCTGCCTAAGAGAGTAAGGCACCATAAACCAAACCACTCACTCCCAACCCTCACCCCCCTCCAAACTGGGGGGGCTGGGAAGGGGAGGAGGCTGCAGCTGAAGGCCTGTTTTCCTGCTCACTAATAAATTTAGCTTACAGAACCTTTTGTGGGTCCCTTTCAAGGTTGTTTGTTGATTAAGGCGGCAAACAACAAACTTAGCCTTAATTTATGCTTCTTTTAACATTTCAAGCTTGGGGGGATGCTTTTTGTAGGAGTTAATGAGGCAGAATAGGGCCTTTATGGGGAAGATATTTTCTCACCAAATTAAAACCTGTATTGAAAATAAAATAATGAGATGAAGGTGGCTTTTCTTTCCGGAGTAAATAAATCTCAGAGTGGGAAACTTCTCACGCACTCGGCACTGTCCTTATCGGAGAGATCTGAGAGCAGCAGGTTCACAAGATGTTCTCTTTTTATTTTATTTATATATATATATATTGACTTCCTCCTTTCATCGAGATGGTGATAAAGCATCACTTGCTGAAAACGTGCAAACAGGTCCCATGTGTGAGAGCAGGGAAGCACGGGGAGCTCAGTGAAAGACCCAGCACAAAGTTCCCCATCGCTACCACCAAGCCATGAAAGCCCACGGTGGGGACTCAGCCCTACCAGGGCACCTACCCTCCCAGCCAGGGCCACATCATGCCACCTCTGGCATCTCCTAGAAGAATCCCACTTAAGAGAGAATTTTCTAAATTAAAGCTTCCTCACTGCCTCAAATCTGCTGTACTTTGCCAGCCAGGTGTAGCAGCACAAGCAAAATGAAGTACCTGAGCGGGCAGCACTGGAAGCTGCCGTGTGACACTGGTAATCAGAACAGGATGTTATTAATCAGGGACAAAGAGTCAGAAGGTGGTCCCTGTGTGAGCAGAGAGCATCAACCCTGGTTCCCCTTAGCCCTGAGGAAGAAAGCCCTCCTTTCACTGTGGGCTGCAAGCACACTGGAGAATGATGATAACCCTGTTTGCCTCCACCAGAAAGGCTCAGTAAATGCAGGTCTCCCAGGTGTAACGAGAGGCTTTTGTGGGACACAGGGGAACATGGGCAGCCTCTGCTCAGTGTCTGTGGGGACAGGACAAGGGGCAATGGGCTCAAGCTGGAGCACAGGGAGTTCCCCACCAATGTGGGGAAGAACTTCTTCCCAGTGAGGGTGAGGGAGCCCTGGGACAGGCTGCCCAGGGGGTGTGGAGTCTCCTTCTCTGGAGAGATTCCAGCCCCGTCTGGACACCGACCTGTGTGCCCTGTCCTAGGGACCCTGCTCTGGCAGGGGGTTGGACCCCATGGGCTCTGGAGGGCCCTTCCAACCCCTGTGATTCTGTAGGGTGCTGTGCATGCAAGCACAGTTTTGGGTTTGTTGTTTTTCAGTGGGACATGAGTATCTGCCGAGGAAAGACGACCCCCTTCTGACTGACCCCTTACCAAAAGGCATTTGGAGTTATGTTTTTTCTTGCTAAATCACCCTGACTGTGTGGGTAAGGATGGTGCTGAGCCCACTCGGAGTGCCAATGCTCCTCACACCTTTTTTCAGCCTGTAGATGAGACAGCCACAAGCTGCCTGTGGTTTCCCCCGGGATGCCGGGAGCTTTCCAGCCGCAGCAGGAATGCCATCCTTATCCTCCTGCTGTTGGCAGGCTGGCCCAGGACAGATAAGTCCAGCGCACCTGCAGCCTGCGGAAGGCTGTGGCAATGTGGGCTGCCTTATGCAATCCAGCAACAACCCACCTCAGATTTCAGAGCAGATGAAAGACGGAGCACCCGTCCCAGAGGGTATGAATGGGGCTGTTCTCAGGGCTCTTATGCAAATGTCTGTTAGTGTGACAATGTTATCCGCTGTTATCCCCACACAGCAGGATTTTATCCGGTGCTGGGCCCTGGTCCCTGATCATGGAAAATGTACCCAGAATATGGCCAGGGAAACCTGAGCCAAGAGCCAGCCACTCCCTGCGAAACCACACGCTGCAGAACGAGAGCAGGAACCCGGCAGGCATCGGAAAGTCAACACGCCGGGAAATTCCAGCATCTTGGCAAGATCAGCCCCTGCAAACCCAGGCGCTCTGCAGAGTGACCTGTACGGCAGCTGTGTGTGAGACAGGAGAATCAGCCAGAGAATGAGAGGTGGAAAAACCCCCGGGTGATGTGCTCTCCTTTCAGTCCAGGAAAGCACCGCGATGGCACGCTGGCTTTAGCTACAGCCACCCATCCATGGAGAGGCACAAAAGCACTTCAGGAGGAGATGGGGAAGCAGGGAAAGCACCAGTGAATCTCTGCAGAGAAGTGCCCAGAGTCAGGCACAGAGAAGGCAGGGTATGGCCTGGATTGAGCTGTGTAAACTGACAGTTTCTGCACTATCCAGCAGAAGGATTTGCAAGCTGCGAGGTCGTACGGAGCAGCGACGGGAGAGACGTGCAGGGAAGATGCTCTGAGGGCTAAAATCACGTACGTGGGGTGGAAGCATTTCCCATGTATTCCGGTTCAGAGGGACAGGAGGCAAAGCTGCTCCATGGGCATCCCTCCTGCTGGCTCTGTGCACACCCACAGGCACTGTCTGAAATCCTCCAGTGCACCGAGCATCACCAGGAAATGCTTCCCAGCTAAATAAAGGGAATATTCCTCATCTCAGGTGCTGTGGAAGTAATGCCTGATCCACAGCTGCTGAAATGAACGGAAGACCTTATGCTGATCACCTCCAGCTCCCCTCAGTTATCCCTGCTCCAAAGAAGGATGCACAGCACTTACCATTACCTTTCTAATTAAGAGCTATGAACTCCAAATCAGATAGCATGAATCAGCATAACTTCTTTCCCCTCTCCCTCCCCTCTATCTCTGGTGATGCTGGAAGGGGAAAAACCCTTGCTGACCTTGCTGGGTAAAGTTCCAGTTGTCCCAGTCACGAGGGAGAGGCTGCACCTCACTGCAGATACACACACCGTGCACGGTGCCACGGGGCAACGAGAAGGGGCCCGTGGGCTTACGAGTTCAGCCCTACCTCTCCAACTGAGTCCCGTGCAGGCAAGGGTTGTCTGACCTTCAAATGGGATTCCCAGCAGGCACAGGTTCTGCTCAATGAAAGGTCTGCAGGAAACATCTACTGATTTACCCATAGGGTTAAAAATAACCAGAATTGTTTTCAGGTTTTCTTGGAATGAAATCAGAATCCTCCAGCTCCAGGAGTAATTCAGGTTGGGTTTTTGCCTCGGGATCCTCTACTTCAGTCTTTCATTCACCACTGTTTTTTTCTTTTACAACCCACTGCCTGTCGGTTCCTCCACCACATATTCCAGTTCCTCCCAGTTCTCTCTCCTGAGATTCCTCTAAACCCTCCTGTCTCCAAGAGAAGACACGGCTTTCAGAATAAACCAGGTCTGTATTTCTGGAATTGAAACACAGGAGAGTCACCGTGCTGGCTCTGAGCTGCCAGGATAACTCAGCTTTGCCCTGTGAGCCTTGGGATCTCTCACAAAAAGGGAATCCGAGCTTTAAGCTGCATTTTAGGAAGAATGTTTTAAGCATCTTAGCAGGAATAAAGAGTCAGTATCCCAAATGAGGATGCAGTCAGGCTGCTACAGTGGTTCTTGCTTTGGTGAGCAAGTAACTGTTGTTTAAATGAGAAGCTGTAATGCTGGAGGCCTCTGGTACAGACCTCCACCTTGAGTAAATACATGGTGTGTGTACTTTTGATTAGCTTAATAGGCCAATGGATGTCACTGTTGCTCTACATAACCCAAAATGGGAAAGCAAAAAAAGATAATTAAAACAAAAGAAGCTTATAGAGGAGAGCTCCCAAGGGCTTGCACTTCATGCTCTCTTACCCCTGGTGTGCCAGTTGGGTTGGGCAGCTTCTTCAGGGGCTTCCTAAGTGCCCATCTCATGTATGGCATTGCTAACCACAGAGAAAAAGTCAGCCTAATAGCTGTGTGTAAGAAAGGGAAGGCCATTACCAAGGCTAAGAGAGATGCAGAATGGAAATCAGAGACACAGCAGACAGGCTATCGACTTCTGCAGTTCTCCTCACTCCATGGCTTCTGCGCACTGCAGCCTCGCGGGAGGAAACCCAGAGAAGTTGTCTCAAGGGCTGGAAAAACAGGGCTATCTTTACTGGGATTTTGAAAGCCACTGGTCCCCACTCCCTCCTGACTATTTCTGAGGCTGGAAGAGCAAACGTGCAGCAGCTCCAGGATCAAACAGCAGTTACGAGGTAGCACTTCCCAAAGCATCCAGTGATCACAGTTCTCCCTGGCTCTGGGGCCGTGCCTGACAACTGGGACCTGGTCACTGGAACCTAAAGCAGCTGCCCAGGCACCCAAGAACCTCCCTTCCACAGAAGGACTCTTGCCAGTTTTTCCCAAGCCTCACAGTTTCTCCCATTTTACCTCTTCATCTGCAGCCTCTCCAAACCCCAGTGGCGGGAGGCATTTGTCCCTTAGTTTACCAGTGCAGCGTGATGCTCAGTGCTGGGAGAAACTGGGTCACCGAGAGGCTATTTTAGTGATTGCCAGAGATGCAGCTGCCGTATTTCTAGGTCAGTGGTCACTTCTGCTTTAATGGCTTTATAAAGGTCTAAGAAACAAACAGAGGGGTTTTTCCCTTGCATTCCTACAGGCAAGTCAGGAGCCCAGCGTTTAATGAGAGGGGCTGGCAGTTGATTCTTACATGAGGGGTCATTTACACCGAATTGCTGACAAAGCTCAGGGAAACCAGGAGAGAAAGGCAGAGCCACAGGAGCACAGAATCCCACCCTCACGTTTGCCCTTACAGTATCTCCAAGGTGAGGAAAGACAGAGGTTTGCAAAAAGCCCCATCAAACACAGCACCCAGCCTCCAACTGTTTCACAGAATAACAGACGGGTCTGGGTTGGGAGGGACCCCAAGGGTCCCAGAGCTCCAACCCCCTGCCACAGGCAGGGACACCAACCTCCAGGCCTGGAGCTACACAAGGTTGCCCAGGGCCCCAGCCAACCTGGCCATGAACACCCCCAGGGATGGGGCACCCACCCCCCTCTCTGGGCAGCCCATTCCAGCCCCTCACCACTCTCTCTGCAAAGAACTTCCCCCTAATCTCTCATCTCACCCTTCCCTCCTCCAGCTTCACTCCATCCCCCTTGTGCTGCCATTATCAAGTTGCAGCTGCTCGTTCGGGGCAGTCCCAGAGTGAGACCCCTCTATAAGCCCTCTGTGAGCCCACAGCCCATGTCCTGCTGCCAAAAACCTTCTGTATCTTTCACCTCTTTCCTCTGGCCACCTTCCCAACCCCATCACAGCCTCTTCAGACTCCGTTCCACGCGCATTGTGTCACATTCCACCTGTAACACACCCCTGTGGTTTGCTCTAAGAGTGGCTCTACTTTATAAGCATGTTTTTGTGGCCACCATCTCTCCCGCCCTCTTCCTCAAACTCACTGAGAGGTGTAATCTAACTTCAGAGCAAGCAAGGAGCACTGCCTCTTATCACCCAGCAATTTGCAGCTAACTACAGCTTGCACAACCCTGACGTAAGCTCATGATGAGGTCCCCACCCCTTCTGTAGCTTTTGGCAGGGACCCAGCGCCCTGACCACGAATCCATCGCCCAGACTTAGAGACCCAAGTGTCTTTGGAATGGTGTGAGGAAAGAAAAAGGCTTTGGAAGGTATCGGGAGTGTGAAGCTTCTGATCCAGATCTAGCTCTGCCAAAACACGAGGGCTGGGAGCTCAGTTGCCCCATGCATATACAGACCCCTACTTCTGTTAACAACCACCTCTCAACTCAACTGGAATTTGTTTCCCAAAAGGAGGGATATTATTTACTCAAAAGGGAAAGGCATGTGCCCGAGGCGTGCCCAGACTCAACAGGCCTGGATGCTGAAGCACACTGGGATCCATCCCTCAAAGTCCAGGTAAGAAGAATAATTTTCCTTCACGTGCTGTCTCACAAGTAACCACTGTGCAACCCAGTAAAACCAAGAAGAGAACCTCAGCTGCAAAATCACCCCCAGGTTTGTGGGCCAAGGATGTTTTTACAAGATGCTGCCATTGGCCAACTGCACAGAACCACGGGAACCTCTCACTCCGGTCTGCTTGCTCTCCAGCAATGAACTTGGTCTGAGACGTCCTCAAGAGGGTGATGCAATGAATCAGTTTGTTATCTTAGGAGATGCCTTAGGGAAGTCTCCATGCCCTGTCTGAGAATAGGCTGAGCTCCTTCCAAGTCTCTCCCAAGACCCGGAATCCTGTGGGTTGTGTGTCTGTAATCAAGAGGAGCCAGCGCGTGGTAACCAGGCTGCATCACGCGCCACCAGTCGTTACTGGTTATTCCCACTCCGAGGACACGGAGCTATTTCGCTGGGCCCTGACTCTGCTCTGCCCTGTTATTAGTCCTCCCTGGGCCATCTCTCTGATTACTTCCTGAAAGCAGAGCTGCCCCTAGCGCACACAGAAAGGCACGCTTCAACTCGCCTCCCTTTCTTTAACTTCCCAAGCCTCCAGATGAAAAATCCCCAGTCCCCACATTCCTTTCTACTGTTGGATGAAGTTTGGCTTCCCCTGTACGGATCCAGTCCCTACCTGCAAGTCAGCAGGTCTCAGAGACTTTCTCCTGTGCTTGGGAATACTCCAGCATGTGTAAATTAGGAGGTTACACTCCATTGCTGGAACCACAGGGAATTTGCTCAGCTGTTTCTCCCGACTGAGGGATGGAGCATCCTTTGAGTTCCAAGTGTCACCTGGTTTCTTTCTGCTCCCAGTTAGGTCAGCTTTACCTGCCGCGATGCCCAGCTGTGAGCGAGCTCCCAGTGTGATATGATGCTGTCCTGATCAACTTGTCATCACCCGTAACAACAGTTTGACCACAGAAACATACACTGATCACAGCACGGGGACTGTGTAGAGTCTGTGTGGGGATGGAGCACGAGACAGAGAGCAAACCAGCCCGCTGACAGCACGGTGTGCAGGCTGCTGCTCACAGGCCCGGGGGGAGCTGCTGCACAGCAAAACAGTTTCCTACACCTAAGACACTCAGCTGGGCTGACCCATTCAGGTTGGTGCTTAAAAGAAAAAAATGCCAAGGAAAAAAAGATAAAGGTGACAGAAACCTTCAGCATCATAGAATCACAGATGGGTCTGGGTTGGAAGGTACCCCAAGGATCACAGAGCTCCAACCCCCTGCCACAGGCAGGGACACCAACCTCCAGGCCTGGAGCTACACAAGGTTGCCCAGGGCCCCAGCCAACCTGGCCTTGAACACCCCCAGGGATGAGGCACCCACCCCCTCTCTGGGCAGCCTGTTCCAGCCCCTCACCGCTCTCTCTGGAAAGAACTTCCCCCCAATCTCTCATCTCACCCTTCCCTCCTCCAGCTTCACTCCATTCCCCTTGTCCTGCCAGTCTCTGCCCTTTAACAAGCCCATTCCCCTCCTGTTCCTCTGCTCCCTTCAGGGACAGGAAGGCTGCAGTGAGGTCCCCCCACAGCCTTCTCTTCTCCAGGCTGACCCAGCCCAGCTCCCTCAGCCTCTCTCTGTAGGGGAGCTGCTCCAGCCCTCTGATCATCTCCGTGGCTCCTCTGACCCCTCTCCAACAGCCCCCATCTTCCTTGTGTTGGGCCCCAGCTCTGGACACAGGACTCCAGCTGGGGAGGGCAGAGCAGAGAGGGACAATCCCCTCCCTGTCCCTGCTGCCACCCCTCTGCTGATGGAGCCCAGGATCCCATCGCCCTTCCCAGCTGCAGGAGCCACTGCTGTTCATGGGAAGTCTCTCCCCCAGCAGAGCCCCCAGGCCCTTCTCAGCAGGGCTGCTCCCCAGGAGCTCTTCTCCCAGGCTGTAACTATGACTGGGATATGTCCCAGTATCCCAGCTTACCACATCTCTTAGTGTCCAATCCCTCACAAAACACTGCACAAAACAAATAGTAGTGAATTGCCATCAGCTGTCACCACAGAAGTTCTCACAACAGCCGAGGAAGCCGCAGCAGAAGACCCCGTGTGCCCAAGTGGGGTGTGAAACCCCAAACTGACTGTAAAAATTGCACCAGCCCATCAGACCCACAGAGCTGGGGTACGCACCGTCGTGACGTGGTCCAGAAGGCCAGGATCTTCTTCAGCACATGCAGGTTGGCCTGCATCATGAGCTCTGCCAGGAGCCTGCTCTCCGCGGGCAGGGTGAGGTACCTTCACCATCGGCACGGCGGCTGTGCTGGGGAAGGCACGGGGAGGCAGGCGGGGGCAGGGAGGGAGCAGGGGCCGGCCACGCTCGCCCTGTTAACGAGCAGGCGGTGATAATGACAGAGCCCCGCTCAGCAGCAGCCAGGCGGTGCAGCGTGGCGTGCGCTGCGCTAATTGCCCTCGCTGCAGGCACTAGGCTGATGAGACCGCAGTGAAGAGAGCCAGGTGACTAAAGCAGGGAAGGAAAAGCAGAAGGGATGCAAGAAGGAGACACTGACTCCCTTGGGAGAGCCACTGCCATATGCTAGGAAGGTGTTTGAGCTGTCAGAGCTGCTGCCCCACAGACTTGCACCACGGAGTCAGAGTGGTTCCAGAGAAAGTTTATCAATATGGTGATAGGTGCTTTATAAATATATACATATATATTATCCCAACCCCACACTGACACCTCCTTCATAGAACCACAGACTGGTCTGGGTTGGAAGGGACCCCAAGGGTCCCAGAGCTCCAACCCCCTGCCACAGGCAGGGACACCAACCTCCAGGCCTGGAGCTACACAAGGTTGCCCAGGGCCCCAGCCAACCTCCAGGGATGGGGCACCCACCCCCTCTCTGGGCAGCCCGTTCCAGCCCCTCACCACTCTCCCCCCTAATATCTCATCTAACCCTTCTCTCCTCCTTCAGAGCCTGAACTGTCCTTACAAATACCTACAAAAGCTCCTATTTCAGTTGCAGTGTGCCTCCTCAGGAAATAACTATACAGAGAAACAGAGGCAATGCCAGCAGCTCTCCCATGTTTTGGTGATTTGATCAGTTACCCTGTTTGATCTCTAATGCCTGTGAAGAGCAACTGGAAACAGATTTTACTGCCAGTTTCACAGCCACTCCTCCAGGCACTCTCAGCCCAGCCCTTGCGTTGGGAACTAAAGGCTGTGGTTGGGCAATAGCCTGGGCTTTCCTGGCTCAGATTGTGCCTCTTCAGATACTGCCTTTCCTCCTCTAGCAATGGGATCCAGTCCTGGGAAAGACCTCTGCTTCCCCATCCGGAGCGATACTGCGGGGATGAGGACTGCGGATAAGGTGTTGTCATACGGGTCCCTCTCCGCCTCTGCTACTGCTTCTCACCTGCCCCAGAGGGGAGGAGAAAGAGATGGAAAAAAGCAGGGAGTGGTATGGTGAAATTAATAAGGGAAACCCAGAAAGGAATGACAGAGGAAGCACACAGGGCAGCCCCAGAGAAAGGCAGACACGGGAATCCTTCTGAGAAAAGGAATCGCACAGGATAACCTCTCCATGCGTGTTTTGTGCCACCCTATCAAGCCACTGACTTTAACACAGAGGGTACTATAAAACATTGATGGAAAGGACTTAATTCTGTTATATTCTGAAAGAAAGTGGCTCAGGTCCATCATGTACCCAGCCACAGCAAGTGAAATAAGATTTTCCTGTAAGATAGGGGCATTTTTGCCCACTGCCTCAGATCCTGAGGAAAGCAGGAACGATCTGACCTGTCATATAGATAGGGCTGATTCTCCTAAGTGAGCTCTGCCCTGCCCATGTGCTGGCCTGGTGTGGTGTGTGTTTGCTGAATTTATGGTTCTTTTCCCCTGCCCCTTCAAGGGGTCTGTCTCTTCTCACTGTATCAGTAACAGGTCAGTCTGCCTTGAGCTTCATTAACAACGTGCTGAAATTCAACATGTTTTTTTTAAGGAGTACACAAGCAGCAGGGCAGAGCTCTCCTTTGATCTTCACCCTGCTCACACCGCTTCCTGCTCCGCTCCTTCCCCAGTTCCCTCCGACACGGAACTCCTCCAGATGTCCCAAAGAACATCCCACCGTAAAATAGGAGGCAGACACCTTAAGTACCAATAATCTCACTCCAAACCCAATATATCCACTCAGCCTCTCTAATTACAGACAGCCAGGGCAGATTCACAAGGCCTGTGCTGGAGATGGGAGTGTGGTTAATGACATTGGGTCACTAGACTGCCAGGTAGCCGATGGCTCTGTCAAATTACCCAAGTATGGTTCCTCCCCCCTCACCGTATACTCTCTGAAGCTGCTAATGCTGAAAGCAGCTACACCCTGGATTAAAAGCATCACTGTGGGTGCCAACCATGGCTTTGCTAACACTTTATAACAAGATGGGTTGCTGGATGGGAAACAGGGTTGTCAACCACTGTGGGCATTAAGATTTTGCCTTCAGACTCTGTCTCGATTGGATTATCAACCATCCACACGCTGGGGAGACCTCACAGGGTCTCTGTGCAACGCTGTAACTACACAGTAAGGCAGGATGGGGCAGAAATGGAGGGGTATTCATTCATCCCTATCTTGAACCATGAATAAAACCCCTTGTCAACAGCAGTCCTGACAGGGAAGTGTCCTCTCATTGCTCTGGCTGCTCCATGGCCAGACTTGCCAACTCCCATAACGTGGGAGGAAAAGCAGGAGCTGTCTGCCACCGGCTGATGCTCATCAAGCCATCCTTCCTACCACAGCAGAGAAACCCTTGCCATGTGGAGTAGGAAGCAGTTGCAAAGGGGAGCGCGGTGCTGGAAATAAAGTGCACCCACACCTGGATAACACCTGGATACACATGTGATTCCAAGGAGTTAAGTTCTGAGCACAGGGCAGATCTGTACTCAGATACTGACTCGGTGGCTTGGTAAAGAGAACCTGCAGGGAGACTCAAAGGATGTCATTAGAAGAACACTCTTAGAACACAACTTTTCACTAAGTTCTCCTACGTGCTCATCCAGCACTCAGGACCCTTATGGAGAGAAGTCCCCTTTCTAAGTCTGACTCAGCACAGAGCAGCAGCATGGGCACAGAATCACGTGTCATCTTTGCAGCCCTCCACTGGACTCACTCCAGGAGATCCCGGTCTGTAGACCAGGAAATGTAGATAAGGGAAACGAGATAAAATGTCTGGAGAGTATTTGGAGTGGTCTGGATCTCTCTTTGGGACACACAAGTTGTTACTATTCCTTGGCACGTACTACACAGACAAGCGGTGCGCAGTTACTATCCATATACTCCAGAATCAACGAGAAGAGAATCAGACCCTGCAGGAACAGCTGGAGAAGTGTCAGTGACCTTGCTCTGTGAGGCTCTGCAAGGCTGAGCCACCCATCACACACACAGCATTAATTTTAAGGGGATAAATGATGCAAAGAAAAGAAAAATCAAAATCCCATACACTCAACCCACACCATTCCAGAGCTGTTTTATGGGGTTTGGGGTAATTTTATAGGGTTTTTAAGAGTTTCCAATGCTGTCCTGCTTGATTCATTAGTTTGGTCTCCGGTGAATAACTGGAGGTTTTTACAAGTCTAGCAAACACTCTGCTATTATGGTAACCCAGCCCAGGATGTAACAGTAGTGATCTGTGGCAGTTCCAGAGCTGCTGTACATACAGAGACAGAGCTTGGACTTTTTTCCTTCCTTTCCTTTTTCCTTTCCTTTTTCCTTCCCCTTCCCCTTCCCCTTCCCCTTCCCTTTCCCCTTCCCTTTCCCTTCTTTCTCTCTTTCTTTCATCTCTATCTCTTTCTTTCCTCTCTCTCTCTCTCTTTCTCTCTCCCCCCCCCCCTTTCTTTTGGTGGGAGCTGGGGTAAAGGCAGCAACAGCCTCGGCTCATTTGTTCTGCTGGTGTCTCACCCTCCAGCACATCTGATGTATTTTTCCAGCACAGGCTAAAAAAAAACCCTAAAAAAAAACCCTTATCAAAACAACCCCACGTAAGAGGCACAGGCAGCGACTTCCTGACACTTTTCAGGAATGGCCATGGCTGGGGTTTCTCATGCCCCACCACCCACCCCGAGTCACCTTCATAACAAAACAGGGCTGAATGCCTTCAGAAATGATTCAGGTCAGAGCAAATGTTGCTCATGTTTTATCACCCGGGAAACTCAGAAACTTTCCAAGAATGAAGTTATGGAGCTGGGCAAGCCAGGGAGCTCGAATGTACCGTCTCTCACAAACAACAAGGCCTCAGTGTCAGAGCAACACGACCAAGGGCAGGGAAAGCGGTGAAGAAAGGCGCCCTGAGAACCTGCAGGACACTGGTTACAAACAGGTGGCTGAATACTAAAGAAAGAGGCACAGAGAGAACAAGCAGCAAGACACAGGCATGAATGGAATATATTTTACAGCCTGGCACGAGGAATTTAAGGAATTAGGACGGTTCTTCTTTGTCTCCCAGCTTAGCAGCAACATTCAGGCTTTAATTATCACTCGTCTTGTTGATGGAACATAAATCCCCAAGAATCTGCTTCTGGGGCACTCCACAGCCTTTGACTTACCTGACACACAGAAAGAATTTGGGTTTGTGTTTGTCATTGCTGTCAGCACAGAATCACAGAATCATGAGGTTAGAAAAGACCTTTAAGGTCATCAAGTCCACACGTTCCTGTCCTGTACTAAACTGTATCTCTAACCTGTCTGTTAAACACACAGGGGTGGGGACTCAGCCCCCTCCCTGGGCAGCCTGTGCCACAGCCCCACAACTCTGCCAGGGAAGAACTTTTCCCTCCCATCTGAGCTGACCCTGCCCTGGGGCAGCTTGAGCCCATTGCCCCTTGTCCCATCTCCTGTCCCCTGGCTGAAGAGACCATCACCCACCTCTCTGCACCCTCCTGGCAGGGCAGGGGAGGTGGGGAGAAGGTCTCCCCTCAGCCTCCTCTTCTCCAGGCTGAACACCCCCAGCTCCCTCAGCTGCTCCTCAGAGGATTTGCCCTCCAGCCCCTTCCCCAGCCTGGTTGCCCTTCTCTGCACTCACTCCAGGACCTCCATGTCCTTCACAGCACGTAAGAGAAGCGGCTGTTGGAGGTTCTAGCCCCTCTTCATTGATCCTGGCTTGCACAGTTTGAGGACTGCAGGCAGACTGGCATTAAAGAAGTCCCATGTGCTTTTGCCCCGAATTCCAGGGAGCTGCTCTGTGACAGGAGCACCAGCAGCCACCTCGCTCCCCACCTCCAGCACACAGCCTCTCAAGGCTCGGCCCCGCGTGCTGCCCTCACGCCGGCATCGGGGGTAATCCGGATCATGTCAGTGGCACTACTCACATTCTTAAAGCTGATCATGATCTTAAAAGCTTTGCTGGATCAAACCGGAATACCTGGCAGCGCACGGGACCGGGTCACTCGGGAGCCTTCCCGTCGGGCCCGCTGATCCCCCTCACGGGAGCACGGCCTTCAGAGGCGCCTCTGAACTGAGCTGCCTGCAGCTCCTCTTGGCAGGGAACAGGCCCTTTCGCTTCAGCAGCCTGACACACGTCCCCAGTAAGTGACAAGGGCAACGAAACGATGAGCAAAGCGATTTCCAAACCCTGGGACAGGTCAGAGCCAGGCTGCAGTGTAAACCATGCTTGGTTTTGGCTGCCTTTAGCTACATCAATACGTGTGAGTAAAGAGACTGAAGAAAACTTCATGACCCTTAGGTCTGGAGCAGCTCAGTGAACTTACGGGGACTCCCTGTGAGACGTATTTGGCTGGTCTGACCAAAAGATGACTTGTTTTAACATCTTCAAAACTCTTTAACTCAGGTTTCAAGGAAAATCTCCCTCTAGTTCACCTTGTTTCTCTTAGGGCTCAAATGGTTTTAAAGAGCGGGCCAGGTGAAAGATCCGGAGGGAGTTAAAGCCCCCACTGTCTGCCAGCCTGCCTCTAATCCCCCCAGCCCTGGGGAATGGGTTTTGGTCTCCCTGTTCTAACCCCACTGCTGTATCCTGCCAGGTCTGCTCAGCCTGCCACTTCCACTGAGGTCCCAGGAATGTGACTGAGAGTAAATCTATGGGCTGGAGAGAAACCTCCCCTTTGTGCCTCCAAGGCCTGATGGGCAGGGTTTAAACCAACTCACTCTGTTGTTCCTGCGCCCTCAGGCAATCCCCACTCCATGCAGGAACCAGGTTTTACAGCACAAACAAAGCAGGTTGCTAAATAAGTGAGCTGACAAAACTGGTTGGAAAGGTTGTGGTTCCCATCTGGCAAAGAGGCAAACTGGTGCCTTGACCTGAGGAAGGACTCCTGCTCCTGCTCTGAGGGAACAGACACCACCACAGCCCTCCAGTCCCACCGAGTCAGGTGATCGATATGAGCAGTAACAGTAACTCTTAGGGGTTAGGCTAGCAGTTAATTGTTGGGGTTTTTTTCAAGGCATGGGCATAAGACATGGGGATACTTCCAAGAATCCAGCCTGTACCACATTCCTCTCTATTCCTCCAGAAGAAGGAACTACTGAGAGCTTGGGTACCTGACCAGAGGAGACACAGGAGTCACCAGAGGCAGTGATGGAGCCCCATGGCTGCATACCATCACAGTGAAATCTTCCTAAAGGTAACCAGGGAATGTTTTTTCCCTGGAATACTCTTACAAATGTTCCTACTCCTGCCTTACAGAAACACAGTGACGTACGACCTCCCTCCAGCATGAACTGTGGCTGCTTTGTTCGGGCAGCAAGCGGTCACAGCAGCTATTGCACCGTGCTCTCCGTGTCCCTGGAGAGAAGCTGAAATGGCAGCAATGCTGAAAAATAAGAAACCCCCCTTCTCATCGGGCACATTTTATCCTTGCAGAGTCCACCTTAGAACACTAGCCCCTAGGAGCAGATGGGGGTAAGGAACGTGCAGTGTGACAGCATGAACTGAGAGCTGGCAGAAGATTTACACTAGAGTCATTTTCATTAAAAAGATAAGATCCTTCGGAATTCTTAGGCAGCTTATGGTCACTGCGAAGCCTTATTCATTCTTTTAAAAGGCCATTTGTTACAAAATCTCCTAGCACACCCCCCCCCCAGGGGTTAGTCAGGTGAAAGATGCCTGCCTGTTAAGTTCCACAACAGGAAATATTTTAATGCCTTCGAAGTTAAAGAGAGAGGATCCTTAACTATGAAAGAATCATAGAATCCCAGACTGGTCTGGGTTGGAAGGGACCCCAAGGATCACAGAACTCCAACCCCCTGCCACAGGCAGGGTCACCAACCTCCAGGCCTGGAGCTACACAAGGGTGCCCAGGGCCCCAGCCAACCTGGCCTTGAACACCCCCAGGGACGGGGCACCCACCCCCTCTCTGGACAGCCCCTTCCAGCCCCTCACTACTCTCTCTGGAAAGAACTTCCCCCTCATATCTAATCTAACCCTTCCCTCCTCCAGCTTCACTCCATTCCCCCTTGTCCTGCCAATGTCTACCCTAATAATGTGTAGCTCTTAGGTCCTTTGATTCAATGAAATGCAATCATGCTGAATAGACTGATATAGGTGTGCTGTGTTTCCCTACAGCAGCCTGTCGGTGTGGATGGGATTAGGAGAACACACCTTGGTGCATCAATGTGTAAGGAAGAAACCACATGACTGTCTGCTACCTAGTGCTGCTTCAAGCTAACCTGACGTACCAAACCAGCACAAGTGATACCCCACACTTTAAAAGAGCTGCATCCCTGCTGAACGAGGCTGTTAAATAGCATCTTTTAATTTATTTGCCAGTTAGTTCTCTGGAAACGACACAAGAAGTGCAATTATCACAACAACATTTGGCTATCACGTTTGCTCCTTACCACAAGAGAGAAAGAAGAAGGATGGAAAGCACTTGGTGAAGCTCATCTCTTTCACAAGACAAATCTCTTGAACTGGTCAAGACCACAACAGCCTTTCAAAGGGCTCTCTGGACCAGACAGGCTGCTACACCTCTCAGTGCATGTCAGACAGACACACTGCACACCGAGCATGGCTAAGTAAATAAAGGTGTTGGGGCCAAAGAACTCCACTCTGGGACTCCACAGGGAACAACACGCTCGTGTTGCAAATAAACATGACCTTCCAAATCAGCCCTGAAGGCCACAGTCCTGCAGCCACGGCCCTGAGAGCTTGTGGGCTGATAGGACTGCCTGATACCACAGGGCAAGGCTGGAGATTCCTGCTGCCTGAGGGCCTGACTCTACCTTTCGCTTTGCTCTCAGGCCGACAAGCACCTAACCCGTGAGCCAGGCTCCCATGACATGCGGCAGGTGGAGGTAACGCTCATTAGAGAGCAGTAATTAGAAGCCTGTGTTCTGAGCCCAGGCCAGCGCTGCACTGAGCACACCTTGTCGCCTCCGGCTCACGCGCCGCTCGTCTCGGTCCCCTCGCTTCAGCTACGTCTTTTCAACACAGCACTGTGGGACCAGGCAGGATCCAAAGCAAACACCGGGCAGGAACCAGGTCACGAAGCTGATGAAGGCATTCATTAAAGAAATAAAGGAAGATATAGGACAGTGCCAAGGAGCTGCTCCACCCTGCCACCTCCCATCACAGAGACTCAGGGCCAGTCATTAACGCCAAGCACCGCTGACACTGCTGGACCTCTCTCCATTATCTGGACAGCGCATTAGCTCTTCCGACTGCCCGTTCCTCAGATGCTCAGACAAAAGTGGGACAAGGAACAAAGCACCTTTCACCCCAGAGCATGTTGAGGGTCAGAAGGTCATAAGACAGCTCAAATTAACCTTGCAACCGCTGCTAAGAAGTTGAGGGCGCCTGGAAAAATACCCCACTGCCCATATCCCAGCATGCGGTCAGTGCTGGGAAGAGCAAACGTGAGTGTGAGCAGCACTTGGCAGTTGAGGTCTGCAAGCTTCTACTCACATGAGGAATCCTTACTGGCTGATTAGTCCCACTGCAGGCACGAGGGGAGGGGTGCCCATGTAAACATGGAGGAGCAGGAGAGGCCTTAGCAGAGGAAACCGTGTGCTGAGACACATGTAGCTGTACTTTTGCAGCCCTTTCTTCTGTTGTGACTCTTCCACATTTCCTTGTCCATCTCTTCGTTTCTCCTCTTTCTTTTCCTCCAGTATTTGTCTTTGCCAGTGAGACAAAAGCCCTTGAGAAGAACTGTGGGCATTTTCCTGCTGGCCCACATGCGTCAGAGGCCAGACGCGGGGCGCAGCAATGTCACCGTGCGGCGTTGCGTCACACGTGCAGACAGATGTAAAAACACCCTTAGGAGAGGCTGGGAATAACACAGGTGTTGCAGGAAAACCTGCTTACAAGAGCTGTTCCAACTCGGTGTTGCAGATCCATCAGCTGCTCGGGATCTCCGGCTCTGGTCGGTGTAACTCCTCCCAGGGTGAGTCCAGCATGCGTAGGAGGAGAAGCTCGTGGGTCATTCACAACTTCCATGGAAGGGTGAGTTTTCCCTACAACCTGCTCGAAGTCACTAGCTGCACTTCTGTGTGCAAAGACTGTACCAAAGAGAACCCCCAAAAGACAGATGGACAATCTGCAGAGCAAAGGAAACGCCCCCCTTGTTCCTCCTCACCATTTCTTTCCCAGCACGGATCTCCTCACCGCGCGTGCAAAGCAAACAGTTGTCTTACTTCAGGTTTACTCAGTGTGTGTGCCCACACCCACACCCACCCATTCCCACACCAGGAGCTGTACACTGGCTTCCAGCCCCGGGGATTATGATTTATCTTCAACTTCCCACACAGAGAGATAGAGGTAAAGGAAGGTACAACGCTGCGTTTTCCGGGGCTCTCCTCTGTGGCAGGACTGCCTGATGGTACCTCCATGTGCTCTCCCTTTCCAGGGAACCTCTGAGACCTGAAGCACTGCAGGAGCCTCATGAGGAGGGAAATGCCAGAGTTCTAAGTGTCCAAGTCCCTTTCAGCAGACAACATCCTGAGTTCAGAGGCAAGACTGCCAGGCAATATTGTGACCTACTGGGGCTGCACGGAGCAGACCACAGGCAGTGTGAGCTTTACTGGTAAAATCCCATAGATTCGAACACTTCAGGAGAGCTACAGGTACCTGGGGTGCTCTGATTACTACACATACTTTCAGAAGCACTGGAAGTACTCCTTGGATTAGACATTAGGTTGAAATTCTTCCCTCTGAGGGTGGGGGGGCCCTGGCACAGGGTGCACAGACAGGCTGTGGAAGCCCCTGGATCCCTGGCAGGGTTCAGGGCTGGGTTGGATGGGGCTTTGGGCAGCCTGGGCTGGTGAGGGTGTCACTGTCCATGGCCATCAGGTTGGAACTAGAGGGGCTTTGAAGTCCCTTCTAATCCAGAGTATTCCATGATTCTATGAGCCAAATCTGTAGTGCTTGTGGCACCAGCCCCTCTGCAAAGACAGAACAACTCCTTAGGCAATAGGGAAGAGGGAAAGCAGAAAGGTGAAGGTCACATTGACCCCACGACCAGAGGCCCCATCTTCCAAGCTCTGGAGAGCCATCAGAACTACCTCCTGGGCACTGCAATCATGGCATCATCCCAGCTACATGAAGCTCAAACACTACTTCTCAGCATGGGCAGGAATGTCCTGCGTGTCCTCCCCTGTAACAGGTGGATTCCTGCTCCTGGGCACGCGGGGCTGACAAACCCTGGAGGCTCCCACTGGCTGCATGGGAGAAGATGAAGAATCTGTTTCTTTTTTTATCTCCACAAGGCTCATTTTGGGGTGCCCTGGGCTGAGGAAGGCAGTGTTTTTCTTTTGCTAACGAGCGGTTCTCACCATCTACTTAGCAGGAAAATCTCCCGGGCTGTGGTTAGGAGAAGCCAGTGGGAGTACAAAGACATTCCTCTGAAAATTAGAGAGAAAGACTTTGGGGGGTTTTCCCCTTTTAATTGTCATTTCGTACCTTCAGCGGTGCAATGTACTTTGCAAAATGCTTTGCACATGGTCATTAAACCTCACAACATCCCTTGGCTTAGGAAGGACCGTCGTGCACGGAAGGAAACACCTCTCATCTCCCAGTGACCACACAGCACAGGCAGAAGGGAACTCGGGCAGCCCGACCCCCAGATATTTGGGCTCATCTCTCCCTGACACCTCCAAATAAAGGAGAAAACTCTTTTCTGCTCAGCAGCACCACTCTGGTTCCTATCCTACTGCTCTCCTCCCAGCTCCCACTACAAGTACAGAGGCTGAGAGCAGAAGGCACTGACACCAGGCTATCCCTTCAGGTCCTCCAGCCTGAAGAGGAGTCAACAACACATGGCTAAAACGTCTGGCTGACACAAGACTTGCTCCATGGGGAGAAAGAGAGCATCAGCTTGCAGGCCAGCCAGCTCACTGGGTGAGACACAGGTTTCTCTGCAACTCCAGGCCCCATTTGTCATCAAAGGGCTGCTGATGTCTGGAACAGTTGCTTTCCTGAGCAGTGAGTTCCCTTTCCTGCCAGTGATCAGGCTTCATATGATGTAACTACAGACCTTTATTTTAACACTTTCTGTAAGGGAAGAGGAATACTGCTGGTGTTTCAGAAGTAGGTATTGGTTAATTATTCTCTCCTTAAGCTTCCAAGGGGATGAGAGTTGGGTAAACAGGGAAGAATATTACCAGCTGCCTTGTTCCCAAATGTAAATGATGGTGAGTGCTGATGGTTTGGTGTTTTCCTTCACCCCACAGTGCTCATGTGAAGGCTTGCTCTCTCTTTGCTGAGCACCCTACTCAGGCTGCACACAGGCCTGATCCAAGGGCTGGATTTCAGGCACACCAAAACACCAGGGCAAGGCCCCTGGCTGCCTTGACTCCAGGCCTGGAGTAACGTCACTTGCTCTTGCCCTCAGTGACACCACAAAGCTTGAGGCTTTAAAAGATTTCTTATCAGCAGCAGAAAGAAGAAATGCCTCAGAGGTTCCAACAACTCGTGTCTGAAGGCTTAATAGGTTGATTTATGAGTCTGGGTCTCCCCTGCTGTGGCTCAGAGTAAATGTTCAGCTATAATTTTGTCAAGGGCTGGCTGATCATTTCCTACTTTGTCAGCTTTACTAAAGGGAGCAGCCTGTGTTCCTCTTCCAGAAGCACAGACTCTCCGATAAGACTGCAGAACAAGAGCAGTTGGAATTCCACAGCACTAATTCATCACTAGGCCCAAACTCCTTTTCATTAGCTCATTTAAAAGAGCCCATCCAGGCAAGGCCAGGGACGTCACAGGTAGGTAAGCAGCTGAGGAGAAACACCAGGCACTTCCCAGGTTTTAGCACGCCAAAGTGGCAAAACACCTCATGCTCCCTCTAAACTTCACAGCTCCATTTCCATGAGTATTCTATCCCCATGAATATATCCCCTGAATAAGGGTTTTCCTACTCTCAGCTGGACACGATACATGGGAGGCACGTCCTGGGATGGGATGTTGAGAGTAATCCAAAGGACAATGGGGTCACAAGCTCTGAATGGTTAAAGGGAGGTGTCACCATGGCTCAGCCAGTATGTGTTTGGCACAAGACTTTCTGGCACAAAAGCTGGTTTTTAAAATGTCACTGGGAATGTCAAGCATCCATGAATTTACCAGGAGACATTTGGATGTGTAAATGAAGTAGTCCTGCACTCAGTCCTGGCTCCCAGTGTGTAACCCCAGTGCAGGAACAAGCTCTGTCAGCTCTGCTGAGGGCACAGGCTGGTTACACAAAGGTGAACAGCCCAGAGACAGCACATCAGGAACCAAAGAGACGCTCTGAACAGTTCAAGGGCAGTAACCTGTTGTACTAGAGGGCAGATCTGAGGAGGGTAAGCTAAGCCTAAACCAGTCCAAATCTACCACAGAATCATTGAATCACAGAGCCATGAAGGGTGGAAAAGACCTCCAACATCATCTAGTCCAACTGCCATCCTACCACCCACATGACTCACTAACCCACGTCCCCAAGTACCTCATCCAGCCTCTCCTTGAACACCCCGAGGGATGGTGACTCCCCCACCTCCCTGGGCAACCCCTTCCAATGCCCAACCGCTCTTTGGGAGAAGAAATGTCTCCTCATTCCTGACCTGATCCTCCCCTGGCACAACTCACAGCCATTCCCTCTATCCTGTCACTGGGTATATCAGAGAAGGGGCTGAGCCCCAGCTCCCCACAACCCCCTTCAGGGAGCTGGAGAGAACCTGCATGTAAGTGAGAGACTGAAGGGAAAGCTGCAAGCCCACAACACAAGAGTTAGACTTGTCCTTTCCTTAAGTCCAGAGACCTGCTGCTGCT
Source organism: Gallinula chloropus (assembly GCF_964237585.1). Taxonomy (NCBI): domain Eukaryota; kingdom Metazoa; phylum Chordata; class Aves; order Gruiformes; family Rallidae; genus Gallinula; species Gallinula chloropus. Next base: position 91,112,071 of record NC_140088.1, on the reverse strand, counting down.
GAGAGCTGCACGTGATCCATCTGCGTGGAGTGAAACGGCAGCAGAGGGGTAAAGAAGACGTGTCCCTTGTCACCCAACAACCTCTCACCCTTCTCAGTGATAACCCTGAACGAGGGACACCTCCCTTTCTAGAACAGGATACAAATGGGGGTTCGGCTGAAGCGTCGATATTTCTGAGAGAGCAGGTGGTTTTGCAGCATTGGATCTCTAAATGTTTCCCACTCCCAGGTACCTTCAAGCATGCCAAAGCCAGCATCACATCTATTTACTGTCTGATCCCACCCAGGAGATGCCTGGACACAGGGGTAAAGACACGGGACACTACTCGATGCCGCTACGCTTACGACAGGTAAGCGTCAGAGGTGCTTTTTGGAAAGGCTTGGGAGCGGTCCAGGCTAACCCGCCTTACAGCAGGCTGTGAGCCCACAGCAACTTCACCTTCTTGGGGTTTATGCTCTCAAGGGACAGCTACAAAGATGAGCAAAAGCTGCGGGGCCCACGCCAAGGTAGCGCTCGCTCCAGGGCACAAAGAAACCAGAGTATGGTGCTTTCTCCTGCTCCATCCTACGAGACGTGGAATCACAGTTGCTCTTCAGAAGCAGGCACTTGAGAAAACATTGCCAATTAAAGAGCACAAATGAATGGGCTCCCACAAAGATCAAGTCCCTGCGCTGCTTGTCTACTGGGTGTCAAAGCTTGTGCTGTACTCTGGAACTCTTTGTAATGCTCAGAGCTGTTAGAAGGGCACAATAAAACTGCAAGCAAGCTTATAGTGCCAGATCCCAACTTTCATTAGAGCAGGAGTCGACTGCGTTGATACTGTGGGATGGAAGTTAGGCCAAAGAACTAGACCAGCAGTGAGACAGAGTGAGCTAATAGCTTTGGACACAAAAGTTCACTTAGGGCTCACAGCACCTCACATTCTCCACCCACTCCCCCATTCCCCAAATCTCAAAGCATCCATCAAGCTTTGGAAAAGCCAAGTTCTCACTCGAGCTTTCCTGGCTGCAACTGAAAGGGGAAGATCACACAGCTCTGCTCAAGGTGCTCCTGGGGAACTGGAAAAGCAGCAAAGCAATGGCAACATGAAATCAAAAGATGAGAATTATTCACACTAAATTGTCTCCCTTCAGTTGTCACCCCCAACCTCCTGCTCCAGCAAAGCGGAGTCAAAAACTGCACTGGAAACAAAGCCCTCCTTTTGTTCTCTAAAGACCAGAAGTCTTTTTATATTTAAATGAAAATCTGTCAAACTAATTAAGTGAATATGTAACGGTCTCATTTTGGACTCATTAGAGAACATGGTAATGGCCATAAATTCCTCTGACGGAGCGTGTATGTGTGAACATGAATGTCTGGGGATGTCTCATAACCTTCGGGCTGGACTATGTCTTTTGTCTTTAGGCTCGACCTTGTAAGACAAACAAAAGCCCCAGTATTGCTTAAATTAGATGCAAAGCGCTATGTTAGAGCAATATTATACCCGTGATTCCTGTGCCCACAAGCCAGGCAGGGGCTGGAGTGAGGGTTCCCACCGTGACTGCGCTGCGGCCCCTGTGTAGGGCTGTAATGCGCCGCATTGTCCCAGATGATGTACAATTTTCTGCTTGGAGATAGATGGGTGATCCAGCTGTTGCTGTGGGTTGCTCTGAGTATACTGTCAGCAGCGCTTCCACGGCACAGGACATTCCTGGCATTTCATCTCTGCTTTTTGATAAGCCAGAGAGAAAAGGAAGAAAAAGAAATCAAGAACTGAGGGCAGGCAGCACTGTGGGTATGTTTCATCCCGTTTATAACTCACATTCTTGGGCGCTGTTTGTCTTCAGCAAATAAACTTCCCTCGTGGACTGACGACAGATCATTTTTGAGCCAGCAACTAACAGAAAACGGCCCCAAGCTGCTGAGAGAAATGTTTCTGGGCAGGAAGAAGTGACTAAAGGTGAAGGGAGGACTGCAGAACCCACAAAAAGATAGCCATGCTGGCTCACCGAGGGACTAAGCACAACTAAAAGCACTGAGTGCTTGATTCCCAGTGTTGTTTGCTACACCTCTCTCCCCTAGATCTTCTGCAGGTCACTTACTGGAAAGGAAAGGCTGTAAGAGCATCGTTATGAGCGAGTGAGCTCCTGATTAAAGCTAAAGCCCCAGTCTCCCCTTGCAGAAGCCCTGCCTGAATGAGATCAAAAGTAAAATAAAAACCATATGAGGAGGTGAAAGGCTAATGGCTCCTGAAAATAGCTGGGTGGTGATAGGGCTGAGATTATTTCTTCAAACAAGGTTTCTCTCATTAAAAGCAGGTAGGTATCAGATTTTAATGACTTGTTTTTTCCCATCTCAAGTAGGACCAGAAAGACTTTACTTCCCTGTTCTCCAGAGCCGCCTTGCAGAAGAAATGCTCTACTGGCCTTCTTATCATGGTTAAATGATACCTGCACTTGAAAGCAGGGTTTTTACCCTTCCCTACAACCTTAGGCAAATATGCCTAGTTCTCAGGGAGCTGACAGGAAGGCAAAGCACCTACCACAAACTGACAGCTGTCAAGTGATAATAAATACCTGTAATAGGGTGAGTTTCAAATCCCCCCTCCTATCAGCTTTCACTGAAATGAAACCCTCCTCCCTGCAATCAAGCCACTGTGGCTGTGTGTCCAGTCCCCAACACAGATCTGAGCACTCTCCCCCTCTGCTCTGCCCTGCTCAGGCCCCACCTGGAGTGTTGTGTCCAGTTCTGGTCTCCATGGGACAAAACAGACAGGGATCTCCTGGAGAAAGTCCAGAGGAGGCTATGGAGATGCTGAAGGGCCTGGAGCATCTCCCCTGAGAGGAAAGGCTGAGGGAGCTGGGGCTGTTCAGCCTGGAGAGAAGAAGCCTGAGAGGGGATCTGATCAATGGGGATCAATAGCTGAAGGGTGGGACACAGGAGCCATGGGCAGCCTCTGCTCAGTGTCTGTGGGGACAGGACAAGGGGCGATGGGCTCAAGCTGGAGCACAGGGAGTTCCCCACCAATGTGGGGAAGAACTTCTTCCCGGTGAGGGTGAGGGAGCCCTGGGACAGGCTGCCCAGGGGGTGTGGAGTCTCCTTCTCTGGAGAGATTCCAGCCCCATCTGTGTGCCCTGTGTGACCTGTCCTAGGGACCCTGCTTGGGCAGGGGGTTGGACTTGATGATCTCTGGAGGTCCTTCCAACCCCTGCAGCTCTGTGAGTCTCTGATTGCAAGCTGCCAGGCACAGAAATACTAAAGAAATCAGCGTGGGGCTTGGAGAAGTTAAACAGCCCCGACTTCTTAATGTCTCACCTCAAACCTCTTGAAACGCTCACGTAAAATTACAACATCTAATCCTTTGTCTTAAAGGCATTAAACTACGTGCTTAAAAATAATCCACTCTGCCAAGTCACAGCGAGAGGTTGAGCAATTTGCAGGAATGAGGCCACGGCTACTTTGGTAGCAGGAAAAAAAATAGCCAAGGTGTAGGGAGAAGAGGAGCCAGTGTTTCAGAAGTGAACTTCCAGGGGAAAGGAAGGAGTAAAGTATTCTCTCAGACAGACAGTTCCTACTCCTGCTGCCTGGAGAAAGGCTCTTTCAACATCAAGCCTTTCTGGCAGCGTGCCATCTTGACACTGTTGTCTTTAGGAGACAGGGTTCTTACATGGCACAGTGCTCCCTGGTGTAAAAGTTTGTGTCTCTGGGTTACACTGGTGATGCTGAGCTATCTGTAACCTCCAAGAATCCAGACCAGGAGGTGCTCTGGGGCCTGAGGGCAATGAGAGGCACGACAAATCAATACACTGGGGTTATTTACACTGGTTACAACCTTGGCATCCGTAATTTTTAGGCAGAAGCGGTCTCTGTTTTATCAAGAAGGATAATCAGGTGGCTACACATGCACTGGAGACTTTACTGAGCATACCTCATGGCAGATACAGACCCACTGAGGATTTGAATAGAATGAGATTTTGGCAATTAACAATAAATTACACCCCCATCAGCACACGTTCCTGCAATGTCACAGCTGAGAAAGGAACATGCCTCCACAAACCAAATACAAGCTGAGCTGGAAAAGACTCTTTTCTCCTTGAAGCATGCATCACTCTGTAGCAGGAATCCCAGCGCCGGTCCCGCTTATTCATGAGCGTGCGTATGTGGGAGCAGGGAAGAGGGCAAGGAAGAGGTGCTTTATGGAAAAAAAAAAAAGAGAGAGAGAGAAAAGAAGAAAAAAAGAGAAAGCAGCCCCATTCCTGAGGCGCTGTTGCTATGGGCCCGCGGGGTTCACAACAGATGGCAGCGAGAGCCATCCCTGCGCGCCGCTCTGAAGCTGTCCACTCAAGCATACCACTCGCATTCCCTACATACCTCCGGCCCCGCCGCTTCGCTTCGGCACAGGGCGGTTCGTCCCCCTCGACGCCCCACCGACCTCTCTCCTTGAGGTGCCTGCGCCGAGCCGCGGGGCCCGGGACGGCAAGCGGCGAGCCGAATCCAGTCCTCCCACCCCCTCTGCCTTTCACTGTCCCTCTCCGTCCCTGCATCTTCCCACCACCGAGTTTCAGTGCTGTATCTCTGGAGAGTCTGAATGGCCGGGAGAAAGCAGTTTGTGAGCAGAAGGCTCAGTCACAGACAGGGCTGATCCCTGCATCCAACATGAGAGAGAACACAGCACCTTCGGGTCTGATCCAGACCCGGGCTGTGCATCTTCCCGATCCCGGGATGGAGGAGGCAGCACCTTCAGATTGAGGTAAAGAAGGCTGGACCAAGGCAGAGACATCCTCCTTGCTGCAGAGGACATCACCATGTCCAAAACACTTCGGAAGACCACAGTCCAAAGCCAAGGTCGTTGCCTAATGAGTGTTACTAACAGCTACAAAGTGTGAGACAGAGTATGCAGAGAGAAAACAATGTAAAGCTGGAGTACCAGGTGGGGAAAAGCATGATTTGAGCAGCAGAGATGTCCAGATCTGTAGGAGAGAGACACTAGAAGCAGCAACAATCTCCAGGTACAGTATCTGCCTCGCTGCTCCATCCAGTCTAGTGTAGGGCAAGATTACCTGCAAAAACCCCCAAAATACTCAAGATGTCACATTTTTTCTTCTGAGGCCACGGCTGAGGTTGTGAAGTCCCCTGCTGCTGGGGACTTCATGACCTCAGCCTTCCTCTCTGCACCCTGCTGAATCCTGCCTGGGAACCTACGTGTGCCTCTGACCGCACGGCAAAGCCATCCCAGGTCCCGGGGTGCAACCAGGCTAAAGGAAAGTCAGCCCAGCACTATGTGACGCTTAATCGTACCATTCTGGTGTCCTACACCGAACAGCAGGCACATGGGAGCTGTGGTATGGAATTGGAGCGGGATTTGCCTGTCACTTGCTGATTACACATAAGAGTGTGTGTGTGTGTGTGGGGGGGGGGGGGGGTGTGCTGCAAAAGGATGGAGCCCAAGGGGCCCTTCCGATTCAGTGATGTTGTGATGCTGAATCCTTCTCCGCTCTCCTCTATGGCCATGACTTGTGTGACTCTCCTGAGTGGTGTCCTTCCAAAGCACCGGGGGGTGGGGGGGATAAAGCTATTTTCTGGTTTGTTTTTCTTCCAGTGCAGGCGAGGACGAAGCATTAAGTTTGAGAAGAGCCTGGCTTCTGCTGAAAGTCATTCCATGTGGCTGTGTGTGCAGCCTTTTCGGTGCAGGCACGCAGGAAATTCTCCCCCCAATGGTTTAGATTTGGTATTTATGAGCTTAAGTTAGAAATAAAAGGAGGAATGAAGTTTCCAGGTGGCTCTTTCTTTCTTTAATCTTTCCTATGTTTCTCCCTCTCTTTTCTATCAGTCTTTAATCAAATTCCTGCTGTTACTTCTGTTGCACAAAGGAGATGCTGGCACGGCCCCGAAGTGCCTGTGCACATGTGTTGCCCTCTAACAGCCAAGTTGCTACGATTTATTGTTAAACGGTCCCCGCAGGCTGTAATTTCTAAAAAGCAGAAAGAAACGTCCAGGCTTTGGCAACTGAAGTAAATGTTAATATATCTGGTATTTCTTCAGCCACTTGGGTTTCTAGGAGGTATTGCCTTTAACCCTTTGAAGGCTCCAGAAAGTCTCAGACTATAAACCAGACCACAGTGAACAGCAGCATCACTCGTAGTTGATTTTTGAAGGAGGTGACCACCAAACCTCTTTAATTTGGGCATCTCTTCAGATTTCTGATCCTACATACATCACCTTTCCTCACAATGTACTACAGAGCACCGACTCACGCCACTTACGCTGTTCCCAGGAACAGGAGGGAAATACATCTGGTTCATCTGATATAAAGACCACAGGAGATGTCAAATCCCTCAAACAGGTACTGGATAAAGACTCAAGATGATCCCTACCCATACATGACTGTCCATGCTAATTTATAGCCAAACGCTTCGTCTGCAATACTCCCTGCAGTCCCCCTCAGGAGGACCATCCTTTGCAGAGCTCTCTGCAGCCTTGCAGCGAATATATGTGGGTCCTCTAGTGAAGAACAGGAGGTTCTTCCCATCACTGCAGCCTGGGAACGTGCCCATCCATGGAGGGATCAGGCCACAGCTCAGGGTGATGGGATGTGTGCTGTAAACCAACCTCTTCCCACACGCTGTGGGTCTCTATCTCAGGAACCTCTAGGGCTCCTCACATGCTGAGTAGCTTCACCCCTGATGATGTGCTTAAGCAAATGTGTACTCCTGAGAGCAGGGAAACATAGGCAGGCAGAGACATACAAGTGCTCACTCCTTCAGATGGGGCAACTGGCTTGTGAGAAGCCAGCGGGGTGCTCCAAGGACTGACGCTGACAGCACACGGACAGTCTTTTTCCCTGGCCAGATGCTTCTTTGAATGTGGTTTTAACCAAAAAGCTGGCTCAGGCAAGGTGAAAGGAGGAAATCTGGGGCAATCTAAAGTATACAGGGAATTTGGTACTGTAACCAGTTCTAGTTTTATTGTCAAAATCTCCCTGTTTGTTAAATATTGGAGTAACGAGCACACGTTAGGCAAGGCAGCGTGCTGCACTCCAGAGTCGTGGCTGCACCTGTACTGCAGAACCAGCTGTTTCATGGTGATTTTCTTGAGCAGACAAAAAATACTTCATTTTACCTAGAGGGGGCACAGGGACATAGACCCCAATATTCCACTAGCACTGTCTTAACTCGTTTTCATGCCCAGAGCTAAATTTCACACTGCAGAAGCAGCATACGGGTACCAGGATTTCAGCCGAAACCAGCAGCTAAAGGCTTGGCCCACAGCCACAGCAACACAAAACAACCAACCAGGAGCAAACCTGAGGTTACCCTAATGGCAATGAACAAGGGATGAGTTTAAAGATCAGTTAATGAGCTTATTAAAGGAGTAAATGTCTCAGGAGATAATAAAAAGTCAGAGTTCAATGACCTTAGTTTTATGATTCACGACCACTCCAGAAGGGCGTAGAGGTGTGTGTAACATATGACAGGTCTACAACAGATGCAAATTTGCACTGGCCTATCCTGGAGCTGTACTGATTGCCATCTCTGGAGCTGTACTGATTGCCATCTGTTAAGAATCAGAGTCTCTTCTGCATTCTGTATCGGCGGCGTTATCGTGTTAATCAGACAAGAACATACCCCAGCCTGCACGGCCAGCCCATCAGTAATAAACACAAGTGCCACGTGGTGGCTCGGTTTGATACCTGCTTTAAACAATTCTCAACTTATAAAAGATGAAGGCCAAAAAGAAAGCCACTTACTTAAGCAGAGACTCTTCCAGGCTATAAAACTGTAAAGCACACCCCCACATCCTTGCATGGATGGGGTTTGGGTCCTCCACTCATGAGACTCAGTGTCCCAAGCCCGTGACATTATTAGCACCCTTTGACTCCAAGGGAGGGAATAACCTGGAACATACTCTACAACTCCAGAGACTCTCAGTTCCCCTCTGCAAGCTTCCTGCACTTTTCTAGCCCAGAAGCCCAAGCAATATGCTTACGCCACACAAAAGCTTCAGCAGTGGCAGAAGCTGAGCAGCAGTTCAGCACTGGCTCCCTGTCTGCCGCAAGCTTGCTGACAACAGTGCTGGAAAATCCCCTCTGGCGCTGCCTGGACACCTGTTTGCTCTCAAGTTTATGATGCTGGCGATGTTTAAGACCAACAGGGTCCTTAAGACACCCGTCCTTCCTGTCCTAAAGCCCCGCCGCAAGGTCCCGCAGCCGTGCTGGCGTGCTTCGCTGTGGCTGTGGAGAGGCCGCTTACCTTTCCAGACGCCCCAGCGAGTCTCAGGTGTTGCCATCCTCGCGGCGCAGGCAGCCTGCCATGCAGCGAGCAAAGTCCTGGGAGGAGGGAGTAAGCACTGCTTCCCCGGGAAGCTGGAGAAACGGGGAGCAGAGCAATTAAGATAACGAGTTTGCAGATACAGGTGCTGCACGCAGAGGCACCTCAGGACTAATCCCCAAGTCAAAAGCAGGAGGTTTGCTCAGCAGAGGCAGCTCAGATTACTGCCCTCCTACCAAGCGCTCGTCAGCAGGCCTGACAGGCAGAAGCAAAGAGCAGGAGGGAAAGGGAAATCCACAGAGTGAAAGTGCCAGTCAGCTCTGTCCTGACCCCCAGGGGACTGGTGGTTGGCCCCTTCTTATAATTAACGCTGGGATTTTAGGGGAGGGAGGAGAAAAAAACCCTAAATTCAATAAAAAGTGCTTTCAGACTGCTAGAATTGTTTCTTGCTCCTTTGAAATTCACCATTCCAGGTTGGAAGTGAGAGTAGAAGATAAAACCCCACAGTGGAGGAGAGGCATAGCAGGAATATCAGTCTCTGTTGTTTGCTGGCCCACAGGTTAGGGCACAGCTGCAGGCTGGGTGTTGAATAAAGCCCACAGCGGTTCCCTTCTGCCAGTTGCCACCTCTGCGGGTCCCATCGTCTCTTCGCCGGTGCCAAAGGACCAGGGCTGATCCCTGGCAGAGGAGAAGGCTGTGGGCTTGTGGGTCTGGGGAAATAGCACGGGAAAGCACATGGCCCTCAATGCACTGGACCCATCCCGACACAAAAGGAATGGCTGTGAGTTGTGCCAGGGGAGGGTCAGGTCAGGAATGAGGAGACATTTCTTCTCCCAAAGAGCAGTTGGGCATTGGAAGGGGTTGCCCAGGGAGGTGGGGGAGTCACCGTCCCTCGGGGTGTTCAAGGAGAGGCTGGATGAGGGACTTGGGGATGTGGTTTAGTGAGGCATATGGGTGGCAGGGGGACAGTTGGACTAGATGATGTTGGAGGTCTTTTCCACCCTTCAGGATTTTGTGATTTGACGATTCTATGAATCACTTCAATAGTCCTAATACATCATCTCTTCAATCATCATCATCCTCTTCAATGTGCTTAGCTTCCCGACACCCTACAGGCAGGAGAGCTGCAAGTCTGTTTTATAAGGGAGGTGAATATAAAGAGTAACAGCAAATAAAAGTATCTATCAGCAGGAGGAACCAAACCCAGTGCCCCAGGCCTGGCACCAGCATCCTGGAGGAGTTTCCTCCCTCCCCAAGACAGGGAATGGCACCTCCAGCCTCTATTCTCCTCTTGCAATTGCACCTCACAAGAGCAGTAATTTTAAAGAAGCCTGGTAAACACAGGAGGCTAAGAGGTGACTTTGAGCTGAGCTAACTGGCTCTTTGCAGCATCTGAAAGATGTATTTTTAACCAATATTTCCAATTTTAATTAGCTTAGGCATTCTCCAATAGAAATAAAAGGCTACCAGTGTACTTTGCAGGTATAACCTCCAGGAAAACATTTTCCATGCGTGTCCTGAAGACCGACCCCACCTCCCTTCTAACGCCAAAGCCAAAGGAGTCAGCAAGCTGGGGAAAGGGGTGTTGGAAAGAAAAGATCTGTATTCCAGAGCCACAGGCACAGCCAGAGTTTCGGCCAGGTGCGTGCATGTAAATACTCTTTGTCCACCGATGTTTGTGTGAGCGACTTAGCCTGCCTTCTGCTATGGACAGGAGGATTTGTGCATGTAAAAGATCATTTGATACCCTCTGTGCAGCCTCTGCTCTTTGTTGTTCTTTCAGCTGAGATATTCCATTTATCCAGCCATGAGGGAGAAACAATGCCACGGGATTTGAGTGACCCACAGAAGCCCGTTCCTGGAAAAGGTACAGCAGTGACCACTTCACCCTAACATCTGTCTGACCGAAGCAAATCCAGGCAAGCTCCACTTGTGCTGCTGAGATTACGTTAGCATTCATTAGCCTTTCCTGACTCCACCTTCCTTCTGAAGGTCATCTTGGATCAAGCAGGAAAAGCACAGGAAAAATTTTTGAGAAATTCTTTGGTATTTCTGGGTAACTAGTTTATCTGGAAGAAATTAATATTTAACCCGGCTAAGGTGATGCATCTATCAGCAAGTCCCAATGGCACCCAACTTCTCACCCCCTCCTAAATCAGTATTCATAGTCGGGTCACGCAACTGGAGCTTCTTCCCGTAACGGTGACGCAATTCGGTTACTCCCAGTGCTCCCTGCAGCTGCCTGACGAAGCTGCCACCCCTGTGCGTGTACAGGGAACCAGACAGGTAACAGGTCCCAGGTATTCGCCCCATCGACTAAAGGTCACAGGGGAGACACAGTCACAGAGAGAGGAGCGAGGTGTGGACCCGCCAGGGAACACAGGCTGGTCTGTTCCAGCTGTCCTGGTACTGCGACCTGATCCGGCTCCTCGGGAAACTCCAACAGGAGGAGATTCGCACCCAAAAGCACTTGGTACAGCACTGGAGGAGACTGCCCAGCTTGTCCAGTGCTGCTTTCAGAAGAATCAGACCCCCAGCCTGATAAGTGCCTGAAGAAGACAAGCTAACCCAAAGCAGTGCAAGGAGCTGCTCAGCTCCTAGAGCAGTTCCAGGTGAGGGCTCAGCCTTTAAGGTCCTGTGTAGCTGAACACATTACACTGCATGGCCTTTTTTGTCCTGAGGCATTTTCCCACTCTCACCAGCAGCATCCTGAATCTTTTTGTCTTTTTCTTTTTTTGTTATTTTAATCAAGTTTTTTTTTCACTCCCCAAAATCGTATCTAGATCTTCCTCACACCCACTACTCACTGTGACAAGTTTCCTAAATGCCCGGCAGCCCTAAGCTGTAGCTAATTAAATCCCAGACAATAAGCCTGTTGCCAGTGGTTTCAAAATTCAATGCTGTTCACCTCTGTTCAAAACACTGATGCTTGAGACAGTTAAAGCTTTACCAGCTTGATGCAACACGTGAGGAAGTTCTAAAGCCTTTACTCACCTGGGAGCAGGCTGTGGAGACCTCAGAAATGACACACTTTAAAACACCCCCTCCCCGCCCTGAGATTTCATGCGACAGCATCAGCGACACCTGGCAGATGGGGAGTTGAGAAATGAGGAGACATGACCAAGGGCATGCTGGAAAGCTGTGGAGGGGCTCGTCACAGAATCGCATGTTTGGAAAAGACTTTTAAGATCATGGAGTCCAACCATTCCTGTCCTGTGCTGACCCAGATCCCTGAGCACCTCATCTCCCTGTCTGTTAAACACACCCAGGGGACTCAGCCCCCTCCCTGGGCAGCCTGTGCCACAGCCCCACAACTCTGCCAGGGAAGAACTTTTCCCTCCCATCTGAGCTGACCCTGAAGGCTTTAAAAACTGAGGCTTTAGTAAATAAAAAAAAAAAAAAAAAAGACCCCAAACCTTCCACTCTACCTGATAAACGACCCTATCGAAGTGTCCAAGCGTGGGAGGAAGATGTCAGTACAGCTGACATCTGATGCTCAGAGCTGATTCAAGCCCGTGGAAATTGGTGGAAAGATTCCCACAGACTCAGAAAGGCTTTGGCTCAGGCCCTCGCTGAGCAGTGATTTCCCTCACTGACTGAGAGAAAAGGGGCTGTTCCTAGAGAGAGGGGAAGCTGCTGGCACTTTTACAGAAAGCCAAGTGCCAACACAATTCTTCAAAGAACCCTTTGGACTAATCCTTATGACACTAATGTAATGTTGTATCGTGTTTGTCAGTGTGCCAAAAAAATTGCATCAAATAAATTCAAGATTTGTGAATGAAATGAATTTGACTGGGTGCTGACTCGCCCCCGCTCCGTCGGGAGGGGGGAGCGTGTTTCCAGAGAGCTGCTGTGTGGAGGGGTCAGTTTTGTTTGTTCCATGATGGGGACTGGGGAAACAGGAGAAAGGAAGGTTTTCTGCACATGGAAGCATTTAAACTGACAGCTTAAAGATTCTGTGATTCTGTGTGATTCTGTAAAGCTGTTAGTAAAGCTGTAGCAAGTATCAGGAGCAGCAGCAGCTGTGTACTTTACTGCAGTGTCTGATGGCTAGCTAGCATCAAGCACAAAGCATCAGATCAGATCAACTACCACTGGTCTGTGGGAGCAGAGGATTTGCTCATGGGGGGCTGTGGAGGAGACCAAGGCTGAGGGGTGGATTTTGCCACTGTGGTCTCAGAAGCACTAAGCTTGTGCACCTTGACGTTGCTTGTGCACCAAGATGTTAGGGCATCAACAATGTACTTCAGCTCGGATATAATATTGTATATACTATGTAAATAATACTCAGACAGGCTTCCTGTGGCTGCTTGTATCTGTCTGATCAGCTATATGCTAAGAACATACATGTTGCGTGTCTTGGAGGTGTGCAGGTTTGCTGTAAACCACAGCTCTTGCAAGATTACTACTTCATGTGATCTCACTGGCTCTGAAAATGTAAGTGTCACCATCAGCGTCCCTCCCATCCCCAGTCAGAACCTAAGTGCTGGCCTGAACCCTAAAACCAACACCCCAGAAGAGCTCTGCGGGGCTCTGTGTCATCCGGTACAGAGGAAGGGCCTAAACCACTGGTAATTCCCTGCAGAGAATTTTTACTCCCTGTTCCCCCAGCAGATTTTCATTGAGCTTTGCATTCGTTACCCGACTCAACATTTTAAAGAATCAAAGGACCGAATCCTGACCTGAGGTAACTCACCCGAACCCCATTCAAGCCAAGGCAGCTGCTGTACACCCACCGAGCGCGCCGGAGCAAACAGCCCGTGGCAAAAGCTCCCCTCACAACATACTGTCACCTCAACAAGAACGACTTCATGTTGTCACCTCTGCCCTCCCTGCACCAGGCAGCAGCGAATGCCCGGCGGAACGGCGTGCAGGAGGCTTTAGTTTCCACAGCCTTGGCGTTAAAAAGGGTGTCTGAGAGTTGTTGTCCCCGGGACTGTGGGTCCTTCAGCGCGATACTTGCCCGAATGGCTACATTTGCCATCATGCCTCAGTGATCTAATTGCTGCTGTTACCACCAGGCTGAATGTAAAACTGTGTAAACAGTGTGAGGCTCTGACAGCCATTCTTGCTTACTGACCTGTGGCAAAGTCTATTTTTGGCAACCGCTGTAGGCCACTCTGGTTGCTGTAAAGCAGACAAGGCAATGCCCACATTTTGAGCCTTATCTTCAGCTGACAGAAGCATGGACAACACAATCAGATCAAGCCCATACCACTGAAAAGGCCCAGGTCTTTTCCATATGTGCCCAACTCTGATTAGGAAGCAACAGAAAACAACCCTAAGTTGGGAAAAATAAACCCATCTTTCACAATTAAGCAGCTAAGCCTCATTTCTGGGGCTTGCAGCTTCAGCTTTCACACACTTGGTCACCTACAGCTGGTTAAAGATCAACTGAGTATGGAAAACTATGGAAGGTGTCTTGCTGAGGACAGTAGGCAAGCATCCCACTGCTGCAAACTGGTCTCTCCAGTTTCTCATAGTGATTCACACCTACTGCTCCCAAATTGGCAAACCATGAGCAAAAGGATCTCCCCAGCATCATCCTGTGGATTTCCTCAGGCTTGATGGAACCCACCCTGCTCATGCCCACAGCGAGAGCCATTTGGCCCCAGCAGTGATGCAGCTCTACTGAAGACAATCATGGGAGATACTTGGAGAGACCTCTCTTCAGAGGACCGAGCTTTCTGGCTCGCTCCCATCATCTGACACCAGTGGAGCAACACTCCTTTGTTCAGAACAATGGTATCTTGTCTCCCTGCTCAGCAGTCATTTTAAAGGCTCACTCTCTTTCCCCCAGACAGCTTGATCTGGCTAGCAGGACTGAACACCCAAGCAGCAATATGCTTTTAGCCTGATTGCTCAGGTATGAAAGCTCTCAGAACTAAAAGAAAGCGCTTTCCTCTGGGCCAGCAAAGGGAAGTGCTCTGAAAAGCCCTGTGTTATAAGGTGGGGAAGAAGAAAACCAGGTGATTTTATTGCTGTGGATCTAAAGGTCTTAAGAATCCAATGGCTGAAGAAGAACTAGGACAGACCACCAAGCCAGACACACCTCCCCAGCAGCAAGCACACAAAAGACAGAAGCAGAGGCGTAGGCGAGGCAGAAAATCCTGACTGGGCAGAGACTGGAAAACACACCTATGGAACACTTGATGAGGCTTTCTAACTCTCTGGCAGGTAATTCTCTGCAGGGTAGCACTCACTCTGGCTTACTCTGGCTTCAGCACAACCAAGCGTGAAGTATCAGCCTGTTTCCTCATAGCACAGAGGAACAAATACATAGGAGGAACAAATACCTACGTGTCTGAGCCTACTGCCCTGGCAATGACTGGGCAAAACAAGTACAGGAGAGAGTGAGGAATGAGCAGGAAGAACAGACCCGGCTTCAGGAGCAGCCTTTTAAGCATGTTAGGTAGGAGCAGCCCTGTTAAAGCAGCAAAGAAAGCAGAACATTTGAAAGCTGCTGTTGAGGGCACCTGAGCTGAGGCTGAGACAAACAGTGCAGCTAGAGAGCATCCATCAAAACCCCTTCAGAGTTATCTCCCAATTAATGGGCACAGGAACGCTCATTGGATCATTCCCTGCCACTGTCCTGCCAAGTCCATGAGCAAGGAAGCAGAGGGGGCATCAATTCACAAATTCACATGTCTCCTATGGCAAGTTCCTCCCTGATGTCAGCAGGGCATCTGCAGAGAAGTGAATGGCAGACTGTGGTCTTCATGGACAGACTGGTTATTTATTTATAGCCATTCCTATTTATCATTATCGAGCATCCTTGTGAGAAAAGTAATTTTTCTCATCTGTTTATTTTAGTCCTTCCTCTCATCCTGAATTTTCCTGGATTTTCCCTTCACAGAATCTCAAACTCACATGGTCAGAAAAAGCCTTTTGAGATCATCGAGTCCAACTGTCCCTGTCCTCTACTAAACCATTCCCTTCACCAAAACTATTCCCACTCTTTTCCTCCACTAAACTGCTCAATAACAGACTGATGAGGACTTGACAGTGATGCATCAGTACTGAGCTTTGCAGATGGCATTCCAAGACATCAGCCTGCCTACAGACCTAGCAAGGTGCTGAGACATCAGTTTTTCCTTGGTACTGGAGCAGAGGCTCACTCTGCTGCCACCTGTACTGAAAGCTTCACTTTGTCCTCAAATAAAAACCAAGACTGAGCAGCAATCTGGGTATGCTCTGTGAGCTACACAGCTGTATGGAGCTGGTATTTTGTTGGTCCTGTTTGATGCTCTCACTACTGAATAAAGAAATCTGTGCTGTCCATTGAAAGGTCTGGTGTCACCAGCACACTGCTGGAGACAGGTCCCAAGTTTTTAACTTGAAAAAACAAACATCAAACCTTCAAAAACATGCTGGCCTTGAATATGCTTTGGAAAGAACTGAAACCACTGACACCAAGCAGACTCTGCTATTGTTTGCATAGGACTTTTAAGGGGTAAAGTCCATGTCAGCGTGAATTTGTGTCACTCCTAAGCAAGAGTGAATGCTGAAGCCACAGACTAAGAATTCAGGTTGCAAATGACTGGTCGATGAGTTCTCAGACTGCTGGTATTTGCAGCAAGCAATCCTAACCCACTGCACTTCCATCATTCCAGCCAACATACACAAATCAGCGTCAGAACAGGTTCTGTACTGAGCTGCTTTCTGCATCTTGACTCCTTTAATTTCATTTCATATCGTGGGAAATTTTATTTAACACAAAAGCTCACTTTCCTCTTGCTGCTTTCCTCTTTCTGACCATTCTCCTCTAGGATCCTTCTTGCACCCTTTCTCACACCAGCACTGTGCCCAAGGGGCCAAGAGAGCCAATGGGATCCTGGGGGGCATTAAAAGGAGCGTGGTCAGCAGGTCACAGGAGGGGATCCTCCCCCTCTGCTCTGCCCTGCTCAGGCCCCACCTGGAGTGTTGTGTCCAGTTCTGGGCTCCCTGGGATAAAACAGACAGGGATCTCCTGGAGAGAGTCCAGAGGAGGGACAGAGATGATGAAGGGCCTGGAGCATCTCCCCTGTGAGGAAAGGCTGAGTGAGCTGGGGCTGTTCAGCCTGCAGAGAAGCAGCCTGAGAGGGGATCTGATCAATGGGTATCAATAGCTGAAGGGTGGGATACAGGGGGCCATGGGCAGCCTCTTCTCAGTGTCTGTGGGGACAGGACAAGGGGCGATGGGCTCAAGCTGGAGCACAGGGAGTTCCCCACCAATCTGGGGAAGAACTTCTTCCCAGTGAGGGTGAGGGAGCCCTGGGACAGGCTGCCCAGGGGGTGTGGAGTCTCCTTCTCTGGAGAGATTCCAGCCCAGTCTGGACACCGACCTGTGTGCCCTGTCCCAGGGACCCTGCTTTGGCAGGGGGTTGGACTCAATGAGCTGTGGAGCTCCCTTCCAACCCTGACAGTATTGTGATTCTGTGATTCATCCACCTTCTCTTAGCAATGGAGACAAAATCTTTGTCTTCTGCCTTGTCACCAGCTGGCCAGAGTGCTGAGTCTTGTTGCCTTAGGTGACAGAGAGAGTTCAGAAAGAAACCTTGTAACCAGCTGCCCCAAAGCAGTAAGGAACTCACGTAGTTGTTCTGTATCTGTGTTCGTGCCAGCACTGCAGGCTCAGCTGGGAGAGGCTTGGCTGGGACAGGCTCGGCTGGGACAGCCTCAGGTTACCTGAACTGAAGGCTGGGCTCTTTGCTCTGAATCCCAGTTTTTCAGTTCCACATTTATAGATTGTCAGTGAGCTTTAAATGTGCACGAAGGGCTTAAAGTACCTTGGCAAGGGAACGGAATGTAAATGTAATACCTCTTGAAGTCGATGTGCTTGATCTTTCTATCTGTGATAAAATGAGACCATGAAAGGCTCCGAAGCAAATTTTCTTCAAGTCCACGATAGCATTCCAAAGCAGGAAAGCATCAAATACCCTTGCACAGTCATTAAAAAGGAGAAGAAAAGGTGAAGAGGTCTTGGGAACTCGAAAATAACGGAGAGAGAAACTATTACATTACACTGTGAAGTGTAATTTTGGAACATAAACCGCTGCTGACTGTCGATATTTTCAGAGGTGGATCACCTCTGCTTTCAATAGCTCATCAATTGTAATGAGAACCACATGATCGATGCCCACTGGGATTGCCCTGCCTCTCACGGGTCCTGCTGCATGTGAGAAACCAGTCAAGGAAATGGAAAAGTGGCTTGTTTTCTCCTGTAGCTGGAAGAAAGAGGCCTCAAAGCTTTCTGAGAGATGTGGTCCTGTGATTCTCCCAAAGAAATAACAGGAACTGCTGAATTTTGGCCTCACTATGACACTGTTGTCCTTGAGTGTATCATGTCCTCTCTCTGTTCACAATTTCTCTAAGATAGTTTGAATCAAGTACTTTGTCCAGTCAGTACAGCTGGACTGATATCTACGTGGGTCTTAAATAATAAACCATTACTTTTGGAAAACAAATCAACTTGCAATGAACCACTTCTGCAAATATCCTCCCAAATACCCTCCCCAAGCCATCTAACAGTTCTGTTGATGAATATTCAGGATTTGCCACGAGGTCATTGTCAGTACCTAGAGGTGCTTTAGGCAAACAACAGAATACAGCCAGCAACACACGAAATACACCCCAGTGAGCAGGAGGGATGAGCTGCTCATCCCTGCCCTACTCCGGCATCACCGCTCAGATGTTAGTCCCTTGTTCCAACTCAGGGACCCAAGCTGACACCTTTTGTTTGGCTAATGACAGCTCCTTGGCTATGCTGATCTTGACCCAGATTCCTTTCTGGCTAAGTGTGGAAATTCAGGACAGAGCACTCCATGAAGTGACACCAGCTGTCACCTAACTGGCACAGAAAAAACTCCTTGGATGTGCCCCCAGTGAAAAATACACAAGGAGCATCTCTGTTAAGGTCTTCAAATTCACCCTCAAATTCCAGAACCAAACACCTCTGATGCAATAGGCGCATCAAGACTCAGGTTCTGTGTCCTGACCCTGAGACAGACACATTCATTATTCATGCCACCAGAGAGGATGAGCAGAATTTGCTTAGCTGAGTTCCTCTCAAACCCAGCTTGCTGGCGTCACTATTCATTACCATTCACAAGGCCCTTGACCAGCCAGGCAACAGTGACACAGAATACATGAGACACTGCTCATTTGGAGATTGCACGAGGGCTGTTGCTCAAATGAAGCAGGTGAAGCATCTATTCCCCCCAGCCCACACCTCAAGTACAATATTGGTTAGCACTGATACTGTCTCTTCAATTACAGAACATGAAACAGCTCGAAATCTCACTGATGCCAGTGGAAATCTTCCTCCTGTCACAGCAACAGTGATAACAGAGCAAGTGAGGTAAGAGCTATGTACAGAACTGCCACACCTTCACTGGGGGCCCCAAGCACTTCGAAGGATAATAGGAAGGCTTGTACGTCACTGAACAGGAATCCTGGATTGCCATGTGGCAGGGGAGTGGTGGAAGAGTATGGATACTTTGGATAAGGACTTCACATGCTCGGATGTATCAGTGACAAAGGTGTCATAGAAATGTCTGCTGAAAAGAGCAAACGTTTGCTCTTGGGCTCGTGCCTGTGTGCTTCAAACAAGGCTTTTGCCAAGACCAGGCTGGGTCACAGAGGCTTTCAGCTGGAGGTGCGAGGGGGAACGGCTGGGACACCCTGTACGCTGGGAGAGGAGAGAAGGAGTGCGGGATCTTGCCTACCTGCGGACGACTAGCTTCAGCTTCTTGTAGGACCCTTTAACCAGGGAGATGGCCTCTCTCCTGGAGCTGCTCAGCTCCACCTCATTGATGTTCACCACTTCGTCACCAGCCTGCAGTTTGGAAGGCAGGGAGTCCGCTTTACCTCCCTCTTCGATCTGCACAGGGGAGAGAGGAGAAAGAAACAGTGAAGCATGCCACAGTTTGGTTATCACATGCAGAGATAAGCATACATTACAGTGAAGGAATTGGGTCTACCAGCCCCAAACTCAGCTCTTTGAACAAGAAAAGTTGTCTCCCTTTGCCAGCCAGCTCGCTCAAAGGTCTGTGCTCACCTCCCCTACATTTCACATAGATGGAAGCTGGAGATCACCAGCCAAATTAACTCTGCCAAGAAGCATGGTTCTGAATAAGCCAGAAAAGTCTTTGGTATTTGGAAGCAGTGAATGCCAGCAGAACAGCCATGGAACACCTCCTGATAAGAGTGCCCAGGCACAGGCTCAAGGGCAAAGCTGGGCTTAGAAGAGCTTGGATGTGTTTTTTTTGTCCAGGCTCCTCTTCATGATCAAGCTGGCTGATTAACACACACTTCTTGCTTACTGGCCAGCAACAAAGCAGATGCACCTAAGTGTGTGTAGCTAATGACCTGTAGCACCTCTGCAGCGATTTTCAGCTAGGGATTTGAAGAAAGTAGGCAACTATTTTACATTTCTGAGAAAGCAAGCAGCCTGCTCAAGGCTATGTAGTGGCAAAGCTAGAAGGAGAATCCCAGGGCATTTTCCTCTGCTTTGTGTGGTCCATGCACATTGATTCTCCATCAGCATGCCAGCAGAAGCACACCAAGTCTGCAAAAAAGTAAAAGTGACAAGGCAGAGGACAAGAACATTTGGGCCAGAATGTTTGAATCTCAACCTTGTGCACTACCTCTCTGCAAAGGCAGACTAGAACAGCATATGACTGGGTTGTGTATGGGGTAAGGCACTGCAGATCCCAAGTTTCTGGAGACTTGTGAGCAGTGCTGGCTCCAGGTGCAACTGGAACAGCTTTTATTACAAACCCTGCCACCAGAAGGCCTGATACTTAAAGCACCTGGCAGCCCCTGTTCAGCAGAAGCTGGGACCTGTGTTAGTGACTGTCACGTGAACCACACTTAACATCTCCTGTGGCACATCAGAAGTCTAACCTCGCTCTTCAACCCTTCACCTTCCCAGGCATCATCCTGAGACCAGGAAGTGTATCTGAGTCGGATTAGGACTCTGATCTGGCCTAGGGAAGGGTTGCTATTTGCAGGAGCCCCATTTCCTGAGCAGGAAAACTGCCCAGGTGCTTCTGGAAGTTACCTCCACTGCAAGTCACATCAGGCAGCGTGTTAATTGAGCCACAACCCCGGCATGTAACTCAGCACATGTAGATGTACTGCCCAGGTATTTTACCAGAACACTTGTTTCAGTGTTGAATGGTGACTTCTTACAGGTGAAGCTGGTCTGTTTTTTTCTGAACAACAATATTCCAGCTCATTCTAAACCTTAGAATATGATTTCCCCAAACATCAGCCAATAAAGTCTCTGAACCTCCTCCAAAGGTGGGTAAACCCCATTGTCATTCACCCTACCAGGAAGCCATTCCACTGATGAATGAGTTTTTTCTTTTGTTCTTAAGAATGGATAAAACCACAGGAATGAGACTTCACGAAAAGGCCCTTGTATCACAATTAACCAGGGAGGGTGAGAGATGGAACATTGAACCCCACTGCCAGCACAAATAACTAACTGACTGAAAATGCAGCGCTGCTCCGGGTTGCTGCTGCTGTGAGGGAAAACAGGTGGGTATCACAGTCGAGGGGGATGCTATGGGTTGGATTAGCTGTGATGTAGTGAACAGGAGGGATCTGTGTCTGTTTTGTTCCGTTAGATCACGTATAGTGGAGAAAAGTGTCTCCTAGAGCAAACACCAGCTACTTCAAAGGCTGAGCTACTCACCAGAAGCACCTGTATTAACGTTGCCGCAATGAACCCTGACCTTAAAAAGATCAACAAAATCGTGATCTATGCTTTATCCTCTCATAATCCAAATCACACTTCTACATTCTAGGGGGTTTTCACTCCACTGGATCACTGTTTTAAGGTTCCCTTTGCAGCCACGTGGGTTAGTCACTTCTACGCTGCTGCTTCTCCTCTTTTTTCAGTGAAAACAGAAATTTGGATTCTTCCATAATCACCTTTATAAAAAATGTGGAAACAAAGACTTTAAGGAAAGACTGAAGCCCACGATACTTCTGATAAGGTTGCTAACGTTATGCACAGCTCTGAAAGAACTCTTTCTGCAAATCCTGATGTGTTCCAAGTTATGCCTATGCCAAGGATTCTTAAACTGCAGCTTGCAAGGCCACATTGCCAGCCAAAGCACCATAGTGAGGGATGCCTCTATGGAACGCTTGCTAGCACGAGTACAGAGTCATCTACAAGTACTGCCAGAGGCTGAGAATGATCTCCTTGGCTCTAGTATATCTAAACTATCCATGAACAAGACCTAAACCAAGACCCAAACCAAGACCCACTTTAGATTAGATGAGAAGCTCTTGATGGCAGCACTGAAACCATATTACTTACGTACCCAGACAGAATATGAACGGACCTACAGTTTGATCGTGTGTTGCTTACACAGTTACCTCATCTGTTCACAGTCTGTCAGCTTTCTCATCTGTCTACTGCTTCGATACAGTTGTGTCATCTATTTGGCTGAGGTAAATTCCTTAAAGTTCCTGGAGGAAAACGTTCCCAACAGCCTGTGAGCTGGCACTACCACTCAGAGAGGCAAAAGAGGCAAAAGGAGTCCTGAGTTTCCCACAATAGTCCCAAGGGAACGCTCAGATGCTCCACGTTAATCTCCTCTCTGAATGCCTCTTAAAATATTTGTGGTTAAGGCGTGGTGATATTTCAAGGAGAGGACTGAATGATTCAAACAAAACAAGCTACACTATGAACACAAAGCTCTATCGCTCTCCAGTGTAACAACTATCAACAAGGCAAACACACCACACAGCGTAGGTGTGACCCCTTTAAATGAACACCTGCTTCAGCAGGCCAGGCTGGACAAAGTCAGGGATGGGAATCCCCTGGGTCCAGGATGCACTCAGCATTTAAGGATGGAAGATGCTTGCAAAGATACGTGCAAATAATAGAATCCTAGACTCACAGAACACTTTGGGTTGGACAGGACCTCAAAGCCCATCTAGTTCCATCTAGTTGCACTGCCATGTGGGGGAAGAACCCCTCTCCTTGAAACCAGCAGGACCATCTGCAGAGCAGAACATCTGTCAGCGGTGTAAAGACTCCTGGTTTCCATGCCTCAGTTTCCTGCCTCTAAAATGGACACAAACATTACCTCCCTTGTCTATCCTGCCTGTCTAACCTGTGAGCTCTCTGTGGGTGGTGACGATCCAAATCTTGGCTCCCATTCCAGGACGGAATCTCTGTGAATCCCTAGGTCACAGACCCCGACCCCAGGGAGAATCAGTGCCAATTACAACCAGGCCACAGGAAAGTACCACCTTCCAGAGGATGTTCCACCAGCCATCTGCAAGAGTTCCTGTGCAATCCCATCAAACTTCTGTGATTTCAGCACCTCTCCCACACCTCTTTCTTTTCTGTATTCCACAAGCATATCTGGCAAACAGTCTGCAAAGGAGAGAACAAGATCTTCCCTGCCAAGCCAGCCTCTCCTGAAACACACCCGCTTCCCAACGCCTCAACAGCCTCCTTGGGCAGATGCAAAAGTCCCTTCAGTAAAGCCTTTGCCACAGGAAAGCCTTCCCAGCCCGCTGCCCTCTCCTGAAAATCCCAAAGGCCACCCCTGGTCCTGCTTTGCATGAACACCCCAGTTCATTTTCTTGTATTAGAGGAGGCTTCTTGTCATTCAATAGATCCTGCAGTAGACTTTGAACTCATCTGTTCTCCCTTTTTTTTTTTGGCTTACTGTAAAAGCAAGAAGTTGCTTAAGCTGATCACCAAGGATACATAAGACTTATTACTACTGCCTTTTGTTCTGCTTGCTATGGTTACTGTACGTTTGGAGAATGCTGCCTAACTGAGAGCCTTTCTTGATTATTTTAAAGAAGTTCTCTTTATTTATTCCTCTTTCCCCTTTCTTTGAGGAGCTTTTGTACCAACAAATTCTCCGTAGCTCTTAAGATGGATTATTCCCTCTTTGTGTCCTTTATGTTGTGAACGGCGGATGCGATTCCTAAACTGTAAACTTGCTGCTGAAGTTCCTCAATAAAAAGAGGGAGGAAGAAAAAGCAAGTAAGCAAATTTGTAAGCAGTTACATGAGCTAGAGCTGTGCCACGCAGCAGGTCGGTACCACCAACCCCATCTCCCCTCTGTTAAACACACCCAGGGGTGGGGACTCAGCCCCCTCCCTGGGCAGCCTGTGCCACAGCCCCACAACTCTGCCAGGGAAGAGCTTTTCCCTCCCAGCTGAGCTGACCCTGCCCTGGGGCAGCTTGAGCCCATTGCCCCTTGTCCCATCTCCTGTCCCCTGGCTGAAGAGACCATCGCCCACCTCTCTGCACCCTCCTGGCAGGGCAGGGGAGGTGGTGATAAGGTCTCCCCTCAGCCTCTTCTTCTCCAGGCTCAACACCCCCAGCTCCCTCAGCTGCTCCTCAGAGGATTTGCCCTCCAGCCCCTTCCCCAGCCTGGTTGCCCTTCTCTGGACTCGCTCCAGGACCTCAATGTCCTTCTTGGAGTGAGGGGCCCAGACTGGACCCAGCACTCGAGGTGCAGCCTCACCAGTGCCCAGTACAGGAGCACAATCACCTCCCTTGACTGGCAATTGAAATGCTGAATAGGTGAATCTGGGGTCTTCCTTCTGCCTGTACATCAGGCATAATACAGCCACATCAGACCAGCCCCGTACTGCACCCAGTACAGAGCAGCGCACAGAGAGGCCCACTGGTCCAAACTGGGCTTGCTCAGTGAACTCCTCGAGTAGCTGACTGGTTTAGGCTTCATGTTGGAGAGGGAGACTTTTTAAGCCCCTGTGGAGTTCAGAGATGGTTCTCATACAGAAAAGAAAAAGCTGCAGAGCTGCTGAATTACTGCAGAGAATACCCTGCTCCCCTCATTCAGACATAAGGCCATGTCACAACTCAGGGGCAGCAAATGTTCCCCATGCAGCAGACAGACATTCTTCCCCATTGTCCCCCAGCCCTGTGCCAGCGTGACAGAGCAGTTAAGACAATTCAATCAAAAACTCAGTTAAGTCAAAGGTCTGCCCCTGAAGCCGTGTCTCTGCTGGATTCCCCCATCCCTGATGCAGACATGCATCCCCAGAGAATTTAGCTATTGACATTTACTCCAGGCCAAAGAAAGTGTTTCCAAATTAGTTATTGTTTTATTCTGCAGGGAAGCATGGAAGGGCTTTTTTCTCATAGTGCCAAGGATGCTTCTACAGTAACATTTCTGCTCCCAGGTACAAAGCATCATAGTGGAGAGTCTGATTTATTCCAAGCAGTCGTACCAAGATTCACATAGAATGAAATCACCTTGGGAGGCTATGAAATCTTTCTTGCACTTCAAAAAATAAATAAATCTGTCATTTAACTCAGGCAAAACAGCTATTTTCTCCCTCCACACAGCCTGAAACATGTTAATGAATATACTTGCTTGGCTTAGAAGAACTACCCTTCACAACTCCAACACTACTAGCATTCCCAGGCTGGTTTTCCAGATGCTACATCAGAGAGGCACCCCTGGAAATCTAGAGGGACATCAACTCACCATGTTGGCAGTGACAGTCACCAGCTCTGATTTCAGATTTGTGGCTGAAAGCATCAGAGAAAACCATCAGTGTTTGACCCCATACAGGGAGGAGTCACCAGCTCAGGGCTGCACCAGGCTGTCACAGACAGCTCATGGCTTCTTTGCAGTGTGTGTGTGTCTCTGGGGCCAGACAGATTCATCTCTTTCCCACCTGTCAGGACAAAATCAGCTCACCTACCCCTCCACAGAATTCATCAGCTCATGCTGCAAGATCTATATAATAGAATCTATATAATATGAGAAGTTGCAAAACTCAGTGAAAAGGCTGTGGCAGAGCTTCCCTCAATGCTATGCCCACCCCAGGTAGCTGAAGAGGTCAGGACAGCAAGGGCTCAGCATCCTCTCTTGACTCTTCTGCCAGCAGCAGCTGTGCTTGGCTTCAGATAAAGTGCTGCAGCTAGCCCAGAGGAAGGTGGGGTACCAAGGAGCACAGCCTCCCCGCCTCTTCCCTCTCCCCTCCCCACTGCTGGGGTGCACTTCTGCTGTCAAAGCTGCCTTCCCCACTCCCAGGTGGCCAAAGGTAGGTGTTGCTCAGAGAGAAAGGCCATCCATCCCTCGCTGGGGCAGAGGAGCTTCCCTCAAGGCACCGTTGGGATAAATGACTCCTAGCCCCCGTGGATTTACCCCTCTCCTGCCCCCCTGCTCTGGTGCTGAGGCAGCCCCTCCTTCATCTGTGCCTCAGGCCGGACCTGACGGAAGCTGGAATGAGCAGGAGCTGCTCAGGGTTTTTTCAGAGGAGGGATTTCAGGTGTAAGAGTTGTATTTACCCAACCTGGAATCTGTCCAGGATGCTGAGTTAAAATGGTACAGAGCTTCTGATGCAAAGGGACCAGGACCCCACCTGTTACTGGTATTCCCAGTCAAAATGAAGCACATGCAGCAGCAGCACAGCAGCAGAACAACGCCTGTTCCCCACCAAGTGCTTCAGGCCCAGATGGAAACCTAGTGCCCCATGATGTCTGAGCGCCAGCCCCTTCTCTCCCTGCCTGCACATGCACTACCCCAGGACAGCAGGGAGCATCACTGACCCTGTGCCATTTAGAGTGCCTTGCTGAGCACATGGCTGTCCCCACTTCAGAGGACACACCCAGCACAGGGTCAAAGGAGTAACCAGACTGTTCTCCCATGGTCACCAAACCCAGATGAGCTGGAAACCAGGAGTGCAGTAAATACACTGGAATGCCCCTGTGCCAGTGCAGAGGCTCTTTGAAGAACCCAATCTGCTCCCGCAGACACCAGAGCAAAGGGGCTGTGGGCACCAGAGCAGCAATCCAGCTGCAGAAATGCCACTCTGAGCCATGCAGGGTAGATACAAGTTACTGACGAGTGGTGAGGATTCAAGGTCATTCCTAGGACTCCCCTGAAGGCTTCAACACTTCCACACCTTTCCATCTCCTGCATGATTGCTTCCTGTCCTGGGAGCAAGGTTAATCTCAGCAGTCAGCCTCTCAGCAAAAAGAGGCAAGGAGCGAGTGGAAAACAGATTGCTAGCTTCAGCTACAAGAGATAAGAAGATGTGCTTGAGTGAGCTTGCATCTGACTCCTCTTGGTGACTCTGAATTCCTTACCCAGCAGAAGAAAGAAACTTTGGCTCTTAAAATAATTTCCCTCCTCCTTACACACTGAACTGTTAGGGTCCCACAGAGATATTTACATTTAAAAATGGAAGGGGCAGGGAAAAATCAAATCTTCTTTCAGCTGATGCCCAAAGGAAGATGGGCCCACACTGCAAGCTTTGACCCAGACCTTCAGGAAGCCTCCAGGATCTCTTCTGTAACAAGAGGCAAAACTAACAATACGTTTTCCCCACCCCTCTCAATATATGTAAGACAAGGAACTAATCTGTGTTTGCTCTACGGTAACGCCTAGAGCCGTATCGGTCCCTCTTTCGAGGCACGGCACCAACATGCTCCTGCCTCAAGCCCTGCGGTATAAATGGGCAGGTTAGACAACCAGAGGGGCAGGGAAGAGAGATGTGAAAAAGCTGTGGCAATGGCAAGCAGAAAGACAGCAGCAAAGCCCACAGTTGCACAGTGACATTTCCAACACGTGGACAGAACCCAGAGGCAAGGGGAAGTGGGAGCAGCTGCAGGGTAGGTGAAAAATCCGCCTGTTTTCAGCCAGCGTCAAGCCAGCTGTGATGTGCCCTGCAAAACAACCTTCTGACATGCTTTGCAGCGGCAGCAAACAGTCCACCTCCTGCCAGCCCAGAGGAAAAGGTGGTTAGAGGACAGGAGATGTCTTCTTTCCCGGCTGTCCAGCACTCATCTGCCTGCTGCTCTGTGTCAGGGTGTCCAGGGAGCCAGTATCTCAGGCGTCATTAATGCTTCTTCCTACCTTCCCTCCAGCAAAGCAAGGAGATCAGGCAAAGCAGGGAGAAACGCAGACACAGACACAGCGACTACGAGGGAGCGATGCCTGTGGGGGGCAGAGTAACGCTCACCCTTCTGCAGCGTTAAAACTTCAGGGATCCCTTTCTTCTGCTCTTTCTCAGTTCCCTGCCTGAGGCCAGCTTTTATCCCGAGAGGTCTGCCTGCAGAACACACCCTACCTGTGCACGTGGGAACCAGAGAGCCTCTCTTCTTTGTCCGCTCTTGGGTCTTTGCAAACAATCCATTCCACACATGCCACAGAGGGTGTATTACCAGGTGACACCACGTTAACTCGATCCTGTTTGGTCTGCGGCGATTATCAGGGCGATACAAGCTCAAGGGGCTACAAGAACTCACTGCCTCTTAGTCTGTTGTATCTGATACAATTCACCCCTCTCCGGAGCACACAAAGCCAGTGACTGCATATGTCTGAGAGTTAATATTTGCTTTGCAATGTGAGAGTTAAAACTAGCTGTTTGTCAAAGAGTGCTGGAAGGGTGTGCTCTGGTCCCAACCCACCCAAGGTTTCCTTTTTTCAGCCTGGGTTGCCATCCTGCCCCCAACTCCAGAGTCCTTTCTCACATTTCTCACAAGGTTTCACTAATTAAAAAGCCAGTTCCTATGACATTTAGACACTGAGCCCGGTACACAGGTGGGCTATCAAACACATGGCCACACAAGATATGAGAGGGCACTGTTTTGAAGTCACTGCATCACAGTCCATCACAGCAGTGCAGCTTGGGAGAGCGTGGCAGCTGAGGATGGCTGGCAAAGCCAGGTCTCCTCTCACAGCCCATTCCCAGCCACTCCTCTTCCGATTGCGTGCAGGGTGTGCAGGGTGCCACCTGTCATCCTCGTCAGCATCTCCATCCCGATCCTCGTGGCAGGAGCCGACAGAGCGTGCTCCAGCTTTACTCACAGAGATGAAGTAAGCCGAGTGAACTAGCCACTTCTCACCCAGTGCCGTGTCCCAGGAAAAGCTGGGAATAGTTCTAATTACTAAAATTGAGGTAAGGTACTGTTAAGACACCACCTGAACTCTACAAACCCTAGGAATTTTCAGTCAGCAGCATTAACTGTTCCCAAACCCTTTCCACAGGTACAGACTGCCCCCAATCCCATCTCCAAAGAGCCCTTCTGGCGGTTCCTCAGGCTGCAGGCTGGCTCCCAAGCCAAAACACAAGATGTGCAAGGGCCACATCAAGAAACGCCACCTCACACACTGTGTGTGCATGGGCAGGCATGGGAACGTGGTTTCATTCCCTTGCTGGTGGCAGTTTCCTTTGCTTTGCATACTCTCTTCTGGCAGCGTGACCTCACGTACCCTCCCTCCTCCTGTCCGTGCCATCTAGGAAAACAAACCGGTCAGAGAGGCGTCTGCAAAATGATGTTTGTTACTATTCTGTGGCTGAATTTCCAAGCCTGGGGAAAGCCAAATGTAGTGTCACAGGAGCTGCCACAGGAGGAAATCTAGTTATCCCTTTGATCTCCCTCCTGTGTTTTCTAAAACCAGGGAGCAAATGGCAACATTTGGAAGTTGCCCGTGATCCTTGTTACAAGCACCACCCTGTGCCCTTTTTTATAGGATGCTTTACATTCTTTCCAGACTTCTGTATTGCTTTCCTGTATTTGCAGTTACAACCTACACTGCCATAACCCCGAGAGGTGGGATCCTGACGGGGTGACCAACTGCTAGGAGACTTTCTTTGGATCACGTCTTTTTGGGAACTGGAAAACATCTCTGTGTAAGAAAATGCCACCTAGATGTCTGCACCTGTGATCGGTTCAGAGAGGAAAGAAGGCAACCAGCAGGCTCTCCAAGTACAGCTGCTGAGAGTTTTTTTCACTGTGTGATTAGACAGTGAACTTCCTGCCTTGGCAGAGCAGAAATGTCAAGAAAATCTGCCCTGCAATCAGGTAATTCCATAAATTAGGTAAAGCTAAAACTGAAGGATTTTCTGGCTACTGCAACAGGTAGTACTTATCTCTCCTGGAGACAGATCCTTGGCCCGAGCATGGCCAGTCACTGCTTTTGATGTTTCCCACTTCTCTTTCCCTCATTTCCACTCCCCAATATTAACACTGTCATTATGTTATTAAGAATAGTAATGACAACAGTCGTAATGATCCTCGAGAACTTTCCTTCCATTAGTTAATTTGACCTTTCAATGCTATGGGAAGACAGCAGGAAGCATTGTTCCCAAAGAAGAGAGGAATAAAACAGGGAGCAATGTTTATGTAACTTTTCCAGGGTCACAGAAAGAACCACACATTAGTGCTTGGAGCTGCCAGGTCACACTGTACCGATGCCAAATGAGAGTCCCTCCCCCCCTCAATATTTCTACCACGTCCCCCATTTTCTCCCACAGCAATCATCCCTTGTCTACAACAGAGAGGAACTGCTCTTAGATGTCCTCCTCTCTACCCACTTGTCTCCACAGTCATCATTCTTCTCTAGTGGTTGCCTTCTCCCTCATTGTGCAATCATTTCCCATTCTTTCATCCTATATTCCCTTCCCTACCACGCTCCTCCTTCCACCCTGAGCCTACTAATACAAACTAATAACCACTAAATGGTCTATATTTGAGAGGAAAGAAAAACAGATGATGCAGCAGAGCCATGCTTGATGAACTGTCTGAAGCTCTTGCCAGGCACCCAATAGCTGCCGAAGGGATTTATGTATTCACTTCTGGCTCATTTTAATGAGAATCAGACATCAGAATTTTTAGAGCCTCTTTGAAGATAGAAGCTTAGAGCAGCGAGCAGCAATTAAAACACAGCTCAACATCAAGAGACGTGTCCTTCAGGGCAAGAGAGCACTGCTGGCATCCCTAGGTAACGAGAAGGAAACGCTAACGGACTCTGCAGGAGGAGCTGGGCCGGTTCATCACAGCACGGCGGCGCGCTGCTCTCTGACTCGCTGCCAGGTCCCACACACTGCACAATGACACAGCCAGAACTCCCCTCGGACCAGATAAAGGCAACACCGCACGGCTCAGAGTGACAGTGCCGGTACAAAAGAGGAATGTCACGGTCCCAGCCATTGTCAGCACATCACACTTGGCAAACCCTTTCTTTATTTCCCCAGCCTTCCCTAATTATTAAAAAGTCTTCTCAAGTGAATTTAGTGCCATGAGAGATGCCAGGCCCACAGCCCCGGAGATTCTTTTTCCTTGCCTACACATCAGCTTGTCACCCTTCCTCCCTGCCCCCTTCTCCCTGCTGCACCTCTGGTGTGTTTTAGTGCTGTATCGAAGGAAGAGCCTCTCAGAGACAAAAGGAAGACTACCAGTTCTCTGAGGTCCTCAGCACTGCTGCTGAGACAGCCAGCTTCACAGCTCCAAGGACAGCAGCTCTTCTTAAAAGACTGGCATTCGTGCAGCAGACTTGTATTGCTTCTGGTGCCCCACACTGCGGAGCACGGGAGCATGGGGAACAAAGTCATGGCTACCTGTGGGATCAGTGTCCAGGTGAAGAGCACTTCAGGACACTGTCTGTGAGAGTCTTCTCACCTCAACTCGACCCGTGATAAGAATTCCAAGGCAGTATTTTCTGCAGTACAACCATAACCCCCAGACAATGAAGAATCACAATCAAATATTTGGAAATGAGTGAAACCACAGGAGGGACCTGAGCAACAAGTTCCAATTTCACAGAACCCCAGGATGTGTTAGGTGGGAAGGGACCTTCAAAAGCCATCTAGTCCCACCCCCTGCAGTGAGCAGGGACATCTTCACTAGAGCAGGTCACTCAGAGCCCCAGCAAGCCTGACCTGGGATGTCTCCGGGGATGGGGCCTCCACCACCTCTCTGGGCACCCTGTGCCAGTGACCTACCACTCTCAGAGTGAAGAGCTTTTTCCTAACACCCAATCTGAATCTCTCCTTTTCCAGCTTAAACAATCCCCCCTCGTCCTATCGCTCCATGCCCTCTGGAACAGTTCTTCCCCAGCTTCCTACAGGCACCTTTCAGGGACTGGAAGGGGCTGTAAGGTGCCCCCAGAGCCTTCTCTTCTCCAGGCTGAACTCCCCCCCACTCTCTCAGCCTGTCTTCAGAGATGTTCCAGCCCTCTGATCATTTCCATGGCACTCCTTTGGATGCACTCCAACAGGTCCACGTCCTTCTTATGTTCCAAACAAGTTTTATATTTATCCAATTAGTTACAGGTGATTAATTGGACAGGCCCAAGCAAGACCAGCAATCAGCCCCAAAGACGATGAAGGGGTGGAAGCACAACCCTTCCATTCTGTGACTCTGTCTCCAAAGGTCAGGTCTGCACTGAGGTACAAGTTCTGGGACTCTGGTTATAATAAACTGCTTTGTCCTGGCCCTCCTATCCTAATCCTGACAATATCTCAAAGTTCAACATGTCCATGTAACTCTGATGACCATCCACCTACTGCTGCACACACGTCCTTGCACAGACTTCGTGCCAGGACAGGCTGGCCAAGCATTTGAGAACCTACTCACCACCAACCCATGTGAAATTGCGCAGTCTCAGCTGTGCACAAGTGTTTTCCTAAGCAGGGTCCTACTGGGCTATGCAAATGACAAAGCATGGAAAGCTGAAGAGCCTGTTCTTGCTCAGGCCTTGCGGATGTCTTGCAGGGTTTCCTGGTCTTACTGGGAGCGTCAGGGAGATGAAACAATAAACTCTGCGAGGGAAATGCACAGCTTTGGTCGGTCTGTTCAGCTCCTGCACCCTGCTGCCACTCTCCTTGTCCCCTGCTGCCACCCTGCGGCAGTGAGAAATGCAAGAGACAGCTGCTTTTCTCCGCACTACCTCATTCGTAGGTGGTGGGACTCGGCCGTGAGGGATGTTCTTCTAATGATGGGCTGAAGGAACAGCTCATGTAGCATGACTGTGAAGAGGAATGACATCGTGGCAGCTCTGAACGTCACCCTTCAGACCTGTGGTTTTCAGTGATAGGAGTTATGTCAGAGCAGCAAATTAATCTTAAAGACCATTCAGTTATTACTGTGGTTGTGAAAACAAAGTGCTTGCTGCACTTAATGCAGAGTGAATATCCAACAAATTCAAAGGCAGGAGCGTGAATAAATTTTATACCATGGAAAAGCAAGAGCAAACTGTTAAATAACTTCATTTACTTTATTTCTTAATTTAGATCCTGAAAACCCAGTGAGACTCACCAGGGAATGCTGCAGTCCGAGAAAATGCGTCCTAACCTCTTCAGCTTGTCTGGCTGATACTTTTCAATCCTTCCTGCTCTGCCACCCAGCATCTCTGTGGTCTCTGTGCTCTGCAGGACTAACGTTATGCCTGATAGTGCCCTTAACCTTGTGGTTCTGAGGATGTTCCCCATCAGTTTGCCCTGAAAGCTCCTTCAGCTACTAAACACTGGATAACTGAATCCACCTTCTCTGGGTTCCACATCAATTCTTTAACTAGGGCCCAAGAGGCCAAGCACACCCCCGAATCCCCTGCCCACATGTCAGCCTATGGTGATTAGCAAGGCATTTCATAGCAATCCAGGAACTCTTGTCAGCTTTACACTGCAGATGTGGACACTAATTATGCAGAAGCTGCTAGGGTATGAGAGGAAGCACCTTTGCTCTCTTCTACTTTGAAGAAGTCCCATCAGATGTGGATGACAGGGAAAAAGGTACGTCCTGAAGCCATCCTCCCGGTAGTACAAGCAGAGATGCTAGCACCTGGTCTCTACAGGTGTCCTGACAGATGACACATGGGAAGAGCAAAGAAGTCCTTACAAAGTACAACATCTGTTTTGCTAAGGCCCAACCTTTATCAAGAGGGCAGCAGTTTTATCCCCTCAAGATCTCCCTCCGCAGACAGAAGCTTCCCAAACTGTTGCAACTCATACGATGCACAGGGGTGACTTTGAACTCAGCTAGCACAGGACTGACAGTAGCAAGACCTAAACATGGAGCTCAGATTCCAGAATACATCCCAGAAAATAAAGTTAACAGCTCAGGCTGTAAAGGTTCAGCTGTTTTCTCCCATCCCAGCTGTACTAGGAGCACCAAGGTTCATTAAGATACATGCAGGGCACCCACCAACCTCCCTGCTCACATCTCTGAAGCTGCTACATTTTTCTCACAGCTGTCTTATCAAGCCCTTCATTTAGAGAAGGGGATTTATAGCTGTATTTCCAACTTTATTCATTTATCAGGCCAAGTGCTTTTTGGCAAAACTATTTTTAGCTGCCACAGCTAAAATAAATGAATATAAATGAATTTAGTGGCAGCTGAGGCTGAGGCATGTCCAAGTGTTCAGAGCCAGTGCTGCTGTCAGGTGCCACGGAGGTGGATGAAGTGAACATACCTGTAAAAACACCAGGCACACTGCCCACTTCCTTCATCCTTCCTGTTTGCCAAAGAGCTCTTGCTTTTTAAACTCTTTTCTGTGCGAAGACAAACCTCAAAGTCCAGCCCAGATGGCTGCTAACTCTGTGGAAGCTTGTATTCACACCTTGCCCTGATGCAGGGCTTACACCCACCGGTAGGACATGTAAATGCCTTTCTAGAGCGAGGGTTTCAAATCCTTCCTCTGCTCTGTGAGCCAGGGAAAAGTCCAACTCAAGTGTCTCAGATACAAACAGAAAACAAGCATTCCTTTCCTGCCTGCTCCTGCACTTGGTGCCCATTTCCTGGTTTCTCACAGTTCTCTCATTTGTTTGCTCCTCTTCTGTTTCCAAAAATGACATGGAAAATAAACTGACAGGACAAACAAGTATGCGGTTCCCACTAGCAAGGGCAGTGTGAAACTGCCTGTTTGGCTACTGGCAGCGAAAGGCCCTTGATCTCCGGGCAGAATTGGATTACAAAGTTGTGCTTTCCATGAGTGCTGCTAGGCTTACTCCAGTTCTGTATCTAAATCAGGGCAGCGTACAAAACGTGACCCAACTCCTGCATCATGAGAAGGCCCATTTGACTTGTCGGTCCCGTCTTGCATGTAGTCCCAGAGGTATGGGCATTAAAGACACAAAGTGATGTATGAGTGGAGCGGGCTTAGCTGGACCGGGTACAAGGGGTGGTTTGTATCTGAGTATGGCACAACCACTTCCATTTCCTAGCTGCAGTCTAAGCGCTGAAAAAAATCACCTTCCTGCTTCATACAAGATGGGAGCGGTCAAGAGCACCCATGGGAGGCCCATTCTCTGGCAGAAGGTAAGTCAGCCTGGCAGCCAGGATCAGCCCATCTCAGAGACTGCTCCCCCCCCACTCACTGGATTGACTTTACAGGGCGCAGTTCTGTGACCACGAAAGCTGCATGAACACTGTGGGCTCAGAGTGCTGCCTGAATAGGGCGCACCACGTGAGCTGTTCACACAACGCACTGGAACCCTCACTCCTGCATCTTCTGCACCAATCTGGGGAAGAACTTCTTCCCAGTGAGGGTGAGGGAGCCCTGGGACAGGCTGCCCAGGGGGTGTGGAGTCTCCTTCTCTGGAGAGATTCCAGCCCCGTCTGGACACCGACCTGTGTGCCCTGTCCTAGGGACCCTGCTCTGGCAGGGGGCTGGACCCCATGGGCTCTGGAGGTCCCTTCCAACCCCTTCAGCCCTGTGAATCTTGGGGATGAGGAGAAAGAAGGGGAGGGGAAGAGAAAGAGCTAGAAAGAAAGAGAATATGCCTGTTAAAGCCAGGCCTTACACATTGGCTAAATATAAATAACATTACCTTAACTGCCATAGCTCCAGGGGCTAAGGCAGCAGGCATGTTTTTATAAGCTGAATCTTACATTAATGAAAATCCCAGGACATTCCTGTAAGAGCAGAGGCATTAGTGGTACCTGGGACGCTGGCCAAACCCCAGTGAAGGTAACTACATTCTGTTTCCCTATGGTTTCCCTGCCACTTCCATGAATATGGTCAGTTGTTTCAGCTCCAAGTTGCTCGGCAGCATCCCTGAGATCAGCTGCCATACCCACAGCATCCTGTACAGCTCCCTGGGATATCATTCCCACTTAAGAAATCTTTGTGGAATTTAAAAATAGGTCCTGTGAATGATGAAAATGTCCTTTCTGGCAAACAACTATGCAATAACAGCTTTGAGTCAAACAAGCTGGAGCAAACTTTGGGTAAAAGTTCTAACAGGAAAGAACAAAAAGTACACTGGGACCTCAAGGCAGAAACATCGTGGCAGACGCTGCTTGGGCTGTTTGGAATTAGTTTAACTAACATCCTTCTGGGGACCTGACCAAGCATTGCTAAATTCAGAGTGTGTCTTTTCCATGTAATGGGGTTTGGATGAAGCCTTTACACAAGTATTCTTCAGAGAAGAATTCCTCCCACTGCAAGAGGGCTCAGAAGGGGTATTTCACTCTGCTATGACAACAGACAGCAGCAACCATTCCTCGAGGCTTCCAAATCCAAAGCAAACTCACACTTTGAACCCAGAAATTTGCAGCCTCCTCTCTGTAACAGCCAGATCCCCTGCCTCAAAAAAGCAACCCCTGTCTGTGCTAGGCCTGGCTTAATCCAAGGAGCAGTGAGCAGCGACTCACAAGACTTTTAAGTCTTGCTGTCAGCTGTCCCACTGACCTCCTGGGTAGGATTTTTCCCAGGTATCTTCCCACCAAGCACCACCACTGCCCTCCACCAGCACTACCCAGAGAGTAAGGTGCTGTGTAGAGTGATGTGACCCCAGACCCACACTCACTACACTGGCAGCAGGGTAGCTCATGGAGGCAATACTCTTTGAAGGCAGCCGCTCTCTCAGAGGCTGTGTCTTTAACCTAGTGAGTTAAGAACAAGCACTGTCTAGTCTGTACCGAAGCAGACCGTGTCCAACATGTGAAAAGCTTGGATGAGCTTTAAAGGCTTCAGATCCCATTCAAAGGGCCTGGCAGGAGAAGAACAAAATCCCAGGGAAATGGGACAACAAACCTTAGAGCTGCAAGCCTGACTTCCCAGCTGTCCCAGCAGAGACTTTTTGTCGAGGCCAATACTGAGCTGTTGCTGTTTACTCTTACTCTTGCCAACAAAATAATTAAAAATGTACAGTGTTGGCCCTTTGAAAAGCTGCACAGCCCAACAGTTACAGGAGACATCACAGCATCTGTTCCTCGAGCTGAATTAGGACCAGTCACCCAACCCTCTTTTTGTTGAATTTCCCTTTTGCTGACAGGAAACAGAGGCTTAGCAGTTTGATTCCCTACTGCATTTTGGCCCTTACAGGTGCAAGGATTAATGCCTCAATCAGCCAAAACACGGAGTTTCTCACCACGTCTGGAAACAGCACAGTGATGTTAGTGGCCTCTTGGCTGTTCCTGTTGGCACAACAGTGGATCATAGAGATCCCAACCAAAGTTGCAGCTGCCAACAGTGTCTTCACAGGGCAAAAAAACATGCGGAGCACAGACAGGTTTGTAGCGTTACACTATGTCCCGGGTGGAAGTGTGGGCAGAGTGAGGGATTTGCTGACTGCATAAAACAGCCTGCAAAGCCACCCTGAAGCTGAACCAAGCCTCTCCTCAGTCCTAGCCCTATGTTTAACTTCCTGGTTGCCCTTTGGCTTGTCTTTCCTTTGCCTCAGAAAGCCCTGAGAAGCAGAAGCTGGATGTCATAAAGCTGCCCTCCTCTCTTGCTACAACTCCTTCCCAAGTCTGTAAGACAAAGAGATGGGTTTTAATAGACCTTGTTGAGCCAGAGCCAGGCGTGTTCAGCTAGTGGCTCTGGGGTCAAGGAATTAAGTTTCTTCTCGTGGTCTCCAGTGCCACTTGCTCATGGTCACCACAGTGGGACAGCTGGCACAGCTGCCCAGCAACATTCACCGGAGCACCTAACAAAGGCACATGATGATATGTATCACTGCACTCAGCTTTGTGCTACCTACCTAAGCACAGGAACACACATTTTTGAGTGCTTTTGCTGCAGCCCGAGGGACCAAACCTGTTCCTGGTACCTCACTCCACCTTACCTTTTGGGGAAATGTTCATTATATGAGGACTTCCCTTTCCCCGCTTCCTTTTTCCCCACCCCATTTAGCAGGGTCCTTTTAAGTGATGACATTTCAGCGCTGCACACACTGCCATCCGTCCCCCTGAGGCAGCACCTCAGCCAGCATAAACCCCCCTTGAGACACCCCATGTCCAGAGAAGGGCAACCAGGCTGGCGCTGGAGGGCAAATCCTCTGAGGAGCAGCTGAGGGAGCTGGGGGTGTTCAGCCTGGAGAAGAGGAGGCTGAGGGGAGACCTTCTCCCCACCTCCCCTGCCCTACCAGGAGGGTGCAGAGAGGTGGGTGATGGTCTCTTCAGCCAGGGGACAGGAGATGGGACAAGGGGCAATGGGCTCAAGCTGCCCCAGGGCAGGGTCAGCTCAGCTGGGAGGGCAAAGCTCTTCCCTGGCAGAGTTGTGGGGCTGTGGCACAGGCTGCCCAGGGAAGGGATTGAGTTACCATCCCCGGGTGTGTTTAACAGAGGGGAGATGAGGTGCTCAGGGATCTGGGTCAGCACAGGACAGGGACGGTTGGACTCGATGGGCTTAAATGTCTTTTCCCAATGTGTGACTCTGTGATTCTGTGTCCACCTGAAATATGTATGGTCACTCAGTATCCTGACTGATTAAGCAAGTTCGGGCTGAAGGAACAGCATGCAGTACTTAGCTAATTACACTAGCTGAGTTCTTTTGTTCTGCTACCGCTGGATCGCCTCAATTGATCCTTTCAGTCCCTAAACAGCTTTGTGGGCTGTGTGCCTGAGCAGAATAAGATCTTTTGTCATACTTTAATGAACAAAAATGTTTTAAATCCTCTCTCCTTCTCCCTCCACTCCAAGTAGTAGCAAGGGTAACCTGGGTACAAGGACAGTTGTGTGTGGCTGATCAGTATCTGTCACCTAACTGCCTTCTTGGATGTGGTTGCAAATGCACTGCTCTGCCCACATGAACATACTTCTACCAGGCTGTGGCAACCCTAAAATGGCAATGAACTATTAAAGATTTTATAAAATAAATCCGAGAATCACAGAATCTCCTGAGCTGTCAGGATCCCATCAGGCCCATGGAGCTCAACTCC
Source organism: Gallinula chloropus (assembly GCF_964237585.1). Lineage (NCBI taxonomy): Eukaryota > Metazoa > Chordata > Aves > Gruiformes > Rallidae > Gallinula > Gallinula chloropus. Next base: position 91,073,933 of record NC_140088.1, on the reverse strand, counting down.
TGGCTCCACACAGCCCAGCCCAGTCAGAGCTGGCACTGAGGGCATCGTCCAGGTGCTTCTTGCCCTCAGCCCAGCGCGGGGCTGGGACCCCTTCCCTAATATTTAGTACATGATTTAAAATATGAAGGCTCAGGATGGGCAGCGTCTCACTGAAGTTCTTCAGAGAATGTCTCCCAGTCAGTTAATAACATTCCACATATAAGGAACACTTTCTCAGCATTGTCCCGAGGCACAGAGCTTGGCACACCCTCCTGAAGCACAGGCAGGAGAATGCAGATGTCAAGACCATGCTATGACTGTGTTCCACTCCTGTGCCCGTTCTCCAGAGCTGATTATTTTTCAGCTGGCTGAGTTTCAGATGGGAACTGAAGTGTTTAATAAATGAAAAGGCTCTTATCCATTCCTGTGCTCACGATCCCTAAACAACTTTGCCCTGGCACTTAGCAGTAAAGCTGCAGTAGCTCGTGATACGTGTTTCATCACTGAAATTCATGATCAAAACTCTTAAATTGGGTAATAAGGGCAAAATCCATTTCTTTTCCAAAGCAATGGACTTTTGGGGAGGAGAGAACACCTTGGAACTAACAAGCAGTTGTTAACCTACAGTGATTGGAAAATAAAGGCATACTGCTCTTTTGTAGCTGCTGTTTACACTGAATGGTCTCCATGTCAGATTTGTTCCCTTTGAGCTAGAGTAAGTCAGTCTGAGTGCCAGCTCGGCGTGTCTGAAACACTAATTGTCTTGTTTCCATCTCACACATCATCATCACCACAATAACATTTCTGGAACTGGAATACAAATGCCAGTTTCCCTGATCAGGCAGACTGAAATACAGCCAGATAACCTGCAGGTTTATTACAACTTCAAATATGGCTTTTTCCTGGCCCAATTAAAAATAAACCAAACCAAAATATTCTGGCAAAACTGAATTCTACTGCTTTGTGTTAAAAACTGTTGTTTAAAACAATGGCTTTTGCCCAGATGCTCACAATACATTCAGGTGTCTGCTGCCTTTCGAGATACTCTAGTATCTCATATTCTCACAGCCTCATAAAAGCTTCTTTCCTCCAGGGAGTACAGGGAAGGAGTCAGTGCAGAGCAGTATCAAGGCCCAGGTCCCCAAATGCATGCAGGTGAAAGCAGTCTGGAGTCAGGCACCAAAATACTACCTGCATTTTCAATTCCTTGTGGATTTTAAAGTACTGTGGGAGCAGAACATGTTTCTGTCAAATCAGAATTTGACTATCTGATTGATGGAGAAGAAATAAATACATCCAGATCACCTCATGTGATAGGAAAATACATGAAAACCAGTTAACATTTTCCTTATCAGTCCAAAACCAGCCCACATTGTAAAATCTACTGGTTCTTGCACTGACTAGCTCCATTGCTTCAGCAGAAGGCTACAAGCTGGCCATGGGGTTCTCTATACTCAGACTAAAGCCATGTAACATAGCGACTGCAGGTCAGAGACGAGTCCAACCATTCCTGTCCTACGCTAAACCATATCCTTCAGTACCTCATCTACCCATCTGTTAAACACACCCAGGGCCAGGGACGCAGCCCCCTCCCTGGGCAGCCTGTGCCACAGCCCCACAGCTCTTTCAGAAAAGAACTTTTCCCTAATATCTGATCTGAAATGAATCAATGTAAACCACAGGCCACTGAAAAAGCACACCTTACTGCTGCAGGCACTGCACAATGCTGTCCTCAGTGACATACAGTTTGTCACAGCAGAGCTGAGCAGTTTGTTTGCTGAGTCCCTTCATCTCCAAACCAAAAGTGAGACAAAAGATGGTGTGACTGGGGGACCAGATGTGAAATCAGCCTGGAAGCAGAAGCTCCTTGGTCATCTTGCAGGGCCCCTTCTCTTGAACCATCCTGCTTTCACAGAGTCACAGGGTTGGAAAAGACCTCTCCTTACTGCCCAGGAATGAAAATGCACAAAACCACAGTGGAGAAAGGATCAGGCCTGCAATGTTTTCACTTTTATTATTTGTTCCTGACCTTCCTTCAGTTCCCATGCAGTGTCTGAAGTATCGATCACCCCACAGAACCAAAGCTTAACATGAACAATGGCTTCATGGTTAATGAGTTTCAGTAACTCTGGCCACCTCACTTGAGCCCTTGGGGTGAGAAAGTTAAGTGCTACTGTACAAGCTCAAGTGACTGCTCACAATTTCCTTAATATTTCATCTCTTTGTGTTTTGTAGTTTGCCTTCTTCTGAGCTAATGTTTATTCTTCCGGAGAGCGGGTATTGTGGTAACTGATACCGAGCTAGCAGTGTGGGAACTGGGATTCCAGAACATTCATCTCCTGTGCTTCAGTACTTCCTTCAGGAAGGCCATGGGGACGAAAACCAGAGTCAGTCTAAGCGCTTTTTTTTGCCTCTTTAAGGACTACACCTTGTTGCTAGTGCAGTGATGGTGGCCTCACAGTCAGGGAGCTACTTAAGCCCAGAAGCATTTAGGTTTAAACTGAGGAATGGACAGTACTGAGCAGCAATGTGAGCTGCCAGATGGTGTTAAAAAGTAGGAAGAGGTGATGTACCCCAGGGTGAGCCTCCTGACGTCAGTGAAATGATGTGGATTTACAGCAGCTTAAACCTGACACAGCCTGTTCATCCCACCTGAATGAGATGGAAGCCTGAGAACTTTTGCTTTTGGTTTTCTCTTCTTTTTTAGTGTCACCCAGATCCCCATTCTCTCTTCATTCCCAGGCCCCATTCCCTTCCCTTGTCCCCTCTTTATGTGTACAGTCTCTCTCACCAGTCATTTTCTATAGCAGGCAGCATTTGATTCCTTTTTTTTTAATGGAGAAGATAACATATTCCCCACATTTGAGTGAAGTACCCCTTGAGCATCAGCATCTTCTGGAGTCACCTGGGTACTTGGACACTAAGATCTCTAGAAATTAAAACTAAGATCTCAGATCCTTTTCTGTTTGCTCATCTTATTCACACCCTTAAGCACGTTTTACTTTACCCAGTAAGTAATGTTAGAGAAAATAATGGGACTTCTGAGCTGAGAACACACTAGGCCTCATTTGTGTGCTTGTAGAACTCTACCATACAAAAGTGTGGAAGAAAAATCTCCTTTTACTTTTGCAGTTGTAGAGACCAGATGGTTCTTTGTGGTTAATATAACTCTCTAAGAATGTTTTCTAGTCTAATCTTGCTGACTAATCTTTCTTCTTCTAAAGTTTTAATCTTGCTTAAGGAATAAATATGTGATATTGTGTTAGAAAAGCCAATCAACTGCTCTGGCTCTAGCTGGGAAGCAATGTGAGTTCCCCTTTGTACAAGCTCTTCTCAAATGTGATTGTTTCCCCAGTGTCAAATTCCATGGATTTTAAGCTGCTGAATGGGTACAAAATTTGACATGGTCAGAAACGTGTGCTTATCAAAACTTATTCCTGATGAATAGCTGGCGCATTCTTGGTGCACTCATGTGCAAACCACATTTTGAGAGAGCTGGCTGGCATCAGCGCTGGGCCTCATTAGCACACACACGCACAGATCCCATCCTCCTCTCAAATAGCGTTCCGACTGTTCCCATGGTTCACGTGGGGAGGAGATGCGCGAGGCCAGCGCGATGCAAGCCAGCATCCTGCGTACAACAGCTGTCCTCAGTTAACCCCAGAGCTGGCCCGGTCGGGTAACGCCGTGACGCCTCAGCCGAGGAGTTCGGCAGCACTTGAGGGCGATAACTCATGTGCTGGGAATTACAACCATCTCAGTATTTCACCCAGAATAAGGCTGGGCAGAAACACCGAGTCTCGTGACCTTCCAGCTGACACTGCTCTGTGCTGCTGGAGGGTTATGTTGAGCAAAGGCACCCAGGTCACTCACACTCCTGTAATGTGCTCCACCAGGCTGATCAAAATCAGCGACGTGTCGTTAGATGCCAATCATGAAGCCCACAGTGCAGCCAGAGACAGAGCTAAGTGGCTGAGGTCATGCAAAACTGAGCAAAGAGTGGCAAAGCACACGACAGAGTGTCAGTTGCCCAACCGGTCTCAGCCACAGAGAGCTACAGCCTGTTTGGGGTGTCCATGTCACTCCAACACATGCATACGGCACCGATCCAAACGGAGCAGACCTGGGTGATTGGAGCCCAAAGCCACCAGCTCACACTGGCACCGAGTACCCAGCTGGTGTATGTATGCCAGCTTTAAGAAAAGCTGCTTCACTCTCACAAGCTGCTCTACTGACAAGGCCTTACCCTACCAAAACCTCTTTCCCCGGATTAGTGCTACCCCCAGAGTTAGAGGCAAATCCCAGAAGTTATGTGGAATAGTTGAAATAATACTTGGATAGCTGGGGCTGTGAGGGGAGGTTAAACATTAATGCTGAGCACACAGCATCTCCTTCTTGGCCTTACCCAGTTCTTCACAACCTTCTGCTTAAAGCTGAGGTTTTTAGGTCAGGCAGCATGCCCTTCAGTCCTTGCATGGGGGTCCTTCTGGCAGTCCTGGGGACGATGGTCATCACAGCAGAGTAACCTAACTAGACTCTCTTTCCCTGCGTCTCTCCACCACAGCATTCACAGTATCCCCTCTGGGTGACCATGGGTGAGAGCTGTTGAGTATTAACAAATAAAATCAGTAGCCAGCAGGGAATTTGGGTGAGAGCGACAGATTTTTTAAGAGGACTCAATCCTACAACTAAGTACCAGGGAAACCTCCCTGGACACTAACTGCTCCTACAAACCTAGTTCTCATCTCTTTCAAGAATGCTCATCAAGTTTTCTAATGCCTACGTGACTTCGGTGATTAAGTCCAATTGGTGACATATTATTAGCAGCAACATTTTCCAAACACATACTGGTTTTGATAAGATACTCATTAAAAACAAACTGCCCACAGCTTGCTATTTTTGAAACAAAAGTTTCACATTTTCAGTTTAAATTAAAAGGTCAGTGTTTAATTTGGTTTTAGTAGTTGAAGCCATTTCTGGGCAGTATCAAAACTAAAACTGTTATTGAAACAAACCATCTGGATCAAGTACAAATATTTTTTAAAGATCCAGTAAGCTGAAAATCCATTTTTCACTCAGCTCCTGTTACCAATAATAATAAAGAAAAATGAATATCTTTCTGCCCTACCTTCCCTGCAGATTTTTGGCAGTGCTATTTACTGGCAATGCAATACAGGGACAGGATAGGCATTACATCTGGCTGGTATTTTATGGACAGCCAAGGATAGCCTCGGATGGCTATGCTACAGAAATAATTCCATGGATGGTATCAGACAGAGAAGGGCTGCTAAAAATGCCTTTCATACACAAGGCAGTGGGATAAGAGCACAGCTGTTTTGCTGTCTTGTGTTTATTTGATCTTTCCCAAGCATACAATGCCACACTGTTCCCAACAAAAGGGTACAAGACAGTGTATGTTTATCTTCCTTACTCCCAACACAGGAAGAAGAGAGAACAGGACACATGTATCTTTGGTCCACTATGTGCCCAGGAGATGTAAAAAGCATTCACCTTTAGGTATGGTAACACTGAGGTACGAAGACTGTAAGGCCTTTGCCATCATCATGCAGCTGCTACAGCTCGGACTACGCAGCACACAGGATTCCCATCCACCCCTAATACTGCTGTACACAAGAGGAAAAGGAGGAACAGCACAAACGGGTGGGTATCACTGCATACCCCTGTACAAGATGTGTTTTGACGCATCAGAATTGCATTAGAAATACAAAATGCCCAGAAATAACACCCTGGGATATTACCCCATCTGTTCCTCGATGAAAACACATCCTCACTACCTAAACTTTCCTAGGAGTGAAATATATCCCTTGGACTATCAAGGAATGGTCTTAAAGGAGGATTCTGGGAAGGGACTATCAAGGAAAGATCTTAAAGGAGGATTCTGGGAAGTTTCATCTCTGTTTCACCGGGAGACAAAAGGCCAAAATAAGCCACAAAGATAACTAGGAACATCATTCACATGTCATCTGAAGTCCAACATGCTCCATGTTCAAGCAGAGCTTTGTTTTAAAGCTGTATTTTCAGGAGAGTGGGGCATCATTACGTAGCTACAGTTTGATTCTGAGTGGCAAGAACAGGGCTGCTTCCACATGCAGGTTAAGTGCAGGAAACGGTGTTTAAATGGTGTTGATGCCTAAAAGGCAGGGAAGGAAGAACAACTCCAAACCACTGAAACTTTTAACTCTGGCATTTTTAAAGGGGAATATTTCAGGTTTGTTTCCAATTAGCATTTTCATTTCAAAGTTCACCTGTATTTATTTTACAGGGTTGAACAAAACTTTTCATTTCTATACAAAACCCTAATTTTTTCTGCTCTTTTTGTCTGCCCCCAACCCAGCAACACACAGGTACAGATATACAAAGAGATACGAGGAATTTCAAAGTCTCCAGGCCAACAGTATTCTTCCTCTGGTCTCTTTCTGATCAGGGGCTTTGGGTTTCCAGCATTTTTCTTCCTGGCTGCTGCTGGTTTTGGCAAGAGCGGTAATACCACTAAGAGCTTACAGAGCCTTTGTTCTATTCCAAAACCAATTTAGCTAACTTAAAGGAGGAAAACCGAAAAAACCCAAAAAACAAACCCACCTCCTTGTCAGTTAGAACTTCCACTGGTGCCCGGGGGGTGGAGGAAACCAGAGAGTGCACTACAACCCAGCAGGAAATATTTCTGACCATGATTAATGCTTCCTTTAGCAGTACAACAGAATCTTTGCCCATCTTGGAGGGTCCTTGGAAGAGCTCCATTTACTGCTCTCCAGCCCATATTTTGCTGTGAATACCTTATTACATAACAGAAGCATTAACAGATTCTGGGTAAAATAAGAAAAGATGCATTATCCTAAAGATTTGCAGGACAGGGGAGGAAAAGTTAAGAAAGGCACACACGGTTTTTCTTTCATTCCATGTGATTATGTTGTGATAATGCCCTCTACAGACCTGTCCATCACTTGTGGACTCAGGTCAGAGAAGCTCTCTGACCCGACCAGCTGGGTGACACAAGCCAAACAATGACAAATTCAGCTTCAGTTGATCTTGCCAGAAGGATCTCAGAGTTGCCTGTTGAGCAGCTATGAGACAACTACACTTCCCTTTTGTCCATCTTCTTTTTAATTCTTTTTTTTTTTTGCCAGGGAGGTTGCAGGGATATATGCAGAGTTGGGAAAGGCACAGTCTCTCACGCCTAGAGAGGTGTCTTTCTAACTCTGGCTGCCCTTCCTAGCTCCCACATTTCTGACTTTAAGAACATGCATTTATTCAGACCTCCAGCTACTTCAGGAAATACTTTTAACACCTACTCTGGTGCAGTAACCTTGCCTTGCAGACTTCTAGGTACTTCTACTGAAGATGGCCAAGGATATCTCACTGCTGTAGGGAGCCTTGCAACACACCACTTCACTGCAGGCACTGCCATCTGCTATCGAAGCGCCTCACACCAGCTACCTGCCACCCTTAGCTGCTCCAGAACAAGAGCAAAATGAGACAACGCTGCTGGCATTGGTGTGCAGTTTATCCCAAACAGAATCTGACTCAAGGGATGGTGTTTCCCCCTCCCCCCCCAGTGTAATATGCCACTGCCTGACCTTCTATAGTATCTCATCACAGGGCAGTGCTATCGCACCCTCTCCACCTCAACCTCTGCTGGGTCAGTGATTCAGCACTGACTCAGAGGGAGCAGGGCTATGGACCAAACCACTTTGTGTCATTTCTCATTGTGCTTCAGAGTCTCCCATCCAAGGAGTGACATGGTCCAACCCATTAAGCTAACGAGAGCTGACAAAAACACCCCAGAATAATAAAGCATATAGAACAACAGATGCTCACCCTGGTTCTCTTCAGCTCTAACCAGCAGAGGAACCTTTTGTTTTAGTAGCTGATGAGATACACAAGAAGTCCCACAGACACAGGATCACACAAGTGCACTTTTGCTGTTGTTTCTGCTTACTCTTTTCTCCCAATCTCCAACTCCTACTGACGTGCTAATGGCTCACTCTCCATTAATCTCCACTAATCATTGATAAAAGCCATAGAAAGATTATGTCACTGGCAGATGAGGGATCCTCTAAATGTTATTAACATCTGATGATCGATTAAATAACCACGAGTCTTAAGGAAAGCACAGGTGAAGCTTCTCCCTAGACATTTTTCTGTACAATACCAGTTTCTCAGAAAATCATTCTCTCAGTTCATACAGCAAGTAGCACAGTCTCCCCAACGTGCCACATTTCAGGCCACGGGGAGATGAGAGCCTGAAGTACATCCAGTTCTTGGGTCTGACATTTACAGTTTGCTACCTCAAAGGACTGGACTGCACCTTAGTGTTAATGTAGGTCACAAGGAGAAGTCAGGCTGTAGGTGACTCCATAGCTTTACTGGAAACAGTGTAGAAGAACAAAGTTATGACATGCCAAGGAAGAGCGATCTGTAGATCTACCCTTTAGCGGGCAGGTGAAGACATAGGTACTGTCTGGTAGGCCAACATCTGTTGCTAAATTAAAGACAGATTTGGGAGGAAGCGTGAGGACTCCTTTACCCAAAGCAGGAGGAACTGTTAATAAATGTAAGTACAAAGTTTTCTGGCAGGCAGGACTGGGGAAGTGCATTGCTGTGAGTGGTCCCTGCAGAACAGCTCAGAGGAGTACGTGGGCCCCTAGATCAAACCCACTGACTAAAGCAGGAGCAGAAGGAGGGCCTTGGGCTGGAAAGTGTCTGCTTTGCAATTTTGGGCAAGGATAGGCAGGGATAGCCCGCCCTGTGGCTGTCCTTCTGGACTGATAAAAAGGGTTAGTTGCCTCTGATGAAGCTGTGATGGAAACCTAATCCTCCACAACAATAACCCAGTGCTAAGAAAGATCTGTGGGTCTGGGCATGAGAGAAAGCGAGGACCCCGTCTAAGGGCATTTGTTTCTACATTGGTCTTTTGTTGTGTCTTTCCCCCTCACCCACCTCCTCCTCTGCTTGGTTCTCCCAGCATTAGTTTGCATGGGCTGTTAGCAGGGACAGCACAACAGCAGAGGTCTGCTTGGAAAGCCAACAGAAACCTCTTAGCTCAAAATCACAAATGTGCAGAATCCCCAAGGAACAAAAATGTTTGAACTCGCCTCCCCAAAAGTGTTGTACTCATTGACTTGCAAGCAGGGGGAACAGCAGTAGTAATTTAACCTAGGGAAGAGTGCCAGCAACTTCTTTAATTGCAGAGTTTGTGCCAACACCACCACAATACAACTATTAATACAAGTCTGCAGTACAAGACTAATTCTACTAACCTTTTGCCGTTGCCTTATAGTCAGGTCAGTGGCTGCATCCCTTCTGTGCTGACACTATTCAACAAACACTGGCAACTGCTTTTGAGCAAGCATGAAACAGAGCAGGGCAGGAGGGAGGGAGCTGGATCATTGATAAAATGAAGATTCTCCCCTCTGTGTCTAAATGTTTTGCATTTCTTTCTCCATTTCAAGCCTCTTTCTTGAAACTGGAAATGCATCTTGCCATGTATTTGCTCCTGGAAAACAACCAGATCTTTGGTCTGAATTCCATCAGCTCATTTCCCAGTTTCTATGAGACTGCATTTGAGAAATGTGGGTCTCTCTCAGTCCAGTGGCAAGACCGGTCATCAATCAATGTATGAAAACATGAGGTCTGACATGAGGGACCAATCCTCTTTTCTAAATGAAGCATTCTTTTAAATAATGCACATTTTTCCAGGACAAATTAAAATACAGCAATCATGTGCCCGGCACTACTGCAGGTTTCCAAGGACATGATTATTGTGCCATTGTAACCACCTGAACACCCAACATTAAATAATGCATAAACTCCAGGCAACATCACTGTTACCTGAGGTAGCACTGGCCTGCAGACTCACCCTGGTTTTATATTTACACCTCATGACTGGATACCAACTATAAATTCTAAATGCCTGGAAGCAGAATTTTTTCTTATGCTCATAAACAGCATAAAGGGGTCATGGTTTTCACCTGTGACCTGCTGGCACTACCACACTAGGAAAAAGTAACTACTGATTACAGGTTGAACAGCGACCCAAGGAAAGCACTTCCATACAACTACAGGTAACACTCTGATCAGTGTTACCTGTAGTTCAGGACTAGTTCTCCACAGGTGTTAGGAAATTTTCTGCAACTTATTCTTTCAGTTTTTCTGAAAGAAACACCTCCTGCTACATTGCACATCTTCTTCAGGGGTTCTGGAGACACATGTGGCTCCCTTCTGCCCCACAAAGCTGTTTCCACTGTTTGAAATGGATTTGTTTGTCATTTCTCCAGCAAATATATCCACAATACTTTTACCTTATGTGAATGAACGTTTGACATTTATCCATGCCTCTTAAAAGGAAACAAACTCCTGAAAACTCTTAGAAGAAACAGCAAATGTGAAGATCTGTCATATTTTCAAAATCTTGCCTTCAATAAAAAGATGAAAAACCTGCTAGCAAAAACCAACAAGCTAACCAATACAAATACAAACCAAGTCCCTGAAGATCAGGGTATCAGAAATTGTACCGCTATATGTCAAGACCTGTTCAGAAATGACTCCATACTGAAAATCACTACTGAAAACTACTCTCTCTTCTGTCTCTGCTGGCTGGTGTTTAAAGCATTTCAACCACTGAAACAGAGAGGGCAAAGCTGTGTATGGAATCATGGCAGAATGTGGAACTGAATCCCTGTAGCACAGGGAGCTACGACATTTGTCAGCCAAACTCGTCAGTCATCCGTGCCTTGGAAAATCCCCATTCTTGAGTGAGAATGGGGAATGGCTTTCAGGCTGGCAGATTATCTGGAGAGGGCTGTGGGAACTGCAAAACACTGCACCTGCCTGAAAAACGGCACCAACTCAGCACAAGACGTTTCCAGAGGGGAAAGTTAATATATGGGAGGAATGCACATAAATCCTGTTATTTCTTAATGGGATTTGGGAGCTTATTTCTCACCCTGTGCTTTGAAATGTATCCCACAGCCTATTCTGTTAATGAATTTAAGCACAGTGATTTTCTTATCAGCAGGAATCACTCTTCACTGGGGGTTGAATTTAGTTTTTGGTGGGATTTTTTAATGCAAGTGTGAAAAATTAATATTATGCTTGAATACCAGTCAGGTTGTTAACAAGCTGTGTCCTGGGTAAGCTGGTCTTGTCTATTCCTGTTGTCCTTTTCCTAATTTCATTCGACCAAGAAACTTGGCATCATTTATTCATTTGGGGTATTTTTAAGTTCATGACAATGTAACAAAAGCTTGGGAAACAGCTTTAGGCAGTGCCTGGCTGAAAATAGGAAGTCCACAACTCTATTTCCAACTCAGCCATGTGAATGAGCCAACACAAGCCCTCTCTTTCTTAAAAGAGATTTGCAACCTTTAGGAAGATGTTTTTGCACTCCAAGTGCTAAGTGTGACACACCGACACGGATTGTATTTCCACAGGGGAAAGATGCTTCTTGGCATTTAACAACTTCTGAGCTGAGTCTCTTTAAAGGGCTAGGGTTCTGTCGAGTCCGTCTGAAGGCTACAATCCAGATGTCCCTCAGAAACAGGGACCTAGTAAGTGAGCCAAAGCTGGGGGTTTTAAACAGGCCTACAAAGAAGGAAGGAAAGATTGGGGTGAGACACAAACACAGATACAGCAGCTTATGTGAGATGAGATTAAAAGGGAAATGAGAAACATATTTGGTACGCTGAAAATCCACACTTTCTAACTGATATTCACCTGACACACAGCAGTGATCAGCATCCTGCTCCAGCCAAGGCACATTTTCAGGGAATCTCTGAATATCTTGCAAGTCTTGCTCTATCACTGGTATGTGCTGGTTGGGGCTGCCCAAGGGTCTCATGTCCCCAGGCTTGGGGCAGAGCGGCCTGACAGCTGCCAGGCAGAGAAGGACCAGGGGGTGTTGGGTGAGTGCCGGCTGAACACAAGCCAGCAGTGTGCCCAGGGTGGCCAGGAAGGGTTTCCTGACACTGGCCTTGGGTGCTGTCTGCTGCTACCAGATGGTGACCCACTCAAGGCTTTGGAAATACATGAGTAGGTGACAAAGATTTTGTGGTTTAACAGACTATTTTCAAAGGCCTCTGGGTGTTTTTTTGTTGACAGCCTATGTCTGTTGGCAAACAAATGACAGCTCAGCTCATTTTCACATTCAAAGCTCCCCCACAAAGTCTGAGGAGTTCATGCAAAATGGATCCATACTGGATTCACGCTCCACAGTTTTCAGCTTCATTAAAAGATCCTGAAGGCAAATACTGATGAAATTTAATATGAGATTAGCTCAGCTCCAGCTCTGTAATCGATGATAGTTTCTCTTTCTATGCCTTGGGCTCCCAAGAAGCGTGGGAAAGGTTGAATGTCGTAGAGCCTTTCCTAAGCAATCACCTGTTCTGCACAAACACTGATTTAAAGACTGCATTCTGTGATTCTCATTCTAGGATCAGTGTAAATCTAAATTCTGCTTACACCTGCTACAGCCAAGCAAACAAGGATACATGGCATTTTTCTGTCTGATCTCCATGTAAGCTAAAGCCAGGGCAGGATTTACAAAGGGTCCATTTCTTAACCCTACGGACTACACGTTGTGTTTAATCACACAAGATTCCTCCCTACCCAAGAACCTGAGAAGAAAAAAGTTCTTTTATTACACCTTTCTGCGACTTTGAAGGCTATTACACTGCATAAAGTCCTCTGTAAATCAGGTGCTTGCAATGCAGAGGTGGGGAAATGATCTTTCAGACCAGCCATTCCTGTGGATTTGAACCAAAACTTTGTAGCTTGTGTCGATCTCTGGGAAGGTGGTAACTAAAGCATGACTGGCCAACTGGAGACAGACACCTGTCAGTCATCATCCCCACCTGGTCTCAGCGCAAAAGGAGGGCTTTTTTCAAGGGTAATTTCCCTCCACATGCACATTCATAAACGCTGCATCACAGAGCTGTCTGTGTACCTTGGGACGTGTCTATGCTGATTGTTGTTAATAAGGACAGCACAGTACTTTGGGTAGATGGGCTCATGGTGATGCATCACCAACTGGCACTACTCCTACTCCTTCAGGCAGCCCATTTGCAGCCTGAAAAGCTCCCACTGGCTTTGCTGGTGCTGCAGCAGTGCCCAGCGAGCCACTGCTCACGTCAGTCCATCGGTTTGTCTGCACTCGCCAGTTCAGCGCTGGGGAAGCGAACAGAAGTGGTTTTGTGCTGGAGAACGATCAGCAGCCTAATGCAGGGGGCTGACAATAGAAGCCTGTTCAGCAAGCAGCTCCCCAGCTTTAAGGAAAGGTGGATGATCCTGTCCCTTACACTGGCATCAGCCATCTTTCGTGAGGCCCTAATTTGAGCCCTGAGAAACAAGGAGGAGTGGTGAGGAACTACCCCTCTGCTTTCTGAAACAATTACAGCATCGGTTCCCTTTTGCCTCTCTGGAAGCAAAGGTCTGCATCATCCACGTGTCCTTGCTGTCCAGGATCAGGGCACAGAACAGCAACAGGAGTCGGGTGTGCAGGCAGATGACTTTGCACAGTGAACCCCTTACATCAGCAGACAGAGCACAGCTTTCTCAGGTGCCCAAGCTAAAAGAAGTCCTGGGGGGCAGGGAGAGGGGAATCAGGAAGAAATCATTTCTGTTGATGAGGTCGATTTGGTGTCTCATCTTTTCACTACAACCCACACAGGATGCTGGTCAGTACAGCTCTGTATTTCTTTTTGCTCTCAGGACCACTTTTTCCACCTGCCTTGCAACTGAGACCAAGCACAAGCAATGACATTATTGTTTAGTCCTGGACAAATTACTGCCCACTTAATGTTCACTCACTCACTGCATTCCCCAGAGCATATAAGAAGTGAAGGACTAACAGACCCTCCACGTCCTGTAAGCTGATGTAGTTAAACTGTACAAGATCAGCAATAAGGTGACTCTTAAACACCATTCTGGTGCAGCTCTTACACAAGAAAAAACACAGTCTTAAGGACCGACCCTCTGTATATATAAGCAACATCCCTATCCAGGGCCCTAAATGCATAACCAGTGCAGAAAATGCTCTGCAAGAAGGGGTGAGCATAACAATGCCTTTGAAATGGAAACCTTCCTCAGCCCACTCACAGGATGCTGGGAGATAAAGGGGTATTTTTGAAACAACAGAGAGGCCCCGAGCTATTCTGCAGCAGTGAGGAGAATAAATAAAGCAGTACAAGAGTACGTGTGGAAACTTTCAAAATAGAAATAATTTCAAGTAACTCAACAATCACAGAACGAGTCACCATGCCTCTGGCTCAGCTTCAGGTCCTCTTGCACAGGCAAGTAAGTGTCTCCTGTCTCTGCCAACTTCGGACAAGCCTCTCTAACGTGAGCATCAACCATCTTTTATGGGCTTGCACCACTACAAAAAGGTTAGCAGTTTCTAAATTGCCATTTGTCACACACAGGGATATGGGGAATGGCTGCAAAGAAACTTTGCCTGTCAGCACATAAGCTAGGTTTAACTTTGTTTATGGGGACTCTGGGAATTCTGGGGAAAGCAACAAGCTCCTGGTACTGACCTAATGGGAGAAAACTGACTCTGGGTGTTTTGATCAGAGGCAGGGATAAGTGTCTCTGGGCCAGCTGAGGCCCAGAATGGCCTTTTTGCGGGTTGTTTTGTCAAGAATGGTGAACAATTCTTGTTACGTATCACCAACTGTTCTATGAGCTCATCCAAGTGAGGTGAACAAGGCATCATAATGGAAAAGAGAAGTATCACAGGCACAGGAGCATTGTGGAAGACAGCCTGATCCAGGTCCTGTAAGCCCTGCTTGCTAGAGGGCTATTCGTTTCTCAGAAAGGCTGCTAACAAGGTCTAAACACCTTACAAGAATTCAGAAGTATTTCTCAAGTTCTGTCCTGAGCTATTCCCATTATTATTAAACTTCCATTGCTTCCTGCATCCCCGCTGAGAGGTAAACCTCTGAGTCTGTCATGCTTGTGGCATGAGGCCCCCGTAAATGACCTATCCTTTTTGAGTGAAGGGAACCGATGGGCTGCAGCACAGCATGTGAACAGTGTTCCCACACAGGCACCATCAGAGAAAAAAACACTTTAGGTGCTTCAATTCCTAGGCAAGAGCAAACAACTCCTTTGTTAGTATCATCAACATGGAGCTCAAAATAAAAGGGCATTTCAGAGGCCTACAACAGCTAAAACTATTCCAAAGTTTTGTGTGGAGCAATGAGAAGCAGATGGCTAGAATAGTTTGCCTGGCTCCAAAAGGATTGAGACTGAAAAAAGGTAATTGCCTTGAATCAAACATTCTTGCAGGAAATCAAGAGGGAATGAACACTCCTGTTACCCGTTGGAACAGTCAGTGCTTTCACTCATGCAATACTGACCTTAGAGCTCAGGATGAGCCAAAAAAGTAACATGCAAATGGAATCTGGGTTTGCTTCTTCTAGGTATTATCATGGTTTTGATGCCAAAGGAAGTCAGGTCCCAATTCATCATTCAGAATCAGGACTTTGATTTAGCTGTCATGAAACTGCTTCCCTACAGGTTTGTCTTTCCACAGGGAAAAAGAATAGCAGGACATCTGTTTTAACTACCTAAGTTCGTGTTAGCTGCACAATATTTCTGACAAGTTCATTTAGATTTGGGCTTGTTCAGCCTGGAGAAGATTCCAAGGAGACCTTATAGTGGCCTTCCAGTCCCTATAGGAGAGCTGGGGAAGAACTGTTCTCAAGGGCATGGAGCAATAGGACAAGGAGTGATGGTTTAAACTGGAACAGGGCAGATTTAGGTTGGACATTAGGAAAAAGTTCTTCACTCTGAGGGTGGTGGGTCACTGGCCCAGGGTGCCCAGAGAGCTGCTGGAGGCCCCATCCCTAGAAACATTTAGGGTCAGGCTTGCTGGGTTTCTGAGCAACCTGCTCTAGTGAAGATGTCCCTGCTCACTGCAGGGGTGGGACTAGATGGCCTTTGAAGGTCCCTTCCCACCTCACACACTCTATGATTCTATGACATGATGTGCTGAGCATCACAGCTGATTCAGCAAAGCATTTACTAGCACGTTTAACTGTAGTGCCCCTATCTCTGCACTAACACCCCCCCAGACTGAGAAATCAGTGACACATCTACACAGGAAAGGAGCTGCTACTGAAAGGGGGTAGATAATATGTTCTTATTTTGCAGGTGACATTAAAACTCCAGTAATCAGATCTCTAAACCAGCCCCTTCTGAGAGCTGAGCACACGGGTGGCTTCTGCATTTTGCATTGCCAGTTGTTGCCCCCATTGCTTTTGGGTAATTTCATGCATATTACTGGTGGAAAAATCTGTCTTTCCAAAGATCTGCACAGGGCTGCAAGTACCAGTTTTCATGCATCCAGGGCCTTGAGTAAATTCATTCACCTGAGCTTTTAACTTCCATCCCAGCCACTGGTCTGAAGCTGACAGAGGCCAACACTTGCTGGTCCCTAGCGAGCAGCAGTTCCTCCTGTCCAGAAAGAACTACTGTATTCAAATAGATTCTGTCTGAATTCTTTCTAGTATTCTATAACAATACATCATTGTTACTTAGGCTGCTTCAAGCCATGTTGCAAGCTGTCATGGTACCAGCTTAAATATTTGCAGAAATCCACATTTTTATTTACACTGGGGCCATTGAACACCACTCTGTCAATTCAAACAGACAGTTAAGTGGACATAAATAGAATGTATTTGCCAAAACAGAATAGGGAGTCAGACTCCCACCTTAATTATGAATGATCTGGAATTTAAAACTGGCATCCACATTTTCAGAAATGATAAAACCAGCACCCACATTTTCTGCTATTTATAGGTAATACTATTTTGTACTGTTATTGGATCATTGCTAAGATGCATGAGCAGTGCAATCTTTAATGGTCCCTTGCAACCCAAATCATGATTCCACCAGTACTCTTGTGCAAGTACAGAATTTAACCTGTAACTTGATGCAATTTATCATTTCCTCACAGATCTTCATCACCATATAATCAGAAGAGTAATACTTAACTAGTTAAATGACTAATATGCAATGATTTATGAAGAGCACATCATGAATTCAAACAAGAGGAATTTCTCAGCTGAAAGTGGAAACCAGGAAACAACTATAGGTGCTGCATGAGCTCTCACGCGCTCCAGCTCTGCATCACTGATGCATGAGAGAAACAATGAGGCACAAACATTGATAGCACAAACCAAGCAGTAGCTAGAAGTTTAAAAAAAATAGAAAAAGAAACACCAAAACTCAAGACAACCAAAAAAAAAACCCCACCACGTTTTTGCAGTGCTGTTTCACAGAAGGCAGGCACAAGTCATACAGCTCCCAGTGGCACTACGCACACTCCAGGCGTGTTTGACATTAAGGGGCCTGGTTGTTGTGGAAACCAAATCCCACGGATTAATTAATGCTCAGCAGCCAGAGCCATCTCTCTTCCTCTCTGCTTCCCTGCCCCCAATTAAAAAAATGAAAAAGAAAGTGGTGCTCTAAAGAATGTCAAAGCAAAAAGAAACTTTTTCCTCACAAACGCAGAACGGTCCCAGTAAAAGCAAGTGTGAGCCCCTCGTGTTTATAAAATGGAAAGATAACCCCCCTTTGTGGTGAAGCTAGTTCTGTTTCACGTGGCTATGCCAAACTATCCCCAAGCAGGTCCTGCAAGAAACACGATGATGTGAAACTCCTACAATCCCTTTATGCTGAAAGAACTTTTAGGACAGTCTCCCTTCTTTTGTTTGATGCACTAGTTACAAATACTTTCTTTCAGGTGAACTGTGCAAGCAGCTGAGAGTCTTCCTGTGAACATGCTTGCACAGGGAGTTGCAGGATTTGAGTAACGCTGACTTAGAGCATCAGCATTTTCTTTTAGCCCATGTTGGTTCTGATCCCTTGAATTCCCCTCATACATCCCAGCTTACGTGAGAGAGTAAGATTAGACATGAGTATGGACATGCACCCAGCAGCTCACTATATAAATCCATACTATAAACAAGCAGAATGCAGGCCCATGACAGAGAAATGTGATTAATACAGGTAACATCTCAGAATTACTTACATCCCACTTGCAAAACAGTTTCAGGGCTACAGGTCAAACATATTTTAGATAGTTATAAATAAAGTCTGATACTTCTGGAAATCCAGCACCTGCATCCTGAGGTACCCGGCTGCTTTTAACAGCCCAGATCTGATGAGAGGGAGGAACTCTTTCTCCAGTTCTTTTCCCCCCTAAATAACCGTGTGTGCTATGCTACTAGTTGCCTGCTGACAATACTCAATTGTGAATAATTAGAATAATAAAAATCTTGAAGACATAACAAACTTAATAGACATTTAGTATATAGAGAGTACATAGGGTGAGAAAACCTCTAGCATAGCATAATACCCACATACCAAATAGGCTCGAGTATTTATTATTCTGTGTCCCCACACACTTCTAATTAGCCAACATCATATCATGTGACTTAAGGCACTTTCTTTTCTCTTCAGAAGAGGCTGTGATGAATTACTGAACACGCTCAGATGTGCTACAACTACGTGACACAACATCACCTCATGAAAGTCCCCCACTCACTCCCCTTCACAGCAGCGAAAGAGCCAATTTCTGCAAGCTGAGACACTTCCTGTGGGACAAAACCTGCACTTGGAGAGTTAAACAATGCCGAGAGCTCTCACATGTTGCTCACATACGTAGCTCCTGTGCAAAACTACCGACTCGAATCAAGTGTTCAGCTTGCAAGCCAGCCAAATGCAGTGTCACACGCAACACTTCAGCTTTATTTTACGCTTCTCACCCTTTAAATGGGGCACCGCTCCTGACTTGCTCGCGTTTCATTTAAAAGAGAAAAATACCTTTGAGATGATTAATGGCTCCCCATGCTCCAGCCCGCCTTTCAGTGTGAATCCCCACGGAGCACCTCCCTGAAGCAGTGCCTCCAGGTAGATGTATCTTCCTTTATGGGCGATGCCGGGCTCTGGAGACGATAAGCTGCTGTTAATATTGTCCAACATCCTCATCTGTCCTATCACATACTCAGACAAGCACAAAACCCACTCAGGCAATCACAGAGTAACCGAGTTGCAAATTACACTCCCCAGAAGCCCACCACACGTCATCCCTGGACACGTGAAACAAGAAGAGCCCGAGATGGAAATTTTTTCTTCAGAGCCGCAGTCCAAGGTGACGGGTTAAAAATGTTTTCCTCCAACATTTCAGCATGCTGTTTCTCCTTCAGAGTCGTGAGGTTTTACTGGCTTTTCAGCACTCTGCTTTCCGGGTTCCCAGGTATTCTGGCCATGACAGCTTTGTAAAGATTTATAATCCTGTCTTCAGTATATCGAACCCGTGCTTTTAAAGTTGGGGGGCAAAAACCGAATAAACTCCCAAAAGTTTATAAATTTAAAAGCCTCTGGCCAGCAAATTGCCAAAATCCAAACGAATGCGTCATTTGTGATTGATTATCAGTCTTTTCTTCCTTTCTGCGTGCGGTTTACCATTACAATGGCCTTTTTGCCTCAGCCCACTGCACTAAAAGAATGGAAGCGTCTTCTCCCTCCCCTTCTGTCTTCTCCCTCCCCGGCCCTCAGTTACTCTGTCCACTTACTTCACAATTTTCTGACTTGTCAAAAAAAAGAGAAAGAAAAAAATAAAGGCTGGGGGAGGAGGAGAGAGAAAGTCATTCCTGTGTGAAATCACTCCCTGTTTATTGGATTTTAAAAGTGCAAAAAAGTCTATCGGGAAAACTGGAGAAGCAGGTGAAATGAATGCTTTCAGAAAAATGTTAAGATGATAGCTCAGCTCTTTTCATTTCCCGTGCTCTCCCCGACAGTCTGCCAAAGCCGCAGCAGCTACTGCTGCTACGAGAGTGGGTGGGGAAGTGAGAGAGAGAGATGGATTAAGGCAAGTAAGGCAGCGCTGCCCAATTGTGCACATCAAGAATGCAATTATAAAATGCAGTGTGCAAAAGCTGGGGCTCACCCTTTTGTTATGGCCCCGGAAACCACCATCTTTCTATTGTACTTGCCAAGGAATTGTAACAATCCAAACTGCCAGTTGCTGAAAATACAATGGACCTGTGCCAAATCAGCACTGCTAATAATTTGGCTCTCATGAAGTGCTTTTCCTCTGTGTGGAGCCGACCAACTGCCTTGGACATATTTCTTTCCCCCATTTACATTATCATACAAGGTCAGTGCTTTCCCAGTGTATGGAGTAACACATAAAATCAAGAACATAAAATGCAGGCACTTTGCAATGACTACTGTAGAACTTACTGCTGTGGGTGCATCTGTCCTTGCATGCTTACATGTAGGCTTAGGCACTCAGCTCATCACTTAAACAAGTGTTGACAGCATGTATCATGAAAGGTGTTAACAAAAATTCTGGGGTTTATCGGCCCTTGACCTGGATGATCGAGAGCATAGCCCACAGATCACTCCCTTTCCTGCTGAGTAAACAAATAGTAGCACCTATGCCTCTAAGGTGCCCAGACTTTGGATCTTTTAGTGCCTTCATTTCTCATTTTGAAGATCTTCTGTTACAACACCCATCATCAGCTGCGGAGGAAACACTTAAGAGCTGTGAGACTAAAACCAGAGATCTTTGCATTTGTTCATATCCACCCCGTTTAAGATGTTTCCATTTCCCCAGAGCCTTCCATTTGCCCCATGCCAACCAGCTCTCATTCTCCAGAGTCCTGAAGAGGAATGCAGAAAAAAGGCCCCTCCCTTTATTTTTCATGGTAGATGATCCTCAATCCTTGCTTATATTGAGCTTTGTCCCCTCTGCTTCCTTCCCAGGGGCTGAGTTTTCATTAGCTCCACATCCTGGTCAGGCTCACAGATTGCTTTTATCCAGAGCTCAGCCTTTAGCCTACCTCAAATCAGATTTCTGTAGTTTTACACTCCTAATGTTTCACTGTAAAAACCCCCCATTCCAAGTCACCACAAAGAGCAATTCATTTCTGTCCCTACACAGGCCTTCTTGAGACGGGCTAAGGCTCCGGCAGCTGTCTCTTGGGGCCATACATCCTCCTATCCATAGCCATCAGGACTATTTAAGACCATGTAAGAACACGCCAGTGTGTTAATAAGCCAAAGGTACTTCTCTGGATTATCTCATTTTCCAATACAAAAGGTTGGTCACTACACCTAATGTCTGCAGGCCCAGTAAGAGTTATATTTCTCATGGTGCCTACAGTGTCTGATGGTTAACAGGTATCAGTATAACTTCTGAGGTAGTTTTCCTTCTCCTCCAGCGCTTCATTTCAGGTGCAGAATCTGAGATTGTTTTTATGACCAAGTCCACCAAATCTGTCATCGTTGCAAGCTCATAATTTCCTCCCTGTGCTACTTCCAGGTTTGCTATCCCCTCACGCTGTTAATCCATCTCTAAAAAGGTCACAATCAGGTGCCTGCATATGTCAGGAAGCCATGGCCAGCTAAGGAAAAAGGTTTGATCAATCACCCAAAAAGGGCTGCCGGATAGGGTGCTTGCTTTCTCAGCAGGCTGTAAATCCACACAGGAGTTTAAAATCTGCCAGGTGCTCATAAAACCCAGTTCCCGTCTGCATTACTCAGACACTCCCACTGGAGAAAACTGTCTGGGCCATCCTCACAGTGCTAAAACCTCTCTGAAATGCCCGAAGACATTTTTGGAACACTCAAAGGATTTTTGGAACACTAGAGATAGCAGCAACTCCAGCCCACACACATGGGATTTAACTTCCTGCCAGATGCAATGCAAACAAAAGCAGTGAAAGATAAGTTAATAGCATATGGCAACGACCGATAAAGAAAGTGGGATTAACAACGTGCAGGTGAGCACTGCTGGGCTTCAGCTGAACACCGATTCTTCTGAGTAGTTCAGATTTCAGCGCTGAACACAATAAAGCAATATTCTCCGTTCACCTACATAAAAACATTTCAAAATATTCAATAGAAACGTTTTCTCCTCATCTTGTCTCCGGCAAAACCCTCAAATAGCACAAGCATCTCAGCCCTGTTTGCTACAAGAAAGGAATTATGAGCAGTTCCTCTAGGGACAGAGCTGAGAGAGTCTCTGTTGGGGTGCAGTAGCAGAGGCTCGGGTTCAGAGAAGCACTGTCTGTGCAATAGAATGTATTTGAATTCAAATTGTGCACGCTTTCGGCGTGAAAACAGATGGAATACAGTCGTGTCAGAACACTCTCCCTCAATTGTCAAGTACTACACTGCTAAAGCAGGAAAAATTACCATTTATTTCACTTCTCAGATCTCACCATCAAGCCCTGCATTTATCATCAAGAAAGGCACTGCCTGTTTGCTGGCGGCTGCTGACTTGTCCTAAATTCCTTCAAACACTCAAAGTCTCTTTTGCAAATGAAGTTCGTCAGAGCAATGCTGCCCTCATCTGCTAGCAGTTACCAGTTGCACCAGTTTAAGTCCACTGATTTATTTGCAAACATTTCACAGTTTAGTTAATGGGCATTTGCTGTGTTTTTCCCCTTCAGAAAAGAAGCACAATCTTTACCAATCAGAGAGGTTTTATTGATCTTACCTGGCTTCCTGAGCTGGCCAGTCAGGTTAAAGGTGGACCTACAAATCAAAGAAAGGGACTTCAGCTCTTAAATTTTGTATACATCTGTTCCTGTCTTGTTGCCTGAGGAATGAAATGTTATGCTTAGTTCAAATCTACCTTCTGTTTACTTATACCCTGTAAGTTCAGAGAGCGCAAAGTCACAACTTCTCTCCAAGAAGTTTTATGAAATAAAGCAGATCTCATCTGTACTGAAGGGGCTTCTGAGGAGAACATGCCAAAATGACTCAAGAGCTAGACATGAGAAGAGCAGAAGTATAACCAGTTATCCAAGTGGGTTGTGTTTTGCTGAAAATTGTCGATGGATCACTTCGCATTCATTCCTGCTTCTGTGGCCTTTTGTATTTCTAGCTGTGTGCAAACTGCTTCTGAGAGAGTCTTGCAAGAAAAGCCTTGCAAGGTGGACAATAAGGGGATAGAAATGTGGGTCTTCCTACCTTTCACAGATACAGAGGGAATGCCTGACTTGCTCATGGTCATACACAAAGCATGAAATGGCTGTAAAATGAAAGCAGTGCTTCTTTTTCCTAGCTCACTCGTTTTATCACAGACTAACTACTCTTTGTCTTACAGACAGGGCTCTGTGTAAGCTGAAGAGCCTGAGGAATTTTAAATAATAATAGATGGCCTTCAAGCACCAGTGGCTGTTCCAGCTTCTTCCTCTCTCCCTTAGTCCTGAAGCCATTCACCTAAATCTGCAGCAAGATGGAACAAAACACAAGTGTCAAAAGACACAACCCTCCTGAATTAGCCCAGGATCCTTTAAGAAGTGAATCGTTCCTTCTTAAGCGGAACAATTCCACTGAAGGTCTAAAAAAACCTTAGAAACAACTAAATAATAGAAAATGCGGCTTTTCTATACTTACCTCCAGTCAGCTTGAGCTGACTGCAACATATCCAGCCACTCAACTCAGTAAAATATCAGTCTTGCATCTAAAAGAAGAAAGGAAATGAAGGAACATGCATTAAGGCTCTGTATGGCCTCAAAAAGACTGCCATCAACTGCCAATGCTCAAAATTTGTTGCTAGAGAGACATTCCTAGGGCTACGCAGGGAGGTTCTGCTCAGATTCCAGGTTGGATTTGAATTCACCATTCCTTCCAGGCTGCAGAATAAGCCTGCTTCTCTGGACAGGCCTGAGGTACAGTAAGAAAAATCAGACAGAGAAAGGCCATGATAGACATCTGAGAAGGAAAGGGAAGAACAAAGCTGAGAAACAGAAGTAAGCTGCAAAATCCATGAATCTGCATACTTTTTGTGTTGGAAAAGGCACTTGTTTCTCAAGTCTGAAAAGAAAGAATTTTCTTTGGTGGACATGAAAAAGCCTCTCCATA
Organism: Gallinula chloropus; assembly: GCF_964237585.1. Classification (NCBI taxonomy): domain Eukaryota; kingdom Metazoa; phylum Chordata; class Aves; order Gruiformes; family Rallidae; genus Gallinula; species Gallinula chloropus. Next base: position 91,050,050 of record NC_140088.1, on the reverse strand, counting down.
TAATATTGTCTCTGGCACAAAATAGCTCTGGGTCTCTCAGTAATTCAAAGCAAACTGAAAAGCAACAAGCCGAGGTGAGGAACAGATCTATCCCTCGAGGAGAGCACAAGTGCCGTCACAGCTGAAGGAGGTGAATTTGGGATATTTGAATTCAGAATGGCAGATATTCTCTCTGCATCTGAATTTTCACCTGTCAGATGGAAGGCATGGAGAATCACCCTGCTGAAACAAGAGTCTGAATCAAGAACCAGGAAACAAACTTGCCAAAAGCTTACAACATGTAGGTTGTTGCTACACAAGGATTATAACTGCAGCAACAGAGGCCACATCAACAGTAACAACCCCTGGATTTCTGTAGATTACCATAAATCCTCCCACACAACTGTCTGTTTTGCACTCTGAATGGCGACATCAAAGATGAGCCCTCATTCTATCACTAAATTAGTAAAAGATTCCACAACTACCTGGAATTATCTAGTGTAATACAATAGCTGTAAGGGCTTCCCTTACTAGGACCTGAACAGTTGCATTGTGTAGTACTTATCTCTATCGTATCCGGCCTTACACAGCTTTTAGATCTGCTCTCCTCATCTGCTGAGCTCAGAGGTTTTTCTGTGCTGAGCTATTTCTTACAATTGTTTGTAAATCACTTCAAGGCAGATGCTCTAATTGTAAGGCCAGACATCGCAACAAGCTGTGATGACACAGCCCTGTGTCTGAGTTCATCCTGTAAAAAGCTGGGCAAATTCTGTAGATATTTATGTGTAATGTGGCACATGAAAAAAATCTGCAAGAGGTTCAGACAATTTATTTCCTGTTTGTTTCGGGGTCCCCCCCCTGCTTAAAAATAAAATTATTATTTATCAGTTAAAGCCATTATTAATGCCTTTAACCAAATCTGAAATGGCTGGTGGGTATGGCCCAGGTAATTTAGAAGTAAAGCCTCTCCTCGCATAAATCACCCGTCCTCTAAAGGTGCACCATCCTTTGAACAGCTCATACCTGTCTCTGCAGGAGGAATTGATTATTTTAAACACAGGAAGTTCATATTTGTCTCTTGCTGGCAAACCTGTAGTGATTTTTAAGTTTTTTTTTTTTTCTAAATCCCAGAGATTTTCCCAAAAATAGGAGAAAAGTTTTTCAGGAACTAGATCTGAAACGAGGGATTCTGTCCCTAGGGTGTAATTGGTGGCTGCGGGAAGCAGCTAAGTGGCCTGGGGTGCTCGGGGCCCAGACTCCCACGAAACACTGAACAAAAGAGGCACCTGCTGCTGGGAGAGGGAATGCTCCGCAGAAAGCACCCTGCCACGGCCCTGATGGGAAAAAGTTACCGCGTTTCTCACTGAATCTGCTCTTTGAATGTCACTTTGCGTAGACATCAAACGCTGAATACAGCGTTTATTGGCTCCCCCTCATGCACATGATCGGCTCCGGAGGAGGAGTTTGTTCCCAAGGCTACAGAGTCGGGCAGAGGGGCTAGGGGGTCAGGGGCAGGTGGCTCCCAACGGCTCCGGAGGGCTTGGGCACGGCAAGGGCAGGAAAGAATATGAGGTGATGAGTGACCCCCTCCTTTCCCAGCCCCCATGGCGAGGAGATACCACCCAAAATCCAAGAGAAACAAATCTCACCAGTGTCCGTCAGAGGTAGGTGCAGCCCGCCTCCCAGATGAGCTTCCATGCTTTGTTAGTGCCTGAGACAGTTTGAGCACGGAAATCTGGCTTCAGGATATCGTATGGCATATAAACCCCTTTGCCTCTTCTCTCCGTGGATAGAAGAAAAATTCTTACTTTCAGTGCTGCCTCTTTTCCTGCATGGCACAGTAAAAAGCCTGTATTTCCTCGAGCTGTTTTCCATCTTCTGCATGTGTGTTTTGCTGCTGAAGCACTGACAACTCAGGACTGTGGTGCAGCTGGGAGAGTGGAGACCAGAGACCTGTTTTTGGCTGGTTAATGCAGGCTTTTCTTTCCTTGGTCTGAAGCAGCCCACATAAACCCACTTTTCCTCCTTTGTCTTTTAGCACCAGATGAACTTTTTTTTCCTCTTATAAATTAAAATGTTGTGTTCTCTGTTGGGAGAGGGTTATGTGCTTTTCTTCTTAGTCAGGTATTTAAATATTTAAACATACTTGTCTGTCTCCTGACTTTGCTCTGACTTAAGTTCTCCAGCTCCCCGATGATTTCTTGTTGTGGGCCCAGTTCATGATCCTATTCCTGGAAACTTGTGACATGGAATGTCTGATACAAGCTGTTGATTGTTGTTTGGAATAACTTGAAACAAGAGAGGCAGCCTGTTGACGTTTGCAGGTGCACTCCTGAAATCAAGATCCAAAATGGGACAGTTGGCCACGCCATTTTCTCTGCTGAAGTAGAGCAATCGCCTCATGACTCTGCACCCACTGTCTCCCTGAGAATCGAAAAGACTGGTCAGGCAGTCAGTCACCTTTGGGAGTTCAGAAAGCCCAGTCTGAGGAGACTGGTTGGTGTAAAAAACCAAGATATTTTAGGTCCTGAACTGGATTTTTGGGAAAATGCTTTTTAGCCCTCTGGCAGGAGGAGGCCTCCTCACTCAATTTCTGCCTTGAGTCAGCTCATGGTCATCATTGTCATCTTCCCCCCGCAATGTGCCACCATTCTGAGCACATACTGTGAGCAAGATGACCCAGACCCTCCCCTACCTCTGTAGGAGAGGATTTTTATCTCCATTCTCAACCGCGGCATCGTTTTATGAACCTGCCACTGCAATCCAGTGGTCTTGGGGCAACCCGCTCACCGCCTGAGGAGAGCACACCTGGGCAGCCATTACGGGGCGGAGCAAAAGCGCGGGCGGAGAAAAAAGGCGGGAGGTGTCCCGGCCCTTTTACCTCACAGTTTCCCCGCGATGAAGCGGGTGGTTAACCGGAGGATCAGATCGCAGCCGCGGCAGGGCTCCTTCCCAGGGAGGAGGCTGGAGCAGGGGCGAGTCAGTTCTTACCGTGAGGAAGCGGCCTCTCAGGGGAGGCAGCACTGGGTATGCGTCTTCGTGAGGTAAAGTGTCCCTCAGACCAGCGGTGTGGGCTACGGTGGGACCTCGGCACCGAGCTGTGCCTGAGGGGGAGGCTCGGGGGCTCCCTCGTTTCCCGCCGTGGACAGGCACGAGGCGGGCGTTTGGTGGCGCTCGGCCGGACCCGCACTGGGGAGACCCACCGGCCGCAGCCGTGGCCGACCTGCCCCGCCTCCCGCAGGGGAAGTGCCAGCCGGGGCAAATTATTTATATAGCTCACTTTATAGAGCAAATTATCTCCAATTAAAGTAGATCTTAGGGAAACTATTGCAGTATCTCACCCTGAAGTGCTCTTGCTCTCTGGCCATGCATTCAGCAGCAGCACAGATCCTATTTATTCTGCAATGATCCCCCTTCAGAGTGCATCTCCAGGCTGGATGGACCAAGTGGGCATAGTGCTGCTGAATATGACAAGCCCTGGCTGAGCAGATGCATCTGATAGTGTCGTGCAGAAGATGATGTTTATATTTATGCTCTGTTCTGAGGCCATAATTTTCCACTTAATCTTATCTTCAAAATAAGATTTGGTTTTCTCCACCGGAGAGCATCAAACCAGGTCTGGTTTGCTTCAGGCTGAGATGTTAAATGCATCAATTGCTGCAGGAGCTGTGAGTTAAGGAAGCTGGTTTTGCTCTTGAATATTAATTGCCTTTATTATTCATGAAAACTCTGTGCTCGCCTCCTTGAGAGGCTGCCTTGTTTCAGGGGCTCCACAAGAGCATCTTGCAGAGAGCCCTTTTGAAATCCGTGTCTTTGCTTTTTGACACCAGGCTCTGGCAGGTATCTTCTGTTCCCAGCGAAGAGCAGGGGTGTGATCAGAACACATTTTGGCACTCAGGCTCAATGTTTACAAAGCTCATGGTCCCTTAACACCATCTGACACCTCCCCTGGCCAAGGGACTGTGCTGCTTTGCTGTTGGGTGTGTGCAGGCAGCTGAAGCAGCTGGGAAAATGATCTAGGTAAAGGTGAAGTTAATTAGAGAAAGAGAAAAGGTAATGAAATGCTGCATGGGATGGGTTCCAAGGACATGGGATGGAACACTGGCATCCATTGCAGTGTTTCTATGGCAGGAATGGGATGACGTTTCTCACCAATTGATTTGTGAGCCATGTATTGGATTTATTGAAATCATCCCATTAAGGAGAGAGACCACAGAGCATCCAGATGATAGGGAAGTTGAGAAACCCCATCTGTGAGCCACAGCTGCTGTTGTGCAGCCACACAGTGTCTGTTTCATCAGACTCTTGAAAAGGGCTGCACTCTCCAGGCTGTGCAACCTTTGAGTAGGACCTCTTGAATTTAAAAAAATCTGGTTTTAATTCCCCAGAATATTTTCAGAAAATAAAGCAAATGCCTTAATGAACTTAAGGACTTGTTTCATAATGAAGTAGTGGAAATTATTCCAGCTAGAAAGCAATGCATGGGGTGTCCAGAAAAACAAGCCAGGTTCCTGCACCCTGAAGCTTCTCCCTGCTTCTTCCAGCAGAAAGCAAATGATCCCTTGTTGGAATGTGTATAGAGAGCTGCTGCCTGGCACTTCTTGATAAAGCAAGATGAGGAGACCAGTTCAGTACGTAGTGGTTTTACAGCGTATAATCTGGGGCACTGTGTCCAGCTCTGGGGTCCCCAGTGCAGGAACAACATGGAGCTCTTGGGGAGAGTCCAGAGGAGACCACGAAGGTGAACAGAGGGCTGGAGCACCTCTGCTATGAAGACAGGCTGGGAGGTGGGCTTGTTCAGCCTGGAGAAGAGAAGCTCTGGGGAGATCTAATTGCAGATCACCAGTACTTCAAGGGGTCCTAGAGGAGAGTGGGAGAGGGGCTGTCACCAGGGAGTGCAGGGACAGGACAGGGGCAATGGCTTCAAGCTGGCAGAGGGCAGGGTTGGGTTAGACGTTAGGAAGGAATTCTTCCCTCTGAGGGTGGGGAGGCCCTGGCACAGGGTGCCCAGAGAGGCTGTGGGAGCCGCTGGATCCCTGGCAGGGTTCAAGGCCGGGTTGGATGGGGCTTTGGGCACCCTGGGCTGGTGAGGGTGTCCCTGCCCATGGCAGGGGCTTGGAACTGGGTGATCTCTGAGGTCCCTTCCAACCCAAAGCAGTCTGTGATCTGATGGTTCTGTATATTGCAGTATGCCATAAGAGTAGAATTTAAAATGAGATCAAGCTCCATCCTTTCCTTTCTGTACAAAAGGTGCTCTAAATACAAAGCACGGTGAAGACTGAACCTCTGAACACTGAGAGACGTTTGTGAGCACTGCTGAATACACAACTTTCTCCAGCAAGGTCATGGAGGTGCTGGAAAACTCTGCTGCTGTAAATTTCCTTGACTTTAGCTTCTGGTAACACTGAACTCTGTCACTGTGCCGTGAAACTGTTTTATTCTGACAGCTGAGCTGCTCTGCTTGCTGAGTCACAGAAAACTTGCAGCAACAGGGCTGTGTAAATGAAAAGGCACCTTTGGTCAGTGACAAATTTGTCCTGTAACTTTGACCACACTTAAGCGTTGTTTCTGTCTGTCCTGGGGGGAATATAACCAGAATATAACTTGGAGAGAAAAATTCTCATGCTATAAAATACTGTGTTAGAAACCCCCCTACTTCACCCAGCCTGGAACCATTCCTCAGTTTCCCTCATGACTGTTTTGTGAGAGGCAGAGAAGAGAACTCAATCCCACTGGTTCTTGTTGCACTGTCACGGATCACACGCTCTTCTCTCTCGATACACTTCAATGATGGGAAGAAAATGTAGAATATGGCTCCTTTCTAGCTGCAGTTTCCTTTTTGCTTGCAGGGCTTTGATTTCCTTATGCCAGAGGGTGACCTGTATTACATCTGTCAGCAGGAGTAGGTAAGCACTCACGGGTTTTATATTCCTGTCATGAGCCATTCTTCCTTCCTGAGAAGCAGCGTATTTGCATCTGCCCCAGTTACAACAGGAATAGTCAAACATTGAACAGATCCTTTGTTTTAAATGTTGTGGCAGTTACAGGGTACCCAAGCTGCTGCTCAGCAGCAGGCTGAGCTGAGCCCACAAAACCCTCTTTCACACCTTGGAGAGAGCGGAAGGTGCTATATCTGAACTCCAGAGCTGATAAACTTGCTGGTGCTTCTGTTTGGAAGGTGCAACTGCTGCCAGATCCGTGCAGAGGAAGGTGTCCTGGGTTTGGCCAGGATAGGGTTAATCTCTCTCTAGCAGTGGTGGATGCCCTGTTTGGGAGTTAGGATGAGGCAGTGCTGGTAACACAGGGATGTTTCCAGTTGTTCCCAAGCAATCAAGGGCTTTTCAGGTGTTCATATTTCCTGCTAATGAGAAGGGAGGGGACCCAGCCAGGACAGGTGACCCGAACTGGCCAGAGCGGGTATCCCATGCCAGGTACCTCATGCTCAGCGTAAAGGGGGGGGCTGGTGGGGGGAGGAGGGTTCCAGGACGCGCGGTTTTCGGGACAGTCTGGTTTTGGGACAGCTCTGAGCTGTGTGGCTCAGTGAGACACTGCACTGTGCATCACCAGTATTTTGCTATAAAGTCCTGTTACTGTTACTGTCTTTCTCTCTCTGCTATCCCAGTATAAACTCTCCTTATCCCACCCTGTGACATTTTGGTTCCTTGGGTTTTCCTCTCCCTCCCTTTCCCCTTCCCTCAATTCCCCCCTCTCCCCCCTTAAAGAACAAGTGGCTGCGTGGTGCTCAGCTCTTGGCTGAGGCAAAACCACACCAGAAGGTTAGTGGTGGGTGTTGGTTCTGTGATGCTGCCTTGACCATTCTGCAGGTTAACGTGGTACCTCGAGGGCTTACCAGTGATGCACTTGATAGTGGGAGGTTGGTAATACACACATAAGGGATGCTGAATGCACCACTCCCTTCCTCAGCCGTTCCAGCCGGTGACATTAGCTGAACTAGATGGAGAAGGAGGATTTCCACAGAGTCATCACTGAACTTGCCTTAAAATCCAGCTTCCCTGGAGCTCCACTCCCACAGACATTAGCACAGTGAGGTTCTTCAGTTTCACCTGACACTCTGCAGAGATACAGAGTCAGAGAGGTTGCCTCCTTACTCTCTCCCAGGAAAGCCATCCAGGTAATTTTTGTGCCATCTAGGCTGACTTCTTACTGACTATTAAAAGCTGAATCTTTTCTCTCCGTGAACACTGACAGTCAAGTGGTCAGGTTTAGTTTTTATTTTCCAAATTCCTCTCTGCTGGCCAAGGACAATTTCAAATGTTTTCACATTATTACCAGCCTCCAGAGCACGTTAGTGACTCCTGTACTACTGAAATGAACAAAGAGCCTCAAGTCTTCAGCAGTCTTTGCTGAAAAAAATGGTTTCAAGCCAGACTGTTACACACTGTATTAAAGAAACCTCAAATGGTGCTTCGAAGTAGCGTGGCCCAATTTGACAGTCCTCCCTGACAAGTCCTTGAAGAATTAAGTCCTGTTCTTCCTCTGTCAGTGACCACAGAGCTGCCTCTTGGTGCTTATACCTCAAAAACCCCAAATCGATAGAGATTCCCTTGGGGCTTGTCCTTGGACTTGATACTCCTTAGCAAAGGCAAACACCAAGCAGGCATCATCCCACATTCCTGTGACAAAACCGTGTGTATGGTAACTGCTCCTGTAGTTAATTTTTGCCTGTAGTGGTTGATGATAAAGCAGATTAAGGCAGAGCGACTTCACCTCATGCGCAGTGTGCGTATGACGTAACAGGAGGCTGTAATTTAATCCCTGAAGATGCACTCAGCAGCTGTGCAGTGACTCATCGGCTTCCCAAAACGTGATGCAAAGCCAGGGCATGACATCAACTGCTGCAGCTCAGACACGTGGCTTTTGATGCTTTGTTCTTTAATTTCTAAAATGCTCTTTACAAAAACTGGTACTTTTACCCCCTGGGTGAATTGGTTTTATTCTGTGGTTTGGAACGTTGAGACTTGTCCAGAGGCGTCCGATGAACTCACCACTTGCCAGAGGTCAGCCACTGACTTTGCTCCTTTCTTTTTCTTAAAGCTTGCATGAAAAAAAAACCCCAAAATCAAAGGACTTGGGAAAAGCATAGTCAGGAGCAGCTCCATCTGAGATAGCACTTAAAATTGATTTCCAATGAAATCATGGCTGGACATGCCAGGCAGGGGAGTAAGGAGTGATGTCTCTGGGCCTGCCTCGTGCCTCCGCTGTCCTGGGAGACTGAGAGCATTGATTTTTGTGTCCTTTCACTGGGGCTTGCTTCCCTCACCCCAGGATTCCCCAGGGCCCTGAAGGATACAGTGCCTGACACCCAGCACACTGCTGCAAGGGCAGTGTGCTCTGTGCACTGGCAGCATCTGTGCTGCTGCTGCTGTGGCAATTGCCAAGAGCCAAAACAATTCAAAGGAGAAAAGGACATTTGAAGTGTTTCCCTGCAGCTCCTGTGGAAGGGGAGGGGCTGAAGCCCCCTGGGAAAGGACTCCCCTTGGGGAAGTTGGTGGAGGACTGTCTGCCATGGGTGGGACCGCAGGCTAGAGCAGGGGAAGGACATGGTAGCAAATGAGGTTAGCAGCCTCCCACTGAAAGGTGCTGGCTGCAAGCAGGCTGGCTGGCTGGAGTATTACTCGAAGATGATGCAGAATGTTGAAGTTCCAGCTCTCATGGCACTATGTAGGGCAAACTCTTACCAGGACTTGCTGTAAATATCATGATGTAGCAGCAGGGACACACCACATACAGAAAGAGGCAAAGTACCAAGCTCCCAGGCTCGGAATACATGTCCAGAGGGTCTGTGTGTGCCCCCCATGCCCCCCCCCAATACACACACGTATGCTCTGCAGAAAAACATCCAATTAGCATGACCATGAGGCAGCTTTCCTGCACTACTTTGCCTTTTGTGCCCCTACACATCTGGTAGTAATGGGGGATAAATATGCTTTTACACTTATTTTAAAGTAACTTTTCATGTGAAGCAAACATTGATGTATCTGTGCTGAACTGTGTACATCGGGGATTTGGAATGAGCAGCGATGGACAAAGGCTCCCAAAAAAGAGTCAGTTGCTGGGGTATCACATAAAACATCACTCTAGAGAAAAATGTGTAGTAAATTACTCATGGCAGTGTGGAGGACACCTTACCCTGACAGTGTGACAGCGCTGGGGAGCCGTGGGATCAATAAAGATTCATTTTACATCTTCTCTTTTCCCAGGGTTGGCAGAGTGGGACTGTCCTTCCCTGGAATGGTTCTGTAGGTTACAACCAAGGAAACCTCTGGAACACATCAGCTGATGATGGGAGGAGCTGCAGGCAGGGGTAAGGAAAAATGCTCTGCTCCTGGAAAAGAGAAAAGGATAATACTCTGTAAGTGGGTGTGCTGGTGCTGGGGATTTGGGGTGTTCTGTGTACACACGGAGTCAAGGGCCAGATTCTAGCAGAAGACAAGGAATCCTCCAGTGGTGGGAAGGGGAGATCCAGTGGTTATTGTCACAGCTGGATCTGATCTGTTACATGCACGTCATTTCCTGTGGGGATGTGATAAAATTAAATGAGATGGGGCAGAAAATGCCCATGAAGAACAACGCTCCCCTCCCCAGGCCTGTATAAAAGCCAGGGTGGGTGAATCGTCCTGCCAGTCTCTCTGATGAAAAAGGTCCTACCAATCATTCTACCTGATTCTTTGCAGGGGTAACATGATTAGCAAGTAAGGAGAAGGGTCACCATGGAGATAGCAAGGCTGGGGGGGAGTTTTTACACTAAAAGCTGTAAATCTAGAAGTCCAACTATAGTGAGGACACCATCAGCCTGGGAAGCCTCCTGAGGGCTCACAGTGGTGCATCAAGAAACACTGTTTCTGAGAGCAGCATTTGCACTGGGTCCTTCCAGCCCCAGTGGAACCTGTGCGGCTCCTTCAGTGGAATATGAGGGATGTATTTACATGCACTACAGAGAATGTTACATGCTGGGAGCTTGTTGGTTCTCAGAAGACCAAAAATGGATGTATCAATTGCTTTTTCTTTATAAATATGTGGGAATGTCATGCAGTTTACAGACAATATACCAAAGCCAACAGAAAACTAGAAACTAAACCCTTTGCAGTGAAGAAACCCCCCCAAAAGAGCTGTTTAAAGTCTAAGAAATATCCTTGTGCTGGGCTTAGAGTTCTTTCTGTCTTCGTTTTTTTGTTCTCACAACAATTGCACTTGTCAGCCATGGACTTACTGTCTTCCAGGACCACAGGCACACACTCCTAATCCTACAGTCACTGTGGATCACTTCTCAATCAGCAGAAAGGCCCCTGCAGGAGTTTCCTATGCCTGCTGTGCATCCTCCTCCATCGAATCAGTTGTCTTGGTTGGGAGGGACCTTTCAGATCATGGAGTCCAACCACTGCTGTATTGGTAAGAGATGTTATCCAGCAACTGGCACCTAACTTCTCCTCCACCCCTGAACTTGTTACTTTCCATGGAGAAATGCCACCAAAGTTAAATCCCTTCTGTAGCTCAGAGTCCCTCTTCCTTAACATCTCTGTGACTTTTAATAACACTGTTGTTTCAAGATAAAAGGTTTAGTTTTGAGAATGTCTCCATGAACTGTTTCCAAGCAAAGCAATAATAGGGCATCCCCACACCAGCAAGCTTTATCAATGATGTTTGAGTGAAGAACCATTTAATTTTTACATTTTAAAAGTCTCAGTTGACTGTAAATCGATAGATTTTACCACTAATTCATTTTACCACCAGTCTGTGTTTTCAAAATTAAATAAGAAAGACCAGAGTATGTTTTTCCTAATACAACTTGATTTCCAATCTACTGTGTTTTTAAGTAATGGGTAAACTATCAAATAGTTTTCTCGCCCTTTATGCTTTAATACTGTTGGGTTTCTGAGCACTCTGCACACATACATGTTAAGTTACTCCAAAGACCCTGGTATTTTCCAGCTGTTTCATAAATTAGCCTTCTAAAGTGATTAGATGGACTCCTGAAACAAACTCCTCAGGCACCATTATGTATCTTTCATCAAACAATAAACACCAAGGTTGGAGGCGCTTTGTTTTTCCAGAGCTGCAGATATGTTCATGGTCTGGGAGGCTGGACAGCTGCCTGCTCTGCTCTGTTACTCCTGCTTTTCAAAGCAGTAAGTTTAGGGCATCTATCTGTCCCAAAAAGCGCACAATTAACATGTTGGCAGTCTGTGAGTCTTGGAATTTCTTGGAATTTGATTTATTCTAGGAGATGGTACCACTTTTTTCCCTCTTAGCCAGTCTGCCAGTACCTGTTAGGATTTCTATGCTGTCTCATCAGTGTAGGCTTGGGGACTGAGGAGGCAGGGGAAGCAACCTGTGGAAGTAAGCCCATGGTTGTACCAAGCTTCCTTCCTCCTAATATAGGGTGGGAATAAATCCTTTTCTCAACAAAGGAAAAAGTGAAATATTACTGATGTCCAGACAATGTTCTGGTGCCCATTTCTCTTTTCTTTTGCTATCTGGATGTAACACCAACCCTATTCAAGGTCTTTCCAGAGGAGGTGAGCTGTAAAGTGACAATTTTAACAGAGACTTGACACTAGTTTTGGTCCTTTGCACTGGCAAAGTTACGTCATTTCCCCTGTAATGAAGTGTTTCCTACTAAGAAGTATCATCTCTCTTGAAAAATAGGATGTGGAGGAAAGACAGCACTAAGGAGACTTTGATTACATCTGTGCCATTACATGATAATCCTCAGAATTACTCCCCTGCTGTACCTCACTTTTTAGTCTGGTCTTAAAACCAAAACCATGGAGGAGGCCGGAGCCAGGCTCTGCTCAGGGGTGGCAGCGACAGCACAAGGGGCAGTGGGTACAAGCTGGAGTGTGAACCTAAGGAGGAACTTTTTCCCTGTGAAGGTGACAGAGCCCTGGGCCAGGCTGCCCAGAGAGGCTGTGGAGTCTCCTTCTCTGGAGACATTCAAACCCTCCTGGACACATTCCTGTGGGATTCAGTCTGGGTGACCCTGCCTGGCAGGGGTTGGACTAGATGATCATCTAACATTCCGTGAGTCTGTGAGATCTGAACACCTTTGATGGAGAAAAGGTCGTCAGTGCAAGAGGGAAAGGAGAAGCCCTTGTTCTCACTCCATATTGATCCCTCCCAGGTAACTCATTACCTGTGCATTTCAGATGCGTTTCCCCGGTGCTCTTCAGACTCGAGGTGGCCTTTCTTTGTGGGTAAAAGCTGCAGATATCCCCACCCCACTGCACAGACCAAAAGCCATTACCGAAGACATCCCAGTAGGTGGCAGGGTTACCTTGTGACAGAGCTGGAAGTCCCCGGTTGCAAGGGCTGTGGCATAAAGGTTCGAGTACTGATTAATTATATTTAATTAGCAGAATGAATTAATATCTGAAAAGACATAAACACATGATGGTTTAACTGATCTTCTTCACTCTGAGCGTGGTGGGTCACTGGCACAGGGTGCCCAGAGAGCTGGTGGAGGCCCCATCCCTGGAGACATCCAAGGTCAGGCTTCCTGGGGCTCTGAGTGACCTGCTCTAATGAAGATGTCCCTGCTCACTGCAGGGTGGGACTAGATGGCCTTTGAAGGTCCCTTCCCACCCAACACAGTCTGTAGTTTTATGATCTCATGCAAGCTGGGAAATGTTGAAGTTACATTTTTAAGGCAGTATTAAAAATCAGCTTTGTTAAAACTGAGCTTCATTTAGACAACTGCTCACATCACAACAGAGACAAGGCAGAAAGCATGGTAGTTAGAGTGAGGATCCACCAGAGCTGCTTTGTGCAGAATAAAGTCCTGGGAAAGGCAAAAAGCCCTCAAAAATAGCACAGAAAATGATCAGCAAAAGTGGCCTTCAAGGACCAAGATCAGTTCAGCTGGACAGTGGAGGGGTTGCCTCTTTCTAGGAATTGAGCAAAAGAGCCCCCTAAAAGGCAATTCTGTGCCACCTCTGTCAGGATGAGAAATCAGCAGGTGGAGAAGGTCTTCCTAGGTTAGGACCCCCTCAGAGGCAGCCAGGAGGAAAGCCTGATGCACCCTGAGGAACTCAGAAATGGTTTGTCACATGCTGGGAACTGAACCACTCAGCCCAGAATGACTTCATAATAACTGGCCACAAGTGGACGAGGCTTCAGCTCCTTAAAAATAGAATTCCCTGCATCTGCTTTTCCAGCCAAAGCAGCAGGAAGTGCCCCACCATATGTCAAACACTTGCATGGACTCCAGCCACTGAATTCCAAGGTGGTAGAGACATAACCCTGAAGGACAGCTGGACTTGGATGAGGTCAGTATAAACCACCAATGTCAAAGCTCTGTACGGTGCAGGTAAACTGAAATGGCTGCAGGAAAACCCCACCAGACCACACTGTATCCAGCTTTATTCAGCAGAGAGGATGCAGCCATCAGAGAGCCAACTCTCTGGCTTCTTCCTTGCTCTGTGCCAGATTTGGCCTCGCTGCAATTCCTCCTGTATTTAATATCCCTGTAACAGTGAGGAACCAGAGGATTGGTGGAAATACTGTATTTATTCATAAAAAGAGCTGACCTGCTTTCTTTTGTGAAGACCTTGTAAGAAGATGCATGGAGTGACAACACAGAGGGCCACTCTCTGCTCCCCGCCTGCACACCACGCAGAAAACCTGAGTTCCCAGTGAGGAACAGCTCGTGTCCCGTTGCTCCCTGCAGTGACACTCTCCGCTGCCTCTGCTAAGTGTGGAGTGTCACTAAAGAGCACAGCTTTGGGCTGTGGCACTGAAACCAGTTTTGGGCTTCTGCCCCTGGGAAGGGGTAACCCTGGCTGCACATCCAGCCCAGGGGATGAGATGTGGAGCCAGCTGTGCCAGGAGGGATTTGGGGGGTCCAGAGGAGGCACTGAAGATGGGGAAGGTATGGAGAGGAAGGCTATCAGGAGAGGCTGAAGGCCCTGGGTTTGTCCAGCCTGGAGAAGAGGAGGCTGAGGGGAGACCTCATGGGGTCTGTGGCTGCCAGCCAAGGGGAGTGAAGGGGCAGCGCCGATCTCTCTCCTCTCTTTGGGGACCAGGGACAGAACCCCAGGGAACAGCGTGAAGCTGCCAGGGGAGGGTCAGGCTGGGTGTCAGGAAGAGGTTCTGTGCTGAGAGGGGGGTTGGTGCTGGCACAGGCTCCCCAGGGAAGGGGTCCCAGCCCCGAGCTGGGCTGAGGGCAAGAAGCGCCTGGACGATGCCCTCAGTGCCACCTCTGACTGGGCTGGGCTGTGTGGAGCCAGGAGTTGGGCTCCATGGCCTGGTGGGTTCTAGGATTCTAGGATTTATTTTATAAAATCCTTAATAGTTCATTGCCATACTCTTGTTTTTACATATTAACATGTGATTACAATATGTTTTTAAAAGTTCCCCCATCCTCTAGTCACCTTATTGACAATTCACACCTATTGATTCACTGTGTTGCTGAAAGCATTTGCTTTATGGATACACAAACACAAAAAGTAGTAAGAAACACATTGACTGATGCTTTAAAATCCTGTCATCTTCTTGCAGATGGATACTAAACACAAAGCTTGGCATGGTCCTAAAACTCAGAGTCTGCTGAGAGCGTGACAGAACAGGTAATATTCAGAGGATCACCTTGATTTTCCCCACAAGAATAACATAACTCTATCTGCTCTGAGATCACATGTCCTTTCTCCCCCTTTCAGCCTCACGAATAATTTGGCTCCTCTTCCTCACTGCCATAAGCCCTGAATCGTGCCGAAGGTCACCCAGCATCCCTCTCACCCACGGGCAGTTCGGCGCTGGGTGCTGTGATCCTGTCCCCCTACACTCATGACCTGCAGCTGAGGATTGTTGCCATGGTGGGATATAGTGCCTGACAGCCCCTTCCCGCAGTGAGTGCTAAACACCCATGCTTCCAAAGCTAATTAGTGGTGTAGATTTGGGGTTTATTGCCCTGTCTCAGTTTATTCAGCCAGAGTGATGGGCCAGGAGAGGTCAGCAAAGGCGATTAGAGAAATTATTGGTTTCACACAATGGGAAGTTGAAATAAAGGAGATTATTTGGCATACAAAGGAAAAGACTTAAAGAGTCTGAGGCTCCTGACATCATTGAGGGAGCTGTAAACCAATTGGCTTGACCCTCAGGTTTTTGGCTTGCCCAGGGTTCCCACCAATCCATTCATCATCCAGTACTTCTGCCTGAAGAGAAAAGCCCTCTTAGGTTTTGACAGAGAACCGAGACGCTTCTATTCCTGGCTCAGCCACTCTTCTTTTCCAGCCCAGGGTTTCACCTCATCGGTATCGTCTGAAGGAACACCCTGTCTCCAGATCTCAGGAGATAGAAGGGAATGTGGAGGAAAGCTTTGTGCAGGGAAGTGTGTGTGGGGTGGGGTACAGAAAAAGGAACCAAAGCTCTTCTATCTGTATGATGTGCTCTCAGCCTCATCCTACACACTGAAAGTTCTTCCTGAAAGTTCCTAGGCAGAGGGATGGGGACAGAGGGGCTTTCACCAGCCCTACTTTTATTCCTTCATGTGCTGAAGACCTTGGCAAGTTCTAAGCAAAGGCACTAAACCCTCAGAACTCAGTTTTCTGGGACTTGCTGGTGGAATTTTCCCTCCAGATCACAGGAGGTGTGGATTTCACCCTATCCCCAGATGCCAGTAATTTATGCAGACATACCTGCCCTGGGCTTAGCATATGCTTTCTGTGGCACTGCAGAGCCTGAGCAACAAACACTTCCAGTGCAACAGCAAGCAGGCATAGAAACTGGCCATGTGCATGCTGCAGGGCAGGGACAGAGCTCTACACCAGGAGACTACACTGCCAGGCTGAGGGAACCTCCAAGAGCAAAAGAAACCCCAAAAGACAGGCTCTTAATTTCAAGAAGAACCGTGTACGCGTTGAAATAAGGTAATATTATAGTGGCCACATAATGGGTGGTTTTGTTTCATTTACAGAGTGCACCTACAGCAGAGTTCAGGGAGGGATTTCCCTTGGGACTCAGGGATGAAAGTGGATCACTGCAGAGAAAGTCCTCCTCAGCCAGACAAATTTTCCTCCTCTGGGAAGAGCAAAGAGAGGGGTGACAGTAAAGGTATAAAGCCAAGTTAGCTTTGCAGCCCAGTGCCTGAAATGATAAGTCATAGGGAGGAATAAAATGTAATCAGGTGTTCCCATTCATACCCTTGCAGAGGACAAAAAGCCAACTTCTCTGCCCTGAGCATTTACCAAAAGCAGTGTGACCTCCTTCACCTGCTGGGAGAACGTAGAAGAATGTGTGCTGGCTTGAATAGATCAATAAAGTCTTTTGAACTAGACCTGAGTTGTCTGGTTGAGGGTAGGAACACCCATCTCCTCCTGTGCCACCTCTTCCCACACCAGCCTGGAACATTTGGGAGTTCCCAAGACCATACCATTGTAGAAACACAGAATGCTTTGGGTTGGAAGGGACCCCAAAGATCATCCAGTTCCAACCCCCAGTACCACGGGCATTCCTCCCACCCAAGACGCATTACAGAGTCACAGGGTTGGAAAAGCCCTTTAAGCCCACTGAGTCCAACCGTCCCTGCCCTGTGCTGACCCAGATCCCTGAGCACCTCATCTCCCCTCTGTTAAACACCCCCAGGGGTGGGGACTCAGCCCCTCGCTGGGCAGCCTGTGCCACAGCCCCACAACTCTGCCAAGGAAGAACCTTTCCCTCCCATCTGAGCTGACCCTGCCCTGGGGCAGCTTGAGCCCATTGCCCCCATCCTAGTTGGAGGCTAAATCCATGCCATTCAGGTGCCCACTTCTTTCCCCAAACCTAAGATGCTGCCCAAGCTCCTCTTGCTGGGAACTGCAGTCTTTCAGATGGGAATACTGTGATTACAGTGACTGATGAGACAATCTCAAGTAACCGAGACAAATAAACCAGAAATGCAGCTCATATTTCAGAAGACAATTGAGTTAATAGAGCACACTGAAGACATGGATCATCATTTTAAGAAGTATTTTCTCCTTAATATTCATGCAAGATCTAATTTTACTTGGGTCTAGAAAGCTTAAAAATGACAGAAAAAGGTCTAACATCACCATACCAGGAAAGGGGCATTTTTTTTGTAATCAAATTTATTTTTCCTTTCTGCTTCATGTGAAACTAATTGTAATTCCTAAATGGAATTTAATTCCTAAATAGAATACCCTAAATGGACTATCTCCTCATGGATCTATGTTGACTGGCATGCTAATATGGCTATTTTGCCCCATAATACCTGAACCCCCTTTTTTTTTTGGTGCTGTTTCTCTGCTGGTACCTTACATAGGGTGGCACACAAGCTTGTCTCAGCCATTCCTATATCCCACCCCACCCAGTGGGGAAGGGACTGTAATTAGACAACATTTACAATTCCATCTAGGATTTCTAACAGCATGATGTCCTGGGTTTGGCTGGGGTAGAGTTAATTTTCTTCCTGGCAGCTGCTGTAAGGCTGAGGCTTGGGCTTGGGATGAGGAGAACACTGTTGATAACACACTGATGGTTTAGCTGTTGCCAAGCGGTTGAGTACTTTGCAACTTCTCACGCTTGCCCTGCCAAGGAGAAGGTGAGGAGGCACCCAAGAAGTTGGGAGAAGTCACAGCCAGGACAGCTGACCCAAAGTATGATGTCACCATGCTGTAGGATGTCATGCTCTGTATATAACGGGGGGGGGGGGGGGGGGGGGATTGGCCAGAGGGCAGTGCAGCTCAAGAACTGGCCGAGTATCGAGTCTGGGTGGTGAGTAATCGTGCTGGCCAACAGTTGTTTTGTATATTCTTCTATGATTGTTGGGTTTTTTATCGTCACCATCATCCTCATCATCTTCCTTTGCTGTCCTATTAAACTGTGTTTACCTCAACCCCTGAGTTTTCAATTTTTCTTCTCTTTTCAGTTCTCCCCCCATCACCCTGGGGAAGGGGTAGGCAAGTGGCTGTGCAGCTGTTGTAGCTGCCAGGGGGTTACACCATGATGCACAACTACAGGGCTTTCCTCATTACACCATTCAGGCACAACTCCCAACGTTCTGCTTGCTCTAAGGTCAAAGGCTGCCTCACCAAACAGCGGTATCACTTTGCAGGAGGAAAAGATGCTCACCCTAGTACTGAGCTTAGAATGCCTATCTATGTACAGAAAATAACCACATTCTCCATCAGATTCTTCACTTGCAGCCATCTGTGTATAATAATTTAATCTGAGGAACTCAGGGGGTGGGGGTGTGTTAGTGCTGGTATATAGAGGCAGAGTAGACATCCAGAAGACTGGTGCTACAGTCCCCGTTCCACTCAGCGTACCATCCTCTGCACGCAGCTGGTGCTGGGGAAAGGGGCAATGGGAAAATGCCTCCAGAGTGGGAGTTCACACCTCTCTCCAGGTTGGATAAGGAACGAATTTGAACCCAGCTCTCCCCATCTCTCCCAGAGCCCCGTGCATCAAGCTTAGCCACCAGCGTGCAAAGTCAGTTCAGAGAGCTTGCCACGTGTGCAGCGCTCGGCGCACAAGCCATGCACTGGGTGGGTGTTCTGGAAGCAAGGGCCCAGGGTGGGCTGTTTCAAGCCCTGGGCAAGGCAGGGCTGCTGGCAGGCAGTTCCTCACTGGCCTTCAGTTTATGGTCAGACTGTGAAAAGGCAGCTTGCTTTCAGAGCTCAGCTGTCTTCCTTGGGGCTTCTTCTTCATCTTGGTTGCAAGAGTGGGAGATGGGGAAGGAAGAAAGGCATTTGCTGTGCAAGACAGCCACTGCTTTTAACTGCTGTGGTGCTATAAACCCTTGTTTCCTACCCGCTGCAGACCACAAAGAGCAACAGGACGCTTCCCACAGTAGTCTGCACCTCCCTGCTGAGTTACCCCAGAACAGCTACCGTGAACGGGAAGACAAGCACAGGCCACACCAAGAATAGGAGACGGTGATCTCCCCAGAAAGGGCGTAGAGTAACCCATGTGGTGGCTTTGCTCTCAGCACTTAAATGTGGTCTCAGTTATCTAACTGTCCCATCAGTAACCCCCAAATAAAAGCCACTCGATTGTACTCAAAACCAGCACTTAATCATGGGAGGAAGGACAAACAGTTGCACAGGAAGCTGGCCCAAGCTAGCGCTAGTCTCCTCAGTGGCAAACCAGGTCCTATGGCCAAAACAACTCCTCCCATCAAGAAAATGTTTCGCTGGGTGTGAGTGGATGAGTAAGGAATACACTCCTTGACCTAGTCCCTCCATTGGCACCTAGCTCTGGCCAAGACTGACAACATCAGATGCATCTTCCTCACTCCCTTCCAATGTTTCCATGCTGGAGACCCTGCTGTCAGCAGCCCTGGTCTCACCAGTGCCAGCAGCACTTCTGAGCACTGGCTGCACCTGTGTTCAACTGCTTATCTTACATTCAAGGTGGCGGGTCCAGGTGCCCAGGCCTTTGGTGCTCTCCATTTCCAAACCTTCTGTGGCAGTTCCTCTTCAGCTTCCCCTCTGCAGGCTGGAGATCTGCATTGATGTGTGTGTACCACAGTGCACCTCACATACACGTCCCCCAGCAATGAGATGCAGTCCTAACCCACGATTTTCTGGCAGTTTCAGCAAATGCTTTTCATCTGAATACTCCTCCCAGGAGCAGAGGAGCATCAGTTACTACTGCCCTGGAAGCAATCAGAAGAGGATATCACAAGAGCAGGGTCTGAGCCTGGCTGTATGAGGATTACAAACATCTGGAAACACAGACCTCCATGGTTTAACCCACTGACCCTTCATCCTCCTGTTCCGATGCCACAAGGTCAGGGAGTATGGGAGAGTGACTCAGAACAGCACCAGCACACCCCAGGTCCCTGCCAGACTCCTGGCCTGCCGCTGCCTGCATACATCCCACCCCATTTTTGGCAGCTGTACACATAGCACCGACCACGTTCAAACAGTTGCACTCAGGCTAAAACAAAGCTTTCTCCTCCTGTGACAGAGCACCTTGATACCTACAGAGCCTTTGTCAGCTGCCCACAGCCCAGGACCTCCTCGGACTGGGCTTAAACAGGAGCTGGGTGCTGCGATCTCCTTCCCAATACAGCCCAGCGGGGAAGCCAGGGGTGCCACTTCCCTGAAGCACCGCATTTGGATTTTCAAAATGCTCCACTTTTGAACCGAGCGCGTTATGTTTTCCGCCCCCATTTCCATCCCCGAGAAGGGATGCGATGGTAGGTGTTCGCACCCCAGTGGCCGGGGCCGTGCGGGCCGGCGCTGGGGGAGTGCTGCGGCCAGAGCTCCGGCTCCGCACCGGCGGAGGCGGCGGGGTGACACCCCCACCCACCCCTCCCCATCAGTCCTGGCTCCCCTCCCAGCCATCTCGCAATCCCCGCAGGTTTCGCACGCCGACGCCTCGTCTCCCCACGCCTCCTCTCCGGCCTCCGCACACCCCCAGTCGCGCTCGCCTGGCCGCCGGGCGCTGCCGCCCCCCCCGGTACACCCCCCCGCTCCACCACCCGGGCCCCGGGGCCGCCCCCCGGCCCGGCCCCGAGCATGCTCAGTGCCGCCCTGACCTACTTTCCCCTGCCGGAGCCGACGGCAGCGGGTAACGCTGCGGCACAGCACGGCGCGGCACGGCACGGCACTGCGGCAGCGCCGCGCTCCGCCCGCCCCGGCCCCGGCATGGTGCTGCGCGGGGCGCGCTGAGGGGCACGGCGGCGGCGGGCGCTGCCGCGGGGCGGTGGCGGCAGCGGCGGCGGAGCGGCCGGCGGGCAGGTAGGTGAGCGGCCGCGGTGGGGGCCGCGGGCCGCGGTTACCCCGACGGGGGGGCAGGCGGCGGTCCCGGCGAGGCGCTGCCCGCTGCCGCCGCCTCGACCGACCGCGCCGCCGGCACCTGTGCCGCGGTGGCCGCGGAGCTCTCCGGTCCGGAGCCGCCGCGGTGAACCCCGGAGCGAGCGCTCTGCCCCGCCGCGGAGCGCGGAGGGTCGGAACACGGGGCCGGTGGCCGTGCCCGAGTGAGCATCGTCCCGTTGCCGCGGCGGCTGCGGCCCGGCGGTTCGCCGGTAGCTGTGTGCGCGGCGGGAGCGGAGTACCGCTGCGTTCGGCATCAGAGCTGAAAGGATTAATTCAAACGAGCGCCGGGGCTTGCGGGAAAATGTGCATCTTTAGGCAAGAAAGAAGCTCAAAAAGCCTAAAATGAGCCCAAAGCTTTTACCGGAGCCCTTGCCTGCTGCCCTGTGCTGGGCGGGTGGAAGGGGCGTACGTACCGATTTGGTACAGTTGCCCCTTCGATGGACCTGACTTCTCTTAAGAGAGCTTAAGTTGTGCAGCTGGAAACTTAAAATCAAGGCTGCCTCCTGGCATTGTGCTTTAATTACCCTGTTACCTCCCAGCATAGTCTCACGAGATAAAACTCCATCTCAGGAGTGCCCGAAGAGAAGGACAGTCTAAAAGTTGAGAGTGGGCTTGTGATAACTGTCAAATACTGTTTCTTCGTGGGGCAGATTTTGACAGGGCAGGAGGAGTGAGCTTTAAGAGAACAGAGAGCACTGCTGAGCAGGCGCTTTTCGTGTGGGTTTATCTGGAGAGTCTTGGAAGAGACTTCCCAACTGTCCTCTCTTGGTTGTTCAAGGGAAGCATCTCAAACGGAGCTTCCCGGATAACCCTGCTCCCGAAGAAGCGCTGGCTGTGTGAGCAGTGCTGAACGCAGCCTCCTTTGGTGTGTGTGCCTGAAAGGCTGGGATGTGAGTTCACAGGGAAACATGCAGAGGGGTTCAAAGGGGGAAATGTAGCATTTCAGTTGCTTGGAGCCCTTAGATCAAAGAAGAGTGTCTCTCTTCACTGCAGCAGGAGGAAATAAGACAGATCTCTCTTCAGTGGAGATGGTGTTTGCATGCAGGAGCCTTTTGTCTGGCTGAGCATCTGCACTTAGCATCACTGCTGCTGTGCCTGTGTAGTAGGAGTTGGGTTTTTATTAGAAAGCCTTGTTTAGGCTGCGGTACGTCGAGTCGGTCGGTGTTGAGTGCAGCGCACACAGCTGAAGTGCACACTGAACGTTACCTGCTGGAGGGTAGGGAGGCACTTCAGAGAGACACGAACAGACTGGACTGATGGGCTGAGACCAACGGGATGAGGTTTAACAAGGCCAAGTGCAGAGTCCTGGTGAGCAGCTGAGGGAGCTGGGGGGTTCAGCCTGGAGAGGAGGAGGCTGAGGGGAGACCCTCTCACCGCCTCCCCTGCCCTGCCAGGAGGGTGCAGAGAGGTGGGCGATGGTCTCTTCAGCCAGGGGACAGGAGATGGGACAAGGGGCAATGGGCTCAAGCTGTCCCAGGGCAGGGTCAGCTCAGATGGGAGGGAAAAGTTCTTCCCTGGCAGAGTTGTGGGGCTGTGGCACAGGCTGCCCAGGGAGGGGCTGAGTCACCCCCCTGGGTGTGTTTAACAAACAGCAGAACATTCATTAAAAAAAAAAAAAAAAGGAAACTAACTCATACTTTCCTCCTGCTTTAAGACAGTGGCCTGTGGTGTCAGTCCAAGGCATGTTTCCTGTGCCCGAAGCTTAAAGAGAAAATCAGTTGTACTTAAAACATGTGACACATGGGAGGAGCACGGCAGTGAATTCTGAACCGGTCTGTATTGGACAGCTCCAGTTGCCTCCCTGCAATGAGACAGGTCCTGCTCTAACACAGAGAAAGGAGGATGGACTTGGCATGGGAACCTGTTTAAAGTGTATTCATCAATTTAACTGAGGGAGAAAAAGCCAACAGCAAACCGACATAAGAAACCAACCAACACAAATATGCCAAGCACCCCCACACGGTTTAAAGGAGGGTCACGTTTGTGACATGGGTACTCATGGATGAGAAGCAGGACATGGGCCACCAATGTGCCTGGAAGGCCAATCCCATCTTGGGCTGCATCCCAAGGAGTGTGGCCAGCAGATCCAGAGAGAGGATTCTGCCCCTCTGCTCTGGTCTGGGCAGACCTCACCTGGAGTGCTGGGTTCAGCACAAGGACAGGGACCTGTTAGAGCATGCCCAGAGGAGGCCACGAAAATGATCAGGGGGCTGGAGCACCTCCCTGTGAAGAAAGGATGAGAGAGTTGGGGTGGTTCAGCCTGGAGAGGAGAAGGCTCCAGGGGGACCTCATAGCAGCCTTCCAGTCTTCTAGAGATGCCTGTAAGAAGCTGGGGAAGAACTGTTCCCGAGGGCACGGAGAGACAGGACAAGGGGTGATGGGTTTAAGCTGGAAAAGGGAACATTTAGATTGGACATTAGGAAAAAGTTCTTCACTCTGAGGGTGGTGGGTCACTGAGACAGGCTGCCCAGAGAGATGGTGGAGGCCCCAACCCTGGAGACCTCCAAGGTCAGGCTTGCTGGGGCTCTGAGCGCCCTGCTCTAGTGAAGATGTCCCTGCTCACTGCAGGGGTTGGACTAGGTGGCCTTTGAAGGTCCCTTCCAACATTGATGATGCTATGATTCCATGACATGGGTGCTGGGGAATGACTTAAATTAAACAAAGCCAATCTCTGTTTCAGTGCTGTTTCTGAGCTGCTGTCCATCCATGCTGACTTGTCTGCCTTTGCAAACCTCTCTCTGTAGTTTGAATTTTGTTATTGAGGTCTGTTAACTAAACCGGTGGCACTTTCTACCCACGTACACAAACATCATTTCCATGGAGATGCTATTACTATTCACCAGTTACTATTATTAAAACTATTTGTAGCAGCATTTGAGAGCATCGTTATCTTTCTCTCTGCCAGGAAGGCTGCAAAGGGCAGCCAAAAATTGTACCTATTTGTGTCAGGATAGAGAAATTCAAGCAAATGTCGTGGTTTTGATGTAGCTATGTAAAACATTTTGGTAGCAGACATTCTTATTTCAGAGTAAAAGTAATTACCATGAGTAGCACCCACTTACCAGAACTCAGAGACTCCATATGGATGTGTGTAAGTGTCACATGGGGAGGAATTGGATTGAGAGTAACCTGCCTAGCCCAAACTTAACATTTAATTGACATGATTCTGCCACAGGGGAGAGTTTTATACCAAGAAAATAGTTCTGGTGATATCTTTAAGCCCTGCAGGGCCAGGACACATAGATAGCACTGCAGGTGTGCTGCTGTGCGTGTGGTACCCAGCTGTAAGTGCCTGGCTCCACTACACAGCCCTGCTGACAGTACAGGATGCCGATAGCCATACTGGGTGGTGAGGAAGTTATGTTACTCCAGTGTTAGGATTTCAAGCCCAAGGAGAAGTAACAGGCACAAAAGTCTGAAATTAGAGGCTCTTTTAGTAAACTCTTGAGGGCTCCCAGCTAAATTACTGCCTGTACGTGGCCATGTATAGGCTGAATTGATCGCACTTGTGTACGAGCAGGACTTGTTACTGCAGGGTTGTGGGCAAACTCCTTTGAATCCCATCTGCTGTCTCCTTTGTTACCTGGGGAGGAAATGGGCAGAGGCACTCTGAACCTGACACGATGCTTTTCTACCGCAGTCAGCTGGGAATGGATAGATTCTTTTAAATTCCCCCTCTGACAGGGTTAATCCTGTCCTAATCACGGCATTCACGTGTACCCTCTTTGCCCTACATCCCAGAGACCAATAAATGTGAAAGCCAGTCATTAAAATTTACATCCAGAGTGCAGTTCTATAGAGATAGAAAAGAATTAGTCATACTCAGGTCTGTTCTCTTGTCTGTTTTTTTTTCTTTCTCTTTTATATTCCAACTAAGATGGGAGGCTTTTGTTACAATAACATAACAAAAACTCTTATCAGGGCACCGAAAGCATTCCCTTAGCCCAGCACATACAAAATCTAGGGTTTAATAGTACAGGTCTTTAGCCCTGCAAAGCCCTTTGTGTGTTTGTTGAAAGCAAGCCACCTTAATTTTTAATTTTAAGCTTGTTTGAACGTCCTGCATCTGGCGTTTTTCTTCTTAATTTGGAAAAAGAAAACAGTGAGATGTGCTTAAGGGGCGGTTTGCTTTGGTTCAGAAGAGGACACGGAGGGCAGCAAGTCGGGCTGTGTTCTGCATTGCTGTGTTCTTGGCAGGGTCACATAAACCGTGCCAAAAGCCTGTGAGATCTGTTGTATTTGCTGACTTGGGTTATTTAAACTGTTGGCAGGATGATGCTTACGGAGTGGCAGTATAAATAAAAGATAAGAGTGAGTAAAGAAAATGAGAGATACGTAGAACTTGGTGAGGCCAGGCAGTGCACAGATCCCTGTGGAAGTGTGGGGGAGATTGTCTGTGCCTCTTCTTTGCTTCTCCTTTCTCCACAAAGGGGACTTTGAAGCATTGATCTGCCTGCGTTTAGCACAGCAGCAAAACAGTGGCTACGCTGAAAGCTCATGAGGAGTTAAGCAAGTGCCTCTTAGAGCTGTGTCTGGAATAAGCAGCTTTGTGTGCAACACTAGATTGAGTGCTAATTGTCCAGCCTCCAAATAAATACAAAAACTACTAAATAAGTTTAGATAATCTAAATGAAAGAAGTATTTCTTTGTAAGATTAAAAGCCCTCTGAAGGGTGCATACCTGATGGAGCAGATGCGGGGCTTTAAAAAGTCTCCACTACTGGTGGTCTTGAGTCTTCGTTATGATCTGGGTAGCTCCCAATTCAGTAGGGGTTCCCCCATTTCCACCACAGCACCTGTCTTGATTAGAAACACTAAATATAAAACTTGTTTTGTTTTTATTGCAGTCATTAAAATACCTCCAAGAAGGAACACTTAAGATGCTCAATCCATCTACAAATGTATATGTGAACTACAGCTTATTTAATGACAAGTTAAGCATCTGAGTTGCTTGAGTGTTTCTGTTACTTCAGTGTATTTCACAAAATACCAGTCTGATGCAGCAGAGATGCTGGGGGTTGGCTGGATGATCTCTTGCCATCCCTTCCAACCCCTACAACCCTGTGATTGCAGGAGCTGCAGCATCAAAAGGGAACTCTTCAGGGGGTTGGGTTCTTGAGGTACTTTTAAATAATTTCTCCAGTAATTATCTACCGACAACCTTCATCTATACATTTTGAGGTTAATGGATTAGGGTCTCTGAGTGTTCGCTGACATGAGGAGAGTGCACATCAAACCATTCACAGATGTGGGAAATCAGTGAGTGCATTTGAGTGCCTCAAGTGGAAGGGGCCCTACAGTCTCCAGGATGCCGTGTGCTCGCTCGCTTTGCGCTATCGAGACATCAGGCAGGATAAAGAGGAGCCAGAGTGAGGGGGCATGTGCAGTACAAATATTCTGAAACACCTACACGCTTGTAAAGGCAACGTGAACGAGTCTTGCTCTGTTTCTGCTGGTAACGTAGAATAAGCTATGAAGCTCTGGCCCTTGATTGTTTCCTTGTCTTTTGTTACTTGTCATTTGTCACCTTGCAAAGCAAACCAACAGACATTTGCCTGTGGTAGCTTACTGGTGCCTACAGCACCTAAAATTAATTTACAGGCTCCTTTATCAGCCTGGAAAAGGGCTTCAAGCCGCTGTGCTGACAGCCGTTCCTCTTCCCTGCCCCGGGCTGTACACTGGCAGGACGGTCAATGGACAGTTCAGCCCCCACGTTCTGCATAACGCACCTTCCTGCACAGGGATTATTATATACCATCTCTCTTGAATCCTCCTGAATTCCCAGCCCTTGTTTTGTCTGGTGTCAAGAAACTGCGGTCTAGTCATTGTTAATCAAACCCCATCCTTTTCTTCCCCCCTCCCTGGATGCCACCTCAGTTTCACTGAAATGTGTTTGGTGTTATGAGCAGCAGTAAATGCACGTGTCCCAGCTATCTTGTTTGCACAGTTCAATATTGTGTATATTTTTAATAACACCTCTCCTTATTCATCTACTCTCTGAAGTCAGAAGTCTGAAAAGGTTATTTCAGTCTGACTTATCTCTGGTTTATTCTATTTCAAGATAAGATTTAACCACAACTGACGGTTCTCTTGCATCAGGAAGCCACATCTATCAGCAGGTAATAACCCATGGACTTCAGTCTTGGCTGTCTGCGTGTGGGGAAAGCCCCCAACATTCCTTCGCAGACACCCCGGTGTTTCATTAGCTACCTGGGTTGGAAAGAATTCCTCTCCATATGGTGGAGGCACCCATTTGTCATCGAGGTACAATAGGGGATGCCAAACACAGGGGGTTTCCAGGCTGCAGTCACAGCACTGTCAGCCTGTCTTGTCATTGTAAAATACCACTACTAAAAAATAAGGATCATGAAGAACATGGTGAAAACAACTTCCCAGTGCCCCATATAGAAATTTTTAAGACTCAACATATTCTTTTACAGTGACTTCTCCAAGGAAATCCCTGTACTCGTGTCTCTGGCGTATTGGAGTTTCAGCCTCTCCTGCTAAGCCTTCCCCTCCAGACCTTCCCCATCCTCGGTGCCTCCTCTGGACACTCTCGGATAGTTTTGTGTCCCTCTTGTCCTGTGGCGCCCAAACCTGCCCCCAGGACTGGAGGTGAGGCTGCCCCAGCACAGGGCAGAGTGGGACAATCCCCTCCCTAGACCAGCCGTGCCCAGCTTGATGCACCCCAGGATGCAGTTGGGCCTCCTGGGGGGAGAGAGCAACTCTTTGAGAACCAAACTTCAATATTGTATTGACTAGGAAATGGCTAGAAAAGTAAGTCAGGGAGTTTCTGCTGGTTCTGCATGAGTGGTGTTTTCCTTTGTCTGCCTGTCTGGCCCCTAACAGCTTAGTGAACCTTTGCAGGAGGTTATTTCTTACTCTCAAGCCTATGAGCTGGCACAGAGATTCTTGCCTTCTGTGTGGCAGAAGTTCCTTCATTTGCCTGTTAAACCTGTTAGCTTTTACTCGTGCCTGCTCTGTAAAGGCACTGCCCATGGAAACTAGGAAAGGTAGTAAGTAGTTCTTAGCTGATACTGAATTAGCTTTGATTTTGTTTTGTAGCATCATCCTCAGTACTTCTTTGTAGACAAATGAGAACTAGAATACAAACAATTTAATTTTCTTGATCACTTACAAGCCACAGAAGATAGCATCGGGGTGGTAAAGCTATAGGAACATAATTAGCACGTTATACAATAAGCTGGCTTCTTGTACTTCGCTTCTGAATTGAATAACCTCTCAGTTAATAGGATTACACATTATTACTGGAGCAGGAACAGGCCAGTCTTAGAGAAGTGAGCGAGCCAGGAAAAGGTATGCATCACTGCCCTCCTTTTCTCTTCCTTTTGTGCTCTGTCATCATGTTGCTGAGCGCAAACGCAGTACTCAGGAATGTGGCCCCTCGCCCACAGGCATTTTCTTTGGTGGCAGAAACGCTGGGAAGCCAGCTGAGCTGTGACAGGGAAACATAAATGGTCAATCAGAATTGTCTCTGAGGGATAATGTTCCCAGGCAGTCCGAGCTGTACGTGTCTTCTCTCCAGGCTGATGCTTGATTTGTAGACAGGGAAGACTTAAGCTCAGTTTTTGTGCCTTTTTCATGTATTTAGGAGTCATACCACCACCTGCAGCTGGGCTTGGTCTGCAGCACGTGCCAGGGAACTTCTCCTGGAGATGCTGCAGCTGGGTATCGTGCCACTTGGAAGAAACGCCTGTGGTAGTTCCTCCTGTGGCAGAATTCTTGTGCAGCTTTCTTCAGAAATTAATCCCAGGAGCAGTAAATCTGTTCCTTTCAGTGTATACCATTCAGGCTGGGTGAGAAAAAAACAAAACTATTTAATATAAAGACCACTGGCAACCATCTTTCAGTGGCAGATGTTGCTGCAGGTACAATATGTCAGGGTGTGTTATCTGTATATGTATGTTCTAGGTACTGGAGGAGGACTTGGAAGTTCTTCTAATTTCATCTTGGGAGGTAAGCCTGTCCCTGACTACAATTTTGGGTGGAAAAAGTCAGCTCAGAATAGCCAGGGCTGTTATTTTTCCTTTTCACACACCACAGTTTCAAAAGAAAAGAGAAAAAAATATCTGTAACTACACTAAATATATTGTAAACTTTTACTTTTTGTAAGTCCTTTACATATAGCTCGTGTGCA
Source organism: Gallinula chloropus (assembly GCF_964237585.1). NCBI lineage: Eukaryota > Metazoa > Chordata > Aves > Gruiformes > Rallidae > Gallinula > Gallinula chloropus. The sequence goes on along the minus strand of NC_140088.1, from coordinate 91,021,134 downwards.
TTGGAGTAGAAGAAAGGAATGCCTACATTCTTTCCATTTCCAGGAATTTAACATGTTTATAGCGACCTTTTTGTGCCAGAAAGGCTCCCAGAGACTCAGTCTGCTCCTGCAGAGCAACACTCAGTATGGCAGGTGTCCTCCTTCATGAGAGTCCTGTGTCACACACGGTCTTGAGGAGTTACTGGAATCTTTGTTTTAGTCCACTCAGTCCAGTTTTCTCTGACTTTGGGTCAGATTAAAAGGTCACAATTCTGGCTGCTTTCATCAGCTTATCATGGGCCAGCACTAATGACTGCATCTCATGGCCAAGATCCAGGCTGACAGCACTGTGCCCTCGGCTCTGATATTCTGGATATATTCTGAAATATCTCTTGCTTCTTTACCAGAAGCGGGCAGACATCATGAGCAGTCCTGCTCTGGTCTCCTTAGCCTTCTCCCCGTTCAGTTGTGTGATCAAATTGTAACCCATTACGTCACTTCTATTTAACAAAGCAACTGGCTCTTGGATTTGTCATCCCTGATGTCCGACATCCTTGTGCCTATGGTGAGGCAGTAGGACAGAAGCTCTCAGGAGATCTCCCTTTGCATCTGAGTCTGGAATGAGCACATTTTCCATCCTTTCCATTCCCTCTCTCTCTGCTTCTTCCTGCTTTACCTAACCTGACTCCAGACTTTGTGGTCCTGCCTGACAGGTTAGCAGCGGGTCCTGGACGTGTAGTTCCCTCCCTTGAACTTCCTTGTGCTACAAGAGGCTAGGAAGACCATTCTGGTTGGGATTTTTCCCATTGTGTTGCCCCCACAAACAGTGCAGAGGATGTACACAGAAAAGATTCCCTATCGCTTCCTCACTGCCCTGGGACCATTTGCCTAAACTTGCCTCTTAGAGCACTGCCCCGACTCCTCGAACATGCTCAAGGGTCCCTCAAGAGCCCGTCCCTGGATGGCACATGGAAGCACCGTTTCTGAACACTGTGCTTTTTCTCCTCTTAGCAGCCACCAAGCTGTATTTAGCTCAAAGGCACCTATAGAAGTATTTAGCATTATCCTTAATATTCTTTGTTTCAGAATGTCCGTGGGAAAGGACATTCCCAGGAGTGACAGGAGCAGGCATGACTCTGCCGCACTAGACATAAACTATTTACCTCTATTTTTTTAAAATTTATGATTCAATTCCATGCCAGAGTGAGGGGGTCACTGGTATCTTCAGGTGGGTAATGGGCCCTTTGACCATGGTAAGAATCAGTCCAGTTTGTGATGGCAACACAAACGTAGGAGGCTGGGCTCTGTGTTAAACATGGCCACGTGTATGGCATAGGCGTGTGTTACACTGCAATCGCACCCTTTCCAAAAATCCATCCAAGGCATCCCTGTGCTGGAGGGGTTCAGCAGGCCCCCAACTGCCTCGAGCTTCCCAGTACACCACGAGTCCTTCCCTAGAGGTTTTCCATTTACACCGTGGGGCGATCCTGTTTCACTTCCTTCTGGGATGCCAATTGCTCTCCACGCAGAGCACCGTCTTTGATTGCTACTAATATTTCCCCCATCAAAAAATACGGTGGGCTCAAGTACAATAACAACACCCCATAGGCAGTAATTAGCAACACAAAGCTTAATCAATTTATGTGGTTCTTTTGCCCTTCCCATTGTCTTAATCCAGCCAGTATTTGTTCCTGCTCCTTTGCCAGGAGCTGTGATGTGGCTTTTGGCTTTTCTATATGGCGCAGTGCAGATCTATAACACTCCACAGAAACATTTTATACAGTGAATATGTAAGAGTGGGTGCCTGTGAGGTTAAGAGAGTCATAGAAAGGAGATGTAGATGGTTACTGAAGTGAACAGGCAGAACTGAAGGATTTTTTCCCAAGTACCAATTCAGACAGGCTATACCTATAGAGAACCTCAAAGGTGCAGGCTCTGTGGGCTTTGGATAGTTGGAACAGGATTTCTGAAGTCATTGTTTATAAAGCTTTATATGAAAAAATGAGATTTGCACATTAGATTAAAGTTTAAAACTATCCTGGCCATTCAAGACAAGTATTTCCATGTTTAATAATTAGAAAAGCAGAGGAAAAAAAGTGAGGGCAGGCTTGGAGTTGTGACAGGCAAGCATGCTTGTCTAAAAACCATGGTTTGTCATTGCTGATAAGGACATGTCCTACAAAAGGCAGGAAACTGTTTTGCTCTCATGCCAATGGTTGTGTCCCTTTGTCTGAAATCAAGTTCATTGCCTTGCAGAGCACAGGGGATGGAGAAGAAAACAACTAAGTCAAATATCACCAGATTTTTTCTTTCCTTTTTGAATAAAGAAGAGAGGGAAGAGGATTAGGTTGGGTTGGGTTTGTCTCTCTAGTATTTTCTTTATGTATGGAACTGACCTAATCTCCTCAGCATTTTCCATGCTAAGGTAGATGAGTTACCACAGCGTCAGTGAGATCCTTAATAAAATGCCAACAGTTTTGCAAGTAACATGTAATCTTGATTGTAATTTGTGGCCCTAAGACTCAGTGGTGTTTTTGAAGGTGCTCATTTTGAGGCCAATGTTGTGCCCTCAGTCGGTGCTGAATGCCAGTTGTGTACACTGGGAGCAGAATGAGGCCAATAGAGAGCATGTTTGTAATCCCCCAGCCCCATCTACAAACTGAAATAACTGCTTAAGAAAGGGCTCATTGTAGATGATTAGTTGAGGAGAAATACTGCAGTGAGTATGTAAAAAGTATACAGGGAAAATGCTTAATACCACATACGTCCCAACTTCATGCAAGGAACTGTGCCCATAATTATGTCACAAGCAAGTGTTTTTCATTCTAAATCTGCTGTAAACATGACACTGAAACGACTTCATAGAACCCTTAAGGTTAGAAAAGACCAACCGTGTCTATTAAACCACATCCTTAAGCGCCACGTCTACACGCGTTTTGAACCCCTCCAGGGATGGGGACACCACCACCTCTCTGGGCAGCCTGACCACTCTTCCAGTGAAGAATCTTCTCCTAATACCCAATCTAAATTTTCCCTGCCACAACCTGAGGCCATTTCCTCTTGTCCTTCCTGGGAGAAGAGACCAACGCTACAACCTGCTTTGGCGTAGCTGTAGAGAGCGATACAATCTCCCCTCAGCCTCCAGTCCTCCAGAGGAAGAGTTGACTTTATCAACTATTAAACATCCATTATCAAGAATATCCTTACACATTATGTTTTATTTCAGAAAGCTTTAAAAAATGCAGTAGCTTAAGGAGAGTGAATGGTTTGAGATCTTTTTGCTGTACGCGCTGTTGTGTTTGGACAAAACTGTGTGTGTTAAGGATTCCACTATCAGCTCCAAAAGCCTCTCCTGGAGCAGTTCTTTCTACAATCCACCCAAGACCAGGCACGTGACAGAGTGGCAGCACCAAACCGGTAGTGGCAGCTTTAACGTGCCCTACCTTTGTTTTTCCTGTTGATTTTGCAAATGTTAAAAATGAGAAGAATCTGCAGAACTTCTGGCATCAAACCGTAGCTGCCGCTGTAGTTAAATTGCTGCTTAGTGTCTAGGTGATAAAAGCCTTCTCCCACGCCTGCCACTCTGAAAAACACTGCTGCCAGGAAAATGTATGCATCTTTTTTCCAGTAAGGATGAGGACTGCGATAACATTAGCATTTAGACAAGACACTGAGCTGATGATGGTGAAGTGCATTAAGGGATGTGTCACTATTTTCAAGGAGCACATGTAATGGATTGTTTATACGTGCCATCTCACTGCACTTATTTATTTATTTTATAGGGTATATTAACCACAACATCGCACAGATCGAAGGAGAACTGTCCCGTGACCTCCTCACCTCAAGGGCCTGCGTCCAACAGATCCGACCCCAGTCCCCAGCCGGTTGCTTGTACCACTGAAGGAAAATGAACATACTGAGCAGCCACCACTTCTTGTGCTTTCTGCCTACAACGCACGTGGTCATCTTGTTAGCGGCTCTGACGACTGCTGAGGATGTGAGTAACAGCACTTTCAACCGCACCGACCTGACCGCGGGGTCTGCGCCTGCGGTGATCTCCCACATTGACCACATTATAGTCAAGGAGGGGAGTAGTGCCTTGATCGACTGCAATGTCCAAGGGAGCCCCAGTCCGCATTACAGATGGTACAACTCCAACGGCCGCCTGCTGCAAGAGGAAGAGAATAAAGGTAAGGTCTTTGTATTCTCACTGGTACAGCCTCTCTGGGCACGGTTCTGATTTCAGCAGGTTGACCAGTAGCCTGAATTTAACGGGCTGACTGCGGTGGTGAAGGATGTAACAGAAAGCATAGGCAGGCTTCTTTTTGTTGGAAGACTTTGGGTTTGATCCTATTTCCCATTCTGTCCTCTTCTGTTCTTCTCGCCCCCCCACAAAAAAGACTATAAAAAGCTATTTTCCAGCTCAAGAATTGTCCAAGTCTTGACACATGGGAATAGTCTGTCGGCATGAATTCAGCACAGCTAACTCCCTGATATGCCTCCCGTCTTTATGCATGGTACTACAGGAGTGAGAGAAACAAGGGGTACCCAGAATGGCTAACAGAAAAAAAACTATATAGGGCAGCATTTGGAAGGACAAGCCAACTTTGAGCCTTCCTGGCTTTAGCTAAGACTCTTGGATTTTCCAGAGACCTTAATTACATGAGCTTGTTTTCCTTAAATGGAAGCTTTGGGTGATAATCCTAGTTATGCTTCTAGGGGAACGTTTTGGAGGGGGGTGGAAGGTGTTTTGACCATGTAATCCTTCCATACAGACTGCTTTGTTCAGCAGCACAGTGTATCTGTAAAACCTTACAGCAGAACTGCTTATATTTTTGTGTACCGATGTTTTATAATTTTCTGAGAAAAGCCAGGAACTACTAGTAAAGACTTCCAGGAAAGCCAACGGAACTACTTCAGCTAGTAAGCAGACTTTCAGTTACAATGTGTGTGGTGATGGCAACATACTCAGGTTTTCCTGAGGCTCACTAACTAGTCCCCTTTAGTTAGACATCTAACTTTAGGTCTTTGTATTGTCAACTGAGGTAGGCAAAACCCTGCACCAAGGCAGTAGAAATTGCAGCTGTAGTATGAAGATGACAGCACTTTACCTCAGGCTTTCAACAGTGTGTTTCTTCCTTTAACAAACTGACTGCCTGCAAGAAACGTTTCCTAGCCTGTACTTTACAACCTATGTGGTTGAGTCTGGCACTGAACCATTCCCCAACCCAGCAACGGTACCTTTTCTGATCAGTGGGGCTCACTGGGCTTATCCTGTGTGCCAGGATGCTTCAGCACAGACACTGAGTCACGGCTCCGTGCCGTTACATCATTTCTAACAGCTAGAGCCAGGATCCATCAGCAAGATGTCTCATTGCTTTACAATTAATAGACACCTACTCTGCCAACGGGGCAGTTCCAAGAAAGAGCAAGCAGCCAATTCTCCTTACTGTTCCATGTCTGAGATAAGTGTCACCTCTTACAGGTGCTGACATTTCCTCTGGAAGGAAGTTTTCTCCCTGAATTGGCCTAGCGTGTAGCAGATTGGGGTGGGGTGGTGTTGTAACATGAAGTTCTGCTTTAGACTGAGCTTTTCCTTAATTCTGTGTGTTTTACCTGGAGGCAAACTGATTCAGCTGTTTTCAGGAATTAAGCTAGGGCAAAAAATAGGGGTTTGGATAAGTTAAAAATTCTAAGGAAGAGGATAAAAGGCTGTAATTAACAGCTGTCTATACAGGGATTGAGTCAGGAGTCCTGTGGGAATACTTTCTACATCCCCTTCTACTGGAGATAGTGTAAAAAACCTAGTTTGAATCATAGAATCACAGAATGGTTTGGGCTGGAAGGAACCTTAGAGGTCATCAAGTACCAACCACCCCCTGCCATGGGCAGGGACACCTCTCACCAGCCCAGGCTGCTCAAAGCCCCATCCAACCTGGCCTTGAACAGCTCCAGGGAAGGGGCAGCCACCACCTCCCTGGGCACCCTATGCCAGGGCCTCACCCCCCTCACAGTGAAGAATTTCTTCTTAAGATCCAATCTAAATCAACCCCCTTCCAATTTAAAACCATTCCCCTCATCCTGTCACTCCAGGCCCCTCTAAAAAGTCCCTCACCAGCTTTCCTGTAGCCCCTTCAGGGACTGGAAGGCCACTTGCAAGAGCTCATTGGAGCCTCCTCTTCTCCAGGCTGAACAAGCCCAACTCTCTCAGCCTTTACAGGAGAGGTGCTCCAGCCCTCTGATCATCTTTGTGGCCTCCCCTAGACCCGTTCCAATAGTTGTTGGGGACTCCAAAGCTGGACCGAGCACTCCAGGCGGGGTCTCATGGAAGCCACAGTCCTTGGGATGCAGCCCAGAATGCAGTTGGCCTTCCAGACACATTGGTGGCCCATGTCCAGTTTCTCATCCATGCATACCCCCAAGTCCTCCTCAGGGCTGCTTTCCAGCACATCATCTCCTAACCTGTATGGATAACAAGGAGGGCTTAGTAGGTTTGTCTGTCTCACTGCCTCATTGTTCCTTTTCTCTGAGGAAGTGTGGCATGTGTTGGGAGGCTCTCCAGGGTAAGTAGTCATATTTTTATAACTTAACTGACCATAAGTTTGTGATAGGTGTCATGCATATGAACTAATTGCTTTGATGAGACTTCTAGGGCATGATCTAATTATCAACAGTTGATGTGAGGGATTTGATAGTAACACAGCTAGTGTCTCAGGGACAGACAGACCTTTGCCATGGCAAATACTTTGTCTTCTTGTGAATGTTATTTCCTATTTCCAAAATCTGAGGCCGGTTTGACAAAGCTGATGTTTAAGTCTATGCTGCTCCTGTGAACAAAATGCTTGTAACTAAGTTCCCCTGTCTCCTCTCCAGCAGGAAAATGGTGGTTTCTTGACAATGGGCTACTGAACATTACCAGCGTGTCTTTTGAAGACAGAGGTAAATACACGTGTGTCGCATCTAACGTGTACGGCAGTGTTAACAACACCGTGACACTGAGGGTTGTCTTCACCTCCGGGGATATGGGAATCTATTACATGATTGTCTGCCTTGTAGCTTTCACCATTGTTATGATCCTGAACATTACTCGGTTGTGTATGATGAGCAGCCATCTGAAGAAAACAGAGAAAGCGATCAATGAATTCTTCCGAACGGAAGGGGCAGAGAAGCTCCAGAAAGCCTTTGAGATTGCAAAGCGCATCCCGATCATCACTTCAGCCAAAACGCTCGAGCTTGCCAAAGTGACGCAGTTCAAGACCATGGAATTCGCTCGCTATATTGAAGAGCTCGCTCGCAGCGTGCCTCTGCCGCCTCTCATCATGAACTGCAGGACTATAATGGAAGAGATCATGGAGGTTGTAGGTCTGGAGGAGCAGGGACAGAATTTCGTCCGGCAGACAGCAGAAGGCCAGGAGACCACTGAGACCGATGAGCTGTATATGATCCCGAATGCTTTGAAGCGCAGCGAGTCTCCCACAGCGGACTCTGACGCATCGTCACTGCACGAACCACCTCAACAGATTGCAATAAGAGTGTCGGTTCACCCCCTGTCCAAAAAGGACTGCATGGACGGTCAGTCTCAAGAGAGCGTGCAGCTGGACACCAAGGAAGAAGATACTCCTCAAACACCAGCACTCCCCGCGGAGCCCCCTCCCGAGCCTTCTGCTGAACTCAGTTCTGATGACACAGCATTGGCAAACGACAAAAATACATGTGTTATATATGAAAGCCATGTATGATAGTTACTCCTGAATCTATGCATAGCAGGAAAATCAGGTGGAGCTCTTTTAAAAACACATATTGTACTTGCCGCTAAGCCTTACCTGGAGACTATCATAGCAAAAGCATGTACGTGGATTTTTTGGCACTTTCTTCTCAGTTTGACTTTAGTTTACCATGATGTATGGCAAAGGAATTGCTATTACATGAATACTAATTGCTCTTTTCGATTAGGAGTATTTCTAAGAAACATTTACCTCAGCATTTTCTAGGTTGGAGTCACCTGTAGTGGCCTCCTGGAAGTCACTGGTAGTCTTTGATGTAGGACACTTGAACTTACTACAGATAAAAACTGGTTTTCATTTTCCTCCTTCCCTCTTGTTATTTCCATCTACTCCATTTTTGCAAATATTATCTTGTGAATTGGAAATATTGCCCAAGAGGCAGCACTCCAGTCGCCAAATAAAATCCTAATAGATCCCATTTACAAAGCCTGTTTGCTCAGCTGCACTGTGATTTACAGGGCTATTAAAGAAAGTTGAAATGTTTTCATTTCATTTGAGACCACACTGCTTAGGCAC